>NW_022883026.1:0-1426360 GCF_011952255.1 Bombus vosnesenskii
GATATAGCGTCATATCATATATCGTAATACGTTATATCGTTATACCATACAACGTAATTCGTTGTAACATCGTCCCATATAACGTAATACGTTATAACGTCATACCATATAACGTAATACGTTATAACGTCATACCATATAACGTAATACGTTAAAAAGTCATACCATATAAACTAATACGTTATAACGGTATACCATATAACCTAATACGTTATAACGGCATACCATATAACGTAATACGTTATAACGTCATACCATATAACGTAATACGTTATAACGTCATACCATATAACGTAATACGTTATAACGTCATACCATATGATGTATTACGATATAACGTCATCCCATATAACGTAATACGTTATAACGTCATACCATATAACGTAATACGTTATAACGGTATACCATATAACGTAATACGTTATAACGTCATACCATATAACGTAATAAGATATAGCGTCATAACATATAACGTAACACGTTATATCGTTGTACCATGTAACGTAATACGTTATAACGTCATACCATATAACGTATTACGTTATTACGTTATAACATATAACGTAATACGTTGTAACATCGTCCCATATAACCTAATACGTTATAACGTCATACCATATAACCTAATACGTTATAACGTCATACCATATAACGTAATACGTTATAACGTCATACCATATAACGTAATACGGTATAACGTCATCCCATATAACGTAATAGGTTATAACGTCATACCATATAAACTAATACGTTATAACGGTATACCATATAATCTAATACGTTATAACGGCATACCATATAACGTAATAAGATATAGCGTCATAACATATAACGTAACACGTTATATCGTTGTACCATGTAACGTAATACGTTATAACGTCATACCATATAACGTATTACGTTATTACGTTATAACATATAACGTAATACGTTGTAACATCGTCCCATATAACCTAATACGTTATAACGTCATACCATATAACCTAATACGTTATAACGTCATACTATATAACGTAATACGTTATAACGTCATACCATATAACGTAATACGGTATAACGTCATCCCATATAACGTAATAGGTTATAACGTCATACCATATAAACTAATACGTTATAACGGTATACCATATAATCTAATACGTTATAACGGCATACCATATAACGTAATAAGATATAGCGTCATAACATATAACGTAACACGTTATATCGTTGTACCATGTAACGTAATACGTTATAACGTCATACCATATAACGCAATACGTTATAACGGCATACCATATCTCGTAATACGTTACAACGTCATGCCATATAACGTATCACGTTATTACGTTATAACATATAACGTAATACGTTATAACGTTACACCAAATACCATAATACCTTATAACTTCGTCCCATGTAACGTAATACGTTATAACTTCATCCCATATAACGTAATACGTTAAAACGTCATAAAATCTAACGTCATACGTTATAACGTCATACCATATAGCGTATTACGTTATTACGTTATAACATATAACGTAATACGTTGTAACATCGTCCCATATAACGTAATGCGTTAAACCGTCATACCGTATAACCTAATACGTTATAACGTCGATCCGTATAACGTAATACGTTATGACTTCATACCATATAACGTAATAAGAAATAGCGTTATAACATATAACGTAACAAGTTATGTCGTTGTAACATATAACGTAATACGTTATAACGTCGTCCCATATAACGTAATACGTTATAACGTCATACCATATAACGTAATACGTTATAACGTCATACCATATAACGTAATACGTTATAACGTCATCCCATATAACGTAATACGTTATAACGTCATACCATCTAACGTAATACGTTATAACGTCATACCATATAACGTATTACGTTATAACGTTATAACATATAACGTAATACGTTATAACGTCATAACATATAACGTAACACGTTATATCGTTATACCACATAACATAATACGTTGTAACATCGTCCCATATAACGTATTACGTTATAACATCATACCATATAACGCAATACGTTATAACGTCATACCATATAACCTAATACGTTATAACGGTATACCATATAACTCGATACGTTATAACGTCATACCATATAACGTAATACGTCATAACGTCGTCCCGTATAACGTAATACGTTATAACGTCATACCATATAACGTAATACGTTATAACGTCATACCATATAACGTAATACGTTATAACGTTATGCCATATAACGTAATACGTTATAACGGCATACCATATAACGTAATACGTTATAACGTCATCCCATATAACGTAATACGTTATAACGTCATACCATATAACGTAATACGTTATAACGTTATACCATATAACGTAATACGTTATAACGTCGTCCCATATAACGTAATACGTTATAACGTCATACCATATAACCTAATACGTTATAACGTCATACCATATAACGTAATACGTTATAACGGCATACCATATAACTTAATACGTTATAACGTCATACCATATAATGCAATACGTTATAACGGCATACCATATAACGTAATACGTTATAACGTCATACCATCTAACGCAATACGTCATAACGCCATCCCATGTAACGTAATACGTTATAACGTCATCCCATATAACGTAATACGATATAGCGTCATAACACAAACCGTTACACGTTATATAGTTGTACCATGTAACGTAATACGTTATAACGTCATCCCATATAACGTAATACGTTAAAACGCCATACCATCTAACGTAATACGTTATAACGTCGATCCGTATAACGAAATACGTTATAACGTCATACCATATAACGTAATAAGAAATAGCGTCATAACATATAACGTAACACGTTAGAACGTCATAACATATAACGTAACACGTTATATCGTTATACCACATAACGTAATACGTTGTAACATCGTCCCATATAACGTATTACGTTAAAACGTCATACCATATAACGTAATACGTTATAACGTCATACCATATAACGTAATACGGTATAACGTCATCCCATATAACGTAATACGTTATAATTTCATACCATATAAACTAATACGTTATAACGGTATACCATATAATCTAATACGTTATAACGTCATACTATATAACGTAATACGTTATAACGTCATACCATATAACATAATGCGTTATAACGTCATACCATATAACGTATTACGTTATTACGTTATAACATATAACGTAACACGTTATAACGTTACACCATATACCATAATACCTTATAACTTCTTCCCATGTAACCTAATACGTTATAACGTCATACCATTTAATGTAATACGTTATAAGGTCATACCATATAACCTATTACGTTATAACGTCATCCCATATAACGTATTACGTTATAACGTCATAACATATAACGTAACAAGTTATATCGTTATACCATATAACGTCATACGTTGTAACATCGTCCCATATAACGTAATACGTTAAACCGTCATACCGTATAACCTAATATGTTATAACGTCATACCATATAAACTAATACGTTATAACGGCATACCATATAACGTAATACGTTACAATGTCATACCATATAACCCAATACGTTATAACGTCATACCATATAACGTAATACGTTATAACGTCATACCATATAACGTAATACGTTATAACGTCATACCATATAACGTAATACGTTATAACGTCATCCCATATAACGTAATACGTTATAACGTCATACCATATAACGTAATACGTTATAACGTCATCCCATATAACGTAATACGTTATAACGTCATCCCATATAACGTAATACGATATAGCGTCATAACACAAACCGTTACACGTTATATAGTTGTACCATGTAACGTAATACGTTATAACGTCATACCATATAACGTATTACGTTATTACGTTATAACATATAACGTAATACGTTGTAACATCGTTCCATATAACGTAATGCGTTAAACCGTCATATCGTATAACCTAATACGTTATAACGGCATACCATTTAACCTAATACGTTATAAGGGCATACCATATCTCGTAATACCTTATAACGTCATGCCATATAACGTAATACGTTATAACGTCATACCATATAACGTAATACGTTGTAACGTCATACCATATAACGTAATACGGTATAACGTCATACCATATAACGTAATACGTTATAACGTCATACCATATAACGTATTACGTTATTACGTTATAACATATAACGTAACACGTTATAACGTTACACCATATACCATAATAACTTATAACTTCTTCCCATGTAACGTAATACGTTATAACGTCATACCATTTAACGTAATACGTTGTAACATCGTCCCATATAACGTAATAGGTTATAACGTCATACCATATAACGTAATACGTTATAACGACATACCATATAACGCAATACGTTATAACGGCATACCATATCTCGTAATACGTTACAACGTCATGCCATATAACGTATCACGTTATTACGTTATAACATATAACGTAATACGTTATAACGTTACACCAAATACCATAATACCTTATAACTTCGTCCCATGTAACGTAATACGTTATAACGTCATCCCATATAACGTAATACGTTAAAACGTCATAAAATCTAACGTCATACGTTATAACGTCATACCATATAGCGTATTACGTTATTACGTTATAACATATAACGTAATACGTTGTAACATCGTCCCATATAACGTAATGCGTTAAACCGTCATACCGTATAACCTAATACGTTATAACGTCGATCCGTATAACGTAATACGTTATGACTTCATACCATATAACGTAATAAGAAATAGCGTTATAACATTTAACGTAACACGTTATATCGTTGTAACATATAACGTAATACGTTGTAACATCGTCCCATATAACGTAATACGTTATAACGTCATACCATATAACCTAATACGTTATAACGTCATACCATATAACGTAATACGTTATAACGTCATCCCATATAACGTAATGCGTTAAAACGTCATAAAATCTAACGTAATACGTTATAACGTCATACCATATAGCGTATTACGTTATTACGTTATAACATATAACGTAATACGTTATAACGTCATAACATATAACGTAACACGTTATATCGTTATACCACATAACTTAATACGTTGTAACATCGTCCCATATAACGTATTACGTTAGAACGTCATACCATATAACGTAATACGTTATAACGACATGCCATATAAACCAATACGTTATAACGGTATATCATATAACCTAATACGTTATAACGACATACAATCTAACGTAATACGTTATAAGGTCGATCCGTATAACGTAATACGTTATAATGTCATACCATATAACGTAATACGTTATAACGTCATACCATATAAACTAATACGTTACAACGGTATACCATATAACCTAATACGTTATAACGCCATACCATATAACGTAATACGTTATAACGTCATCCCATATAACGTAATACGATATAGCGTCATAACACAGACCGTTACACGTTATATAGTTGTACCATGTAACGTAATACGTTATAACGTCATCCCATATAACGTAATACGTTAAAACGCCATACCATCTAACGTAATACGTTATAACGTCATACCATATAACGTAATAAGAAATAGCGTCATAACATATAACGTAACACGTTAGAACGTCATAACATATAACGTAACACGTTATATCGTTATACCACATAACGTAATACGTTGTAACATCGTCCCATATAACGTATTACGTTAAAACGTCATACCATATAACGTAATACGTTATAACGTCATACCATATAACGTAATACGTTATAACGTCATCCCATATAACGTAATACGTTATAATTTCATACCATATAAACTAATACGTTATAACGGTATACCATATAATCTAATACGTTATAACGTCATACTATATAACGTAATACGTTATAACGTCATACCATATAACATAATGCGTTATAACGTCATACCATATAACGTATTACGTTATTACGTTATAACATATAACGTAACACGTTATAACGTTACACCATATACCATAATACCTTATAACTTCTTCCCATGTAACCTAATACGTTATAACGTCATACCATTTAACGTAATACGTTATAAGGTCATACCATATAACCTATTACGTTATAACGTCATCCCATATAACGTATTACGTTATAACGTCATAACATATAACGTAACAAGTTATATCGTTATACCATATAACGTCATACGTTGTAACATCGTCCCATATAACGTAATACGTTAAACCGTCATACCGTATAACCTAATATGTTATAACGTCATACCATATAAACTAATACGTTATAACGGCATACCATATAACGTAATACGTTACAATGTCATACCATATAAACTAATATGTTATAACGTCATACCATATAACCTAATACGTTATAACGTCATACCATATAACGTAATACGTTATAACGTCATACCATATAACGTAATACGGTATAACGTCATCCCATATAACGTAATACGTTATAACGTCATACCATATAACGCAATAAGTTATAACGCCATCCCATGTAACGTAATACGTTATAACGTCATCCGATATAACGTAATACGATATAGCGTCATAACACAAACCGTTACACGTTATATAGTTGTACCATGTAACGTAATACGTTATAACGTCATACCATATAACGTATTACGTTATTACGTTATAACATATAACGTAATACGTTGTAACATCGTTCCATATAACGTAATGCGTTAAACCGTCATATCGTATAACCTAATACGTTATAACGGCATACCATATAACCTAATACGTTATAAGGGCATACCATATCTCGTAATACCTTATAACGTCATCCCATATAACGTAATACGTTATAACGTCATACCATATAACGTAATACGTTCTAACGTCATACCATATAACGTAATACGTTATAACGTCATACCATATAACGTAATACGTTATAACGTCATACCATATAACGTATTACGTTATAACGTTATAACATATAACGTAACACGTTATAACGTTACACCATATACCATAATAACTTATAACTTCTTCCCATGTAACGTAATACGTTATAACGTCATACCATTTAACGTAATACGTTGTAACATCGTCCCATATAACGTAATAGGTTATAACGTCATACCATATAACGTAATACGCTATAACGTCATACCATATAACCTAATACGTTAAAAAGTCATACCATATAAACTAATACGTTATAACGGTATACCATATAACCTAATACGTTATAACGGCATACCATATAACGTAAAATGTTATAACGTCATATTATATAACGTAATACGTTATAACGTCATACCATATAACGTAATAAGAAATAGCGTCATAACATATAACGTAACACGTTAGAACGTCATAACATATAACGTAACACGTTATATCGTTATACCACATAACGTAATACGTTGTATCATCGTCCCATACAACGTATAACGTTATCAAGCCATACCATATAAAGTAATACGATATAGCGTCATATCATATAACGTAACACGTTATATCGTTATACCACATAACGTAATGCGTTGTAACATCGTCCCATATAACGTAATACGTTATAACGTCATACCATATAACGTAATACGTTATAACGTCATACCATATAACCTAATACGTTAAAAAGTCATACCATATAAACTAATACGTTATAACGGTATACCATATAACCTAATACGTTATAACGGCATACCATATAACGTAAAATGTTATAACGTCATACTATATAACGTAATACGTTATAACGTCATACCATATAACGTAATACGTTATAACGTCATACCATATAACGTAATACGTTATAACGTCATCCCATATAACGTAATACGTTATAACGTCATACCATATAACGTAATACGTTATAACGGCATACCATATAACGTAATACGTTATAACGGCATACCATATAACGTAATACGTTATAGCGTCATCCCATATAACGTAATACGTTATAACGTCATACCATATAACGTAATACGTTATAACGTCATACCATATAACGTAATACGTTATAACGTCATCCCATATAACGTAATACGATATAGCGTCATAACATATAACGTAACACGTTATATCGTTGTAACATATAACGTAATACGTTGTAACATCGTCCCATATAACGTAATACGTTATAACGTCATACCATATAACGTAATACGTTATAACGTCATACCATATAACGTAATACGTTATAACGTCATACCATATAACGTAATACGTTATAACGTCATCCCATATAACGTAATACGTTATAACGTCATACCATATAAACTAATACGTTATAACGGTATACCATATAATCTAATACGTTATAACGGCATACCATATAACGTAATAAGATATAGCGTCATAACATATAACGTAACACGTTATATCGTTGTACCATGTAACGTAATACGTTATAACGTCATACCATATAACGTATTACGTTATTACGTTATAACATATAACGTAATACGTTGTAACATCGTCCCATATAACCTAATACGTTATAACGTCATACCATATAACGTAATACGTTATAACGTCATACTATATAACGTAATACGTTATAACGTCATACCATATAACGTAATACGGTATAACGTCATCCCATATAACGTAATAGGTTATAACGTCATACCATATAAACTAATACGTTATAACGGTATACCATATAATCTAATACGTTATAACGGCATACCATATAACGTAATAAGATATAGCGTCATAACATATAACGTAACACGTTATATCGTTGTACCATGTAACGTAATACGTTATAACGTCATACCATATAACGTATTACGTTATTACGTTATAACATATAACGTAATACGTTGTAACATCGTCCCATATAACCTAATACGTTATAACGTCATACCATATAACCTAATACGTTATAACGTCATACTATATAACGTAATACGTTATAACGTCATACCATATAACGTAATACGGTATAACGTCATCCCATATAACGTAATAGGTTATAACGTCATACCATATAAACTAATACGTTATAACGGTATACCATATAATCTAATACGTTATAACGGCATACCATATAACGTAATAAGATATAGCGTCATAACATATAACGTAACACGTTATATCGTTGTACCATGTAACGTAATACGTTATAACGTCATACCATATAACGCAATACGTTATAACGGCATACCATATCTCGTAATACGTTACAACGTCATGCCATATAACGTATCACGTTATTACGTTATAACATATAACGTAATACGTTATAACGTTACACCAAATACCATAATACCTTATAACTTCGTCCCATGTAACGTAATTCGTTATAACGTCATCCCATATAACCTAATACGTTATAACGTCATACCATATAACGTAATACGTTATAACGTCATACCATATAACGTAAAACGTTATAACGTCATACCATATAACGTAATACGTTGTAACATCGTCCCATATAACGTAGTGCGTTAAACTGTCATAACGTATAACCTAATACGTTATAACGTCGATCCGTATAACGTAATACGTTATGACTTCATACCATATAACGTAATAAGAAATAGCGTTATAACATATATCGTAATACGTTATATCGTTATACCATATAACGTAATACGTTATAACGTCGTCCCATATAACGTAATACGTTATAACGTCATACCATATAACGTAATACGTTATAACGTCATACCATATAACGTAATACGTTATAACGTCATACCATATAACGTAATACGTTATAACGTCATCCCATATAACGTAATACGTTATAACGTCATACCATATAACGTAATACGTTATAACGGCATACCATATAACGTAATACGTTATAACGTCATACCATATGATGTATTACGATATAACGTCATCCCATATAACGTAATACGTTATAACGTCATACCATATAACGTAATACGTTATAACGTCATACCATATAACGTAATACGTTATAACGGCATACCATATAACGTAATACGTTATAACGTCATCCCATATAACGTAATGCGATATAGCGTCATAACATATAACGTAACACGTTATATCGTTGTAACATATAACGTAATACGTTGTAACATCGTCCCATATAACGCAATACGTTATAACATCATACCATATAACTTAATACGTTATAACGTCATACCATATAATGCAATACGTTATAACGTCATGCCATATAACGTTTCACGTTATTACGTTATAACATATAACGTAATACGTTATAACGTTACACCATATACCATAATACCTTATAACTTCGTCCCATGTAACGTAATACGTTATAACGTCATCCCATATAACGCAATACGTTATAACGTCATACCATATAACGTAATACGTTATAACGTCATCCCATATAACGTAATGCGTTAAAACGTCATAAAATCTAACGTAATACGTTATAACGTCATACCATATAGCGTATTACGTTATTACGTTATAACATATAACGTAATACGTTATAACGTCATAGCATATAACGTAACACGTTATATCGTTATACCACATAACTTAATACGTTGTAACATCGTCCCATATAACGTATTTCGTTAGAACGTCATACCATATAACGTAATACGTTATAACGACATGCCATATAAACCAATACGTTATAACGGTATATCATATAACCTAATACGTTATAACGGCATACCATCTAACGTAATACGTTATAAGGTCGATCCGTATAACGTAATACGTTATAATGTCATACCATATAACGTAATACGTTATAACGTCATACCATATAAACTAATACGTTACAACGGTATACCATATAACCTAATACGTTATAACGCCATACCATATAACGTAATACGTTATAACGTCATCCCATATAACGTAATACGATATAGCGTCATAACACAAACCGTTACACGTTATATAGTTGCACCATGTAACGTAATACGTTATAACGTCATCCCATATAACGTAATACGTTAAAACGCCATACCATCTAACGTAATACGTTATAACGGCGATCCGTATAACGAAATACGTTATAACGTCATACCATATAACGTAATAAGAAATAGCGTCATAACATATAACGTAACACGTTAGAACGTCATACCATATAACGTAATACGTTATAACGACATGCCATATAAACCAATACGTTATAACGGTATATCATATAACCTAATACGTTATAACGGCATACCATCTAACGTAATACGTTATAAGGTCGATCCGTATAACGTAATACGTTATAACGTCATACCATATAACCTATTACGTTATAACGTCATCCCATATAACGTATTACGTTATAACGTCATAACATATAACGTAACAAGTTATATCGTTATACCATGTAACGTCATACGTTGTAACATCGTCCCATATAACGTAATACGTTAAACCGTCATACCGTATAACCTAATATGTTATAACGTCATACCATATAAACTAATACGTTATAACGTCATACCATATAACGTAATACGTTAAACCGTCATACCGTATAACCTAATACGTTATAACGTCATACCATATAATGCAATACGCTATAACGTCATGCCATATAACGTTTCACGTTATTACGTTATAACATATAACGTAATACCTTATAACGTTACACCATATACCATAATACCTTATAACTTCGTCCCATGTAACGTAATACGTTATAACGTCATCCCATATAACGCAATACGTTATAACGTCATACCATATAACGTATTACGTTATTACGTTACAACATATAACGTAATACGTTGTAACATCGTTCCATATAACCTAATGCGTTAAACCGTCATATCGTATAACCTAATACGTTATAACGGCATACCATATAACCTAATACGTTATAAGGGCATACCATATCTCGTAATACCTTATAACGTCATGCCATATAACGTAATACGTTATAACGTCATACCATATAACGTAATACGTTATAACGTCATACCATATAACGTAATACGTTATAACGTCATACCATATAACGTAATACGTTATAACGTCATACCATATAACGTATTACGTTATTACGTTATAACATATAACGTAACACGTTATAACGTTACACCATATACCATAATAACTTATAACTTCTTCCCATGTAACGTAATACGTTATAACGTGATACCATTTAACGTAATACGTTGTAACATCGTCCCATATAACGTAATACGTTATAACGTCATACCATATAACGTAATACGTTATAACGTCATCCCATATAACGTAATACGTTATAACGTCATACCATATAACGTAATACGTTATAACGTTATGCCATATAACGTAATATGTTATAACGGCATACCATATAACGTAATAAGTTATAACGTCATCCCATATAACGTAATACGTTATAAAGTTATAGCATATAACGTAATACGTTATAACGTCATACCATATAACGTAATACGTTATAACGTCATCCCATATAACGTAATACGTTATAACGTCATACCATATAACGTAATACGTTATAACGGCATACCATATAACCTAATACGTTATAACGGCATACCATATAACGTAAAACGTTATAGCGTCATCCCATATAACGTAATACGTTATAACGTCATACCATATAAACTAATACGTTATAACGGTATACCATATAATCTAATACGTTATAACGTCATCCCGTATAACGTAATACGATATAGCGTCATAACATATAACGTAACACGTTATATCGTTGTAACATATAACGTAATACGTTGTAACATCGTCCCATATAACGTAATACGTTATAACGTCATACCATATAACGTAATACGTTATAACGTCATACCATATAACGTAATACGTTATAACGTCATACCATATAACGTAATACGTTATAACGTCATCCCATATAACGTAATACGTTATAACGTCATACCATATAACGTAATACGTTATAACGGTATACCATATAACCTAATACGTTATAACGGCATACCATATAACGTAATATGATATAGCGTCATAACATATAACGTAACACGTTATATCGTTGTACCATGTAACGTAATACGTTATAACGTCATACCATATAACGTATTACGTTATTACGTTATAACATATAACGTAATACGTTGTAACATCGTCCCATATAACGTAATACGTTATAACGTCATACCATATAACCTAATACGTTATAACGTCATACCATATAACGTAATACGTTATAACGTCATACCATATAACGTAATACGGTATAACGTCATCCCATATAACGTAATAGGTTATAACGTCATACCATATAAATTAATACGTTATAACGGTATACCATATAATCTAATACGTTATAACGGCATACCATATAACGTAATAAGATATAGCGTCATAACATATAACGTAACACGTTATATCGTTGTACCATGTAACGTAATACGTTATAACGTCATACCATATAACGCAATACGTTATAACGGCATACCATATCTCGTAATACGTTACAACGTCATGCCATATAACGTATCACGTTATTACGTTATAACATATAACGTAATACGTTATAACGTTACACCAAATACCATAATACCTTATAACTTCGTCCCATGTAACGTAATACGTTATAACTTCATCCCATATAACGTAATACGTTAAAACGTCATAAAATCTAACGTCATACGTTATAACGTCATACCATATAGCGTATTACGTTATTACGTTATAACATATAACGTAATACGTTGTAACATCGTCCCATATAACGTAATGCGTTAAACCGTCATACCGTATAACCTAATACGTTATAACGTCGATCCGTATAACGTAATACGTTATGACTTCATACCATATAACGTAATAAGAAATAGCGTTATAACATTTAACGTAACACGTTATATCGTTGTAACATATAACGTAATACGTTGTAACATCGTCCCATATAACGTAATACGTTATAACGTCATACCATATAACGTAATACGTTATAACGTCATACCATATAACGTAATACGTTATAACGTCATCCCATATAACGTAATACGTTATAACGTCATAACATATAACGTAATACGTTATAACGTCATACCATATAGCGTATTACGTTATTACGTTATAACATATAACGTAATACGTTATAACGTCATAACATATAACGTAACACGTTATATCGTTATACCACATAACTTAATACGTTGTAACATCGTCCCATATAACGTATTACGTTAGAACGTCATACCATATAACGTAATACGTTATAACGACATGCCATATAAACCAATACGTTATAACGGTATATCATATAACCTAATACGTTATAACGACATACAATCTAACGTAATACGTTATAAGGTCGATCCGTATAACGTAATACGTTATAATGTCATACCATATAACGTAATACGTTATAACGTCATACCATATAAACTAATACGTTACAACGGTATACCATATAACCTAATACGTTATAACGCCATACCATATAACGTAATACGTTATAACGTCATCCCATATAACGTAATACGATATAGCGTCATAACACAAACCGTTACACGTTATATAGTTGTACCATGTAACGTAATACGTTATAACGTCATACCATATAACGTAATACGTTATAACGTCATACCATGTAACGTAATACGTTATAACGTCATACCATATAACGTAATAAGATATAGCGTCATAACATATAACGTAACACGTTATAACGTCATAACATATAACGTAACACGTTATATCGTTATACCACATAACGTAATACGTTGTAACATCGTCCCATATAACGTATTACGTTATAACGTCATACCATATAACGTAATACGTTATAACGTCATACCATATAACGTAATACGTTATAACGTCATACCCTATATCGTAATACGTTATAATTTCATACCATATGATGTATTACGTTATAACGTCATACCATATAACGTAATACGTTATAACGTCATACCATATAACGTAATACGTTATAACGTCATACCATATAACGTAATACGTTATAATGTCATACCATATAACGTATTACGTTATTACGTTATAACATATAACGTAACACGTTATAACGTTACACCATATACCATAATACCTTATAACTTCCTCCCATGTAACGTAATACGTTATAACGTCATACCATTTAACGTAATACGTTATAAGGTCATACCATATAACCTATTACGTTATAACGTCATCCCATATAACGTATTACGTTATAACGTCATAACATATAACGTAACAAGTTATATCGTTATACCATATAACGTCATACGTTGTAACATCGTCCCATATAACGTAATACGTTAAACCGTCATACCGTATAACCTAATACGTTATAACGTCATACCATATAACCTAATACGTTATAACGGCATACCATATAACGTAATACGTTACAATGTCATACCATATAACCTAATACGTTATAACGTCATACCATATAACGTAATACGTTATAACGTCATACCATATAACGTAATACGTTATAACGTCATACCATATAACGTAATACGTTATAACGTCATCCCATATAACGTAATACGTTATAACGTCATACCATATAACGTAATACGTTATAACGTCATCCCATATAACGTAATACGTTATAACGTCATCCCATATAACGTAATACGATATAGCGTCATAACACAAACCGTTACACGTTATATAGTTGTACCATGTAACGTAATACGTTATAACGTCATACCATATAACGTATTACGTTATTACGTTATAACATATAACGTAATACGTTGTAACATCGTTCCATATAACGTAATGCGTTAAACCGTCATATCGTATAACCTAATACGTTATAACGGCATACCATTTAACCTAATACGTTATAAGGGCATACCATATCTCGTAATACCTTATAACGTCATCCCATATAACGTAATACGTTATAACGTCATACCATATAACGTAATACGTTATAACGTCATACCATATAACGTAATACGTTATAACGTCATACCATATAACGTAATACGTTATAACGTCATACCATATAACGTATTACGTTATTACGTTATAACATATAACGTAACACGTTATAACGTTACACCATATACCATAATAACTTATAACTTCTTCCCATGTAACGTAATACGTTATAACGTCATCCCATATAACGCAATACGTTATAACGTCATACCATATAACGTAATACGTTATAACGTCATCCCATATAACGTAATACGTTAAAACGTCATACCATCTAACGTAATACGTTATAACGTCGATCCGTATAACGTAATACGTTATAACGTCATACCATATAACGTAATAAGAAATAGCGTCATAACATATAACGTAACACGTTAGAACGTCATAACATATAACGTAACACGTTCTATCGTTATACCACATAAAGTAATACGTTGTATCATCGTCCCATATAACGTATAACGTTGTCAAGCCATACCATATAAAGTAATACGATATCGCGTCATATCATATAACGTAACACGTTATATCGTTATGCCACATAACGTAATGCGTTATATCGTTGTACCATATAACGTGATACGTTATAACGTCATACCATATAACGTAATACGTTATAACGTCATACCATATAACCTAATACGTTAAAAAGGCATACCATATAAACTAAATCGTTATAACGGTATACCATATAACCTAATACGTTATAATGGCATACCATATATCGTAAAACGTTATAACGTCATACTATATAACGTAATACGTTATAACGTCATACCATCTAACGTAATACGTTATAACGTCGATCCGTATAACGTAATACGTTATAACGTCATACCATATAACGTAATACGATATAGCGTCATACCATATAACGTAATACGGTATAACGTCATCCCATATAACGTAATACGTTATAACGTCATCCCATATATCGTAATACGTTGTAACATCGTCCCATATAACGCAATACGTTATAACGGCATACCATATAACTTAATACGTTATAACGTCATACCATCTAACGCAATACGTTATAACGCCATCCCATGTAACGTAATACGTTATAACGTCATCCCATATAACGTAATACGATATAGCGTCATAACACAAACCGTTACACGTTATATAGTTGTACCATGTAACGTAATACGTTATAACGTCATACCATATAACGTATTACGTTATTACGTTATAACATATAACGTAATACGTTGTAACATCGTCCCATATAACGTAAGGCGTTAAACCGTCATACCGTATAACCTAATACGTTATAACGGCATACCATATAACCTAATACGTTATAACGGCATACCATATAACTTAATACGTTATAACGTCATACCATATAATGCAATACGTTATAACGGCATACCATATAACGTAATACGTTATAACGTCATACCATCTAACGCAATACGTTATAAGGCCATCCCATGCAACGTAATACGTTATAACGTCATCCCATATAACGTAATACGATATAGCGTCATAACACAAACCGTTACACGTTATGTAGTTGTACCATGTAACGTAATACGTTATAACGTCATACCATATAACCTAATACGTTAAAAAGGCATACCATATAAACTAAATCGTTATAACGGTATACCATATAACCTAATACGTTATAATGGCATACCATATATCGTAAAACGTTATAACGTCATACTATATAACGTAATACGTTATAACGTCATACCATTTAACGTAATACGTTATAACGTCATACCATATAACGTAATACTTTATACCGTTATACCATCTCTCCTATATTCGTTAACAGTTTTTCCTGGACCGAACATGTCTTTTGATTTGTTCCCAAAATCGTTCAAACTTATTATGTGACAGTCTTCTACGGCAAGAAACGCGTGTCAGCGAAGCTTATTCATTAATAATTTTACCAATTGATGCTCTTGATGCCTTGGTACCATATTTCGCTATCACTGGTACCGATTCGATCGTACCTTTTACTTAATCGGTTGGGAGTTATCCTCGATCGCTCTGGTCTCTCGCGTTGTTATCGACGATAATGTAGGTATCTCAGTTTCGTTTGTTACCTTACTTATATACGCTTTTTCCTCTAATTTAACAATTCTTAGGTTAATACGCGAAAATTTTCATCCCACGCTTTCACATTTTCTGACAATGTCAAGAGCGTGTCCTCATTCAGTGAGTCTCTTGCGATCGACATGTTTTCTATTTATATTTTGTCAACACTCGTAAGAACTTTAATCTTCCGTGGAGTGTATCCCACCGCTGCCACCAATAAATTTGATCTGTATATATTGTTACGTTCTATTTATTTGCCGACGAGATGGTAGCGTTAACTGACGTTTAATGCAACTGCCAATAAGCTCCATTTTCGGCTAACCTGCTATGCGCGGGAGAGGATGAAAGTTTTTCGAAAGTATATTTGCAATATGCAATGATTTATTCAAATCTTACTCGATTTCGATTTTGACAATTGACTGACAGACTGACGGATATAAAATTCTTCGGTTGACAAAATGGTAATTCTTCGATTGACAAAATGATGATTCTTCGGTTGACAAGATGATCCTTCTTTGATAGACAAAATGATTACTAACTCTTCGATAGACATTTTCTTTTTTATACGTGGAGAAATCCTCATGGACACTCTGCTGCTGCTACTTATAATCGGTGACAGCAGAGTAGTGTCGGACTTTTACCGACTAAAACTCCACGATGGTCTTCCTACGCTTGTACAGGAGTGCTCCGGGGACCTCGATCGAATTATCTTTCCGTTGCACCCCCCTCCTGCGTCTTCTTGTTTGAGCCAGTCCTAAAAGTTCTTAACTCTTAGGTTTGGCGCTAGAGGGGGCCACTGCCCCTAGCGCCATCCGCCCCTCTAGTCGCGGCCCGTTGAGACGGCAGTGAAGCGGCTCTGGGCCACCTGACCGCTATCCCTCTCCAACGCGTTACCCTACAAGGGTAAGAGTTTTTCACTCTTTCTCTCTCTGCCCGCTCCTTTACGAGCATAACTTGCTCGTAAAAGAAGCGGACTGCCTCGTAATTCTTCGATAGACAATGGTAATTATTCTGTTGACGAACGGTAATTAATTAATATACTCGATAGACGAACGATAATAATTATTATTACTCGATAGACGAACAGTAAATATTCTCACTCGATTAACGAACGGTAAATATTCTCACTGACTTCTCTGAGTCGCTACATTTATATCTGTCGAAGATGAAAAAACGTCGGGGTCTTTCTTTTGAAAATGTTTGGCAACATCTCCAACGTTTGTTCAACTGCCGACTTTGTTTACAATTTAAATTGTCTTAATATCGTTATAAAAACATAATTAGGTAAATATAAAGACATAGTTAGATAAGTTTTCGCAAAATATAGCTTTTAGCGGCTTTAACTGCCTTTCACTTGAAATACTGTAAACACGGTTTCGAATAAACGTTTTAAATTACCTTGATTTGAAAGAAATTATCAATTTAACTTTCGCACTATGGATCGTGCAGGTCGCGGGACGTGACAATACTATATACCGTAATACGTTAAAACGTTAAAACGTAATACTATATAATGTAATATAATATAACGTGATTCAATATAACGTCATATATTATAACGTGTTATGATATAACGTAACACTATATAACGTAATACTATATGACGTAATGTAATATAACACAATACAATATAACATTATAGTATGTAATGTAATATAATATAACGTTATACAGGGTGGTTGATAACTGGTGGTACAAGCGGAAAGGGGGTGATTCTACGCGAAAGAAGAAGTCGAAAATATAGAATAAAAAATTTTTTTTTTAATTTTTTAAAATTTATTTTTTAATTTTTCCTTCGAGACAACGATCTATAGTGAGATCCGTTATAACGAGACGTGATAAAGTGCACGCGTACCGAGCGAAAATTCAAAGTCGATTTTCTCGAAAACAAAGCCTCAAACGAAAAATTTTTATTCTATATTTTCGACTTCTGTGCCTTTGAATATTAATGTTATTTTGGATTACAATGTCTACAAACAAAAAGGCTACAAGTAGATTGTTATTGCTGTTTCTTATAGCCTTCAGCTAGAGTTAACCAAGGTTAACTTTTTTGGTAATGCCTTTGCTATAAATCTATGAACGTGCTCGCTATCATATTCTATTGTATTGTAACAATGAAAGAGTGAGGATATGAATCAGCATATGCTATACCTGTACTTATACCTATACTTATTTCAATATATGTTTCTATTACAAATTCATCCACTCGTTCCTCTATCAGTCGATCTCAACATTTTATATAACGTAATATAATATAACCTAATACAATATAACAATATAACGTTTCTAAAGGCATCCTGGTGAACTTCGTAACTTTCCATGAAATAGATACATACGTAAGCATCTTCTCTGATTTTCGATAACTTTACTATTTCAAAGAACGAAAGATGAAACGTACGCTCGATCCAAATTGAATCACACTGTTTCTTAATCTCCTATGATATTTACGTTTCGCCATTTTTTGTTATTATAAAATTTCTAAAAAATCGGACTGCAAAAAAAATATGATCATCCCTATTTAAGTAATATTTAAATAATTTAAAAGTAGTCAATTATTCGAAAAATGAAAATGGAGACAAATGAAAGGGAATTCAAAGATCATAAATAGCTTCAATTCGTTTAGCTAAGATCCTGATCATAATAATCTCCACACATCTCCATAATCTCTGTTTCCTTGTAAGCCACGCGCAAAAAACAGGTTCCTTCATTCGTTTATCGTTTCGTGTTTGCCATTCAATTTCTATCCGGTTCACCAAAAATTATCATACTCGTCACAACTTGTGTCACAGCTATGTCACAACAACGACATAGCTTTGCATCGAAAGTGATGCTACCAAAACACATAAGAAACAGCGACATCGTTAACTATTTATCGTTTCTCATACTACAGGTATCATCGATAACAAAATCGATGACGTAGACGTGAAACTCACTCGTCCTTCCCTCCCATCTATTCTTGAGTCCCCTAATTGTCTAACGAGGATCGATAGGTGAAAAAGGTGGGAGTTCGACGAAGGACAAGGCGGCACTCGAAGAATTACCGTACATACGATCAGTTCTCCTATCGCCGCGGTCACGACAAACAGTACTATCGCGAGATGCTCGTGCTAACGTTAAAATCGTCGTTCATCCTATTCGCCGTGTTCTCGGTCGAAGCTCTTTCAATTAAGAGGAAAGAACCACGCGGTCCCATCCAAGAAGCGCTGCAAAATGGTCTCGCGGCACAGTACAATCGAGAAAATTGCGTCTGGAGACGGGGAAACGATAGAGATTCTTGTCCCGACCCTGATGTTCGTGTTTTCCTTTATACGTTCCATCGACCAAGACGAGAACTCGACTCTAGAGAATCCGACTGGCTGCGACAGGATTATGATCCGACCAAAGAGAACGTTCTTTTGATACACGGATACGCAGGTGCATGAATATTTTATGTTTGCTCAAATTCATTTCATTTGACGTGTTAAACTATGGAACGACAAAAGTTGTAGTGACATTCGTTGAAGTGACTGAATTGGAATCTATCTGTTGTTTGGTGCAACTTTACATGTATCTAAATATTAGTAATTAGATATGAAAATGAGTTTATCATGGGAACTCGAAGAAGCTTCTTTTACAGCTTGAAAAGGATAAAAGAATATTTCTGATTGGATCGCTTCATGTATTTTGGTATTAGAATAAAGTTATCATGGACGTATTTGATAGTTTTTCTTAAATTTTACATAGAATAATATTTTCTTGTCCTGATTAAAATTTGCTTCTTATTATAATTTGATACAAGAATAAAGTAATACATCGGTGCTACTGAAATCGTCTCTTAACTCCTACAATAGAAAAATATCTTAATTAAATTCTACTCGTTATCTTATCTATAACCTGATATCGGTTATTTAGAAAAACCATTCAAAACCTATAAGAAAAAATAAAATTTTTTAAATTCCTTGTTTCTCTTTTCAGGCGGTGACGACACCCTTCCCATATCCGTTCTTCGCGACGCCTACCTTCGAAACGGAAGCTACAACGTGTTCCTGGTTGACTGGGGTGCTTTGTGTGCGCCACCCTGTTACCCAGCGGCTGTAGCGAACCTTCGTCCAGTAGCACGTTGCCTCGCCGGCACTTTGACCACTTTACGGAACCTAGGTTTACCTATTTCGAGAACAACCTGCGTGGGGCACTCGTTGGGCGCGCACATCTGTGGGATCATGGCGAACTTTCTGTTGTTCAGAATGCACCGAATAATCGGTCTAGACCCAGCGAGACCTCTTCTGCGTCCTGGATATGTAAATCGTCTGGATAGTGGGGACGCAGATTTTGTCCAAGTGATTCACACAAATGCGGGATATTATGGAGAGGGTGGTCGCATGGGACACGTGGATTTCTGCGTAAACGGTGGCAAAGTGCAGCCGTACTGTGAGAACAAGCCGAATTATCAACTATGCAGCCACGTCTGGGTCGTCTGTTACATGGCGCAGAGTATCGACAACGTCGGCCAGGAGTCGATGGCTGAGCCATGCTCAAGACGATGCCCTTCCGGACCAAGAATCGCTCTCAGAGCCGGTGAATATGTGGCCATGGGCCAGCATACACCGGTCGGCACTAGGGGCTCTTTTTGCTTCACCAACAAATATCCACCCTATTGTCCTAAATATAGTAACGGACGTGGCGACGAGAGATGCTGCATACCCGAGGACAAACCAGTCACGTTTTAGTGACAAGAAAATCGTTGGAACACATAGGAAGGATAGAACATACAAGACTGTACGTAAAACGCGAAATAAGTAACGTAAAATGAAACGGAATTTTATATTAAGCAAAGAATTAATGGTAGTATTGATGATCGTTAAAGAAGTAGAGTTATTGTCTAATATTTTCTTATTTGTACAGAAATTGATAAGCATACCAGTATTTTTTAGATAGTACGAAGCTGTTAACCTGTTAGACGATACAATTCACTCGAATCCTCAATCTCGTAGACAAAGTAATTTCTTTACTTAGAAATCTATTATCTTTTTACATGTCATTTTACCTCCCCTAAAAATAGATATCAAAACTAATTATTATATTGCAAAAACTAGAACCGATCTACTTAGGATTGATCCGTCTTTATTAACTTTGAATTCCATGATCATAGAAAATTCAGATTAAGAAATAATCCGATCAGTAGGTTAAAAAAAAGCTTCGCATAAAATTTTTTAATCTGTTTTTATTCAACAAACTAAACGAAAAGATAAGGAATTGCATTATAAACATCGAGTTCGGTTACAGGAAACAACATTCCACACGGCAAACCTTGCATGTAGTATTTTTAAAGAAATGGAAAGTGGTTGAACCACATATACAAGTATATGGTGTAAAAACATGTCGATTGCCTTAAATTAATTCATATCACAGGACAAGTGTAAATGGTGTCTAAATCGTACAGATACCACGTTATTTAATCGATGAAGCATACAAGTGTTTGAGGACAAGTAGCTCTTCGTACGGTATCGCGACGCGTGTAGTCTGATTCCGGAATATGATTGCGTATTCAAACGCGGTACGTACCGTCCGGAAAAATCTTGCGTCCGTGATCTACCGACCTATCAATCCCGTTAACCGCTCCACTGAACCTCTATAAATGTATTCATGACAATGTCCAGCGAACGGACAACCGTCTTTTTTTCGATCTGTCCTCGCGAAGCGCCGGTGTGCAATCGCTTGTTCCGATGATTTGCACGTTCGAGCAACGATCAGTCGTTTCACAGCGAAAAGTTACGTTCCACTTTACTTAATACTTTAAGTACAATAGTGGAAGAGATGTGGTAGTTTCTTAAAGATATTTGTAAATGTAATTAGAAAATAAATATTTCGTTATTCGAAGTTTAAGATATCTTCATTTTCTTACTACTTGGCTTTAAATCATTATTTTAAAAATTCGGATATTTGTGTTGGAATTTTGAATATAGATTTAGTTAAACTAAGGGGCCAGTTGGAAAGAATATTTATTCAAGATTTTATCATTTACATATTTCGCCTGAAATCTTCAATTAAAAAACTGAAGTGTGAAATTGAAGATTTCATTGATCAGATCAAATGGAAGAAGAGAAAAAGTATGATGTTTAAATCAAATGGATATAATATAAGAAAAGCAATAATATAGCGATATTATAACAAAGTACAACTAAATCAGCACACGTATATAATGTTTTTTCATAGAAATTCAATGTTAGAATAATTTACACTGAACGATATTGTATAATATGTAATATAACATACGTATATAAGAAGTAAATAAAAAAACAGGACCAAACATTTCCCTATTCTTCCACAAATCAGTTACCATAAGAAAACATACCTACTTGAAACTATGTAACATACTACATCGCTAGAAAATTTAAGAAATCTGCTGTTTTTGTACTTCTAAACTCTGACTTTTGGTCTTCATTCCGTCATCGCAATGGCTAAATGCTCGACATTCTCACGATTCGACCAATGCACAAGAGCCTGTTGAAGTCTTTATACAATGCACAAGTAATTTCGCTGGGAAACTCGAAAGAAAGAAAAAAAAAGGGCGCATTGAGAGGAGATGTATCGTAGTACGGAAGCTCGACAAATCCAGACATCGTCGAGTAGCCGACGAAACGGCGACTTGCTGGTACAAAAGTGTTTCGGGAGACATCGATACCAAAAGATGCAGGGATCCTTGGAAAGGCGACATGTAGGCGCGACACGATTCTCGACAATAAGAACTCGTGTCTCTACAGATACTTCCTCTTGAGAATAGCGGTTTCCCCGAGATTTGCCTAATCGGCTATCAAGATGTCTTTCTATCCAGAAACTTCCGCGTCTGGTCACATCAAAGAATATTGTCTTTTACAAGGTCATCTTGTTTTACACGAAATGTTCAATTTAATTCTATGAATTGTAAATAAGTGTTTTCTTCTTTTCTTCTGCGGATTTTCACGAAAGAGCTATAATATATTTAAAATAGAAATTTAATAAAATACGATAGAATATTTACTAATGTGATTTTCACTTACAAAATAGTTGGCCGTAGTTGATTATTATATTATTGTTGGTCAAAGTATTCTGTTTGAGATCGTAATATTTTTTAAAAGTTAGGAAAATAAAAGTAGGATAAAGAATGAATAATAACAAAATGTGAATGTCTTGTGTAAATGGCAATTTATTACAACTATAAGTTGAATGCACAGTAAAAAAAATCATTGATCAACCTTAAACTACGTATCTTAAGTAACGACATTATTGACAAAAATATATTGGTATTTCAACGCTCGCAGTGTACAAAATTTATAGATAAAATTACATAATATACACGGATTTAATTACATATATAAATATAGCATTTGTAATTCTAGCGAACTTCATTTGCTCCTCGCATTTGAAGCATATTGAAGGAACCATGTATATCTTTTATATCTTATAGTAATTGTATTTTATAAGGCACTAGATTGTACTTATTTACAATAGCGTGATGTTCACGATGTTAGGCACCTACTTCTAACACTTAACCTTATTCGAAGAGCGTAGATCTTGAATTATACTGATGTTCGAAAAAATTCATCTAATTTTGTATCGTAAAGACTTCCTTGTTTGTTTATTCTTTATAAAAAAAAATTCATTTAATCGATGTATCACAAGCACAAGGAAATCTTTAGCGTCAAAAATTTATTTAAAATATCTTTGGTCCTTTATCAACAATTTAACGAGAATATACAAATAAATGGAAATTTAAGTATACCTTACTATTTACATCTCAGAAAGACATTATAATTTTTTTAGCAATCTATATATCTATCAGAAACGTAGATCTTTTCTATATCTTCATGGAATTCCAAATTCGGATCCGATATTATACCTAATGAAATTACACAACTTGGAATTTTCCTCTCCATATTGGAGTTTTCTTTCTACATTTAACAAAATCTTTGGTTCATCGTCCATGTTTCGAATGGATAATCCTTTATCATCTTGTTTCACACAACCGAAAAATTATTGTACGCACCGAACAAATCAGTAATTTCATTCCTAATGATATTTCGAAAATTGCTCCATCGATTGATAGGGCAATTTCGCAAAATCTGAATGCACCGCCAAAGATGGGTAAAACAGTCGAAGATAATACGCGGGAAAATTTAAACCGTTAAATCTAGGCGACGAACATGAGGACGACGTGGTCACCATAGAAGACGAGTATTGCGGGGAAGAATCGACCCATGGTCTGTGCAGTCTTGGCTGTGTATCGCGATCGACATTTCTAAGTGGTGAATTTCGATGAATAGTTGGGGGAAGAGGTGGACTTATTCCTCCGCAGCTACTAACACCGCTGTCATCTAAACTTCCTGTCTCACTGGAGGCTGTTTTTGGTCTCTGATTAGCGATATCCGGATGATTCAATGGTTTATTTGACTCTGATTCTAAAGACATATTCTCATCGTCGCCATCCAGGCGATTCAATCTTTCTGCCTCCGACTGGAATTTCCTCTTGCAACGTGATTGACCACAGTCTCGAAATCCCTTCGCGAAGGGATTGTTGTTGATCTTTAATTTTGTGATGTTCTCGTTCTAAAAACAGAAAGGTACAAAAAGGTTTCTAGAAAAATTACATGAGATCGATATACGCAGGTATGTATATACATACGATTTTATATAAAATTATTGAAATTACTGTGCATTGGAATTATAAATAAGTTTATATGAATATTTTACTTGATAGGCGGTTACAGCGATGAACTGTGTTTCATTGAACTTGAACGCTGATGCTGGATGAGAGTACAGATCGCTCAATCTAGTTGCGTCATCGGAACGAATTATCCATATCCGCGGAATATACTTGTGCATGGATGTCAGAACAACCTGAAAACAAGAATATACTTACTCAACAAATTGTGTTTCAATTGTTTAAAAATCTAGCAACATAGAAATGATATTGTATTGTTTATTAATTCAAAATAAATGACACATCGTTTATTCGATACACTCGATACATTCTGCGATTATTGTATAGCAAGAACAACGCAAACGCTAGTGGAGATTCCCGCTTTTTTTTTGTCGTAAAGAAGAAGGGATTCCCTTCATTCGACCAGTTTATAGCGGAGAGAATTTTATTAAATTCGTAATTAGTTTGAAGAATCGGCTAAAAGGGCGCCGCTTTGTCGAGATAAGTTGGCGCCTTGCTAAGGATGCCGACGACGGTGGGGACAGACGCGATTCTTGAAAACCAGACTGGCCCTTCAACCTTCTCGGAATCACACGCACTCGACCTATCCATGAACCACAAAGCTGCATAATAGCACTTCGATTACTCTAGCGTTACTTCATTGTATCTCCCTAATTCTATTATCATAGCTCCTTCGTTTCTTAATTTCCAAGCTACACCGATCACTGGATTTAACCTATTCACCTTCTTCCAATACAAAATTCTTTGCAATGAAGTAAAGTTTAAAATAATTTTAACAAAATAAAATATCTCCATCTGTTAACATTATAACATTAAACAATGTAACACATATTTTTTAAATTTTTACAAAAAAAAACCTCCATGCTGCATACAATCAGAGTATCAAATGCGAAAAGCGAAATGACAGAAAAATGTTAATGAATTCATGACGGAATCTTGAAAAACTGGCCGTTCGTCAAAGAAAGTCTGCGTGCAAGAGAAACCTCTTCGTTTTAATAATCGCTCCTCAGGTACTGAAAGCGACGCAGATCCGCAGAAATAATTTCTGGGATATTGGTGAAAAATTGAAAGAAATGACAAGGGGCGCCATGGATATGCCAGATGCTAAGATTCGTTCTGTTGAGGCATAAACAAACCCACTCGTCGGGAGAAAGGGAGGTATATCGATTACAGGGTGTCGTGGAGCGTGTTAATCTTCGTTCTTCACGGACAACGACCGAAACCAACGTACCCAGCACCATTTTGAGTAGCTTAAATCTCTAGAAGGTAGGTGCACGCAGCGTCTTTCTTTTTCCCTTCGAGATTCTAATCCCAATCCTGGCTTCCGTGCGGAACCTAGTCAGGAACCTAGTTTGATCACCTTACCTGGTTAACAGAGACCTCTGTTATTTAGCTGATCTAATGCATTAGGAAAGGGATATGATTTGACTCAGGTCGAAGAAGAAAAAGGTGGACGATGTACATTTACCTGGTAGGTCTGTGGAATGTTAATATTTTGTATCGATAGAAAGATTTGACACGAAGTGAGAATAAAAAGAGAAATTTGAAATATTTGAAGTGCAAGTATTAGCAACAAAATATCGCAACGAAAAAGATAACTGAGGAAAGATACATGATAGAATAATATTAATATATTTCTTCTTTTGTTCTTTATAAATACATATAAAGAATAGCAGAAATATCGCGTGTTGTTAAAGAGAAATAAATATAGAAAGAACGATCCGTGGAGAAAAAGTTAGGAGCTAATTGACGGTAAACGAAGTATCGTTTGGAATTCTTTAACTGGAGGTTGCCTTTTTTTCCAGTGGGCCCTAATCGGAAGTGAAACGAGTAGCTAAGAGGGTGGATCCGTGTGTGGCGACCTCCCGCATGCGGTTCGAGCAACGAGGCAAGCCGTAGGCAAAAGTCGAAACCAGAGACACGGAAAGAAAGAAAGAGAAGAAATATTTAAGGACACGCTGGCCTGTCTAAACACGGGACATCTAGATAAATGGAATGCCGCTACCATTCGGTTTCCTTTCCCGGACTTCCGTCAAGCCTTTTCTCAAAAGACATTCTTTTTAATCAAAAAGCAAAGAGTCGGAGAATATATTAACACATCTAATAATTAATTTCTCTGACTTCTAGTCAACAAATATTTTTGAAATCAATTACATAATGAAAGAATTCATATTCATTTCTCACAAATATTTAGATACTATTTAAAGTTTCGTTTAATTATAATAAATCGTTATAATTAATAGATAAAAATGGTACTCACATTATTCCTGGGATCAACAGCGTTGTTAGTCAGCTTTAATTTGTCGAACTTAAGCGAATGCTGCATCCAGTGCGTACCGGTTGCCGGACTATCCGGATGCAAGTAAATTCTTCGATCGATTCGTGGTTGAGGTTCGGCTGGACCAGCTGACGTCCATCCTCTTGCATTCCCACAAGTTTTCTCCAATCCGCCACCGCTGCCGACGTACTTGTGCCGACGATCGGACGCCGGCTCCACTTCGAGAAGAACGCAATAACGAGCACGAGGCTCTAATCCCGTAATTGCCAACTGAATCGACGGGAACATTCGCCTGTAACGAAACAACAAAGGATTCGCTTTAATAATTTTGTCTAAGGAATTTGAATTTCTCAAAAAATTATCGTTCATTAAAAAAACTATTAACCCTTTGCACTCGAGGAATTTTTCGGTCGGGCGTAGCAGCTATTCCGGATGATTTAGCATATACGTGACGCGTGTCTTACAGCTAGTGTAAAATGATTTCATATACAAATTAACTTACAAAAACATTATATTCTAATAATTTATCTATATTTACATCTTTGAAAATATGATTTTGTAATATTAATTTCTGTATGATAACTTATAAATCATTCACCAAGATGCATTCTTGATATAATTAATCTCATTTTTCAACAGTTCAAAATCAAGTTCATCTTCATTTGAGCCAATTTCACTTCCGAAAACCACTTTTTTAAGGTTTCTAAACTATAATACTTTTGCCATGATCGTCGAATCCGAACTAACGTTGGAGACGTTGTTTCAATACCATAGTTGAACCATAGTTTCGGAGAGATATGGAATTAAATATTTTATTTCCATTTTAAAATCTAATACTTTACACTTCCTAACAAAGAACACAAAGAGCTAAGGAACCAATTTACGAACCAATATTGCACTCTCATCAATTGGAGATGTCGAAATCTAGCATAAACAGGGACTATCGCCTCTCGCTCGCCACTGGAGTTACAGCACGGAATGCCGTGGTGACTGAAAGTTGCCTCTCGAGTACAAAGGGTTAAGAATTAGAATGACGAAGGATTATTAATTAAATGTAAATAGGCGTATAAATCCAACTTATTATCAACCTAAATAACCCACGTCGTGACATTGTCATTCAAAAAGCACATTAAGATTCACTCACATTTAGGACATCCCCTAAATGAACTCCAAATAAAAAACCGGGACTTCGAACTAAATAGTAGCCGTAAAGTTGTTTCATCGGCACCATAAGTGCTTTGGGAGGCATGGAGTTTAACTTTTCAACGTTGTTCACGATAAGTCAAGTAAGCTTTTTGCACGCAGGTAACATAAGTAAACCACAGGAGAACGAAGGGACAGAATATTTTCGGTCATTAACGTGCCGACGACGAGTGGGCGTCGCCGAACCAACTACCGAGCTGCTCTTACTTCCTGCGACTTTTTAAAACATCACGACCACTATCTTTCGATCCCAACTGCAAGTTTTTTCCCTCGTGTAAACATTTCAAACTAGCGGATAATCCCGTGAGTACACCACCGAAACTAAATCTGCGGTGATTCGGGCCGTTTGCATACCTAATTGCAGTTTTTGAGTCGTTCCTTTGTTCGCACATTTCTTTTATTCACTTCTACCGAAGTTTATGATTGTATGATTTTATGTTGAATACGATTTTATTATTTCTCTTCCATTTTCTCTACAAAATTATCAAAGGAATTTAACAATTTTTTAACTACCTTTAGCAATCAATATTGCGCAGGTAAACAAAAATATGTTAAGGCAAAAGTATGTTGTGAAAGGTTCATTTTAACCTTCGATTACAATGGTACTTCACTGTTTAGTACTTCAAAGTTAAAGCTACGGGAGATACGTATCTGAACTAATGGACACAATTAGCAGTGGAAAATTCAACTTGTACCCATTTTCGAAATTACTATATGATCCTTTACATTTGTGACATATTTGAAGACTTAAAAGAAAGATCGTATAAAAACGTATCCTCCTTATGAGTCTAAGTCAGAGAACAAAGATAGCGAGCAATACAAAACTATAAAGACAATGCATAATTATAATAACAGAATCCCAATGAATCATCTCATTGGTATTTCCAATTTTCTATCACTAAATTTATTATTATTAAACAATTATTCATCGATTGATTTCAAGTTGAAATGATATATTCTCAAGATCGACGCCATGCTCAGTGTCGTTGAATCCACTAAAAGTGGCGCCCTTATAAGTGGAGGATTACACCGTCGCGACGTCTGCTGGAAGACCCGTGCGCCAATGATTCGAACGTCTGGTCCTTTTAAAAAGCCTCTCGACATTATCGAACAACCAGATAATGCTGTTAATAGCGCGATACAACAACGAGTGCAGAACGGTAGCACGCGCCCCGCTTTTCTTTCATCTCGTAGATTAGATGAATCAAAAGTCACGTGGTACAATTTGAACTTCGTTAGACTTTATAGCCGAACGGCAGCTCGAATTATAAATATACCTTCACCTACGTTATCGATTTAGTTTCTTTAAATCGTGCAACTTTGATAAAAATATGAGAAGGGCTTTAAAAAATATTAGCAGAGATTTCTTTCGTTCACTTAATATTGTATTATAAGCATGCTTTGGTTATTTTATATACATTTTTAAATTTCATAGATTTAAATACATAAAATACTTAAAGGATATTCGCTACAACGTTCAGTGGGACAAACAAATCTCTACTGAACTCCTATTCTTTAATTCACAAAAATGTAAACATTCGCGATGTCCTACTTAGAAATTGGTACGAATTTTCCAAAAAATCCAATATACTTTTCCTCAATATCATACATAAGACGTTTCTTTAACATTAATTTCGGTCAGCTTTTCTTTTAGCCCCGGCGACTACCATAAACTCGTAAGCCCATAAAGATGCTCGTAGCGGATCAGTAACAGGCGAATCACAGCAAAACGTGAAATTAATTATCTCCGCTTTAGAAGAGCAGACTCTTGTTGCAAGGGAAAAAGAGAAGGATAGGAAGAAGTAGAGAAAACGAGCCGAACCTCGGGATTGCTTCTGGAACGCACGTTTTCTCCGTGAACCTATTCATCGGTTTTGACGCAAGGACGCTAACAGCAAGAGGCCAAGGTGGTAGTCGGAAGAAGAGGAGGATAACCGATCGTGGAGAACAAAACGAATCGAAGACCGCTAGAAGGGAACGAAGAGAACAAACGAGTCGATCGTGTCACGGAATACTGATTGGTGCATATGAGGCCTGTAACGGAGTGCACGTGGTTGGCACGTGGTGTTCTCGCTAAGCAAGAATCGTAGCTACGGACCGGAAGGCACGGATATGAGGACGGACAAACACCTTTGTAACTATTGTAGAATCCCGACCGCCCACGGATCGTCTTGTGACCAGTCATTTCTTTTATCATGTTTCTCCATGGAGTACTGCTTTTTGAGATAGAAGACAAAATCAAAGATACGAATTTTTAAACAACACCCCTGCTTCGATTAAGGCAAGATATTTTTATTCATCACGAAGGATATACAATAAAACTTCATTTATTTAAGCCTGTCAAGGAACGAAAGTTGATGTATAAGAGATCACTAATTCTTCTTATTGTAGAACTCGAATAGTTCACATTAAAATTCGGATAAGAATTCATATTCATAAATGTTGTTTCAAAATTAGAAATTTGAATCCGTTACACTTTTAAAGGATTAATAGTTGGTCTATACAAAATAGCAATAGGATAGACGGAAAAATTGGTTACGGAATTTTAATAAAAAAATTTCTCCAAATAATCTTCGACGTCAAAGTTATTAGCTATAAAATGAATTTCGTACGCATACACAAGCCGAGAAAAGCTTATTTGCATTTCGTAACATATAGGTATTCCAGATGACCTGATGTTACGAAATATTTGAAGAATCTTGTCGCATTCACATCACGTTGGCGTTTCCCTCCCCTTTCATTTCCACGTTCACGAAACGAAGCCATCTGGCTGACATCAGCGAAATATCTAGCACGAGAGACAACGCAATATTCCCAGTAATCTTATCATAGATATGCCTGAGTATCTGAAAAGGAGTGACTGGTAGCTCGATCATTTCCGCCATAGAACGGCCGGAAATGTGATTCGTCCTACACCCGTCCGGTTTATACGACTTTTCTCGCAAAATCTACCTTCGTAGAACGATTTGGAGATCGGTGTCATTGATAAATATGGACACGTCGTCACGACCTTACTTTTACTACCTTTCCTGACTACCTTCCGTGAAACTAATCGGCCTGTCGTCGCTTAGAAGCGTTCCTCCTTAAAAGCGTCCACTTCCCTATTGTAACCGATACTATGCGTATAGTACGAAAACTGCATTCAAACAATTTGACTCATCGTGAAAACTCTGAGATCTTATCAAGACTGAATCTGATAAAATCTCAAAGTATAGAAGTCTAGATTTTTAATTTCAGACAAGTTTTTATCTATATAAGAATGCTGAATGTTTTTTTATTAGTGCGTGATAGTCCTTTTATCTCTCGACAAAGCAGACAAAAGAAAAATCAAACGTTAATCATAGACGGAAAGTTGAAATAAAAGCATTTTCAAATCCCTAAACAGCGTACGGCTTACAAAGGGAAGTAAAAACCAACAAGAAAATGTTTGTTAGTAAGTGGAAACTGTGATGACCATGGAAACAATCGGAGGATAGGTCACATTTTTTCAGGTGGAGACGGTAAAGGTTTCGACAGCGACGGAGGGTGTGGTCACATGGCGCCTGACGGGCCATTTCAACCCTAGTGGAATCCAAGGTAAAAAGTCTCAGTAATATATGTCAAGAAAAGAAAAAAATATTGTTATATCCCCATTTCCACTTTCGAATAATTATTAATTTTTACCATATTTATACGAATATTTGGTACGCTAATATTAAATTATTAAACGTATAATTATTGAAACTCATAGTCTGTACACTCACCGGCCCCCCTTCGTAATTACCATCTCTGTGGTCTCGGCATGGAATTGCTGCCACAATTGCCGATTTTGCAATTCAATCTTCACTTCCGAAGGTAGAGGAGGTCCTCCACCTAAACACGGCAACGTCCACATGTTTGGATTTGGTATATCCTCTGAAAGACATCCACATAAAGCTTTTATTAATTTATTGAATTCAGTCGGAATTTATCAATCTTCCTAGATCGTGATTTTCCTTTCCATTTTCTCAACCCTCGTTTCTTAAATAAATTATACTAAACTTTTGGTACATTTTTCATAACGTATATCTATGAGTATCTTCATAATTCAGACATCGTCGATCAAAAATAAAATTAACAACAAATTCAGACTACCTCTACCGTAAATCGGCAAGAATCGGGTCCTTCAGGGTTCGTCGGCTTTCTCAACCAGAATTCCCATGAATCTACGGGACCATGACTCTCGTAAGAGACAAAAAAAACAAATAACCAAAGCAACATCATTACGGACAGACCAAAAAGAAGGACGATATTTTCGTAGTAAAAAACGCGAAACGAACCGTTCACGCAAAAAGAAGGGGCGGAAAGGAACAAAAAAAAGGAAAACAGTAGAATCTTCAACAAAATCATTATCCTTGCAATCTTTTCCACCTAGATACTGGACCAACGAGAGAGGGACAAGAAATTGCGCGGATGAGGTAACTCGAATGCCAGGAAGAACACCTTTTCCAAGTGGATCTATAGAAGCGTCGTCGCCTGGCCGCATGAGCGATTCACCCTGCACTTGTCTCGCGGTTCTGCGGTCGAGGCATTAGACCCGGCCAGGATAATTGCGGGCATCGGCTCATCTTCTTTCTCTTCCTACTGAGAGGACATCGGTACCGAGCCGTTGTATAGCACAGATAACGATTGTCCGCTCGACCGAAAGTCGGCGCCTTTCATCTTGGACCCTAGAGGAACTCCCGCGGATCTGTCGCCTCCGCGGATAACTTGATGCGTATTATACACACCCTCTTCACACAAGGTATTCGTCCCCGTTTCTCGATACGTGAGAAACAACGAAATTGAAGAATTCGCGATTATATACGAAGGTGAACGATGGAGATCGAGATGTTTAAGCGGTTCGCGACTGCATTCCGCGCGACTTTAATTGGATGAATTGGAGAGATTGACATAGGGGGTCGGTCTCGAGATTGGATGGGGGCAAGAGAAAGAATTTTTTGAATTTACGGTGAGGATTACTTTTGACGTCGGAATTGGTTTTTGATCGTTAGTATTGTTGTGAGAATGTCCGCAGACATTAATGTGTGGAATGAATATCTTCTTTATTTACTCTGGTTACAACATCGACGTTAAAATAAGATTTCGGCGATAACATAAATGGAGAGACTTTTCGGGGAATGATTAACGAAAATATCAGAAATAATCGGTCAAAAATGACAACCAGAACTTGTTGACTTTACATACAACTCATAAAAGTTAGAAAAAGATCAAACAAGATATACAAACATTACAATATAAATAGGATTGTGAGATGATACTCTTTTTACAATTCGCAATATCAAACGGTACTGAAGATTATATTCTTAAAAAGTACAGTGATAAAAGTTTAATCATTCTCAAAGAGGTACATACATAACTACTACATAATAAAGATTCGATCAACATCAAATGTCAAATTTTAATACGAAATTTCTAATATCGAAGTTAGAAATATCTATATCAACCTGCATTTGTCGCAACGTAAAATTATGAAAATAAAAATATTTTCGCTAACCTGATCTATGTCGTCGAAGAGCTAGCTGCTGTTGACGGAAGAGCATCTGTTGATGTTGTATCAGTTGTAGCTGCAATTCCATTGGCATAGTTATCATCGAATTCATTTTTCGATCGATGAAAATATATCATTTAACCGCACGATGTCACCAAAACACAACAACTCGTACAAATATCTATTCGAGCCAAGTCCTCCGCGTTGAAGCTTAGCAACGACTGAAGATGCGTTTCGGAATTGCACACGACTCCGTTGCAGCAATCCATCACTGCATTCGACGGTTCCCTCTGCCATTGGTCAGTCCTCTTTTCCCACCACAAGAGTGCCGCGCCCACGCTGATCCCATTGGTCGATGCAATTCCAACTTGGCTACAACTTGGCTGCGAAACATATCTATACATATACAACCACAATACAATCGTGTGTAGATTAGTGAATCGAAATGAACGTCAAATATAACGTACACAAAATGAGATTTAATATAAAGAATTGTACAAAAATTGATTTTCGAAGTGAGGGTTTAGAACCATAAAACGAAAAAGTATTTAAACTCACTTAAATTAAAATTTCTCTCGTGTAGATGTTTCCATATGAATCTTTTTCACTGTTTGATTGAACTATACTTAAAATAGATTGTCCTTTTTCAAATGTAAATCCGATCCTTTTTTACCTATTAAGTTATACGGATGCCAAAATGATCAATTTCATATTCAATAAAATTTCATAATTTTAGTAGTAGGATATAATAGGTGTTTAATCATTCTAAATGTTTATATCCAATATAGATCAGTTTGGCTTCTTTTGTGTGACTCGATTAATCTACATAGATATATCGGCGTATTAATTATACAATAAGTAATAAACAAATAACACAAAAATTTCCTTATTACTCAAGTCGCACCATCATCGAAGAAGGTTTTTTGCATTTTACGATAAAAAAAATAAATATAATCAATCGATTCTGTTCAGGAGGCATTTAAGATTCCCGAGAGAAAAAAATCATACGGCATGCGCGAGTTCGCGTGAGATCGCGCGTCGGATTTACGCGGTCGATCAGCGCATTTGAAACTTCCGAGTGAATCGCTGTGTTAGCACACGATCGCATTAAGGAACGATGCACGCCCGAGTCGTTAGGTACAAGAGAACGGAGGAATCGTCACCATAAATTACGGAATCCGGGCGAGCAGACGGCCGTTAATAGTTTGTTCTCGAGTCTCGGCGACGAGACGTAGTGAGAAGATAAAATCAAGAATCCGTCCGCGGTGCGTCGGCGGTCAAAGAGGAACGGAACGAAACGGAGAGCCGCGAGATACAAATCTACGCTTTTCTCGCTCCCTTATGTGCCCTTTTTCTCCTCCACCACCGCTCTTGCCTCTGTCGTCGCTTTGCTTTTTTTCTTTACAGCATAGAAAGCGTCCCCTCACCGCCTACGACGCCGGTCATCGCACCATTGTAGTGGGTTCCGGATTGTGGATTAACTGTAAGCGATACCCACAACAAAACGCGCGCGCTTTCACCTGACAGCTCCAGCTACCTGTAGTCCTCCTATTTTATGACAGTATTGTAATGTCTCTCGATCGTGTCATCGTAACCGCTTCGAGTATCACCGAGTTCGAACTCCAACTTGTCAGATTCCTGGGAACGCTTACTATCGGTGGATATAAATTAACATATTTTCTTCGTCTTTACTCTCTTGCTTCTTTTTCAATGAAATCGAAAGTCTAACTCATATTATGTAATTGATTATACTTGGTGATTGCATGTAACAGGATTAAATTCTGGTCCTCTAAACTGGAAGGTCAACAAATGATGTCATTCGATATTTTATTATTTCTCCTCTTATTAATTTCTTTTTTTATTTGAATTTAAGAAGAACTTTTAGATGAGTGCTTTGAAGTTTCAGGGAAATTTCAGCAGGAAATTTCCAAAAGGGTACTCCAAACTTTAACTGTATATAATATTTAAAATAGGGAAAAAATTCTTAATAAAGAAAGCCAGAGAATACTTCGGTAAAGAGATGCAGCTGTTTTCGAAAAGGGACAGAAATTCGTTCTGCTGGGAACTACAGTTTATCTAACAACGAAATGTTTTCTTGCAAACCAACAGATGCTACAAGTTTTCTTCGTGCATTTCTTTCCTTTAAAAGATAAACGCGAAATTTATTTAACATTTTCCTTCCACAAAACAATGCTCGTATATTTATACGATACTTGATATTTCTTGAATATAAAATATTAAAATATTTAATCTATTAGAATGTACTTCATAATTATATGTATATCGATCTTAACTGATGCTCACCATCTGGGGAATTAAGTAAACGATAGTATTACTATCACCATGAGAAATACTGTAATCTCTATTCAGTAATAAAGTTTCGCGCCTGCTAGCAGATCAGTTTCAAGTTTCGTCAGCAGGCGGTCTCTGAGAATTTTACGTCCTTTCGGTATTCAACCGTTTTCTCTTCGGTGATTAGGTAGACTTAACGCTCTATTCATCGTTTTCCTTTTAATCCTAAATACCTAATTAGGCTCAATCGTCACTATCCTAGAAGGAATTTATATTCCTAAAAAGAAATTTGATAAATAAAAGCAAGAAACACATGTTCATCCAGACTGAAAATATAAATATGACGTTAAAATAATAATAAAGCGTTTTTATATTCTTTTATAAAATTCAAGTATACAAATTATAATAAATTCTCATAGGTCTCTATTTCGATCAATTAGCTTCTTATAATTCATCGTTGTTTTTTATAAATATTTTCATAAATATTTCACGTAAATCTACGGAAACCTATAATCTGGAGAGGATTTAAGTGCTAGAAGCTTGGAACGGAGGAAAGAGGTACGACTAAGCACGGGAAAGTGTGTATGGAGAAGCCGACAAATAGGTTTTACGGCTCACTTCCTGTCCGTCGCACGCGACAGTTATGCGCCCCATAATAAGACGGTGGTTACTTTCTGAGACAGTTTCAATTACAAGCGAAAAAGTAAAATCGTAATTCACGTCCCGCTGATGCCGCATGTTTCTCTTTCATAATTTACAAAAAATACATAAAATATAAAAATATAAATGATATCCTCATGAAACGTGTTTTACGATGTTCATACAATTAGAGAGACATTAATATGAAATTACTTCTTAAAATTTAAATTTATATTGAATTTGATTTGAATTGAATTTAAGTCTAAATTCCTTTGATTCACAAATACATAGATTACTTAATCATTATATTAACAAGCAAGAAATAATTTTAACATTGAAACGGTTAAGCTTATTCCTTCAGACGACTAGATTTATAGAGCTTTTTAACATCGCGTTGAAATATTTTTCGTCTAAGATTTTCTACTGCAGAAACCTTTGGAGGGAGAGATAAACAGAAGGAAGAAGAGTAAGTAGACTCTCTATCTTATGGCGTTAAAGGACGAAAACGAGAACCTTCGTTCTGGAGTGGCCACTTTGCTGCGAATGTTTGTGAACTCGAACGGAAGTCTTGTTCGATCATCTGACAAACTATTCACTTATTTATTTGTTACCACCAAATCCTTGACCAAATTCACAAGTGTCGCAGAACATGTTCCGACGCTAGGGAAAAGTTTCAAACTAAACAATTCTTCCAACATATACAGGATGGTTGGTAACTGGTGGTACAAGCGGAAAGGGGGTGATTCTACGCGAAAAAAGAAGTCGAAAATATAGAATAACAATTTTTCGTTTGAGGCTTTGTTTTCGAGAAAATCGACTTTGAATTTTCTCTTTATCACGTCTCGTTATAACGGATCTCACTGTAGATCGTTGTCTCGATGGAAAAATTAAAAAAAAAAAATTAAAAAAAATTTTTATTCTATATTTTCGACTTCTTTTTTCTCGTAGAATCACCCCCCTTCCACCACTTTGTACCACCAGTCACCAACCACCCTGTATAAATCTTATCTTCAAGGAGGAAAGAGAAACACACGACATCGAACATGTGTTTCGCAAAAATCTCCGAATCACCAAATTTCAAATCACCACATATCAAATAAACTTTCAGATAAGTTATACCTGTTGGTAGAAACAGTTAGAAGCTATTATTATTTCAGGACAGTTGAGAATAAACACATATGAGACAAGAATTTTCTGCTCCTCGATATACAACAAGATAACATGACACGTTGTAGATGTTGCGTAGAACGCGACGAAACATCTGTGCCTCTTCGCTTACAACCGATATAATTTTATCTCAGTTTTTCTTATATAAAGTTAATCTTTTGTAACATTTTTAGTAATCAGTTACTTAATATAAACGCGAACCTTGGTATTTGTTCTTTCAAACTTATTTGAAAAGTGAACCCTGTAAAGGTAGCAAACGAAAATCCTCCAAAGTAATTTTACTTGTAATTGTCTGCGAAATCATTAAAAACTTTTCGTGGGCAATACGCCAGTATGAACGCGAGGAAAGTTAATTTCTGAACCATCGCGAAGAGGACATAAAGTGGCGTTTCCGGATGGATTTTCGCGCGTGGGCACCGGCACGCTTTGAAGACTCGCGTCTGTGCGCTTCCTCCTTACATCTTCGCGCGTTCTTTTCGCCTTAGCCAACTGCGATTCGCACGTCCGACTAGCGTGAAGTTTCGTCATCGCGTTAAAATAATTCATTAAACAAAAATGTCTTGAGTTTGAAATTACTTCAGTAGTATCGTGTTTAATATTAAATAAACATATATAAAGGTAAAAAGTTTTTTTTTAGAAGGCAAGAAAAAAAAGGGTTTAAAGTAGGAAAAATTTAAATTAAGGAACTATCTAAAATTTTTAACACAACTTTTAAATATCTTTCTTCAAATTTTATTTGTATTTATACATTCGTTATCCAATTTATCTTAAAAGAGTCGTACACAAACTATCAATCGCTGTTTACAACATCCTATGATACTATATTGTAATGTGATAAAGTATCTTGCAATTGACTCGTACCGTGAGTGCATACAATTCAGATGTTATTTCCAATAACTTCTTCAGTGAATCAGTAAAAACAGCTGATTGAAATGTGATAAGCATAATTTGCGTTACACAATTTAAATATTTTGTATACATTCATTGTTATCTTACCTATGCTTGCCGTGGGAAGAAAATGATTTTATAAAGAAGTTTCACCTGTCGCGCTTACCAAAAACTGTCACTGAAAGAGTTCGCAAAGAGCAATGTTGATTATAGTATGAAATCGAAATAAAACGACCATTTTAAATTTGTGAGCGACTGAGATTCGATCGATTTCTTCTTTAAGTAATCACAGCATTATTATATTCGCGATCTCACAAAGCATTTTGATGTAGCACATTAAGAATGATCATTTGCAACTGTAATAAATTAAACGTTAATACGAATACTTTTTTTTAGCATTACGCAAATAAAAACTATATCACATAACGTAAAGGACTACTTTGCGTAAGTAGGTACATAGGTGTATATATATATGTGTATGTGTATGTATATAGAAATCTCTGATGAACAGATACTTTTGAAATCGTTGATCCATTGGTCAAATCTTAATTCATTGTCTACCAAATCGTCATTTATAAATGTATGTCGTATCAAAGTCCGTCATCTTCTAGATTTCCATTCATAATTCTACCGGCTAACTATTACATGATGGGAGTTTTTCACGCTGATTAAGAGAAATCGAAAGAGGAAACTGAAAACTGGTTTCGTTAAGTTTTCAGTCTTAATGCTATCACTCTGTACAAGTATAAATAAATATTCACGTGAGCACGCACACACAGGACATGTATAAGATACATAAGTACGTACAATAATAAGTATGTACAATATTTGATGTATTAATGCGGAAGTTCACAATTGTAGTAGACTATGTTCATTTCAACTAACTTTGGGAGAACCAACTTGAAAGTATCGAATAACAAACAGTCAAAGGATCTTCAATGATTTCAATCGAATTACCCTGAACATGATATTTTATGATATTATAAAACTACATCACTTAGTCTAATGTTAAGAATTATATACAGCACATCTCGAATATTTTTACTCAAATCAGTCGAGGATGAAAGCAAATTGAACAAACACGGATATTTATAATTGTTCCCCAACTTAAATAAAGTTATGTAAAGTAAATAATTAATAATGGCACAAACTTGAAACTATGCTCAATGATACCCGAATAACTTTAATTCAAACTAGAAATAAAGAATTGTGGGAGAAGTCCACTTTGACTGTGAAATTATTGTATATAATGTGTATAATATATATATATGTACCTACATCTATAACCTAATTACTAAATCTCACTAAATATATTGGTTCGTAATGAAAATCACAACATTGCTTTATTGTTACAGACAAGAATAATAATTTACCATTTCCATGATAGTCATTAAAAAACGATAATCAATCATACTATAAATATTTAGAATTAACATTAAAAGATAATAACCCTCAATTCTGAAAATCAAGAGTGTATAATCCTTGCCAGTAACGTGTTCTTACAATGATGAAATCCTGCGAATCGATATCCGAAAAGTCTACTAAAACACAATATGGAAATTCGATATTACGATAATTAAAATTTAACAGCAATAGCATTACAAAAATGTAGTTTGTACACATAACTTTTTATGTACAATGAAAATACATACATACGACAATTTAACATTTAATCTTTATGTTTTTGTACAAATAAACCTCCTTCGATAAAAAGCAGTATTTATATGAAATTTTCTGCAATTTCTTGTAATTTCTAAAAAAAATTAAGTTATGTAATTAATATAGGATGAACACTATAGATTTATGAAAATTATGAAAATTTAAGATATGTACTGATTTGAATTATCTATTACTGGCATTCAGTTGCATACGTAAACTGAAAGAAATACACGTAAAAAAATTTTTTTTAACAATTTTCTTCTAATTTGAGCGTATATTTTTACGCGTAATAACAATCTCTTGAAATAATACAGTCAAAACCTGTCTTAAATATTATTAACATAAAAAATAAAAACTTTTAAGGCTTTCTTCACGCTCGTTATTTTTTTATACTATAACAATTATTGTACTATTTATAACAATAAAAAAATATTTACTATTCAATACAGATTAATCAACGAATAAAACTAAAGATATATTAAAATAGAAATTTTTATACACAATAATTTTATACACAATCTCTATTAAAGTTAATATAAAGATATGACATCAATATAAAAAACATTATAAATACTGCCGACAATTCCTACATATTTTATAAAAGTACCCTTTTCATATTATTTAATGCTAACACATATTTCAAAATTTAAATTTACAAGTAAAATTCTATGATAAAGCATGCACAACAAAATTTTGTTGTGAAAACAGTATTTAAAGAACTGAAATACTTTGGTGCTTCTTTATGTATGCAAATGAAAGCTAACATAAAAGAAGATCTGAGTAAAGTTAATTTTATAGCAAAATATTCCTCTGAAAATTTACAAAGTACGATTACAGCAAATATGCAAAGGGTTTATTATAGCATCTCTCTGATGTTTTACTTTACATTTTAAGGGATACTTGATAATATTGATATACATCATACGAATTTTGAATAATTTATAATATGGTTTTTGTAATTTGTTTAATCAAGCAAGTAGCAACATATATATTATTAGTGTGCATACTTCTCAATATTATAATTTACATGAATCTAAATTATAGATACAATCTCATATATTTCAAATGCTTTGAAAAAGTTGTAAGACATAATTGAATTAGGAAAATGATTGTAACTTTTTTATTTTGGCAAACTGTTATTCATGATTGCAAAAATTAGCACTTTAAGCACATGCAGTAATTTATTATTACTTAATATTGTACAATCATTTTCTGTGCCAACTTTAATCCATAAAAATGAACCACTCTAAAGGCTATAAACAGAAGCAATTAAACTGAATTATGAATTGGTTTGACTAGATTAAAAAAAATGGGAAAACAAGAAGAAAAAACGATTAAGTTTTCATTCAAAGAAGATTCCACTTATGTCAAATATCTAATAATATATATATAATATACAATATATTAATTAATAATATATAATATATTTGCCAATCTTTCTCCTATTCATCCTATTAATAGCCAACAAACATAAAAAAATAAGACACTGTTTGGGATTTACCATTTTAAAACATCACAAGTTTGCTGCAAAAGCAATTAAAATAATGAATAATAAGAAAAAGTATAACTTAACTTCGTAAATATTTGCATTACATTTAAAACAAAGTACTTCATTGGTAGTTTCATCTATAATTTTTCTATTCTTCAATAATATTAATTTTTATAATTGGATGTTTAATAATTATCTTTTTCCAGTAAATAATGACTCTATAATTAGATATTTATCATATGTTAAAAGAATTACAAAACTAAAAGCAATTTAAAACAACAATAAAATTTTGTAATATTAAATCTTTAAATGTTTAAATACATATATTTTAAAATAAACTTTTCGTGAAATAATAAAATTTTATGCAACTTTTTTAAAGCACGAAAATCTTTTTTTAATATCTATAGTAAACCTTAGAACTTTAAAAGCTTCGGAAACATAATTTCATTTATACATTATAAAAATTGGAAGAAGCATTTACATTTATATGGTTAAATCACTATAACTGATGTCTCTAAGATTTAAAAGTACTCTATTGACTCTAAACTTAGCAGTTGTTGTTTCCTCTTTATAAGTTTGTCAGATTACCTACAACATTGTATAATTAACATCATCTTTGTGTATAAGTTATTGTGTCTCAGAAAGGAATTATTAACTACGCTAAGTACTGTACATAACGTAATTTTTTGACCATTAAAAACAAATTAAAAATTATATAAGTACTTGAAAGATTTGAACATATTTAAGTGTTTACAATGTTTCAAAAGTATACACTGTTATTTGTAATTCTTACAGCTTGTTACGCATAATAACACACAATGCAGCAATTTCCACCATTCCGTTCAATTACTCTAATTACAAATACGCATATTTATAAATTTACGAAGTATTAAACAACTTTATCATATAAGAGCTTCGTATTATTAAAGCTCACTTATTGTAAATAGTCATATTAAGAAAAAATGAAATATTTTGTAATATCCCTTCTGAAATTATTCATGCCTATCAAGCTGTTTATGACTGTTACCAACATATTATTTTTTTACGATATTACAGAATAACAAATTAGTTAGTAACCATAGTGTATCTATTCACTTTTAAATTCTTATTCCCTTTTACTTATAATTTTGTACGTTATTATATAAAAAAAACTCTATGTATTGTACTTTTCATAATTGTTTCGGAAATTTTAATTTTATGAAGAAAATGTTCTGGGCCTACGTAAGAAAAACGTCGTGAAAGAAGGTCAAGATTCGTATATTAATCTCTGATAATGTGGAAATATCTCCCATGTTGGAAGATGTAAACCAAATTCTAAGGCCACCAAAACAGCAAATTCTGATGTAATTAAATCCTTGCGGTTTAGACGAAATACACTTTCAATTCTCTGTAAATCGCATAAAACTTTAATCCAAAAGTATTCCCCATGTAATATTGATTCACATAATAATATAATATATTGATATCATATGTTTACATATGAAATAAATACCTCTATTAATGATTTAAGGACATCACCCTTAACATCATTCAATTTTGCTGCAAGAAGCAAACATGCACCAGCACATAATTTCCGCGTTTGTTTCGTAACAACATTTCGAAGAATAAGTTTTTCAAAGTATACATAAGCCATTGCTACTGTTAGGAGATCAATACCATATTCCATTTTTGCTATTTTCCTCATTTCTCGTTTTAAGCTATAGGTATATATCATTGTAATATATAAATAAATATCGCATAAAAAGTACTACATACTTATAGATAATGTCATATTTTTTAATACTAACCTTCTTAATTTACTCAAGGTAAGTTGTATATGCGGAAATTTTTCTTTAAATTTGTCATTCAATTCTTTTTTTAAGTCAGATGGTCTTACATAATCGATAACTGATGCCTATATAAAAAATAAGTAGTTACAAAAAAATATATTATTGTACATTATATCACAAGCTTATAAAATATGTATATATACCATGTATGATGTAAATGTAAGCAGTGTTCTATGTTTTCCAGCTATGAGTTCCGGATCATCCAACAAATTAGGATTGTATTGTAATGATTGCTCATCCCAATCATAAGCTATAATTACAAAGAGAAATATTTCATTATCATATATTATTTTGTTTACTACTTCAAATGATTTATACACTATACCTTTAGAATCAGCATTAAAAGATAGTGGTGGAGATTCGGGCGTTAAATGCTGAGTACGATATGTAGCTGTATCATATGATAGACACCTGGAAAAGGTTTCAATGTACAAAGCACAGCATGGAAAAGTAACAAGCACGTGTAATTTGTTATAACCTTCAAATATTTTATACATAATACGGCATAATAAATCTAAGAATAACTAATAAAAATTAATTAACATATATGCGTTAAAAATGATTATATGTATATAAATGAACATATAAATGTACATATAAATGAAAATGTACATGATATGTATATTAATGATGATACGCAAATATTTTATCTATTCACCAATTCTAAAATGAAAGTTTCTATTTTTATTAAAGATATAATATTCACACAAAAGTAATTACTTTTCATTAACAATAGCAATACAAATTCAATTATCACTCAAATAAAGATTTTTTTTCTATATGTATAATAAACATATTTTTTTATTTGAAACTAATCATACAAATCCTGTATTATAATACATGTGCTATGTATTTAGTGTTGAAAAAGATATACATAGTTATATACTAATAAGAATTGTCTATGCCAAATTAATTAACAATATAAATTATAATTCATATTTTCTACTGTATACAATTGTAATATAAATCTTTTTTTTAGTACAATATGCTTATATGTTTTACCATTTAGAGTGATCCACATTCCATGTAATAGTTTTTGTCCTGCAAAATATGGTTGAAAAGCTTCATTACAAGAAAAAAAAAATTGTGCAATGCATATTCTGTGAGAATATATAAGTGAAATATGGAAGATGAATGAAAATATGTGAAACAGGAAATATATAAAAATACTATATTATATGGAAAATTTTTTCAAAATTATGTAATATAATATTACAAAATATTTGTACTTACGAAATGGGGATAAAATACTAGACAAAAGTGGAAATATATTAAGTAATTACACAAAATAAATACCTTGAAACTACAGGATGTTTGTTAGGTATAAGTTCTATTGCCTCATTATCACTAAAATGTAACTTTTTGTCCTTTTGAAACTGTCTAGATGGGACAAGCAACTGCCCATAAGATATTTCCTAAAAATATTCAAAATTTAAGGAATTTAAAGTTCATTGCATATAGAAGGTGATCTTGTTAGTTAACAAAAGCAGTGTTGCAAATCAGACTGTGAATGACATTCTCCAATATCAGCTTCTTATAACAGATCATATAAAACAATATAATATTATCACTATAATAACAATGCTTTTGAATTAACTAGTAAAAGAGTCACCCTGTATTATTTAATTAAATACCTGGCCATCTTTAGCACGCTCTATTCCCAATAAACCAAAAGGGTCAATATTATCATTAATTGCTGATAATGGTCTCTGTGAAGATATATTTTTTCTTCGTCCTGTGTCTTTACGCAATTCAGACCTACAAAAAGAAAAAATCTATAGTTATACTATACTACAAGAAATATTATGTATTTTAAATATAGCATTATTCAATTTTTATTATATTTATCTTACCAACTAGATCTTTGTCCTTTATTATATGGAAGAGCAGAAAATATTAGAAATGGCACACGTTTATTAGAAACCAAAACCAATCTATCATCTCCAAACTTATAACCATTTACAGGTCGTTGCATTAAACGCAATTCTCTTGTAACTTCTGGTATTATGCCACTATTTGCAGAACCAGATTGTATATTATTTGATGTCTTTGATTTTGATTTTGAGGATTGTGGTTTTGAACGTAAAGAACCAATACTTTCATTGGAACTGTTATATTGATGCTTTATATCTTCCGAAAGAGTTGATGTTTGATGAGTTATACGCTTTTTATATTGTAAAGAACCAACTCGCCTTTCAGGTAAAGAATATTCACTGCCAGTTGTGCCAGTACTAAGAAACAGAAATAAATACCTTATATTTTCTATTCCTAATAATATATGAATATTGCACAAAATGTTATTACTGAATGAATATTACATGGAATATAGATTTTATTAGTTCTAAATCTATCATCTAATGTACATAAATGTTAATTTTATATGTAGAGAAAATTATAATAATTTTAAATAAACTACAACATTGAACATTTGGTACTTTGACTTTATACTATTGGAGTCATATCACTCCAATATATAACTTATTTAATATTATTTTGAAAAATAAGGCAAATACTAGTTAAATGTGCTGCTCTCTCTATATATCCTTATGTTGTATCTTTTACATTCTTCTTATCTTTTTCTTATCTTTAATGAATATATTTCCTACTTGTTTTATAAAATCAATAAAATCAATACTGATATAGATTACTACTAATGTACAAAACATTAAAAATGATAAAAATGAAAGACATGTTAAGTATATTACAAAATATATAACACATTGAATATAGAATATTAACTATAATAATTGTAAGAAATAGCTATATAATAAAAAAGAAGATTATTTTGATAAAAGCATTGTATATTACATAACTTTTAATAGAATTCTAATTTGTTATTTAAAATTTATTCTTTAATTGCATACATATAGATAATAATCATAAATATTGAAAATTATAATAATTATAAATTTTATTAGAAATGAATAATTATATCAATTATTATTCTAGTTATATAAAACAATTTATTCAATTCAATAAGGGTATATAATAAAATCAACAATTTAATTATTTATATGTAAGAAAGTTTATGTAATATTTATGAACATCTCTAAGTAGTATTTATCTTACTTTTTATCTCATAAAGAACATCAAAACAACTGAAGGAAATCTTTATAATATAAACAATCGATGATTTAGTTTCTGTAAATACACACACCTCACATATACAAACTGCGAAATTACAAAAAATCAAGCCTAAAGCTAATATCTTTGGTAAGGTGGAACAGAGTATAGGTTACATTTAAAGGAATTCAAACAATTGTTTACCGTTCTCTGAATGAACTATGAAATCCAGTAGAGAGCTGTGGATAATTTCTTTCTTGTTCTAAGAAAACAGCCACTGCTGCCTTCGCAGGAGTCAGTACCCCGTCAGAATTTGAACTAAATGAATTGTGTTCACCACTTTTTGGCACTAATTGCGGAGAGCTTGTTTGCTTTGCAGATGAGGATATTAAATGCTCTTCTGTAGAGTCATCGACAACTTCTTCAGTAGAAACAGTCAAATCAGCCTGACGAACTTCAACCTGATGAGCCTGACTATCACTTAGGGTACGTGTATGAGCAACACTATTCCGCGATAGAACAGCTAATTTGGTATCGCGGTGGCTGCCATCGAGAGAAATATTCGAAAGAAATGTTAGGGCGGCCAACCTTCTGCGTGAATGATTCTTTTTTAAGGCTGCTGCCATTCCACGATTGACCGTATCGATAGACCGGTATTACCGAGTACCAACGTAAACGACCAGGAAAGAGACGGACACTCGACAAGGATTCTTTTGTCAAACGAGGACAACTACTAGGATCACAATTCATTATCACCGCTCGTACACTTAGTCCTGACATTTTCCATTAATGTGCTCACACAGCGCACGTAGATACGTGAACCGGTGTCACTCATCATCGTACTGATTCCTCTCATAAGATTAAAAAACAAATCCTGCTACCAATAAAACAATCTTCCTTCCTACTACGCAACACTGCAACCCATTCCCTTGTCGGCCGAGTATAGTACCCTCTACTTTCTTCTGCGACTGCGCATTTTCTCACATGTGTTAATATCGAAATATATTAACGAATTTTCTAGAAACGTTACGCTTTTCTTTAACAAGGTTTTTCTTTTTTCTCTTCTTCTTTAAAGAGAAACAAAAAATTATTGTTGTCATACATTTTATGAATTTTATAAAACTTCATCATGCACATTATCTTAGGAGGTTAATCACTAGGCTGCCTCTGTAATCTCTATTTATTCCAATGTTTATGGAATTTTATTTCTATGTTTCCACTACTGTATTGAATATTAAAACTAACAGATGAAGATGCTGATTTTGTAAATATAATTACCTCTTATTTCATTGCTTTGATACAGAAAATTTAGTTCATTGTGTTATCCAGCTGTTTCAGTGGTATTGGATATTAATATCATCATTCAGAAAAATGAAATGTCTAACGCATTAGAAAAAAGATGAAACTGGTTGAATGCTTGTATCTTCCTAGAAACCACAGTCCTCTGTGATAAAAACCATACCTTTCCTATATAGTGACTGATAAAGCTGATTAATTTCGACTACATATTTTTAAATTAAGAAACATGACGAAAAAAGCTACGTATAAAGCTATTTCTAGCTTGAAACCGAAACCTACTTATCATTTATTTATATTAATCCCATAATCAAGGTACAGTGCACATTTGAATCAGTCGATTACAATTGACTTGAAAGACAGATGTCCTCATACGTGCTCAATATTTATGAAGTCTTCGACTAAAAATGACTGAAATCAATGAAAGTTACGGAGGAAGTACAGAATCAATATAGGATACACCTGGCATACAGATACAATTTTTTTTCGTGTCATGTCGTGTCTCGCGTCCTACATTTTGGGAATCAAGACTGTCACGAAGATGGTCCACGAGTTCACGAGTCACGAGTCACCTGACCTGATTGACCGCTGTACCATTTTCGAGTCACATGCGACATTATCGATTATAGTAAATACTTAATCATATTATATCATACATAGTAAATAGTTAATCAATGATTTCATAATAAAATTTTGTTTTAATTCCAACCACTACAAACGTTTTAATAATATTCTACACTAAATCGATAACACTGGAAACGATAATAAAATGGTAAAAGAACTCTGCAGCCCTGGAAACATGACACAAAGGTATATTGAGTGATGGATCTATACTATACTTAGTCAATGTCAATACGTATATGTATTATCAGATATTATACATAATTGACAAAACTGAACATTTCTTCTCACTAATTAAATTGAAAATGTTTGTAATGTAACATAAAGTAATCTATTATAAATATATAAATAATTCGTTAAAACAAAATTTTTTAATATTCGCGGATGTAAAATATCTTTTTGCTATTATTAACGTTTACTGCATACTTTTAATTAGATAAAACAAGTACATATTGCACTCCAAAAAAAAAAAAGATAAATGATAACGACTCTGTTATTAATAATAAAATCGTTATTAAAACGTCTTAAATGTCATTACAAATACTAATGCTATTTGTTAAAACTTATTGCATATAAGCAAAATTGAAAATAATTATAATTGCAATTTCTGGCGGTATTATTAATTAAGGATTCTAAACTTACTGAACTGATCCAGAATATAAGTAATATTTATATATATCGTATGTAAATATATTATAAACCTATACATAAATAAATTTATATTAAGTAACTGTACAATATACAAGTTAACTCATTGCAATATTAGATGTAAAAGAAACTAATTTAATTAATATAAAAAATTAATCTTATGCAAGATGCAGGTGTCATCAAGTTATATATTTTATCATGTCAAATAAACTAAAAGACTAGCAATGAGAAAACAAATATTATGTCACAGTATTTATTTGAATTTACGGAAATAATTTTAATATTTTATGATTTTTCAACATTTATCTATGTGTGTGTGTATGTGTTGCATTGCTGATTAAGAAATTCTAAAACTGAAATAAATATTTAATTACTGCAATAACTTTCAAATTTGTATATACTTGATTCTTTTAAGCATTTAACAATTTATAACATAAAATGATTTTAATGTATTTTATGAAATTTATGTGAAATGACACAAAAAGTGATGTTTATCATTAGTAGTATTTTAAAATAGCTAATACAGAAACTTTTTCCATTTATACAATTTCGATTGTTCATATGATCCTAGAATTTTGTAAACAATGTGACAATTATTCAAATAATATTACAAACTAATTTCTACAAGCAACAATATTCATACATTTATCAATAATTATAAGAAATTTATATCTAATTTACACAATAATAGAAAATTCCGTAAACTCTGAAATAATCTAAAAGGACATTGCAACGAGAATAACATCCAATCATTTTAAATATACAAAGCCATCCACACTGTATCATCAAAATAAATAATTTCATCAGTTTCTTTCGATGATCAAACAGATAATTAACAATCATAGTATTTATTGCTATGACTGCTTCTGCTAAATATAGATTTAGTATCCATAACTAAATGTCCAGGCTAGAGCATAAAAATCCTAGAATGGTTATAGATGCTGCCACCGGGTTGACATAGGACTACTTGAAGATTCAATAGCCCTTGATATGGATTCATATAGCCCATGCCCTAACCACATTTGATTCAGTTGCCTGTATTTATCATGACACAGTCGAAGTGGATTCCCTCTTCGTAAACCTTGATCTGTTTCGCCATATTCGTCCAGGTAAGGCGGACAAGCAAACGATCCTCGATTCGAGATTCTTAGGAAAAGAATTTCACACTCTCGTATTCGTAAGAATAATCCTACTCCAGCTCCACATTTACTTGCGTGATATGTGCACGCACCGACCAGTGCATCGTTCAATTCAAATTGACAACAATAACTTTGAGAACATAACATTTCGCCACATACTAGGCACAGCGTCGGTGTTTTAGAATCTTCACGGACGCTATTTGGGCACGTAAACGACGATATCATGTTTATCAACTCACTATAATCTTCTGGAAGCTCCACTAATCTGTTAACTTTCAAAGGTTCTTTTATTATTGTGACTGTACTAGCACCAGATAGATGCATTTGAACAGTGGGATGACTTTTCCAAATATTTATTAATTTTATAATTATATCTAAATTTGGCTTTACTAATTCATCACATGTTGTCGGTAATCCCAAATATGCACAGATATTTTCATATGTAGCTCCATCTATTTTAGTTAGTTCTTCTGGTGCTGGAACATCACATATGTAATGAAAATAGAGAGCACAACATCTAAGAAAAGGCAAAGAAGCGTTTGTGACTCGTCTCCATATATTAGCAACTACTTGAGTGCCAACATTAATGTTTAAAACTTGAGCCAATGTTAAGATAGATTCGGAGAATGTATTTTCAGTTGTCTCTGGGTTATCTACATCCATCTCTTCATTAAAGTCTGATGTTAATAATATTTTTACTATTAGGGATATAAATATAAGCTGCAAGGCATAAAATTCAAATATTCCACCAGTAATGATTGATGGTACAGCCTTAAAGCTTGTACAAAAAAGACTAGGAAATGAATTAATTAAAGGAATAAGCATTCCAAATGGATCCCAATCGAAAATACTTGGGCCTTCAGGTGAAGTTTTTAACAATAGAGTTAAAAGAGAAATTGCATTATTTTGGATAATATCCCTATCTGTCCATGTCACTTTTGTACTAGTACGTAATTGACATTTAGATCCCAATACAGCAGAAATTCTTGCAAGTCCTTCTAGACTGTCTCTTTGTCTAGATGATAAAGCACCTAATAAAGGTTTGTTCATGTCACGGAGAAGAAATTCTATAGCATGAATACTGTATGCTGTTGATTTCCATGCTAATAATGGTACTCTTTCATCATCTTCATCTGGTTCGGTGCCAAATTCTTTTGTGTATATTGCTTGTGCAAAATGTTGAATTGTAGATATTAAATTTTCTGAAATGGATGGACCAGTTTGATTATAATTTAACTCAAACATATTTTCTACATTTCCAAGTTGATTACGAATAGCTTGTATATGACATGGAACTGGCATTATGCAATACCGACATGTCGGATCGTGTTCGTCTTGAATACATTTTGGTCTATGTAAATTATCACTTAATCCACATCTAACTTGCATTGTAATACTTAAAGCCTCCAACCATGTACGAAAATCAAGTTCAGGTTGATTTTGAGGAGTTGGTTGTAATGTTCTTAAAGCTGGTAAAAGAGGTAAAATAGTGTTACTGAGACATTCGCAAAGTGGGCAAAGATATTCATGTTTCTCCACATCAAAACTTGCCGGTTGTCGCAAACGGAATGGTCTTCTATTCTCTTTTGCAAGAACATTGTTAAAATATTCTTGCCAACAATTAACATGCATTACATGACCACAAGTACCAATATGTGGTGATGCACCGAGCTTTGCAGAAAGATATAATGGATCAGGTTCATTAGTGTTAGCCCTGTGTTGACAGAGAACTGTAGATTGTTGAATAAATGCAGCTAACACCATTGCTTGACCAGCTGCTGTTACAATTTGATCTTCCTGACACAAAATACAAGTTTTATAAGTTTCTTCGCCGGATATTCTGGATGTTTGTCCAATACCAACAGCAACAGGTATTTTTTGAGGGCATTTTTTTGAATTCATACTAGAGTCTTGGTCATTAGATTTATTCACATCTAAAGCTGCTTCTTCAAATAATTCAGCGTTCTTTTTCATAAAATGTTTCTGCATAGCAGCCATTTGTGCCATTATTCTTGCTCGTTTTTCTGCTGCCATTTTTGTTCTCCATTCTTTATCAGTTTCAACATTTTCTGTACGTGATGCAGTAGGTGTTGTACTAACATCCATTGGAGTATTACCAGCAACTTCTCTGTATCTTGTTAAAATCCATGTTAATAAATCTTTATGAGCTTCTATACGTGGAGTACTAGATAAACCTTCTAACAATTTATAGATTTTCCACTTTGCAGCCCTTGTTGTAAAAGCAAAAAAAGGATAATAACCAGATTCTTGTTCTTGAAGAGCATACCCAATAAGATGTAAAATTTTATGTACTTGTGATTCTGAAAATCTACGAGGTTTACAATTAAGTGCTCTTTCTAATACAATTTGCATAATATGTAACATAACATCACATTGTAATAAATTAGTTACTAAACTAAATACTTCTGTTAATTTAGGAAGTTTAGGAGGTGGACAACATTGTAATTCTCCTAAAGCTTTTCTTCGTTTTCGTTGTGTTTCTTCAGAGTTACTTACTTCCTCTTTTGTATAATGATAAAAGAATACATTATATTCCGAATATAAGTGAGGTTTTAGTTCATACACGCCTTTCCCTCCTGATACTTGTGAAGGTTTTTTAAAATCTGCAATATCTTGTATTACCTTTTCCATTTCAGTTTCCAAATATGTATCATCTGATAATGTTTTACTAAGCTCTGAATGAGAAAGAGGTTTAATACATAATTGTTGAATGATTTCTTTTTTCAAAATATCATCAGCAGTAACTTGTCCAACTCCAAGTACATATCTTTCTCCTATTATTGTTATAAGTAATCCTAGAAATTCTTCAACTAAAGTTTGCCTGATACTTTCATCTTCAAGATATTTGACAGCATTTACATCAAAGTCTGAACTTGCCCATTGTAAAAGATTAAATTTATTTAAAACATGGATCAAAAATTCATTACTTTCTATTAAAGATGCTCCGGCTTGAAGCAAGATAATATCTCTGTCTAACATTTCTGAACGGCATTTAACATTGTGATAAAAATATAACTGATTCAACAATGAATATCCATTCCTCTTCCACATACCACTATGTACTTGTGCAATCATTACTTGAGTTGCTAATACCGGTTCTATGATCTGTTCTAATGTTGGCTTTGTATGATTGATAAACTCTGCACACTGAAAATGTAAGTCATGCATTTCAAGATATGGAAAAAGACCTGCTAAAAATCTGGAAAGTGGGAGATGTATAGATACTGGTTCAGATGATACATCATATTGGAGACATGTTGCACTATGATCTGCTAATTCTCTCACTTGAGGTGGACCAATCTCATGTCCTGGCTGTTCATATAGCTTTCTTAAAACTAACCGAAAAGCTTTTATTAGAACAATTTGATCTGAACCACACCATTGTAATGCAAGACTAATAACTGGAGATAGTCTAATATGTAAATTAAATGCAGATTCCCACTCAGGTTCATATTCCATATGCTGACCAACTTGTCTCACTACAGAATCCATGCATTGCATACTGCTAAGTAATGTGAGCAAAAGTGAAAGTCCTTGTAAAAAGCTTTTTCTTAATTCATCAGTCCAAACATCTGGCTTGGAGCTTAGTAAATATCGTAAATCTTGGAGCATATATAGAGCTCTTTTAAATGAAGTATTAGGAGTATCTCTTTCAAATTCCAACTTTCCTGCTGCATTACATCTTCGTGAACTTTCCGAAATAAACGTGTTTAATAAGATAAACAGTACATCATGATGTGCAATAAGATGATGCGCTAATGTTGGAACTGTAAATAATTGTACAGAGAATGAGACAATAGAAAATGAATGATCATGATCATCTCTTATGTAATCTTTCATAATAGAACCATAATTATATGTAAAAACAATTGCTAGAGCTCTTTTGCTTTCATATTCCATAAGCATTCCAGACATTAGTAATCTGTGCCATGCTGTTCTTGCAGATTTCCATAACTGTGAATCTTTCATAAGTATACCTTCTACAATGGAAATAACTGGTAATTTTGTATTGAGCGCAACATTACTGAAAAGCACTCTAAAACTTTCACAGGGATTTATAAATTGTTGTAACCAATGTAAAAGTAACATAGCAAATATTTGGTGAGCAATTACATGAGCATGAACTACAAGTACTTTTAATGCTCGATTGCTATGTCGCGATGTGAATTTTTCAATATCATTCTGTAATTCTTTACACTCATGGAATTCTGCACATTTTACAACAGCTCTACCATCCCTATCAACACTTGTTACAAACTCTAATGCGTCTCTTTGTGAGCAATGCATAACACGTATAAGAGTACTAATTACTTGATCAAATGTATGAGTCTCATCATTGAAAAGAACTGTACAATAATCTCCTATACAATAATCATCATCTGCTGTATTATTAGAACACAAATCAGGAGGTAATCCAATTGTATGTTCCAAAGATAACATTGTATGGCAATATCTTAATATTGCCTCAAAAGTTATTACTGCTCTTTCTGCTATATCTCCAGGTAATTTATTTCCACGAGATTCTTTAGCTTGTATTCCAGCTAGATGTGTGTTACAAAATGGTTCTTTTTTCCAAGCTTCTATATCTCCACAATCGCAAAATCCTCCACCACTAGAAGTACCCATTCTATACTTATGATTACGATGAGCTGATTGCTTAAAACAATCTGCGCACAAGACACATGTTGAATCCACACCACACTCTCTACAACTATATGTAGCCTCACCCATTTTGAACACTTTACCGCATATCACATTATCCATTTGACTTAGTTCTTTTAGTACAATATTTGGATCTCCATTACAAATAAATTCTTTTAAAGTATTAAAAAGTACTTTCTTTGCTGCTTCTTCATCAAAAACCCAATCTAGACAATTGGTATTTCGTTGTGGACTATATATCCGTGGAACCCAGACTCTCCAATGCTCATTAAAATGGGTACATGACAGTATTCCTTTATTCATTTTTTCCATCCATACATTTACGCATGAATGACTAAAATTTTGGAAAGTAGACAAAGATGGTGGTGGCTCCATATCTTCAGTATTTTGATATAGATGTTCTTGTAAATTCTCACTACTCATTATTGTAATTTAAATTGCCAAAACAATGTGTACTGAAATGATAAATATTGTGGATTAAAGTTTCATGCATATTCTTTAATATTAAAAGTTCTAATATTAAATTTAATATACTTTTACATTTAATATAATTTTATAATTAAATATTTATATTATATTGTAATTTATGTACATATATGTAAAACATAATGAATTTTCAAATTTTATTTTAAAAACATAAATTTGATAAAAGTTATACTAACCATAGAATCAACACAGTTCTTGATATAATGTATCAACATAAAGTAGATGCATTGTACATTGTTCTTTACATTCTTATTTGATCCAACATGTCAACATTGAATAGATCAAAATCATTCACAGAATTTTATTACTCAATGTATCTTAGTCCATATAAATTATGTGATTTGATACAATTTCACTACTTCACATAATGTTCTCATTTCTATTTAATCATTATCTGAAAGTGATAGGTTACCAACGATTTATAGTCCATGAAATTTCTATACGGTATAACAGTATTCTTCAATTACAAAATTGCACTTAATCTTAACTGCCTATTCATCAAATCAAATGTCTAAATAATTCGAGAAATCGAAAACTTTTTAGTTTCGTAATAGACAAAAATTAAACACTATGTTACGAAATTTTATATACTATGCAGAGCGAACAACATTTCAATTTAAAAAACTATTTTATAGGTGTAGTTAAACTTTTCGTTAAATCGAACTATTTTTAACTTTCTTTGAAGACGATACTTACTATTATGATGACCAGGCCAAGGTTAATAAAAGATATTGAAAAGTTCTTTGTTACACAAAATCTGTATGTGATCCTTCAACTACGTGCGTCACAGTGCTTGACAGCAGTCGCTTTATGATAATCGTTCGCGTTGAAGACGTGGATATTTGATGATATCAGTCAACCAAGTTTTGACATTTCAAAACGAAATGATAAGCAATACTTTTACACAGTTAAATTGAACAATGCACAAGATGGCCTATGAAGTTTAGAGACTGAAATCATATATATGTTAGATATGCTTCCGTTTTAATATTTGTTCTTGACTGCAGCGCCCAAAAAATTGGCTAGAAATATATTAAATATTTGGTAATAGTTAGTAATTTGGTCAGTATCTCCGATTTTTTTTATACTTTAATATGTTGAAAGGGTTATTTAAATGAACAAAATATCACAAAAAAAGTGTTGCAAACAATATTAATAAGTATTTTTAATTTTACTCTATTTTAGAACTAAACTTATATCTAACTTTAATCTAGCAAAAGCCCCAGAAAATTTCGTCATTTTTATTTTGCGTAACACTCGAATGTCACTAGTCGGCAGCCAATAATTGCAATCAAATCCTATTTATATTTACTACCTTATCTCGTTGGACAGACTATATTACCTTTTAGTTTCTTTTACGACTGAGTAATATAAATTTAATTAGTTGGCAACAGTAAATCATTAATAGGGAATTTGCTCGTGTAAAATCAGTCGGTCTGTGTCCTTTTCAGTTCATAACGTTGTTGCAGAAACACGTGGTGAAGAGTGTGATTATTGAATTTAAAGCGAAGTACGAAAGCAATTACGTAAGTAAGGGTGTCAGACTAAATATTAAATTATATTCTATATGGGTATAACAGAAGGAATCATTTACTTTTACTTTATTTTATTATATTAGTATGTACACTTATGTAGCATCAATTCGCATACTGATAATATTCATTGTAACTATTTAAATATAAATGGAGTAACAAATATAGTATAATTTAATATTAATTGTTTAAAGTTTTCACTTGCTGTCTATAGATTAAATTAAAGATTGTTAAAATTAAATTGAAATTATATGTCAGATAAACGTTGGTAAACAGTACTAGAATGTGTATATTATATCCTGTAACTTGTCATATAGCATCTAAATACCAACAAGTAAAGTTTCATAGAGTACATGATATTTATATTTTCAAGTTAAATCTAGTTTTTGTTTAAAAATTGAAGACATATAAATTTCAAATCAAAATATAATTATTTATTGTATTGCACCATATCGTGAAAGTACCATAGAACATTTTATTTGATAATATAAATCTAAAAAATAATCTAAAATTTATATTTTATAATAACTTAATTCTTTTGCAGAATGCCTCTTGCTAAAGATTTTCTTCATCCAAGTCCAGCTGAAGAGAAAAGGAAGCACAAATTAAAAAGACTTGTACAAAAACCAAATAGTTATTTTATGGATGTGAAATGCCCTGGATGTTATGCCATCAAAACCATCTTTTCACATGCACAGAGATCGGTAGAATGTGATGGATGTCGTACAATATTATGCACATCTACAGGTGGCAAAGCACGTTTAACAGAAGGTTGCTCATTTAGGAGAAAGGTCCAATGTTAATGTAACCACGATTAAGGCAACATAATGATATACACAGACATTTCTCTTTATATTCAATAAATAAACAGAATTATTGTAAAAATTAACAAAATTAATTTTATTTATTATATCCCAGCTTTGTTTGTGATAAGAACTGTAAAACAATCTTATTCTTCAATAATTTTGAAGCTGAAGCATATAGTTTAAAAGAAAAAGAGTGAGCTTAGTTATACAGGGTGGTTGGTAACTGGTGGTACAAGCGGAAAAGGGGTGATTCTACGCAAAAAAAGAAGTCGAAAATATAGAATAAAAATTTTTCGTTTGAGGCTTTGTTTTCGAGAAAATCGAATTTGAATTTTCTCCCCTTTCTTTGTCCCCTTCTTTATATAGAAAATGCGATAAATATAGGTAATTAACACAATTTTTTTTTATTTTGAGTTACATCCATTTATGATAAGTTTAACAGTATATTAAATTTGTTATTTATGATAAAATATGAACAAATATTTTTAATAACTTCTAGCTGGATAAGTTATATGCAATAATACATAAAAATGATTTATATAAACAAATTATTGGATTAAGGCGTGAAATATGATATAACTTAATGTCAAATGGTTTAATTTACTATTTAAGAATGCAGGATTGCATTATACGCTTGAAATATGCCTGGTGCCACTTCTACCGAACGAGACTTCAAAGATAACTGTAATTGAAATAAGTTGATTATTAAACATTTTAAAAGATAAAAACTACAAAAATTTAGATCTAGGTTTTAACTTACAGTAACATCAGGATTTCCTGGTTGAATTTTCAATTCATTTAATACCCAAACAGTATTTGTTAATTTAAGAGATTGATATAACATATCTTGCCCTTCAACATTTCTTTTAGCAATTGTAAATACATTATTCTGTTGCATTTTTTGTACAACTTGATCTGCCGTCAGCATTACTCCTTTTAATGTGTATTGTACCTGAAATATTTAAATGTTTCCACTTATTTAAAAAGTGCTAGAGAATTTAATGACAATATAGATAAGGAAACTAATACCTCATTCTGTGCTGGTATATCTTTCCATGTACTAAGAAATACTCTTTTATCTAATTGTCCATCTTCTGCAAAATATACATTCATGGGAACAATACAAGCAAAATAAAACACATCAATATTATTTTTTATTGCGACTTGAAGATTATTCAAGGGATCCATTCGTTGCACTGCACCAGCAGTAGATAATACTACACTAGTATCTATACTAGCACCAGGATTTAAAGGACTTGGTACTTGCAATGATGCAGCTGGTATTAAACCAAAACTGTTTTTGTTTAATTGTATTGCAAAACAACCCATAGGTTGCATTGCTTTATTTGTAAATGTCATATCCATACTAATTTGTCCATTTCTATTGTAGAATAAATAAAAATAAATTTTTATTATAACATATTAGTCTTATTCTCATTATAAAATAAATAAAAATATATATAATAAATAAATAAATATTTATGTCTTTTGTACTTACTTCCTTGAGAATGTTCCCCATATGTCAAATCCTTTGCCTTTTTCAGCAGGTAACCAATTAACTTTAGGTGCTGTATAAGAAGTGGGACCTTGATTAAAACCAAATATGTCACCAAGAAGTCCAGTAGTAGTTTGAGACACAACAGGTGCACTACTTCCAGCATCAGTCCCACCCAAAATTCCATCTAAGCCACTTCCTAATAAGTCTAAACCCAATCCTGATTGAGGAGCTGGTGTTGGAGTGACCATAGTTGAACCACCTACAACACAATTTAATGTAACACGATTTATAAGGTCAATGGAAATACTAGTAAGCAATAAAAGTTTTGTGTACCAATATCCATACTAAGAAGATCGCCTATTAAAGAATCTTGAGCAGGAATAACTTGAGCATGAGGTTGTGCACTATGTTGAGTTGAATCTTCACTTGAATTACTTCTAGCAGGCAATGATCTCCTAGTACCTGCTGCTCTACCTTCAACGAAAGCAGTAGGTGGTTTATGATATACAGAAGCTAAACTTGAAATATGGCATATTAATTCATCTAGTAGTGTTGGTTCTAACAAGTCAGTTTCTTCTGAAATAAGAGGTTTCTCAGCAAGTACAACTTCTTTGGCAGCTGCTGGATCTGTACTAAGTAATCGCCAATAAATAAATCCTCGATCTCGTAAATCAGGATTATCAGAATCTTGAGTCGCTAAACTAAGAACTTGTTGAACTAGTTCTTGAGTATCCGTAGGTCTTTTAAGGAACAATTTAACAATTGCTGTGAGTAGTTGCAATTGAACTTGTGTATTTTCATCATGGAATCCTTCTAAGAAACTTTCAAGTAATTCATCTGCATTATCAATACGTTCTGCATATTCTCCAATAATCCATATCATAGATGCGCGCGCCTCAGGTTCATCAAGTGTATCCAAATTTTCACAAAGAGTTGAAATAATACTTTCGTACTTGTTTGGATATTTCCGGAAAATGTCTTTTATAACAACAATTGCTTCTTGAACAACATAATTTACCTAATACAACAAAAATATGTATAAGAACATCCAAACTAATAATTATTGTTTTAAGTATATTTTGAAATACCTTTGTTTGTATGAGATCTAAAAGAGTTGAAACACATCGTTCAGCAGATGGTTCAACTTTAATGGCACAACGACCAATAGCTCTCACAGCTTTTCGTACGAAATCCACATCAACTTCTGTAGCATATTCTTTCAGTTCGGATAAAACCTGAGCTATATTAGCTTGGGAAGCTAAACGAATCATAATGTCTAACTTTTCAAGTTTAACATAAATAGGATCGTTATATTTAACAAAGAAAACTTTCATTTCATGTTTTAAAATATCTGGACGTTTTTGTACAATAAGGTTTATATTTCGCAATGCTACATATTGCACCTCGGGTTCAGAGCTAAGTAAAGTTACCAGGGGTGGAGCTAATTTTTTTGTTAATGTGCCAACAAAATCAGATTCTGATTGTAACATTTCTATTAATTTCATTAGTACCTATATAAGAAAAGAACCTATTTTTAAAGAATGAAATAATCATTTCTAATGTTAACTATAAATATTAATTTTTCACTAAATATACACCTTAACAGCAGATAGAACAACTGCTGCATTAGCATGAGCTAAACGAGGAGTAATACGTTCACAAATGCTTTGTGCTTCACGATCATCTTTTGGTGAGTAATTTGCAAGGGAGTCTAAAATAAAAACTTGACCCCATTCTGTACATTCATTGAGTGCTGTTAATAATTTATTAATAGTCTGTGCATTCATTTCAACTAGAGGTTGTCCACTAGGACTTGCTTCGTTAATTTCAGATAAAGCAGCTACTGCATTTGCAACAACCTAATATAAAAATTGAATGGAATAATAAATAATGATTTTTATGTTGATACTAAGTGAGAAATAAATTTAAGTTATTTACCATGGGATTACTATCAGACAGAAGATCTTTTAATTGATCCAGAAAGCCTTGATCTTCAACTAATGCTGCGTTAATATCGTAAAGCTTGGCCACACAAACAGCTGCAGTTTTACGAACATATGGATCCTCATCCTTCAGGCATTTTCGCAGTGGTTCACAGAGGTACTCAGTAATCTTGTCCACGCGTATACAACCCATTGTGCGAACTGCTAATGCTCGGATCAGCGGATTTGGGTCCTCGCAATCCTGCGCAAAAATCGGGCAAGCCAGGGATTCAAGTCTAGTCACAGCAGTGGCTATCTATCTCAACCCATGAATTTTAACGAAGTAGAAAGTGGTATGGTACCTTTGTCATCGGAGATGTCGCTAGCTCCTTTTGCGTGTCAGAACGAAAAAGGTCAAATTGGTCACCGTCACCATTTTGATTAATTGTTAAATATTATACTTATCAACCATTTAATGTAATATGATGCAGAACTGATCATTTTTTAAAGAGCACGAGATATTCATCTTAAGATTTTTCTGTTTATAGTTCTTTACTTTTTATAGCGATTTATAAATTAAGATTAAATTATAAATTTCACATTAAGAGAGTTCAGTGTCATGCACATAAGAATATGTTACATGATATTTATTCAAACATTTAAAAATGTATACATCAAAGTGTTCATAGTAATTGCATTATAAAATATTAATTTTAACACTGATTACATTTATCAATGAAGATTAAAATTTTGTATAAAGAACAAAACACTTTGCGTGCAGATAGTGTAAATATATGCACTGCATACAAGCAGCAATTTATAATGCAGTCATACATATAAAATGGACATTTAAGGAACTGGTTTATTCATGCTGTTTACACGGTAAACATTATATCTAAAAAATAAATTTTTGATTCTACTATTGAGATTATTTTACATCTAATCTTCTTGTAAGACCAATTAAGTCCTAAATATAATTATATATAGCTGTGTTATTATACAACTTTTCTATAAGCTGTTTAAATATAAATAACATTTTTATGGCTTGTAGAAAAAGTTCCATGCTCAATTTTGAAAATCAGCATAAAATATATTAGTGCATTAATATTAAAAAAAACTAACACATATATTGTGAGCTCCTTCAGTGAATTTTTTAATAATTTTGCTAAATATTACAACTGTTATAATTCCATTCCTATTTTCAATGCTTAACTGAAGAAAAATACTGGAATTTGGTGGTAACAACTCACAAACCAATAAAAAGATTATTAATATATTCTTATGTAATTTAAGATATTTAAGATGAGTGCCATATTTCATTCAGCCAAATTCCAGTCTCGTGCCCTTTGAAAAATAAGCAATTCATTAAGAAAAAGAAATAATACATTCCGTCCCATAACGCAGACAGCTCTGTGCAAACTGATGTAATTTGCAAAGCACGGTCTGTACATGATGTGAGGCAGGCTGCAAAATTAATGTCAAATTTACTTGAAAAATTTTTAGAACTTAAAAAGAATTACTACACAAAGTTTTTCCAGCTTGCCTCTTTGCAGACAGAGACTCTCAACATCATCCAAGTGTCATTAAAATATATAGAGGGTAAAAGTGCATTAATAAAACATAGTAAGTATTTATTAAGTTTTTAAGCTACATTACCTTAACAAATGTGTTGACAGCCATAATGGCCATATCTGGTTGACTTTTGGCATAATTCATCAGGTACAAATACACCAGCTTTTTGAGTTCTAAGTTATCTGTTTGCATACAGTTGACCACGTCAGGGAAAAGTGCTGATACATCTTTACCCACTGTCATGGATGCAATTACCTAAACATAATTAATATTATATTTGAATAAGTAATAAATAAGTAATAAAAAAATATTCACAATAAAGTTGAAAATAACTATACTGACTGTGATTAATTGTTAAAATAATATTGCTATTAATTAAGTAAAGATACCACTATAATTTATGCTTAATTTAATAAAAATGAATATTTCAAACAATTAATTGTCGATTTGTGTTCTTGTAGAAAGAAGATGCCTAAAATGTACTGTCTAATGTAATGCATATACTATAGTATTATTAAAATTTCTCAAATTTGAGAAATTATTGTATGCTTTTACTTCATCCTTTTCTTTGGTCAGCATGAAACAGATTTACCAAAAAAAATTGTATGTTTATAACTTATAAATGTCTAAAGCAAAATATTTTGATATTAACAATGATTTTTATGACTTACCTTTTATAAAAATATATTGCCTTTTAAAAGCATACCAATGCTGCATAAAACTACTCAACTATTCATGAAATATAAACGTTTAATTGAAAAAATATGAAATTGTCATATGTTTTGTTATTGCTTGTAACTTATTTCCATTTTATACAAAATTATGAATAATTAGGACATTTTAACAATAAATTAACTCACCTTTTTCACAGCTTCTTTCTTTTTTTCCTTTTTGTCATTGTTCAACTCTGATTTAAGTTCAAATATCTCCCCCTTCTTAGTAGTAGTGAAATATTTTGAATCTGTCATTTTAGATTTTTGAAAGAGCTTTCCACAATAATATTGTTGATAATTAAATCAACACTCTGAAAACAAATAGCGATGTACTGCGAATGCAATAATATCGTGTGAAAATTAAATAAGAATTCAATATAGCAAACCATAGCTTGGATCAATGTTCAAGATATATGTATATATAGTAGCATTCTACTAAACTAACTATAATATGAGATATTTAGAATTTTGTCACCTTCAATAAAAAATCAAAGTATTCTTTATATTTTTATAAAAAATATATAAACTACCATATAATAACGATCCATAATTAAAAATCTTGTACATCCTTATTTTCTATATGCTTTCGTTTTACGAGGTTTATGAAATTCTAATCATTAACATTTACGACAATTGGTACGATTACTAAGAAATGTTACTAACAGAATATTTGCTTTTAAAATACCTTAACTATTTTAAGCAATCGAAAATATATGAGAAATTATCCACTGACAGAACATTGACAATTCTACGAGCAAAACGCCCTCCAATCATGGAGTAAAAACTCTCACGATCACGTTCGTATATGTAATACGTAGACACAGATCCGATGATTTGTCAGACCTTTTGTGGTGGGAGACACGGTCGTATATGTACGCGGCGTGGTTTCATCCTATAGTCTTAAACCATAGACTACCTTGTATATAAGTAACGACTTTACTTTTTCTGTATGTAACGAGAACTAATAGATTATAAATTGATTTTTTATTTGGAAAATGTATAAATTTGAAATAAAAGTAAGTTGTTCTTCGAACAAAGACGCTTTAATAAATATGAAGCAATTTTTATTTTAATCCCCATTATTACAAAATTTGAAACACTACTTTTGAATATATATTTAAAATTCATAACAATATGAACAAAGTATCAAATGAATTGCAAGTACGTAATTTGTTTCTTTTATTAAATTTAAACATTCCGTTTATCTGAAAATCTATTCGTGGTATGTGCAACGCGAGCATAAAGAAGATTATATATTTCATATAAAAAGTGCTATAAATGCGAGAATAATTTCAACTAAAAATTAAAGATATAGGGACTTCTTTTAATTTTACTAATAAACATAGCAGAATTACTAAACAAATACTACATGAGATTTAAAAAAAGAAACATGCCCTTATTTTAATTCGCGTTCTATTCTTTAACAAGCAAGGTCGTAACTTTTCCAATTATAACTGTAATTATACTAGCAATAATTCGCAGAATAGGTACTTCATCTAATATTTTAACATATTTTCTGTTCTATATATATCCATCTAAAATTAAAAACATAATAAACAAAATAAAAAATGTAACGTTTAATTGAGTATGTTATGATCTTTTATCTTCCAGCTGAAATAATTAAAACTTAACGTAATTATATATAGTTACAATATACATTTATATAATAATGCTATGTCAAGGATATGAGTACATCACATTCAATTTATGATACTGTTCATTCCAACGATTGTTGGATTCAAAATATTTAAAGCAAATTACTGCAGTCTATAATACGTGCTATTAGACTATACAATTGTATGTAACAAAATTAAAATCTGTTTTAATCTATCAGTCACTTGCACAATTTAAATTAGAGTTATAATCAAGCTATTGTAAGCACGCTTGGACTTTCTCGATCCATTCTTGCGCAGTTGCTGCGTCGCCAGCACAAAAGTTATATGTTCGTCTGTTTGTACGAAGCTGCAAATATAAAGACATATAATAGAAATTTCATTTTTGAAAATATAATAAATGATACAAAATGAGACATTTACATCAAAGAATGATTTATCATCTGTTTTCTTTGGTGGCCCTGGCATTGGTTGAGCTGGAGTTACAGAAACTACTTCAGCTAGATCTGTAAAATTATAAATATTTATAAATTTATACTGTAGCATTCCAATTTTGAATTATTTTCTACATACCTATATATCCTTTACAATGAGAATCTTCCATGGCATCATAATACCTTAGTTGATGTTTTATAGAATCTAATACGAACCACCTCTGTTTCCAGCCTTTAAGCAAAGCACCTCGTTTATAAAGGTAACCTTCATGAGTTCTATTTTCAGCAACATTACTAGAGAATTGTTCGTAATATTGCTGTGAAGAGGTTTGTATTGTAGTAACACCTAGATGTGAATTGTTAATATCATTAAATAAAATAATACATAACATTGCTCAATCATATAATCATAGTTTACAAGAAAAGTTTATAAAGCCATAATGTAATATTCGTACTTGAATTTACGCTTCCATTATCACCACCACTTCGCGTAAGTGTATGTGTTTGTAAATTATCAGTTACTGCCTTATATTTTGTACAATTTTTTGGTACTGCATCAGCACACTTGTCATGACATACATGGCCACAGTCTACACATCGTAAACCAGCTTTTACTGGCCCCCACAATACGCCAGAACAAGCATCACAGTGAGTTGGTGTAGCTGAATCTAATCGTTCAAACCTTTAAAAACGAGAATGTAAAGTTATTCAGCATTCAGTTATTTCATTTTAAAGAAAGCTTTATGATTATAAAAATTACCTATGGGGATGTGCATAAACGGAACCATCATTTCCAGAAGTACTTCCACTAGCAAGTTTGCCTCTTAAAAGTAGTTCTAATGTAGAACGTTTATGAATCAACCGACCGTGATATCTGACTAATGCAGTGCTAAATGATGCGTGTCTCTATTTATAGAATAAAAGATGTTATCATTTTTACATCATATATCCATAGATGAGTACATCATTTTTAAATAGTTACAGTGTTTGTTACTAACAGCAAGTGAATCTGTATTTGGCAGTTCAAGTTTGTCCCAAAGAACTTTCCATTTTTGAGGTAAATGACCCAATTCAGTTTCTAATCTATGTATCTCTTCTAAAAGATGAGAAAATTGATCGGGTACCATTGAACTTACACCATCATACCTATAATACATCATAATATAAATAGTATAATTCGAAAAGGGAGGAAAATATAACATAAATTTAATCTTACCCTTGTGTAACTACTTTGCGATTACTTTTAACTACACCATCAGCAGCTTCTGCTTCTTCTTCTTGTTGGGAATCTTGTTGTAATACTTCTAAGTCATATGCAGGTCCATGAGCCAGTTCTTCTTCTAAATAATATTGCCAAATATCAAAATTTGGCAAATGCGATACGGGTCTTAATACCATGTTTTCAGTATTGGGAGTATACATGAAATTATAAAACAAGGGACACCGTGCGTGTTGTTTTTCGATGTAATCAAATATGCTTTGACCGAGATTGCATCCTGTATTTGTCCCTGCTAATCTACCTCCAGGATAAATTGTTTCGTCATCACTACCTGTATCTACACCTTTATGATGACTTGTCAATGATCCCCTTTTGTCTTCAACAGCAGTAATGCCACATTCCACTCTATCAAATTCGCAGTCCAATAAAAATGTACGAAAACGGCAAGAAACCGAATGATATGCTAAGAATTTTAGGTAATATTCGTTGAATTCAAATGCTAATGGAAATTGCTTTTGAATTTGATGCACTATATCAAGAAATTGAAGAAAAGTGGGCGTAAAATTTGTTGTTTGAGAATTTGCTGCAAGATTACTTCTGTGCCCAAATCTATGTCCGAATCCGAGCCATTCCTTCTCGATTAAAGTTCGAAAACCGTCTATAGTTCTATAGTGTGGGTCAAGACATACTTGAGCAACAGAACACACTGTTGCTGTGGTATCCCAACCTTCCTCTAAACAAACAGCTACTGATGAGCCTTGAACATCCATTAAATCTATTACAGCACCAGCTAATTGCATTAAATTTTGAAGTTGTTGTAACCATTCTGAACTTTCAATTAATCTAAAATTTCAAATATTATTTATCAGAAATTATATCTAATGAAATCATATTTTCTCTAAATAGATTATACATACTTATAAAAACTTTGGTCAGGTTCTACATTTGGAGAGCTAGGAACACATGCTCGCATAAGTTTCTTAAATGCAGCTTTGGTATGTCTTACATCGTAATATTCCACTGGAATAAAGTCTGTTTTTGGTGCTGATTCCGCTTTAACACCCTATTGCATTCAAACGATTAATTTTGTGAAATTACATCATATGCAACTAAAAAAATTTAATTTAAAATTATCTTACTTTCATATGAGCTTTTTCACCAAGAATATATAATGCAGCACGTTGGAAAGTATGAACGCATTCAGTACCACTGTCTGAATCTGCAGAATGTCTAACAGTTCCACGTTGATGAACTGAAGTTAAAGAGACTTGGGAATTATGTCTCTTATCTTTTAATGAACCCCAACGACCAAAATTCTTAGGTCCTTTACCTCCTGATGAACTGTAAAGAATAACACATATATTAATTAACCAATCTTTTATTGATTTCATAAAATTTTAATTAAAAGGTATATATATGTGTGGCGGATCGGTATCAATAGGACGCCGACAGGTCGAGGCATCAACGCGGCACAACACCTCCCGGGCGATCCGCGGGTACCAACCGTCAACACCAGAGGGCTACGACACAACGAGTTTGTCTATCTCGCTAGCGATCGAATATACGAGCGAATGATACAAATACCGCACCTAGCGAGACTCCCTCTACGTCTAAGGCAGGGACTACCGGGCATAGTCCTACTGACGAGTCCACCGGTAGTCCCGAGACGAAACACAACTCTCTTTTCATCTGGCAGCGACAACCTTCCGCCACAGTGGGGTTTGGTTTTAGCGCTATAGTGTGACCCCAAAGCTATATATGTATATACCTTAATGTTCCAATAGCTTTATTAAATGGATTTCGTCGTGATTGTTCGGGTGTAGCATTGCGATCTTCAGCAGCTAACAATAAAGAATCAATACTAAGAGAACTATCAGACATTCCCCATGCAGAACCTTGTCTTAGCGCAGATAACGGAGTAGCAGCTACAAGAGCCATAATATATTTTTCTTGCTCTAAAGATGATGTGGTTTCTGATGATGTTGCTAAGAATATAAAACAAATATTTAAGAATATTATAAAAAATTACACATTTCAAAACACTTTCTTAACAGATACCTTTTAAATTACCAGCAGATGCTGGATGAGCTTTCAGCATACCCATGACACCTTTCCCATGATAACCAGCACCTCTAATTAAAAGTGCTTTTGTTCTTGGGTGCCTCCATGTGACAGCAGGTATTCTATTATGTCTATAAAGTCGACAAAATCTACGAATACTTTCATCTGATACTGATGAGGGAACTATAAGAAGTGCAGGATAACTTCTGCAAATCATATAGGCACAATTCACAGAAGATAATCGAAATGGTTCATTTCTACGATTATTGTGTGGCCCATTTGAATACAATCCTAATCGATACCAATCTCTGACATAACTACGTTCCGATAATCGTTCTAAGGTTTTAGCATCAGTTGGTGGTTGAGTTACAATACCAGGAATTTCAAAATCATCTACTGTAAGGATGGTATATAAAATGGTAAATAGACTGAGAATTATTGGAATATCAGAAATATTAAACGTTTAACTTACCACTAAGATCGTCATCATGACTTAAATCATTATTATCTGTAACTGGTAAACTCATTCGACCAGGTGATGTCATGTACTTATTATTAGTAATCATGTTCATATTTGGCAAGACGTATTTTTGTCTTTTAGATGATTGCTTTGGTTTAAAACCAGCTTTACGTGCAGTCTTTAAAAGTGTTTTCTTAGCAAACCCTCTAAAAGAAAAATCATTTTATTGTGATAAATGATAAACATAAAAAAAGTTAAATAAGAAATTACTTACTTAAGAGTAGCATTCTTTTCTTTTCCTTTGTGATGTGCAGTCTGAGTAACTAATACTTGTCCATTGAAAGCAAAATGGTGAAAAATGTGTGGTGGATACCGAGCTTTATGAACTAATTTTCTTAAAGTCTCAATATTCTCAGGTGTAACTTCTTCATCGAAGGCTAACTTTATCAATTGAAAAGTACATGATCGCAACTGAAGACCTTCTTGTAAACATTGATCTAAATGTGCTAAATGTTGCACCGCAACTCGTTTCTCTTTAGTTAAAGATGTTACAGGAAAAGCACGAACTACTAATTGTTCACAAGCAAATGGATCACAAGGTATTCCTTTAAATACAATTCTATAATTAGTAAGGAAAATTGCGCCTTCTGCTGGTAAGAGTGGTGGTATCTTTGGTAACCCTGCAGAACTCTCTTCCCTCCCATCTGGTAAAAGATAAACACGCAAACCATCCATAATAACTTCTTCACCAGGTAACATATTAGGTGTCAAAATTTTAGGTTTCTGAATAGGAGGTAATCTTTTGCTTTCTCTATGTATAGCTTCAAGAGTTTCAATATGCATATGAACAACACCAGGAACCATTTGATGTAGGCATCTAACATGTTCAGCACTTACACCTCCTTCAGTACAAACACGATCTACAAATCGTGACACCATTCGAATAACAGCACTACCAGTTTCTCCGGGATCAGTTTCTTCAAAACCAGACTCTGCATCACCACTATCGCTTGCTACACTATTTGTAATACTATTACTTGCTCTTTCATCATCATAAATATTATCTTGACGATGAGTCTTTGCCCCTATATCTAACGGAACCAATAAATAAACCATCCTATTTGCATAATGAATTGCTTGACTATACATGGTACTTTCTTCACTTGCAGTAAGTTCCTTTTGTTTCTCTGGATCTATTGTTGGCCAAATCCTCATTTGTTCAGCAGCTATTTCAAGAGCCGATGGTTCTTGAATTTGATAAATTGAATACCGATCGCGAAATGGAAATTCCTTGCCATCACGTGGACTAATAGGACTTAAGATACCATCATTTATAAGCCGTGGTGGAGAATTTTCACCAGGGAGATATAAACGTTTAATATCTTTTTGAACGTCCAAATAAAAAGCATCTTCCCAAAATTGTTGATTTTGCCATACAGGATGTTCTTGAATACAGGTGTAAGCAAATTGAATTACTCCTGTGCAAAGTTTTCTACAAAATGCTGTAGCAAGGGGAAGAAGTGCAGCAGCAACTCCATGCTCATCCATGGATGAATCATCTTGCAATGCACAATTCATTAACCGGACTACAAGATCAAATTGTTGATGTTCTAGCATGGCTTTGTTTCCAACAACATGCTGCGATAATTCCATGCAAAGCGCTAAACGAGCAGCTTTGCTTTTCAAAGCTCTTAAAACAGCTGGGAACGTTTTACGGGCATCAGATATTTTATTCTCAAATATACAATTTATACAGTTACGCAGAACTTCCAGTCTACGTGCAGAATTGCTAACCAAATGTCTAGTATCATGAACAAATGAAATATGTGGACCCATAGGTACAATACGAGGCTGTGATGGCCTTAATGACGATAATCTATACACAAAATGTTCAATATAAGTATAAAATATCATAGTCATGATACATATATAAAAATATATCAATATTATTTCTAATACTAACCTAACTTTAAGATTATTTTTGGCAAGACCCTCATCTATAATTGCTTGAACTTGTTCTGGATTAATGCGCGGTAAAAGCGGCTGATGTATCCTAGCAAATGCTCCTTCAGGTGGTTTTAAAATTTTTTGTACATATGGTTGAGGATTTGGATTTTCATTTGTGTACAATTGTTGTGCTAATTCTTGAATATGTGTTAAAATAAGCCCTAATATCGAAATGATATTTATTGTATATAATACTTTATCATTATTAATTATATGTTTTGTTACTGTTACTTACTATGATCTTGTGCTTCCTGTTTTAACTGATCACTTAAATTATTATACAATTCGTCCCACACATCACAAGGCCTCCACGGTGGTCCCCTTTCTGCAATGAAGGAAGTAAAAAACATGCAATCCAGAACTCTGGTTGTAAAGTCACAATCCGTTAAGCCACGTTCTCCAAGAAAAGCTGCCTAGAAATAAGAAATACAATTTATATGTTTCCCTTTTATCTTTAAACACTATAAAGTGGATAGAACCAATAATAATATAAAGACCTTATGAAATGTTATGACAGGCTTTGGATGAATTCTTATTAATGTCAGGCAGCTCCTATATCCTTGCAATAATTGAGCAAAAGTTCTCATAAAAACTGCCCGTAATTCTTTATCTAACATAGGAGAGTGAGGAGCTCTTGTTGCAAGTGGTGGAAAAGCATAATCTGCACAAGCTAATTCTGGTTGTAATACTAAAGATAATGCATCTTGTGTTTGTGATAGAAGTGGTTCTGGAAGTAATGGAAGTGCTACTCCATCTGGAACCATAATAGAACCTCCATCCAAATCAGCGACTATTACATCCATCTGCAAAAGAATTTAACATTTAATAAAAAATCGTTATAATAAAATAAAACATATTATATAATTCTATTGAACATCTTACAAGTTCTGCAACTTCATGTTTCAATGAACTATGTACACCCATGATAAATGGAGTAGGTGTACTGAGTACTTCAACTAAAGCTGCTGGTAGAAGAGGAATGTAAACATGCGTGTATCTAAATGGATACATTAGTGCAGTAAGCGCACGACATCCTTCAGTTAATCGTGAATAACTTGCAGAATGAAAAAGTATTTTATGTTCTGTCATAACAGCACAGAACAATACTAGTACATTACGAATTCCTATAAAATATAACTATATTTTAATGAAAAGTATAAACAAGAACATATTTGTAATAATAGCTGTTTTACACTTACCTAGTTGTTGAAATAAAAGATTTACACTACTGTGTGTTATTGGAAGGGAAGGACTAATTGGAGGCTGAAGTGCTTGACGATCACCTGCACCAATGCTAAATCTTACTTGTGGTCCACCAGCAGGTGGTACTTGTATACAACCTAATATGTTTCCTACCAAAGTTTCTAATGGTATTCCGAGATTTTCTACATATACTGTGTATATAATACCAAGGCAATTCTGAAGCAACAATATAAAAATATTATTGTTACATATAGAAATATGATCATAGTCTCAAACTAGGCAAAATGTCACATACTCTGAAAGTTTCAATGTAATCAAGTCTGGAAACCAGCACCAGACATTTAGGTGCATACATAATGCTGTGATGTGCTATTGTGGGTATTGTTCTAACCAAGGAACGACTATCACCATCTACAGGATCTTCTTCTTCATCTACAGGCTTACTTGGCAATATAGACACTGTTTCATTGAAACACATACAAGCACAATAATGGCGATTTGCATCAATATCAGTTAAAATAGATACAAAAAATCGTGGTTCTTGTCTTTCTGTAGATAAAGCCCATCCCTGTGGTTGACAAAACTATAAAATAAAATTAATTGAGAAAAGATTAGTTATAAGAAATAAAAATGTAATAAAGAAAAGTCTTACCCATTCTATTCCTTCTATAAATGGTGTATCTGGCCAATCCTTTTCTGGAAACCTTTGTAAAATGATTCCATTACTTATACCCCCTCCTATAAACATAAATAAAATTACATATTATATCAACTTTTTTGTTATTGTACTTTGATAAATTATATCTTTGTAGTACAAATATTTAAATTTCTTAAACAATATAAAATATTAATAATACTTCAATAATTCGTAACACACAAATAAAAATTATTTACTGTAAATATCTTTAAATATTTATGCTATTGAAGATATACAAAATATATATATATATGTGTGTGTATATACTTTATTATACAAGCTTACTTGCTAAGATTACTTATTGTTACACACCTTAAATGTTTGACAATCATGTATATAAAAATATCGATATATTTTTACTTTCGTTAAAAATAAAAACTTACTCTCTTTTTCGTGGTCGTAGCCGACCACAACAAAGTAGTCGGCTAACCGAGACATTTCGGTATACTCGTGGGGGTTCGTGGGGGTGATAGCGCCCAACATCCCACGTAGATTTTAATACACGTGATTTCATGGACCGTATCCTATCAAGCAACAATCAACTACCTTGTGTCAACGTTACACATAAATATGCATCAATATGCAAATTAATTGAAAAATATGATAAACATTTTTGAATTTATATTTTTTCATTCAAACAACACAAATTTCAGAGTAAAGCACCAAAAACATGATATCGTTGTAAATACATTTAAAAAATTTTCTCGAAAAACAAATTTCAAGCGGTGGTTGAAATGTTGTAGGCATCGCACGCACCGTTGAAAGGAGATACTTCACATTCGTTACGTTTAGAAAATGAATTCACCCGTCATCACAAGAGCATACAATATTCTATTTATTTTATAAAACACAATATGATGCCACACCCCGAAGCTTTAATCCATAACCTTCCAAACTCAAGCGCCACATTGGGTGTTTGTTGAACCGCGTATGAACCAAAACGCGCCACAGATATACAAACGAAGAGACGAATGCGCTATAATTCCCATTTAATTTTACTTTTTTTGTCTTCTGCTTGGGTCACTGAGAATACTTTAAATCTGAAAACATTCGCATTATTAGAGGCGCTACTTTCATGCTACTTTATAGCGCGTTCATAGTGAAATTATTGCATAACAGTTACATGTATAACACCCCTATATGTATATAATAATGTCTTCTTTAAACTTATCAAATAATTTTATATTTTGAATAGAAAAATGAATCTGAATGTTCTTTAATTTAATTAAAAATTGTTATATAAATTTCTACACATGCATATGTGTATGCATATATTGTATTACTTTCTTTCAAAATTTATTGTAGATATTTAAAAAATATGTTACTTTATATATCTTTAAAAACGAGTTAAAATTAAATTTAATATAATACTTTATGTCTCAAATTATACTTAAAGATTATTAATTTCTATCAGAGTTATATGTGTATGATGTACTATGTACATTTATATTGTATATGTTTAAATGATACCTAACCTTATAGAAGCTGTCACATGGAACAATATAAGTTTTGCTTATATCAAAAGTAAAAGTTAATCTAAGGATATATACGTTTCGTAAAATTACTTTGATGTAAATATCTATCTTTTATATCTAATTTATTTTTAAAAATTAAATTCTTTGTGACGAATTAAATAAATTTTAATAGTGTGATTGAATATTTTTTAATGTTACAGAATTTTACTAAATTTTAGTAAGATGAATATTACTCAAATACTTTTGCAAACCGTTACAGATGCAAAGGTAGGATTTATAATTTCAGCAATAATAGGTTATTCTTTATATAAAATAATAGCAGTAATAAATAGAAAAAAATTGCAATCTTCTAATGATAATTGCAATGAAACTTTAAATTATATGGTAAGTAAAATTAAAATTTGTATATATATTTATATTTTTTTATAATTAATCTAATAAATACACAAACAAAAATAATAGTTTTTATTTTCAGCAAATGTATGCAGATAATTACAAGCTTGTTTTAGTTATTAGAACTGATTTAAAAATGGGAAAAGGAAAAATTGCAGCACAATGTGCTCATGCTGCTGTTGCAGCTTATAAGGCAGCCACAAAGTATCCTGAATTTTTATATGCTTGGGAAAAGTGTGGCCAAGCTAAAATTACTCTTAAGGTATATATACTTCTTATACATATATTTCACATGTAATATTATTTGCTTTAAGTTAAATCCTTATTGGTAAATAAAAAAATGCTTAGGTGGATAGCGAGAATGCTTTGAAAGAAATAGCAAAACAAGCTAGAACTGTAGGACTTTTGGCAAATATAATACAGGATGCTGGACACACACAAGTAAAGCCAGGAAGTAAAACAGTATGTGCTATTGGTCCAGGTCCAGCTCAAATGATAGATAATGTAACTGGTCATTTAAAATTGTTTTAATAATGAACAAAATAAAGGTATCTTAATTTTTTATCTAATTTTTAAGTGTATTTTTATATTTTTTTAAATTCAGTTCTTCATGATTTACTAATTTCATTATTAGATTTTTATTCATATGCTAAAAGATAATTAAATACAGCAATTTCATATTTTGTTGATGATATAAGTATAAATATATGCACATAATTTTTATAAAATGATGCATCCCATTAAAAAATGCATCAATATATTTATCAAAAATGAAAAAGTACAAACTTTTAGTTCAATACTTTATACAAATTTAAATATGTTATTAAATTGAAACATTACTTCAGTCATTGGTCGCATTTTATATATAATAATGAATTTCATTTAATAAATTTAAATATAACATACATGAACAATGTTCATTTTTATGCTAATATAATACACTTTTGCATTAAGAAACACGAGTATAGCATTAGGTGCCGTTGTATACAGTATCTTGTTAATATCGAATTTTATTATCAGTGTAAGCAAATGGCATTTACTGATATTTGTATTGGAAAATATATTATGTAAAAAGTGCATAATTAGAGTCATATTGCAACAAAATAAGCAATCACCGTAAATTATTCCCAGCTCAAATCACAAAATATTAAGAAATTTGTTTCCAATAAAATATCTTCCATTCTTTGGTACCTCGTGCTATTATTTTCATTTAAAATATCATTTAGTGCTTATAAATAGTATATAAATAATCTACACTGGAGGGGGAGGTGCTTTTCGATGTATTTTGTTAGAGCTGGTAGCACTACATTGTGACTCAGCAATGGATCTGCCATCAGCTTCATCTCTTCGACATAATTCTTCATTTTGCATCCAATTTTGAGTCTGATTATGATTCGTTCGTGTTGATTGATTTTCTTCATTTCCAGTCACAGAACCTACTTCTTCTAATAACTTTGATAAAGATGGTGCCAATCCTAATCCTAAATTTCGCTCGTGATATACATCTGAAATCGTAGGCGTTAATTCACGTGTTAAACTTGTGAGGGACGTGGCTACGTTTCTTAAATTTTGATTATGTGTTTCTGCAGGTTGTGCAGAGTCAGTCTGAGAACAAATATCTTCAGTTGTTGTAGGATGACGAGGCTTTCTTGGAGAATTAGATCCAATTTCTGTTCGAACACTTAATCTTTCTAGTACTGTTGCTGGTAAAGGTGGTAATGGTTGTCGCCTTAGAACTGTTGCATGACCGTTATCCCAATCTGTTACTGAACTACTTGAACTAGACCCTGGTCTTAAGCTTTGATCGGGATAAAGATTTCTGATACGTGTTTGATGATTTAAATTGAGTGCTACAGGAGGACTAGGAGTGAAAGCAACATCTGATTCACCTACAAAACATACATATAATTACAATTTTATATACTTATTATTATTTTATATACTTATCTAAATTTTAGTCTAAGTTATTTATACCTCCACTATTTTGACATGGTTGTCGTGATGTAGGAATTGGAACATTTGGTGGTTCCATAGTTTTACCATCAGGTTCACCTCGATGTCGAACGTAATTTGCAAATGCACCTCCTAATCTAGGTCGTTCTATGACATTTTTTTCAATATGAGCAACAGAAGCTAGACTTTCCATTGAACTACTAGAATCTAAAGTCAAACTTTTAGGTGCTTCTTGTGTATCTAAAAACATAATTATAATTTAAATGATATATTTTCATTTTTATTTATTATACACACATGACCAGTTTAGACTTACCAAATAAAGCTAGAAGAGCTTGAAGAGCAAATTGAACAGCTCTCCGTGATGCTTGTTTTCCTGTTCTCAATGTAACTTCTGATTGACCAACTTCCATGAGATCAAAACCTAGACTTGCAAATAATTCATGAGATCCTGATGCTCTCCATACTTGTACTGGTAATGTGACTTCTTGACCTTCCGTCGCACATGTAGCTCTTCTCATTGCAGCAATAACATCCTCTGCTGCTTCTGGTGCCTACAATAAAAATTTCCTTTAATATAATAGATTATTAACTTTTACAAGTAGCAATGTCAGAATATACAGATTTATTTACTACCTGCAACAACCTAGCAAGAGCATGTAATGACGATGGTCCCAATCCCAATAATGCCTGCAAACTTGCACTACATCTTGTTAATCTTTCTTCTGGATCACTTTGTGGGAAAAATACAGAGGATGGTATTCCATTTCCAGCAGGTTCAAATCTAAAACCTACTGACATTAAAAGTTCTCGCCAACCAGTGGCTGCACCCACTTTATTTTCAATACTACGCTGAGTTGTGTACATAGCATTTTTTTGTCCACGATGTATTCGTTGTAATGATTTTTCTACTAAATGAAGTGTTACACGTAATGCATCACGACTTTGTTCAGGACCACTGCGTAATAATTCAGCCAGTGCTTGTCCCATTAAAGCAACCTAAATGTATATTTCATGAACTATCATTTACATATGAATTATTAAATTTAATAAATTTTTTAAGATTTATACCTTGTTTGACAATCTTGCATCTCCTCCAATAAGTAACCAACCAGCCCAATTTGCAGGATGTGCGAAATGTCTTGTATGTTGAACTGTTTGCATAGCTTCTGCCAATGCTCTTGATGCTCTAGCACCTTGTAACATAGCACTATAGAATGCTCGTAATAATATACTACCAGCTGTAGGTGGAACTGCCCACATTCCTATAAGTACACATTGTGCTCCTGCATTTAATAAAGCTTTGGCTAAATTTTGTACGCCATCTGATGTAGCAGTTGTATTTTCTGTACTATTCCAACCATGGCCACTAGATATTACAACTAAACGGGCAGCTATTCTTAGTTTTGTAATATCTGAATAGCTTAGCAAGTATTCTGGTTTTACAGATGGATCTTCACAAGGATCTGCAGTTAATGCTAAACTGGCAGAATTCCAGAAAACTGGTACTGTTAAATGTACACATTCTGCATCAGGTAAAGACCTTAAAACAGTCAACCTCGTTGCTTCTATCCCTATTAGTAAAGATTAAAAAGATTATTTATTTATAATTTTCTTTAATTTATTTAAATTTGTAATGATACCTACCAGTTAAAGCACGGGCTTCTAATAATTCAGCAACAATCTCAGATTCTGTTTCAGTAGAAGCAACACTTTCTGACCATCTATATTCTTCCCTGATTTCTTCAGGAAGCACAGGATTTCCTGCAACTAATGCAGCTACCGTTGCACCTCCTTCTGGCATAGGAGTCTTTGATCGCTTTTTTAAAGCTGCAAGCGATGGTACTACTAATAAAGAAAATCTTTCACATAGATAATCTTCTCCAGGGTTTGATTGTAAAGCTGGAAGTGGTGCCAAATATAAAGACTTCTCCACTACCATAATTAGTTCCTTCCTTGCTGGTGGTAAAAGATCTTCAAAAGGTGCTAAAAGTAAATCGTAAAGTACTTGAATTGGTAATGGTGATTGCCATGTTGGTCCTTTGGTTCCTCGTCCCCATCGAGCACTTCCTGCTCGTGAACTAATTGAACCCACACTAAACAGACTGCTCAAACTGTATGAACTAGCATTGAGATGATGTCCTCTCGATGGTATTTTTGTTTCTTCAACAAGTTCACTTGTTTCGTCTAAAAGAGCTTCTCGTGCCTGCAGAACTCGCTTCTCTAATCCTATACCATCATCCAAACTAGTAGAATGAAATCGTAATAGTCCCCGACCAGGAGCTAAGCACCAAGCATGTAATTCACACCCTACTTCACTGAAACGTTATTTGACATTTACTAGCCGTTTTATGGAAATACAATTTGTTCACACTATTTATTAATAAATTTAAATTACCTATAATATAAAATAACTCCACGTTGTCTATCGATAATTTCGGAATAATGCGCAGCATCGTCTAAACAATTACTTTTACTTCGTCTCGATCTTTCTGCCCAATTCAGAGCTTCTTCAGCTCTATTTAAACTGATTAGTACTTTTTGTAACATTCTGTACGTTTCTGATAATAACTCAGATTTGTTTGGTTGTCCACAGGTAAGGGTTGAAGAAATTCCATCTAATGATTCTAATAAATTTGCTGCTTTCTCTAAATGTTCTACAGCTATAATTGCTTCTCCAGCTTCCCAATGAACAAGACCAAGTCTGTGTCTTAATCTAGCTGCTTCTTCTCTTCTTCCTAATCCTTCAGATAAAGACAATCCCGATTGTAAGTAACTCAAAGCACGTGATAAATCACCGCATAAATGATGAAGTCGACCTAAACTGGAAAATGCAGCTGCTCTTGCTGGTTGATCACCAGCTGCTGCTGCAAGACTTAATGATTGTTCTTGTAATCTGATTGCTTCTTCAAATTGTCCTAAAGCTTCTTGAGTTACACCTAAGTTTGCACAAGCTCTAGCTTGTAACCCAGCTGCATCTAAAGCTTCAGCAATTGAAAGTTCCAATTGATGATGTCGTAATGCAGAATTTGGATCGTCCATTAATAGATGAACAGCTCCTAACCCACTAGCAGCTTCTGCTTCAGCAGCTTTATCTCCAAGTCCTCTGGCAAGTGCCAGTTGATGTGATAAACAACTAACAGCTTGTTCGTGGTTACCTAATGCAGCATGTACTCGACCTACACAATTGATATTAACAACTTATGACACTCATCAAGAAAAGTTAATATATTTATAGATTCTATAGTATAATATTTTACATATTAATTACCTAAATCTCCGTAAGCTGCGCCTCTTGATTCTGGACTATCAACTTCATGTGCAGCTACTAGTCTTTTCTCAAAACAAACTAAAGCTTCTTGTAAATTTCCAGTTGCTTCCCGAGCTCGACCTAAACCTCGATATGCTCTTTCTTGTTCTCTTATACTTTTCAATTTTGTAGCAGCTGTTAATTGCTGCTCATGACATTTTATAGCTTCTTCTGGATCTCCCAAGGCTTCATAACAATCGCCTAGATTGCCAAGTGCTCTAGCTTTATTTAGTAAGGCTGTGCCCGTAGTTAATGGTTCTAAAGTTGCTAATTGTTGTTCAAAATATCCAATTGCGTCTTCATAATGTGCCATATTAAGTCTAGCTATTCCTAAATTTCCTGTTTAAAAGAAAAATAGTGAGCATTATCGCTGTAAATTTAAGTAGTTCAAACATTATAAATAAAGTTCACCTAAAGCTTGAGCCTCAACTCCTGAATCTGCTAATTCTTTTGCCCTTTCAAGTTGTTCCTGATAACACTTCACTGCATGAGTATATTGACTTAGTGCCATGTGCACCGCCCCTAAGTTTCCATGAGCTCTACATTCACCACGTAAATCACCAGCTTCTTGTCTTAAAGTTAGTTCTTGAGTATGAAATCCTAATGCCTTATCAAGATTTTTTATTGTCCGATGTGCAATACCTAAAGCTCCATAAGCAGCAGCTTCTAAACTGCGATCACTTGCTTGTCGTGCTAAATTTAATTGTCTTTGATGCATTTTTATTGCTTCTTCAGCTTCTCCAAGGCGTAAAAGGCAATCACCAATATTTCCCAAAGCACGAAATTTTCCAGCTAAATGTTTAGTCATATGTGCAATAGCTATATAGAAAGATAAATTATTAATATTAAGTATATGTATATTTTGCTATTTTTAAAATATAAATATGCAGATGCACGATTTTCTTACCCAAATAGTATTTTTGGCATTCTAGTGCAGTATCTAAATTTTCAAGAGCTAAATGTGCTAACCCCAAATTACAATAAGCTCTTCCCATCCCAGATTTATCCTGTAAATCCTTAGCTAATGCTAAGTCTTGATCATAATATCTAACAGCTTCACGATGATTGCCTAAACAATAATGAGCATAACCCAAGAAGTGACATGCTTTAGCTTCTCCTTCAACATCGTGTAGTTCCTGAGATAACATAAGATAATTTTCGTAATATGGAACAGCTTCTTCAAATCTGCCACGAGATGACAAGCAATTAGCAAGATTGAGTAATGCACAAGCTTCACCAGCTGTATCTTTCAACTCGCGCGCTATAGCTAAATGAGCTCTGTAATGTCTTAATGCTGCTTCATGACCCTGTACAGCTTGATATGCTACTGCTAAATTTCCATGTGTGCTAGCTTCTGAACTACGATCATTGACCTATATTAAACAACAACTTTTATATTGTTTTATGGTATAAATTTGCTATTAAATTTTTCATTGCATATTTTAAACAATTTACCTCTTTACTTATTGTTAATTCTTGTTTATGATATTTAATAGCCTGTTCATAATAACCTAATGCATTATAAGCATTTCCAATATTTCCATATGCTCTACCCATACCAGCTTTATCTCCTAATGATCTAGCAATTCCTAAGTGAGCTTGATGTAGTTTAAGTGCTGCTTCATGTTCACCAAGTAATTGATAAACTATTCCTAAATTACTACATGCTCGTCCTTCAGCAACTTTATCTTTTGTAGCTAAAGCAACATCAAGTTGCCTTTGGTGCCACAGCTTGGCTTGTGCAAGATCACCTAAATAATGATATATTTGAAAGAGATTTTACAATAAAGTTAATTCTTTATTAAGTTTCTCATTATTTGTTCTAAAAAGTTCACCTGCACATCTTGCAGCATGACCTAATCCAGCATAAGCTCTCATTTCTATTGCTCTATCACCGAGTTCTTGAGCTATTCTTAGCACATTTTCATGATAAGCCATTGCTTGACCAAAATTTCTTCGATAATGATGAGATGAACCTAAGTTACTGAAAGCTCTTGCTTCTTCTACACGATCTCCTAAACGTCTTGCTATTCTCAAATGTTGTGTATGACAATCAACAGCACTTTCAAATTCTCCCATTGCTAAATAAACTGCTCCCACGTTTCCTATTTCTCGGGCTTCCTGAAGTCGATCTCCCATTTGTTTTACTAATTGTACACATTGTTTATGAGATGCAAGTGCATTTGGTAAATCACCAATAGCTGTATAAACGTGACCCAGGCTAGTTAAAGCAGATGCTGCAGCCTGAGTATCTTTGCACTTCATAGCTAAAACCAATTGATACCTGTGTGCTGTTAAAGCTTCCTTAAAACTGCCCTTGCTAAAATATGCTGAGCCCAGATTTCCATGAGCTCGACATTCACCCTGGGTATCTCCTAAAGATCGTGCGACACCTAAAAATATTTTTACTCAGAATACAAAGAAATATTCTATTGATACATACATATTATTTTATCTATCTTCAATATTTACCTAAATCTTGTTGCATATAATTGATAGCTTTATCTAAAGAATTTAATGCCCAATATGCACTAGATAGAGCAGAAAATACAGAACCCCTTAATTTTAAGCTACAAGAACCAATAGTAAGAGCAGCTTCTAATACACCAGCTGCTGCCTTATACTGTCCTGCTCCAAGAAGTTCTTGGCCAACAACAGAAATGACAACAAAAGAAGATTCATCAAGTTTCATTGCACGTAATTGTTGAAATGTCGGTTCTAGTGTTGTACGCAATGGTGATTTTAAGGATGCTTCCACAAGACCAGATAAGAGTTGACAATTGGTAGGATCATGTGCCAAACCTGTACTGAAGGCTACAAGAGCCTCTCCATGTCTCCCTAGACATTGTAAGGCTACTCCTTGACGGTAGTATGCCTAATAGAGATATTGGTTTTACTAATTATTTGAAAAGTAACAAACAAAAGCAGCTATTACCTTTGGCCATTGAGGGCTAAGTTCGGTAGCTCTAACAGCATCCTGAAGAGCAAGTGCAAATAAACCCATTTTGAGCCGGGCAGCTGACCTGTTTGAATATAGCACATGGCTGAGTGGATCCAAAGCAAGAGCTTCTGTGTACAAACTTGCAGCAAGAGCATAATCACCATTTTGACATGCTGCATTGCTGCGACGTACAGTCTCTAAAAATAGAGATCTTGATCCAGCAGCCAAGGCCGACGTACCTTCGGGCTCCACCTTATAAATATTTATATATATATATATATAATTTATATATATTATGCACATACATGTGTACGTATTTATTTCAGAATTATATCGTTATTATCATTGTGTTAATTAAATATTATTTATAAACATTGTATAAAAAATTTATTATAAAATATAAGGTAATATTAAACTTATTTGAGTAATATTAAGCTAATATAAGGTAACATTAATTATTACATATATAATTATCATAAATATTAATTTATATCAATTTTCATTTTATAAATAGAAATAAGTGATTTAATGAAATAATTATTAAATAAAAAATTTAAATAAATATTTTCATTCATATTTAGAAATCTAATATTTAATTCTTAAATTTCATTATTTTTTTTTATATCAATTATTAAAACATCAAAAAATTATCATATAAAAAATATACAATTCAACATAATTCTTGTTTTATCACTTTTAATACAAATCTTTGTTGTTTTTTATTTTTATGTATATATCCATAAATATATACAATATGATCTTAAAAACATAATTTATTATCAAAATTGCAAACAACAGACCAAATTTTATAATGAATACAAAAATAAAAAACACAAATTTATAAAATTAAATGATTTTAATTCTAAAATATGATAATAATATTCGTCATCATATTTGTACTGTAGGATCTTGTTACCTCAGAGATATCCCTATGAGACATTGCTTAAGACGAGCAAGTAGCATCCTCCTGCATGAGCATTATCTGCAGCAAAGGAGCTTCATTAGATAAGACCACACATTTTAGAGTATAAGACCTTTCTAGGTCTTCCTGTACCACCTTTCTTTCCCTCATTCAGATTTATTTTCTACAAGATGCTACTTTCAAATCTAGGCAGCACTCACCGGATACACGCTGAAATAAACTATTTCGTCTTAGTAATCAGAATATTCGCTAGGATAGGTGAATTGATTCGATTAATAAAAAAGGAGGGAGGAAGGCGTCTTAGGAGGGCACCCACTGCATTCCTCAGGCACAGCCATCTTGGAATGTGACCCCGGGCTCCCCCTTGGGCCCAGAGTGGGGCCGGCACTGTCTGCTTTTGTAAGTACCTTTGTGTATTGGACTCCACATGTATAGCTCATAAATTTACGCTGCTGTGTATATACATGCATAGAAATGTAGAATTCACTTATTGAAATAATATATGACGTATATGACTTTATAAATTATTTTTACAAATTTATGTTATGTTACAAAATTATGTTTTATATGAATAGAAATATTGTGTAATGTAAATAGTGTTCTGTATAGAGGATAGCAGTAAACAATCAGTAATTGTGTTGAATTAATTGTTATTACAATATATTATTTGCAAATACTACAAATATCTTTTCTTTCAACTAAAAATACATCATAATTATTTGTAAGACAATAATCATTTATAAGCATATATATGAAAAAGGTTTTTAGATACAAAAATATCTTATAATTTTAATAATAAAGGTTTTCTATACTTTAAAGATATTAACAGGTTTTTTTTATAAAACATTTATAAATAGTACTGCAAAGATATATATTTCAATGTACAAGTACAAATATAAATACAAAACATTATGAACCATCATGTCTTATTGTTAAAGTAATAAAATAGATAGTTTGCAGTTGTTATGAGATTACAAGGTCTCTATTTTGAAGGAACTTCTACATGTTTATCTCCATTTGAATGTCACAGCCATTATAGTTAAATTTTGTTCAATTAATGTTAAAATATATTACAATATCTGAGCGAAGATAATTACATTTAATGGAATGTAATGTGCACATAAATAAAAATATTTCTGATTAATACCTTTTTGTACCTCCTACCTACTCTAATCTTATTTGAATGTAACTATATTAAAAAAACTTAATTAAAAAGTCAATCTATTTCCCTTCGCTCAAGTAATAAACATTTTTTATTATTCTCATTATTTTAATTAACATTCTGTATATTTTTGTACTGAAACTGTACAATATTCCTTAGAAATATATATGTATATATGTGTGTATATATATATATGTCTACATAACTTATGCATACCATGTACAAATCACTTTCACAATATAAACATTCATTCGATGACTCAAATCTATAGGAATGTTAAATATTTAACAATATTTTAAATAAAATTTATAAACTGATAAACAAAATTGAAATAATTATATGAATAAATTTACATTACCATTTGCTTTCCATACATATAATTTCATGTTAAATAAAAATTTATGTAAAAAAATATATATAGTGGAATTTGTGCTCTATACAACTGCAGCTTTCAATACCGACACTTTGAAAAATTGAAACTTTTTGATATGACTTTGTTTCCTTTCATTTTCATTCATTAAAATGCCCGTTATAACAGAATACTTTGGTATGTATCATATTTGAAATAAAGGCATTTTTTAACATGTATGATTATAGATATATTACATAAATAATGATGAAATTATGAAAGCTACATTTGCACTGACATTTTAGAATATACAGTTGCAAAATTAATAACTTTCAAGGCCAAAGCCGATCAAAAAATTCTTTGAAGGAATCATAAATCATAAATGTTATGCCAACATCTAAACATACTCTACTTAATCTTGGGATAGTTCCTTTATAAAATGCCATTGGACCTTCATTGATCCATATTTGTTTCACACAATCTATACTATTCTTATATTTTGAAGCTTCTAGACCCTGAAAGTATGATACACATTTAGTGAAGTATATTAAAAATATATATATATAATTACATATAAATAATATATAATATATATATAACTTAATGATTATAAAAGAAAAATTTACCTGCATTCTAGTTTTTACAACATCAATTGGAGTATTTCCAAAAACAGATAATGCCCCAGCACATGCACCAAAAAATCCAATAACTACTTTTGGTATAACTACATCTTTATTTCCACCTTTATACCAATCTTTTAATGTTTCCATGGTACAAAATCTAATTGCTTGGTTTGATCCTTGCTTTAAAATTGTAGGTGTTAGTCCTTGATATATGCCTCTGAATCCTAGCAAGTAAAAAGTTATATTTTTTATTTGTACTAATATTAATATGACACTTATAACTTATACAGACTGTATAATGTAATAACAAATGTTTAGTAGTATATAATTGAATGTCACAATAAACTTATTGTGACATATATGACATTACTTTACTATCATATATGCAAATTGAGAAGCACATAACTAATATAATTTGACCTCTTTACATAGCTCTTGATTGGACTTGTTGCACATATGGTTCAAGGGGAATTTACTTGTTTTCAGAGCATTACTAAGCATTTAATTAAGCGATAACTAAGCTTTTAGTTCTTTTTAAAATCATACTTAAATTAGATTGTAAATGTATGGATCAAAAAATTATATTTATTGACTTGAACTCTATAAAATAATATATATTAATATTCTATTTACCATATTCCTTGATAATCATCCTTACTCCATGAAAGAATCCTTTGTATTTTGGATTAGCAGATCTTTGATCATTTATGAATTTTACTTTAATTGTCTCCATAGGAGTAACTGCAAAAATAGCTTCAGATGCACCTGCACATAGTCCTGCTATAAGACTATTCTGTGCAGTAAGTTTTCCATTTGAATCTGCTAACAATTCTTTCATTTTTTCAAAGGAACCAAAGCGTACAGCTGACTTTGGTATTGAACCATAAAGTAATACTGAAAGACCCCTGTATAGACCAAAGAATCCACGATTTTTTATGGTTTTTTTCACACAATCCAATATTCCTGAATATTGTTTACCAGATCCAGCTTTCCCATCAAGTTGTAGCTGTGTTTTTACATATTCAGTTGGATAAGTGATACATATTTCTATACCGCCGGTAATACCTCCTAAAATATATCCATAATTTCATTAATATTTTATTATTTAAAAGATTGATAAAAATTGGTAAAGAAGTACTTAATGAATCCATTGATATATATTTAAAAGAAAAATATATAAACAATTTCATTTATAATCTTTAAAACAAAAATTTTTGTACTAGCGCATATTTCGAAGGTTAAATATTTCTCGATCTTTGAATCTATCATGTGTCGAATGCGCTGACTCAGTTTATCTATCTTTGTCGCTCTTCTAGTTACTTACACTTCTCTCTCACTTTCAACTAATGTGTTTGTTTTCTATAGGACTATTCCGATAAATAATAAAAAGCACTGAACACATATTAAAAATGAAATCATTAATACAAGAAATGATATAATAAAAAAAAAATGTATTTTACCAGCCACAATTCCTTTGATACCGCTATGACTGACAGCCGCTGCAGCTCCAGTATCAGTAATCCAAGGTCTACGAGGAAAAGGATTATTATGGAATGTTGAAATTGTACTTGTTTGTTGCGATGATTTGTATATCAATGAACTGATATCCATGTTTGGAATTTGTTTTCGCCTGCCAATACTCTTGCCCCGTTAAGCATCAAATGTGAACTGAGTCGATTAATATCCGTACATTTCAGTGCGTATTCCCCTTCCTCAATCAACTTCTCTTACTCACACTTTATAGATTGACAGTCCTATACTCGATACTGGATCTGGATACGTAATGATAATTGAACAGGCGATTATGAGCGGAGTGACCGAAATTTTTTATATCAGTAATACATTTTTCCAATACATGTCTGTCTATTAATCAGTCAAGCTTAGCTTTTTTTATAAACTGCAATTCAAATTTATAAAGGATTATAAGCTACTTTAATCCAAATTCTATTGCATTAATTTTTATCTATAAATATTATATTTTTATTTATATTGCTAATTGTACGTAATTTATAAGTATAACAAAATTATAAGTAAAACTTTATGATTTAAATAGCATATTTTTTCAATAAGTTAGAAATTTTACTTAATATTCTTCTATCTATCATGTTGATATTAAAATAAATAATTATGAAGATAACCAAAATTGAGTATTCAAAATTCAGAATAAAACGAATGACTAATTAAGTAGATAAGACGAATGTTATTTAGCCATATACTTTTGATTGTTTCATTACTGTAAAACATATTTAAAACATGAAAGTCTGGATTATAGTAAATAGAAGAGATTAAAAATTACTTATCAATATTATGAGTGTTTCATTACATGATCACATGACATATATTTCATAAACAGTTAAAATTAAGTTGATTATCAAGACCTTTTTTCTATTTCTTTGGTTATGTAACATCAATCACGACATGTAAGTAAGAACATGCAAAGAGGGAGTGATTATAAGAAGATAGAAATACTTTTTGATAATAAAGTTTTATATTAATTAGCTATATTGTGATATTGGTAAATGTGTAAATTTTTATTAAAATGTATTTCATTCTCTATTTAAATTTTGATATAAGGGTTTATTTATTATATTTAAAGTTTGAAAATCTCTAAAAATGGATATTTTCAGAATAAATCTACAAGTATAACGCCGTAATTTTTTATCGTTATAATTTACATGCATTACCATCCAGGTGTAGTGTTTGCTAAACGTCTCATACGCCTGGAACAAAAAGTATAAAAATAGTGTAATTACATATTTATTTTATGCATATTATAGTTGTTGAATTATATAATGTAATAGTTTTTACCGCGTATTTCTATCTTGATCGCGTATTTTCTTTTCCATTTCTGCATCTGTTAATGTTTCCAAAAATGGAGCCCATTGATCAGCTTCTGAAGGTGGTCTAAAAGGTACTTCTACAGTAGGTAGAGGTGCTTCAGAAAATGCATAGGTCCTTTGGTGCCATGATAATTGTCCTCGTACACTAAAGTAAATTTGATTAAGATATACTAATAAATTTTATTAAAATATTTTATAAAATATTCAGATTATTCATATAGCTTTCCTAGAAATAAGCAAAGTGCTTGAGGCCACTCAGATGCTTATTACGAGTCGGGTATACTATTCAGTTTGACTTTGTTTTCCAATGGGACAAAAAAGACATAGAACGAGCGGAAAGCTCAAAATTGCGACAAATTAAAAAGTGATTGACCAAGTAGGATATAATACGCCAAAATCACTAATACCAGAGTGAGAAAGTATAGTGCATATTCTCATCCTGGTGAGTTCAAATAAAGAAGAGGGAATAACGAGTTGTTCATTTTAAGGCAAAACTGTACTTACCTGTAAGCAATAGCAGTAACAAATTCTCCACCAAGTCCTAATTCAGCACACAGTTTCATTGCAAACTTCTCAGGATTATTTTCTTTTTCAGACATATCCCATTCTACTTGATCTACTAAAGATGTATTTCCTACATGTATGTTTAACTTAATTATAACTCGTTGATCACACTGATCTTCTAAAATTGTTTCTTGTGGAAAAGCCTCTATTTGTTGTCTTATAGCTTGTGCAATGGCTGGTACAAAGGTTAGTGGATTTAAATCTAAATCATCACATAATACTTCAGCAAATTGTTCAGGAGTTATGAGACTTTCTAAAAAAAAATTAGTGTTTTATTGTGATAACATATGATTATATAATATATAATTGGTACACAAAAAACCATACCATTTTTATTCCACGTGAAAGTATCTCTCAATTTTTGTCCTTCAATTTCCATATCTAATCGAATTGGAACTAACATTTCTTGCTGTGCTGCATTTTCTAAGTTTGCTGATGGATCTGTGTCATCAAAACTAGAAAAATACAACAAACATAATAAATGTTATTCAAAATTTATTATAGTATTAACAATGTTCTATGTTGAATAATACCATGTATAAATCACCTTTTAAAGAATAAAAATCATCTGTTAAGTATCTGTTTTCATATAAATATGGAAGAGATTAAGTATTTACCATAAAGGAAATGTTCTGACTTTTTTATTATGTACTCTGTTACGATTAATTGGTGTAGCTTGAGGTACAGCATCCAAGTGTGAACTATTTGGTAAACTAGGCACCCAAGGCATCGATTTTTTTGATTTTCCTTCCCTAGGAGCTGGAGGTTCTGTTGAATGTACTGATACAGCTTTATACTTATCATCATTACCCTCGATAATATCTTCTACTTCACTAGCTCTTAAGAGAGATACACTAGATGCAAGTACATGTTGACTTAAGCCAAGCTCTACTAATTTTTTACGTTCATCATTTGTAATGGATCTCCTGAACATTCCAGGGTAACGTTTGTATAATGATCCTCGAAATAGGCGCAGATAATTGCCCACTTCTGAACCAATACAATAATATTCTCCATTTTCCTCTACTTGGAAACTTATTGGTTTATCACCATATGTACGTAATGCCATGTTTATACTTTTCTATAATCATACATATATATATATATATACATAAAAACCAAAAATCAACAACTAGTTATATTAATGTAATGTAATAATTATCCTTAATCATTTCAATGGATTGCATGCAATTATTTTTATAATGTAAAATATACCAGTAATTAAAAAAAAAGTTAATCAAATATTTACATAAAATACCAATATTCTTCAAGATTTTTTAAAGCTATTAATGCATAAGTATAATTCATAATAGAATAGTTTCAACAATATATAAAATAATATTGTTTTATATTATTGTTTATTTCGTGTACCTACCTGTTTAGCTGGTTATTTAACACTTTTCATCTGTCACGGTTTTGTTAGCATTATCGCAAATTTAGTATAAAAAGTTTTCTTTATGATTGGTGATCCATAATATACTAGTTTTTTTCAGTGAACAGTATTTTACTAAAACTTATATATGTAAGATCATATGTACAAAAAAGCCTACCTTGAAAAAAGAATCAACCGTTCAAATAATTTCGTCAATTGTTACGTATTTTGTGTTCATTAGGTATGATAATAAGATCAGAAGCCTAAAGCTACGTTTTATTGAAGCAGCATTGGCACCAACATTTTTGACATGTTCTCAATGGTATATCAATATTATCAATATGATTATAAAGCAACTTATAATTAGTGATAAAGCGACTAAATTTAAAATTTTTACATTATATATATTACTTTCATAAAAATTTAATACTGTTTATTTCTTTATATAACATCCCTAGGAACTCATGCTGTTTTTTCCCTAACAATTATTCCGGAATGTGGTAACAAGACAAGTTAGAGGGGGTCAGAATAATAAACGTTAGGCGTGTCGGCGTCTGTTTTTTAGTACTTTAACAGAATCCTGCACTAAATAAGTAGCTTTATTATAATAATTTTTAATGGAACTAATATCATATGTAAAAGAAATGTATTCTTTGTTTTAAAATGTCAAAGCAGCAAAAAATTTCAAGCTTGAAAAATGCTTCGTTGTTCATATCATACCATTTTATAATTCGATAAAATTTCAATTTTACGTTTGATACATTTACGTAAGTACATGTGCTTGGTGTTCCGTCACGAGTGGAAGAGGGTATGCTCTTATGGGGTAACAGCAGGGCGGTAGCCTTTGCCGGGGAATGGAGACGGAGAGCGTAAAATCGGGGGCTAGCGAGCATAGCCATAGCCATCATAGCAGAACTTCTCAAAAACATCATCGTACTCATAGTTCTAAATCTCATCACAGGCAACATTCACATAGAAGTACCAGGTACTTTAGTTAATCAAAAGAAAATATAACTTAGCTGAAGGCTTCTTTTTATGACCTTTTTGTTAACATAAACATTTTTTTAAAGGACAAGTCGTAGTCAAAAGAAAGAAAGACACAATTTAGATTCCACAGAAATGGCACCTTTTCAAACAACTGTTAATGTGAGAGGAGATAGTGTTGATAATTTGGGTCAAGAAGTTATAGAAGTACAAATTTTACCTCAAGATGAAAACTGGGGTGAAAATACTACAGCTGTCACTGGAAATACTTCTGATAGATCAGAATCAACTGAAGATGTGAGCCATTGGCCAAATGAGAATGATGGATCATTTAGTTCCTGTAATCGATTTATGGGGCCGGTTATAGCAATGATGCTTGGATTAAGTGCTTTTCTTAGTCCTATAACAATGGTTATATTGCCTAAGTTAGGATTTTTTCCTGATTCTACAACTGTTTTAACTATGCAACAAAAGCTTCAATTATTATCTTGTAATGCTGAATGTAAAGGCCAATTACTAGGTTTAGCCTTTAAATTGGTGCTATTAGGTATTGGGAGTTGGGCTGTGTTTTTACGCTCAAAAAATGCTACTATGCCACGCATATTCTTATTCCGAGCGGGAGTGTTGCTTCTTACTACATTATGCATTTGTACTTACTGGTTATTTTATGTTGTTCAGGTACATAATTTTATTAACTTACAAGATCTTCTCAACTACAGTATTTTTATATCATTATAAATTATAGGTTACTGAGAGTGCTAAGACTGCTGCTAATGGTGAAATAACAGAATATAAAAATTTAGTAAATTATGCAGGTACTCTTGCAGATACTCTACTATTCATACATTATATTGCTATATTGCTAATTGAAATTCGCCATCAACAGCCTATCTTTTATCTTAAAGTAAGTGCACTTCATTCTTGTGTAATTACTTCTTTATATTTATTCTTAGTAAATTGTATTTATAATAATGTTGATATTTAAGATTGTAAGATCACCAGATGGTGAATCCCGATCTTATGCAATAGGACAATTGTCAATACAGCGAGCAGCAGTATGGGTATTAGAAAGATATTATACAGAATTTCCTATTTATAATCCATATCTAGAAAGACTCCCAGTATCAAAATCTGGTAGAAAACAGTCAAGCTTCAAGTTTTATGAGGTTGATGGTGGAGTAACTGGCAGTGTTCAGTCACGAGGAGGTAGTGGTGATAGAGCAGTCATAACAACTCAAACTCGTCGTAGAGATTCCAGTCACAATGAACGTTTTTATGAGGAACATGATTATGAACGTAGAGTACGAAAACGTAGAGCAAGATTAATCACTGCCGCTGAAGAAGCATTTGCACATATAAAACGTTTGCATTCAGAAGTTGAGTCTACTCCAAATCCTGGTCCTATGGATCCCATGGAAGCTGCACAAGCAGTATTTCCATCTATGGCAAGAGCTTTGCAGAAATATTTAAGAGTTACGCGGCAACAACCGCGTCATTCTGTTGAGTCTATTTTAAATCGACTTGCACGATGTTTGGCTCAAGATGCAGCACCGCGCGCATTTTTAGAACCCTTTTTCGTAACCAGCCCTGTTCTTTCAAACGAAAAAGAACGACAGAAAAGATCGCATCATTGGGCTTTAGTCTGTGAAGGAGAATTACCTTCACGACCTCTCGCAAATGGTTGCGAGTTTCAGTTACGACAAGGTGAAGTAGCTCTGTTATGTACAGTATATCATTTACCTCATTTTCATCTTACAGAACAGCTCGCACATCCTAAATCTAATAAATTCTTACTAAGATTAAATTCCGAAACATCGGTTTAGTAACATTATAAAACCAATAGCTTTTTTCGTTTTAAGATAATTTACATTGAAATGCTGATATTTGTAATGGAAACAAAACTTATTAACCGTTTGAGTCCCAAGCAGCGCGATATTTAGATTTTGTGTTGAAAAGTCCCAGTACATTTGAATGCTACAGACGACTGACGGTATTTTGTATTTCATTGTTATCTTCTCAGTAATTTTTATTGAACAAAACTTGAAATATTTATAAACTAATAATACGCATATATAATATAAATGTATTTCATAAAAATAAGAAACATAACGGGCACTAATGCGCCGCTTGTTTCTCTTCGTAATCGATTAAGACAGGCGCTATCGCACTGTTCGGGATTTTTCGATCCTGTTTTTTCAGAGACCTCTGGGACTCAAACAGATAAAATTGCGAAATTTTTTACTGTATATAAGTGAAGAAAATTACAATAATACATATTTAAGTACTGGAAATTAAATACAATTATAGAAAAAAATTGATATTGAATCATGCAAGAAGATAGTACACTTAAAGATAGCTTTTTTAAGGGAATGAAGTTTTGGAAATGATAAAATAGTTTTTTATGCAGAATCACAGAAAGTGTTCATCTCAATAACGTTTACATATCTTCTTTAGTGCAGATAATAGCAAAATAAAAGGACAATATAACTTTTCCATTTATAATTGTAGATAAGAGAAATTCATATTTTTATGATGTGAACACATCTATATTTATTTATTTCATTATTTTACATATTATTACTTATATATTAGTAAAATAAACTTACTATATTTTTGGGTAGTTTTATATCAGTAATTAAAACCTCTTAATTATTTTTCAGTAAGTATACATGTAATTGGAAAACTAAATCTTGAATATATATCCCCCTGAGTAAATTTTCTTTCTTAAGGAACTTTACAGAATTACTTTAATGTAAAAGTATTATAAAATGTATTATAATTAATACATTATTTATTGCATATTTAACATTCATAAATTTTCGTTATATGAAAATTTTTATTTATTGAAATTTATTACAACAACTTTTGCAATAGATAAGAGAAGTGTTTAAAATGAGACACTCTGGGGAAAAAGAAATACATTCCTGCACGCAATATATTTGTATAATGTGCTGTTCAGTTCATACAAATACATTTATAATATGTAAGATGACATATGTATCTATTACTTCAAAGGTATAATATCTTCCATGACTTAAAGTAAATTAAGTTTTTCTTATGATATGTTCTATATATATACATTTACAATATAGAATATATTACAGTAAAATTTTATAAATTTAAGAATGTGGTCATTTTTAGTTTATTTGAATTTATTATTATCAATTTAAAGAGTGTTATTTTAAATTCTCAAATATAAAAAAGATTGCAGTTGTGATAATCAAATAAGACTTCAGAACAAAACATTTTTAGAAATTTATAATTTTATATTTTGTGAAAGACATGCAATCAAATGAAATTATTATGAATTATAAGATATTTATATAATTTAAATATCGTATAATTTTTCATTAAATACTGAAGATATGTTGCAAAATGTCTGCTTAAACTTATTTCATTATTTTAATACATAACTTTAATATTTCATTGCTATGATCAAATATTAACTTCCTCATATAACTATACTGTATTGTTGAATACTATATTCCTACATTATTTACATCGTTTATATATAATAATATTGAATGTATTAATTTTAACATTTTTTGTATATCTTTTACATAACTTCTACATTAAACTGTTATTATTCTATATTTCATTTTGGAAGGCTGATAATATTATATTTTGTTTGAGACTATGCTTGCTATTAGAATACATGTACAGTAAATAATATGTGTAATACTTTACATTCACGTTAACATATGTATATAAAGTATATACATCTCATGAATGTATAATGAAGTGATTAATATAATAATGAAACTTGTTATACAAAAGAAGATTTAATGTTATAATACTCATTTTCTTTGCATTCCTGTTTAATATCTAAATTAGGTAGTAAAGAATAAAATAATTTGATATGATGAATGTATGGGATATGATGAGTAAATTTATATATGCTTAAAAAATTATTTATAACATATCATTTAATAACAAAAAGAAATGTATGTCACTTGCCACTGCTCATAAATTGTATTATTTAAGATTAATCGTATTATTTAAGTAAGTTAAGGATATTTATGTCTAGAGACATAACAATTCTTCTAATGCAACATTTTGACAAATATATGATGATGTGAGTAGCTTTATCTGAGATTTTTTATTTATGTTGTGAGCTTGAATGTATTAATTGGTGAGCAAAATATACTTTCTATGTATAAATATTATTCATTTTAGATATGATATATTGCTCTTCTCTCTTTCTGCATAGAATGCAATATGTGGATAATTTACTTTTATAGAGTTTTGCTACATTTTGTAGCAAAAAAACAACGCACAAAATGAAATTTCATCTCATAGAATGTAAAAAAAGATAATAAAGAGATTTGATTATTACCTTAATTTTTGTTTATAAATTTTAAACTATTTAATCCAAAAAAATTCATGTGCAAAATATATGTTTAAACTAATACATGAAATATATACGTAATATAAATAAAATCTTCATTTCCTATACTTTATGTATAATATTTCTTATAGTTTCGAATAAAATAATGTATATGATAAAAGTTAACATTTTTATTAAAACCCAATTTTCTTTATTATAGCAAGATTGAATTTTTAATTACTTATTTATTTTTGTACAATATAAAATTTGAATATACTTAAAGTAATGTAATAAACATTTCCTCTGACATTACTTTGTTACAAATGTATCGAATTTAAAAATTTAATCGATATATTTATGTATAAATCGATCTTAACTAAGAAACGTCACGCGCCAAAAGCATCGCTGAATCCATGCTGAAGTGCTGAATCTCACGGATGAAGAAGTAATATAGAGCTCCTAATATGGCTAGCGATAAAAAATCAGGAAAGTCTTCAAAAGGTACGAAGTCTACCACAGAAATATTATCTGAATTTCAAATGCTTCGCAATGAACAAAGGGCAATGGCCAATAAATTATCAGAAATGGAGATGGAACTAAATGAACACAAGTATGTGTTTCCTAACCTATATCCTTTATTTTTATTGCTTACTATAAATATATTTTAAATATTTTGAACAGGTAGCAAAAATAACTTGACATAAACTTTCATGCCACGAAATTTTAATGAAAGTTCTATAATGAAACAATGTTATAAATTTATTTATAATGTATCTTCTTTCAGATAGCATACATTATCATTTTATTGCTTAAATTTTATTGCTTAAATGATATTTTTTAGGATCGTAATTGATACATTGAAAAATATAGACCCGAAAAGAAAATGTTATCGAATGACTGGAGGAGTTTTATGTGAACGTACTGTAGAGGATGTAATGCCTGCATTGGTAACAAATAAAGAACAGGTTAGAGTTGTTCTATTTTTTTTCATTGTTAGTTAAAATAATTTGCATGTATAATTTTTTATTTTTATACAATTAAAAATACAATACAACATTGAAAATTTGTAGTTAATTAAAGTCATAGATGCCCTAAATGATCAGTTAACAAAAAAAGGACTCGAAATAAATGAATTCAAAGAGAAGCACAACATTAGAATTAGAGGACAACAGGATATGCAACAACGACAAGGTGAAGACAAAGATTCCAAAGAAGCAAAAAGAAGTGCTGTAGTTGTTAATTCACTATTAAGCAATTATTCATAAAATCAAAATTTTCTATTTACAATACATTTCCTGCTTACATATAAATCACATTTTGGCACTTATTTATTACATCTTCAAAGATAATATTGTATTTGAAGTATATAAATATTCAATTTTCTAATGATTATGTATTTTTTGATTTTTCTTTATCGATAAAAAGTATATAACTTCAAATAATTGCTTTGGTCTTCTATAGCCATCAGTTATTACAATTCAATTATAGGATTATTATCAAATCAATGTATAAATCAGTCACTGAAGAATAGTAAATTGAAGCAAATTTAAAATTTATAGTAAAAATTTTAAAATACAAGGATTGTATCACGGGTTGCAGTTATACGAGAAATCTAAGTTTCCAGGGTCGGAAAAATTTAGACGAAATCGAATGAGATTTTAATACATTTGTATTGTTCGGATTCTTGAAACTTTTGGGATCATCTGCTTGTGCTTAAATTCCAAATTTAGTCGTGGGATATCGAAAAATATAAGAGAATCGAGGTTGTGTCAGATTCTTCATTTCTATGTTTATAAACGAAATTATTTTAATCATAAAAAAGAATTAGAATTTATCTTAATTTTGAGAAAGTTTTTTAAATATTTGATTTTGTATTATTGTCATTTGTTATTAATCAAATGTTTTGTTGTTTACTATTTATAAAAAAATGCATTAATTTTTTATCACAAGTGAAATATTGTTACAAGTAGGTTTAGATTAAAGTTTAATTATAAAATGGAATAGTTAAATATTTGTACAAAATAACTTTATTTTGTGAAATAATTATACTAGTGCGCAAAATATTATCTATGAAGAATTAGAGCCATATAGAGGTATATAAAGCTTTCTAAAATTGCTATGAATACAACATAATGTAATTCTTCAAATTCCTTTTGATACAGTTCTGTGTATAAAAAACTAGCTCCACATTTTTTTTATAAAGAGGATATTATCATTAGTAATAAAATATATAAATATCTAAATTTTAATTTTTCATAAATTACTTATGAATAGAGAAATTATTATAATTACTTTATAAATATACGCTGTTACAAATTTACAATTTACTATTTATAGTAATTATAAAGGCAGTAATAAGCATCTAATACAGTATGTTATGTAAATATAAAAAGGCACCATTGTATGTATTATGGAGATATTAATGTTCACGATTCCATCTCCATACAGTAGCATCATCACAAACACATAACAAAACTGAACCATCTCTACTTAAACTTGTTTGACGTATAGGTGCAGTACATCGCGGATGCTGCAGTGAATAACAGCGTGCTTGACCAGGTTCATCAACTTCTAAGTCCCACACATATGTTCTACCCACTTGATTTCCTAAAGCTATTGTACGCTGGCAAAAATCCATTGAAAATCGTATAAACCATATATCACATTCCTTAAACTCAAACCTATGTAAAACTGTAGCGCTTGTTTCTCCACTGCGTAATTGAGAATCTTCAAGGCGTCCTGGTTTCCAACAAACAATACAATTTTCACAAGATTTACTTAAAATGAAGTCACCATACCATTTAACACAATCAACATAGTTACGATGAACATCCCGTGTAGTAAAATCTGGAAAGTGTTGAAGTATCGAATCAAAAGGTCTTCCATTACGACTAGGGTTACAATAGTAAGACTGCTTTATTGCTTCTTGCATATCTGCCTTATCCAATGACCATAGTTTCAGAGCATGATCCATGCCACATGAAATAATACGTTCTCCTTTCATATCAAAGTCAGCACTTAAGACTTCATCTCTATGACCTTCAACACCACCAAATATTGCTATACATACATCAGTTTTTATATTCCATAATCTAAGAGCATGATCTTTTGATGCTGAAAGCAATATGTTTGGATCTCTAGGATGAATTTTTAATTCATTTATTGCATGACCATGTCCAATATAATGTTTGATGCAAGTCATAGTTACAGGACTAATAACTCTTACAACACCACGTGATCCAGCAACTGCTAATAAAGGTTTCCCAGAATCATCATAAGTCCAAGTACAAGTGTAAAAATTTTCTTCTGGATCAGGATCTGCATAACACTGACGTAATCTGATATTTCCTCCTTCTGGACATTCATAAATGCTTACTCGATTGCTTCCTACTGAAGCAAATATTAATGGTTCACCTTCTTTTAAATGATGATTAAACTGTACTCCAAACAATGGCTGTCCATGATCTTCTTTAACACTGCAGCAATATTTGTAAAGGGGCTTGTCTGTACATGGTTTATATTTTGCTGTTTTACTTCTACGCCGACCTTTTCTTCTATAACGAGCACTGCGGGTAGGTGTATCACTGCGATGGGTACCAGCAGTTGAATTGCTGCCAATACTACATTCAGTTTCATCACTATCATTTTCACTGTCTTCTTGACTAGAAGCATATGCTTGATTTTTACTATTTGTTTTCTTCATTTTAATATTAATAATATAAGAACAGGTTTATAAAATTTTATATCAGTAGACCAGTAGTAGGAATTCCACTTGTTATGCCCAATATAGCTTCCACTAAATTCAGTATTCTATTACTTAATTGAACACAAATTTGTGGTTTCTAAGAGGAATATAAAAATTAATAGAATAATTATAAATTACAAAAGGAGATATATACATATACAACTTACAAAAACATTAGCAGATAAAAATCGAATATTGTATTTCTCTCGTATTTTTGCTGATTTGTGGGAAGTTAATCCCATAATATTTGAAATTCCTCTACAATTTACAAGGCATACAGCTCCAGAAATTATATAATGTTCATCTATGAGACTTATATTTGTTTCTACCTTGAGAAATAATTTTCTTCGATATTAATATTATATCATAAAGACTATAATTGTTAGACATATATACTTATATCTACTTACTTCGGATAAAGATTGTGTAGTTCTCCAATCAAAAACAAAAATAATGAAATCTATACCAAGACTTAAGCTCGATTCTATGATTTTAGCAACAAGTTCACACTGATGTACGACAATACGCCACTTCCTTTCTTTTGCACTTTCATGTAATCCTTCAGAAACTTTGTGACATAATTCTGCTGGCCCTACAACCTATAATTATCCTTTACATTATAAATATTATTTCATATCAACAAACATTTTTTAGAACTCAACATAACCTCACTAAACTAAATATTTACTATTTTTCAAAAAGATGACAGAAATGTGTATAAAAAGTAGTAAGAAATTATTACATTACTTAATAAAAATACCAAGATATTGTATTTGTTGATATATCTTATTAATAATATTACATAAATATCATAAATAAATACAACATGAAATATTTGTAGAAAACAAACGCAAATTAATTGAATTCTTTCAAATATTCTTTCCTGCTTAAATGTACAAATATAAAGTAAAAACTCTTTTAATAAATAAAAAAATATCTTAAATAACAAGAAATTACAATAAAATAATATTTATATTTTATTCTTTTAGCTATTATAATAGTTATGTATTATTTGAAAGAACTTCTAGGAAAATTCTATAAAATAAAATAAACATGTAATAATTACATTTAAAAATTACAAACGCACCAAAAGAGAAACTAGACAATCATTTCGGGATACACCACAATTAGTGAGTACCCCCGCCATGTTTCCATCTTTGCCAACTGTCTTACCGCTTGCCGCCACTGTTGCCAGGAGAATTCTCTCCTCAAATTCCTTTCCCTTTCGACTCTCGAGAAATACATGACGTCATATTACCTCTACTACCATTCAACAACTTAAATGTCGCTTGTGTCACGTGATATGAATTTGTCCCTCCACTCCCATTTGTACACTAACTCTATTACTCCACTAACTTTATTACTGCCAGAGAGGAAATAAAAGTGTTCACACTAATAAATTTGGTTGTTCCCGGACTAGTGCTGCACCATATGGCGAAGAGCTGAGGTTAACTAAAGTTAGCATATACAAAAACCTATAAAGTTAGCGATCTGCTCTGTTTGGTTGCAATTTATCATATACAAGAATCTATGTATTTAAGCTTAAAGTTAGGGATTTGATCTGTTTAGTTACACACTAGCATAGACAAGAATCTTTTGAGTTCCATGCTGCAAGAACCTATTTAATTGTACGGTTGTACAGAAAAGTTCATATCTAATTTTTTATACGAGATAGACAAGTACGAGAATGACAAAATAACGCAATAATGAAACTAATTATAAATTTCCTAAGAAAGAGAAATTAATTGTTTACTATATTTTTTTAGAGAAGAAAGGAGAATATTCTGTTCCAAACGATAATGAATCAGTAAAATGATGTTAATTTTAATATTTTTCCATACACCATTTAAATTTAACATTAATCTTCGGCACTTGGCGTATATATTTTTTCATACACTGTACTGGCATGAATATTTTTTCACCGTTGCATGGAACCACGTATTCCTTTTCCTCAGTATGTACGCCAGTGTTTGTTGAGACGAATTCAACTATCTTGAAAAAATAAAAAAGTTTGAATTTTGAGTTAAAGATCTCACCTTATGACGGGCCTTTAATATTTGTGGATCACTTTGATTGTCAGTCTCTCCTTCTCTTTCACTTTCATTGTCATTTTCTACGTCTAATACGTCTAAGACCTTAGTTTCGAGAAACAGAATGGTTTCTACATTTCCATTATTGCAACACTTAGGTCCCGATTTTTGTACGATTATCGAATGTTTCCTGTATTATCAAAAAACGCAACAATAGTTGAGAAAGAATTGTGCCTGCAGACGAAGGTGAATTAAGACATATTCACAGTACGGGCATTTTAGACCATTTTGACGATATCTTAGGATTTACAATAAAACAATTACATAGCGTTTCTTTATTGAATATCTACTACTGATTACAGAGATAGTGGCAAATTTTTATATTAAAACTTTTATATTATTGATCCATTTTTTAATGAAACTTTCATCAACATATCCGTGATATTTTTGTAATTAAAATAACATGAAGCACGATATAATTGGTTAAAAAAAATAAGAAAGAAAAAGTTTCTTCGTAAACGAAAGACGTTACAATAAGCAGAGAACGCAGGTTTTCGCCCGACGACTTCATGTTCCTGCGCGCCCCGAAATTTCAAAGCGAGCTAGCGAATTCTTTTATTCCTACATATAGCTCAATTTCTTTTTTTAACAACTGATAGCTTGAATTATCTGATATCTTATCTGAAATGTTATTGCAACGTAACTTTATTTTTATTCAAAACCGCATTCAAAACTGTAAAAAAATATTAGAAGCGAATTCAAGGTAGTCATGTTCACAGCACGTTCTCTAGATTCGGAAATGCTGAACTCGCGTGGTTTTACTTTGACGTTCGTCCATATCGATGATTGTATCAAGAATACTCGGAAAAATCAGGCGTCGCAGTTACAAAACGTCGGGGCCGTTGGTCCATGACACCATATGGTGGGGAGGGGGGAGAGGGTTTAATTTATAACGCTCTCAAGTGTTCACTCTTTCTCTTCCGACGTTCAAGGGTGACGAAAGTCAGGCAGCCGACCCAGGTGTTCGAACTTCAGATTTTCTTACAAGTTTCTCACAGTTATTACAAATTACGATGAAATTGTTTACATTCTTACAAACATTAAGGTCCTTTTCTTATTTAGTTCAGAAATTTTCATCCTTACCATATTAAATATTTTCCCATATTAAATACCATATTAAATTTGTTAACGATTCCTTTCTATAAATTGACTATTATTACCTGATTTTGGACCGTTTTGCTGTGAATATGTCGAGCGTAACAATAAGGAACAAGTTAAACAGTTGAGATACAACAGGACTCCTCACACAGGCATCGATCAGATCGATCGACAGCTCATAGATGGCTTGCAATATTTGATTTTAGTAGTAAGCGTACATGTTACACTACTGTCATTCTCAATATCTTGTAAACGCGGGTTCCGAATTAAGTGGATAACCCTATATGTTATGCCGATATATTGATTTCTAAATTTATCTCAGCTTCACTGTTATTTTATCCTTGTAAAAAATAAATTTTAATTATTTCACGCCAACTTCGTATATAATCGTACTCTGTTATTCTAGAAATAAATATTATTGAATATTTTTGGGAAAAATACGTCTTACTTTCCTTGTTTTATTTCTGTTAGATGCATAGTAGTATACATATATTCGTACGGGAAGAGGAAAATGAATTAGAAAAAAGAGAATGAATCCCGACATCTTCGTCCGAGAAGAGGACTCTTCGTCGCAAAAGGTGAGAATGTGATTTCCTGCTGACCGCCGAAACTCTCTTGTTCGTAAAGTAAAACAAAACGATCACTATGAAGTCATCCTACAAAACAATCGTGTTCCGAATTCTACAGTTTCTGAAGAATTAATTTCTTCAATGATTCTAGAAGCATTGGAAGGAGAGCATTGGAAGGAGAGCATTGGAAGGAGAGCCTTCCGTTAAAAGTGAAGAAGATCCGTGCCCGAGAAGACATCAAGAAAGAAGGGTGCAAATCTCAAGAGTTAAAAGGAAGGGCGAAGAGCAGTTGGGATTTCCTCGAAGACACAAATTTATACTTGAATAATACAAGTGTAAAATTTGACTTAAACATATTGGATAGTTTTCCTTTATAGAACGGTCTATTGACATAGAGACATACATACATATTAGGTATATCTAATATTTGTGAATATATTTATTATTTTCGTTGTTTTTTGTTAATAAATTATTATATTCTGACATTTTGTACTATTTCTATCCCTGTTTTATATGTGTCATCGTTTTCCCAGACTGCCGTATCTTTGTGTAAAAAATTCATAGATATATTAAATTTTCATAAAAATTTTCGATTTTCTTCTGAAGTGAAATTTTCGCTACCAATGTTGACATAATTTCCCATATTTTTAAGACAATTTTTTTATCTAAAATTTTCGTTAAAAGATTTCATATTTTTATTTCATCTTTCGCAATCCCTCTTCTATTTTTTGTCATTCTTTCGCTAGATACCATATGAGAAGTGTCGTCTGCTTTCAATATAATGTGATATGTTCAGCTTAATATAATCCTCCTAATTTTAATAAAAACAATATTCATAGAATTAATAAAGTGGAGTCAGTAATGAAAGTAAGATGGATAGAAAGCGTGGTTAGTTACATGGTTGCACAAATTAGTCGTTACGTCTCCATGTCCTTACATCTTGGCCTATAGTTAACTGGTTTTTTATTTTTATCCTTTTCATAAATATACCTGAGATACATACATTTTATCAGAAATATTATTCATTGCTCACCAATTTATTGCTAAAAAATTGATATTTTCATTTTACTATAACAAAAACATTATCGTGACGGAAATAAATATAATGTTAAATCTAAAACAATATTGCGTATAAAAGATATATTAAAATTATCGCATCATTCCACTGATTGATTATCGTTTACAGAATATTCTCCTTTCTTCTCTAAAAAAATATAGTAAACAATTAATTTCTCTTTCTTAGGAAATTTATAATTAGTTTCATTATTGCGTTATTTTGTCATTCTCGTACTTGTCTATCTCGGATAAATGATTAGATATGAACTTTTCTGTATAACCGCACAATTAAATAGGTTCTTGCAGCGTGGAACTCAAAAGATTCTTGTCTATGCTAGTGTGCAATTAAACAGGTCAAATCCCTAACTTTAAGCTTAAATACATAGATTCTTGTATATGATAAATTGCAACCAAACAGGGCAGATCGCTAACTTTATAGGTTTTTGTATATGCTAACTTTAGTTAACTTCAGCACTTGACCGCATGGTGCAGTGCCTATACTGTGAAACAACTAGAACTACGGGCGTGAGCACTTTCATTTCCTTTCTGACGCTAGAATATACAAGGACCTATTGTATTTAGTTCTACCACAAACGAGATATATTCACTGTGATTTTACGCTACAAGAACTTATTTCATTGTATAGTTCTTGTGACTAGAGCGGTATCTTTACAACAGATTTTTACTCCTGTTAATCTCATCACGCTCGTCTGACTTCACCAACTTTATTAGTTGGATTGAATATAATTCCTATACTCATCGCTGTAAATCGCAGAGGGTGATTCAAAATCCCATAAGATGCAAAGTCTAAGCTGTATACTGTATACTCAGCTGTAATCGAATGCACATATAACTAGAGAGAAAATTTTTTCTTTAAGACAGCCAACTCATTCGAGATTTCGCAGTGTTCGTAATCGTTATCTTCTTGTAAAGAGCGAGAAATAGACGCAACTAATATTATTTCGTAATGAATAAATATAAAATAGATTATTTTGAAACTTGATGAAACATATTGTATTTAATTCAATATTCCCAGCAATTTTAATATTTCTTAAATATTGTGTTCTTTCTCAAGATCATAGATGATTTTTTGTTTTATATGTATTATATGTATATGAATATTATGTATATTCATATGTATTTGTTTTATTTACTTGCTTTATGTTTATATTTTTTTTATTATTTTAAAAACTAAATTATGTTCTACACCATATCGTTCCGGATCCTATTTATTGATTTTAGCATTATTATTATATATTTTTTTAATTGTACAAAAACTTTAATAAATGATCAAAGAGGTACTTAATCACTTTTAGTGATTCGAGTTTAAGCAATAAAATGAAACAGGATTGTCAGATGACATAATTACGGGTATGTGGTCACGTGGCCAGCGGGTACAATTGAGATTTGAGATAGAAAAATATCTCTCTCTCTCTCTGTCAATCCTATCGACACGCACTATTAGTGTCCCTTCGTTAGTATAAGCTCTATATGTATGTATATATGGGTTATACACATAACCTCTATGTGAGATTCACGTCAAATACTAATCCTGCGCTGTAAGCGAAATTATAGTGTTTAAATTATTAATTCATACGTTTCTTACATGTTGTTCCTTTGTTATTGAAGAATTTCTCCCTTATTAACAAATATATCTTATATATTTACAATATTATTAAAAATATATTGTATAATCTTAAAAATTTATCGGTTTCAAAATTCATCAAGATGTTGAAAGTTTGTCATCGCATTCTGAAAGCTATTCCATATCAATTTTGTACTGACATTTTTTAATTCCGATAAATCACAGAAAAGAAAAATATCAGTTATCAATATATCGGATAGTCTTTCTAGCATTAATGACGAATGAATCAATATTGTCCACCATTTCGTATCTATTCGAAAAACAAATTGGATATGAATGTGATGAAGAAAATCTGTTCATCCTTTCACGAACACACGCGTCAAACACGCGAATCGAATGGAATTGTAAAGTCGGTCAAATGAACAGACCGTAGTAAATCTGAGTACAATCGTTGGATGTAACCTGCTGGAAGGCGCAGTGATGCCGTGTTGCATGAAGCGTTTGGAATTGGAGTTAAACGGAGAAAGACCGAATCACGCATTATGGCTGACGAAATCGATGAAAAGTTGCTGGAGCAGGTGAAACAACAAGGAGAAATTGTACGGAAACTGAAAGCTGCTAAAGCCAACAATTTCCAGGTAGGAGCAATTACTTTTACGTATTACAGACTTGTATATCCTTTTTGTCACGAATTTTTTAATGTAACTGTACAGGCGATACCTTCTGGTAACAGTAAATTTCGTCTCCATGTGCTTGAATTGTATTTGAGTTTATATTTAAGTTACAATTATAATTGTAATTGTAATAATTGTTTGTGATTAGGGTCTTTTTACAAATGTCTTGTCCACGAATTTTTCGTTTTTTGACTTGTTCTCATGAATAAATTTACCAGCATCTTATGACAAAACATCTTCGATCTTTCGTTTGCATCTAACCTCTGACAGAGACCGTAGTATATCATTTTCCATTCTTCAGGATTCAACGACTTCGAACTTAGAAGCGCATTTAGAAAATATTAACCACGATTTCGCGGATGTCAGTTATGTGTGTGGATGGGTTCCTACTATGAAAGACACAATATTCTTTGATTTCTGCGTAACCTTCGTTAATGATCGGCTCTTCAAATGGCCACATTTGAAAAGATGGTTCGCAAACATTCAAAATTTCGATCAAATTGAACGTAACACGTTTCCCGATCCGGAAGGATCAATTACTCCTCTGATGAGAAAGGTCGATCACATAAGCAACCTTCGCCTTTCCGACCGAAACATAATTGATCGAAAGGTGAGGTGGTTGTTCTCTGGCAAACAAAATCGCTATAAATTATATATAGGCATGTTTATAAAAATTTGCACGCATCGGTTAACGTCTCCCTATGAAATTTCTCTTCTTGAGAAACTGTATTAATTGTACATGTTTATATCAGCTATATTACATAAACCGTATAATTTATAGCATTTGCTTGCTAGTCTACTTATATGGTACTATTTGTTCTTTCGGCTAGTTTAATAATCAACATTGAGGCAGACTTTTCTCTTTGATTCTGGTTCTTTTAAATGACTGGATCGTTTGTGATGTTGTGTTTGATGTGGACCAATGCCTTACTACCTGCACGAAAATATTACCATGCATCGATGCTTTCGAGGCTAAAGGTACGCAAATTATATAGGCAGTTTTCTGTGATGAACAACGATAAAAAGAAAGATTGTATTAAATATATCCCATCTTTAAAGTTAATTTGAGATCTTCATGTTAAACAAGCATCAATTAATTTTTAATTTTGTGTAGATTGCAGAGGAAGTTACTAAATTATTGGAATTAAAAGCTCAACTAGGAGAAAAAAATGGCGAGGCACCTTCCAAGCTTCTTCTGAAAACACCTAAAGGTACAAGGGATTATGGTCCTGAACAAATGGCACTACGACTTACAGTATTGGATAAAATAATTGCAGTGTTTAAAAAGCATGGTGCAGAAACAATAGATACTCCTATATTTGAACGGAAAGTATGCAAAAATTGTCCATTATGATTTGAGTAACCAGATTTTCTGTTCCATATTTTAAGTAAAAATTATTTCCAATTTAGGAAGTTTTGACAGGAAAATATGGAGAAGATTCAAAGTTGATCTATGACTTGAAGGATCAAGGCGGAGAAATTTTGTCCCTTAGATATGACTTAACTGTACCCTTTGCTAGATATCTGGCCATGGGAAAAATCTCTTCGATAAAAAGGTATCATATAGCAAAAGTTTATCGAAGGGACAATCCATCTACGACAAGGGGTAGATACAGAGAGTTCTACCAATGCGTAAGTCCAATAACATATATTAAGAATAATGCTGTTGATGGACCTATGATTGATATTTGATCTTCTCCATATCAAAGGATTTCGACATAGCCGGGCAGTATGATCCTATGATACCAGATGCAGAATGCATACGCATTATTTCCGAGGCGTTACAATCTCTGGATGTAGGACCTTATACAATTAGATTGAACCACAGATTGCTATTGGATGGTATATTTGCTGTCTGTGGTGTTCCAAGTAATAAATTTCGTGCTGTGTGTTCTGCTATTGATAAACTAGATAAAAATTCGTGGTCAGAAGTCAAAAAAGAAATAATTGAAGAAAAAGGTCTGGATGAATCCAGTACTGACAAAATTGGCATTTATGTGTCGCGATTCGGTGGAATAGAATTAATTTCTGAGCTAAGAAAAGACAGCGAATTAATGAAATACGAATCGGCGACGAAAGGCCTTGAATCTATGGAATTATTATACAAGTACTGCAATATACTGCAAGTGACAGACAAAGTAACTTTTGATCTTAGCCTTGCTAGAGGACTTGACTATTATACAGGCGTAATCTTCGAAGCGATATTGATTGGTAAATTCTTAAAGAGTTTCGCAACGTTTTAAAACAATTTGTATTAATAGAATTCAAAAGCTTGAAGAGTTCTTTCATCTGGAAACGAGTTATTTTATTTTCTTTTGCAGGTGACGACGTTGGCGTTGGTAGCGTCGCAGGTGGTGGTCGTTATGACAATTTGGTTGGAATGTTTGATAGCAAACACAAATCGATTCCCTGTGTTGGCTTGTCGTTGGGCGTCGAACGAATTTTCAATGTCCTAGAGACAAAGTTAAATAAGGAAGGTGTGAAAACGCGAACCACCGAAGTTGAGGTGTTTGTAGCGACTGCACAAAAGAATTTGCATGAAGAACGAATGAAACTTTTGTCAATTCTTTGGGATGCTGGGGTGAAAGCCGAACAGTCTTACAAAAGAAACGTAAAATTGCTTGCGCAATTACAGTATTGCGAAGAAAGTGGAATACCGTTGGCTATAATAATTGGTGAAGGAGAATTGGCTAGGGGAGAAGTTACATTGAGAGATGTTGTGTCGCGTACAGAAATTTCGATCCCCCGAGCACATTTAATTGAAGAGATAAGAAAAAGGTTGTAGAAATATACAATACATTACTCGAACATCGAGCATCGTTAATTTATACAGTCTAATAGTATCATACCAAACAGTGATTGTTCAATCCTTTGTCAAGTGTCACTTTTTGCCGATACATTGCACGGTAACTTGCTTGAAACTCGGCACTTGAGGAAAGAAGAAAACTGCGTTCCTGTGTAAACTAAATTATACATAATTTATTGTATCGAATGATTGAATAAAAATACATGGGTATCAAAAATACTAGATCTTCGAAATAATTTTTCGCGAAATAATCATCTCTTTTAGAAATCGTGATAACTCGACGTCCAGTTTCGTTTTTGTAACGGTCATTTGTAGCAGTGAAAGAAAGCAAAAGAAAAGAGTAGGAAATAAAACTAGTAAATAAGTATAACAGTAAAAGTAGGGATACTTAAAGAAACTTAATATATTGATATCGATGATATAACGAGAAAAGAACGTTCGATCTCTCTTTTTCTTTGCAATAATCTCTCTCCTCCAATTTAAATTTCAATCTTTTGTTTCCTTGAAATTGATCATAACAGAAAGCGACAGCTTTTGGGAAACAATTATAAAGTTTTTGTACAATGACTAAAGACTAAAAGTTTCTGTACAATGTATATACATATAAATTCTTCGTTCCTTGTTTATCGTCATACCGTCGTTTGGTCTTTCATTTATCGTCTGAGATTTGCTGTACTTCGATACAGTCCGAAGGACAGTCCGACTGTAAAATGAGTGCAGATATATGTAAGTTTGACGTTCAGCAAATACCGCATGTCACGATTTATTAATAGGCAAGTGCGATCCATGCTTTTCGACTTTCAACTCTGAAAGTGAATCAAGCGAATTATTTAGAGAAACGTCAGCTGTAAAAGGATTACGAACGATATTCGTAATGGGGTTCTCTATTTTCACTTCCACTAATGATTCCTGTAATTCCTGTAATGTATCAATATCGGTAAATGAATTATAATTGAGAGTAGAGTCATTAGTAGTAGAAGAATCGTTCGAGGATACCTGTTTCTCTGTGCTGGATGGAGCGAATTTTTCTTCGTTGTATATATCTAACGGGGGACAAGGAGTATGTTCGTTCAGATGATTGATATTATCGGTCGAGGCTATACTTGAAGTGGATTGAGTGTGTGGTTCAAAAATTCGCACGTTCTTTTCTTCGAGTCGAACAGAATTTGTTAAAGCACTTTCTTGCGAAAACGACGAATATCGTTCAGCTGAAGTACAAACCGAAGACGCAAACTGATCTGAATTTTCAATGGATTTTGCGAATCCGTCATTTTTCAAATCTTCTCTCTCGGATTTATTCGGAGATATATTTTTACGATATTCTTTTGCATCATAATTATGTTTCTTGCCATTACTGGACGATAGATCAAAAGGCTCGGCTCTTTCTTTGAGATCTTCAGCGTGAACGTCGCTCAAACTGAAGGCTCTGGCTCGACGTCGAAGATTCATTTGACTGATTTGTCGTTGTAACATCCCAGCCTTCCAACGAGGTACAGCTTTGAGCGCAGGAACGAGAGCGGCGGGATTATTATCTATTAAACATCCGTTCGGATTTTGAGTAGGTCGTAGCGAGAAACGCCGATCGTTTAAAAATGATTTTATTGGCGTTGAAAGTCCCGGTGCTCTCTCTGTTGAAATAAGAGGTTCTTTGAGTGATTCGAACAAAGACGTTGATCTACTTTCGTATGGCATTTGCTGTGAATCCTAAAAAAAAGTGAAAGTAGGTAAGTGTAAATAGCATGAAACGCATTGTCACGTGAAAGGACAGAATAGGATAAAAGGCGACGAAATTGAGGATTCCTTTCGTTTTCGAAGGCAAAAAATGTTTTAATCGATTCTTGGTGGATCACCGAACTCACCGATAAGAATGGTGTATCGTTCTTCGGAGGCGTTGGAGGACTAATGGGTGTCGCCACTGGTCTTAAAGAAAATCTTCTCGATTTTGTAGTAGTAGGTGCAACGAATATCAAACTACCTCTTCTCGACTCTCGTCGGTTTTGAGGCCAAGGGAGCTTGTTTTCATTCGAGTTTGCATTAAACTCTTGCGTAATCGTATTTTGATTACTTTGAGTTGTCGATGTAGGCGGAGAAGGGGAAAATAACGTGAACAAACTGGGAAGTTTCGGCGGTGTCAAGGAAGCGGTGCCCATTTTTCTTCGAGGTTGATTACGTTGAATCTGATCCGTGTTCGTAGCTGAGATCCAACTGTCATTCGTAACGACGCTCGCATGAAGAGCAGTGAGGGCTCTCAAAAAATCGGCTAAACTGGTTTCCTCGAGCAAATTATTAGTAGTTTCTGTATTAAGATTGCTACCTGCACCAGTATGAGTGTAATAATGTCTCCGTAGATTTGAAGTGGTCGAGTCTCGTCTATCATCGATCGCTACCGATCCCAATGGGAATGATTGTCCGGTCTCTCTGTTAATCTCGTGATCTAACTCCGAGTTCTTTTTTTCTGAACTCATTGAGAAACGACCTTTCCAAGGAGCAGACGAACCCAGTGCTTTGGAAACAGATCTTGTTAATGCAAAGTTACGAAGTTTAGAAAATTTTCTTTCTTTAATGCCATGTTCTTTGCCAGATGATTCGCTTATTCGCAATTTCATCAACTCATGAATTTTTTTAGCTGCCGTCGGACCGGACCAGGTTCGTTCCGTGTTTCGATCTTCTTTCTTCGTCTCGTGTAGTCTGATCTCACTAGCCGCTCTTGAACGAGGATTAGCAAAGCGATATGCTGGTATTTTTTCATGGCCGATGGTCCAGAGTCCAGGTCCAATACTGGACGTGTAAGTTGGCTCTTCCTCCGAATATAATTTACTGTTATTTTCTTCGAGCCTGTTACCACGATATCCGATATCTTGGCTAATGAAAGTTGTCTGATTCGAATCATCAGCTCCAGTATCCTCTGTAGCTGGTGGTATGTAACCAAGAATATTAACCAATCTTGCCAACAATTCTGCTGGCTGAACCATCGCATGAGTTGCGAATGTTGCCGTTTTGTCGATTCTTTGAAGATCAGTCTCAGAAACGACGCGAGTTATTTGATCTTCCTATGGAGCAATGAAAAACATGTGTTAACAGATTGTTGTATTACTCAAATGTTATCGACCGGGGACGTATTCAGAAAAAGAGATAGCATTTAGATAATAGAGAGAGGTCCAGATAGAACCATCGTATAAAGTTATTAGAGCTCAAAATTTATAAAGTGCTTATTATAGAGTTTGTGATCGTATTTATCATTCACCTTTTGTCACATTAGGTTTTCTTCTAACCTTTTGCATATTATAGACAACTTTTTTGGCGTTATATTTTCAAAAATGGTGCATCGCGAATTTTTTAGCGAAGAAGGAATTTTTGATGAATTTTATGCAAATGCTTTGTTTGATTGTTCGAGTAACAATACTAGTGATTCGGAAAACGATTGTTCTCTATATATTACAATAATTCTATGTATTAAAATAATATATTATAATAATTCTAATTCAAACGTGAATATTAGATCAACAAAAAACCTTAGAGTTAGTGATCGGTTGTGACACTGAAAGTGAAAATGATACGCACGGTGTTCAAAAATGCACCTTTGCTTCCACAGAAGAATGGATTGAAGGCAACATTTCATGAAAAATAGCAAACGTCGGTCAAAAGGCATTTTTTGCATAAATTCTTCGATCAACAATATGTTAATCTCGATCAAATTACAAGACCATAGCTTTTGGTGGTGATCATGCTCGTATTCGAGAAAATCGCTTACCGTCGGTACCACTTCGCTGTTGGCGCGACGTCGAGGTCTGTTACACAACTTATCTTTCTCTTTTGAACCATAGAGCAAATCTCGAAGATCAGGAAAGCTATTGCTACGTGGAAATTTCGAAGGTGGAATCTCATAATTACATTCATCGATATATACTCTCTGAAATGTATTAAAATATATGAATAAAGTTTTTGAATGCATAATAACATATTAGAGAAATATCGATTCATTATATAAATAAGCATATAAGCGGGAAAGATCGAAGTACAGAATCAGAGATGCGATTTCGTTTACCCTGACTTTAGATAGCTGTAACTCGTTGAAAGCACGACGCAGGTAGTTTATCTCCTTGTTGAATTCGTTCCAGATTTTACTTTGTGTATGCTTCAAATTGATCGCTAGTTTATGCTCGATTCTAGTAATCTTCTTACTGCGCATACCTCGTGCGATAAACGTCATAATCATGACAGTGTATCCCAGTCCAAACGAAATCCAACAGATCAGGAAGGTCTTGTATAACATAAAGAAAAATCCGCTACCCTTGCTATTGTCCTGTCCTATCAAATATGAATATGAATACGAATACGAATACGATGCAAGATCATCGACAATTTTTTCATTACAATTTTCATTATTCAAAATTCATTAAAAAAATTAGTTTCGATCTATTTATCTTATTATAGGGACGTAGAATCCGTGCAGGCACACGTGAAAAAGATTTCGTCAAGTGAATGAGAACGTTGTGCATAGATATATTCTGATCGATGTCTCAGTTTTAGTACAAGCGTATTTCAGTTCACTCAACTTATTGTACAAGTTACTGTTTATGCTAAAAATAGAATCGGCGAAAAAACGTGACAAAATGTTTTCTAACCTGCCACGTAATCTCCGAAACCAATGGTTGTCAATGTGACAAAAGCGTAGTAAACAGCTTCGTCGTAACTCCAACCCTCGTAATGGGAGAAGACAAATGCCGGGAAAAAGATGAACATGATGAAGCCTGGCATCAAATGAGCGAATATCTGTGCAGCCAACCCAACTTTTCCCGTTTCGAACGTTGTTAATTTTCTGGTATAATAGTCATTATGGTCACGTTTGTACGATTTGTACTTCTTATGAGCTTTGACGAATACGTGCCCAAAAAATTCTCCTAGTTGTGTTAACAAAATTCCATTCATAGGTATGCCTATCAGACCGTAAAATATCATCAGAATGCGGCCAAGCATGTTCGTCGGAGCCAAATTCCCGTAACCTATATTGCGTATATTTAATAGATGATTAGCCAAACAATATTTGGAATTTTAGCATGATGTCGATAATATTCAAGTTTTCAAATGAAACTCAGACGTTTGCGAACTATACGATATGTTGTTTTGAAAAATTAGTATTTCATTCCAAATCTTTTACAAATCGATACCGATTCACGATCGCGTAAATATACATTCGTATGTAAGTACATGTATCTTCACTCGCTTTTTCCCTGATCTTTATTGTGCATAAACGTGTAAAAATGTATATATATCGTGTATATTACACGAGTACGTACCTATCGTGCTGACGACGGTGTAAGCGAAATAAAAACTGTTATAAAAATCCCATTTAAGGGGGTCCGTCTCGTTGTCGGTATAATTATAAACCGACTTTCCACAGTACCGTGTCAATTTTCCAAGAATTTCATCGTGATCGTGACTAAGATTAGGCACATAATGTGCGTGAAGTAAAGCTGAAAAACAATGAGCATCAGAGTCTGAATACTAATATCTAATATACTCGTACATAATATAAATATCTGTAATGTGCTTAAAAATTGGAAAAAATAAAATGAATTTATCATAGGAGAGAGAGAGAAAGAGAGAGAGAGAGAGGAATCACAATCCGAATTTAATGATACACGCGTCGTGATTGTGATATAATCAACCAAAATTTAAACTTCACTCGCTCTCCTACACTCTTTAAAATTCGCATGATACCCCATTTAAACTACCTGTTCTCGGATGAACGTTATCTTATCGTTTCACTTTATTCGTTTATCACTTATGTTCTCTACTTGCTTCGAATTAGTTAAGGAACTTTATATGCGTTCGTGTACCGGGAAAAGAAGTCACATCAATACAATTCGACAAAGAACACATCGGATAACAAATTTCATACCGTAAAGGTAAAGATCTTCTTCAATCCGTCAGAGTCAATTCAAATGTATTATCAGATTTCTTTACAATTTTTTGATCTCAATTCGATAAGATGCATTTTTGATAATATTATAAAATTAGTTTCGATTAAAAATACTAACTGATTGTTATTATTGTCTCTGCAACGTATGACAAATTATGTGAAAGTAGAAGCTGCTCGCTCATCGTATATACTGTAATTATCTTCTAATCGACCAAAACTATTAATTTTAATGGTTAATGTCACGATAATGCTAGTTACAAAATTAATGAAAATTCCAGGAAAAAGTGTATGTTTTGCACAATTGTACATACGTTGTACTTCTAATCACTATGATAGAATAGTAGTTGAAACGTTTTTATTCATGAACATTTACGGTCGGTTTGTAAAGGAAACCGATGAATTTGCTGAACAATTTTCTGAGGAGTGGCTGATCCGAATGATTTCGCATGCTATCGATTTCGTAACTCAGTATTGAAGTAACTGATCCAACGAATTTATCTTTTATCACAATTGCTCATTGTTGTTCAACTGAAGCAGAAAGAGAGAGAGAGAGAGAGAGAGAGAAAGAGAAAGAAATAAAGAGAGAGAGAGACTACGACGAATCTTTTTTAAAACTTTAATAAATGTTGATCGGTAATGAAAAAGGTACAATAGATTTTTATGTGCTTATATTATTGGCCGACGATAACTTGCATTGATTTTTTAACTGCCGAATAGTGAATTCATATAAATTATTATATATGAACATTAAATGGCAAGGAACAATTTTATAGGTTGTATTGTTAAGATTTCGAATCATCTATATACTAGTTTGTTCTTTAATTACACGACCGACTGTGCTCACCGTTAATTTCGATGCGTTCACGTTTGGCTTCTTCGACGCGTTCGATTTCTAGGCGACTCTCGATATGGTAGAAAATGGAAGCACCTAGCAACAAGTAAGTCAAAAACAGCATCAACAGGACCAACCATTGTTTCTTCGACATTCTTTAATTGAACGTCTGAAATGAGATGACAATGAAGTGTCAGCAACTACTGTCAAAATCTATAATAAAATAACAATGTCAAATTTCATTGAGTTTCATTGATTCGTCCTTTGCTTTTTAAACTTTTTCTCTGTTGTTTGATACCTGCAAAACTACGACGCTAGTCTACGAAAAGCAATTCTTGATGACAGTACATCCAATAATCCACGATGAAACGGCCGATTCGCGAATTGTCGCGATTCTTACTACCACTGCACTAAAAACAGATTATTGGACAGTCGGGCAGATTACGACATTATCGCGTGATAACTCTTTAGACTCTGACTTTGCGACCTTCGAAAGTCACCTTCTTTTCCCTCGATGTCAACTCCATTAGATATCCGATACGATTCTAAGTGCCATCAACTAAACGTTTTATCAATAATACGATTGTTTTTCATTTCCGTTTTAAGCTTCTTCTCTTTTTTTCACATAATATAAACTCTATCGAATATCCTAGAAAAAGAATGTTAAACTTAAGAATGTACAACTTTCGTGATTAGATATTGTCAAAAAGCATTGTAATAACATAAGAAATCATAAGAGACTTACCTTAGAGATTTTCCTTAATACAAAACATTGAAATATATTTACGGTTCACTTAAATTTGACGACCCTTTTTGTATGACGATTCTTCTTACAATTAGTACAAAGACACGAAACCGATCAACTAAATGACGACAGACGAATGTACTAACTGCAACGAATGAACGTAAGAAAGACTCTTGTTGTAGTATAAGAGATTTCTTCTAATACATAACAAAGATTTGAACGACAATGAAAGAAGAATATGAACGATTTTCAATTCTTACCGGTTGCAAGAACGACGATTCTAATGAGACAAAAGATCTGAAACAAAGTAACTTAATTGTGTTGGAAGTGATAATTATTAAATCGAATATTTTCTTGAATGTAGGTAACACATTATTGGAGAACACTGATCGTTTCGATGGCTGCAGTTGAACTTAGGGACGTTTGCCGCGTGACTACAATTTTCACAGTTGTCGCGCAGTTGACGACAAAAATGTTCCCTTGATGCTTTTTACGTAACTTGCACGATGTATGTACTTTGTAAAACGCAATATTTCCTGCTAGTTGAAAGATCGAAGGAAAAGATCGATCGAATGCATGATTTATCGCTTAGAGAATGCGTCTCAGTCAGTTATTTACTTTTTTTCCATATCTATGCTTATGATTATTCACTGGCAACCAACCACGGTGTAACACCTTCTTCAGTTGTAAAAAGAAAAACGAACGGAAATGAAATCAAAGGAATGGATATTAAAAGAACGTTGTCAAATTATCCAATTGTTACAAAATTTGAGAAATCGATGTCAAACGTCACATATTCAATTTTTTTTATACATGTAAATTTCACCGAGACTGTATAGGTATACAGGAATGCAGTAGCTTATCTTTATTACACATAGAGATTGAGACGACACTAAGGCAGATACCGAATAAAAGTGGATTAAACATCAGTAGTAGCAACAAGAACAAAACATTATTGATAATAAGCTATCGAAAGTTAAATAATATAGTTAAGTGCGATAACGTTTCGATCGAGATTCATATCAATCGAAACGTGATAATCTATTTCAATTCCGAATAAAACGAAAGTACGTACCTTGATGGTTGTGAAATAGAATATGGTGTACAACAGTTGCGATCTGGAGAGTACAAACACGTTTCAATACTGATAACTGCCACGTTAAAACGTCTCCCGATATATCCTCGTTCATCCCTTGCCTTTTCCTCGTGGTTTACATTTCCAATTAACTCTTTGTTTTTGAAATTTCCACTGATGCTATTACTATATCTTCCCCGCTTCAAGCCACGAATTTTTTTAAAATGACATAAAAACCGATTCCCATTATCACCAATATCCTCGATTGCGAACCATTGTTCGTTATTTGTCACAAAAAGTTTACCGAAAGTTTGCAATTTTGAAAAATAGCAAGAAATTAAAAAATTTGTAATAACATTAGCGTTATCAGCTTTTCTCCTTCCCTTATTCTTCTGTATCATTTAAATTTTATCACGGCTTAAAGATTATATACATACCTATCACAATTCTACCTTTCTCATGATACATATTTCTTTTCCAACTTTACAATTTTTGCGAGTTGCTATCTATTATTTTGTCTCATATTGTCGACAGACAAGATAGAAATTAATAGAAATTAGATTTTGCTTTATCTAAATACTATTTGTCGATCGGAACACTTTACATTTATATAAGAGAAATAAGTTATTACCGTTGCTTGCGATTAACGCGTATTGAATGACTTATAGAATGGTAAAATCGCGTTTTTAATAAGTCACCGATAGTCGTAAGTTTTACCCGTTATAACGCATCTTAGTCGCACAAGAACTACGCGTAACACGATCATAAAATCTTTTTTCATGAAAGGATAAAAGACAAAAACTGGTCACTTTGATGACCAGTCACGTGCTCAGACTACTTTAAGAAGTAACTCTACGCGACCCTTGCTCAAAAGTATGTCATAATAATGCTAAGCGTTGAGGTCAACAACTTTATGTAGAAAGAGAAAAGAATTAAATTTGAAAAATCAGTAAAACACTGTATCAGTAAAAAACATCTTTTTATCTTATCGCAAAATTTCGATCGATTATCGATTTAAAACTAAATTTATTTAAGAAAACCTACAGCGAAACTACTCGAAATACATGCATTGAAAGAATTTTAAGAAAGGAATAAAATGGTTAAATAAATGAGCGAGATAAAAAGTGGAGCAAATGCGGCGGGAATAGAGATATGGACAGAAAGAAGAGAGATAGGTAGATAAACAGATACATACATAGATAGATAGATAGATAGATAGATAGATAGATTAGATAGATAGATAGATACATAGATAGATAGAGAGAGAGAGAGAAAGAACTGGAAGAAAAAGCAGATTTAACTATTACCACTCGCAATATCGCGTTGCAAAAATTATATCCGACTCAATGCTCACACGTAACTGATACAAAAATGATCTCTCTTTGAATAATTCAAACTTCGTACTTAGACACGTTAATATAGTTATTTGGTTAGTAAACTCGTGCTAATAACAATTGATGTTGTCTGTACACGGTCAACGAGTATAACCGTTTACAGATAATTTACACATCATGTTCTCTCCTATTCAATGAAATATCCGATCGAGTTCTCATTCACTTTTACCGCAAATTTTCTGTTTTTTTATGATTCACTAAGTATTATATAGTGGAAGGATATCATAGGATTCTAAGGGATAATATTTTATCAAAAGTATGTCGTTCAAAAGAATGTGTACCATCAAAAGTTCTTGTTTTAATCGTATTTTGTATCTCGAAATTAGATATATGTATGTGTCATTATAAACTCATAATATATCTATAATTCTATATGCTTGTTTTTCACAATATATATAGGGTGGTTGGTAACTGGTGGTACAAGCGAAAGGGGGGTGATTCTACGCGAAAAAAAAAGTCGAAAATATAGAATAAAAATTTTTCGTTTAAGGCTTTGTTTTCGAGAAAACCGACTTTGAATTTTCGCTGGTACGCGTGCACTTTATCACGTCTCGTTATAACGGATCTCATTATAGATCGTTGTCTCGATGGAAAAATTAAAAAAAAAAAAAATTTTTATTCTATATTTTCGACTTCTTTTTTCGCGTAGAATCACCCCCTTTCCGCTTGTACCATCAGTTACCAATTACCCTGTATATGTTACGCGCCTTAAAAATGCGAAACAAGAAATAAATGTACACCTGCTTACGAGTTTTACTCGATGTAAATGTATAACATCGAAAAAAATTAAAAAATCTCATAATACGAATAAAAGAAAAGAAGAAAGAAATTTTCAACGAAGTAACTTTTGTACTATTATATGTTCGAGGAGAACGATTCAAAATTCCAATCCAATTTATTTGTTGATAATGACGAAATATATCTTCAAATTAATAAACAAAATGCTCCTTTTTAGACTATCTCCGATAACGTGATGGGCCAAAGTTGTCCTTAATTCCCAATGCTAAGATCGATAGAACTACAAATTATACATACATATATAAAAGACTCAGTAAACAATAGATAATTGAAGAAATAGACAAAAGAAAGAATAGACAATTTCTGTTTCTATTTAATATTCATTGAATGATTTTGAAGACGTATCAGTGCCATCCAAGTTCTATATCTTCAATCTTTATATTTAGTTCTTCGAACGAAGTATCAATACCAGGTTCGTCGAAACCACCGTTTAGCTCAATTTTCTGCTAAAAATAAGACATAAAATATAACAAATATAACCAAGCGTGCTATTATTAAATTCTAGGAATAAATCAAGTTGAAAAAAATAAAGGAAGAAAATAAAAAACAACGAACCTGTAATGCTGCAATTTGTGAAGGATCACCGACCAATAAAATCTGCGTTTCGTTATCATTTAAATCATCGGTCGCTTTGGAAATCTGTATTTGTCCATCTTTTTCTGTGATCTTCGGTTATACCCGAAAATGTAAAAAGAAAAATTTGAAAATTTTTCTCCAAACGTATTCAAAATACAATATATCTTCTAAATTACCTTTAACGACGAATTACCGTTATCTCGCATAATGCTTCCTTTTCGTCTATCTTTGCTTCGACTAAAAGACTCTTGTACAGATTCTTGGCAAAGAACATCGACATTATCATCATTATCGACTAATGAATGAGCAGTTCTTTTGTGCATCACAAGAGTACTACTTTGTCTGTACCTCCTCAAGCAAATTTTACATTCGAACGGACGTTGTTGCGTATGAACCTAAAAAATAGAGAAATATGTTGAATGTGAGGTAATCACGTTATACAAAGAGTGAAGAAATTACTAACGAGATGATGCTTGTAAAGACTAGAATACTCTGTGAATCTCCTTCCACAGTTTTCTATAGAGCATACGTAAGGTTTTTCACCCGAATGAATTCGTATATGATTCTTATAATTTGTTGCACTAGCAAACGCCTTGCCACATTTAGGTTGTGTACATTTGTATGGACGTTCCCCGGTGTGCGTTCTGACATGAACCTAGTACACATGCAGTACACAGAATTTGTTCCATCAATCGCAAACCTGAAACGCTGTATTGCCAAATTTTTACCTTCCTAATATTACTCGTAGTAAAGGAACGACCGCATCCATTGAACGGACATAAGAAGGGCCGTTCTCCAGTATGGGTCCGTACGTGTTTTAGCAAATCTCCGGATGTTTTAAAACTTTTATCGCACGTTTCGTTTGGACATTTGTAAGGTTTCTCTCCCGTGTGCGTACGCAAATGCGCTTTTAAACTGTATCCTGTCGAGAAGCTCTTCTTACATTTTGGATGTGTGCATCTGTATGGTCGTTGACCAGTGTGAGATCGTTCGTGAACCTGGTTTAACGATACTGCTTCATATAATATGATAATAATGCTTCATCGTTTTTAACTAACTGTAATTAAATCTTCGAGAATCAAACAAATTCATTCACTCCGACGTTGGTATTATTTAAATTTACGAATATGGTAGAGCATATGATAGATTAATGAAACGCGTTCCAAACTTACAAGGAAAGATTCCTAACTCGCAAATTTAAAAAATTATCAAACTTTGAGGATATGTAGAGGATATACAGGGTGAGTCACCAAAAACGAGCCACCTAAATAGCTCTTTCATTTTTTTTTGATACAAAGAAATGTTTGAAACAAGAGTTGTTTAGTTCCGAGAGAGTTACGTGATAGAAAAAATTTTTTCCCAGATGGTCATATTTACGAGTTTTGAAGATCACCTCCATTTTTTTTAAATAGAACCACGTATTTTTAATCATATACGATTGTAGCCCTTCTCAAGGTAAATTCAAATATCACAATCATTTAAGGTCAATCGAGATAACGGACGTAATGAATAAAGGAGAAAAATTCATAGTAAGTTCTTCTGAAAAAATGTATTCTTGGTTTTATTAACAAAAACAAGATCTTTCCAGATATCCACGGTGTACAATGTATGTAGTCCGTTCAACGACAAAAGTCAGTAGACATAAACAAAACACTCGCGTACTAAATACATGATAGAGACAAGGAACTCCAGCTATTGAACAATCGTCGATTGTTAAGAATTTTAAAAAATCTCGATGTTTCGAGAGATCCTTCTTGTGTTCAAAAATACATGATTTCATTTAAAAAAATGAAGGTGACCTTCAAAATTTGTAAACATATTTACTCGAAACGGCTTTTGTTTCGCACATTTCTCTATATCTCAAAAATTGAAAAAGTTATTTAGGTGGTTCATTTTTGTTGACTCACCTTGTATAAGTACATATTACGCAATTTTTCTTTGTTACCTAAATTCATTCTAAGGAGATAAAATTGACCCTTGAAAATTCGGTTATTTCCCGACTTTGCGTTTTAACTCGCAAAATGTGAGAAATAGAAAAAATGTTTTCAGACAGAGGTTACTTCTTTATTTAGGACTATCATTATGTAAAAAATGTATATATTGAATTATAACACATAATTACGAAAGAGCCGGATTTTCAAGAGCCAATTTCACCCCCTTAAAGTGAATTTGGACAGTAAAAAAATATTGCATAATACATACCTAACATATAAATATCGCCAAAATATCGCCTAAATATCCTCTAAATATCGCCAAAGATCCATAATTTTTTGAGGGGTGGGGATCTTCCTTTGTTAGTAAACTTTTCTGATAACGGCTTTCATATACGGCATACAATAATGGTTGAATCAAGAACATGATTCTGACAGAATTGATATTGCAATTCATTCACATTGTCTTTGCGAAGAAACCTGAATCAACTTGTAATTTGCAATAACGTTGGAAAGAATCTTTACCTTAAGATGATGAGGTGTACTGTAAACCTTTGAACAGCCCTCCCTTGGACAAGGATGTCTTATTCTTGATGTAGATAGCTTATTTAATAAAATCTTGGAATCCTTTTTCTTCAATTTCCCATCTTCAATTTCCCATAAATCTTTGGTAATATCAAGATGACCAGCTACCATATAAGCATTACCATCGATAAACTCTACATGAGGATAGTTTTCAACATTTTCTATGGTAGAGTCACGAGCTTGAACTAATGTTGCTGGCTCTAATTCCAGTTGAAGTGGTTTACCTTCTGCAAACTCTGTTATATCTCGGAGCAATATGGTATCTCCACTCTCCAATTCTAATGTTGTTTGCCTTTTTAAATTCATATCTATAAAACACACAAATCTGTGATGTTATAACAGATCTAGAAATATAATGGAATACAAATTACAGTGATCGATTAACTCTATCAATATTTAAATATTATTCTTTGTACACGCATTAAATCTTGAAATCATGAACAGATAAGTAAAATGGTGGCATCTATTTTGCTATTAATAGAAGCAACATTTTATGTGTATTCCTCTTGTGTGTTGATTAGTTTCTAACCATCATCGTTGAAATTATTGGTAACAAATGCTTGCGTTCCATCAGGCAACGTTACTGCTGTCAAGGTTGTACCACCACTCAATAGGTGTTCATCTAGTGTTAATTCTTCTGTTTGATCATTCCCAGAATTATTTTCATTAATTAAAACTGAAAGACACTCCAGTATATCCATACGATTGTTCTGCAGAATAAAATGACTAGTAAGAGGTATTTTTGATATAACATGAATGCTTCAGTGAATGAATACTGAATAAGGTGTTTCTACCTGTGTCTCGTCCGGCATAGTTTCGACATCTCGAGTCATGAAACGATTTGAAAGTTCTGCGCCTTCTGTTGACATATTTCTCTACAAATCCAGAGCTGCGAACAAAGAACGTTTCGCGATGATCGTCGATGATCCACATCATTATTTTGTGTCTTAGTTTCATGTCCGCAGGTAAGCATCTGTCTTAAAACAGGGATCATCAGCATCAACTCGTTTGCGATGCATTGAAAATTCTATTATAGTGTCTATTGTACCAAATTATTTTTTTACCCACAAACACTGAATATTTTGAAATATGAATATTTAGAACAGTACTCATGCAATCAAGAGGATACACCAATTGATTAACTATTAAATACAACATGTATTCGCATAACGATTATAACGATAACATAAGACTCGCGGCGTACCACTACATCTCGCAAGTAATATTTTCTATATGTACCTATAATTATGCATTAGGTATCTAGAAGTAATACTGATTATTGCATTGGTAATTACGAAAAAATTGAACCGATGAGTCGCAATAGTTATAATTATCGTGAAGTGAAAGACGTATACACGAAAAATTCGCCATTTGTTGATTGAAATATGCCTCAACTATAAATCAAAATTGAAAGTATTTAAGTCGAATAAAATTCGAATGTCTTTTGTTTCTCTCTCCGATTTTCTTTGTCTTTTTTCATCATATAGCTAATTCAACTTTCGATGTTTCGCGCAGCCTCGTAATTTAGTACCAAAGAATCTTGGGAAATATTACCCATAAACTCGTACACCCGCGAAACCTCATGACGGAGAATACACATATATCAAATAACATGAAAATAATCAATTCAATAAATTTTAATGCCGTAAAAATGCTTAAAAATTTTACGCACCACTAGATAAGCAGTTTCAATGATGATTTTTATTCGAAGCTACATCGTGAAGCGAAAAGACATAATCGATAACCTTCTCCAAATTGTAGTCTTGTATGTTCCTATAGTTTTAGTATAGTTACGTACTTCCCGCTTGACTTACAGTTCTTATATTTGGTTTGTTCATCACAATCTTGGTATCTTTCATCAACATATTATTCTGAAAAATAATACTATATAGATGGTGAATGTATCTCTTTAAACGCACGACAACTCATTTTTGAACACAGCCGTATATACAGGACTCGTGGTGGGGGGTAGACCATTGATACTGATATGTATACTCATATTATACTCTATACTTTATACTATAGTCGATTCAAGGCACTAAACTTTAAACTACAAACTAAATTACTAAACTACCCACCTACGTAATTTAGATTTGAGTGGTTGAACGAGGCTAATCAGATAGTACCTATAAACAAAATGATCATTTAATATTCACGTGATCGATGCTGCGGCTGCCAGTTATTGGCTGCCTAGTGTCGATGCCCGGGGATAAATTTGTAGTAGATTTTTGCCGAGGATCCTTATCCAGGTGAATTAACATTTTTTCAGGAACAAACTGTGAGCAGGCCCTGTTCTGTTCTGTCGAACACGTGCATTTGTTTACATCTATGGACTCGTCGCGTTAGACCACAGAGATATGTATAAAGATGGAGTATTCAAACGAATCATGTGTTATCGCTTAATCGTAAGTGGACGCGATATGGAAATAGAAAGAGAATACTGCATAGAGACTCCTGTTCTTGTCTAATCAGGCATGCATGCTGATGCTACTCATTGGTCGGTGCTACACTTATAGTCGACACACTCGGTTGTTACTAGTTGACAATCGTTGCAGTCGCAACAGTCAAATTTTATTTACATTTATGCCTCGTCTCGTTGATCAGACTACAGATATTTATTGTATGTATGTATATGCGTTATTAGACAAGGACATATGAAGTTTCTGTGCAGTATGGCTTTTATTCCTATATCGCTTTTTCAGCTCACTCACGCACTCTATCTTTATATCTCGATGTGTTAGACCGACTATAGTATACTTATAAGTGGGGTAAAGCACGGCCATATAAACAGATCTCAGTACAGTCATTCGAAAATTGAGTCGTGAAAAATCTACATGGAAGACAACAAAGTTTTTGTTCTGCAAAACAGATAACGATGAGTAAAATGTCTCTATCTCTATCTGAAAAACGATCATATAAACAGGTCTTGACACTCATATACTGAAGCCATAGAGGAAATCCTCTCTGTTGAGGCCTAGGGAAAACCGTCCGAAAACTGAAGCGTAACTAGTGAAAAATCAACATGGAAAGGAGGTTACCGTTCAGACAGACACAGAGGCACTTTTCTTATCTCTGTCTCTCTCTCTCTCTCTCTCTGATTTTTCACGACTAGACTATGATTCAATTTTCGGATGGTTTTCTTAGCGAGTGTCGAAACCCAATTAGATGATCGTGTATATGACCGTGCTTTTGACACTCATAGTAGTTTTTGAACTACTAATTCTCTCTCTTTTTCTCTCTCCCTCTCTCTCCCCCTCTTTATACATGTTGCTGATCTAATCTTACTCTCTATTGGTCAATTCTATCGTAACTATATGAATGTTAGGAAAACGAATAAATAAACGTAGCCTACTTTTTACTGTTTACAAAAATATTTTAACAATTTTACGAATTTATTCCGTGCATTCGTTAAATATATGAATATGCAGTATCTATGAGAATCAAATATATTATAGACACGCGTAAATGCATGCAAGTGCGTCACGCATCATGAGTATGCATATACTTACATAAGTATAGGTGGCACGTATGCGTTATTCCAAGGTATATGGTGTATATGTATCTGTCTATACTGATTTTCATATATCGTCAATATTAACCCATATTACTAATACTAATAGCAAACGGATCAAAATAGATCAAAATTGAAGGTTGTAACTGAAAGATTTTGTTTATCTTTGCTTATCAGTTATTGTTAATAATTAATAAAATATTAAAAATTTTTTGTGATCCGTTTTGATCCAGGCTTAGGAATAAAAGGAAATTTTATTAAGAAGTATTTATGTCAAACAGTGAAATAATAGTTGCTTGATACGGATTTAGTTCATATGATCTTAATTTTCTCGCTGGAAAATCTAATTATATTTGTTTTAATGCGAAACTACAACACGTTGACAGAGTCGATAGAGCAGTAATTCGTTGATTTGTATCAAGGTACAACGATATACTTAGATGTATACTCATGTTCGCCAAACGTATAATCAACGAGACTCGTGGGGGCTCAGTTGTTGGTAATCGATGCTGGTTTCAATTAATTCAGCATCCAATGTATCTTTTGAGTGAAATAATTATATTGCAAAAAGGTAACTAACAAATATCTTTTCTTCTTTCTTTTTATAGAATTACATATTTCTTGTACACTGTTTGATATAAGGATTAATTATTGTAATATTTAATTGATTAATGAATACAGGCTTAGAATGCAACAGGACCAGTCAATAGACTTTTCACTTTGGACGACAAGACCATTTTTAAAATCTAAAGATAAAAGCAATTTTGGCAGAACACTTAAAATGTTTGCATCAAAAAAACAAATGTCAAACAGCACCTTTTACGCGGAGTTGGAGCCTGATGAAGTAATGGATACAAAAAGTGATCTAAATGAATCGAGGAAATGCCAGGATGAAGATTCCAGTCATTCCAACATGATAGCACAAGATAAGAAACAGGAAGATTACGATGGACATTCATTCCATAAAATTGCTTCCTTCAGAGGTTTCCCACGTTTTCGTTCATTTGTAATGTCAGCTGGAAGTTCAATGGAACACATTGACATTGAAGAGAGCGAAGAGAATTCAATGCAGGTACCGTTTGTACGAGTATCGCACAGTATGTTAGAATACAGGAATAGTAGGTAAGTTAATAGAGTTAGTTAACTAGGGCCAACTATAATTCATTGCGAAAAATTGAGGAAAAGTATCTTATAAGACATTTAATGTGCAGATATATAACCACAGATAGAAATTCCCGTCGATATGCAGTGGATTCGTATACGATAAGCGAGTCTGAGAGCGAAGAAGAATCCGAAAGAACAAAATCATTGGACACAAATTCCGCGATAATCGTGGATCATACTGATGACTCGGTTCCCAAATTAAAGTCGGTTGATAACACAGCTTGTATAGATTCTAAAAGGAAAAATGCACGTCGAGTTGCAGAAGAATTGTTAGCTACTGAAAAGAATTATGTTAACATTTTACGATTGATCGATCAAGTATTCCAGTTCAAAATCGATCAAGAGAATAGAGCACATCCTATGTTTCCTCCAGAGACTGTTCAACATATGTTCTCTAATATCAAATCGATTTATAAGTTTCACAACGATTTTCTGTTACCCCAACTTCAAGAGAGGATGCAAAATTGGGAATCGGATCGTAGAATCGGAGATATAATGAAGAATTTTGCACCTTTTCTTAAGATGTACACAGAATATGTAAAAAACTTTGATTATGCCATGAACTTGATACAGACTCTTCAAATTAAAGTCGCTAGATTTGCTGCGATTATCAACGAGATTCAAAAATTGGACGAGTGTGCCAAGTTATCGTTGCCACATCATATGTTAAGCCCTATACAAAGATTACCAAGATACGAGCTTCTTCTGAAAGATTATTTGAGAAACCTCACAGAAGAAAATGCTGATTACAAGGATACTAAAAGTAAGGATCTTTCGAGTTCCATTCGATTCGATGAGTTACTTCCGCATAAAGTAATGCGCATCTAGCAAGGACTGGCTTCTATTTAAACGTCTATTGAACGGGGCACGTTTAAATAGACGTCTGTAGATGGCGACGATAATAATCGTAGAATCAAACGAACAGACATGGCTTTCTTTCTCGTAGAGGCGTTGGAATTAGTATCTACTGCTGCTAATCACACGAATGATGCAATGAAGAAGATTGACAAGTTTAAAAAGCTTCTTGAAATACAAGAGAGTATATACGATACGACAGATCTAGTTAGTGCTACGCGGGAGCTTGTAAAAGAGGGTCGTATTGTTAAAATTTCAGCAAGAAGCGGTGATCATCAAGAAAGACATTTGTTTCTGGTATGTATATGCATACCTTAAATATACAATCTGGATGTATGGTCGCTGGTGCATAAATTTGTTGACTGATGCATATAATAAATACTTATTCAATCGATACCGTATATTAGACTTTAGTGATGGAAATGTTCTTTGTTTGTTCTGCCTTTCAGTTTACTGATTTATTATTACTTTGTTCGATAAGATTAATACCCGGGCCATTGTATCGATTAAGAGCTAAATTCCTGATCGAAAATTTGCAAGTGATCGAAGGGGACAACCTAGAAACAGCAAACACATTTTACATAAGAGATGAAGACAAAAGCGTTGAATTATATACGCATGTGGCTGAAGAAAAGGCAGCTTGGCTCGAAGCGTTATTCGACACTATGCAAGAAATGATGAAAAGAAAAGCGAGTCTAAAAACTGGCGATGTGAAGACTCTTGTCGTGAAGACTGATGATGTATCTAGATGTATGATATGTGAAGTCATATTTTCCGTGATGAAACGAAAACATAATTGCAGAGCTTGCGGAATAGTGAGTACCACCTTTCGCCGATGGTATTTCGCAACCATCGGCCTGTGAACAATTGGAATGAAAAACATATTATCAGTTATTAGTTAACATCCATTCACATTTTCCATAATATTTTTCCTATAATATTCCTTTCCTATAATATCCTTTCCTATAATATTTTACAATATTTTACTTGTTATTTGTAGGTTGTTTGCGGTAAATGTTCAAATCAAAAGTTATTATTCGAGGATAACAAGAACATGAGAGTTTGCCGCCTTTGTTATACCGCTTTAACGCAACCACTTGTTAAATCACCTTCCTCGACATCTACGTCCGGCCCAGTACCCAGTTTATTACAAGTTTCAGCAAGCGCATCGTCGGTTATATCTGGATATCTTATGTTAAAAACACAACCAAGTAAATCTTGGACACGACGATGGTTTGCATTACATGCAGATTTTGTTTTGTACACTTTTAAGTCTGAATCTGAAAATATGGCTCTGACGGCAACTCCTATGCCTGGTTTCATTGTTACGGAAGGTATTAAATTGTCTGACGAGGATCCTTTAAGTCACAAGGACAGACCCAAAGCTCTTAAAATGCATCATTCTAGGAAAAGTTACTATTTACAAGCGTTGTCAAATGAAGATAAACAGAAGTAAGTTTTATCATGTATATTTTGATATTCATATAATATGTACATATACATACATGTATGTATACATATGTAATTACATACAACACCAGCGAATTCGATCATCTATAAGAACGGCTATAAACAGGCCAACTAAATCGGTCGACTACGGTAGAGCTGGTCGAATAATCAACTAAGGCTATAGTCTGTTCAACAAGACGGGGCAATAAATGCAAACAGAATGTGATTACTGCGGTTACGGTTACTAGCTGTTTATAGTCGCCCAAATTTTTGCATTCAGAGAAAGCAACAGACTAAAATTTCTCGTCAATTTACCAACATTCGATCCGTCTATAATCGATCTAAGATTCGTCAAATTTCATTTCAGATGGTTCCATGCTTTACAATTAGCTACTAAAGCAGAATTACCTTCATTAGCAACAACGGAAAATGAAGACGCACAAAAAGATCAATTAACTGTCCATACGCGATAAATAATTTTTTCGATCTTATCTATGATATCCAAGTTAATCTTTTACTGCCATTAACGTATAAGATCGCAGAGTGATAAAGTAATCGTTAGTAGATAATTAACACATGAAAGTGGCGTTAACTTATGTTATATAATATACAGATACATGCATAAACAGATTGTTATTGGTGTACTGTATGTCGACTTAACGGCGACTACATTGCCAAAACGCTTGTTGTACAATATTTTGTACCATTTTGTTATATATTTAAAAATATATAAGTATATATTTACATAATTGTTTAAAATATTGTATGTATGATACATAATTTTTATCCCAATGATGGAAAACACCAATGGTGTCTTCATTAAATTCTGCAGCAAAAGAATTAATTGTCTTCTAGTGTATTTTGTATATTTCCAGGCCATAATATGAAGTTACTTAATGTTTGAAGTATTATAATTGTATTGCGGTGGAAAGCCGATACTAAATCAGATAGATATTATTGTACACTCTATTTTATTGAACTGTAATTGTTTTGCTGTATTTTGATATTTGTTTAATATCATTTATCATGGCACCACATGTTACTACGAAGATGCTACAAATTACAAATAAACATTTCATAAAATCGCGGGAGGCCATAGTTACTAGATTATTTCTATATTATATCGAGATGAGAGGCCTGGTAGGGCACTGTTGTCAGATTTACTGTCTGTCACCACGGCTTGTATCTAAAGTAGGCTGTGGCTGTGACAATGATCTTAAATTTAAATTTAATGTATTACTTGTATTGTGTTAGTGGACTTTATGTTAAAAATCGTAGAAGTTATAAAGTAACTTCGAATTTAGATGCTTGGCGGTACTGAGAGATGACTGATCAAAGAACTTAATGAATATAGAGATATATGTGAAATGCCAATGCAAAGAGCTGTCAAAATTTAAGAAATGACAGTGTTTTATAACGGACGTACGTCTAGTTAAAAAGAATAATTATTGTCAAAGATAGAATTAAGAAGATTAAAATTTTATGCAAAGATATTATATTCCATATTATTTATTATTATCTACTTTAGCATTAAATATATGTAGACATAAGAATATAACCTCAAAGCACATTACAAATGTGAATGTTAATTAAATCTTATCATGTAATATATTCTATCATTAGGTCATTTTATTTTTTCATGATATTATTTGTGCAGTATTATGAAGATATACAATGGAGGTTTCAGAGACGAAAAACCTTGTTAGAGATTTGGACTTAACTCTACAACCTCGCATTTTTCCACGATATAAATCTTGGCTTCCTCTTGCTACACAGCAGGTAATTATTCACATAAAATGATTATTCCATTTTCAGTTTTATAAAATTTTATACGTTATAAATTTATGACTGTATTTATGAAAGTATGTGTGTATGATCATATATCTTATTTTTAATACAAACAAGTTATCAATTACAATGATGATATGTTTAATTTTGTATGTAATCATTTATTTAATTTAATTATTTTGAAATAAGATTTTTAATTATGATAATAGTTATTTATGTTTTAACATTATATCTGCTTATACAATAAGATTAACGTATGCCAATTTATTTCACGAAACATATAATTTTCAGTTAAGACTTAGGAATCTTATACAAATAATAGGATGCAATCTGAAAACAGATATAAATAATGAAATTTGCTGGTTTTATTATACCTTACATAGAACAAGTATGTCCTCTCCTATATATACAAGCGAGGCAATTGATAATACAAATCCAAGATGGTCAAGTTTAGAAGTACCAACTATATATGCCACCAGCTATTCTACTGCCAGTGGTGAGCTTTATAATCTGTTAGTACCTCAAAAGTAATCATGCACTCATAGGTGAAAAAAATTGATGTTTTGGGATCTAATATATTTATAACTACAATATGCAATTCTAATTAAATTTGTAATATATTTTCTCTTCTTTTTTATTTTTTGCAATAGAAGTCATTGTAAGATTGTGGAAAAGGATAATCATCAATAATGCAACTACTGATCTAACCATATTTACATGGGGCATATCTTTTACTGGTTTGGCATATATCGGCCCAAAACTATCAAATAATTTAGAAACCATATTGAAAGAAAATTCTCTAATTTTTCAATTTCATGGTGGCTTTTTCACTCCAGTATATTGTTTCATTGAAACTCCTGAATTAAAAAGGTATCTACATATAAAGGTCAATGCATCTGAAATAAGAGATAGTTATACAGTGAGTAAGCTTACCAGCTTAAGAAATAAAATGCAAGCATTAAAACAGCAAACGGAATCGGTACAAACACTTCGGATACAAATTGCTTCTGGAGATAACTTTCACCCATCAAAGTATCCACAATCTTCATTAAACAGATTGTTTCAACCTCGTAAAGTGAGCAGGGAGAAAAAGGCAGAGATATTAAAAATACGTAAGGAATTAGAGGTAGCAAAATTTAGAACAAAATTGTTAGAACAAGAAAGAGCAAGAAAAATGGGAGAACTAAGAGTGTTAAATCAGATGCATTCTAATATTATGGAAGAAAATCAAGACTATGGTATCAGTTTTTAAGTGATATTCTTATAATATATGGAATCTCTTAGCTAAATGGTATCGCCAAAATATCTGCCTTATTTATCATTACACGAACAAATTTCTGAAGACAAAGTGATATTATTTAAAGGTGCATATATAATTCCTCAAATTTAGCTTCTTTTTATGAGATTTTAAGATCATTTAATTAGTATTTTGTTAAATAGAACTCTAAATTTTTTTTCACCAGTGGATGTGATTCTTCGTTCTCTATACAAAAGTATTAAGATACTTATGTCAGAAAATGCATAACTTAAAAGATCTCTTAGTTTCAATTTCATCAAATGTAATGTATGAAAGACAAGAAAAATATTGACACAAGAGTATCACTTTGTGTCTCTTCTTGTCTTTCATATGCCAAGTTTTACAAAGTTAAGGTTAAAATATCTTTTAAACTAAACATTTTCAGACCCAAGTACCTTAATACTTTTGTATAGAGAATAAACAAACGCATCAATTGATGGATAAAAAAGTATAGGGTTCCATTTAAAAATATACAAATGACCTTGAAATCTTATAAAAAATAATCTTGAGAGAAAGTTCTTTCCACTATTATATGTGCTCCTTGAAATAGTTTGTCCTAGAGGTTTTACCATAAATAAGGCAGCTATTTAGGTGATCCCATGTAGCTGAGGCTATATATATATATGTGTATTATAATTTCAGTAAAATAATTTTAACACATTTATTGTAATCAGGTTCTGATTTAATGGAAAGGTATAGAGAATTGAATAAAGATATTGAAAGATTACATGAATGGCGACAAAATCAAATAGATACAAGAGAAACATATATTCAATTGAGTAGTCAACTTGCACATAGAAGAAGACAATTAATTTCAGAATTAAGCTTAATATATCCTATTTCTCAGGTGTGTAAGATATTTGATAGAATGTGAAGTTTTAAAAAAGAATAATATAAAGTGAATCAAAATAAATTAATGTATTTACATGCTATACAGGGAGGAAACGGAAAATTTAGAATACATGATGTTCATTTACCAGATAGCGAAGATTTAGAATTATCAAATGATACTGTAGTTGCTGTAGCATTGGGATTTGTTGCACATACTACACAAATGATCGCCAATTTTCTTAACATACCTACTAGATATCCTATTATACACTATGGATCACGTAGTAAAGTTATAGATCATATTACAGAAAATTTACCTGACAATGAAAGACAGTGAGTATTCTACTCTCTATTCATCTCTCTAATTTTTGTAATATATAATTATCGTTTTAGGTTTCCTTTATTTGCTCGAAGTAAGGATAAGCTACAATTTCGTTATGCTGTTTACTTACTAAATAAAAATATAGCTCAATTAAGATGGTACTGCGGCCTTCCAACAACAGACTTAAGGGCAACACTTCCAAATCTTGCTACTCTGATAAATATTAAACCAAATCAATCACAGTATGTTATATTTCTATTTTAATTAAATGATATAAAATATTTTTTAATTTCACAAAATTTATCTTTCCTTTTATAGTTTGGATAATTCGAAACGAACATACTCTACTTCATCTTTGGATATCGAAGTTGGAAATAGTAAACAAAGTATAACACCACCAATGCAAAAAATAATTTTTGAAAAATGCCATCGATCTTCACGATCTATGAGCCAATTAAAAAGTATAAAATCTTCTCTCGGTTCTTCTTTGGATCAAGGTTTAGATAAACCCGTGCAATCCCTTGTTTTAGGCAGTCAATCAAAACGAATTTGTAAATCGGAAGAAAGTGCCATAGACAATAAAACATTGGTACTAGTAAAAGATAGGTCAAGTAATAGTAGTAATGAAACTTTAAATAATGCTATTCTAAATAATATAACAAATGTTGAAAACTGTTCTGAAGGAAATAATGAAACTGCAATAGAAAATAACATTGAAATCATGATACCAACTTCAGTGTCAAAGTCAACTAACATTACAGATAATTTTGACAGTCCTGTAAATATAAGAGATAGAAGCTCAAATTCTATAAGTAGTTGCGAAATGGCACTTACTAGTAGTCAAAATGGGGACGATAGTTCGAACGATAACAACATAATTAAGAAAGATGAAGCTAGAGAATCTATTTCAATTATTAATGAAATCTTAATAAATATCAATGATGTAGATAATACTTTAAAAAATGGAAAGCACAGTGAAGATTATAATTTAAAAAATGAAGCTCCACAAGATCGTGATAATCTTAAAATGGCAGCTAGTGATAAAAGTTCTAGTAATCATGAACATATGCCAGTTACAACAGAAACTTCAACGTATAGAAAAGAACATTTTACTAAATCGTGCTTATCTTTAGATGATATAATATCTTGTGCTTATGAAGAAACTGAAAAGAAAGAAAGAACAAGTTCTATTTGTAGCTATCCAGAAGAGTACCTTTCATCCAAATATCTTGCATCTCGAAAACGATATAATTCTGAATCGAAGTAAGTACATGTTACCATACATATGTAACAAAGATAACAAAATATAAATATGAAAAATATCAATAACTAAATTATTTCCTTCTATATATATATATAGAAAAGATCGAATAGATTCTGTACATTCTAAAAATTTGTGTCACAAGAACACAAGTAGAGAATCAGTGGTATGTATATTTATTTAAAAATCTCTATCAAAGTGTTATGGGTAAAGTGATGTAATTATCTTTTTATATATTTCAGGTGGAAACAGAATTGATGCAAACAGCACAGAAATCAGATTGTTATTCGTATGATGAAACAAACAAATGTGACTTTCAAGCATCAGACGAATACATAGATATTATTAGACGTAGTTCAGAAAGTGTATATGCACGCACTGAAGCTTTAGCTAATAAGAAAACCAGTTTTAAAGTTATGAAACCACGACTGTAGTATTTGCATTCTAGAATCGAACAAAGCGCTGTTGTTGTTGTAATAGTTGGTTTCCAAACGCACGAGACCCAACAAAAGTTCACTGCATGTTGTATAGAAAAGATTAGACCAATATTGACATTATCATTACTATGTGAAAATCGAGAATGTAACGGTCTCATAAATTCTTTTCATTATGAAAGACAAAAAGAAAGCAAGCAAATTTATATTTATTCTAATTACTTATTTTGTTAAATAGAAAATGAATTAATTATATTTGTTGATTGTGTTAAAAATATCTATCATATATTTATATCGCGTTTCCTCGATTGTTAGGTATAATTAACAATTGAGGTAAGTGAAGTAACGGAGAAGAGTCTATACTTTTTTAATCATAATACAATGGCATTTATTGAGATCATATCAATGACCCACCATATGAGATTATTTAGCATAATGTCATAAATTTCTTCTTATTAATTTTCTCTTCTCGAATTGACAGGCAATATTTCTACTGTGATGCTCCTTTATCTTCCTTGATCTTATGTTTCTTAGAAGATATGTGCAATCTACAATTAAAAGGATATCACTATTATAACAAGTACGAAAAATGAAGGATCATTCAGATGGCATAAATGAAAGAAGTTAATTTGTACTTACCAATATCTAATTAAAGCAGCAACAATAATCATTAAAAATTTGCTTTATATGTATTGACCAATGTTCAAAATCATATCTATCCACTCTTTTTTTAAAGATTCCTTTTAAAAATATTTCAATATTTATTCTGTCATCTTCCTGCAAGCGATTGTAATCTTTTTCTGTAATTTATAGACATTTCCAGATTATTTTGTAAACTATCTTCTTCAAGTGATCCCACGAGAAAAGTTCGCATGGAGATTACGGAATGAGATCTGATCCATCATAATCGATCTATTTGTTGTTGAAATTATGTTCCAACCACTTTCAGGCTAGTGCTGTATAATTTGAAGAACCATCATCGTGTTGGGACGTTGGAGCCAACCGGTTCGAGCAGCTAAGTAGATGTCAATTGTCTCCTTAAGAATTCACAAATACTTGTACCATATGTATAAAATGACTTTAACGGCAGATCATTGAATTCGCATCAATAAATGCCATCGTATTCTATCGAATGAAAAGATTAATTTGACTTAAAAATTTCCCCTATTATTGCACCAACAAAAAGATTATTTATGCGATATAATGTCCCCTTTGTTTATACCAAAAAATTTTTGTAAAGACATTTTTTTGATAATTTCTATATCTCGAGATATTCCATCGATTTCAGTTAAAATAAATCTATATACATATATATACAGGTTGACCCATTTGAAATTTTATCTCCTCAACTAGGTATTCGTTATTCAAAAAGGTGTTTCAAGAAGAATTTATTTGTTTTCGAAGGGGACATTTCGTGATGGTCACAAATCTTGTTTTTAGGTGAACGCGCCTTTTACATCTCAAGATGATTCTTGTTTATACATACATATATATATATAAGATACCTCACGCTCACTTGACATTGACATTAACATTTTGATTTATATCATACATTACTACCTATAGCGAAAAATATTTCAAATAAAAGTTGAATTATTTCAAAGAAGACAGGTATATTTTGATATGTATATTTAATGTTAGTAGGCTTTGTGTAAGTGAGCGCATGAAGATCAAAAACTTTGTTTTTTTTAATGGAATCATATATTTTTTAATACATTAATCGATGCAGGTCGACATTCTCTGTAAAAAATTATTTATGTTTAAAAACTATTAGTTTAGTAAGCATTTTAACTTTTCTTTTATAAAACCTATCGTATAAAAAACAAGGAAAGATGTAAGGCACTAATAAGTAATAATATGTGCACTTTTGTATTTGTTTTCATTATCTTTCTTACGGTAGCTTTTACAAAATAGAAGTTAAAAAAATATATAAACTAATAACATTCAGTAAATTAATAACTTTCTAATATACATATATGGGTTAATACTCTTTTATAGAGAATGTTTAGTTGCATCTAGAAAGTATATATTATTTCATTTAAAAAGATAAAGTTGACCTTCACATAACCTTTTCGCACCCATCTACAAAAAGACATAATATTAGATATGCCTCCCTCGAAGCCACAACTTTTATCTAAAACATTTTTCGCTACAGATAGTAATAGGCATGGAAATCAAGATATTAATATGAGATGAGACACCCTGTATATATGTGCATTTTGGGTACTATTATTTACATATAGTAAATTTTAGTATAATGTGTAAATTTAAATCTTTTTGTGCATACATGCGTCAAGGACGCGTGTGTATTGTATGGGTCGTACAATTAATAATTGTACTTTTTATTAATTATATAATATCAAATAGCTAAATAAGAAAAATTTTCATAATAATGATCCTTACATGGACATAGAATCAATATCATAATATAGGGATCAGTGTATGTTTATATTTTTTTAATTGTGATGTTACTATCTAAAGCTGATATTGTTATACATTCCCGTGTGAAGCTAATATTATTAAGTTGTCTTAGTAACAGTTTCTTCTTGTAATGTAAAATAATGTTTCAAAATAATTATATAATATTTAAAACACCTGAACATCTGAATCCAATAGTATCGATTGGTAACTATAGTGCCCAAACTTTACATCTGTCATTTTTGTCATGAAATTTTAATATCTATATAAACTATCTATAAGAGGACCAACTAAAGCGTATGTAATAACACTAAGTATGTGATAACTAATAATTTACAATGAAAAATACTGATACTTAATAAAAAAGGAAAACAAAATTGAAATTTTCTGATGTGTAACTTATTTCAATAGAAAAGATATAAATAAAAAAATCAAGCATGCTTAAATTATGAAATATAATATTAGTAAACACGCTTGATTAGTTTGACATGGTATCTTCAAATTATTCTACTTAGTATTCTTGTTTACTATTCACAGTATTCTATTTAACATCGTACACAATGAATTACATGTCAAAACATGTAGATACACATATTAACTTACTCAATGTATAATAATGAATGTAAGAACAATATTATATATAAAAAACCTTTTCTTGTAATTTGATTCATATGTGGAACAATTCATATTGAATACATATTATACTATAAGACTAAAATATAAGAATTTTTATTATTGGCATTTTTGAAGATCTTTTTTACTTTTACTATAATTTTAAGAGGATTCAATAAAATTTATGACATTTTCAACATTCTAGTATTTTAAAAAATTATACAATAAGATATTTTATTTGTAACAATGAAAACAAAAATATTTTACTGTATCTTATAGGATTTATGGCGATAATGTCTTTATCTTTGCGTTATTATATTTACATATAAAAATAAATATATAAAATGGTGATTAATTATGTTAAAAGTAAAATAATATATATAATATACATTAAAATATTTAATTTAAAGATTCATTAATTTTAGTCAGTTTTGCACTCACATCCCACAAACGCAGTGCTACATCAGGGTCTAGTTTCTTTTTTGAAACATAAAGTTTACAATCACGGTAAATATTACCACTTTCATTAGATAAGGAAGGTTCTATTGCACAATGTAATACAGTTTGTGCACCCTGTAACAAGAATATAAATATGAATGTAATAGAATATCTATTATAATAAATCAAATAAGAAATAATCCCACAAAAAATAATATGTAACATATAAAGACAGTTACCTGATTTGCAGTACGTAAAAATAACAGAGCAACAGGCGAAAAAATAATATAGTGAAACCAACTCCTTTTAACATTTCTGAATAATCCTGTATAAGTGAATCCAGGACAAACCATATATACATTAATACCACTGTTCTTTGTTTGTTTTGCAAGTTCAATACCAAAATACGTATTTGCTAATTTTGAATTACAATAGGCAGGATTCATACGTCCTTTGACTACCAAACCTTTTTCGCCATTTAGATTTGAAAAATCAATTGTTCCAGACTCAAAAAGTTTAGATGTCACAATAACAATTCTATTATCAAAGAAAAAGTAAAATAAGTAAATAAGAAATTTGTATTTTGAAGTAAATGTTTTACTTTATGGCAGACCTGCTTGGTCCATTTCGTTTTAAATGTTCCAAAAGTAAATTTGTAAGTAGGAAGTGCCCTAAATGATTTACTCCAAAATGAATTTCAAATCCATCATCAGTTAAAGCATGTTCTTTAAAAGGAACATATACTCCAGCATTATTAATCAACACATGAACCTCCACAAAATTTTCTATTACTTCTGCAACAAATTCTCTGATGGATGAAAACGATGCCAGATTTAATTTCATTGGTACCTGAAAAGTTAATAATATTTTTTACAGATACATAGATCGTATTTGTTATATTAATTATGGGGTAGAAATATATAATTAGGAACTAATATTACCAGTTTTCCAGTAGATATTTGAGTACGTATGTCAGATATAGCATTCTGAGCGGTTTGTAAATATCTGCAGGCTAAAATAACTGTAGCTTTCCTTTTAGCCAATTCTTTTACTGTTTCTTTGCCAATTCCGGAGTTTGCACCTGTCACAATGAATACTCGACCTAGTAAACTGTCTGTATTTTTACATTTTCCCCATGTACGTTCACGACATTTTCGAAGTAATCCAATAAGTAATACTACCGGTAAAATGAAATAATACCATGAAGATACCATATTTGCTTTACAAACTACACCATGTGTATGAATTAAGGAATATTTATTTGTATACAATGACTTGTCAAAATTTATGCCCAATGCCGTATTATGAATTAAGAAATAACATGCCGTGTTATGAATTAAGAATTTTGTTTTATAAAATAACCTTATTTATCACATACTTCAATATTAAATTTATACACATATACTTCACAAATTACACCTTGTCTTAATGCAAAAGTAATTATTGTAAATAGATATTTGAGCAATAATTATGATCTTCGTTACACATAACAAACTTTTTTCATATTTTAATATAATAATTGTTTCAATTAAACTATATGATATTCGTTGTTTGTTATAGAGCCATTAATGCAAAATTTATACTTTAAAGGAACGTGTACAATAACGATAACTCTATTTCTATCATTAAATAGATCTGTCATATGTATGCGTTACTGCGTGCAGGCGTGCATACGTGCGGGTACATATGTGATTTGTATTCATTAGATAATTCGATGGTTATTTGATTAAAGTTTTTATTCATAAATAAATGATTAAAATATTAAACTTAAAAAATTTTGTTCCTTTTGATACTATTCCATTCGATATATGTTTGAATGGAATTGTAAAGGCAGTAAATTGAGTATACCTAAGTACTACGGATGAGTACTATGGAACGATTACTCATTTAAAAGTATTTCCTTTTTTATCTGTCACCAATAATTTTCGACGCATATTATCTAAAAATGCAAGTATTAACTTTAGGAACACGAAAGCTACATGTATGTAAAACGCAGCATTCTTAGCGTATTTTACAGGTTAGCATGACGCCATATCGGCTTCTATTCTTGCTTCATTCAATGAATGGACCGTACAGATGGCATCTGATTGGTCCGCAAAGAAGAATAATTAGATACTCTCGACTTCCGCTTACCTTATTCAAAAATGTAGTGTCTTTGGGCAGAGAGGAAATGAGAGTGCTCACGTCTGTAGTTCTAGATGTTTCACAGTACAGGTGCTGTAGTTAGGTAACTGAAGTTAGCGTATATAACAAGCTATAAAATTAGGGATCTGCCCTGTTTGGTTGCACATTAGCACAGACAAGAACCTGTTGAGTTCCACGCTACAATTGTACGGTTCTACGGAAAAGTTCGTATTTACTTTTCTATTCGAGATAAACAAATATGAAAATGACAAATAATGCAATAATGAAACTAATTGTTGTAATACTTCATTAATTATTAATAACACTATATTTTTGAACGATGGCACATATAAAAGGGTGAGAAATAGTACAAAATGTCAAAATATAATAATTTATTAACAAAAAACAAAGAAAATAAACAATACATTTAAAAATATTAGATATACCTAATATGTATGTTCCCCTAATATGTGTGCCCCATATTTCTATACCAATAGAGTATCCTATAAAGAAAAACAATTCAAAACGTTTGAGTCAGACTCATATTATTCAAGTGTAAATTTGTGCCTTCGAGGAAATCTCAATTGCTCTTCACCCTTCCTCTTAACTCTTGAGAGCTGCGCTCTTCTTTTTTAATCTTCTCGGGCACGGATCTTCTTCACTTTTAACGGAAGGCTCTCCTTCGAATGCTCTCCTTCGAATGCTTCTAGAATCACTGAAGAAATTGATTCTTTAGAAACTGTGGAATTCGGAACATGATTGTTTTGTACGCTGACTTCATAGTGATCGTTTTGTTTTATCTTACGAATAAGAGAGTTTCCGCGATCAGCAGGAAACTGCACCCTCGCCTTGCGTCTAAACGTCCTGTTCTCGGACGAAGATGTCGGGATTCATACTCTTTTCTTTAAGTCACAATTAGTTTCATTATTCCGCGACTTTGTCATTCTCATACTTGTCTATCTCGAAGAGAAAAGTAGATATGAACTTTTCCGTAGAACCGTACAATTGTAGCGTGGAACTCAACAGGTTCTTGTCTGTGCTAGTATGCAACCAAACAGGGCAGCTCCCTAATTTTATAGGTTGTTATATACGCTAACTTTAGTTAACTTCAAGACTTGGTCGCATGGTGCAGCACCTGTACCGTGAAACAACTAGAACTACGGTTGCGAGTACTCTCATTTCCTCTCTGATAAAAAATTCTAGTTTATTTGAAGTAAAATTCTTAGATTCAACGTGGAATTGCTGATATCATATATCAGAAAGGAAATCTTATATATGTCATTGCACATGATTTAATGATAATTCTACAATAGGTTTATTTGTTTATTGATTGAAAAAGATACATATATAAATATCATATCCTGTTCAACATGAATAGTCAGCAGAGGTAACAGACGTACATGACTGGTCACAACTTTCAGGCATTGCTTTCCGGACGGAATTCTTAAAATGAGTATACATAATTGACGCAAAAGTTTTGCCTTAATTGCTTATATATGTATATAAAACTAATAATGCAATATATAATATGCTACTGTACAATACTACTGTACAATAAATAATATGCACAAATAATGCAATATAATATTACAATAGATAATCGATGCTCCGATGAAATTGGTTCTTATACAAACACAACAAAGCGTTTACGCAGGGACTACTCAACATATCGATTGCGAAATTATATTTGATAAATCAGTGAAAATACCTTGTTCAACCAACCTTTTAAACGATAAAACAAATATAAATTTATCCTTATACTTCTTAACGTGCTCTTGACACTGCTGTCTGTCATAGATGCCCATGTCATAAATCCCAGAAGTTAAAGATGGCCCTAGCAGTAACCCAATAACTAAATCCGCTCCTGAACTCAATATCTGCCACCCAGTAGCTGATGCCCTTACATCTGTCAGTTGATTAGTACATTACCGTTCTGTTTACTTTTGCTAACTTCTCGTTGAATAGAGTATAGTAAATGACAACTCTTATCATTCATACACGTCAAAAGTTGTATGTTTATTGAAAGTAGTGTAAAAATTATAGCATAAATAATTTAATTTTTAACTGTAGTAAAAACTAATTGCATTTATCATGGGAAATCTGTGCTTATCTTGTTGCAAAGAATCATCTTCGTGCGAAGATTTAACACCAGATTTGGTAAGATTAAAAAATTAGAGGTTATTTAGTAATTTGTACTTAAGTACGTATACAGTGTTTTTATTAACATCTTTTTCATTAATATATATATATATATTAATATTATTAATACCATATTGATACCAATAACCAACATTAAGTTTATTAATGTAACTGTTATTTTAACATCTTTTTTTTTTATAAATATCTTTTCTCTTGTGTATTAATATTTTAAATTGTCATTGCATGTTCAATTTTTGTGCAATACTACATTTTTTGTACATACATATATATTTGTTGCATGCGGTATTAAAAATTTATCTTAAACGAATTTTTGTCGCATTAAAAAATATTTTGTTTTTATTTAGGTTGCAATTCTTTATAATAATTAAATAAATATTTATAACAGTGAAATATCCTTTTATTTCAAACATTAAAGGATTATTTTGGGGCATTAATTTTAGTTACAATAAGAATAATAATTAACAGTAACTAGTAATTCAAGACACGAATAATGTTGATCTTTTTTAACATACTTTTAAAGATTACTTTTAGTGATGATTACAAAAAATTTAATACATAAAAAGATACATTTATGTTTAGGAAACTAGGAGAAGGAAGCAAATGGAAGCTGCAGAAAGAAGAATTGCTGAACAACAAAATCGAGGTATTAAAAATACTGATGCTGTTAGAAGGCAAGAAAGGCTAGATCAATTACGTGAGAAGCGCCAAGAAGAAGTTGGGAATAGGAATATGCAAAATAATTTAAAGGTAAGATGTTCAATTTTTTAAAGAAAAGAGTTTGAATCTCTAAAGTTTTAACTAAGAGAACTGAGTAAAAATTGCCAAATTGACACAGAATTGAATTAAAGAAAGAAATTTTGTTTTAATGTTCTATATATTGTTACATTATATTTAAAACTAAAATGCTAATAGTTACTTTATTTGATGATTTTGCAATTTTTTAAAATTGAATTTAAGTAAAAAAAATATTATAAATAATTATTTTTTTTATTATTCTAGTGGCAAATTAGTTAATCATAATCCTGGATGGAATTTGCTTCAATATTCAAATTTTCAAAAATATACAAGTTGGAATTATTAAGAACATATACAATGTACAAAAGGTGTATTTTATATGGTACTGTTTATTGATAGAAATCAAAGAAAGTAATGTTGCAGGTCTGCATTTTGCAAAATATAAATATTTAAAGATATATACATTTGCATATATAGACGTATATCTGTTTTCATAGATTATGTTTTTTATAGTGCCTTAAATATTTATATTAATTATACCAATATTTTCTATGATATATAATTAAAAATGTAATTGTAATATGTGACTAAGCGTGTCACAAAAATATATGCTATATTATGAATAATTATTATTACATCTAATCTAATGACTTTTGTGTTGATATTACTTATATTTTTCATTCTAATATATATTTATATTTCAATATCACAAACGTCTGATGTTTTAATAATCTAATTAGTGTTCGACAAAACAATATATCTTAACTATATGTATATAAGATCATCATGATCAAATTCTTTATATTTTGTTATTATTGTTGGATATACTTTTATTAAGATTGTATAATATTCAGCACACACTAGAATATATTATTTATTCATGTGGCATATTTAATAAGAAAATTAAAAATAAAAGTCACTTTCTTGTAAAATTTCATTTGATAATAATAATATATATATGTAGTTGTGTAAAAAATACAAGGCTAATGATACATATAAAACTAATTTATATTTATTTTCTATAATGTGATAGATACATTGAAAATGATGTACAGTGTAGGCTGGCTGTAGTATTAGTAATCATGATAATACCTGTCATTAAACGTAAATGTACATTTATGTATAAATAAGTTTGTTAACAGCAAAAGTGAAAAAATACATGTTTAAATGAAGAATATTTGTATGGCGCTATTATGGGTATAATTATTTGTTATAATTAATAGCCTAATGAATTGTACAATTAATGAAAATAAATAAATGTTTATATATATTCAATGAGTTATTTAGAGTACATATTACTATGCACTAACAACAAATACATGTATAGTTTGTAATCTTTTCTAGATCAAATATAGGATTTATTTAAGAAATACATATTAGTTTGTGAAATACTATAAGTACTAAGGAGGAATTGTTGTTACTTAATTTATAGTTAAAGGAATGATGAAAAAGATAATTATTTATGTTCATAGCTTTTTTTATAAATTGTTTTATAATGAAAAATGAAATATATGTATACACTTTATGGTACAAAAGACAAATGTTACAATTCTCATTCTGAGATAATATTAGTAAGTTTATTTATGTACATGTATATGTACACGTAATAAAATATGTAAAATGTAAAACGTATTCGTAAATACGCTTACTATCATGTCATATTGTTTCAAAGGGGACTTTTCAATTTACATATGTATGTTTGGCAAATTATAATTTTCACAAATATTTATAGCACTGACTAAAAATGTTTTATATTTTTCCTATCCGATGTACTGACCAGGATCGAAAAAGTTTCTTTGTGGACTTACTTTTTAGTTCTCTTCCATGAACCATTTGTACTTCCAATGATGCTCCATTGTTTAATGCTAACCATGTATGAATTTCATCAGTTGCCGCGGAAACGCCTACATATGTAAATATAGAAGAAAATTTACGTATTCATATTTTATACGTATATACAGGGTATCTCAAAGTGAGTAGTAAAATAAGGCAGGAATTGATTCTTTAAGCAAAAGTAAGAAAAAAAATTAAATCTTTTAGTTTAACATCTTGTTTTCGAGAAAATTGAGTTTGAAAATTCGTTGAGTACATGTGCATCCATCAGACTGAACGTGTTCAGCACGGACCACAAAGAAAGCGTTAGCGTCTGTTTGTGAACGGGTAACAAGATTGTATTAATATATTTAGCATTTAATTTATTTTAAATTTAATTTGTGTTAAATTTATGTTAAAATAATAAAAATTCTAACATAATCAATATCACAGGGAAATAATTAAACAACGAATCGCCGATCATATCATCATCGCGGTTTCGATCGTTGATGCAGCTGTACCGAAACAGTACAATGCCGATATTGGCCCGTCAACAAACGCTCGTGCTGAACGCAATCAGTCTGGCGACTGCACGCACACATATATTCGACGAATTTTTGAACTCAATTTTCTTGAAAATGAAATTTCAAATGAAAAGAATGTATTATTTTTTTCATTTATTTTTCGTGATAGAATCAGCCCCTGCCCAATTGTTCTATCCGATCTAAAATACCCTGTATATCAATTTTGTATTTTCGTATTACATACATGAGAGCGAAAAGATTTATGGATTTAAGGTCACTTTCACTTTAAAATACTTTAATATGGTACAAGATAAAAGTGCTTTTATAGATATTCCGAGTAGAAAATGGACGTGTCAATTTATTTAAACAGTATTGAAAAGTATATTCTATCAATGAATGTATTGTATCATATTTGATCTAATTCTTTGAAACTTTTAAATATCTAAAGACACAGTAAGACATAATAAATAAATTTATCATAATGCACGCGCATAGTAAATTTGTTTTTGTGATAATAGTTTAGTAGACAGTTGAAATAATAGTTATGTAAAGTATTTGATCCTTCTTGTAAGGATTGTTATTTATTTACTCATTTCAAACTAGTTTTTATATCAAAGTGCAAAGTAAATTATATTTAAACCTACCTAATAATTCATGAAGAGTGATACGCCGGCTAGCTAATAATTCTTTACTAGCACTTCTGATCTCAAATATTAACAAAGACTGCCTGGGAACATTATCACCTTCTATGTGAAAGTCTATACTGAACTGCGGGTTAGGCATTGCAGGTAAAAGCCGAGATTTCGCTAATGTTTTACCACTATTTGTCGAAGATGTAATTTTATCGGGACTGGTACATCTAATAAATATAAAGGATTTTTATATTATTTTTTGTATTAATATTCATATTTTTGCGCCTGCAGGCACATATATATATATATAAGTACCTACATTTGAAGCTTTATCCTACAATATAGTTGAGCGATATGTGCGACATGAAGACCTTGAGCTTGTAAAACTTTTCCTTCTATTCCCGAGTATTTTTCTTTAGTGCCATTGACAACTTTTAATTCTGATGTTGGTTATACATATAAGTAATATAAACATGACATGTTAGAGGTTCAGTCATTGATACAATATATGATGTCTAATTTCGTGAAATCTTACAAAGCAAAGCACATTATTGTATGTACTATGTTAATTGTTAATATAACTATGTTAATTGTAAAATTTACGTACCATTTGGTCTTAATCTTAAACGCGGACTAGGTTGTCTTATTCTGCCAAGCATATCAGGTTGTGATATAGCATGCGCTAAACCAGATCCTTGTAAAAGTTCTGTAGCATCAGCTTCTCCTCCACCTCTAGGTTCCAAACTCAATGTTACGCCTTTTGATTCATGTTTGTCCTCTATGTTTACTTCAGAACGAAATCTACGAAGTTTTAATCCTCTTTTCACCTAAAATCATTCATAATAATTAATGATAAATAAATAATTTAAATAACCTTCAATTTTATTATTTACGCTATCGGCTATAGTAATATTTTAGATTATCGTTTGTCAAGTCAACGTTATTATACACATGTATTTTAATTTTAAAAATAAATATATTAATTACATATATGTATGCAGATTGGACAATATTTATTTTATTGATTATTATGATCACCTTTTGTTTCATAACGCGAAAACTGTTATATTGTGGCAATTTTTTGCCGAAATTCTGTTCTGGACTTGGGGTTAAACTGTTGTGAGGAGATGGTCGCTCTCTTAACTTTGACGTGTCAGTTTCATCAATTACACCTGTTATGGATTCTGTGACAACACTAGGCACCCACGAATTCTCGGTTCCATTCATTTCGTTGGAGTCTTTACTTCCAATACTAGCTTTGTCTATTTCAAATAATTTAGATTGGAAATAAGTAATCAACGAGATAAAAAAACCTTTATACAAATTTTATATTATGTTAAACTCTTGGAAAATAATTCACCGGATTGACTAGAAATAATTGGTTTTAATAAGGTAATTGTACGCGGGGGCGGCGGTGGTGGTACAACGTCTAAATGCAATCTCATTTTTGACTTTTCCATCGAAGGTCTTCTTATAATGTTTGACACCGTTTCAGAACTTTCAATATTTAATTGGGTTGAACTTTCGCTGATATTGCTGGCTGCATATGTGCTTTGAGACTAGATGAAAAAATATCAAATAGGCAGTTTGAAATGTTGCTTTTTTTTTTTTTGAAACAAAAATGTGGTAATATGTACCTCGCACTCTTCGGATAAAACTTTAATTTTCAACTCTACAGATCCCGTTTTGGTTTCCCGTAACACCAACCAATGGGACTGATCGCTGCTTGATAATTTTCTAATGTCATCGAGAGTCAATGATACTTTTCCAAGATAATCCCTCATACCAAAAGTATCATGATCCCATAATACCTACGTGAAAAAATAGCATAAAAGTATCGTATTTATTATTCTTTCCCTTCTACATATTATTATTAATATCATTTGATAATTAATTAAATTATTACTATCTTCATTCACGCTTTTGTGATTTTAAAGGTTATATGACGAATTCTTGTTCACCGATTCATACGTTCTTCTGTTACTGCTGTAGTGTTTGTTTGATTATTGTTGACGTTTAGAGTATTGTAACTTTTTATATGTTTGGATGAATGTGTGTGTTTATACCTATTGTGTAAGGTGGATGGAGAAATTTTTTTCTTGTGATACCTGTAACGGATATGACTATTGTATACTATTGTCACATTCTCTTTTTTCCATAGATTTTCTTTCTTCTTTTGTTTATAAATATGATATGGAGTTCACTACATGTAATTGTTTATCGGTGTGTATTGTTTTGTCCTATAGTTATCGGTTTTCAAGTATGTTTCGGATGTTTATTTGTAATTTGGCGTGCGTGTTTGTATTAATCGATTGCCGCGGCATTATATCTGATGTGTAGCCTGTCCGTGTAGCCTATTACACGGTTTCTTATGGTTATGACGTTGTCTTATATTGCCATTTTATTAATATTATCATTCATTGAATATATATCTATACTATGAGAAAGTGCAGTATGTTAAAAAGTAGGCCGATACTTGAAGAGTTAGTAGTACTTACCGAGAGGAGTAAAAAGAATTCAATCAACATAGGTTCTAAAAGCAATTCTTTCGATGTAAAATTGGTTTTCATTATTTATGGTAAATGTACAGATCGAACTCAATTTCTCCTATTTCGGTATCAGGATATGTGGATTTTTAATGGTGGGGCATCACTCTGAATAATCTTTTCCTATATATATAGCTGGCGGCATCGTATACGGTTTTCAAGATATTCGCAAAAAATCGGAACTACTACAACGAATTCTGCCTATAGTTGTGCATCTATGGCAGCACGTCAATATTGATAGCCGATCGCTTAAGCTCGCCCGATCCTTATTTATAAACAGAAGTTAAGCGGTCTGCCGCCGACAACTAATACATACTAACGCAGCTGCTACAGCAAACACAGCCATAGGCAGAATTACCTGTACTGGTACCTGACTGTTTTTCGCGAATATCTTGGAAACTAAGGCTGACCGTTAGTGATATCTATAGGAAAAACTTATTCAAAATCATACTCCTATTCCCCACCACATATTAAAAAATCATCGAAGTCGAAGATGTTGAGTTTGATCTGTACACTTACCTTATTCATTATTTAATGTTCGGTATCATGAATGAATTTCCTCGCAACACATTTAATGTACAATAGGACTTCGATTAATCTATTTGCGATTATCCGAAATCTTCTGTTTACTAATAACAAACGCTTGTATATGTATACCATATGATTGAAAAGTTGCCGTAATAAAGCACATGTATGTGCGAAATTGAAAAAATAAATTGATTATATAATATAATAAATAATTATATTATAAATAAAAAAATGATTATATTGTAAAAGGAAATAGATCTTCTAAAAAATAAAGAGCTTGTTTTAGTATAGGAAACATGTTGTCACTTATTTCCCTTCGGGGTTCGATTATTATCCGTTGGGCATCAATTTATCTTGGTCGCGTCCTCCAATTAAGCCGATCCGAGGTTCTACAGTGCAAGTATAGTCGAAAATGAAATGTGTTAACATGAAAATGCATTTTGTGTATGGTATTTGCAATGATCGTGTATACAGTCAAAAAAAACCTCCATAGCCGTATACTCATTTAAAAGCTTTGGTCTACTCATTGCCGATAAATAATGTGCTGCATTTACGATAACGAAAAGAAAATATATGGTATGGAAGGAACGTGCGATCCACAGATATCAGTTTTATATAGAAATAGGAGGATAGTATATCGAATATTTAGAAATATGAAGATTTATGCCATATTATCCTACATTTGCGTCTTCTAAGTTTGTATATCCAATGTATTGCGAAAGCTTACTCATGATATCGAACGCTAATAATGAAAGTTGATTTTGCATCGAAAAAATTGTTTTTAGGACCTGTATCGATCAAACGTTTTATATTTCTCTTGATGAATATTATAAGTCCAACTTAAGCGTCGGACCTTTTTTAAATACGCTGTATAAATAGAAATCTTACGACATCCAAAGTTTCGCCGATTCTGGGCAAACCCATGATGGAACTTTCATCCCAGCAAGGATTCAGCGTTTTCTTCTTTATGCTGCTTTTATACTTTGTTTCATTATTTAGTTTCAGTTCACAGAAAGGATCGCTGAAACCATTTAGATCTTTCGCAACAAGATCTTTCGCGCGTATTAGTGTCACTTCCATTAGTCCACTTCCAGTGGAAAGTAAACTGGATACATCCGATGAGGCGGGATCTATATCCTTGTGAGTTAATAATAATTTCTGAAGAAACAGATAATACGTAAGAAAGTAAAGATGAAGTATCATTTATACCGGTGTTAATAAATACGCGTATGTAATTGTTTTCATCGATTGTACTAACTGCCTGTTGCATCCACGGTAGACTGTTTCTTTTAGATTTTGGCTCCTCGTCTGATGTTGGAAAAATCAAACTACTTCTTCGGCTAGTGATTATTTGCTGTATACTTTTAACAGGGTAGAATAATACAGAAACGGTCATTGTTGACGTAATGTTCGATCCACTGAGGATCAATTCTTTTCTAACTGTCCATATATTTTCCTAAACAATAACATATTGTTAGTTAATTAGATCCGTGTAGCACAATAAAACCAATTAAAACCAATTATACAAATGTGTAAACATTTCCCCGAACAAATTTCTTAGAATATTTGCTCTATCTCGACGCGAATTGAAGATGAATGATGTATATTATTCGTGTTTTTGATGAACTATATCAAAGAGCATTCACACCTTATGATATGTTTTGAAGTGTAATTTCAAGTATTCTATGTAACAAATATCTGATAAATACTTGAAATACTTGTCAAAAAATTTATATACCAAAATGTTATTTCTGCATAATAATTATGCAATCTTACTTGAGATAAAGATAATATAGCGAGCCCAAGCATATCGCCATCAATCGATTTGGATATATTCCAAGAGTATACGACAAAACTTAGAGACACTTGAGTATAATCTTGAACAAGAAATTGTGCTCTCGATTCCCAACACGGTGATGTAGTGCTTCGAATGTAATGCGTTGTTTTTACCTGAATGTTAAATAAACAGTATTTAGATGGGTAGAATAGGAAATCGAATTAACAAGTCTCTCTTTTATAATAAGGGATATGTAAAAGCGTACCTTTTTACGATTGTTGAATAATATACAATAAGGATTACAGTGGGAATTGCCACTATTTAGATTGTCCGCTGAATGAATATAAACGACAAGTACTCCTGAAAATGATATTTATACACGAATTTACATATGGATACACATAACGAGTCACATCAAATTTATCAAATATGTATCATCATTCAATGGTAATGCAAAGTATCAGAATATTGAAACACAAAAAATATATAGATTAATGATTGTGTGTCGTATTTTAATAAAGGTAAATGAAGTATGGGATAGTAAAAGATCATGTCTGAAAGCTACGAATTTGAAATACCAATGTTACAATGTTTGTTTCATTTTACCTGACTTTTGCGTTCAATTGGTATACTTTCGTGACACTCAAAATATCAGATAGAATAACATCTCAAAAATATAAAAAATTTTAGTTACCTGACAAGTATGAATTATCTTCTATCAATTCCGGTTGTGGCAAGTCTGGATCCAGTTTTGGTAGCGCAGTATATTCTAATCGGGCATTGATGTTTGGAATGTTAGCACTGGTCCGGGACGGTTTCTTTGGTTGTAATACGGTTTCGATACTTCCGGATGAAAATGTTAAAATTGTGTATATAAATGTGTATTCTTCAGTTCATATTGTTACTTTTCCTGTAGTCTTAAGCTGATGTAACTGATTTGTAAGCTGTGTATTAACTTACACTTGTGAGTTATCCCAATTATATGCTCCGAGTGCGAGTTCGAACTGAGCCAGTGTGACGGTGCTGACAAGTCGTTTTGCTTTTAATTTGATAGAGACTTTCTCGTTATCCAAGACACTCATTAAGAAAGATATGTTCTCGTTCCACGTGGAATTCAAAAGAGTTACGATTCGCCTTTGATCTCCTAATGTTACCACGAGCCATCTCACTTCGTCCGCGATGATGGGAGCTATGAATTAAAAAACGCAAACACTATTTTTCTTTTTTTCTTTTTATGAAATAGCATTTTGAGAAACAGCAAATTATATTTCCAGAATTGCAATATAATATTATTTCACGAGATAATATACGCAACTTTTCTGTATGTTGCAGTCTCATGATTGCGCTTAGGATTTCATTCGAACCATAAACTTATTTGTATTTGCTTTTAAACTGTACTTGCTATTAAACTGTAATATTTTCTATTCACTACTTAAGATTTTAATTTCTTCTCTATTAATTTTCCTTTTTTCTTTTGAATATTTGATATACCCTCTTTTCGTACTACTAATATGTAGATTCTGTAGATTTTTGTATGTCGTTTATTAAATCGTTTCGATAATTTGCAGTACCTGAACATCCATTTTGAGACAAAACGATGGTAAGCACTCCTTGTGGTATAGAATTAGTTAGTGAATCGAATCTGGGTCCAGGTCGTTCTTGAGCTCTCAGATTCATCTCTAAGTGACCCGGATCGACGATCCAATTAGCCAAAGCGTCCGTGACCACCGCATGAATCCACGTCTTAATTAAAGGTAATTCCATCATTTGTACTGCTCGCAAGATTCTCACGCTGAACCAAACATCCGGTTTCTCTAAGAAACTCACGCTTAAAGATGTTGCGTGAGGAAACGGTGCCATGGAATCAAGAGTTAGGGTGGCAAGAATGGTACCCGAGAGAGACAGTTTCTCCACGGCCAGATCGATGTCCATGCCAACCCTTTAATTCCAGATTAAACTTTTTGAAACGTAATAAGATCAGAGAATCAGCTATTACAGTAAGTAATACATACAGTAAGTAAAAAATTATATTTTTCAATTATATGATAATAATAATAAAAATAAAAATAATATTTTAATTATATTATATTATATTATTTTATGGTTTTCGAAAATATTTGTAATATCTTTTTCTCTCTCGTGCAAAGTATAATTAGTAAGTAGTAACAGTAGTGAAGAAAAGTAGCAGCGGATTTCATTTTCCGAAAACTATATTCTCTTTTTGTTAAAACGAAAAAATTGAAGGCTTTTGAAATTATTACGAATGTAATCGAATCTTACTTTCTTTTCTATACTAATTGTGTTATACGTGTTTGTTATACATTTGTTATACACGTAGATGGTATACTATATACTAACCCTTTTCCAAATAGTCTTGTTGTGATGAGCATACGAAATTGCTCGCAATCGAGGCGTAAGTCAGCTTCGATTGATAATTTCATTTGTCTTGTTTGACAATCGTCATCGTTGTTCGCATAATCTACCGTTCTTATGCGTGTGACGCATGGGGTTTGCTCGCCAAATGTGAGCTCTCTTAATTCCAATGGTCCTAGAATGATGTTTTCCATTGAAATTATTCTTTTATAAATTCATAAATATTTAAATCAACGGTAAAGTTTCCTATAAATGATCAATCTCATTAAGTTTATGTTCTTGCAGAAATTAGAGATGGTACTTTGTTGCTCTAGTCCTTAATCGTTGTCTACCTCCACTCGTTTATAAGCTGATAAAACTGAAGTTAAAGTTTATTATTAATAAGTTTAATATAATTGTATGAAATTCGGATTTAAATGACCTGAATATCTATTGCATTTCTGGTATAATCTTCGTCATATTATTATGAATTTGTATTTTTTATACCAATGCGACATATGTGGATATGTGGAAAAGTGGAATTAACTAAGAAAGTTAAGAACTAAGGTGACGATTTATCAAAAATGTTAAAAATGTCAACTATTATGTTAAGAAGAAAGGAAGAAGGAAGAGCATTACGCAATTTGGTATAAATTACTCTGAGATCTAGAATTAGTCAAAAAAGGTATCTTGTAGGTATTTACTATGTTAGTTTTAATTTAATATATACGAAGCATACTAACACTATATCTTTAATTCCGAATTTCAAAACTGGATAGCAGTTTGCGAATTGTTCTTAAATATTATTTTTCTAATAGATATTCTCTTATATTACGTGCTTATTTACAATAAATTTTACTGTTTAACTGATTATTTTATATTGTAAACAGTTCTATCCTACAAAAGCTTTAAATAGCATAATCTACAATATTTTACTAGCTAATTATAATTACATATTGCGACGAAACTCACCAAGTATTCCAGGCTTGGCTTCATTTAGAAGAGGTTCCAGTCTTTCTTTTGCTAAAGAAAATATACTGGTGGCGCTAAATCTCCACCTACGTTACAAATGAGATAGTAAGTTGTAGATACGAGAGAAAAATATTATATTGATACATATGTATGTACGTTTAGAGGTAATTAGTTCTTGACTCAACATTAATATAACATTATATAAACAATTAACATTCAAAGATCACTAAATAGAAAGCTCAATATTTAAATATTATTTTAATAACATTAACAATAAGTTGTTAGAAATTAATCTTCATAAAATTGAGACAAATCGATTTTGAATCTTAAAAAATAAAATTTTACTCGATTAAAGAAATATGTATATTTCAATTTGTTAATTTTATCAAAATGGCCATAGAAATGAATTTTAATCAAAGGCGAAGTATTTATCGGTACAGATTTTAGTAATTTGTATGTAGGATACCTATATTTGTCATAATTAAAAGCATTGTCTAATTATCTCAGTGTTTTGATTATAATCAAGAAAATTTCGAAATCAAGTAAAATGGGCTATAGATCAACATTAATAATTCAGTGTATTGATAATGCTGGTAATTTCCTAGCTTTCAGCGAGAAACTTGCGAATTTTATCATTCGCCTTGACTTACTTGATACACGTATACGTATTTAATATAAATAGATGTTTTGCCAGCTTAAATTTATTAAATATTAATTTCACGTATTTTTTACATGAAAACATTCTTACGTGATTTTGGAATACTTGTTCCACCTAATTGTACACATAATAAATTATAATCATATTATATCCTTATTATTATATACATTCTTATTCAAGCATAAAATATTTTTAAGGTTGTATTACTAAATCTTTATGATTACGGATAGTAAGTTGTTTTAATGTTTAGAAGCTTACAGATTCTTGTAATGGAATTGAATTTTATTTAAAAGAAATTATGTATATTTTCTGAAATATAAAATTCGATCATTTCGTTCGATTCGTACATCATTTTTCCTCGTAAATGGTTGATTTCTTTATTTTCCACTGTCTTTTTAGTTTGCAATAGTAAGGATTACAATAGTAAACGCATAATACTAATAAGAAAATTGGTAAGAATTGCTCGATGGCTAGAGACGCTTGAACGAGTCTATCAACTATTCAAGTAAGTAGTATTGCTTTTACATTTTCCCAGTCGAGCTCTTATGTGTTATTTTAGTATCCTTGAGCAATTTCAACAAGCGAAAAAATGTTGCGTTGTAGCTATTACTGTTCGCTTGAACTGTTTTACTTAAGCACGATACATGATTTGGCGGGCGCAATATATTGCGAGGCAAAGATTCAATATCGTTCAGAATTACTTTCAATTTCAATGTAATTACTATTGTTGTTGAATTGAAATCTTTTAAAGCTATTAGCTTCAAAATACACCGTATATATTGATATTTGTTACGAGGAGATAGGAGGTACATATGTATATATACGTATCAAAAAAGAAATAACTTCAGAATAAGCATATTAGAATATGAACAGAGGTTGCTATTCGAAATCTAATTTTGTCAACTACATATCAGCAGCAACAGTATCCATACGTATGAAATACGCGGTGAAATGTGAAAGGCAATGGTTGCACTCGTGGAATGTGGAATATTTACAAATACCCGCATACTATTGATTCTTGAACTACGTTCGTTCACCTACAAGACATATTCGAGGCTTTAACGATCACGCACACGAACGAATACAAGATGGATAATTTCGATTTATGTACATATATAAATGTATGTTCGTTGATAAATTGAATTTGATTTTATTAGTTCTCGGTTCGTACGGCACTGTAAATGTAATATTATAAGGTATTACGATAAAGATTGACAGAAACGATTTAATGTCGGAAAAAAGAATGGAATTTATGTCGCGTAGGTAGAGCATTTCAAATAAAAAAAGTATCATCGAGATACTTTGCAGTAGATAAATACAGCTACTTTTGTTGCCTTTTAGTCTTATTTGATATTCAAGAAATAAACAACACAGTAATTAATAATTATGAATATAGGCATATAATAATTAATATCGTTTTCCATTAACATCATGGCAAAGTTTTAAGTTTATTGTTATACAAATTAGGTTTAAGAGAGATATTTTTTACTCTAAGGAACTGCAGTTATTTTATGCATGAAGCGATTTCAACTTTCTTTACGAAATGATAATAAAGAAGGTCAGTTATTCGATAATTATATATACCTACTACGTATATTTATAAAAGTACATGATTACCATTTATTCAGAAGTAAACTTAGCCATTCAGCAGTTTCATCCTTGTATAAAGTTCTTTTTCGACGTAGCCTGGCTAATTCGTGTTGAACGGTCGATTCAAGAAAACGGGACATCCTTGTTTTAAGTATTGTCGATGCTAGTGCTAGCACTAACATTAGCCATGCTATTGATAAATCTGCTGCACCTATCACCCACGCAATCGTAAAAGCCACACCAAGGTATAAAGCACCACGAATGGCTTCTATATCTCTCTGTAAAAAAAATTATTGTTCTTAACGAAAATATCACGTTAAAACATAAAGATGGTATTAAATATATTGATTATTGTATTTCTTGATCGAAGCAACATTATATTTTATGTACAGTCAACTAACAAGTAAAAACAGCATTGTTCCATTATTCATGGCGATACTATGTTCCATGAAGAACATTTTATTTTATTTTATCGATACATATTTACAGAAAGAGTAAGTAGGTATATTGTACATATTTGCTATAGTTTCTTCTTCGAATATTATTCGAGGGTGAATTATTTTTAATCTTGCATTTATAGATGTAACATTTATATTTGTAATCACTTGTTTCGATGGTATACAACATTTTCCAGTTATATTGATATAACTTGCTCTTTGATTGCTCTTTAATGTAAAAACATGCTATTAAATGTTAAACGTGGTAAAAATTTGATGATATTGCTGGGTAATGATAAGGCTTAAAACGTAACATTTGTAATGATTTTTTAATATTTTTTACATGGATAAAAATGAAAGAAGTATCATTGTACAGGGTGTAAAGAATGTAAGTGTAAAGAGGTTCGTAGCGTGATTCTACACTTGAAATTCGGAGTCAAATTTTTGTTTTCATTGCAACATATTCTATTCATCATGAAGAACAAAAGTCTCGAGGAAGCCATGGATTGCAAATGATCCCTTCTCCCGGAAAGAAAATGTTAAATTTTCAATAATTCTTAAACTAGAGACATATGAGTAATAGAAGACCCCCATGCGCAGAAAAGGTTCCGCGACAATGAGATTTCCAGCAACTAAGGTAACAATTCGATGACAAAGAATTAATATTGCAACATTTAAATCCATATCGAAGATCGAATCGGCTCCGCATCTCCAAAGAAGAACATACATTTACATAGAATAGTTGTAGACTCAATCATCGGTGAATACGAATTTTATAAAATTCGACGCGTTCAAGCACTCCAAATAGCTATATTGCTCGACGAAATTTTTTCCATTGGATACTACTTAAGTTGCAACTACGCTTTTTGGACCGCGTAATGAATACAGTAGCATCCTCAATCAACTGATGCAAGGATTTGTGCTCGCGAAAGACCACGTGTAATAATTTTAAAGATTTAAAAAGAAATGGACAGGAATTATGTACCTAGATACTTGTTATAGAACAAGTGCAGTATATTTGCGATTTTTACGTTTACGACTCCTTGGCAAATTACGCTCCCGATGAATCATCTCCTCGTTTCCCAGAGTCGACACTACCGGACTTCCTTCTTTGCAGAGTAAAATATGTCGTTCAGAGTTCGATTTAATAATTTGCATCCGTTGAAAAGTAATGTCAAATTGAGTATATTTTGCGTCGCTTACGATCAATTTTATTGTGTTTTACTTAAGATCATGAACACCTATCAGAATGCTATCTGGAATATCTATCAAATCAACCATGGAAAAGAAGCCGAAGTGGAATATATCGAATTGAACATGGCACTTATTATCGAGTGAAAGAGGGATTATACGTAATTTGGTGGAGAAGGTTAACCAGAATGAGAAGTGAGTTCGGAACTGCTTAAATACCAAAGAAAGAAAACAAAGAAAGGAAGATACACAATATATAATAATATATTTAGGGTATTAACCTGTATCAATAGATGTTACTTTTCTTGCACTGCTGACTGCAGAACGTTAACACATTGTGAATAAAGCCAGTTTCAGAATTATTAAAACTTTAACGTTTTTTCTCCGGGAGAAGGGGTTATTTGCGACCCATGGTTCCTTTGAGACTTTTGTTCCTCGTTGTTACGTCGCGTAACACTCTACCTAGCCGAGGCCACACACCGCAGGCAATATGACAACCAGATGTCTTCGGATACTCGCAGCGTATCCTCCATAGTTTCAAGGACCTTCCATAAATTTCATAGATTTCCTAGGAAAGGTCCTTCAAACAAAACAAACATCTGGTTCGGAAGAATTTCTAAAGACTATTGTCTACCACGGCTTGACAAGGGAAAGTTAGTTTTTGTCATGTACGCTGTAACTTTCCTCCCACTAACCACTTTCCCTCGAGGGCGGTTAAGACCCTTCGTTGAACCAATTAAAAACGAAGCCTATTCCCTCACTCTCCTAAATAACATCGGCACCAACAAATCCGATGGTCCCGTACGCTAGAGACACCCATCCCTAGCTTTCCTCCGAGACAGCATCGTCTCCCAAGAGTACTGATTTCACATCCTTCGAACGGTCAACATCCTTCGAGCGGGTATACACACCCGCAGATCACTCAGTCACTCATCTCGTACATACGCACCAGCGTAACTATTCTCGTTATAAGTTGTGGAATAAACGGTGAAATATAACTTACTACTGTGTCATATTCATATCAACCACCTCTGTTATCCTAACCGAAACAGGGGAACGACTACTTCGCGGCGTCGATTCACCGAATCGTAGCGAGAATTTACGCCTCTCGCTGACGCGTTTTCCTCGCGACCGCGTCTCTCCGCGAACGGTCGTAACACTCGTGATGTGTAGGATCTGTTGCGATGAAAAAATATTTGACTTTTAATTTCAAGGTCAAGGTCGTCTTTGCATAAGACTTTTCGGCTTCTACAAATCTCCGTCGGTCAGGTGTAAAATCACGCTACGATCCTCTTCACACTTACCTTTTTTGCGCCCTGTACACGAATAACCTACTATCCGAATAATCTAATCCGTTGTATCGGTTATGTGATTTTCCGTTCTTCTGTAATATCAATGTAAACTTTATTTTGTGATGTTAGTATTTTGCAAACGACGTAAAATACATATGCATACGCGCAGTTTAATGTTATTAAATACGTTCTTGAGAAAATATACGAAAAAATCAGCCTAGTGAAAAAGGGATTAAAGCGAAAATCGTATACGATAAAAGTTGTTATGTATACTTTCACGTGGCGAGGATACAGTGCACGACCCACAACGTTTCCAGTGTATACATATGTACATGTATCTATGTACATACTCACGCAACATCGCGTGCACGTATTATTATGTATTTGTAGTTGTTACAATTAGGTAAGTATTAGGTATATATAGGTATGGAAGAAACTATTCTTTGTCACGTTATGGAAAACGTCATTAAGCTGACAATGCTTAGATTAATTGTAAGATGTACGAATGAAAGTAATTGATTCGAATAGAAAGGTTGCGTACAAAATGTTTTACACCCCTATAAATCGCTAGGGAAACATTAATATTTACATTATGTACGTATATCCAAATTTGATATTGAATATTATCGAAGCGAAGTCAATGTTATCGTCTTTTCCCTATCTTTCTTTAATTAGCACATAATAAAGTAATCACGATATTTTTGCACGAAGATAATGTCTTAATGTATCATGTATAAATAATTGTAAAAGCGTATAGTCTCGCAAATAGGTCTTAATAGATAATCAAAAAAGTTGTAATCAAATCAATGCACTAACGTTTGAATATGAATGAAGATTTAAAAGTATATATTAATAAAACGTTAGGGATGAAGGGTCTTGGTTTTGTTTGGTACAAACGTATTCTTTTCACGTATCCTTCGATCCTACCTGGTAAACTTTAGATATCCACATCATGAAGAAGAACTTGCCTTATAGCTTTTATGTACGTTTGCATGATAGTAATACTATCTGTCTTGTCAAGAACGTAACATTTCATTAATTAGAAAGTCGCCCAATGCTAACGTATTTATGATCAAAATCGATCGTAAATAATTATATCGATCTGTGGCGTTTCAAGAAGAAACAGGTATCCTTGGATAATGTACATCTTTACCATTTGCCATTTACATACGACGGATGATAACAAAAGCATTAATATAACATAAACTTGCCCTGTTTTGATCAGTTTTATGATACCATCACGATAATCACATTGGTGTACGCCGCGACAATGAGACCGCGTAGCGTAAACAAACGTACGAGGATATCCTGGAATTTTTGAAAGCGTATCAAACCTGACGAATATGTTACATCGCAATTTGTACCTTCACGAATACTTAAGCGTATACGTATATGCACGTACCTTGCATCGCGTCGCATTGGTATTATTTCTAAGTGCAGCAGATGTATCTAAATTGTGTAAAGAATATAACTTCTGAACAATAATTTTCGAGACAATTTTCCTGCAAACGATAGACGCCTGAGAGATTGTAGAACGTGATCGGGTGTAACGGGTCTATAATATGTTTTATTTATGAATGTTAACTGTACCTATTTTCGAAAGTTGAAGGAATTTCTTAGCGTGTAGCAATGGAAATAGTGTCGTCAATGAAACAAGTGTATATTATAAATAACAATACCGTAAAAAACATTCGTTATTGCGTTAAATATAAATGTTAATAGAACATTAAAATTTCAATATAATATTTTAACATATTCTAGTTTGCTTCTTGTGTTGCAATTATTAATTTGTTTTGGTAAATTTGTTTTCTTTTTCGTAGAACTAACATTGTGCAAGGAATAAAGACCTTTTGCGATAGAAATAAATACTTTTTCTTCGAGGAATTCGCATCTTAATAGGGAGACCGATTCTTTCCTCTGTGGCGTCGACAAGGTAAGGAATGCAGCGATAAAAATCACTCAACAAGTCTCACGAGTTCCGCTCTGGAAAGCGTTACTTGGAGTATTTCCCACGTATATAATAATTTTTCTTTTGCATCTAGTATGAATATCTAATTACTTAAGATTGAAATATCCCACTATTACACGTTGGGAACGGTGAATCCATTATATAAGCGGATGTATATTCTGTAACATTACAAACTTGTCGTTTAGTAAAGTAATGTAAAGGCAAAATTACAAATTTTCTACCAGCGGTAAACATTTCATTCTTACTAGGATTGAAATCGTGTAATTAGTCGTATAATTACATTTCCCTTTATTATTATATAAATTATATTTAAATTCAGCGTTACCCATTACCCTTACCCTTACCCTAGATATTACTGTTTCTTTTTTTAATAAATTATAATTCTTTCATAAAGGAATAATTTAATTTCGTGAAAGTATATATAGTATAAGAAATAATACACAATGTATTTTCAAGTCAACGATTCAACCGACTCGACGCGACGCGACGTTCAGTCGCATCTACTCGAGAACCCTCAAGGAATATTTCCCGGAAAATCTCTTGTGTGCCTGTTCCTTTGGTGAGGTTGACAATTCGAATCACGTAAATTCCATCAAAAAATTCCTACCGCTGTTGCAAGAACACGGACCATTAGAATTATGTATATATGTAGCTGCGTGTAATGCATTTTGCATGAAATGAAACAATGTTAATAAGAGAGATTTTCATGAACAATAGTAATTTCGTATCGTAACAATTTTGATCATTATCATACCGAGATATTTATACGTATTTTTTACTTTAATAGGTAGGTACTAATTTATCAAGTACCACAGATAGAAACTTTCAAGTATCGGTTGTTAATTGCGGTGTGGCATCCACGATTTTTTAGTCATACACATTAAGTAGTTGAAAAATTGTAATAAATATCATATTATGACAGCTTTTTTGCGGTATTATCGAATGAATAATTTAATATGTTGGCAAAAGCTGGTGGCGATTAATATTAGAAGCACACTATTAATCTCAATATGTTCATTAACTATGTGATCGTAAGAAAACATATGTATGTATAATGTATACATATTCATAATCCTGTCCAATGAATAAAATTTAGGCGATCTTCTCATCAAATAATAATGATATGTGTATACACGGTAATCTAGTTTAAATATAGCTAACCGTTTCAAATGCATACATGTATATGAAAGATTAAGAGAGTAATAACTCAGTAGTACACATATTTTTGAAATAGTTTTCAAATAATCAAGACTTTTGGCTACAAAATAATGTAAGAGATAAAATGGTATCTATATTATTAGCCTAAACATTTAATGTACAAGATAGATTGATTTACAGCTAATTGTAAATAATAAGTTGTTGGTAACAATCTAAAGACCATAAACGGAGAACGATATTAAAAAGTATCAATATAAATTTGTTAAATTATATAAATACACATGTGTAGTTTCATTTGAAATCATTCAACTTTTTTTTCTACCATATCGCTTCATCCTTTAAACATTATGGATATAATTCTGAGTAACTATAATTGAATATCTTTTCAGGCAAATGATAATAAAAAAGGATTTTATTTTTGGATCAATTGTGAACGCTGCTCTATACATATAATAAGTATTCATGTGATCTAGTATAAGAAATATTAATTAACATTTATATTAGAATATTAGAAAGTTGAAAGGAGTTGGAAAGATATATTAGATGGATGTTAGGATGCTACTATGGACCAACAGACGCCAGATTATATCTCCAAAATGACCGATGAAATACGAAAAGAAGATAGAGGAGAAAACCTCTTCAAACACTGCCTAAAGGAAAGAAAAGCCGGAAAAGGAGATAGTAAAAGACTGAAAGAAATGCTGGAACACTTCAAAGAATGTAGATATAGCCAAGAAGGAATAAAGTAATTATGGGAGAGAAAGGTGGATGCAAGAGAGATTCTACCAAAGAGGAAAAAAGATGAAAGACAAACAATGGAGTGAAATACAAAGATCTAGATACAATATGAAGTATAGGAAAATAACCACAGGAGGTTTATCAAAATATTTAAAGAAAAGAAGGAAGGAGGGAAAGCAAACGCTATTAACAAGAGCAACGTGTAATAACTTGGAGAACGTATATATATATTTGGGTGAGTGACGAAGAAAAGAAGTGTTTATTTTGTAAAACTAGCGAAGGGACATTTAAATACTGGAAAGTATTTCCTATATATATTGCTACTGCTACTACTACTACTACTACTACTACTACTACTACTACTACTACTACTACTACTACTACTACTACTACTACTACTACTACTACTACTACTACTACTACTACTACTACTACTACTACTACTATTACTACTACTATTATTATTATTATTGCTATTAGAATATTAAATTTATACATGTTACAACCTGGAAAATATTCAATTTCCTACTAAATGACACTTGTTAATGTCATTTACATGGAAAAATTTGTCTGTCATTTATCTTGTGTCACAAACTTTGATGTGTGTAGTAGATAAGTACGACATGCATTATGAATAAAACAAAAGAATTTGTCGCACCTGAGATTTTTGAGTAATAGTTAAAGCGAAATCTTCGTCGGGTGCGGTATCCTCAGGGATCATATTGGCATCCCCAGGTACAGTACTGTATCGAATGGTATCGTTAATCGCTTTGGCTGGACCTCCTATGCAACCTGAACAATTACCGCCTCTAGTAATTTCACGTTTTCCTGAAAAAAAGAAAGAAAGGCAAACAAAGAAGTTAAGTATTAATCTTATTCCAGAAAAATCGTATGATATTCTGTTATAATTATAACTGCTTAACACTAATCGATTAACTTAAGTCATGTATGTATGTTCAATATAGGTACGATGGATTTATAAAATAAAGCGAAAAGAGATGATTAAGATTAAGAATCAATATTCTTATCTAACAATGAGCTATTCGTTGTTGAAGAAAATAAATGAAATACATCAATTAATAAGTAATTATTTTATTTATAGTTACATATAAGTATAATTAATAATGTAATAAATACAATAAGTATAAGAAAGAAGTAGTACTTTCTACAAGTTATTAAATACTAGATATTAAATTACATATCAAAAGGTATTTTTTTAATTACTAAAGTTAAGCAAAATTATTGAGTTGCTCGGAAAGTTCGTGCCGATTTTTGGTAGGTGACATTAAGGCAGATCTGAACATATCAGAATGATTGAAAACAAATTACATAAAAAGGTGATATTTTAGGCAAGTTTAGAAAAAAGTTTGATTAGGATACCTTAATTTTTGTTAATTTTATACGCTCTTAAATATGGGAGGAAACAAAGTGTGTCATAGGCATTTGATACTTTTCTTCTACCGGAAAGGCAAAAATATCACACAAGCAGCAAACAAGATGCGTTGTTTATGATGACGGTGCTATAACTGAAAGAACGGTGCGGAAGTGGTTTGGTAAGTTTAAAGCTGGTGATTTCAATCTTGAAGATCAAGGACACCCTCCACCATTGATGAAGATCAGATCAAAACACTGATCGAGAATAACCCACGCTATACGATACATGAATTAGCGGAAATGTTAAAAATATCAAAATCCACCACCCACGAGCATTTTGTGAAGCTTGATGTATGGCTTCCCAACGATTACGGAAAAACACCTGATGCATTTCCATTTGTGACTCACTCTATAAACGCAACAAGGAGACCTCATTTTTTAACTAAATAGTGATGGATGATAAAACATGGATTATTTGTAATCTGAATGAATCTCCTTTGTTTACCTCAAAAACCAGTCTTTATCCGAAGAAAGTCATGCTCTGTGTCTGATGTGATTGGAAAGGAATCCTGTATTACGTGCTTCTACCAAACAACCAAACGATAAATTTGGAAAAATATTGCTCGCAATTAGACGAATTAAAGACGGCAATTGAACAAAGATGTCCAGAACTAGCGAATCAGAAGGGCGTCGTGTTTCTTCAGGATAATGCGCAGCTTCATGTATCTTTGACTACTCTACAAAAACTGTTGAAGCTTGGTTGAGATGTGCTATCCCACCCACTGTATTCACCAGACATTGTGCCCTCAGATTTGTATCTATTTAGATCATTACAAAATTCCCTTAATGGCAGAAACTTTAACTCTTTGGTCGACATAAAAAATCATATTGAAAAGTTTTTCGCCGAAAAATCTGAAAGGCTCTAGAAGGAATGGAATATTCAAACTACGTGAAAGATGAAGAAAGGTTGTGGAACAAAATGGCACCTATATAATTCAATAAATGTATATCGAAATATAAATGTGGTGCGTTTGAATTTTCTTTAAAAATCGGAACGAACTTTCCGAGCAACCCAATATATGTAGATAAGTTGATGCGATTGAATCCAAAAAGATGCAACATATTATGCTATAATATTATGGATATGCATGGAAGTTAATTTTTTAAAGTACGATCCATACAACACATTTTCACATAAAATGCCTTAGTCGACTCGGTTCTTTTTGACCGCACGGTTAATGACTATGTTCTCATACGATGTTGGGATTCTTTCGTGCCTAATGTTTTCCCAACTATTATGCATATCAATTACAATCCTACTGAAAGTACAAGGATGGACGTCGTTTGGACGCAATTAATGATACCGCAATCTACATGTACGATGAATTCAGGACGCTCTTCGAGAAATGTCGCGTTTACTTGATTCATTTGTTAAGTTGTCTACCTCGATTTATGTTCGTCCCCTGTAAACGTCGCGTGAATCCTGAACGCGATTTCGAGATTGAAACCGATAAACAAGATATCTGCGATCTTACATCCCTTTTTTATTGTTTGTATTTCAATGAAAAAAATATCATTTTTTTTTTTGAATAGAAAAGATTAATTATGTTAGTGCGTGGTACAATTTACTGATTGAATTCATTAACATTTATTCGTTTTCTACTTGCACATCGATAAACTAAATCTATAAATCTAAATATGGTGATATTTTATTATTTTTGACCAGTTACGAAATAAATTTGTCTAATTCGTTAATTATTAAATTTCTAAGGCATTATATTTCATTTGAATTGCATAAAACATTCATAAACGGCATTCGTTTATACACTCTGCTTATAAAAGCAAGAAAATTATAAGAATAAAAGAAAGAAAATTTTCGTTAATTTTAAATACAAATAAATCCTTCTTGTATACATACATGTATGAATTTATAATTATTACGAGCATTTGGAAAATTATATATTTAGTAATTATGATTAAAATGGTTATGATAAAACTGATTGTCATATGTATGTGCTTTTTAACATTCGATATTAAAAAGATAAAAGTGATTATATGTAATATTCATAGAATATTTTTCATATTTTTCAATGTTATTGGAGTCTACGAGTTGGTACAAGTGTGATAATTTTTAATTGAAAGAACAGTGTACTTTTTTTACTACTAGATATGTACATATATAGTTTTTGTTTTTTTAATGGACGGCAATATGTATTACCCTACACATATTACGTACGATCTTAGATTCGTTTACAGATTTCTGAACGATATGATTTTACGACTAAAAAGTGAAACGTCAGTACGTATACACTCTCTGATATACTTAAGGCTACAAGCAGGAACAATCGAGGACAAGACCTTGGCATTACAAATGCCCCTTGCATAGAAATTGATACCACAACCTTTCCAAGCGTTAACATACTTTCCAGTACTCGGATTACAGAACTATGAATCCATACTTTTTAAAGCCAAAAAGCCAATTCTTTTCAAGTGCGAACAGATAAAAAAAAATAAAACGAATAGAAATTAATATAAAATTCAATCATTTATTACAATTATTTAAATATCAGGTATAGAAAAGAATGTACTGTTTTTATAACGTATCTCCATATCTACAAACAATTTCAATCTTTCGGATATCCTTCATTGATATCAACCTGATGTTTCTTCTTTATTTTTCAACCATATTGATATCCAGTAATTATTGCTGGATTTCGAATTCTAAAAAACGTAGCAATTTTTAGGCACATGGCCAATTTTTGAAAGAAAAATCTTCTTTGCAGTGTCCCCTAATATTATTTCTACATACGATACATTCACAATGTGAGTTTACAGAATTCACCGGAAACAACTTTTGTCTGCTATGTTAAAACGCGAAAGAAGTGCTGTGTTGAAAATGCATTTTTTCAACCGCTATATTTAATCCTTTGCATGATCATTTTCTGAGCTGTGCATTATTTCGAAAATACAATAATAAAGGGCACAACATTTTTTAAATGATAGGTATGTAACGCTAAGGGGCGTTAAGATATCTTACTCTATTAACCGCTTCGCTACCACGAACAAGATACCTCACGACACAATATTGTTCGTACAGTAACCACAGACGAGTTATCCCGCGTGTTTGTTTATTAGAAGCTGTAATTACAGAAAAGCAGATTCGCGGCATATCGTAATGCGGTAATCTCGTAATGCCGTTATACGAACGGTATTGCGTTGCAGGATAACTCGTCCGTGACCATCGTACGAATAATATTGTATCGCGATATATCTCGTATACGCTTGCGAAGCGATTAAAGTACCATGTACTGATTATTATCGTAAGACCAAAAGTAGACAGTTTTCGGTGTATTTGAAATATATTTATGTATGTACGTCAAAATATTCAAACCTGCTCGAACTGCAATTAACATTCGTTGGGCCACACTTACAGAAAGTGTATGTGTTGAATACAAAAGGCAATGCTTTAATTAAGAATCACCGCACTATCCGCACTGATCGTAGAATACTAATATCGCGTGATTATAAGACCTTCTTTCAAACTTTACTTGAATATTTCGGTTCATATTGATCAAATAATGTAGATCATGCGCTTTCTACCTTTGATAGAATGGTATCATACTAAGCTTGTATTTATTTATTCTTTCTTATTTTTGTTCAAGATACATTCTTTCAGCGTGTAATGCAAGTCAACGATGCGTTACATGAGTGTGAAATAGCATATTTCCTCTTTGAGTATGTATGTATATACACCAAACTTTAACTTGTTTGATATTTTATATTGTGTGAGTTGTTATAATTTGTACCAATTATAAACGAAAAATTGGAAATCGAAATGAATGAATATGTTACAATCATGCCCATACCATAGAAAAATATACACTAAAAATTGTTACAATTTAGTTTCGATACATCCTTTGATCGTGAGAAAATCGTTATTGAGTATCTATGTATCAAGAGAAAGGACGGAAAGAAAGGAAAGAAAGGAAAGGAAACAATCGACGACTAAGAGAAGTCTAGTAAAGAAAAACGTAGTCCTAGAAGCTAGTGTTTCTGTTGTAGTAATTACGGTGCTATTGTTCTAAATGAGTGTTCACCTGATGCTCGGACCGAAGTACCATACCTTTTTTTAAGGATGTTCCTCGTGTCAGGTGCCTCGTCATAAAGCTGGAAAGTAGCTGCATACTTGTTTTTCGAACGACTTCTTGATTTTCACCGTGATACTCTCACCGTGGCGTCCTATTCCGCCGTCACTTTTATTCTAATAAAATCATCGATTAAAGACCTCGAACAGAAACATTAGCCAACCAAGAATGTTTTGACAAATCGTACACAAAACGACTATAGATTTAACGATCTTTAAATAGAAATACGGGCATTGGAAACCTCGCCTTGCTCGGCTCTTTTTAATGAATCATCGTTCTAAGGATAAATATTTGATAGCGGTGTTCTTACGATGCTGTTAATTTGAATCTATGTACGTGTTCACTCGGGAATTTTCGTATGATACGTATGATACTATAAGCAAGGAAAAAGTCGTGCCTCGAAGTAATTCGAAAGAAGAAAATAAAACACTTACGATTGATGGAGTTCGTGATATAATATAACTGCTCTTTGATAAGCTGTACAAAATTTTCTTTCGACACGAGGTAAGTACGTTACTGAAATTTTTCAATATCGTTCTGTGACGCTTTCTTCTCTACTATTAAGCTGAAGATTATATTTTGAAAAATTTACTCAATTTTCACATAGTGTTTTTCACTGTATTTTCGTCTTCAAGTCTTTATCGTCGTTTGAATTGTTTCTGAACGTTATCTGAATAATTTAAAAATTCTGCAATTGCATTAAAGAGAATGAAAGAAATTTCTTCAAGAAAAGTTTACAAATTTTTTCAAGTAAGATTTCTTCCTCTAGAGTTTAGAGTGTAGACTAGTGAAATGAATAATTGCACAACAATTTTCGATTCTGATTTGGATTATCTTGAATGATTTCATAAGCTAAAATGTATTAATAAAATATATTTTATTAAATTCCTCAAACTTTAACATTTTTAATCGAAATTCAAAGAAAAATTTACTTTTGTGTAAACGCACCGATTCATTATATATAAAACTCGATTCTTCTCTTTGTTACTTCAAATAGAACTAGGTATTTGGAGGTAAACAATGTTTCTGTTAAATCAGTAAATAATCTTAATGGAAAATCCGTTTTCCATTTCTCACGGCACCATAATAATTGAAATCGATGGATGACGGAGATTCATATTCGTATTTTCCATTGTTAGTGGAAGAACGCGGATCCTTTCCTACCGGCACACGGACTCGTACTGGATACGAACAAATTGTTAGTACGCCAAGGACGCCACCGGCCATCTGTTTTCTCGAAAAGAACTGGTTATATTCGCGCTTGCGCCACCCTTATCACGAGTCACGAACACAAATATATTTCTGCGATTGATTAGAACTGTATTGCTCTAAAAACTGGAGGATTGATTAATCAAGGATCGGTGTACATTATATACATATAGTATCTTTTTATGCTACATGTCTTCATGTGTACGAAATCTTGTTATCTGTTACAGAAAATTTATTATTTTTCGTTAGAAAGATTTCCTTTCTTCTTTATTTCATATTTATATGATAATTCATAATTCATTTTCTTTTCCTTTCATTAAATTTTAAGGCAATAAAAATTTATCCATTTACAATGGTTAAATTCGTTTTAATAAATATATAGCAATTTTCATGAAATGTAGGTAATAGAAGTGAACTATTTATTAAATTTATTACATCTCTGTATACTCCAAGTTTGTTTAACTTCTTCCGATACGAATTATATTTTAGCATTTTATGTAATATACAGGGTGGTTGGTAACTGGTGGTACAAGCGGAAAGAGGGTGATTTTACGCGAAAAAAGAAGTCGAAAATATAGAATAAAAATTTTTCGTTTGAGGCTTTGTTTTCGAGAAAATCGACTTTGAATTTTCGCTCGGTACGCGTGCGGTACGTTATAACGGATCTCACTGTAGATCGTTGTCTCGATGGAAAAATTAAAAAAAAAATTTTTATTCTATATTTTCGACTTCTTTTTTCGCGTAGAATCACCCCCTTTCCGCTTGTATCACCAGTTACCAACCACCCTGTATAGTATTTTATCTTGCAAACTAATAACAAATTATCTAAATTTAAAACATATTCACAACTATCATATTTACTACGAAGAATGACGATGTTAGATCAATGATTAATATCATGTGCACGTAAGCGCAATGTAAGAGTATATTATCATCATGCTGGCCTCTGAAATCTATGATGCTAATGGCGTTCGTAAATAGAGACCGTTGCTTAACGGCATTGTGCGTGCAACATGTCGACAAGTAAAATTTCCACCCGAGAAAACATTTTCATCCGGCGCTATTAAAAACCTTTATAAAAGGTAATAGTAATGGTAACGGTTTCGTAATAATAACAACAACAACAACAATAATAATAATAATAGTAATAGGATATGATTATATGTATAGATAATAATAATTCATATTTTGTGTACAGTGCGTATAATGTCATTCGGTGTTTCCTGTCATTAGTAGATTTATCAGGAGTTTCTTCGATTTCTTAAGTCATCTAGGAACTGGAGCGAACACTTCGCTAAATATGTACCTACATGTTGTCCGATTGTTATATTGTGAAGCGACTAAGATAAAATAGTAATTATATCGACAACATCATGGTACGTATCCAGATGAATGTTTGCAAATAAAGTTCGATAAATCGAAGGAAGAATGATCCGATGGTATATTAACTTTTCCAAAACTAAAGGCTATTCGTTCGTGAGAATATGTATTACTGCTTAACATTAAGCTTAACGTTATAAATCATTAAGATCTTTTGTAAAAGATATCCTGAAATGACTAATGATAGTAATGTAGTACTCGTCAGATTGTGGGATTGCTTTCAAACTACCAGCTCTCGTCGTCGACCTCTCTTTCCTTTTCTTTCTCTTTTATTTGTTTCCTGACCAACATCTGTCGTACGCGCCATACCTTACTATACCGCATTACATTGCCACAACCCGTACATAACGTACCGATCCAACGACTCCGCGTTTATGGTGCAATGTGCTCACCGTCTACCTCGAGAATTTCAGAGAATTTCTTGAAAAAAAAAGCATCTCAGGGACGCATCTCAGGTCACGCGTCGCCCTGTGTCGATTATGTGCGCAAATTGATAGCTTTTCATTATGGAATTTATTTGAAATAACATATGAGCCGATAGCTTGAAAAATATCGACATCTTCAAAACACATATTTTTTCGATAATATAAAAGTTATAATAATCGTGTATATGTAATGCTTTCATTTCCTATTTATTTGTAATTAAATTCGAAATATAATATGCAATGAATATTGTTTTGGGTTTGGAAAGTGGATAATTGATTTCTTTATGAATGAAGAAAATATGTAGTAACAAAACATGTATATCATCTCGTTAGCTCACTGCATCTTGTTAAATTTATGATAAATAAAGATGATATCTACATACGTATCATACAAGAAGTAAAAGTAAATAGACGTGAGAGCCACTTCCTTCAAAAATGATATAATCGATTAACAGTTTCGTTACAACTGACATATATGTTATGTCATATGATTTGTTCTAATAATGCTACCGATGCATTTGTTTCGTTTCGTTATTTGTTTCAATAATGCGTCGCACCTATTGCGTTTTTATTTTCATCAAATATTTATTATTATTGCGTCGCCACGCTTACAAGCAGAATGTTATTTTTCGTCGATTTACTATTGATTCGCCAATAGAATAGCTGATAAAGAAATTAGGTATCCAAAAGAGTTTAAGGAGTCTCTTATACATTTCTAAGAAGAGTTAGAAATGATGCTTTGGACGATAATTCAGAAGATACGCCACTTATACGTAGCGATTCTGACAGTTCGTTGTCAGATAGCACCGATGTATGTACAGTTGAAGATATGGTAATTGATGATATATATATCATTATTCTCAACACCAATTGTTCCAATACCAACTTTATCTGATATTCCAGTATATTGGGATGGTAATGGGGATTCAATTTTCAATGAAGAATTCAATTTACAAACTAAAGCAAACTCTTAATCGATAGTAATTTTCTTGATATATGTGTCATATGAGTTGATGGTTGACAGCCGGAAATTCCAATGTGCAACTTAATGAATTATTTCTAACGAAAGGGCAACAATTCATAACATTTTCCAACTGGAAAGCCATCCCTAAAGAGAGACTTTACCGAAACAATGTAGATATTATTCGTTAGATAACAAACGAAGAGGCAACATCAAACCAATAAAAAAATTGTCAAGCAAACTTCTGTTTTGGAAATTGTTTCGAAAAATTTCATTTCGATATGCGATGATTTCAAAATTTATGTATTTGCTATTAACATATTATGAAACATAATTTGCATTGCTTAATATTTCGCAGCTTTCTTTTCATTTATATATACATATAATAATTATATATATTAAATATATGACATATAACATGGCGGTACAAGCGGAAAGGGTGTGATTCTACGCGAAAAAAGAAGTCGAAAATATAGAATAAAAATTTTTTCTTTTTTAATTTTTCCATCGAGACAACGATCTATAGTGAGATCCGTTATAACGAGACGTGATAAAATGCACGCGTACCGACCGAAAATTCAAATTCGATTTTCTCGAAAACAAAGCCTCAAACGAAAAATTTTTATTCTATATTTTCGACTTCTTTTTTCGTGTAGAATCACCCCCTTTCCGCTTGTACCACCAGTTACCAACCACTCTATATATATATAATTTTATATATACATATATATACACATATATGCATACATAAAAAATGACAATAAAATCAACTAAATATTTAATTGTTTTCACGAATTGGTTGTACATATATTAGGTACTATTAAGTAGTTGAAACGCATGCGTCACCAACACTGTGTGATAAAGGTGCATATATACACGCGTATGTATCGTGCATTTGACAGTACTGCTGTCGCACCATATATTGTACATTTAAACGGAAAACATCAGGCAGAAAGATGAAGCAACGACCAGTAATGTTAAATTAAACATTATCATATTAAAGAGTAACATTACTGTGATTTCTGACAAAAGATATTTTATTATCAGCAAAAGTGTTGAACAACTTTGATTTATATCAGCTATAAAGGAATAATAAAATATGTGTATATATCTGTATATATCTGCTGTAATTGGATGTTTACACGAAGTAACATAATAAATATTAAATACAAATGATTGACATTTAATAATGTGAAATCATTGAATTTTCTCGTGATGGATTTTATTAAATTTACTTCTAAAGTAAATGTATTTTTCTCCTCTGGCATATTTCTACGTATACCTTAGAAGACAACACCTTTCACAGAGTTGGTGAAGTTCTTTCTGAAACCTGTTCTTGTTTTGTCGAAGGAATTGACACTCTGACTAGCTTCCTATTCTGAACTTATTTACATATTTATACTGACATACCAGCGTATACATTGTGAGAGATGTACACTAGTTTACTTTCCACAATTAATATTAACGGACTTCGTTTCTACAATTATCTGCCAACTATCTGTTTGCTCTCTTATTTCTAAACTACTGGACCGAACAAAATAGCATACTATTAAATTAATTAACGAAACTTGCGTTAATTAATTGGTTAAGAAAGATATTTGTTTTTTTTTAAAGGTGAATAACATTTAAGCTGTTCAAGGCAATAAAGAAACGAAAAATATAACCTATAAATAGAATACCAATAGAATTAATCGTAAGTTAATCGACATAAGAATTTTCTACTAGCAACATGTTCATACCAAGTTCAGTGTCTTTCATTTCTTTCTCTTTTCATAAAACTAATAACTGCACCAGCTTTCCTTACGCGGGACAGCGTGAAAAATATTGTAGCTATCATCGAAGTGAATTATTTCCGTTAGACTAGTTTTACGGATTATGTTTATACGAGTCAAGCGACCACATCAAGCTTTTCCAGCATAGGGAAATGCGACAATTCATTATGAGCCAATTCACGTAGTAATAACACGTGCGCTGGAAAGTAATATGTACAATTCTAGCCGCGTATCGTTTGGTGGTATGTCAATTGTATGTACTTACGTACGTTATTTACATACAAATGTACATACGTATGAGACCAGCAATTTCGACGATTCAACGCGTGTGATAGCATTTTACCCATTAACGAACGTCTTACTTTTTCGTGAATAATATACTGACCTTGATAGCTGGTATATGTACATATGCATAATATAAGAATCCTTTCACACTTTCACGAATGACATACATAACTACATATGCATGTATATCGTCTTCCTGGTCCTGCGAGCGAAAGCGTGTTTTCCATAACTTCCATGCGGTATAATTAGAATTTCGTGAGTTGTAATTAGAATGATACGATAACATACATACCCTATGTCAAAATTATCTATCTTATCGCGTGGAGAAATTGTTGCTCCGTTTGCGTACGTTTCCACATTTCTATCCTCAAACCGATCTCACTGATCATACACAATTCGACGACAACAAGCAAGGAGCTGGAAGACAGACTTTCTTGCGTGAAAATGACCACGCATAACCGGTCGACGCATCCGTCCTCGTTCACGAGTATAGAAACACTGACCTGCCGTCACGAGAGGAGAGCAAACCAGGTAAGAGGTAACAGAACCTCTCCCTACTATTTCCGTCCTGTCCTCTCTTTCTGCTTCATTCGCTCTCCATCCTTCTTTTCCACCTTTTTCCTTTCTTCCCTCCTTAATCTTCTCTATTCTTTCTCCTCGTCATTCCTATCTTATTTTTCTTTCTTACACCTGTGTTTCATACTTCCTCTGACTTTCCCTGTCTCTCTTCTGCATCTCCTGTCTTTCTTCCTTCACAAAATTGTTGGGTCTATCTTTTTCCTATTTCCACTGCTTTGATAGGTCTTTTCTATCGCTTCGTTCCCTCCTTTCCTTTCTTCTTTTTTCCCTTCTTTATCTCTTTTTTGCAAGAAATCAGGTATATTGCGAAAATATAATATATTAAATCTCATTCTATCTATGCAATAATCACTATTCCATTTTATTTTTTTTTTTTTTTTTTTTGGTATACCATTCTCTGACACTGACTAATTGATTTATAGCAATTAATAGTTTCTAGGTTTCTAAATTAAAATAAAATATTATTGTAATTTATAAATGTTGTAATATACAGACATGCTCCATTCTGCTGTATATTGTAATTATATTTTATTTATATAATTATATTTTTGCTATATTTAAACGATATTTTAATTATGTATAGGTAAGACTAAAGTATACATAGTTTACGTTTTGCGAGCATTCTTTATACGCACGCTTTAGAAAGATGAATGAAATAATATGTACATATGTCTGAATGAGAAATGAGTAACATCCACTTCGATTAGGATCTCCACGAGTAGATATATTCGATCGATATAATAAAATATTTTAATTTGCGAAATAACAATGTAGTAAATCTTTTAGTCAATTTTTGCATTCGTTGTATGGAAGAAATTGAAAAGCTCATGTTTTAGAATAAAACTGAAAATGTTGTCGTACACAAATATATACAAACATACACACCTAAAGCTAAGCCTAATTCGAAATAACTGGTTTTTTGATAAAACCCTCTTTACATATGAATAGAAAAAAAGATCAACAAACACCAGATACAATCGTTTAAACTACCATTTAAATACATACTGAATAACCATATAAAAAACATTTTTGAGGAAAATCATTAAAATATGATATCATTTTATAATTTTTAAATTATGTTTTTTTATCTCCATAATTACCGCTAACGTAAAGCCACCCTGCAGCGTCGGAATTATATTTTCCAATATAAATATCAATTTTAAACAAATTACATATAATTTGTTCTTTATTAGTTCCATTTCGCTATTCCCAAACAAATGAGATTAATCATCTTCAGAAATACATAATATATATATTATAAGTCCTTATTTTTCCACTATGTATTTATATCGTATTTTTTTGTAGGCATATATTAATGTGTCTGATTGTTCATATATGTATTGGAATAGGAAGATCGATATTTCGTCGAAGCGAATAGGTCCTTACCTGCTGCCTACGCGTCCTGGTAACTTTACATCACTGTAACACCGGTATATCTAGCAGCTAGCAGACAGTGGCGTGCGTATCACCAAGTTCACCGTCTTTTCTTGTAACGTAACCCTGCGTAGGGTGTATTGCTCTCGCGTGCAGAAAATGTATTGTTACGGTCGTCAGCTGCTCTTTCGCTTCAAACGAGTACACTCTTTCTCTAGGTGGGGATATGCATCAGGGTCCCAGTGTACAACATACAGAGGGGAATGACTAGAAAACAGGGAGAGGGATTTGTTTCCTATTGTTCACACTGCATATGCATGCAATCTTTGCTCAACGATTGTCACTGTAAATTGGATATTTGTCGCCTATGGAACTTTTCTAAGGTTAACGTTTCCTTCTTTCCCTGTTTTTTTTTTTTTTTTTTTTATAAATCTCAGTGACTCGTATCCTGTATATAAGTACATGGTTTGAGCGTACTTCGTACGTTTCCTCATTCGTTCCTTTTCTCCTACTAGTTAATTATTATCATTTTATTTCAATATCATTCATTTTGTTATAATAATGTCATAATGATATTATGTAAAATTTTTAAATTGGTAAATTTTATTTTTATTACTTGTAAATGTAATCATGATTCGCTTCTGTCTCCTGTTACAAGAGAGATACAGATACACGAATATTATTATTGATAGTTGTATAAAAGTTATATGAGTCATTAATGTGAAATGTAGCCCCGCGGAGGTGAAATTTAGCTTCGCGGAAGCCAAATTGTTTATTATTAATAACACAAATTAAAATATATTTTTTGACATTCGATATTATGTATATACAATATATAATATAATATAACGTCATATATACAGGGTGGTTGGTAACTGGTGGTACAAGCGGAAAGGGTGTGATTCTACGCGAAAAGAATCGAAAATATAGAATAAAAATTTTTTCTTTTTTAATTTTTTTTTTTAATTTTTCCATCGAGACAACGATCTACAGTGAGATCCTTTATAACGAGACATGATAAAATGCACGCGTACCGACCGAAAATTCAAATTCGATTTTCTCGAAAACAAAGCCTCAAACGAAAAATTTTTATTCTATATTTTCGACTTCTTTTTTCGCGTAGAATCACCCCCTTTCCGCTTGTACCACCAGTTACCAACCACCCTGTATATATGATGATATACATATAATGGCATGTATCTTGTTATATATATATAACACATATGTATAAATGATAAGTTAAAGTGTTAAAGTGGAATCACCGACAATGATATAATTGCACGAAAAAAAATATTAGCTCAATAATTATACATATCTTTATCTAAAATATACTCTGATTTGAACATTTAATCTGACCTTAGGTGACACTCTCAGAATTCAATCTAATTCAATAAATCTTTACATTTAGATACACATTTTGTAACATTATATTTCTTAATTTCATTTATTCTCTTATTTTTTATCAAACTGTTTCGTTTCATAATATATATTATATTTGTACATATACAAGAATATTTCATAAGTAAGATAAATGAAAAATCAATCATCTTACCTATTCATACTATAATATGATATAGTATAACTAAATAATACAACAAGGTAAATATAAAAGTTGTTTATCGTCAAAAAATCGAGATCTATATGTACATTGTCCTTTGTTTATGAATTTGCATTTCATTTATATTATTGTCTAATAGTCTAATATCTGAAAGATAAAACGTAAGTGCAAATGGAGATAAAATAAAAAAGAAATATTTTATTTATACAACTACAGGACTTTGTAACATTGACTAAAATGTCTCTAATAAAATATCGGTAAATTACTCATTGAGTTCTTAATTTGATGGACTATAGATGACGTGACCTGCTTGTATCTATCTTCATGCTATATAATTATACAAATCGATCCATTTGTTTACGGAGGTCGTTTGCTAGTCCATTGCGTTTTACCAGTATTTTTAGATTAAATAGTATTATGCTTTAAATCCTGTGTTTATGTGACTTTAGAAGGAAATAAAGCTGCAATGCCGGGGACTGAAGTTAGTATTTTTATGTATCACAGAAACATGCGTTTTAAATGAAGGATACTGAATTATTTTTTTGACAGTTCTGGCTGTCAAATCGTATTATTATCGTAATCGTATTATTCATTAGAAATTTGGGAAAAGAAATATAATAATGAATATAAATTAAATTTTGTCCATATTTTACTCTTTTATTTCTCGTATCGTATAACTTTTTCATGATTTAATATTCTTACTTTTAATAATATAATAATCCTTTATCTAGGACAATACAGCAGAACTCGGAGAAATAGAAAATGTTAGGGTTGTGGTCCGTGTTCGACCTTTAAATGGAAAGGAGTTGGACGGGCACTGTAAGAATATAGTACGCGTGGATACGATAAATAGTGAAATAACAGTTGAAAATCCTAATGCTGCACAAGGAGAACCACCAAAAGTATTTTCCTTTGACGCTGTCTTTGATACTGATTCAACTCAAGTTGATATTTACAATGAAACTGCGAGACCTATCGTGGATAAAGTTCTTCAAGGATACAATGGAACTATATTTGCATATGGACAAACAGGCACTGGTAAAACATATACTATGTCAGGTGCAAAGACATCTCCACAACTTAGGGGAATCATTCCTAATACCTTTGCACATATTTTTGGATACATAGCTAAGGCTCATGACAACCAAAAGTAAGTATTTTTTATGGAAAAGGAAATAAATCAAAATTTCATTAGTATTCAATTTTATATTTAAGTATTTTGTGTGAATTAAACATATAAAGAAATAATGTTTGATTGATAGATTCCTTGTACGTGCAACATATTTAGAGATTTATAATGAAGAAGTTAGAGACTTACTTGGTAAAGATCAAAATACTAGACTAGAAGTAAAGGAAAGACCTGATATTGGAGTATTTGTAAAAGATCTCAGCGGCTATGTTGTCAATAATGCTGATGATTTAGATCGAATAATGTCTCTTGGTAATAAGAATCGTAAGTATCTTGTCAGGTACCTTTGTAGAATATATAATTGTACATATATAATTTTAAATATTAATATCTATGATAATGGAAACAGCCATGCTTCTAATGTTATAATAAATTCTTATGAACAACCATATGATATATAATTCTTATATAATACATAGGTGTTGTTGGAGCTACAGCAATGAACGTATTGAGTTCGAGGTCTCATGTAATATTTACAATCACAGTTGAATCTAGTCAACTTGGAGAGGATGGCGAACAACATGTAAAAATGGGGAAGCTTCATTTAGTTGATTTAGCTGTATGAAATTCTTATTCTCATTATCCCACTGTACTCTAGTTTAACATATTTTCTAATTCATGCCATTGATATTCTCTAGGGTTCGGAAAGACAAAGCAAGACAAAAGCTTCTGGAGTTCGTTTAAGAGAAGCAACAAAAATTAATTTATCACTTTCGACACTAGGTAACGTAATATCTGCATTAGTTGATGGTCAGAGTTCACATGTGCCTTACAGAAATTCCAAACTCACGAGATTGTTACAAGATTCTTTGGGTGGTAACTCAAAAACTTTAATGGTAACATTATTCATTTTCTTTCCTTTCTACGTTTTCTTTCTCCATTATTCATGAAATAATTATTTCAATTTAGTGTGCAAATATAAGTCCAGCAGATATAAACTATGACGAAACTATCAGTACACTTCGTTATGCGAACCGCGCTAAGAATATTAAAAATAGAGCGAGAATTAATGAAGATCCAAAAGATGCTTTACTTCGGCAGTTTCAAGTTGAAATCGAACAATTACGTAAACAATTGGAAGAAAATGGTGCTGAAATGTCTGAATCTGAAGACGAATCTGAAGATTCTGAAGAAATAGGGGAGACTAGACATGAGAAGAAAGCTCGACGTAGAAGAAGTCAAATATTAACAATGGAAGAATTAGAAGATAGGGATATAGATTCCAATGAAAAAATTGACAAAGCTGAAAGAGAAGATAAAAGTCCCGATGACAAAGATGTTATCGAATTAAAAAGAACTCAGTAAGTTTTTAGAGAATTGGTTAAAGAATATCGCTGAAGAGTATATAAGATATTAATTATTCTAGGAGCGAGAAAGAAGCATTACGAGAGAAAATGCAGAATCTACAAAATAAGATTTTAGTCGGAGGTGAAAATTTGTTGGAAAAAGCAGAAGCTCAAGAACAGTTATTGGCTGCAGCTGCAATTGAACTTGAACAACGTAAAAGCAGAGAAGAACAGTTGAAAAAAGCTATTGAAGCAAAGGAAGCTGAACGTATTGATATAGAAGAGAAATATTCTTCCTTGCAAGAAGAAGCTGCAGGGAAAACTAAGAAATTAAGTCGCGTACATACAATGTTAATGTCTGTTAAAGCAGAGTTATCTGATTTACAGCAAGAACATCAAAGAGAGATGGAAGGGCTTTTGGAAGGAGTTAGAGGTATTGGGCGAGAATTACAACTTCAAGAGTTAATAGTAAATAGTTACATTCCTGTTGAATATCAGGTATCTATGGCAGTGTAATATTTTATTTAAAAAAATAAATATTTTCGCCAAAAGATCTATGTACCAATCCTATTTTAGACAACGATTGAAAGATATGTTCATTGGAATGAAGATATTGGAGAATGGCAATTAAAGTGTGTAGCATATACAGGTAACAATATGCGCAAAGCACAAATCACGCCACCATTAGGAACTAACAAGGATGTACGTATTAATATTTCAAAATTAACAATAAATCACATTTATGTAATAAATCATCATACTTACAATAATTTCTATTCCTAGCAAATTCAGCCTGATATGTCAAACATATATCTCTCTTACAATAACGGAATTGATAATACTTTCGTGCAACCAAAAAAAATACGAAGCCGATCTGGAGTTCCAAGGCCAACTACAGCACATAGACGTACACCACACTAAAACTATGTTTAATCTATAAAATGATAAAAATATTTATATTTCACAAAGTATTCAATTCTATGATTTTTTAGAATTTTTTTTAAAGCATTATTCTAATTTATTTTTGTTTATATAATATATACGAGAAAATGAGTATTTTCTGCAATTATACATTTATTTCTATTCTGAATTAGGTATGTTCACACTGATCTTAAGTACTGCATAGAAGCAAAGGGTACATACAGTATAATAGAACAATATCTAATTAACAAGACCGGTTTATTAAGAACTACAATTTCTGTGTTGTATGATCATACAATTTAAAATTAGATGCTATGCAAAGTACTTAATTTCTGCTAATTTACATAAATTGCAGAAGTTAGAATTAAGTTCGATAGAGTTATTATTATTTCAACTCGGATGATTTTCTTATATTGTACACACCATTAATACTTAAAGAAGAATTATAACAGTAAGATTTTATGTTTTATGTATTTAGATACATTTTTGTGCGATGTCTATGAAATATTAGATGACGAAATCTAAATCAATGAATCAACTTCCACAGAAATTACATTTTCATATTTAATAGCATGCTATACAAGTTACTATTAAATGGAGAATTGATATAAAGATTTTAGGGAAGAAAAAGTATGTGCTGTACCTGTGTAATAAGAAATAAGATCGTTTAGCTCGATATAGGAAATTAGAGTTAAATGTAACTGAAAACAATAGGAACGCAATCTTTATCAAAAACTTAGCAATCTTATGTCTTTTTTCATTGTCGTTTATGTATTATAATTTGATAAAGACCAGATTTTCTTTAGCTTAATAATAGTATTATAATAAGTATTTCTATATAACGTTAAATTTTGTCACTAAAACATGATAATTTAAAAAACGCAAAAGTAACTTGAATTTTGTTTAAAATTTAACGTGTACTAATGCTTGCTTAATCATTTATGTCAATAAACTTATAGAGAAAGCAAAGCACATCTCTATGGCAGAATAGGATTTTAACTGCATTTAAATTATTTTTTACTCTCTATTATCGAAAATATTTAAAAATTTTGTCTGTTTTAACTTTTTATTACGACATTAAGTACTGTGATAATAAAAATTCTTATTATTCTCAATTCCTTACCAATTACTTAAAGCAGTTAAGGATACTAGATGTTTGTAATTATTATTGTGTGTATATTATGCTTTTTTTGTATATAATTTACGAAATAAAAATAAATAATTATGTACTTATATAGTTTTCCGCATATTCGTTTTTTATTAAAGTTTCCTATCACAACATCAGTATAAAAATTTAGCTAATAAATTTTGTTTTTATCTCGGTATTCTTGAATCCATTTTTTAATAAAGAAGCGATGGTATTTCCGTGCTAAAACAACACTATATGGATCATTGGCATTACTGCTTCTTAAGTCAAGATGATGTGCACTTTCTGGTATTATTACTGCTACTGCTGAAGAAGATAAGTTTTGTAATACTCCACCACTAGACCATGGATCCATTAAACCATTACTAAATGAAACAAAATAATGAATAAATAAAAGATTACGTTATAAATGATAATTGTATTTCATGTGAAATATTAGTATATATATGTAGACTTGTATTATGCATATATTAATCTCACATTTGTTTCAATTGTTTTAAGTAAAACAAATTAATATTACTTGACGATATATACCTGAAAACAATATTTGTTGCAGTAGACAGATCTTTACATCCATATTGTTCGCATACTAAGTTTGGCTGTGGTTTTACTGAATATTGTTTCATACAGTCATTGATATATCTATCCAAATTCCATGAACGAGGTTTAAACATATCATTTATTCCATCTGAACATATTGGCATTACCATTTCTGTACAGGCTTGGAAAGGCCATCCAACAGCACCTAATTGAGGCACAGAATCATTTAAATTTAAACACTTTGTTTCACTAGAATAATTGGTGAATATATTAATTGCTTTGTGTATTGCTATTAACAACTCTGTTCCTACGAGTGATTGATTTGTTAGATGTTTGCATACAGCCTGTAATAACAACAATATCTTGTAAATTATAAAATGTACATAAATGAAATAATTTTATTTAGAGATTAATTGAACAATAAACTAATTGTAAATTGAGATACTTACTTTAACGGGGTAAGCAGGTAATGGTGTCAAAAAGTTAGCTTCATATGGATAATTTACTACAGCAAGGTTTATATAAATATCTTCCAAATAAGACATTAGTTGTTGGACATCACTTGAATTTTTTAATGGTTGACATAATTTCCAACTATCTGCTAACCACTCTCTCCCTTTGTCTATTAGAAAAAATAGAGAATAATTTTAAAAATATAAAAAGACAATATAAATAATAGGTTACCCTATTACCGCTTGATGTTATATTGATGATAGTATTCCATGATCTACGAATAAGTTTTGGACAGTTTGTATGAGCTGTTTTAAAATCTGAGGTAACTATGCGTACAAAAGCTTCACATTCTGTAACTCCACTAAATTGTAATATTGGAGCTGAAGATGCAATTGCTCTGTAATATTATATAATTTTTATTTATATTATATATCATTCTTATTGTATTTCTAGTTGGTACTGTTTCACTAACCCTTGTACAACATGAGGATATTTCATACGTATCCATGCACTAAGCATACCACCATATGAACCACCAAAAACTATAACAGGACTATACTTATATTCTGGTTTAGATTTCACATATTGAATCAAATCGACATAATCTGCAAGGGCTTGTCGAGATGTTAGATATCCTAAATGATTCAAATCCATGTAGGATTTATTGCCATAAGGCATAGATTCTCCATAGTAACGATGTTCAGCAAAAATTAATAAAGCTCCAAATTCTGCAGCTATGTCCCACATAAAACCCTGTAAAATATAAGAATTAAGTCGGAATTTTAAATTATGTTTAAATGAAATGTTAGTTAATTATCCTATAGGTTGTATACTTACAGTATTTTGAGCAAAATTTTCAATGTTACCTTCATTTCCAGTATAAAAGAAAATAGGTGCATCTTTTTTGATTTGCCAAGTATTATTTACAAGATATCGTAATTTAAATGTATCTGGCACTGAAAAGCTAAAGTGATCCACCTGTGATATATTTAAAATAATTTACTTTTTATACAAAAAAATATAAATAAGATTCATACACGTATGTAATGTATAGAACTTTAGTAATTTAATAAGTTTAGATCTCTGTATATTAAGAGATTTTCTCGTAAAGCATATGCAATAATCGATAATTTATAAATGTAAGAATATATGTACATTAAATAGGCAAGAAAAGTAAACATATAAAAATACTTCGTAACAAATGTCACCGATAACAGTTCTACATCAGGAATTTAATATCACATACTGGCATATCAATTGTTTTAATCTCATATTTGTATTTCCCGCTGTATAACTCATTTTGAGTGCGTAATTGATTTTGATAGTTTCCGTAAAATTTATTTAAAAGGATATATTGCATGGTAGGTTGCCATAATGCAATAAAAATGAATAGTAAAATATTGTACAGTTCCATCTCAATACACTATCAATGAATTCCAGATTCCAACTTTTAATTGACATTAATTGAATTAATTTATGATAAACTGACATCGGCAACAACTGTCTTCAGAGCATTTCCGTATCAGGCACTGATATATACACACACATATCTGTAATACATATATCCATAGTCGTATATGTATTACAGTGTATTAACTTTGAACCCGTGCATGCAAAAACTTGGAAAATGATCACATGACCACACACACGTTTAACACTACAATCAAAACATGACATACGCCACCTAGAAGTTACCACTATAACTAGAGCTAATTATAAACGAGAACAGAGGGAGTCTGGTGTCAGCGGCTACTACACGCATATTGTTTATTTGAAAAATATTCATGTGTATTCGTATTTTTACAAAAAATACAACTCTTTCTTACTTCGATCGGCATTTTTCATTTTTAACGATTTGAACATTTTTTCTATGTTATAATTTAAAATTTGTGGGTTTTGTATAGTATCCGGACTGCAAAATATTGGACTAGAATGACAATCTTTAGAAACCTTTGAGATCTTTTTAAAAATTTGGTACTCTTAATCTACTGTATGACTTACTCTGTATGCATTTGAATTGTGAGTATTATTTGGATTATTTTAGTTTCCGGCCATCATGCCGTGAGGTGGCCGGTTAGACTGTGATTATACAAACAGCGGTAAACGGTAAAATTAACATTTGATGCATTGGCATTAGTTGTGCCATTGCTTGTTTTACTGCTTTGTATGATCACGGTCTTACGCGGATTTGTAGAGTTAAGATTTTTGTCAGTCAAATATTCATAAGGCTGAATTTTCAAAACTGTTTATTACTGTTAAAAATAACGGCTTCAATAACCTAAAATACCCCTGAAAAGACATATTCAGGTAACAAATTTTGCAATCCAGATACTATACTTTATCCAAATATATTAATGATCACTTTCTACGAACTGACCGCTATTATCTGATTTTGATCGTTCTGCTATAAATACGTTGAGTGCAAAAATGAAAAACAAGGAAGAATGTGAGATACAGCTAAGACGCTTCATACAATTCATTTAAAACTTATTAGCATAGCTATATTTTAAAACATTTCTGGAATATTTCGGAAACTAGTCGAAGTAGAGGAATGGTGTTAATCCAGACGAATTTTTTTCCGCTGGGGATATAACAGATTTTTTAAAAGTCCATTTGTTCAAAGAATATATTTGATAATCGAACTGATGATAACACTTTGTTAACAAATTAAAATATGCACTTTATTCCGACAACTTTGTAGATATAAATAGTTACGCGTGGTGCGTGTAGATGTATTTTCAGCGAAGAGTAAATAGTAAGTTAAACTGATGACTAATTAATGATCGAAAAACCAGTCAAGAGATGGTGAGTGACGTAGATATGAAAAGCCAGTCAAGAGATGGTAACTGAAGTAGGTATGAAAAACCAGTCAAGATATTTACTGGTTAACGGATGAAAAATCAGTCAAGATATTGTCTGGTCAACAAATAAAAACCCAGTGAAGTTCGGTGACGATACTGTCGCAGAGAAAAAATTTTGCTGGGTGTTGGTCGCCCCACCAAAGATCACTTGTGGGTGGAAATAACCGTTGAACATGGAAAAAATCCGGCCTTCCCATTTTTTATCTGATTGAACAATAACCCTAAGGAATGTCTCGACTTGAAGGATGTTTTGTAGCAATTAAGGGCCTTGACGGTAAAGTAAAATTGGTTAGTTTTATGACAGTTCCTTAGGATTATTGCGGTCCGACTAATTATATTTGCACAGCTAGTAGCCGCTTTGACCACAGGATGGATTCTGGTTTATGTAGAGAATCACCGGAGGTAACAACCTAATACTTCTTCATTAATGTTTTATGTAAATATTTATCGATTTTTACGTAAAGTGTTTGTGTAGATTGTAGATTATACATCTAAACTGTAAATATGGATAAAATAGATCATTAATTTTTCACAAATTAACAAACATAATTATTACTGAAATTTGTTCATGCACGGTGTTTTCCAACAGGCAAATAAAAGTTCACATGTTGATTTGCAGTATTATTCTAAATAGAAATCATCAAATAAGCATAGAAGCCCTACAAAAGTCTTTAAAAATAACCATATTAAAATTACCAAAAAGTACCATAAAACTTATAACTCCAGGTAGGTACAAAGAGTCTATTGTGCTGCTCTCTGTCGAAGATGCCTACATGGCTTAATTTGAATGCTTAATTATCTGTCTAAATACCCTGAATATCTTTTACATTATGAGTTTACACTCTTTGAAACTTTTTGTAATTGCATTTGAAATGATTTTTAAAGGCTTTCATTAAATGTTTCGTTAAACTGGTTTAAGTTATTACAAAGTTTTTAAAATGCGTTTATATTTTTGTCTACCGTTATAATTTCATGTCATATTATTTAATGCATAAAATTAGGGATATTCGTTCTTTAATAAAATTTATCATCGACACATTGCTAAATAATCTTTTTATGGGTACAGAAAAAAGTATCGGTATATATATCGGAGATGGAAAGACAGCGGGATTTCCCGTCCGGAATGTTGGGAAAAACTCCAATACACTAGTCCAGACTTTTACTATAGCCGCCCTTAAGTAATAAAAATAAGAAATAGTCTTAATGTTCCAATCTGACTTTATGACGATGGGTTTGGGCTCGAAGTGACATGGCAGGTCACCGGACGTAGCCACGGTCACGGGAGGGACGTGTACCTGACAGAGGTATGAAACGATTATATGTCTCTCCTTAAAAACAAAGATTAACCCGAGAAGCGGGGACAGGAGTATATAAGGGCAGCCTCTTTTGGATTAAGAGAGTTAGAGTTAGAGTGTTAGAGTCGTTGGACGAATTGCCGATTGAGTGATCCGAATCGAGTAGTACGTTGGTACTTGTCCTCCTGTGGATCGTGGATTCGTTATCGAACCTGAATTCGTTGTCACCATCATCTCGACCATCCTATTACCATTACTCATAGCCTCTTGTAGTGTCCACATTCGTACTGATAAATATTGGCTACATTCGCGACGGTAAAGTAAGTAAAGGTTCATCGAACGCTCCAAAATGCCAACCTGAATCCGACATCAGAAGTGAGATCAGTGCCGGTTATAACACTGCAAGAGCTTACGACCGATTCCGCTGCATGATGCGCAGCCGCCAATTTGATTATGGAGAAAAATCCTTAGAAAGCAGTGCCCTGAATATAATTTCAATAACGAGCGTCGAATCGATTTCTACATAGTGGAAGCATCAACTGGTGGATCAAGTCATCCGGGTGACTCGTTTCCATTTTACCCCGATTTTCGGGAGCCGAGTGTTCACTGATTAAAGAATCCGTAGTCTTGAGATTTTCTGGCAAAAGAACGATCGATATAATAGTAATGCGAGGAATGAGAAATATTGGTACATCTCAACTCTTGTTCGTTGCGGGTGTTAGTGGTTTTACATTAGAGATAATTCGTCATGTCCTCGCTGATGGTTATTTCAAAATAGGATATCGCGATTGATCGTGAAATTTTAAGTCAAGGTTTTGACGTAATATTACACAAAATAGCCTCGCTATGTGTAAGATAAATAATTAATGCCTGTAATAAAACCGCCGAAGACGAGATCGATGTTAACGAAGTTGACAATGGCGTGCGTGGTAGAGATAAAGGTCGATTACTCTTTCTTTTAGAAGATTCAAAGATTCATTCGTTACGGGTTTCCTACGTACTCCCGTAAATACAGGCCAGTTAGAACTACAATTAATTGATCCTAACATCACCGTACAAAGAAGTCCTAATAGACTTCGCGAGGAAGAGCGCAGAATAGTACGTGAGAGAATAAGCGAATTAATTATAGCCAACTATCATAAGGCCTAGTAATTCACCGTTCGCGAGCCCCATGTTACTCGTGAAGACGAAAGATGGTTCAGAGAGATGATTGGTAGATTTTCGAAAACTAAATGAAAATACGGCCCCGGGTCGGTATCCTTTACCCCTTGTTGCGGATCAAGTCGCGAGATTGCAAAAGCAAGATGTTTTATTAGTCTGGACATGGCCAGCGGGTTTCGCCAAATCCTTATTCGTTCTAATTCTAGGAAGTATACAGCATTGGCTACCCTCGTTGGACGATTTGGACAATAAGTTGTTGTTTTCTTCAAATTCTTTTGTGTCCTTGTTCGGTCCATTCGACGTCTTTTATTCGCATACATGGTTGCGTGCGCGTCTAGTGTTTCTTTCGGAATCGTTGTTCCGAACGGCGATATTACGCTGACTCCATCGAAAACAGGGATTTTGCATTTTTGACAACCCTAATAATTTTGCAACTAATACTTGTCTGAATATTCTAATTTCTTCCTGGCTGCAATTCTTTTTAAACCATCAAAGCGTTTACCATAGAAATCTTCAGAAGTAGTCACATGCCAAGTTTTCTGTACCATTTGATCCTTTTCTTATTGTGGTGACATAGGAGGCCATTTGGTCGGAATGATCTATACCACATTTTTCTTCATTGTATTCAACAGCGACTGGTGATTTTAATGTTGCGAACAAACGAAACGAGAGGTCATTCTTGAGATTCCTTTGAAAACACGTATGGCAGCCAACGTGTTATTCGTACGTTGTTGTCTATTTGGACGATGTTCTAATCATTGCCTACTCCATGGATCAAGCTCTAGAAAGATTGTACACCGTATTAATACCCTCGTAAATGCCGGAGTTTCTTCTAATATTTCTAAATGCTCCGTCCCAAACACGTCGGTACTCTATTTGGGACGTGTAATTCATAACGGAGAGGTTCGCCCCAATCCGGGTGAAATACAAACCTTGAGCTCTTTACCTGAACCAACGACCGTCACACAGCATAGACAGTTCATAGATTTAGCCTTTATTTCCAAAAATTCGTCCCTAAATCTTCACAGGTAGTGAGGCCCATGTATGCACTTGCTTCCGGTAATAAAAACATAACTTGGAGGGATAGGCATGGAAAATAAGGTAAAAGGTAATTTCCGTCCTGACCGACGCGCCGGCGTTAATGGTATTTGACCCGAAAGATCCGATAGAACTCCATACAGACGCTAGTTCGCATGGATATGGGGCTCTTTTAATGCACAAGGCGAAAGGTAAAAAGAGAGTAATAGAATATTACAGTATAAGGACTAGCCCTGTGGAATCTAAGTATCATTCATATGGACTGAAGACGGTAGCAGTTGTTAGACGCTGCTAAACATTTTCGCCACTAATTACATGAAAGAGAATTTCTTGTTGTCATTGGTTGCAATCCCTTGAAGGCATCTAATAATAAGGTGAAACTTACTTACAAACTTTTAATTTTGACATTGTGTATCAAGAAGGTAAACGAATGGCTCACGTAGATTCCTTTCCGCGGAATCCCATAGACATTGATCATAGTATAATCAACAAAGTCAAAGAAAAGAAATTAATCTGACCGAGATCTCAGAAGATTGGCTGTTAACGGAATAACGTCGGGATCCTCAAATTTCAGAAATCGTCACTAAACTACAAAATGATGAACTCGCGGAAGATGTCGCAAATTACGATCTGGTACCCTTTATCGTAAAAGACAAAGAAAAGGCAGGACTCTCTCCTTGCCTATCGTCCCAAGAGGTTTTAGGTGGTCCGTTATTAACCATGTGCAACAGTCAATTATGCACTTAGGTTGGGATAAAACGCTTGAGAAATCGTGCGAGTATTACTGTTTCGAAGGAATGGCGAAATATGTTCGTAAATTCGTTGAGAACTGTCACGCTTGTCGAGTTTCGAAGGCTAGTTCAGGTAAAATACCAGCTGAACTACATCCTATTCCTAAGACCAGCATATCTTGGCATACCGTTCACGTGGACTTAACGGGCAAACTAAGCAGTAAAAGTGATTCGAAAGAATGTCATTGTTTTGGTTGACGGCTTCACTAAATCCGCACATCTGCGTCATACTCGTAAAGTAGATTCCCTTAGTACCGTTAAAGTACCTAAGTATGCTATATTTTTAGTCAGCAGTCCTCGCCGGATAATAGCGGATCAAGGAAGATGTTTTACTTTTCTTTTTTTTTTCATTTATTTATTTAAATTTTACAATTTGTCCAGTAGGACATTTGGTAAAGTATTATAGCGGTATCTAATATATCATGTGGGTGGCTACCCCCAGCGGAGTACCATCATCGTGTTTGTTAGGTTGTTTTCTTTTGTTCTGTGTTTTTGCCAATTTGCTTTCGCTTTTCTTTTTTCTCTAATTTTTTCGAGGATGTCTAGTGCAACTGTTTTTGTTTGTCTGTTGGTTGTTTCAGGTATAGCGGTTGCCCTTGCTGCTTCTTGGATAGTTTCTGTGAATATTGTTACTGCTTGATCGATGTGTTCAGGTGTTTTCAGTGGGATTTTGCAGCTGATTTTGCTCTCTATTATTTCTTTGAATATTTGCCATTTGGTGGTTTTATTGCATAGCGTCTCTGTGCTGCTGTAAAGTATTGGTTTGTTTCTGTATGTAATTATTATGGGCGTATGGTCGGAGGTAAGCTCGAGGCTGGGTGCTATGTTTAGTTTATTTGCGTTTAGTCCCTTTGTAACTGCAAAATCTAGCAGGTCAGGTATTTTGCTCAGACCTGTCGGCTAGTATGTCGGTCTTCCTGTGGATAATATATTGAGTTTATTATTTCTAATGTATTTTTCCAAGGTTCTGCCTCGAGGTGTGGTGATTCTTGATCCCCATAGTGTGTGCTTTGAGTTATAGTCTCCAGCTGCGATATACTTGTCACCTAAGTGTCGAAAGTACTCTTCCCACATTTGTGATGTAATTTTGTGTCGCGGCGGTATGTATACTGCTGACAACTGCAGTTAGTTGCTGCTAGTCTGTACAGTAACGGTGGTTGCTTGTATATGTTCCTTACTGACCTGGCTGTGTAGGTGATGTTTAATGTCGTTTTTTATTACTACTGTCGTCCCTCCGTGTGCTTTCCCTGAGAAATGCTTGGTGTCGTATATGGTGTAGTGCGGTATTTTTATATAGCTTTTTATTGTGAGGTGTGTTTCTGAAACGAGTATGTTAAGGAAATTCGAGGATTTGGAAATACAAATAATTGACTATATTTCACACACAACAGCTATACATCTATATTACACTCTGAAGAACGTCTTGCACGCACGCTTGTCGCCAACCGACTATCCAGAATCTTCTAACGGCAGTCTTTTGTCTCAACTAAGATCTGGACGCCCTCTGACCCTTACACACACACTCTCATGTACAGTGTAAATGTATCACTTCCCTAACACGCCTCCTTACATTTATACTGTATACTTAATTTTATTTACATACTTGTCGAATTAACAAAATATTCAAGATTTATCGCTTTATTTACATTTCTCTTATTTTACATTCATCCATGACCTAAACCTTTCAAATTTCTCTCTACACAGTGCCTTCGTAAAAATATCCGCAGTGTTTTCTTCTGTACTTACTTTTATTATGTTTATCTTATTTTTCTTTACGTACTCGTGAACGTAGTGGTAATGAACTTCGATGTGTTTAGAATTTTTTGTAAAAGTTCCGTATTTTGCTATACTCATTACTCCAGAGTTATCCTCATAGATTTTTACAGGGTTATCGTCTACATTTACATCGAAGATTTTCATTAGTTCTCTGATAGTCATAACTTCGCTCACCGCTTCCGATAGAGCTACATACTCTGCATACGTCGAGGCTTTTGTCACACACCTTTGTTTTTTAGACTTCCATCCAATTACATTTCCATACAATCTAATTACATACCCAGAAGTCGATTTCCTATCTATATGATCTCCTGCCCAATCAGCGTCCACATAACAATCTATCGTTTCGCACTTTTCATTTCTTTTATAATGTAGCCCTAAATCTCTAGTCCGGTACAAATATTTCAATATTCGCAAGGCATATTTAAAATGTGTCTCGTTACAACAATCTTGAAATCTACTCAGATAATTCACACTATAACTTATATCGGGTCTGGTATTTACACTAATATACAGCAATGCGCCAATTAAATTCTTGTATCCAATGTCCTCTCTATTTATCTCAGCTTTTTCAATTTTTAAGTTGGTCTCCATAGGTGTACAGTACAATTTGCTATTATGTAATTTATATTTGTTTGCTAATGATTCTATGTATTTCTTTTGGCTTAATCTCATTTCATTTTTTAAATAATCATACTCTATATTTATTCCAAGATATTCTTTTACTTCACCTAAATCTTTCATTTCAAATTTATCAGTTAATAACTTTTTTACACTTTGTATCTTCCCTTTGCTTTTACTACAAATCAACAAATCGTCTACGTATATTAACAAATAAACAACATTTTCTCCCTCTTCATAAGTATATAGGCACAACTCTATATTGTTCTTCTTAAAACCTAATCTTGTCACATACTTATCAAAACACTCATACCAGTCCCTCGGACTTTCTTTTAACCCATAAAGCGCTTTCGATAATTTACAAACTCTATTCGTTCCGTCCGCATATCCCTTTGGTTGATTTACATATACCTCCGAGGTTACTTCACCATTTAAAAAGGCAGTTTCTACATCCATTTGCTCAATTATTAATCCACTTTGACAACAATATGATAGCAATATCTTAAAGGTCTGATTACTCGCCACTGGAGAATATATGTCATCGGCTACGTTTCTTTGTTGAAATCCCCTTACCACTAATCTAGCCTTATACCTGTCCTCTAATTTTTTCGTGTAAACCCATTTTACATCTAATACTTCTTTGCCTTTTACCCTTTCTACCAATTTCCAAGTTTTATTCTTATAGAGACATTCTATTTCCTTATCCATAGCCTGTTTCCAAACTTCATTATTTTTGCAACAAATCGCCTCCTCAAATGTACGAGGGATATCTACTTTACAATAATTTGCATGAATCTCGCAAATATTTTCCTTTTCTGGATACCTTACTGGAGTTTTCTTAATACGTGTAGATCTCCTAGTAGTGTTTGAGCTTTCAGTACTACTATCATTTTCATCTTCCCTACCTTCTAACTCTTCCTTATCCATACCATCCAATGAATAGTTATCTTCGCTATCATTTCTATCTGCCTCTAATGAATTTTCCTCAAAACCGATACATTTAGTGTCTGTCTCTATGACCTCTACATGTCTAGCTATTATTATTTTCCCACCTAATAGGACTCTGTATCCTACTTCACTATATCCTAGTAGAATTCCCATATCTGCCTTCTTGTCCCATTTGGAAACTCTTTTTTGTTTTGGCCTTCTTACAAAAACTTTACTTCCATATAGATGTAGATTTTTAACACTTGTTTTCTCCCGAAAAATATTTCAAAAGGTGTCTTTCTCTCTATAGTATTCGCTAATGTTCGATTTTTCAAGTATACCGTTGTACAAACTATTTCCGGCCAGTACCTTTTATGTACTTTCGCTTCCGCTAACAAGCAGCGCGCCATGTCCATCAATGTTCTATTATACCTTTCCGCTGTCCCGTTTAATTCATGTACGTATGTTGGGCAATTATTTATTCTTATACCTTTATCCCTAGCAAATTTATAAATTCGATTATTTAAATATTCTTTACCATTATCGCATCTTAATATTTTTAACCTCTTGCCCGTTAAATTTTCGGCTTCATTTACGAACTGTATGAAAGAATCAAAGACCTCATCTTTTGATTTTATACAATAGATCCTAGCTATTTTACTATAATCATCGATAAATGAAATAAAATATTTTTCTCCATTGAATCCGGTAGTCTTAAAGGGACCACATACGTCCGTATGAATAATTTCCATTATTTCCCTAGCCTTAGTTCGATTATTTTTGAAAGGTAAGTTATGCATTTTGCTTTCTATACACACCCTACATTTCAAAAGTTCCTTTTCAAATTCATTCGGTATGCCAGTTACTAGCTGCTCTTTACCCAAAATATTTAAGTATTTAAAATTTACGTGTCCTATGCCATCCTATGCCATCTTTCCTTTTTACTCGTACCACTACGTTCGGCGCTGTTTACTAAGTGCTTCTTCCCTTTCAATATACTTTTTATTCTATATGTCCCATTCTCTTTGAACGCTACAGCTGTAAGTTTATTATCCTCGTCTATTACTTTCGCAATATTTCCTTTGGAAATAACCGTATTCTTATTGTCTGTTAGTTTACCTAAACTAATCAAATTTGCGGACATTTCCTTCGCGTAAAATACTTTCCTCATATTTATTTTATTTTGTTTTCCGAATGCTTCAAAATAACTTATAACATTCCCAACTTTTGTCGCTTTTATCGGTCTATTATCGCCTAAATATATATTTACCGGTTCTTTTAGGTCGATAGATTTATCAAAATAATTTATATCATTAATTATGTGATCGGTACAACTGCTATCTAATAGCCACACTATTTCGTTCTTCAGTCTTATGTTTTCCAATCTCCTGCATACGATCTGCAGTGCCGTCGACTCTTTCAAGTACATTTCATCGAACCTTTTTATTATATCATACGCCGTTTTTCCTTCCCTAACATACTCCAATTGTCTGTTCGATATTGCACTATAAATTATATTTATCGCCTTCAAATCCTTTTTGTCCCAGTCTTCATCGTCTCTTTCGTTCTTCATTCTAGTTGTAACAACCTCGCATTCCTTATACTTGAGAAACATCGTGATTCTTTGCTTCCACATTCCATAATCCTCACCATCGAATATAGGTATCATGATTTCCGATCTCTCCATTTTAATTGATTCTTCTTTTTTTCTTTTCTTACTCAAGCGTTCCTACGTGCTCGAAGTATATTTTTTCCTCTGAAAGTTTTTTTTTTCTTTACTGAAAACTCACTCGCAAGATCGTAACCACGCACTAAATATCTTGCAAAACTAGTAACCAAGCTCTGCTACCATGTTAAGGAAATTCGAGGATTTGGAAATACAAATAATTGACTATATTTCACACACAACAGCTATACATCTATATTACACTCTGAAGAACGTCTTGCACGCACGCTTGTCGCCAACTGACTATCCAGAATCTTCTAACGGCAGTCTTTTGTCTCAACTAAGCCTGGACGCCCTCTGACCCTTACACACACACTCTCATGTACAGTGTAAATGTATCACTTCCCTAACAGAGTAGTATATCGATGTTATTGTTATACAGGAATGTTTTAGTTTCTAGGGCCCTTTGTTGTAGGCCGTTAGAGTTCCAGGCTGCTATTTTAAGCGTGTCTATTTTCATTTTTTGCTCATCATGTTAGTAAGTAATTGTAACATGACTGTTATCTGCTGTGTTTGCTGTCTGAGGAGTTCGTTTTGTTCACTTATCATTTTTGTGAGTATTTCGGTGTTTTTTATGGATTGTTTTATTAACTCTTTGATTTCTGTAGCGTCGTTGCTGTGGTTGTTCTGTTCTTGATTGTCTAAGGGTGACGACCGGTTGACTACTTGCGCGTAGCTTCGGTTTCTAACGGTGTTGGTGTTAGTGTGGTTATTGTTCATTACATGCTGTGTATTTGGTGTTGATATAGATTCTGTGTTGTCCTGTTGCGTGTGGAAATTGTTGTGTGTCCTGTTTCGAATCGGCGGGAAAAGTTTGCTTTGTAGTTGTTTTCTGACTACGCAGCCTTTGTAGCTGGCTGGGTGATTTCCACCGCAATTGTGACATTTTACGTCATTTATTTTTCCCGTGTGTGGGCAGTTCATTGTTAGGTGCTTTCCTGCGCATTTGACACACGCCGGGTTTCTGTTGCAGTAGTTTTTTGTGTGACCGTATTGTTGACACCGCATGCATTGTGATATGTCTTTTTTATGTCTGGGTGGCTCGACTGTGATTATTGTGTTTGAGATTTTTTTAATTTTAAATATTTCTTTGTTGTTGCTTTTCGGTTCTAGCTCTATTAGGAATAGTGGTAGTGGTTGCTTAGTGTCAAATCTGGTTATATTGTTGATCGTTCTTACCTGGTGTCCGATCTTGGCCAATTCCTCGCATATTTTGTTTGTATTTGTTTTAGGGTGTAGACCTCTGATTACTACTTTGTAGCTCTTGTCGGATTTGGGTTGGTAAGTGTGATACCCAGCGTTTTTTTCCTTTAGCGCTTTAGTTACTTTCCTGTAGGTTTCTGGGGTATTAGTTTTTACTTTTACCTGGTCCAGTTTGAGCTGTTTGATAGTTTTCTTTTCCTGCCGTGCTGTTTAGCAGATCAATGAAGGGGTCTATTATTTTTGCGTCTATGTAGATTGGTGGTGGCTTGGGAGTGTGTGTTCTTGGTTTTTCTGTAGGGTTTGTGTCCATCTCTTCTGTCAGTGAGCTGAAGGAGTTTTGTGTAGGAATTTCTTGTAGCCATTGTTGTCTTTCTGTTTCTGTGGTCCTCCTATCGTTTGTGTTTGTGTTTATTTTTCTTTTTTTACTGGGAGTTCCAGCTTTCGTTATGTTGTAGTAGATCCTTGTTGGTATTGCTCTTTACGTCGTCTTTTTGTATTATTACCATTTCTATTTCTTTTGTATTTGAGCAGTCCTGTACTTGTTGTTTTAATTGGGCTCTGTTGGTCTACTGCCCTGTTTATAGCGTATGTTTCTCCTTTGTTTAGTATTCTTATCGATGGTATTTTTTCCATCCTTAATTGGTTCTGTTACTCTACTCTTGTCGCACAATGTCGGAGGCACTAGATTTTACGTCCGCATAGCTCGACTGCTCGGGCAGAACTCGAAGATGTTTTACGGGCAAAGAATTTCAGGATTTTTGCCAAGGTAGACACATCAAACTCCACTTAATAGCGACCGGTGCGAGTAGGGCCAATGGACAGGTAGAGCGTATGATGCACACGCTAAAGAGTATGTTTACAACGGTAGAAACGACCGGGCGGTCGTGGCAAGACGCGGTTGGGGAAATACAACTGGCTTTAAATTGCACCATCAACCGTGTGACTAAGTCGAGCCCCTTAGAATTACTGATCGGTAAAGCAGTAAGACCATATGACTTGATACTACCCGACAACATAGAAGAAAAGACAATAGACATCGCTGAAGTAAGACAACAAGCCCTAAGAAATCTATATTACTCTTAATCTATACTAGTCTCTATTAGTGCCAAATACGACAAGGACAGATTTAACAAAAGAGAGCTCGAATAGTTAGGTTTAATCTCGGTGACTTTGTGTTACGAAAAAACGAAGAGAGAAATCAGACGAAGTTAGATCCCAAGTTCAGGGTCCATTTGTGATAGCAGAGATTTTAGAAGGGGATTGGTATACGTTAGAAACCTTAGACGGCAAAAGATCGTATAAAGACAGTCGTGATAGACTAAGAAAAATGCCGGAAAGTAGCGTTCCTGCTGAGTTGGACGTCTACGGTGATGACAACGACGGTGATAATAACGATGCAAGTACACGGACCTCAGAGGAGCATTAACATCACGTTGTGGTCGTAATAGTATGTTCACTGTGACGTCTTGCGCTTCCAGAGTACGTCCAGTGCGACGTCTTGCACTTCCAGAGTACGTCCAGTGTAACGTCTTGCGCTTCCAGAGTACGTCCAGTGCGACGTCTTGCGCTTCCAGAACATGTCCAGTGTAACGTTTTGCGCTTCCAGGGTACGTCCAGTGCGACGTCTTGCGCTATGAGATACACCCAGTGTGTGGTGTTTTGTATTTTGAGATACACCCAGTGTGTGGTGTTTTGTATTATGAGATATGCCCAGTGTGTGGGGTTCTGTATTTTTGTAATACACCCAACGTGGTAATAGGATCTAACAAACTGAGATTCATCCGTTTACGAAATCCAGAGTAATCTGTTGTGTCATTACGTTCTGACTGATAACTCACAGAATGCAACTAGCACTTCGAATACAAATTATAACGACACGAATTCTTGTTGTCAAACCTCCGAACGAAATTTTGTTGCTACCCTGCTTACTTGGACATTTAGTTAAATCGTAAATAATGGCAGTTGCGTCGAAACCAATATAAGAATACACGATATTTTAGATACACCCGAGGACGGGCGATCGTCAGAATGGCCGTGTCGGAGATGGAAGGACAGCGGGATTTCCCGTCCGGAATGTTGAGAAAAACTCCAATACCCTAATCCAGACTTTTACTATAGCTGCACTTAAGTAATAAAAATAAAGAATAGTTTTAATGTTCCAGTCTGACTTTATGACGATGGGTTCGGGCTCGAAGTGACATAGCGGGTCACTAGACGTAGCCATGGTCACGGAAGGGACGTGTACCTGACAGAGGTATGAAATGATTATATGGCTCTTCTTAAAAACAAAGATTGACCCGAGAAGTGGGGACAGGTGTATATAAGGGCAGTTTCTTTTGGATGAAGAGAGAGTTACTTTGTTAGTTAGTCGTTGGACGAATTACTGATTGAGTTGTCGAGAAGTTTCCCGAATCGAATAGTGCGTTGATACTTGTCCTCCCGTGGACCGTGGATTCGTTATCGAACCTGAATTCGTTGTCACCATCATCTCGAACATCCTATCGCCATTACTCATAGCCTCTTGTAGTGCCCACATTCGTACTGATAAATATTAGTCACATTCTCGACGGTAAAGTAAGTAAAGGTTCATGGAACGCCCCAAAATGCCAACCGGACTCCGACATATAAATTTATAGTACAATAATAAATTATATTTTTTTATTTATTATATAATTTTCACTTCTAGGTGACATAGAATGGGATTTGATTTACAAAACATATAAAATCACACAGCCTTCCATCCCATATCATACCTTTCTGGCCTTACACTCTTAGTTTGTATCCGCACATACCCCTATCTTTTGGATGTCATTTTGGAACTTAATGTCTATTCTTGTTGCTAATGTCAGAGAGAGCATCAAACATCTTTTTACTTATATCTAAACTTTTGCCTAAGCCTACTTATTTGATTTTGCTAATCTAAACTATCCTAAAATATATTACTATGATCTACAAACTACAGATTAAGCACTTCTCTTGTCCTTCCCTTCCTCTTTATTGTCCTATCCAGTTTTCTTAATCAGTTAACCGAGGTACTTTTTCCTTTTTCATTTAATAATTTTTCTATATTGCATGTTCTGTCCCCCTCCCCAATCCTCGCATCCCTGTGTAGTCTTCCAGTGCTTTAGAATCTCCAAGTCTCTCTCACGTAAAATGTACCTCCTTCTATCTTTATTTTCCAAAATCTGTTGTTCACTTCAACATTCCCACACTTAAACCAACAGTTCTTGCAATCAACAATTAGCTCACCCTTTATCCTTTTTTTTTTAAGTACTTGACTTAAGTAGACAGAAACAAGTGGTAAACTTATACCATCTGTTATATCTTGTTCTATTTATTCTGTTGTACTCTTTTTAACTGTGCACTTCCTTATCTCTTTCCCTTATAATCTTTTTCTCCATTTTCATTTCTATGTTCCTCATCTGCTCCATTTCTTTCTGACTCCATCCAATCTTCCACATAATTCTCTTCCTTCCTTACTATTTAATGTAACATCCGATTTTATCCTTTTCCCCTTCAAACATTGTTCCATTAAACTGTTACCTCTCCCTGTTTTGTTTTCGAACTTCATGGCTCTTATTGTCCTAGTCTCTATTCTTATTAGTAATAAATTATGTTAATATAATTATATTTAGGATTTCAGTTAATTTAAAGTGACTAATTAATAGACACCGACATAAAATCTTTATTACAAAAAATAAATTAATTCATTCTACATACAAAAATACAACTAATATTAATAATACTCTCTATTTAGTGATGATTTAATAATTATATTGTTATCAAGAATCATCATTATCAAAGCATGACAGTAATGACACCGGTAAAATTAATAGTTTATGATGTACGGCATATAATGCACAAATATCATAAACCATACTTAAGAGGTGATACAAATTTCTGAAATATATATTTTTCTTTTTTAAGAATTAAAAAACGCTTATTAATAATTACTTTTAAAATCTGTATAAAGATTTTATAAAGAAAACTAATCGCAACAGTCTGTGGTTTGATAATTAAGAGTATGTTACACGCATTAAATTGATCTTATTTTATAAATTATAAGATTAGAAAAGAATTATGGCTTCGTGATTCATTTACAGAAATGTTTACACGTATTAGTTTGTACAAAAAATTTTATACGTATGTGCTCAAAAATTAAATAATATCAACTTTGAGGCAACTTTGTCCTAAATGCCAGATGAATATTCAATTTCAATGTACAACATATCGGTTACATTTAATAATTCGACTTTGCACATCGAACATAAATGTAAAATTTTTATTTATAACATGAATTTTTAATTTAGAATTTAACGTGAATAATGTCATTCATTGTCTATTTTGTACAATCTTAATATTAATATCTTTAATTCTTTTTAGGATATACATATAAATCGTAAACAATTGTTTAATACTCAAAGGTATACTTTGATATTTTCAATTACAATGAATTTATGTTTATTTTACTAAGGGAAAAGATCTATATATTCCAGTCTTGCATTATGATATTATGTCATATGTTTAATAAGAACATGTGACTGAGCGTCTCATTTATACAGAGAGGAGGACTTACTTGTTTATGGTTTAAATATAGACAATTTATAAAATTACGAAATAATATTAATGAATGTAAAAATGATTCTCTTCACTTTTTACAAATTCACATTCTCCCACGATTAATATGTAAATTTTAGTAGTAAATTTCAGTAATTATAATTAGTATTCTCTATTAATTAACTGGAAATTGTACTTTAGTATTATCGTTTAGATGACATTACTGTTTGTAATTATGTTCCTATTCCTTAAAATAAGGTACAGTAAATAAGTATTGCTAATTCTATCAATATACATCTGCCACTTTTAAGTGATTGGTCCCTAACACAAAAATCTCCTAATAGAGTGTTGTACAATAAAGTGCTTTAAATTAAAAAATATCTAGCCTCTTCTAACTACTTTTTTGCTTTAAACTATATTGCATACTAAAATATTAATATATATATATATATATTAAATATAATATATAATATATATATATTTTTTAAACTAAATATATACTTCAACATTTACTTTTGTACTTCTGTGTAAGTCGCATTTGTTCTATTCTTTCAGTATACTGACATTCAATTTCTTTAAGTTTTTCCTCTTGAGTACTAACTATTGCATCAAGCTTTTGTTGTAGTTGATTCATGGCTTTTTTGTATCCTTCCTCTATACGTTTACCTTCACTTAATGAAAATTTCTCTTGATTCACTGCATACTCCTAAAAAATTTTTAAATATTAAATTTGTAAGATAGAGGAAAATTAATAAAATGGGTATAATAGATATGATTTACTTTTCTATTACAAAATTACCTTGTAGTTGTTCGCAGTCTTTTTTGCTGACTGATATTTAGTTTTTAACGTATCGATATTACTTTTCATTTCTTTTTCTCTTTCTTTTAACGTTTTTATCTCTGTTTTCAAATTTTCTTCACTTTCCTGTAACTGCTGTAATTTTTCATTCATTTCAACTTCTTTATCTTTTACTTCCCAAATTTCTCTAACCCATTTAGTCATAACTTTAGCCATTAGATTTCTCTCTTCATCCACATCACTTTCTTTTTGTTTTAATTCTTCTTGCAACTTTTCGATTTCCAACTGTTTTGCTACCAATTCTTTATAACAAGTTTCAATCATTTGACTAAATCGATCCTTCGCCACTTTTAAATTTTCTACTTCCTGCGTCTTTTCGTGACATATGTTTTTTAATTTTGAAAACTGTATTAAAACTGCTTTATATGTTTCTTCCAACTCATTCCTTTTTTCTCGATCATGTTCCTCTATACGTTTAAGTTCTTCATGTACCTTCTGTTCCATCTCTTCACGTAACTCTTTTACCATAACTTCCCTTATTTTTAGAAAATCTGTGCCATCACTTGAACTACCTGGTGATAAATTTAATTCAGGAAATACTTGCTTTTGATGCTTAACGTATTGTTCAAATTGTTTAGCTTGATTTTTTAACTTTAAAACAAATTGATCTCTTTCCATTTTTATTTTGTCAAAGTCTTTTAATCTTTCTAGTTCCTCTTCCTTTCCTTGTAAATCTGTTTCTAATTGTTTGATTCTTTGCTCCATAACATAATTACTCTTTCTTCCAGCCTTCAGATGATTTATCTTAATACTTAATTGTGTCGCCAAATCTTTGTAATGAGAAAGTTCTTTTTCCAATGCACATTTTGAATTTAATGATATTTCACTATTTTTTTTTAACCTACCCTCGAAATTTCCAATTATATTTTTCGTTTCTGATAATTCTACTTCTAACTGCGCGATTTTATCTTTATAAATGCTTGTTTCACTAATTAAACTGTCACATTTATTTTTTAAATCTTCATTTTCTATTTGATACTGAGATACTTTTAATTTTACATCATCAGAGTCTTCAATCTTTGAATTTCGTTTGATACTTGATAATTCAGAATCAAGTTTAGAAATTTTAGTAATAAGATTATTCCTTTCACTAATTGCATTTTCATATTTCTTTTTCCAAGATTCTTGAGATATTTCCATCTGTGCTGTCTTTAATTTAGCATCATCTAAGGCAGATTGATATTCCAATACTTTTTTATGTTCTTTAACTGCAGCATGTAGTTTATCTTCTAAACGTTTACAATCTTCTTCTAACTATAAATGTATTAAGTTTGATGAATTTATATATAGCAGACAAACAATAATAAACAAGATATATATACCTGATTTATTTTTTCTAAATGTTCAGAACAATGATCTGGCAAGTGAACACTTATCTCTTGGTTAGGGTGGGCATTGCGTAATTCATTTAAAGCTTCTTCTTTAGCTGTAAATATTAAATTTATGATAGGTCTTAGTAAAATTTTTAAACATATGAAAGAATAAAAGACATCCAAATTTTATTGTTTTAAGCGATATCAATTTTACCTTTTTCAATTTCTTGGTGAATTTTGTTTGTGTATTCATCTTTCTTTTTCCTTTCACAATTTAGATCTTTTTCTAATTCAATTACTTTATTTCTGTACATGTCGCACTCTTCCGTTAATTTTTCTGCTATCTTTACTTGTGCCCTTAAATCATGTTGGTATCTTTCTATATCTATTTCACGCTCTTCTAAGCTAGTATATTTTTCTCTTAACATTTTGATTTCAGATTTATGTTCACTTATTAATTGTTCTTTTGTACTACAGATATCTATATACAATTCTTTAACACGATCCAACTCTTTTTGCGTTTGTTCCAATTGCACACTGTAAGTTAAAACATTTATCTCATCCATTTTAAACGTTATGATATTAACAAGCAAAAGATATATTTACAATAACAGAAACATGTTGCTACTTACGATAATTGCACTACTTCAACTCGTGCTTCTTGCCTAACTCTTTCTACAGCTTTAGCATGTATTTCTAAATATTCTTTATTGTACTCATCAATGGTGTCTTTTTCTTGCTGATTTATGTTTTCTTGATGTAATTTTATAAGTGTTTCTTCATTAATTGCTAATGTTTCTTTTAATTTCTGTTCTAATTTTGTTTTTTCTTCTCTCAATGATTCGCATTGTTTTTTTACATCACTGAGATGATTGGACAACTTCTGTATTTGAGCATTTGCTTTCAATGCTTCATTCGTAAGTACAGATTTCAATTCTTGTTCTAGTTCACTAACACGTTTAGCATATCGAGCTGCTTCTTGTCGACATGTATTTGCTGCAATTAATGCTTTATCAACTTCTTTTTCTTTTTGTGATAAAGTATTTTCTAATCGAGTTATTTCTTTCCTTTTGACAGCTTGTCCAGCTAAACATCTACAAAGATAACAAGATAACAATAAAATTAATATTCTACCACATAATAATTTCATGCAATATAAAATTACTTTTAATTAAAATGAATTACCTTTGCAATTCTCCCCTTAATTTATTTGTGATATCATCATAGGGCTTTGATTTTGTTTTATTATGAAAATCGCCTAATTTCATTTGTCTAATAGAATCAGATTCTTCTTCTAATGTTGTAGCTAACAATGAATCATACTGTGCAGCATCATTTTTTGCTATCTCTAATTTATTCTATATATATATATATAAATACATTATTATTTTTAATATAAATCTTGCACATTTTTTAAACATATTTTAGGATATATAGTGGATTGAAGCTGTTCCTTAAATGTAAATTAATACTTTAAGTACCTGTAATTCTTGAATCATTTTTTGCATTTCTTCTTTTTCTTGTGTTAAAACTTTAATTTGTGCTTGAAGCTGCATTACTTGCTGAGCATTATTTGTAGCCATAAGATTTCGACACTGCGTCTGACTTTCTTCTAATACTTGTGCTAAACGATTCATTGTATCTCCTTTCTCTACCATCAATGTTTCATTCGCCCTTCTTACATCAGCCAATTTATTTTCCAAAGTGACATAAGATGCTTCCTATTAAAATTCAAGAAAATCAAACATGAAATTACGATAATTTAATGAATTAAAATATAATTTTTCTGGTATAAATATGACTTTTTAATAGTACTCTCATGCAAAGAAAATAAGTACATATATGAAAACCAAGAAACTTATATAATTATACAATATGTTCTTTACAAAAGCATTATAATTCTCAAAAAATACAATATCAACAACTTGCCCAAATACAATGATTGTTGGAATCCATATTGAACAGCTATGACACAAATATTTATTATTATTATTATTATCATCATTATCATCATCATTATTACCATCACCATCATTACCATCACCACCACCACCATAATCATTATTATTATTATATTTGTAACTTAATGAATATTAACAAATAACAATATTTTAGTGTGTCTTTATTATAATAATTTATAATAAAAAGATATACACTAAAACCTAATTATCTATCAATATACATTAAGTTATAAATAAATATGAGCAAAATGTAATACATAATGTAATACTAGAAATACCTTTGCATTAAGTTTGTCAGTAAGAACATCTATTTGAATTTGCATATTCTTCATTTCAACAGCATGTTTCTCTTGCGCTTGTTTCAAAAATTTTTCATGTGTTTTATCATTTGCTTGTAATGCTTGTACTCTTTCTAATACAGCTATTTTTTGTTGTAATTCTATTACAGAATCTCTTGCGACATTTAATTCTTCTGTCATCTAAATTTTGTAATTTTTATAATTAGGTGATTAATGCATCTAATGCTATTGTAACGATAAAACTATTGTTCAAAATAGTACAGGAAAGTCTTACATTTTGATTAGTTTTCTCTAAAACTGCATTTTTCTCCTTCAATGATGTTATTTGATTATGAAGATCAGCAATCTCAGCTTTTGCATCAACTACAAGAAACACTTAATTTTATAATCCTTTATCTAGATAACATTTTATGAACATGTTTCATTAAATCTTACCCAAAGCATGTTGCGTTTGATTTCTAGATATGTTTGATCTTTCAATATCAGCCTGTAAAAGTGTTATTTTCCTACTAAGCTGATTCTTCTCTTCTTCTTTTTCCAACCGAACTTGTTGCAATTCTTCTGTTAATCGCTTAACTTCTTTCATTCGCACTGTATACAAAACTTCTAATTGTTCCTTACTATCATACTCGGCCATTTTATAAGCTACACCATCATCTGTTGATCTGCCATTTGGACTTGTTTTGTAACAATGATTTATATGATCAGATGTAACATTGTCACCACCTCCAAACTCATGAATTTGCTTACATTGTACATTATTGTCATATCCATCGATATAACCATTATTTGAATAATTTTTACCTTGAGCATCGTAATGATTAGCTGGTGTGTGATAATTATATGAATAATTTTCATTAAATGTATAATCTTCCTCAACTTGGGTTCTTAAATCTTTAGAAAATGCAGAGTTTGGTAATCTTGTTAGTTCATAAGGTGTTTCAGCAATAATATTATGCATATCATTATCCTTATTATTTTTAGAATATGGGGTGTCAGTTTGATCATATACACCAAAGTCTCTTTGTATATTGGAGATTGAAGGAGCGATTTCCATCTCCGACCTATGATTTATTATAGTGCTATCATAGTTATTTGAATTTTTGACATGATCATAAATACCAAATTCTTTCTGTAATTGAGATACAGTTTGATCTTTGGATGATATAATTCTCTGAGGAGAATTTAACATAGTATTAGTAACTTCTGATCCTTTAGTACTATCTTGATAATGGCTGTCATTAATAGAACTAGTGTCAGATTCATCATCTAAATCATCAAATGCATTGTCCAAGAGATCCTTGATCTAAAACATTAAATGTTATCTATTAAAATTACAATCATTGAAGAATAAACTCTTTTGGATAGAACTTTTTAATTAAACCGCAAATCAAGCAATAAAATTGGAAAGTTAAAATAAAGAAAGGAATAAAGTAAAGGAAGATGCACCTCTTTATTACGTTGCTTAGCATCTTCTTGTTCTTCATCTTCTTCTAAGTCTTGTATATTTGTATTTAGTTGGATATTTTCTGAACCTAAAAATAAGCTCAGACCTGGACCCTCCATTCCTATCGTCTGGCATACACGAATTTATCATAAAAACCAAACATTTATAGCCAACATATTTTTGTTTATAACACCATAACCTAAACGCAACAAGTGGGTCACAGAAAATTAGTTTGAACTATAATCCCAGGTTTAACAATACATTACAAAGTCTTAATAAGCTCATTTTTACTAATCTCAATAAGTCCACGACAAACAACTCCGAGATTATTAAATTTTTGGAATGATTATACGCTCTGCAATTTGCTTGTAAACAATCTTTGAAAAGTCAAAATGCATTACAGGAAGTCTATATGCGGAAGTAAGCTTTCTGATTATCTCTGCTTTTCTATTGGTTCATTCATAGAGCATTACTAGCGATGATAGTAGCGTATTTCCTTCAAGAAATATTTAACTGTAAAGGATTTACGTGGATATATGTATATTAGTATTAATAACAATAATTTCAACGGTGTAAAAAATAACGTTAGTCTCAACTTTGAACATGAAAGCAGTAATACAACGTGTGACAAAAGCTAGTGTTTCAGGTAATGAATAGGTTATATATGTTTTGTTGTAATAACTAACTTGTCGTCTTTTAAGAAACAAGAATCAAAAAGAAATGTTAAATGTTACCATATGTCTATAAAATAAAAATTATATATGTATTATATATTGTATTAAATTGAATAAAACATGGTCAGAACACAGTTTCTCCTTTCTAATTCATGAGATGCATATGTACATAATAATACATGTAAGATGTATTGAATAGTATAATTTTCTATAAAATATAAAGTCATAAAGTGATGCATTAGCATTTATTTCAATTTAATTTCATTAGAACGTATAAAACGTTTTTCGCTATTATCATTATATATACTCAATTTATTCTCTATTGATACTACTATGAAATAATTTTTCAGTTAATGGTGAAATTATTAATAGTATTGGAAATGGTCTCTGCATTTTAATTGGTATAAAAGGAGATGACACAATAGAAGACATGAAATATATGTAATATATAATATTATTATAATACATATTTTGAACAAAATAATCTAGCTCAGTGTAAAATACAAAATAAAATCTTATTTTTCTTAGAGTAAAAAAAATACTGAATATTAAAATGTTTGATGATGATAATAATAAAAAATGGAGTAAAAATGTTATGGATAAAGAATATGAAATATTATGTATTAGTCAGTTTACATTGTACCATACCCTGAAAGGAAATAGATTAGATTTTCATAAAGCCATGCCTGCCCAAACAGCTGAATCATTTTATAATAATTTTCTTATTGAACTTGGTAAAAATTATAAACCAGAATTAATTAAAGGTAAATAATCAATAACTATAAGCTATTAACTTCATATAAATATTGCATTTGTTGTTTATTGCATTTGAATAGAATGAAAATAAAATGAACTTCTATCAAATCGTTATTAGATGTTTGTTCAGAAAAGTAATACATTCATTCTATCAAATACTTTCTACAGATGGTAAATTTGGAGCAATGATGGAAATTAATATAAAAAACAGTGGACCTGTAACATTAGAAATAGAATCTCCGCTTAAACTTAACAAATCAAACCAATGTAATGATACACAATGAATATTGATGGAAAATCAAAATGAAAATATATGAATATTAATTAAACATACAATAAATGTTATTAAATACATAATTTTATATATTTTTCTAATTTTTTCCCTCTATTTATATATAGATATGTTTCTCTGTCATTTAACAGTTTCTATGATAAATTCATTCCCTTTCTATATTTAATAAACATTGTTCTTGAGTGATATAATTTGAACCCAATTAATTTCTATATAATTTTATAAATGTAATTTTTAATGTGGTGATATAAATACAATACTTCTTTTAAGAATGTTGTCCGATATACACATTGCAAATATATATATATATATTTATTTTAATTATTTGAGTTTTTTATATAATTTTGATAGGTAAAATCTTTACAAATTTATATAATGCACATTGTCGTCATATTAACAAATATAATATAGATAGAATCAGCTGAAGAGATGTGCAGATAATTTGTCTTTAAGCGAAATACTGTTACAAATATTGTTTATAATACGTTTCATAAATGTTATTCGTCATATAGGATTCCATATATTGTTAGAAGATCGTTTCTTCCATTTGATCAAACTATAACTTCGTTATAAAATGCTTGACGTTAAAAATAGTCGGATACATCGTTGTAAGAAAAACAAATAGTATGTCTAGAAAAGATTTTGATATCATCAGGGTAAGTGACAAAGCGAGGTACCTTATGTTAAAACAAAGAAAGTGATTTTCAAATATTGTATTATAATAATAAACTTACGCACATTTCTATGTAATTAAGATAATAGTTTTATATAGTATGTAATTCAGTCAGCGTGTACAAATATGAGAAATTGAAAATAAATGCAAATACATATGTATTATTATATACGGAATTATTATATGGGTATCATTTTGCATTACATTAACATTTTTAATTTTTATGTCACATTTAAATGTTTTGATCATCAACAGCATCAAATATGCTATGTAATTACAATTTTTTTTCGAGAGTTTTTATTATATTGAAAATACTTATTATTGCAGATAATACATTAACTCATGCATAAAAATTACTTATATCTTTATATCTACATATATAAAAATTATTACAGGTTTTTATTTTATAATAAACCTATAACAACCGTTTTTATTTCAGCGATAAATGTTATCGTATAAAGGTGTAAACGTATGTGTCATCCAGAATAAAAGATCGTTTAAAAGATTCGGAACATTAACTTTGTTTACTATACTCGTTTGAACTGAAATATTTAATTATTAATTTATTAATCTCTTATTGAGACACAATGGAGAACGAGGAAAAAATGGATAAAAAGTCAATAATTGTAGAAAATGAAAAAGGTACATATCTATCATTGTTAACTTATGAATTTTTTAAAATATTATTAGCGATTCAATAATAATAGATAATTATATTTTAGATAAATCTGACGCTCCTCCACAAACAAAAAAGGTGGAAAATACAAAGAATGTGCAGCCTCAAAAATCTGATACTACAAATACTGGAAATGATGAATTAATTCATTCGCGACAAGTATAATAATATAAAAGTTCTAATATGATTGCTACCAATAGTAGTATAGCGATTATTTTTAAATAAATGTATGTATTCATTTTTCAGTCGCGCGAAGTTCAAACGGATATTGCGTATACAGAAACAGTAGGAAAATTAAAAAATCAGCTAGATACGTTGATGAATTCTTTAGCTACTCTTTCGGCAGAAAAATCTAAAATGGAAGCAAGTTTTCAACAGGATAAGAAGCAGTTGAGAAACGAACGAGACGAAGTGAGTTTACACTATATGTGTATATGTATACATATTTATATTCATATCAATATATATTCATTTATATTCTTTTTGTTAAATATAAAATATTTACAGTGTGAAAAAATAATCAAGGATTTGAAAGAAAAATTAAACAAAGTGCAAACTACGAATTACTCTGAAATCGAGCATGTGAAATGTAAATTAATTATGGAACGTCACGAAAGGGAAAGAGAGCAAGCTGATCATGCAAAAATGATAAAGTACGTAGTAAGATATGAAAAATATACGTAGAATTTGTAGTTTTAAGTTTTATTTTTTAGAGAACTACAAAAATTATTACACGATGAACGACGAAACAAAGAACAACTTGAAGCACAAGTAAAAAGTCAGTTTGCACATAAGACACAATGTAAAATACTTGAAGCTGAATTAGAAATAGCTAGAAATAAGCTTAAACAAGCAGAAGAAGCAGCTAAAGAAACACCCCCGATTCTACTATCACTCCAATCTGAAATGGCTCTAATGAAGAAACAACATTTAAATGCGATACATGAAGTAATTTAAAAAAAAATATATCTATTTGTATGAGATTGTTTTGTCTACTGTAGGCATGAGAATGGCTAATTAACTTTGCAGGAACAAAAAAGAGCTGCTGCTGCAGAACAGCAAGCTAGAGCATTAGCAATGACTCATGAAGCAAGAGTAGCTGGTCTAGAAGCAAGACTAGCTGAACTTTCAGAAATTGTTGGAGGATATGATAGACTCAGACAGCAAGATCAACAAGCCATACAGAAACTGAAAGACCAACTAATTAACTTACAAGACTCTGAACATGAGTATATTACATTAAATAATGAACCTGAAGAGATCATTTCTAGAATAAAAAACCTGTATACCAAATTGTTAGATTTAGATAATAAAAAAAGCGAATCAGCACATGTTAAATGTTAGTTAATTAAAAATACTTTTCTCTTATATGAATAATACATTGTATAATTATTAGCAAATTTGGTTTTCAGCATTACTACATTGCTTAGATTTATATGATAAACAACAAGTTATTGATTATAAAGAAAAGTATGAAACTTTGTTACAAGAATTCGAAGATTGTAAACAGCAAATGAGGTATAGTAATGTTGGAAACATATCGTATAATATTCAGAGTCAAAATATTGCATCATCTTATGATAAAAATAGCAAAACGCAATTACATATTTTGAAAGCACATAATAACAATCTAGAAGAACGAATACGTGTTTTAAATAACGAAATTGTGAATAAGGAAAGGGAATTGAAATTAAAATTGGAGCATCAGGAAAAGGCAAATTTTTTTCTTTTCTTTGATCACTCGGTGATAAATTAAATCAATTATATTTAAAATAACTGTGGTATAAACAACAATTGGTTATTTTTACAGTTATCTCAAGAAGAACATGGAAAATTGAGACATTTGTTATTACAAAAGGACAATGAATTTCGTAATAAAATATCTACGTTAGAGCAACAATTATTACGTCAACGAGAACGATCGATGGCTCTCATCGAAGAAAAGGATAAAGAAATTTTAACTTTAAAAACATCTTTTCACGCATTATTACCCAAAAAGGAAAATACTGCAGAAAGGAAGCTAAATACATCAAAATGTGAAAGTGGAACAGAGCCTATTACCGATTTAGTAACTGGATTATTAACAAATGACAGTCCTCCAATATTGCATTACAGTCAAGAGTTAGCAAGAAAAGAGGTGCAAGTATCAGCATCTAGAAAAAAAGTTTTAGAGTTAGAAGCGACATTACGGGAAAAACAAAGAGAAGTCATATATATAAAGGAGAAACAGAAAGAAAATATAAAAGCTTTGCAAGCTCAGATTGCGAGGTAAATTTCAAAGTGATGCATGTATTAAAAAATTGGAAGAAAGATACGTTCTCATTTGATTATATTATTCGATTTTTAGGCTCGAAGCTTGCAAGTCTAGGGAAGGTGCAAATCTTGAATATTTGAAAAATGTTTTTATAAATTATTTAACTACAAGCGATGTTTCTAGTAAACGTCATATGCTAAACGCTATTTCTACAGTATTGCGTTTTACTGCGGAAGAATTAAATAAGGTAAAGCACTAATTCATATTATGGAAATGTATAAAAAGATTAGTAGCTGATCTAATATATATCATAAAATTTATTTATTTTGTTATATTTTCGGTACTATCGCAAATGATATTTGAGTACATTATACTAATAATGTGTTCATAAATAAAAGTTAAATCTATTATCTGTAATTATTTAAGAAAGGGCACTTCCGACCGATTTCGGCGACCTTGAAATATGTTGTCGGGGACATAATCCTGAATAGCTTTTCCCTATACATGTTATCGCCGCTCGGCCTTAGTTTCAATGATATACGCAAAAGTATTTTTATCACTATGTACTTTTAAGGGGGTATTATCCTATGAATTCTTTAAGTTGAAGATTTAGTCCAACGCTGCAACTTTTTTTCGTAGTTTACTTTGTTACTTCTTCCTCATACATAATCATTTTATATACAGTTTTAATTAACTGCCTCTTGGTTTTATCTTACTCACAATAAATGAGCATTTAGAGGCCGTATCTCACTGGCGTAGGTGATTGGAACTTTAGATAGACTAAAACAAAAAAATCAAGAAGATTCTTTAATCAATAGGCCTATGTTTAACGTACGTACTGAAATAAATAATTTATGTCGAAAATTGGCAAAATGATGAATGCTTAAGTTGCAAATTTCGAGGTTTCATTCTTTCTTCGATGATTGTTAAATAAAACAAGCATAATAAATTCAATGTTAAAATAAAGTAAATTATTTATTTTGATATGAACAGTAACAATAAACCTATTGGTTAAGAATTGTTTTGATTGGTTGAAGAATTTTCTTATTTTTGTTTTACATATATATATGTCGGGTTTGCATTAGAATTAGAGTTAGGGGCGTGAAACGAAACTTCGTTTGGATTACACATTGTCGTTATGCAATAGAGAAGACATTTAATAGTGCAAATACGATTATTATAGAATTGGACAAGTAACCGTGGTAATTAGATACTCGAGAAACCAATGACAATGACCCTAGGTTCAATAACGAATCCGCGGTCAACGGGATGATAGATGAACATGCTCACAAAATCTAAGTCGGACGCGTAATATTCACTGATCGTAAGGTGTTACTTTATTCGTCGATGAGGCCGCAAGAAAGAATGACTTTCCGTCCCGACGATGCCACAGAGGAAAACTATGATGGGGTGTATCTAAGGACACGAGATCATCGGATTCGTCGAGGATAGCCTTCGTTCGGAAAGTAAGGGAAATTGACGCTGCTGCTAATTGGTCAATCTCCATATCGGTAGTTAGAAAAGGATGCTAGCCGCCCTCGAGGGAAAGTTGCTAGTAGGAAGCGTCGTTCGTTGAAAAATAGGTCTCCTCTATTTTCTCGTAGTTGGGACAAAGATTGTTTGTCTGTTTGAAGGACTTTAGTTAGCTAAATCTTAAGATTTATAACGGGCCCTCGGGCTAGCTGAACATGTACTGCGGGGACACATCGACATCTGGCAATCATCTTACTCGAAGAATAGAGTTTGCATGTGATGAGCTACGGGACAGAGACCGTTGGAATGTTTATTGTCGAATGTTGCAGCTATTTCCTTTTTAAGGAGAGCTATAGAATTACTCCACGCCTTTGTTAGACAAAGCGTTCATCCCGTGACCGCGGCTATGTCACGACCGGCATACTTCAAATCCGACGGACTGACGATAGAGATAAAGATGTGGCGGCACTCGGCGACAATGTATATCGCTGAAGTGCCTAATGAACCATCAACATCCCAACGGTCCTTCCACCGAAGGTTCTAGAAGAAAGAGCACGTGGCAACGATCGCGGACGCCTAGCAAATGCATGGACGGTGGGGATGTTGAGGGATGCAAAAGAAAGTAATCGGATCCGATCGAAAGTAAAATCATAAGAGTCAATCTTAGAAAGTCACGCCTAGAGTTCGGAAGTAGATTGTAAAGTGTATTAATGTTAGAAAAAAAATAAAGTTTTCTTTTTTTATTTTTCACCTCAAATTCCTTTTTTATTTTGTTATTTTACGTGACAGCTACGTTGGGCGACAGACTGTCGCCTCGAGCCAAAGCTCACTGTCACTAATCTCGAACAATTACAATCGGATTGAATAACTACAATTGTTTAATTACAGCTATAGTAGACTCTAGATTACAATGTTAGGGGGTTATCCCGAAGTTCCAAAGGGGAGGCTTCGATCCTTTCATAATATAATAATATAATATATATGTCGGAGTCAGGTTGGCATTTTGGGGCGTTCTATGAACCTTTACTTACTTTACCGTCGCGAATGTAGCCAATATTTATCAGTACGAATGTGGACACTACAAGAGGCTATGAGTAATGGCCATAGGATGGTCGAGATGATGGTGACAACGAATTTAGGTTCGATAACGAATCCACGATCCATGGGAGGACAAGTACCAACGTACTACTCGATTCGGATCACTCAATCGGCAATTCGTCCAACGACTCTAACACTCTAACTCTAACTCTCTTAATCCAAAAGAGGCTGCCCTTATATACTCCTGTCCCCGCTTCTCGGGTTAATCTTTGTTTTTAAGGAGAGCCATATAATCATTTCATACCTCTGTCAGGTACACGTCCCTCCCGTGACCATGGTTACGTCTAGTGACCCGCTATGTCACTTCGAGCCCGAACCCATCGTCATAAAGTCAGATTGGAACATTAAAACTATTCCTTATTTTTATTACTTAAGTGCAGCTATAGTAAAAGTCTGGACTAGGATATTGAGGTTTTCCCAACATTCCGGACGGGAAATCCCTCTGTCCTTCCATCTCCGACATATATATGTAATACCAAAAAAGGGGGGGGGGCATACGCTTGGTCCATCATATATTTAAGTTCGAGTTTCTCGGGATAGTACAATGCAGTGCCGCAGACAGATCGTCGTATAGGACCGGCAAAATGCATACAATGTAGCGACCATAGTTCCAGAAACGTCGCCTTCGGTCCGTTTTTTTTTCACATACACAAGGAAGGTGCATACGCGATTATAGGCGCGAACGGTGGCGTGACCCGAGCGTAGTGGGGGGCCGTCTCCGAGAGAAGACAAAAAAGATGGAAGGGCGGGCAGTACCATTGTGAGGAGTCGGAGAGTGCAAACGAAGAAGTGAGAGTGTTGCCAGCGTTGTCGCGAGAGTGTAGTCCGCGTGAAAGAGAGAGAGAGAGAGCGTTGGATCCGTGTGACGAGAGTTACAAATTAACTATTGCGTTGTCTAGACCATAATACGTTATTGTGATTAATTAACATCTGTACAATTCATTCATCGTAAATAAATCATCATTATAATATTATATTTACGATACTACAATTTGGGGGCTCAGCCGGGACCTAGTGCGCTAAGTGACAAGTGAAGAGTTTAAGTGACGGTTTATTCGTGAAAGTGATATCTCACAAAAATGACTGACTACAATGCAGGAAAAGCAGGTTTGACTGACGAGCAGGTGGCTCAGATGCAAATACCTGAGCTAAAAGACGAGCTGAGAAGACGACGGCTGAGATTAGTGGGCAGAAAACGCGAGCTGATAGAGCGATTGCTTGCTGCGTTACGCTTAGAGCGGGAACACGGTGCGCGAGAAGACGATCCAGATGATGACAACGACAGCGATTTAGAAGACGACGACGACGACGATGAGATTGGCGTGTTTAGACGTCAACGGTCCAGGAAATCGCGATCTCAATAATCAAGACGCCGGAGTTCGGGTAACTCCAGTGATAAGACGACCAAGGCAAGACGAGCCTAAGCGCACAGTGCTAACGTTCAAAGACGTAGAGGACTTGCTAGAGAAATTCAGCGGGGATGATCTGCTAAGTATAAATCGGTGGATAGAAGACTTTAAAGAAATGGCAGAACTGTGTGGTTGGTCAGACATCCACATGGTAGCTTTCGCTAAGGAACTGCTCACAGGCTCCGCTGAAACTTTCGAACAACAAGAACAATGCACGGAGTCCTGGGCGAAGCTAAAAAAGGCGATGAAGGACAAATTTGAGAATGTAGTAAGTGACCAGCAGATACATCGGGAGTTAGCGCGTAGAACGAAGAAACCAGATGAGAGTCTACAGCAATATATGTATAGTATGCGTGAGATTGCGGAACAAGGAAAGGTTGATATACAGTCGCAAATCGACTATATTATTCAGGGTATTCCTGACGAGGTCATAAATAAGGTTATATTATACGGAGCCAGGAACATGCAACAGCTGAAAGAATGTCTTAAGCAGTACGAAGCGATGAAAAGGGATATGGAAGCGGAAAAAAGATCTGGGGAACGCAAGGACGATAAGGGAAAACGATCAAAAGTGCGAAATCAGTCGAGGCAAACAAGTAGTAACAAAAGATGTTTTAATTGTGGTGGTGAGGATCATTTAAGTGCTAAGTGTCCAGAGAAAGGAAAAGGTGTTAAGTGCTTCAAGTGCAACGAATTTGGACATATTGCGGCGAAGTGTACAGCACGACCAGAAGTGTTACGACCGTTCGCGGAGAGACGCGGTCGCTAGGAAAACACGTGAGTGAGAGGCGTAAATTCTCGCTACGATTCGGTTAATCGACGCCGCGAAATAGTCGTTCCCCTGTTTCGGTTAAGATAACAGAGGTGGTTCAATGAATGTAACACTGTATAGTAAGTTATAAATCAACGTTTATTCTAACAACTTGTAAAGAAGATAGTTACGCTGGTGCGTATGTATAAGATGAGTGAGTGACTGATCTACGGGTGCATACCCGGTCAAAGGATATTGACTGTTCGACGGATGGAAAATCAGTGCTGTTCGGAGATGATGCTGTGGCGGAGGAAAGCTAAGGATGGATGTGTCTAGCGCACGGGACCATCGGATTTGTTGGTAACGATTTTGGCTAAGAGAGTGAGGTAAATAGGCTTCGTTGTTAATTGGTTAAACGAAGGTTGGTGGACTAGGAAGGGTCTTAGCCGCCCTCGATAGAAAGTGGTTAGTAGGAGGAAGGTTGCATCATACGTGAGAAAAACTTCGTGAGAGTGCAAATGAAGAAGTGAGAGTGCTGCCAGTTCACATCAATTCACATCAAAGACCAGGCCACACACCACGGGCAGGATGGCACCCAGATGTCTGCACATCCTTGGCGCGTACCTTCAATATTTTTAAGTACCCACCAGGAGTCTTGGAATTTTCATAGTTAAGGTCCTTCGGACCAAGCGAGTATCTCTTGTCTCAGATTTCCTTTTACGTTTATTGTTTACTACGGGTTAACATGGAAGGTTTTCCTCACGTCTGGTATGTTTCGTTAGCAACTTTCTTACGAGGGCGGTTAAAACCCTTCCTGGTCCACCAACCGTCTTATTATCCAATCGGAGACGGTGTCTACTGCCCTCACTTCCTTAACCAAAATTGTCATCTACAAATCCGATAGTCCCGTGTCCTTAGGCACACCCACCCCTAGCTTTCCTCAGACACAGTAAAACTTCACTTATTCTGTATCCTTAAAGTAGTCAACATATCTTTACCGGTCTCTTACTTAACGAATCAGTGTAACTAAGTTTTGCATAACGTGGTTGGAATGAATTGTGATTTATGTCAATTCAGTGTGTATTCCGTTGTGATTGCTGCATTCGTAATAAAGTTTAACTAAAACAAAATGAATAGTTGTGTTACGACTCAGCTATTTTATTTCATTATCCAACCCTCAAGTTTACGTGACACCAGCGTTGTCGTGAGAGTGCGGTTCGCGTAAGAGAGAGAGAAAGAGAGAGAGAGAGAGAGCGTTGGATCCCTTGTGACGAGAGTTACAAATTAACTATTGCGTTGTTTAGACCATAATACGTTATCGTGACTAATCAACATCTGTACAATCCATTCATTGTAAATAAATCATCATTATAATATTATATTTACGGTATTACATATATATATATATATATATATATATATATATATGTCGGAGGTGGACGGACAGCGGGACTTTGCGTCGGGAATGCTGGGAAAAACCTCTCATCACCATAGTCAAGATTTTAATGTTTAAGCAATAAAAATAAGGAAAACAACTTTTAATGTTCCAACCTGGCGTTACGACGATGGGTTCAGGTCTAAGGTGACATAACGGGTCACCAGACGTAGCCTCTCCTTAAAAACAAGGATTGACCCGAGAAGCGGGGACAGGAGTATATAAGGGTAGGTTCATCTGGATTGAGAGAGTTTTTAGTTAGTTAGTCGTTGAGCGAATTGCCGAGTAAGTCACGCTGATACTGGTCATCCCGTGGACCGTGGATTCGTTGTCACCATCATCTCGGACATCCTATTGCCGTTACTCATAGCCTCTTGTAGTGCCTATATTCGCACTGATAAATACTAACCACATCCGCGACGGTAAAGTAAGTAAAGGTTCATAGAACGCCCCAAAGTGCCAACCTGACTCCGGCATATATATATATATATATATATATATATATATATATATATATATATATATGTAATAACTAATAATATATATAATATATGTATGTACCTATATATATGCTTCACATGCAACCTAGTGATAATCACGCATGCTCTTAGTTCTAGAGTTATACACAAAAGCACGTTTGGTAATACATATACATAAACAATAAACTTACAAAATTGAACGAAATAAAAATTAAGTCATGCCAGCACGAGAATATTAGTCTTCACCAAGTTACCACCTATCGATTTGTCTTTTTCTGTTTACATTAAGGATGATTATCATCAGCGAGTTAAGTTTAGGGGGAGTTATATAAAGATGCGGTCGTTTACATCAGAGTGAAGTAAAAATTAAAATTAGTTTAAGCTTTTTTTTGAATATATCGGAAACTAAGGTTGAGCGACGGTAATATGTGCAAGGTAAAGTTGCTCAGAATAATGATTTTGACAACATATCTCAAGGTCATCGAAATCGGTGGGCGGTAATACCCCTTTGTAAATAATTACCCTATCCAATGATTATTAATTGTATATATATTTATATATTGTATATGTATGTATATGTACATATATAATCATCTTCTGAGATGTTAAACCATCTATGCATTATAAGAAACGATGTGAAATCGTTGCAAGACATTCCTCGCGTTAGTTCTACGAGTTTAAGATATTTGAAAAATATATAAAATGATACAACTAGAAGAAGGGTTGTAGGACACTTATAGTTTAAAGATGTTTAGATTTCTTATCGAGATATGTAAATAAATTATAATTTGTACTTTAAGCAAACGTATATTATTATTTCAAAAGGACACTATTGTTTCTTTAATAGTAAGGGTGACGGTAAAAAAACATTAATATTGAAACGGAAATCGATTTGAAATAAAATTGTCATACAATTGTATGCACCTTCATGCATAATTTTTGTAAGTATATGGAGGAAGAAATAAAATATAAAATTTACGATCCATTTATATAACTTAAAATCTTACATATATATATTATATAATATATACTTAATATATATATATATATATATATATAATATATATTTGCTACGTAATATATATATATATATATATATATATATATATATATATATTATGTAGCAAATTTGAACAACTTAGGGTGAAAAACAGAACATTTTGTCGACATATGCAAGTACTTACTTATGTGTACAAGGTATGATGTACATTTCAGTATATTGATTAATAACATTGCCATTATATGCTCAAACTTACGTTGTCGAGGAAATAATTTTAAATGCGACGTTTACATTCTCTTATTGTTACTTTTAGATGTGTAATTATCCTGTGAAATTAGTAACAGAAAATTCAATACGCATCACGTATATATTCCGTCGTATTTATTTATACTCCAGTTTTATGTTACGTGCATTATATACAAAACGAATGACTAAATCGTGACGACACGTTTGGCATATATGTATATATTTAGCGTTTAATCTGTCGTTGAAAAATGAACTAAACACAACTTATCGATAGTGTCTTTGATAAGTTTTAATATACTTGTGATTGTACGCATTTTTATCGAAGATCTGTACATCTGAAAGCTGCTAAATATTTCTCCCACATAATTCTCTAACAACGTATAATTCAGTTTATATATCCATTTTTTTCTCACTGGTAATAACACGTCCTCGGAGCAAAAATCATATCGTCTATATACAGATTAAAAATCCACGCTTCGTTTACAATCGTTTAAACATTGTCGAACTTTCAATCTCGAGTTACTAATAAAATACAGGCAAACGATTATCAAACGATCACCGCATCATAACCATTATTCGGTTTGCAATTTTACAATAATTCTCGCTATACGTCGTTCTCATGACTCTGTTCGACACTGTGATCGCATAAACTTTTGCAAATCACGGGCTGTCTACTTGCCGAGAATCAGCGATTTTTGCACATGATTTCAGTCTGACAATTTTTATACACAACTTTTACCACTTTCCTCCCTTTCTTTATCTTTATCATCTCGTGATGCATGACTAAAACATTTTATTTAAGTATCTTCAAGGCATGACGATGTACACCTGTTCAATGGTTGTATTTCAGGCTCAGAATGTCGGCGATTGTCAACACAGATTACAACATTTTATTTAATAACACTTGTTCGATAGTTTTAATTATTAATTAGACATCGGTATATAATATATATGATTCTTTAATATATATATTTCGTGAAGAATATTTCTTGCGAATAATTATTTATCTTATTTATCTGCTTTCTGAAAATTTGTAATCGGTAACCTGCTAAGATTCTTCTTTCTTTTTTTTTTTTTTTTCTTATATGCTTACTCTTTCTTTACATATATGATGATGTTAGCAATAGTAATGTACAGAGGCCCTTAAATAACATTTCCCCGAGAAAAGTGTATATTTCCGTGTAAACGTTGGAACAGTATCTGTCTTCTTTGATCGAAAAATATCTTTTGCGTTATAATGTTCAAATTTACTCGAAGAAGGAAAAAGCCAATTCTTAAGTTCTTTCGTGTTAATGAAGGATTTCATCCTATTGGATTAGACAGATTATTTCCTGTATTAGCTGCAAGTGTTCTCTCGTTCTTTCTTCCTTCGTCTTTTTTTAATCTCTTTTTCTTTTATACAACAATAATATCATACCTATTATATAATATTTATAGTGACGATATAAATATTATAGCATTGGTATACATTATCTTACAACTCGTATTAAAGTTATAATAAATCTAAATCTAAGTCTCACGCATGAGTCACTTTTTCTTCTCCCTTTTTTCTTCCTTTCTTCTTCCTTTTTTCTTTTTCTTTTTTCTCTCTTTTTGACGGTACTAATCCTGTAAGAAATCAAATGTTCTCTATCGATGTTTAACCCTACTATAATCTTAGTTGTTAACGCGTTTTTATGCAAAGCCCTTAAAAGCAAGAGAGTAGAATACAGTCTATCAATGCTGCTGCGTGCAAAGAAACAAATTCTGTTCATTTAAGCACGATATATAATTTTTCGGCAATACAATGTCAGACTGCACATCGACGTTGCTCTTTTTCTTCTTTTTTGCCATTTGCGTTCACTTTTCGTTTTCGAAACAAATACGGCAGATTTTCATGTCCGATAAAAATATTTTACACTTTGACATTGTAGGTCGATCGTCCCATAAATAACGCGATTTTTCTGACACTTAAGTTTAAAGCGAAGGAAGTTATCGTTACATGGTTCAGAATTTTATGAAAAGAGGATAGAAAATTTCAAGTAGAAAGATATCTACTACGCCAACAATTATATAATAGAAATAAAAGAGAGTATATTACTGATTGACCAAATATATTGGCAGAAAACATTACATTATTTACGGGGTGTGTTAATATAACTGTTTGCGATGCTAGTCGACTTTTCTTCAAGTTTTCTGAGATGTACGGAAAGCAAATACAAAACACTTTACGTGTATAAAAAGCCAGTGTTTATGTTTATTCGTGTTGTTGTTGTACGGTTAATAGAGGATACCGCAGACAGTGAACGTTATATCGTCGATTCGTAATTCGGTTTGTATCGCTGAACAAAATGAGATTCAGTCTCGGTTGCTTTAAATACAGCAATACATATTTGGAAATATCATCGCCAAAATGAACTTACGAATTCTTCGAAGAAGCATGAATGCCATGAATATATAAATGACATTTTTTGTACACCTTAGAACGATGTAACATTGCACAATATGTTACGCATAAGTAATAAATATTCTTAGATTTAAAGACATCTTTATATCTTCTCTTGCGCTAAAAATGAATCGTGTCGAAAGTCATGGATCCCTTTATTACTACCTTTTCATAAGTGATATTCATGTTAGATTATCTTGGAAAAAAATGAATAAACAGTTTCCACGAAACGACCATGTTAAAAAAGAAAGAAAGAAAAAGGAAAAAAAAAAAGAAAATTTGTCCGTGTTTTACTATTCTTCTTAAGAACAAACTATCATTTTAAATGAAACACGGGGAAGCGTTCCTCTTTAGAAAGTGAAGAATTTGCAAATAATTATACTCGTTTACGAAAATAATAACATTAACCGATTCGTTAACGAGACGATACAACCGACAGTGCTTTCTGAAGTTTCACGGTAGCTATTAGTTCTTGCGTACTATGCCCGATTTCAATTTCCTTTATTCTTGTAAACAGGACATTATACAGATTATAGACAAGTTGGACAATTTTGTAGTGAAGTGAAAATAGGAAATTTCGTTTCTTAATTATTCAACGCTGTTGTCAATGAGCTATTCATAATTCTAGAAAAATGATATCGTTTATTCACGTAATTCTTTCGAAACTATTATGGATACCATAATTCGTTAAATGATCAAAAGAAGAAAAAGGAATGGCAAACAACTGTTGTTCGCGCTGATTCGTTATTCCTTTAGTGTTAAATACGCGTATATACAATATACATACGTATCTTTTTAAAGGATATTCTCGTCAAAGACGTGTGTATATCTTTTCAAAAGCTCGCCGCCACGTAAATACATGTCCGTCGCAAATGTTACACTGCAAATTCTGTCTTACTTTCTTCTTATACTAACGTCTCATATCGTCCATATCGTTCTTCAGGAAATGTAACATATTTGTAACGCAAAATGTGGCCATACTGGCAAATTTGGTCCAACACGTACGTGGTTCTCGTATAAGGGCATCGGAGTTAAAATCTGCCAATCGCGTCCAGATCGTTTGCATACTCTTTCTTCATATATTTACAATTCACGAATTTTATGTATATCTTTTAGTATACACGATCCTATTGAGAATTGAAAGAAATAATTTCTTGCGTAAAGAAAGATAAATTGCGTAAAGATATTTCATTAGAAATATGAAACATAAAATATTGTGGAATTTTGTTCGATTTAAATTTACGTTTTGAAACAATTTGTATAGGATGTACAAAAGATAAGTTTGGAAAATACCATAGCGGCATTCCACATTTTTGGAACGGTGGAGATTCGAAAAAAAAAAAATTCCTACAGAATTGAACCCTAACGTTGAGGTTCAAGATTATTTTTTTTCTATTCCATCGTATTCTACTCGTCACGAGGATCAAACGCCTCGAGGGAACCACGAGTCGCACTCGGTTGTTCTCTTCGAGAAGATTATTAAAGTTTTATTATTAATTCCACATATGTACGCGTGTATGTATATACATTGTGTACCGAAAATCGTGGTAGAAGTCGAGAGGCGGAGTTTCACCATGCAAAGGTAAGTCGAAAATGTAGAATGGTGAGTGTTGATACAAGGCTACGTTTCCGAGAAAACCCAACTATGAAATTTCATCGTGTGCACTTGAAAAGCAACGAGAATGAAGTATATGCAGCTTCATAGCTGATTTTCTCGAAAACGAAGCCACGTATGAAAAATTGTAACTTTGCGCGTGATACTCTGTACCACGATCTTCGGTACATCCTATATAAAACTGATATTACTCATAATATATTTGCATCTTGCGATCAGGCGGAGTTTACATAGCGCGCTATTGACGAAGCCGCTGTCAATTATTCTTTAGCACATTTGAAACAACAGATCGACAATCGGCAAAGAATAACGAAAGATGACTGCGGTTCAGAAGTTCCAGGTCGTCGTCATTTCTTACGATTGGATCAATTCAGTGGATCAGTTCAGGTGAACGGATTATATCCATCGAAGGATGAATTAAAATATCGAATCGAATATCGTCTAGAATCAAGGCGTAATCTTAGGGAGAGACTTGGCCGAAAAGTAGAAATGCGAGTCCGGTGCTGTTTAAACAACGCGTTAAAGTGATGGCCATACGAAAGTTAGCACGGCTATTATGCAGATTCGAAAAGGAAGAAAGAAAGAAAGATACCTGCGTGCGACGGTAGATGCCATTTATCGTGTATTTGACTATGAAACGTAAATATATTATAAATAAGATCAGTTATATATATATACATATATACATATTGATGCTCGTTGATTGTTAAGACGTTTGATCCTCGTGATGAGTAGAATATGATGCAATAATAAAATTTGACTTTGAATTTCAAGCTCAAGGTGAATTTTGCACGAACTTTTTTTTTTTAAATCTCCGCCGATCCAAACGCGTGGAGTCCCACTATGATGGCTTTTACGCTTACTTTTTACACACTCTTTACATAACAAGCGCATTTTACTTTCTTTATTCTTCTGTAAATTAATGAAATAGGTACAAACGGTAAATTGATAATGGTATTCGTTGTCGATTCTTGCAATTTTCAAATACTATTTAGTATTGTTAAATATAGGAATTGATCAAATTTAAGTATAATTAATATTCAAAACACCATATGTATAAATATGCATAAATATGCATAATGCAACTGTTCCCTATAGTTGATGTAATATAACTTATTTAAAATTTTGTTATTTGTTTGTTACTTAGAATTATTCAACATTTCTTTCATAATTTCAATCATAAATCAATTTGAATGCATTCTTGAAACTTATAAAATTGCTATTTTCATTTTTAACATTCATTTATGTATTTTCATTTTCCTCTTTTATACAATTTTCAAAAGTAATTAGGTGATAAAAGATATAAATTGATAATTACTTAAAAATTGATAAAAGATATAATTTGATCTACTGTAGCAGAAAAATATCTATTTACCAATATTTTCTGCATATTCGAAAAATCTGGGAATATTTTTAATTTAAAACTAAGAAACGAAAAGAGAGAGAGAGAGAGAGAGAGATCAATTCAGAGAGAAAATCAATTACACATATAATTATACATGTATTAAATATGTTACAGAATTTCATTCGTGCGATTTTATGATTTTGAAAATGCAATATTTATATCTCGAGTATCATAATGTATAATTTATAATATGGTGCTGATAACGTTATTTTTTCGTTAAGATATTTTTAAGAAGATAGCTTAGTTCCTGTATTTCGCCGATTAGAGTTGAAAATTAATTTTTAAACGTACGGTCGTATCGAAAGTACTAAGAAGAATATTTTTAGAATTTTATATGTCTGCTATTTGCAAACGGCAATACGCAGATTCGGACAGATTTTAATGCCTCAGCCAATTGTTCCTATAATGAGTTTTATATATATGTATATATGCATATATGTATCGTGTATATGTTTGCACTTGCAAATTGTCAAATATTTCACTATGTCTTTAATATTTTCTCCTTTTTTTTCCATATGATTACATTTTATTACCTACGCACGTACATGGTATGTATTTTCCTCAGTACAGTGCATCGATGCTGTACATAACAAAGATTCATGGTATGCTTTCTACACAGAGCCATTTTAATTGCTTCTATGTGTATCATTTATTATTTTTCCTATGTTCGGTATTATGTTTCATAACGTTATTCTGTGACTGATATTATATACCATATAACAGATTTAAAAATATTTCAGAATTAAACAAGAAATAATAGAATGACTATAATAGATGAATAGCAACTTAGAACATAATAAAAATACATTATTACAAGTAATGAGAGTAATAAAAAAAGAGAGGAAAACAAAATGAGGAAGTAGGTACATAGGATTTGTTCAAGTGCATTCATTTTACACAATGTTAGAGAAAGTATTTAGAGGGAGGAATTGGGAAGATAGATATAATGTGGTGAAGAAAATGCCAGTAGAGTAGCCGCCACTTTACTTTACTTCTGTTTTCCTAAATCACAGTCACATGTATGGCTGCTAAATCACGGAACATATTTCATCACCAATATTTTTTAACAAAAAAAGAGAGAAAAGAAGGAAAGGGGAAGAAAATATGAAAAGTAACTTCAAAATCTTATCAATACTGGAAAGATAGTTCACTAGTTTACACAAGTACAAAATATAATATTTCATTTAAATTCTTTGAAAGGGGCAAGTACTTAGAGACACTCAATCTCTGTTAACGTCCATTCCTGTATACAAGAAAAAGTTATTCAGAAAACAATGTGATCATTCCAGAAAAAGCCAGATATATTAAAATGTTCCTTCTTTTTTTAAATATCCGTAACGTGAGAAATATTTTATCACCTTCATTTGTGTAAATTATAAATTAGATTACATGATTCATATAAAATATCGTGAAAACCACAACTTTTAAAACAAAGATATTTTTAAAAAAAGGTAAAGCTATTATACCTAAAATATTACTTTTGATTAAATAATGTAGTATTTATAAAACGAACGTTAAAAGATATTGAATTTGAGATAATTTTTGCTATTATAAACGACTTTAAAATTTTTCTCTGAGTACTAATTCTGATAAAAGTGACGCGGTAAATAAGAAGAGTAACATTGTTTAAAAGATGTGATATGAACACGGAATATATGATTTCTAATAAAGCCGTCTAATAAATGTGTAAATATCGCTAAATTACATTTTTTACACAATAAATATACTTTTAAGGAGATAGAGATAGAGAGAGAGAGAGAAAGACAGACAGACAGAGACAGACAGACAGAGAGAAGAAACTTCATCTTAAAAAGAAATCAAAACTTTTTCAAAGTATTGTTCACAGGAGTGACCAATGCAGATTTCAAGTGTCTCTTCTCTTCGGTAATCGCTTGCCACCAGTGCGTTTAACGCTCTATAAAAAAACAATAATCAAGAAATGGTAAGAGAGTAATGTAATTTCGTGCGCGCGCACGGGCGCGTGTGTGTACACAAATAATAATATCCTAACACTTTAGGAAAGGGTTAACTTTGGAGAAGGGTTGGGGGACCATTCCGTGCGCAACAGTTCATATCTGAAGGCCCACAATCTATAAATTTTTTCTTTTTTTGTTTTATCCTAATCCTGCCTGCGTTTTCATTATAATTATTATTCTACAAATTACAATGCTCTACTCTACCGTTTCGGATGTATCCTAATTTTTATATAATATATATATATTCAGTATATTGTATATTTTTCCTATTTACAAAATATGTAGAATAGACATTGTTCCTATCCTAACTACAATATGCGTGCCGTGGCGCGAGACTTTTAAACCTTTCAAGGTGCGCTTTTTTTTTTATAAACATATCACTAATTACATAATCTATTTTACAGCCAAATTCAACAATTTCTGTTGAAATTCAACGCGTTTCCTCTAAAGGTGTGAACATTTCTCTATAACGTAAAAATACATTTGACCGATAAAATGCGCTAAAATAAACGAAATATGTATATATATATAATTTTCATAATGAACAACGATTTCTGTTAAAAGCGTAGTAACAAAATTTGAATTGCAACAACATATTCAATAAACCTCCTCGGCACCTTTTTTCTTAGCTTGGTGCTTGATATTAGTATTAAATTTTATCTATTTGCAATTATATTTTCCATTAAATCATATACGCATTTAATTAGGGCATGCTAAAGATAAAAGCAAATAACTTGTCATGGCCAAAAAAAAAGAAAAAAAAAAAGAAAAAAAAACAGAAAAAAATACGGCCTTCATAAAACCGCTTACATCTAAATTGGCCAAAAGGAAAAAAGAGAAAAGAAGTAAAGAAAAAAGCAGATTGACTTTAAAATGCTTATAAAACGTAAATCAAACGCGTTGAATTTAAGCAGAGTTCTAAAAACAGTAGATAAGTACTTTCGAGAATATTGTAAACATATTACATATTACCTATCAAATGGGGTCTAACAATTAATTCTTTATTATTAAGGGACTTTTTATTACGCATGCATTCCCTTGTTTGTCGCCGCACAATGGCACGATTTTTATCTCCATTATAATAATCTATGAATCACCAAAAGAATGCTTCCGTCTTAAAATTGTCAGACACAGCATCATAGATACTTTAAACTCTCCAGATATCTTCCACTCCAAGTCATGCCATAGTATTTACAAGTAAAATAAACATATCTGCAGACTGCATTACATAAATTTTGTGCAATGTTTATCGCAGTTCTTTCTTTTTTCTATAGTTTTCTTTTTCATCTATATCATATATAAAGTATAACTAAAGTATATAAACTCTGATTTCATCTTATAATGCTTCATTAATTCTAATACTCTCTGATTACGTTTTTCTCTTCCTCTTTCTCACAAAAACACCCACACACATCCTACACTCACGCGAAACTTCATTTTCTATATCATGCATACTCCTTCTTTCTTTCTACTTGGATCTCATAGTATTTTTAACAATGTTTAACAATGGCTTAGGCCTTCCATAATCCTTGCAAGGTGTTTCGATGTACAAATATCGGTTATGTACGTTTGGTACTGTACAACTATGAGTTGTGATTTTATAATGTAGTAAAATAATTTCTTCACTTCTATATTACCATTTCATCTTTAGATTTAGAATACAGAAGAGTATTGTCTTTTCTTCTGATAGAAGAAAGCTCTTTTTTTTCGAATTACATATTTCGAAACAGTTATTTTATGTGATTCTATTATTCCTTCCTCGTTTCATTATTAAACAGGATAATATGATTAAGCCTGTAAGTTGAGCTTTTAACTTTCTAATGAACGTTATATCGTTGCTAAAATACAGTAGATTCTTTATCACACCAACATTTTACAATTTTACATGTTATTATTCCAATGGAACACAGATACTCGAACACGCATTTAAGTCAACATTAGTAATCTTGAGAAACAGTCGACTCAATATTTCTTCAGTTTTATATACAATAAGAAGATTTTACTGATATGTGTACATCAAACTCACCTTGATATGCCTGTCTAAGTTACCTGCACCAGGTTACATCAAAGTTCGAATTGCACTAAAGCCTTGCAGCACTTTACAACTCGCTAAAACTTGTACATCAACAATTTTTTCGATAAAAACTTTCCTTCTTTCAATGAATAATGATGTACTCATGCTGTGGAGTAAGTGGATGCATAGTATCACAGTTGGCACGTGGGCGCTAGCTACCACTACTGCTTACAGGCAGTATATGTGGAGCTCCCATCGACGTAGGGGGAGCAGTCAATGGTCCTATGGAAATGGTCGTAAATTTTATAACATACATCATCTCTTACAATTATTATATTCAAGAATAAAAAAAAATATGAAATAATTACCAGTTATGTTAGGTGAAGGTTCAGAGACAGGTAGTGGACTCACTAGACTGTTAGCACTCATAGGTGTTGAGTTAGCTTTTAATTTTTGCCTGACCTCTCTAATCTTTAATTGCAAACTTGTCTTATTAGGAAATATATCTGAATGTTTTGCTTGAAAAGTTGTAGTAGCTTGCGTTGAAGGAAAGTAACCATGTTCTTGAAATAATTGCATTACAAGGTGTCGACGTTGCTCTAGTACTTTCCTATGACCCCGGTCATTTTCGCTCCTGCCAATTCCTACAGAGTTTCCAGCACCTCCTCCAGGCGTTTTTGGTGTCCTAGGAGAGCTAGCATCAACATCTCCCACTAGATCGGTGTTAGTTCTATATGCATCAACATTGAAATCTGGACCAAAGAACGTGTTTCCTGTCAATTTGACACTGGAAGTTGATTTTGGAGTAGCAGATATTGACGTATCTGATTCGATGTCGTCCTCATTCACTATTTCAAAAGATACTTTTATTAAATTAACAATAAAAATTTGAAAGATAAAAATGTTCTTTTGTGGTGTCACATTATGATATCATATTAATAAAATAATTACTTGTGGGCCTATGAGGTGCTTGTGCAGATTTTTTTCGATAACTTTGTATTTGCATTGACGACTGTAAATTTGAAGCATGTAAGCCAGACGTTACTACTGAACCATGACCACAGGAACCCGCTGTATTGATACTGATTGCACTTGGACTTTGTATATCTTCTGGTTTAAATTCTGGTAAGGACGAAAATTTTTCTTGGAAATTCACTTGCTCGAGAACTCTGTAATCAATTGTATTTTCTCATATTTACTTGTCATAGATGTAAACAAGTGACATAATTATAAAAAAATTCAAGCAACTGTTAATTTGACATACCGGTCCATTCCATCTTCAACATTTTTCTTGAAGAAAGAACCCTTTTTAGTAGATGGTGACGGGGAAGCATGAGATTCTGAAAAATTTTGTTGTTGCTGTATTTGCTCTGTCGCTTGAGATGTGTTCGTTTGTGGACGATTGTCGCAATGTTGAGACACCAGAGGCCCATGGTCTCCTGCAGTTGATGTGGGAGGCATTGCTATGAAAGAACAGAAAGAAAATATACAAAAACTCTATTTTTAAAACTTGCAAATTCGATTTCATTATTAAAAAGAATTGATATTTATACCATCATTTAAATAGATTATTGTTACGGTAGAAATATTATGGGATCGATAAAATTGTACCCATTGATTGTCTCCTTTGTAACGGTGCTCGGCCAAGCTGTGCTGGAGTTGGAGCAAGCATAAAAGGACCCTTACTTGGGCCTATATCATTAAGCTGTGTTTCATCCATGGAATATGATTTATTTGTGGAAATTTCACTACTACCATGGTTACTGAGTGGTGTATGGGGAGTATGTGGAGTAGATGGCTGTTTATGTTTGTCATTCGTAGTAGGCAGAAGAATATTCACGGTATCTTTTCTTTCCTGATCAGACTTTACATTGGTTACTGAAAAGGGATAGAAGAAACCTTTAATAGTTCCCATTCGAAATACACATGTTGTTATTGTTATATATTATAAATCCCATATTGAAAACAATCTATGTATATTAAAAAAAGTTTTTCGGAAATTATTAAAGAAATCAATGATAACATACCATAAAACTGAGCATGATTATTCCCTACTTGATTTTCACCTTTTTCTGATTCTGCAAGACGTGTTATTGAATGACCAATTCCTCGATAAGTCGACGTAGTAGAAGTTGTTGAAACCGAGTATGGTTTGCTCACTATGACACTTTGGGTTTCCATCTTATTACCAGAAACTAAACCTTGTGAGGATATGTTGCGATTGCCAGCATCTATAATTAACAACATGCATTTACTTTATATCCTTTTTGTAATTTTAGAATCAGCGTGATTTCAAATTAAAGATATTTTCAAGAAAACAGGTAAAAAGATGATATGGAAATGTTATAAATATAGTCTTGCTGTATGATTTTTATATATATATATAGACTATACGAATATTAGATCAATTTTGAAGTGGTTACATTCTACAGAAACTTACCAGAGATTGGTATATTGAATCCACAGTACATCCGGGGATGAGGTGATGTTGGACCAAGATACTGCGATCCCTGCTGCGGTTTGGAAACAGCCACCAAATCGTTATCGAGCAATGTTAGAGTGAACGATGGTTGATAAGGGACAGCTGAAGTAAGGGGGCGAAGAATAGTGCCTAAAGACTGCAACGGCTGCTGTTGTTTAAACAGAGCCATCATAGGTTTCGATCCAATCTGTCAGTATTGTTAAACTTTTGTAGTTCAATCTTTGAGTTTATTCGCATGTGTTTACATAGAACTCTTTGAGAAATCCAAGAGTTCGCTGCTCCCTCAATTCAGGTTATAACATTGGAGAGAAAAAAAAATAGAAAATAGAAAGAAAGAAAAAGAAAAATAATAAGGCAGCAAGGTAAGTAGGCACGTGCGAATAGCACTCGAATTATACTTAAACATTATAGTAACTATTCATACCTTGTATTCAGACAGTTCATAAAGTAAACATTTTCAAGATAATAAATAAGTAATCGTTTGAATGTAGAAAACATAATTATGCTTGTATTAAAAGTATTATTTGTAATTATTAGTGTTAACCATTAAAACAAGCTTTTCAGTTATCACTCATCCTTCATTCAAACGATGAGCATGAAATGTTTTAAGTATTCACACATGCCTGGACAAAAAGGAGCATTTTACAGAGGATTTCAAGGAAACAAAACATTTTACATGTCTTTAAATTCAGTTACGTTCATATACAGGTTCACTTCGTCTGGACTATTTTAGGTATGTATGTTACTATCATAAACTTTCAATAATTTATCTGCAATACTTACGGAATGTAATACCGGAGCAGCCGTAAATTTAGGCATATTTCTTCCATTCTCATGAATGCTTGCCACCAAATTGCTCATACTATATTGGGTACTATACTGTTGTTCATTTTTCACTGGTTCTGGTTTAACAACTTTTGGAGATATTGGCATGGTAATAAAAGCCCCACCAGTAGGTTGAAAACCTGATACTCCAGTCGGATTGACGGGGCTATGATAAGGATATGTGCTGGATAGAACCGAAACGCTTCCTCCTTTATCCATAGAAGTATGATGATACTTAGTTGTAGTCTCAATACCTGTTGAAGGTATTCGTGCTAGACAAACGGAGAAATTGGTTTTACCATACTATACTACATAACTAATGCATTATGGTTTTTATTTTATTAGATATGAAAGCGAACCTTTTATCGGTTTAGGTCTACAGGTTACTTCTTGTTTAACATTCATTGCTTCCCTCTTCTGACCGCTTACAGGTGAAAACCGTGATTGCGTGTAACATTTTTTTTCAGCATCGTCATCTTGTACGTCATTATCGCTATCTGTTAGTTTATCTTTGCACTTTAAATCTATTTCAGGTTGTGGATCTTCACAGATTACCATTTGATCTTCGTCTGATGCATTACCATCTTCCTCCTGTTTTAAATCAGGTTCTGTATTTTCAAGTGGCAGAGGCATTTCCATTATCCTATGAGTATGCGACTGATTGATAACCTAAATATGAATGAAATTGTTTAATTCTATAAAATGAAAAATAAAATGTTAAAATTGTAAGTGATTTAAATAAAATTTACATCGATCGTGGGAGCTTCATTGTATACAGTAGTAACGGGAACAGTAATTTCGTCTGTAGCTCTTGGCGTTAATGGTACATCGTCTGCCGGTGGTCCCGTGTCTGTTTCTTCCCCAGTACTGTTCAATTTCCCTCGGGATTCGCTACCTTTGAAACTTGTCGTTGAAGATTTCCGTCTATCTTTGCTACACCATTTCCAATCTGGATGCGCTTTAAAATGTGCTTCTTTCACCTCCGATGCAAGATCATGATATTTTTGTTTTTCTTCTGGACCTAATGCATACCACCACTCTCCTAATATCTTGGACACAGTACGATTATCTTGGTTTGGATGTCTTTGATGCACCACTGCACGATGTCGTTTAGAAAAAATCATAAATGCGTTCATCGGTCGGCGTATTCTGTCTTTAGTCTGTAAAATTATATTATGAATGAGATATGCTTATGTGTTTGGCTAACCATTACATTATATCGGAATAAATTTAGGACATGATATTACTTTGAGATAAAAATAATAATAATATATTCACCATCTACTTATCTGAAGTATAGTACTTACTTTAAGTGGACTCTGAGGCTCTTTAGAATGCAATGCACTAAGAGACTGACTGCGTCTCTTATTAGCATTAGCCTCAACTTCTACGGGAGTTGTCGGTTCTGTTTCAAAAACATCGTCATCTTCTTCTTCAGCGGGAGTTATAGGATCCGGACCCGGTCCAGATCCATCTTCACCAGGCGTACTCATGCCAATTGGAATTGGAGGCGCGCTCAAAGGTGGACTTAATGCAGATGGTGGAGGACTTACTTCTGACTGATCCAGTACCGTTGTCTGCCAAGGGAAAGCTGCAATGATATTTTCGTGTTAGTCACAATCACTTTGGTTAACTCTTTGCGGACGAGAGTCGGCAAATAGCCGCCCGAATCTGTTCACAATTCCGGACAGTTATTTTGAAGTGGCTGGCATACGTCTATTTTTCTGAGCGATAGTCTTATGCGTATTTACGCATGGGTATAGTAAACTAAACAGTATTATGTTTTTGATGAAAGAAAATTATAGATCTTTAAAAATCTTATCTTCCGTTTAACGTAAACTCGCGATGCAAGATGATGGTCAAGTCAGAACGAATTTCAATCTTTCAATGACATTACCAGACGAATCAGCAAGCTTTTTATATATTTTATATATTTTTTATAATACCTTATATACGATGCCTAAAAGATCCAGAAAGAACATGTTCGATAGTGATAGTAGTGATAACGAACATTATTTTGAACCTGACAAAATAGAAGACAACGACAGCACTTTAGACAGTGAGAACGAACTCCATCCAACAAGGAATCGTCTCAGACATTTGGATATTTCTAGTAACAGTGACAATGATGATGAACTAAATATTGATGAAAATAATACAAGCCTCAACAATGAATAACGCAAACGTTCAACGTGTATATTTTCTCAATTGCGCACGCCAATACCTCTCGTCCACAGCGACGCTAGCTCGTCGAGCGGCCCCGTCCGCAAAAAGTTAATAATGATGTGAGAAGGGCAATGGAAATATGTGTTGGAGTATCATGAAAACAATTGTATTAATGAAATTAGTAAAGTAGTTAATATTATCCTTAAGTATAATATAGATTACAAATGTAACAAAAAGATATCAAATAGCAAAACAGTATCATACTCTGAATCTTTTGACATTTTAGGAATTAACATAATTTTCTTTTGCATTAATAAAGATCCAATAAGCGAACGTTATTAGTCACGCTTTGACAATGTTAAAGTAACATTGAACATAAAATATGATAATGTTTTGTATTCTGATTTTAAAAAATGAGGCAAAATACATAGTTAAAACATGAGCAAAAGATTAATAGATAGTACTTGCTGTAAAATATACAACAATACATTTTGTATGTTTCACAAGCATTCCTTTAACACGTTGACTGCCACGCGTGTTTTCAAAGAAATCTCCGTCAGGCCACGCGTACAGCAGTACCAAGCGTTCTCTGCTATTTATTTTATTTATTTATGCTATGATATTTTAGTAATGCGAGTCGGTCAAGTGGTGGTCTCAAGAATGATCTTTCGTTTCATTTGTTCGCAACATTAAAACCACTAGCTGTTGTTGAATATAATGAAGGAAAGTGTGGTATAGATTATCCCTATCAAATGGTTTCTTATGCCACCACAATTAGAAAAGGAATCAAATGGTACAGAAAACTTGGCATTCAATTCCTCCTGCGAATTTCTATTGTAAACGCTTTGACGGTTTACAAAATTGCAACAAGAAAAAATATAAATATTAGAATATTTAGACAATTATTAGTTGCAAAATTATTAGGGTCGTCTGAAAATACAAAAAATCCTTGTCTTCGACGGAGTCAGCATAATATCGCCGTTCGGAAAAACGATTCCGGAAGAAGCATTAGACGCGCATGCAAACTATGTTATGCAAATAAAAGACGTCGAATGGACTGAACAAAGGCACCAATGAATTTGAAGAAAACAACAACTTATTGTCCAAAATGTCCCCACCAACCTCAGCTATGTATAGAATGCTTTAAAGTTTTACATTCTAAATAATTTTTTTAATAAACCATTTTCGTATTTTTATTTTATAACAATTCAACAGTTTTGTTATTATGGAATATCTTTTCAAATACCTACGACGATCCTTCGCAAGTAGTCAAATAAGCGACACTCGAATATGGGTTACGCGGCCTGATCAGAAACTTTGCTGACACCCGAATACGGGTGTCGTGGCAGTCAACGTGTTAAAATAAGTTGCAGAAACTATAAAAGTATCAAAATATATGTTATACATGAATTTACTCTCTTTATAATATCATGATTAAATTCTAGTATATTTCGTTAAACATAAATAAGTATATATATAAAATTATTATTATTATATCTATACGTTTTTATGCTAGAAATATAGTATTTTATATATTTTATTATGCTATAATTTTAATTGTTAGTACACAAACTAAAATAACAAATATCAATATTTGCTTCCAGTAACTTTATAACTATATAACAATATCCTTATAGTATAAGATTTACTAAGATTTACTAAGAAAAGCTTACATTTTTTACTATTTAATGAATGTTAGAGGGCACGTGTAATCTTATGCACCATTGATAACGTATGTACTTTACAACAAATGTAAGGATAGTCACACGTTTTGTTTGGCAATTAAAATTCAAACCTTTTTTCCAGTTGCGCACTGCATTGTTCAGTAATGATGGGGGATGGGGCTGGTATGCAGGAGGTACATCATGGTTGCCATCTGTGAAAGTCTTACCGTTTAGTCAAATTCACTGTTATGATATTGATGCAAAATGATAAAATAAAATAATGTGAACGTAAATTTGAGTTTCAGCATCTCATAAGATTAATTCATATATATAAGGTGTCAATTTTTTCTATTGATAATTGATATCAGGCTTTTTTTAGCAAGTTACATAATGAAATTATGCTCGACCAAAATATACAAATGAAAAATAATTTTTTAACGCAGTTGTTACTGGGAAAGATTTCACGCAAACTATACGTCATATTGAAAGCTAAACATAAACGTTTAATAAGATGATAATAGATTTTCTAATGTTGATATACTTACACAGAACTCCATTATTTTTAGAATTTTCTTCCCTAGACGATTGTGTTTTAGAAATTTGTACCAAGTGCGCGGGTTGTACAATTACATGCTGGAAGACACTTGTTGGGGTAGGCGGGTTTGAAGCTTCAGTAGTGGTTGTCATCACAACGCTCGTAGGTGGTGGTTGCGCTCTCTGCATATCCATATGAGAGGATGCATGTGTAGCTACTTTACTCGCCTAATGATCGTTATTTAGAATTCGTGATAAAAAAAAAGAATTACTAGTAAAATTACTAAAGCAATACTAGAGCTACTTACTTGCAAAACGGATAATTTATCAACATGGACGGACGAAACAGCAGGTGACTGTGGAGGTTGGCATTGCGTTTGATGTAACGTTGCTGGAAGCTGACCTAAGTGATTCATTAATGCTGGTCTATATTTATCATCTTGATTGTTTATATGGCCTGCTGCAGACACATCCATACTATTTTTGATCACAAGATACTTTTTTTCGTGTTGATGTTGCATTACATATATTGGTTGATTTTGCGTTTGTGGTTGAGCATAATCAACTGGTTGTTCTAAAGGCTTATGCAAAAGAGTTAAGTTTTGTGGTGTTGGTGCAGACAATGGCATATGAGGTGAATGAGATGGTTTCAATATTTGCGGGTTTTGTTCAGATATTTCAGAGTGACTGGAAAAGCCATTGTTTGTTGTGAGTGCATGCTGAAGAATTATGCCTTGTTGTTGTTGAGCTATAGTCGTCACAACTGATGGATGCCGCGGCGGTGGGCTTTGTTCCGACCATGACAAAGTTAAATTAGATCCAGGTATTCCACGACTCACAGGAGAGATTCTTATCACGCTTGTTCCTATACTAGCAGGGACTGGGGCAGTCGGAGCTGGTCGATTTGATCTAACCACCCGATTGGGTTCAGGTTTTATCACCTGCTGCTGATACTGAGTAAGGAAAGTAGATTGAGTAGGTGAATGTTTCCATTTTGCACCAGGCGAAATTAATGGAGTTGCATGATGAGCAGGGCTTGAAATAGGCATAAACACATTGTTTTGATTCAGTCCCAAAGGTGGTACTGGAGACTGATTGATACAAGGAGATATAGAAGACTGTCCAGTTGGCGAGGAAAAGGCTGGTGTTGCTGATCTAGAGCTTCCCAAGGAAACTATAATGATAAAATATTACGCGAATTAGATCGATAAGTTAACAATTCAAATATCTTGTAAAATATAAAAATTTGAGAAAGTTACCTAGCATATTAGCAGCTTCAGTTTCGTCTTGATCAAATCGACCAGCAATTCTTCTATCTCCATAATTTGGAGAAGTGTCAGAATCTCTAGATGTTTCCTCACCATCCATCTTACCACTAGAAGTATTCTTAATTAATATGTGATATTATTAAATGCGATGATATTTAGTTGCGGATCATTGCATGTCTTCTTACCCAGGAAAGGTATTGGTTGGACCTCTAAGACAAGAACCTTTCAAACTAAGATGACGAGAACAGTATCCCCTTCGTTGACTTTCTTTAGAACATCCCTCTTTACTACAGAGTCTGCGCCATTGTTTACCGTTGAACTTTTTTCTAACTCCACTTGGTGTAGCCACTACATCACCTTTTTTATATCTATGTGGCGTTGCCGCCTGAGATCTATCGAACAATTTAACAATTCAACGATAGATTGTTATGCTTGTTCCCTATATACTTTATTCGCAAATAAGGAAAATCATTTAATTATCGTTATTACCTGGGCGTGGCTGCTTGAGAACGAGGAGTTATGCTGCGTTGCTCGACTAAACTACTGGTACTTCCTCGACTTTGCATGCTGCTTCTTTTACTGCTGCCTGACAATTTTGCATCTGTCAATTGAATTATTATGTTACTATTGCGTTTTCCTAGTTTTATACTCGATAATTCACGATTATGATAAAAATGAGAAAATATATCGAATACAATATTATCGTGAAATGAAATTATGTCAACATTTATTACAGCCATAACTATAATATGTAATTTTTGAAATTTAAATGCTCATCTATTTAGTGGTTGTGTATCTTCATTAACGAAATGTGCTATATCTAAATCATACAAGAGATAGAATTTTATCTAACCTGCATCCGAAGGGAATGTAATATCTTCCCTATCCAAGTCATCTTCGCTTTCTAAATCATCATACGGTCGACTTCCATTACTTAATGCTGTAGTGGCAGGATGTGCAGAGGTGGCTAGAGTCATGAGAGGGCTAGTACCAGTAGTTCTGTAATAACCACCTGTGTCGCTATGAGTTGATATATGAGATGTATGATGAGAAGTGTGATGAAGTTGCAAAATTGGCACTGCTGTTGAAGGTTCTGAAGAATTTCGATAGCCATGTTCTGCGCAAATAAAGGACGCAAAGCATTTAAATAAATGAAAGTAAAATTTCTCGGTTAAAAGATATTCATTTACAGATGCATGTATTGCGCAGAAGTATTCCATACCAATTCCTTCGACCCTCGAAGAATCACAGTCTTCCAATCCTTCTTCTAGCTCGTCCCACCATGGGGGTTGCACTAACCGTAGATCCGCACGTTTCACAACATAACTATCACTCTGATCATCTTCCCTTGGTATTTTAACAACAAAACGCTTAGGTTTGGTTAAAATTTTGCACACTGTCCCTTTTACAAACACTTTAGCAGCATCGATATGATTGTTTGACGTTGGACACCTAATACAAACTTTCGCATCTAAAGTCACTTGGCCAACCGAAGGGCTCGCATCACCTATCACATCGTACCTCCCCGCGCCCAAAATGTCAGTGTAACGCATTAGTTTTCTTTCCCCGTCAAACTCTATGTAAATTTCTCCTTGAACAACATTACGAATAACACCTGGATAATAATATGAATCCCTTAAAGCTAACACTCTGTGGTCGCGCCACTCACTGAGATCAATAGCAACAGTAGCAGGCCGAGGACGAGAACGTAAAGATTCCTCTCGAACAGAATAATCCACTGCTGTACTTTGAGGCGGTAAAACTACCACCGAATGTGCCGAGGATACCTATTAAAGTATTCCTTGCGTTAATTAATTTCTGAAGCTTGTACTATTATTATTTGAGCAAGTATCAAACTTTAGTAAGAATTAATTATCTAATAATGTCGTGTTATATACCTGTACCTGATAGCAATCGGATTCTTGCTGCTGCGGCGATTGCCGAGTTGCTAAGGTTGCCTGCTGAACTAAACCTGATTGACCGAGTGGCATATTCGGTGCCCGTATGTTCACTATATTATTTATGGTTCTCGTTACATTGCTGGTTTTATCCATCTCCTCGAGCTCCGATGGATCAAACTTTCGTTTCTTTGGAAGTTTCTTAGCACTGATCGTTGGATCCGATGGATCCCGCTGAGGAGGCGCCGGCGGCGGGGGTGGCTGTTCCGGAGTAGATTTTTCTTCGATCAAACTGCCTCCACCACCCCCGCCTGCTCCATATTGTCCGCTTCCAAGGGGATCCCGTTTTTCGTGCATCTCAGAATGAGCAGTCAGCATTTTGACCACCTCACGCTGCTCTACGAATTAACAATACGACGTTACACAATTGACTTTCGTAAGGACTTCATATAGTCATTCGTGAACGTCTAACAACTATTTTTCTATCCTCCTTTTCTAACATATAATCGGCAAAATTGGCAAAAAGGAATAAAATATAGAGAAATATCGGAAAAAGTTAATTTCTATCATAGAAAATATCGTATACAAGTAAGCAAGTGCAAAGTTTCAGGAAATTTCCTGTCATTTCAATGTTTAAGTCAGATTTACAGTTTTTAGTGTTAAAAAGGTGTCATTTAATAAAATATCATATATAATTATTATCTTTGTTATACTCTCCTTAACTGCATATATCTACATTCTACATATCCTTTTTTTTCTTTTTCTTTCCATAGTGAGGCAATATCTAGTTTCATATTGTGATGATTTTATTGTTTAGCGAATTAATTGTCTAAACTTTAATTATCTAAACTTGCTCGTATTAAAATACAAGTTTTATTTCTCTCTCTCTCTCTCTCTCGTTCTTCTACACACCTTTCACACATTAGTGCTCGATATTTGAAACATTTGGAACGTTTGAATCTTAACGAGCAGCAAGCATTTCCACCTTCGATTTCATAATACTTGAGTAGCAGTTGCTTACTGTTAATCGATATGTAACTATTACCGCGTTAAATCTCCATTTTATAACTTCCTGAGATGCTTATTAACAAGAAAAAGCGCATCTAAGCAATAACAGATTTGTATTTTAAATATTACACTAGTCAGCAATTACTTGCACACTACTATGTAAATATGTGAAGTATTTGATACGAAGAGAGAACAAAAATTGCCACATATTTTTTTCTCATCGTACACCAATCAAATATATTGTATTTCACTATACACGGCTGTATAAATTTATGAGTCATAGATTCGTTCATATACAACGTACGACAGAATAATAATTGCGTTATCTCTATATTTGTCGAACGGCTGAAATAGATTTGTAATACATTTTTGCAATCATCATTAACTTTCGCCGATTTTAATAAAAGAAACTATATACATAGATGCAAAATGAAGAAATGCATAATCCAAACGATTGAACATGTTTGCGTTATTCAAACAAATCCATGAGTCATTATACTTCGAAATGAACGGAAAAAAGGCAAAGAGGAAAGAAGATGATGAAGAAGAAGAAGAAGAAGAAGAAGAAGAAGAAGAGGAGGAGGAGGAGAAAGAACAGGTACTCATTGATTCTTACCCACGGACGTTCATATTACGAGCACATGAATGATTCGTAATATCCACGTTTTATTTTTTAAACAAAAGTAGATGAATAAGTAAATTTTCGGCATATCTTATTATCGGCAAATGTGAAAATGTCCGATCAGAATATGGCTAATTAACTCAAATTCTACTTTTTCGAAGATCGAGTTTCTTATCTCTAACTTTCATGCTATACATTTTTAGTTCGTTTTTATGTCAGAAATGATACCTTCTTCGACAGACACCATTTACTACATAATATGATTTCCAACTTATCCTAATTCGTATGCACGAAGGCATATGCAATTAGAGCGTGGATACAAGCGCAAAGTCAGTATTCTCAAAAAGGATGCCTCGCACGTATAAATTTCACTTCCCGTTTGAGACTCAATTTACGATCTCTCATATACTTGTGTTCTTAGTTTTTTACGCACATCGGATCATGCACAAGGGTAAATATTAATATCTCCAATGGAGGCTTCACGAAATTTCTCTTAGGTTCGTATATACAAAAAAGCTGCAATAGAAACGAGTTGGATTCTACTTGTTAATTTATATTTAGTCTACTATAGTCTTGCTGGTTAGCTGATATATTGTATCAAACCTTGAAAATTGTAAATACCATAGAAAGTTATTTATCCAATGGGAAAGCGAAGTGTATAAATTAATCCTCTATAACGCCGTGTAATTTCAAACGTTACATGTCCATCTATCTATATCTTGCAAGAATTATCTTTTACTCTTTCTACTATCCATATATTTGATTTGACCATCGCAAAATCATCACAGTTATCCGGCGATCGATTTAGATGGATGAAAAGAAGGAAATAACGAAACGTTACTACTTTGAAGGCTAAGATATGGGTATGCAATGGAGTAAAAGCTAAAAAAGAATTGGTCAGAATAATTAGATTAGGCGAATATTAAAAGCGATCGGAAACTTTGCAGTGTATATACGCGTATACATGTAAGTATGTATCTATACTCACAGTCCGTACAGTCGAGAGGAGGCTGTGTGCTGAAATGTGGCGAGTTGAAGCTGGGAGGGTGGTGACACCGGCTGGGTGCATACCTCAGCACCCGGCTGTCGGGGACAGGATGCGTCGAGTCTGGGCTTTCTCGTCTTTGTCTATCTTGCGACAGGGTTGCTGTTCCCTCTCCCAACTCCAATTCTTCTTCCCAGCCCCAACTGCCGAGCATCCTCCTCCGAAAATTCTCTTCTTAGGCGAACACTTTTCTCTTCTTTCTTAATTCTCTTGTAACTCTAGTCAATGTCCTGAGAACAACAAAGAACGTGTTTCAAAGTGGTTACTATAGGATTCTGCGAATGTTCGGTTCTCACATCGTTTGGTTTGGAGTTTCTGCGATTATTATGTTAACCTGGTTTTCTTAAAATCGAGAAAACCATGGCAGCCTCCAAACCGAAACATTTCTGCTTTACAATGGCTTCCTCCGTTATTTTATTTCCACATTATCCTACATCGACGACGCACCTTCGACGCACCTTCGACGCACCATCTGATACCTCTTATTTCCTTAATTTGAATTTTAATCCACGTTAAACGGCTACGCTTATCTGCGAAATCTTTTGAATCTCGTCCTAATGGCAATGCACAGCGTGACAAATAGCTGTTCCGTCGAGTAGCATGTCGCGTAACGATAACAAGAAAGATTAATATCCAAACGATAGACCACTTAACGGTTTCTGAACAGATTATAATAGAAATCATTCTCGAATTACATACGCATTTGGATTATCGTTCACGGCGGGCAGCAATTTTCTCTTGAGTTACCGCGGGCACTCGGCCACGCGGTGTATCATCCTCGTCATCATCGCGAGGGAAAAGATAGCGTCGAAATCGACAAATCGTATCGAACATAATCGGTCCACTTGCTACGGAACCGAATAACATTCCAGCAGCGAGCGTTCGGTAGCGTGGCTCGACGCATCGAACAAGGACACGTGACGGAAAGTATACAATTTGTATAATCAGATTTTACGCACGCTGTTACAAAACGATCGCCAAGCTTATGAAACAACTGTTGATTGCGTTCTTCCAAACATTTCTTTCAACACGTGACTCGTGCGTGTGCGTATGGAAAATTAACGTTAAAAAAGTTATTACGAGTATTCGAGCCGACGACGGTGTAAAAGAAACATTAAGCGTAAATAGATTGATGAAAAAAATTAAGATATCAAATATCCCGGGTGAACATAAAAAAGGAAAGAAAGAAAGAAAGAAAGAAAGAAAGAAAGAAAGAAAGAGAAAATGTTAAATATCGAATTTAAATGTTTGGTATTTTTATCGCCGTCGTGAAAAAAGCTTTTGTATGCAAATAAAATATGAAATTACGTTTGATGCGAAATGTGTTTGACTTGTATACGCGAGTGTAAAAAAATGAAGTGGAGTTTTTCATAATTAATAAACGCTATTTAAAGATTTGAAACAGAAAACCTGTGTCTTTGAATTAACTTTTTTTTCGCATAAATAATCAATATTCAGTAATAAAGTTATTATCGAACCGGTATTGAAAAGGAGCGAAATTGTTCTGTTGTTGTTCGGCTAACTATTTTGCACAATATTTTATTGTAATCGGTCACACGGTATGAAATAATATAATAATTGGCAATGTTTAGTAATAAATCGATAAATGTAGAGAAGTAGAGTAATTTTTTTGTTTCTATTATCGACCGTATGTGCGATAGACTCATTAACACGGCAATATGTAAAAAAATGTTTTGAAATAATACTTATAACGAAGAAACGAAGAAGGTATTGATTCTCGGACGTTTAACCGTTTGGAAAACCGGTGGATATTTGTGCAAACAGTATCGATACGCTAGTTCGCGCTGGACACCATGGTACACGCATTTTGAGTAAGTACGCACTAGAATGTATTCAGCCAGTCAGGGTCGGAATAAAATCACAAAGACGAAAAATGTCCAAGCTTGGAATATCACCTCGACCTTCAGGCTGACAGGGATCGTGCTAAAAAACACAGAGCGACAGAAATGTAGGTATACACAAGCCACGATTCATGTGTGCGAGCCGTAGCGAGAAGCGGAGATTGGCACGCGCGACATAACCTATTCAAGAAATGATCGCGTTTCTTTCTCAAATCGGAGAAAAACGATCGCACTTCAAGCCGACTCTCACTTCCGCGACAGTACCCAACACGAAGATTCCAGGGGTGACTAAACAAATACCCAGTAGTCAACAGATCTACTTGATCGTAGCCGCTACCGATTACGAAATATAAATTACAAATTACGAATTACAGATTATAAATTACGAATTACAAATCACAAATTACAAATTACGTATTACGAATTACGGATTACGGGAGAAGCAGAAACGAGCATATACAAACTATTACAGTAAGAAGAAAGCACACACAAAATAGAGACGCGCACTTACGAAAGCGAAGAAACGGACGTGAGACGAGAGCTCGATAGAAAAGTTTCGATACGAGATGAGAGACAAAATCGATCTTGCGGATCGATTGGAAATCACGCGCAACGCGCAACGCACCGAGCACGGTAGTACGTCTATCCCAATCACGTCTCGGCTCTCTGCATATAAAAAAAGAACGGAGAAGAAACACGGGGAAGAAAGATGAAAAGGGTGTGACGTTGCTAGTCTGGTTTGGTGGGACGAGGATGAGACGCGTATGCGTGACGTTCTTATCTCACGTTTAAACGAGTGAGACGGTAAACACAGGGGAAACTGGAAGGAAAGAGATAGGAAAGAGAGATGTTACCACGGGGTTCTTCGCGTCCTACCACCTTCGACACTGACGAGAGAGAGCCGAGTTCGCCCCGTGGCCTGGCTTCTTGGGAGGAAAACACGCGTTCTCGTGATCGACGCCTTGTATGTATGCAAGTACGTGTGCCTCTGTGTGTGTTGTGTGTGTGTGTGTGTGTCTGTGTGTGGTTAAGGGGAATGTAAGTACTAACCTCGCTACGCTCCCTACCACGAGGCTGACTCACGATGTGCCTGTCTTGCCTGCTCCGAAACTCTTCGCCATTGTGTCGTATCGGTTGGTCGTTTGGTCGACTCTTTCTCTCCCCCTTTCTCCCTTCCTTCACTCACGCTCTTTCTCTTTTTCTTACCGATGTTCCCTTTCCTTTACTCTACTCCTCTTGCCTCTTCTTCCACTCCTTGCTTCCGTCTTTTTCTCTCACAACGTTATCGTAACGCTGTGGAGACGCGTTTACAGGTACGCGAGGGTGGTCAAATGTCTACATGTGTACCGGGACGAAATTCAAAACCTGTTACGTGACGCCGCTCAGAAGATAATAACGTGGCCAAGCCGAACTTGTTCGTTCGAAGATTCGAAATTCTCATCATCTATTTCCGCTTGAATCGCATTCTACCACGAGAAGAAAATCATTCTCCATCTGTTTTTCGCCGTTATTTTCGATCATTCGAATGTCGCGCAAAAACTGATCTCTCACTGTCTCGACTTTACCATGAAAAATCGACTCCGTTCGATGTTCAAACGTACCTTACTTCGCATCGATACGTTATGCCATTTTAAGGATGCAAATATCGTGAAATGTCGGCTGTCTGTTTCACTGACATATGCATTCTATATTTTGGAGAAATAAAATACTGTATCCCAATTGTAGTTAAAGACGAGAATCTCTTAGAAAGGAATATTACGTTATTATCTGAAATTATCTTCGAGACAAATAAACATCTCGAGTATTAGTGCACGTAGTATAATATCCGAAATAACGAAAGCTTGAAAAAGACGTTCAGGTTATGCAAACAGAACACTTACGGTTAGTAACGATTTGTATAATAGCGTTACACGTAAATCGGTGAATGTGTGGCACTGATATACGAGTGTATCGTCGAGATTAACTTGCTACCATCAAGGCAAAAATGAGTCATCGAGTGTGAGTAATATGATAAAAGTAGGTTTCTAATTGTTATATAGTCATACTACTACTGTAAAATAGTATACGCACACACGCGGTATGTACAAACAAAGGGAAATAATTCAACTAGTTGCGTATCTTGATGCGTCGTCGACGTTCTGACCAAGTTAAATAAATTAATAAATAATTCATAAATACAAAAAATTTACATAATCATCATGAATGAGCAACGACGGATAATGTGAACATTGACGACTGTGTTTAATACTTGTATATAATTGTCCACTTCTTTCGATCAAATGAAAGCAATACAAAAGGAAGAGGAAGAAAAAGAAAAACAAATAGCGACACGTAGAAAGTAAAGTCTAAAGAACTTTCAGGTATCTGGTTGGTATACTTGTTTACGTCGACATCAGCAGCGTGTCGCGTTACTAGTCATTCGATATTCTCAAAACAGGAGACTTCTTTAGCAAAGACAACCGAGGGATGAAGTCACCCCAATAGCGATCGAAAAAGCCTACCGAAAATACCGTTCTAATTGAATTAGAGTAGGGTGGACTCGATGTACGAACCAAAACACCACGTACTCGGAGAATTATATTTCTGAAGGCGATTAAATTAACAACGAAAACTGTGATATTATGATACTCTAACTCTTTCTACTCATTCTACTAGCATTATTGAAACATTTCATGACGTAAAAATTATTTGTAACTGTATCGTTCTCATCGATGAAAAGTAGCTAAAGAAAGAAGTCTGTAAAAATGTATTGAACTTGCTTGGAAAAATGTTCGCAATGCAAACGTAATTTTAGTACGGTTAATAACAGTACAGCACTTTACAAGCAATTCGTTGCATTAATTGTAAGTAAGCGTACCGATTGATATCCCTTTGAGTTGTAACAAATTTCACAATAAAAAAGGAGAGTGAGAGAGAGAGAGAGAGAGAGAGAAAATGGGGTAGGTTAAAAGAATTGGCGTGCGACGTGAAATCCCGTGATACAATGCATGAAATCAGTATACACATTTCTGAAATGTCAGGTAGATGTTCCGTAAGACTGTGGAAATTCGAAAACTAGAGTGTACACGAACAGACTAGATTACAACATGCCGCGCGTACTCTGCTACACACGTGGAAATCCGAATGCAAGTTGTATAGGAATACCTACGCGATACGCTTGTGTATTATGCAAAAAGTACTTTGCGTAACGTCTTTATTAGCGGTGCGCTTTCCCACTGTGCAATACTCGTAGCTTATTGTTAGAAAAAAAAAAAAGAAAAAAAATCGTTTCCATTTGAACTTATCGCGATCATAATATTATACCATCCAGCGAGAATTAATCAATTTCTACTACACGGTCGCTCGTCCACGAGCAGCTTTCTACTCGGTGTTCCATACGTCGAGCCTGTTGCTCGATATACTTCCAACAATTGCACACGCTGCAAACGGAAGAAATATAAGTTTTTACATTTAGACAACGCTGGTTGTTATAATATTTATAGGCGTAATAGGCACCGAAGATTAGATATACTTATTGTATTTTATAGATAAGGTTATTTAATGAGATTATGAGAGTACTTTTACGCGAAGGAAAGGGGGATTGGAACTCGAGTATATAGCGAATCGTTACAAACTGTCACGCGCATTGATATAAATGCTGGTACATTCGAAACGCGACGCAATTATTATTATTCTTTGAATATGCTAACCTTACTATTTTATCTTCGACGCTGAATAAACGATGACCTATTTTACGCCAGAAAATTTACAAAAACGAACAATTACACAGTATAGTGTTATCGTAATCTTGTTTTCAAATGCCGCGACTTCTGAGATTCGCGAGATTTTAGATAGCGTACCCAGTAAGTAAGAAAATAAAAATTCAAACTCTAAGAAACAAGCGATACATACCATACACAATCAAACGATGTTTATCTAATTAGTTTGTATAGTATAGTATTAGTTTGTAAGTATAATTAGTTTGGAACGACGATTAAATTAGAGAAAAACCGCAAGAAACGAAAGTAAATTTAGCTAATTCTTCATTTACGTTACTCCATAATACGACTACGAGGAACAACGTCCCAACCTTAAAGAATATCATCCACGAAAAATGTCAAACCTGCAACCAATACCTTTTTTCCCCGATATCTATTCCCGAAACGGTATACCTATTGGTGTTCAGGTGCCATTCAAGTTCAAGCAAAGTATACTAAAGGGGACTACCCCGGGCGTATTATGGCCTCGGTATTAGTTTCCTGACTTTAAAACGAAGTCTGCGGGGGAGAGAGAGAGGGAGAGGAAGAGAGAATCGGCCAAACGAATTACGCATGAAAAAGAAAACAGTGGATGATACCTCGACCATCGCCGTCAAAAGTATACCACCCGCCGATCTGCCGTTCACTCGCAAGGACCTCGAGGAGTTTTCCTTTTAACGGGCCTTAACAACTTGTAACCGATACCTGTGCCCCTTCCTCCTTCTCCTTCTTCTTTTTCTCTTCTTTTTTCCCCGTATCGTTTCTTTACTTGCCTCTATGGTGAATGGCCTGAATGAAAGGAGACAAATCGTCGCGCGAATATTGTATACGTAGCCTCTCGACCAATCTACGAGGCACCTCGCCACAATGAGACGTAAGACCAGGGGGGTTGTGGTGCTTCGACCTCGGTTAGTTCAGGCATAAATCAGATATGCGGCGGTACTACCAACGCCGTGACAGGTAGAAAGGCGATCTTCCCTGACAATTGTCCGTCTATTCGTTTTCTACGCTATTGTTACGCGCATCCCTGCCTCTCAGTCTTTTGAAACACCTGCTTTTCCAGCTAACATCGTCGCTCTCGCACATCCACGGAGTGGTTTCGTTACGATTGTCTTACTAATTGCAAGTAGTAACATAGACTGCACATATGCTCCAGATAATGCGCGAGTAGAATTTTTTAAGTTGGTCCGACAACTGACCTTGCAAGTATGCGATAAAAGTGCGATCGATAAGATGATTCTCAACGTACGAGTCAATAGAACGAAGCATCATAGAATTACAACGAAATTTTGTCAGATTATATATCGCGCGTTACTTTAAATATCTTCTTTTTGTTAGATATTCTGACAGATTGCAATTAAGTAATAATTTGTTATATCATGCGATTTGGGATAATGTAACTTGCTATAGCTACACGATAGTAATTGATCAACTAGGGTATATAGTGTAATTAGTTTAATAATGACAGTAATAGCAAAATTAATTTTTCTTCGTTTAAAGAAACGGCGTATCTCTTAATAGTGAATAGTAAGAAAGAAGAGTAAATAATAAACTAAAGCTTTATTTTTTTATTTTCTCCTTTATACACGATTATTATTATTATACGCAATGTTTTAGACAAGATAGTGCACCATATTAGTCGATAAATAGATTAAATACTCTTTAAATATTTTAGTTCGAATCGAAGTTTGCTTTTAAAATTGTTGTTCATCGCTCTCTCTCTCTCTCTCTCTCTCTCACTCTTCCTGTAAATTATCTTAATATTCATAGCTCCTTCTCTAGAATCTAAAATTCGGTTGCAATAAACTAAGTTTTACCTTAAAGAGAACTTTCATCGTCGTTGATATTATAACGTAATTTTAATGTCGTTAGGAGAACAACTATTTATGTGTGTATTGATCGAAATCGGTATCGTACTGTCACTGAACGACATCGTACAGATGACATCAATTACTAAATTTAAGCCTTTATCGAGAAGCTTACGTTCGAGCATCATAAAAGTTTTACGAAACCTTGATCACGTATGACATAAAAGTGAGCTACTATTGTACGTCCAGTGATTTGTCATATGATTATAACGTAAGTGATATGTAATGTAAGTACGTCATCGATTGCATTATATTAATGTCTAACGTGAAAGACTAAAGGATGTGACTTCACATATGTCGAATGTACCTATACATTATGTACATTGTTTTATAAAATTGTATCTACAGACTGATAAGAAAAAAGGGTTTATAACCTGTAGAACAGATAGTAGTCGTCAAATGATGAAAAAAAATCCGAATAAACATGTGGTCGAAAAATTAATATTTCCAATGTTATAAACGATTATTCGTTTATATCATTAAGCGGTTAAAACGATTGACTTTCTCGCTTCGGGAACAAGCATGCCATATGGAAATAACGCATTACCTTATCGGTTCTTCTTTTCCTGGTTACAGCAACTTCTCTAACATTCCATCCTTCCATTTCCACGACCGCTTCATCACACTCTTCTATTAGAAAATGATGTATTCTTTCAAAAAATCCTACGCGTGTTTCAACTGTTCACGTATATCGTATATATATACACGACGTATTTCGTCTATGTTTGTTGATCGTTGAAGAGTACGTTATAGAAAACAAGTCAGTCGCCTTAACCGAAACGAGAAATTGTTTCTAACTTTGAGAATATTAATTTTTCAACCTCGTGCTTGTTCGGACTTTTACCATCGTTTGGCGAGTATTATCTACCTAGAATTTACCTAGAATCCCTTCTTTTTTCTTATCAGCCTGTATATCTAAATTCATTTATTTGCTTCTGTACAATATATAAATACGAATTTACTTCAATCAGACGTAATATCCTCTTTATATTCGTTCGATTAAACTTTGAAATCGATTCGTTTTTATTAATCAGCTTGACTCCTGTAATTGTACAAGCTTTTTGTGAAAGAACAAACCGGTTAACAAGTTAATACGATGCGTGATCATCAGCAGCATAGTCGCAGCAGAATAATCTAAAAGACCGAAGGTTAATCACGGCTAATGAACAGCGGCAGACAATAATATTTTTACTTGATTATTGTTTGCAAAATGAAGATTTAACGGGAAGTAATCCATTCGAATCGCATCGTTTCCTGTGTTACACCCACCAACATCGTAACCATTATAGGTGATACGATACATGTATTATGCGCAATGTACGATAAGTTAGAAGCGCAAAAAATTTCCTCTTTCCCTTCTGATAAAGACGCAAAACCGTTCTATCAAGGTAAAAGGAAGAAGATAGCAGAATCTCGTGACATCAAAAATAACGATACATCGATCGTACGGTAGATCGTATCGGAATAAATCGTGGTGATTAATCGTCTTAAGTAAAGTAACTGTTAAATATCGATCAACTTAAATATTTCTTTTACTCCGCGCTTGTTTCTCCACATATGATAAATAGCGAGACGCAACGTATCATCCTCTAGATTTACAGAGGAATACGCCACATTTGGTACAGCGAAAGAGACGACAACGAACGTACTTTCGGGCAGCCTGAGCCTACACACGAGTATGCCGCGACTTCCGTTCTGCTTTAAAGATAATAGTATCGGTGGAATGTACAACTACTTGGAAAATGCAAACACCACTTCTGCAACCGAGTCGATTGCATTCGAGGATTCTGACGTTGCGACGTAGTAACAATCTAGTAACGATTATGAGTAACTACGATTAGGAGATACTATAATAGCGTGAAATTGTAGAAGCTATCTGTGCGATAGAAATCTATATCGTAGTTATATCGTGTAGCTTGCCGATTCGCTAATATTATTATGTAGTTATTAAATTATTGTAAGAGATAGTTGCCAGTGTGAAATTGTTCAGTAAGAAGTATCATTTTTTTCAATTTTCACGTATTCTCGATAAAATAACCTTTCGATCAAACAACATCTACACTTGTACTTTCGGTGTAATTTCTACTTCTTTTTTCAAGTAGGTACCAGCATCATAAGAATTCGCAGGAAACAGAAAAATTCATACAAATGATGTACGGAAAATTTTACTGAATTCGTTAACCGATTACTCCGCGATACTTGTATTAACACTGATAACGTATTTTTCTAATATAAAGAATATAACATTTATGGTTAATATGTACGTTGAAAGTATAAGAATCATTGGGAATAACTATTAAAAATTTGGTTCAACTATATCGAACACAAGACGAGTCAGTAAAATATTAATAAAATCGATCAAAAATATGACCCGCTGAGCGTGGCGGCTCAACTGGAGACAGACGCGAACAGCACAAGGAATTGAACCCGCTCAGTGAAAATGAATCGACGTTGATCATCTCAGCAACTAATGGTCGAAATGAGAGGTTCTTTTAAGTTTGGGATATGGAACGTTGGAATATTAAAAAATTCACGAACGTAATTTCAAAATTGATTCCCAAATCAATATTTTTATCCGTTTACACTTAATTTGTTATTTTTGTCGTTGATTTATTATTAACCATAATCATTAGCATTGCCTCTATATATTTTTATAACGAACATTAAGAAAAATGGAATTGTTAGTTTGTTATTAAATAATTAAAAACTTTTAATAATTGTCGTTATAATTATGTATTAATTTTTATCTATATTATTGAATTCTAACAATTTTTACATTTTCAGCATACATATTAACCAGAAACGTTATATTCTTCATATTGTAAACGTGTCAGGATTAATAGACTTATGAAAAGTAAAACGATGTGCAGTTTTTGGTGCCATTTTTTAATAGCTTGCAATTGAAAAATTGATTAGCTTCCAGTTGTACGTGAAAGACTGACTCTTGGAGAATAGAGAAAGCCCGCGCCAATTGCGAAAAGTATTTTAATTGTTAAATAGCTTACACTAGTAAACGTTTGGGGATGAAAACTTGCAAACTTTTCGAAAATGACGAAAGCTAGACTTTTGCACGAATAATTGGACAATTAGAAGCAGCGCGATTTTGGACGGTGTTTATTTATTTACGGCACAACGGATTAACCAATGTTAACGTGTGACGTCTCATTTGATAGATATTCTGAACATGTACAATTTTTATTCGAAACCTTCTGCGATCCGACTATTAGGTTCGTTTTTATATACAGAAAACCTGTTCTCAACAGCTTTGAAGATCGTTTACCAAGTCCGTGCAAGAAATCTCGAGTGGCAAACGTAATAGGATTTTTGTTCCTGAACATGATTTCTGTGAGTTCACGCAAGAAAATTTCACATACCATTTAATGTTGCGTAAAAGACTAGTTTGACTGGACTATCTATATACAAGGGCATTGAAAATTACGCGATGAGGAGCAAATAATAGGAAAAAAATATCGAACTAGTACATCGGATGCGTCATCCACGTGCCTTTGTATGTGCATTTTATAAAATCTCATGTTAATACCGTGCAGAAAAATATCGCAGCGAGAAGAAAAATAAATAAATAAATAAAGGAAGAGACGTAAAACGTGCATTAAGTGACATGTAAAAGCTTTTTAACAAGGTATCGATAAATTTCCGCACTCGTAACAGCACGACATTACCCCTTAATGTTTCATCGGTGTACGTGTGCCCACTCACGAAAACAAATTTGTGTCTTTGTCAGGTAAGAAGCCCATGTATTATACACGTGTAAACATAAACTATTCCACATCACATTATGTCATACCAGATCCTGCCTCGACCCAGTACAAGAACACGGAATCTAATTGTAAGTATCAGGGAGATAGAGTTTCCTTCTCTCTCTCTCTCTCTCTCTCTTTCTTTCTTTCTCTATCTCTCTCCCCTCTACCAAGATATTATAGACGCTTACATAATTCGATCGTAAATTCTATGATTGGAACGTAAAGATTGGTTTATATTATCCGTTCCGACACGGAGCAGTAGTGGGGCACGGTTCTATTCAGATACTGTTGTATACGATCAATCGCAATGTCTATATCCGACGTTTCATTTGCTCGTAATAATATAAATCAAATCGATTGCAATTTCTCACTTCGTTTTGGAAATTCGGATGGAAATAATTGTAATAAAGGAAGGCAGATTGTACTTATAATCGCGGGTCGCGCAGATCAAACGTAATTACGACAACATCTTTATACGCGTATAGATATCGCAGATTGGTAAAAAGCGATAAAGATAAATAGAGGAAACCGTTCCGAGCAAAAACTGCTATAGGCAATTCTTCATTGCGAGTAAGATTCTCTTCGATTTCATCTGTTCGATCGAAATATCCCGGAACAGATTCATATACGCAAGACAAATACGTCCGTCTTTAATTCAACCTGCAAATTCCTATTGAAAATTATTGTTAAAAAATTGCAAGGCCGCGGCAGAGATAAAAGTGGGTCACAGTGACGACGAAGCATAATGCGATTTTCAGCCGAATGAAATCGATTGTGTTTTACTCATTGGTTAGTGGACACTCGCCATGTATCTTCTTTTCATTAACACACAACGATAAAGATATCTGAACTATAAATCGATTTGTAGTTGCGTCTCCCCTCCCGTAGTTAGTACTTCAAAAATTCAAGTGGTACTCATTTAACTAAAATCAATATCCACGGCTTAGGTGAGTAAAAATACGCTAAGCCGATAACGATTACTTCGTGCCCGAGTGTTCAGTCACCTGCATTAATCTAATTACGAATGTCCCGCGCTATTCGTGTCTCTAAATATATCTATATATGTATATGCAGGCATTTACCATTTCGTTGGCCGTTCTATTGCCACCATAGTATATTGCGTCGAGCACGCGAGGAATGAATTTTAATACCATCGACGTTTCCATCTCGCCCAATGGTGATAGCGCCTCATCATCGAGACTCGCACCCACGGATTACCAGTTTACCAGTTACCGGTTATCGGTTACCGGGAACCAAGGAAAAGTTCCATTAAAATTTACCTATCGAGTAAATCGGATAGTTTATCGTAGATTGATTCGAACCGATGCAACAAATGTGCAAATGCAAAGGTATGTACGAGGTATGTGAAGTTACTCGTACGAGTAACAGTACTTATGGTAATATCGTAGAAATTAAGACAGACTTAGTTTAGCAAAATTTAGCTGAACGAGATGCAAACTGTGTAATAGCGATGGACACGGTACGTAATAAGATTTGACATCGTGTTTTATCTAGACAATTTGTACAAAGCGAAATATACATGTGCGAAAGAAGCTGAAGTAAACGCAGCAAACGAGATTCGAACTCTTCCAACTGCAGATTCTTTTCCAATTTTCCTTTCAATCGTTTCCTACTATTTCAAGCGTCTTATTTGAAATATGCTTTAGAAGGCAGCTAGGTGACAGGAGCTAATTTAAGCAATGCTTCTTACTAATTATACCAAATATGTGATATTGCTCGTGTAAATAAAAAAGAAATCTTGTGAAGTATAATACATATTTAAACTGGCAATTTCAAAATGTCGAGTGTGACTCGACATAAGAGAGTACCTGTGAATAAAATCAATGCTGAGTCACTCGACAAAGCAGTTCAAAGGGTTAATGGATAATTACTTTTTTTTTTCCTCCCCTTTCTTGCTGTTCAATCTATCGAGTGAAGATATTAGGGACCAACTTTGACACACGGTATGTGGCGCTAAACATGTACAACGCCCAATGGCGTGTGACAAAGCGATGCAAATTTAAATATTAATTTGTTGTTTCAACTCAACCTAGTTGCTACATGTAAGAAGCGATGTTTAAATAGTGTGTATTTCTCATTAGGAAGATATATCAGGATCGTTGTTGGACAGTTTGTACTTTAGGCATCAAGCCTTTTGTGACAGAGTTTTCTAACGCGTGCTGTTTTTCCTCAACCTGGTGATATTCCAATTTCTTTGTCGATTTATGACTTATTGGTATATATCAATCCATGTTTAGGATTTGTCGTAGTGTTTTCTTCAGCCGTATTCCAATAATCTTTAAATTTATCCACAGAATAAATCCTGTTAGGATGCTTTATCCTTTAGAATGCAACCACGTGTCATTATTATCAAAATCTTTTTGCGTAATAATAATTTGTTCGTAGTATTTTTCGTTCAATCGTTGCGATATTGCCGTGCCGTTTAAACTTTAAACTTGAGTGCAGTACGTTTCCCCGTGGAACACCAAAAACGTATTAGACGCAGATCGCTCAAATACGATTTGGAAAGGAAGTAATACGAACGGGGAAGTTACTCTTCACTTTTAATTCACAGATTCGTGTGCCATACGTCATTCAGGTTTTCTATGATTTTTTCGAATATTCTGTGAATTCTTTCGATATTCGCATATTTATACTCAATTACGTGATACGCTGTTTACCTATTACATTGTTTTGACAGGACGCTTCGTTCAAATGTAATTCGAAGTCGAGAAAATACTAACGCGATTCTGATATCGCGTAAAACACGATTTCGTGCGTTTGTAACTTTCGCGTGTTCCTTCTAACACATGTATAAAGCAAGACAGGTATATAGCGTACTAATATTAACGAACATCTCACATAGGAGTTCTCGAATATGTATCTTCCTATCTATCTGTAGGTTTGTTCCTTTTTGGAAAACGGGAAACTTTTTAAAGCCAGCAACAACAAGCCAAGAAGGAATCGACTGTTTTTCTTTGTGAGAAAGAAAAGGTAGAGACTGTATGGTACAGTGGAGCCAGAACGGTGACTGGGGGGTTCACCAGCGCACCACAATAGAGTTACACGCGAGAAAGCATCCTCTTCCTTCCATAAAGAGATTGACTAACACATACAGCATGTAAAGTCGGCACGAACCACTCTGATATGACGTCACATTTTCTGCGAGAGCCAGTACACATGGAATGCTATGTATGGAACATTAAATTGCATCGTGTGTGAACACAACCAGCGATGCTTTGTATACCCGGACAGACCAGTGGCGTAAGTCGAAACCGTCGATCGGAAAGATACGTGTCATTGAAATTCAAATAATCTCGAATATTATTGTTGCAATCGCTTTTGTTCCGCTTGTCCGCTAACACGCTGCTTAGTTCCGTTGTATACTCGAATCGATTAAAGAACGCTCTAGTTAGCCATATTTCGGTCCGAAACTTTTTCTTTCCTTGCGCTAGTGCTCTCGTTGCAATTCAATAACATCAAATATTTCGGACTCGACGAAGGCAACATGAAAAACATGGTCCGATTCGACTTTGAAATTATATATCCGAGTTGTACTTTCCGTTACATTTCTATATCGATAGAAGTATTTGTTCCAATTGGCGAAGAAACTGGAGCTGTTAGCTGCTTGCATTAACTGCTCTATATTTTTTTCTTGTAAGATATATGTAAAATTAGGTTGTTCTTAGGGTGTCATGATTTGTGCGATAAATTAAGTTTCAAAGCTAAATAAACTGCCTGGAAAATCGATATTACATGTGAAAACATTTTAGGGTAAAATATTCGCAATCTATTTTAAATTATAACGGCGAATATTTTAAGAAGCAGTTGTATCGTTTATTACATATATAAAGTGGACAAAATGACAAGTAGCGGACAAATATAAGCATTGTTTACTACTTTAGGAAAAATATGCCCTACTTTCACGTTAAATACCAAGAGGTATCTCTTCTAACCACTTAGCCGCAGAAATTCTTATACGGTAAACGATTAGTCGCCACAAATACATATATATATATATATATTATATATATATCGACGCAACTAAATTGCAAGGTAGGTGCCATTTGAGCACAAGCGAATTAAAATCCATGCAAATCCAATTAGCGCCGCAAAGGGTTAAACTGCTCCAATTACTCCAAGCAATTTCGCCTATCGAATCAATTCAAAACACTGAAACATAGTATACTACACTTGATAGGAAGAACAAAGATGCAGCTTGTTCTTTCCGACTATTGAAATATAATCTAACCGTCTATCGCGAACAATGTGCCAAAGACAAACAGAAGTAGAAATGCTATGTCGCGATATGTCGTGGTCGTCGTCGGCGGCGGCGGCGGCGGCGGCGGTGGCGGCGGTTCTGTTACGTGTCGAATGCGATGCATGCAACGAAGAGGACGCGTGCATAGTACGTAGTGAAATAAAAGCGCGTGCGAGCCGACCACGATTGTTTAAAGCTTATTGTTAGAGGGCAGGTTCTTTCTCGAGTGCAGTTCAATATTTATTAGGAAGTCGCTAGAGGTCGCAAAGTTAAACTACAAAGGCAACAGGGTCAGCATCGAGCAGCCGTAGCCAAAAGGAAACAACGCGAGGCGACACGACGAGCCGCGATAAAAGGAATTCGACACAAGTCGAGGTTAGCCTTATCGATATTGCTTGAAAATATAAAACGACGCTGCGCGAGAAGAAAAGTCATTAACACGACGCTCCGGCGCAAGAAACGCAATGATAAGGTATCGCGAGGTTTCATCAACGGGGCAACCGGCTAAGAAATCCTAGCAATAGCGAGCGCGCGCACGCGCATGCATGCTGCTGCATCGAATTAACTAACATATAGGTGTGAATAGAGAGCGGGGGAAAACAAATACGTACGCGCGTAGCAAGTGGGCAAGTTTAGAAGTGTATGTAGCGTATTATACGCGATAACCACGCTATTAATACAATATGTTAAAAGCTTTTTGTATGCCATCGCGTTCATTGTTACTGTATCGTGCTGCATGTATACTACCGCGATATTTGAATATATCAATGAGTAACCTCGGAAACGGCAGTTTCGTCCAAAGAAATTATTCTATTCGTTTAAAAGAAAATGTGTATACACTCTTACATCGATGAATCTGATTGTAGTTTAGATTGTTGATGCTGGAACAGATTGGGGTTAGGTTGATAGGTTGAGGTTAGGTTGATAGGTTAGGGTTAGGGGATAGAACGCGGAATAATAATGAATATGATATAGAAATGCGAATGATAAAGTTTGCTAACTAATTGAAATAGTTTACCTCTGTTTTACCATACGTCCTTTCCGAGTAACTTTAGCTTTCTAAATAAATTGTAGATTTGAAAGTTTGTTTGATAAACTACAGTTCCTTAAACTCCAATAGCAAAGATCGCTATATTATTATTGTGTAAGGTAGTTTAATAAATGTTAAAGACATCTTGATCATCTTCATACGATACCTTACTACGTATGCCGCTTAGTACGCTACAAAAGGGATTAGAAATACGATCACGAAGATTGTTCTCAAGAGATAGATATTCCAGGAAAGATTATTAAAAGATCGTCGGACACGTTAAATAAAAAGTTAAATTAGAGTAACGTGTTTCCTTTGTTTCTGTTATTAACGAATAACGTTTCTCTAAAAACGGTGTGAACGAAAGCACATCTTATATGCAAAAATTCGTTGTGAGATTGAAAATAATAAAGAAATGAATTCGAAACAAGCGTATAGATAATTTTATTAAGAAGAAATCGATGTCTGCTATATTTATGGCTAAGAAGTTTGGGAAGAGTCGAATTCTACTGAAATGCTTTGTTCGTCACATCAAATATTTAACGTTGATTTTTTCCAGTAATGTAAATATTAAAGATATATACAAACACATACACATACACACACATATTATATATGATATAAGTTATCTACATTAAAAGTCTGAAAAATTATTCCTATTTCGTAGATACATATTTGGCGAGATGTCATTCTGTATTTATATCGATGTTGGTACTATATATTTGCTGATACTTGGATTAATTTCATAGATTAAAGCAAAATCTTGGCTAAAAAATTGTTCGAACATAAAGTTTCGTTTATAGAAGAAAAATAACGATAATAATTTTTCGGTATTGAATGGGAAGAATTAACGAATCACGGGAAATAATAGGTTGAAAGAGAGAGAAAGAGAGAGGATTTTGTATTTTATTAAAAATCAAGAAATTCCGTGTTCCCGGATTAATTTCACGAATTTTTGTTTAGCGGCTGGTGTAACGACAAACGATGAGCGTCGTATTAACAGAACGCACTGATGAAACGCAAGTTATAACGATCTTTGATCTTATTAATTATTAATCTCTGCCATTATATAAGTACCATGATTATTCAGACTAATTGAATAATTGATTACAGATATTTAGGATTTACAACCCGGAAGGAATAACAGATATTTCGTGCATTTATCATCGAACGATAACTCTGAGACCGATAAGGACTCTCCTCCTCCTATACCACGAACGTAGAACGTCCTCTCCTTTCGACTGATATTATTTGCAAAAATAATCACGAACTTTTGCATTCCGACTATAGCTAGAAGAATGCGGCAGTTCGACGCGATACAACACGACGCAACCATGTAAATGATCTATCAAAATACGAAGTTGGAGAAGCAGATGTTTTACATAGATGTCGTGGCAAGAAAAAATTTAGATAACGTAAGAAATATAAATGTGTATATCGACAGTTGGCTTGAAAAATCATTAACACATTAGCCACGGTGTTATCGTGACCTACGCAACGGAGATACCGATTTTTCCCGCAACATACGTCGCGAGGCATATTTTTTACGTATCTTTTTCTTTCGCAATAATACGAAGTGTACAAGTTTCTCGTGAATCCTTTCGTCCAACATTTTCGCGCCTGTTGCTATTGTTTACGATAATCGAATATCGAATGTCGACGGTTGGCGATGAAACAAGCTAAGCGCGAAATGGACGAATTTATTGATTTTAACACTAATCTTACTAGGTTTCAAAAATTAATTTAAAATTGTACGTTCATTGTTATTTCTCTTGTTCGTCTAACTTTGTGCGAATTCTTATATTATCTGACCTAATCAATTTTTCGATTTTTTTAATATAAGAATTTACAAATAGATGAACAAGAGAAATAACAACGAATGTACAATTTTATATTAAATTTTGGAACTGGTCATTTGACCGGACCTAGTAAAGTTAATGTTAATATCTATCGAAATGCTTCTTTATCTGCGTAAACAAATACGATTATCGAATAGTAAAAGAGTTTCCCTTTTTCGTGTCCAGTATTCGAAATTTACTTTTGTTTCACATTTATATCTTACTCCGCGTAAAATCCAGTAAAATCAAAAGATGCCTCTTTATTGCTAATCGCGATTGGAGCACGTTACAAATAATTCAATTTTTTGTCAACGTTATTACGTTAAAAATAACGTAGTAACGGTATTATGATTATAATAATAAAGGTTTGTAAATTTGCATTTAACCGTATCATAAATTTCTATTTACATAGGTCCTTTTTAATTACATTTATATTTTCTAGGATCTTCCTGCTTTACTTTCCTCATTTGATTTATACAATCTGTCAGTCTTTAAATATTCAAAAAAAAACCAAGTAGGATAAGTTCCTTAATTGCAATGTTTCGCAACTGTTGTACTCGTATAAAGAGCAAAACTATGCTTCGCTTGTTTCTATTTTAACATTTGCAAAGAGATATAACAAAAGTATGCAATACGCACGTTTAATAGTCTCGTTCCAATCCGTGACTATCGAACTCAAACAGATGATAAACCCGAGACGCGTAAATACTTATGTAGAAACAAGAAAAACAGTGTAATCATATTAAAATCCAATCAAAATCAATCGTTCACTGTCGTAAAAGTCAATTGATTCGTAAAAATGTCGCAACGCGATTACGATCTGTTATTACAAAGTAGAAAATAACTGTGTCACGAACTTTCACAAATAATGCATATATCGTGGAAAGCCGCACGTAAGTGTATGAAAAAAAAAAAAAAAAAAAAGAAAGAAAGAAAGAAAAGAAAAGAAAAGAGGAGAATCGAAACGACTAAGAGTTTCCGAGCATTCGCAAAAACCGCGTTGAATTTCTGAAGAATGTTACGGAAGAATAAACCCGGTACACGTGTGTATTGTTGTAATCTTATCAGCGATTATACAAATCAACTTTGAACTTTCGAACGACAAATACAAGTATCCTTCGAATTAGAACGGATAGAATAGCATCAACGATCTAGCGATAGAGTAACATCATCTCTAACGGATTTCTTTAAAAATTGAGCGTCGCCTCGTTATTCGATAAAACAAACATTATCGACGAAAGATTTGCGTATGCTAGCATTCTCTAGTATCTTTTTACTTTTTAAGCGAAGAGTGAAGAATTTTTTTTTTTTTTTTTTTTTTGTTACGATATAAATAACATAGGAGTGAAATAAATGTAAAATGACAATAGAATAATGTTTTATCATAAAAGTTGCATTGTTAGGCTGATTCAACGATATTACTAATTCTTCATACTTTCTAGATAGATGATCTTCCTTTTTTAGGGACTTTGATGTTCGTAGCTATACGTGTACTCCTTAAAACATTATTATATAAATTTATATGAATTTTCATTTGCACAAAATACGCTAGAACATATATATAAAAAAGAATACATTAATTATGTATTAATACTTATGTGTAAAATCGTCGTTTCTTTATAATTCTATAAGTCATATGCAATTAAAATGATGATTAGTCAAGTTTTAGGTAATCCAAATTCTCGAGCTGTTAGCGTTAAATAATCCTTTCGATACTGGTACAGCGATACATTCCAAGATATATTTGACAAAGATTGCCGGTAGTTGTCATTTTTCTCGTATTGTCGTTGAGACATTTCATCGGGATATTTGCCATCGACGGTTTCGGGGAATCATTTTAAAAATTACACTTAAGCCAGTTTTTTTTCAATTTTGTCTGTTATAGGTGTTTGCAATAGAGTGGTTAGATACAATGATATAATACTTAAAAATGATAGTATACCATTATCTTGATTCATTGGCTATTAAAAAGTGTATATAGAAAGAGATAATCCTAGTGCTCGGAAACGTACGTATGTTTGTCGCTAGCGTATGTAGTAGCTCGAGCAAATATCGGGACAGTATCGTTAACGAACGTGGCCAGTCTATCGTAATACACTTTCCTTTTAACGCTTACGATACGCGGAGCCAGCCAATTAACGTCTAATTCCAACAACTCTATTCAAGATATAAATGCATAACCGAACAGCGTAACTCTAGCTAACGCCTCTGACATGTTATTTCACTTAAACGAAACACGAGTAATTACAACATTGAAAAACGAAATCGACCGCGGGACTAATATTTCTCGAAAGCGCGAAGCTAGCTAAGTTAACCGGTCAAAATTATTTACGTTAAGTGGAAAAAGTGCTTTTGTAACAGCCTCGACGCGGTATTTGCCAAAGATATCAGTTAACTCGATCTTCGGTTCGTTGTAGTAACGAACGATAAATAATATTTACAGATAACGTTGTAAACAGAAAAGTTCATAAGAATAAATTAAATAGAGAAATTACGTGCTAGTGAAAAAGATAGGAATTGACCTTCTTGATTCGTCGTGAGAAGAAGAAAAAGCATCAGTGCATTTTTCCAATATGTATACCATTGTATGAACCATTCTATGGCCATGGTTCTTCATTTCGGCCATAGAGTATCGATGAATGTTATTTTTGACGAACATTAAAGAAGACACTAATATAGAAATTGACAGACAAAAGACTTTGATGATGTGTAAAGTGGGATAGAGGTTACACGGGAAAGATGCACTGTACAAAATTCGACGTACTACAGTGAATCTCTATGGTGAACTGGAATAACATTTCACCGTTGACAAATTCATATATATAGCATGTCACACGATACCAACAGTTACATCTTGTCTCGTAGATATAAATTGGAAATGGATAAAATTGTATGACACTTACTAGACACCGTTAAGAATTACAGCGAACTGATAATCCTCTGCTGCTGGTTTCATTTAGTGCACTTTTCCTTAATTATTATTTCAAATCGAGAAAATTACTTTCCATTCAGCTAATTCCGCCGCAGCATGATCAATCATACCGCGCAAATCCGATATACATATTACGTTCGAACACTATTCGTAACTATTGTCTGGTTTCTGGAAGTGCATTCAACAATAGCACAAACACTTTGAGGGAAAAGCGAGTGAACATAATAAAGTAACAGAAAGTCGTGTGCATGTACATATGTATGTGACGTATATATGTATATTTATATATATACAAAGCGACTGATCAAATTTATGGAGAACCTTGTACGCGTAACGGATCGCGAAAGGTTATGGAAGCACAGAGCTTAGGACACGAATCGAGCCCCAGCGAAAATAAGAGATCCGCAAAATCTGTTGTGATACACGAAAATATAAAAGTCGCGTGTCGAACTAGAGACACAAAACTAACAGGCAAACTGGTAAGAGAAGAACAAAGCACGAATAATACGTAAGAAACACGAGGAGAGATGGTGAGATCGGGTTTTATATGGTGTACACTAGGCGCACGATTCTTAGTAAAAATCGCACTGAATTCGCGAAATTCACGTACCACGTCTACTAGCTCCATCTTGACTCGTGAGTTAAGCCGGACGCGCACGTTCTTTCTGTTCGTCGTCCTCTTGGTCGTCGTCGTTGAAGTCGTCGTAGGCGTCGTAGTAGTCGTAGTAGTCGGAATCGTAATTCGTAATCGTCGTCTTCGTCGTTGTCGTCCTGGTCAGCGTCTTCTGGTCGTCTCACACGATACACTATCGCGCACACGCCGCTATTACTCACTAACACAATAAATCCATTGTGAGAGAGAATTCCTGGCGGCACATTCCGCGTGTACGTAAGTACGAGGGTGTACGGCGGACTTCGGCGCGCGGCTCTCTCGGCTCGACTCGAGGCGACTCGAGCCGAGTCGCTTGCTCGTTCGCGGATGTCGTCACGAACCGAGGGGAGAGGAGAGGCAGAAGAAGAGAAAGACGTGGGGAGAGAGGTGGGAGAAAGGGAGCCGATACGAAAGAGGAAACCTGGTGGGGCAGCAGAGTGAATGCAAGCAAGAGACAGAGAAACTATGAGAAAAAGCAGAAAAAAGGAAGAGAGAGAGAAATAGAGAGCAAGGGAGAAACGGAAGAAAGGGGAAGAGAGTTAAAGAGAGAGAAAGAGAGTGTGTGTATGTGTTTATTAGAGAAAGAGAGAGGATTAAAGGAGTGATTGAGAAAAGGTGAGGGAGAAGAGGCAACTACGAGTCGTGTATGGTCGTCGTATAAATAGACGAGAGACGATATAGGCATCGTATAGTAAGACTCCTAGGGCAGGTAGTGGATGCTCGTGACAGCGATGGAACTACCTCACTTACTTCCACCAAGAGCATGGAGAGTCACTGACACACAATGCAAGAGGTTCGCGCACGTGTATGTATATACAGTGGAGCGAGCGCGCGCGCACGCGCGCACACACACACACACATACACACACACATATTCCGTACGCAACTATGTTCCCAGAAGGAAGCTCACAAGCGGGCGCGAGCGAGCAAACGAATAGCACGCACACAAAAAAATATTCTCGCGGAGCGACTTTACACACGCGCGCGTAGCAACACACGTATATACACCAGGACTATGAATGCCATCGTCGCCGTCGCCGTGCGTCGCCGTCGTCGTCATCGTCGTGGTCTCGAGACTGCCACTCCACCGTGTCACCTAGGTATGTGCCGTGAGTATCGACGATCAACGTAAGGATCGACTCGAATTCCCGGGAAGCATCGGCGCGCCGCGTCGCTACGTGCCGGGCTTCTACCGCCCTTGCCGTTGCTGTAATTTTCGTCGTTGGCTCTTTCGAGTGAATACGCGTGCACTCGCATCACGGAAATCCGTCACAGTAGACCGAACGACCAACCGAGAGGAGATGGTGACTACAAAACCACGACACGGTCATGACGTCGTCATCGATGCATGCTCTATGATATATTCTTATTTACCATAGTTTGAAGAAACGCGAATCACAGTACCACCGAATTATTGACATCTTCCCCGTTAAGTATACGTGTTTCGTCCTCGATTTTCTCTTTCTTTTTCACTCGAATTACATACACGCGATCCCTCTCTCTTTCTTTTTGCCTCGCTCTTTTTCATCACATGCACACGTATGGGCTCAGGCTCGGTTGCTCAACTGAACTGCCTGCGACTTGTCGAGCCATATAACCAACCAGGCATCACGCACACACTCAATTACTATACTACTACCATTACTACTATTACCACCACCGCCACCGTTACCGCTACCACTGCTACTACTACCTTCTTCTCCTCGTTCTCCACCACACCGCCTTTACTTCATATCTCGTCGACCGCGTATAGACGTATACACGCGCATGGTCGCGTACACACCACCGAACCGTTCGAACGAGCCAGAACGGCGCGCGCGCACATTCACTGACAGCCGCTACTTCACTCATACACTTGGAATCCGCTACTTCACGGATTCTGACTGGCTTGCTCGCACACCAACGCGAGCCTGCTGTACGAAACGGTCTCTCACAGAGGCACACACCAGCCTCGTGTACGTGTAGGAGCCTCTAACCCGGAGCACACACCTACGCACACCAGCGAGCGCGCTACACCGCCGACGCGACGGTCTGTAGCCTCAGGACCGTCGTCACGCTCCCCGCGGACCCGTAGGTTCACGTTCCTATTGCCTCTTGCTTCGTTTCAAGGAATTTCTCCATGTGTCTGTTCGTTTGTTTTAAAGAACGGTGCATTATGTTTTCGAATTTACTTTAATGCAACGTCGGTAAGATTTCGTTTCGTTTCGCTTTCTGGTCATCACCTTAACGTTTTACTTCTGTAACCACCATTTTCACGTACTCTAAATATACGACAAACACTTTCAGCCATAAATGGCCACGGAAGCTTTTTTTCTCTCTCTTACCTTTTATATCTTTATCCGAAAGATTTAACGAAGACACTCGACCCAACAAAACTAGAAGCTAATGAGCAAATAATATAAAAAAATAATAAGCAAATAATGGTAATTACGAATTAAGGTAATGCGATTCAAATAATTACGATACATTTATATATATATATATATGTATATATAAAAAGTTTATAAACAAATGTTCGATATATAATTACCGTAAATTTCTTGGATGGAAAATAAATATACTACCCGGACTTCTCTAATAAAGAGATAAAAAATTCTATTCTTGGTGCCCTCCATGATTTTGACCCACCCTTTAACGACCAAGCAGCGCATACTAATTCATCGGTATTAAATAATGATCGATAGTTTGATAAAGTTTGAAGTACACGTGTACGATATGTGCAAGAAAAAAAGAGAGTATTTTATATTTAAAAAAAAAAGGAATAAAACGATGTATCTTATAAATACGTAAAAAGTAGCTAACACATGCATACTATCAGCTAGTTATATACATATATCAGCGAATAATTATAGCATAGCTTTTGTAACATCTGATCATTTATGTTTCATATTGTTAATCACGTATTTAGTTATTTAATTCTCGGTCGATTACGAATTGCATTTCAATTCTTTGATATTTTTATATATTTAGATATTTTTAACGAGATTGTCGATAGCTTTTGTTGCGTAAACAACAAAATACAAGCCAGAATGAAACTGTGCTCGTTTGTGATTTACAGATATCAGTTAAATACCAGTTAAGAGTTCAAAATATTTGAACGTAAAAGTTATTAAATACTACTCTAACGCAAACATTCGTCAAATCTTTTGTCTTTAATTAATAGTTGTTAACTAATGGTTATTAGGTTCGTAATAATTTGAATAAACAAATGTTATTTATAAAAGCACGATAAAATTATCAATGAACATTCTCAATCTTTATGTTTATGTTCTACAGCTGAACATCATAAATGCTATTAAAATATTTGATGTATTTTTAACAATGTTAGTTTATAAAAACGAAGAATTCCTTTTTCCAATCCTTTGAAAGGAGTCGAATATCTTCGATCGCGCGGGATCGAAAGAAATACGTTTAACGATTTTCAACAACTAACAACAAGTCGAGTAACAAAATAACTTTTTTAATGCAGGATTTACATCTATTTGGTCCATCGCTGCCTCTTATTCTGTTCCTATCAAAATGGTCACAAACGTGCGATAATTATATCCTCTTAGCTGCATTTGTAAACTATTCGTAAACCACAAATATTTGCTCAAAATACTCAAACTGTTTGTGAGAGACGATCATCTGCTTGCCTAGACGTAGCAACTTCTAAGTCAACATCATTATTCATCGTTCAAAGCCTTCGAATAATACAACGAATCAGAATGATCAGTAGCGAGATATTGTACACTGTGCGTATCGCTCATTGCATTATCGTCTATTATTACCTGCCTTCATTTCTGCTTTTCCATTAAAATTCTATGTGATATCATATATAGAGATTCGATATATCAAAAATTATCACACACAAAGATTATCATAATTGATTGTATTTTCTTATTTTGGTGTGAAAACTGTAAAGCAAGTAATACTACGAACAGATTGCTTGATAGTACAAGTACAATAACACAGCGATAAAATATGACGGTGCAGTGATAAGCGAATGAAGCATATTTTTAGAAACTTAGTCATATGGATGTGTAAATAATTACCAGATCGTATGGTATTATAATTAATATTTTTAGAAGAGAAGTAACATTTTTTCCCGACTAACGGAAAAATTATTTTTTGTTCTAAAACTGTTAGTCGTCAAAAATATATCCTTTTTTTAAATCTCCAAGCGGAACACTTGCTTTTTGTCAAGTGTCATGATCATAAATTAAAATCTACGCATGCCTCGTGGCTCGTAGACATAGTAGACATCTGGCGTAACAGTAGCCTCTCGTATCCCGTGCGTAAGCGTTTGTAGAAGGCTCATGCGTCACACAACTTGCATATGCATATATATTTACTATGTACACAAGTAGCATCACGGACAGACGAATATATATATGCATGTGTTCTTATACTAGGTACGGTATTTATACTAGTATGTATTACATTACACGAGGAATGATAATAACCGTTAAACGATACTACGCTAAGCTTTAAACAATTGGAGATTTTTTATTCTATCGAATCCACTATAAGTTACCTCGAGTCAATAACACACTTTCTTCGTATCATGTGCGAAGACATGCGAATAAATTCGTAAGTAATATGTGTTTTTCCGCGAAACCAACCGAAGCGTAGCAACTATTAACTGATTATTTTTAATATACGACGTTTGGACGGTGAAATTTTCAAACTAGCTGATCCTTTGCTACAGCCCTGAGCGCAATTCATACACAAGTGTGTAAGTACGGCGTAAGAAACGGAAAGACAGAAAGAGAGATTCGGTATATGCGTGCAGAGTGCGCGTACACAGCGAGTGAGTAAGCGAGTGAGTGAGTGAGTGAGTGAGTGAGCGAGTGAGTGAGCGAGTGACTGAGTAAGTAAGCGAGTGAGTGAGTGAGCGACTGAGAGAAAGAGAGAGAGAGAGAGAGAGAGAGAGAGACAGCGCTATATACCTACTACCGTGCGTGCATCTCATTGGCGTAAAAGCATTTTCTCTGTTTCCGAGTTTCTTCCTGACAAGAGTCGAAAACGCTTTCCCTAAATCGTTTCGGATTACCAACAGTTTTCTCGGTTATCTTAAATATAAAACTACAATTCAATGCCTTGATGAATATAATAAAATATTCTTTTACGAAGAACATTACGGTTAAAACGAGACAATAACGTTTAATGAATAGTAATTTACCATATAATTATATGTAATATATATACAGAATTTCTTTCCCAGTCCAAACTTTTTACGTTTTTTGGTCTTGATTCTGTCTCCTGCCCCAAAAGCGGAGTAAAATTGAGAAGAAAACGCAAGATACGAAATAAAATAGAAAATATAGAGAAAAATGAAACTCACAGCGTACCATGTGTTTAGCGTAATACGAAGAAAAAGGACTATAAGACTACGGTCGTTCGGTTATCTCGTCGATTTATTGTCGTGGTATCAAACCGCAAAGAATTAAATACCTACTATTCGAAGGTCGTTTAAAAAACAGTTCTACAAATTCCACTTGAATTCTCTGTTAGAGGTAGAACACGACCCCGGTAAAGACTTGATCAATGAGGTACTGCGGGAGTACCTTGTAGTGACTCGACTCCCCTTCTGCATTTCCCTTCATAGACTTTCGTGCGCTGTCGATGAATGGCGTAACCTCGTTATGGGACTTCACGTGGATAGCCTCTGTGTACTAACTCCACGCGAGACACGAAAAAGGTTTCTTAGAAATTCGACATGCGTCAGAACAGGAAGTAACGATACAGGGAACTTCGGAGTCCGATATTAGGCACAAAACACGTGTCATCTTTCCTGTTTTAATCGTATATTAAAGTGTAGGGAAATAGGTAGCTCCTTTTCCCTCCTTCTTACATCCTCCTATTTCTCTCTTTCTCTCTGTTATTTCCCTACAGAAGTATTTATTTCTTAAAGTGTCAAATTGTCAAAGTTTCTCTGTTCAGTAAAACCAGAGTGGAGTTGCAACGTAAAAGATGAAAAACTGTGGCAAAGTTGATCGACAGCTAAGAAAATTTGCAGGAAAATAAAGATGCTCGCACCCGGTAAAGTCACTATGATACGTCAAATCTATTATTATGAAATAAAATTGACATAGGCAAGAATAATATCGTAACAGAAAAAGAAATATTAGATACAGTTGTATAGCTTCTAGATTTATATTTCCTTTTCCGCAAATTTCGTAGTTTTTTGAGAACGGTTGAGAAGTACTTTAATTAACGTCGATGCTATAAAGATAAAGAATATTTCTTGATTGATGAACAAGAAAGTTGCATATCTGATATCGCCTACTCCACGTCTACTATATCGATATTTATAAAATGGTTATAAATAAGTAAAATATTACAGAGAAAGGTTAACAAGCGCGTGCGTTCTTTTGTCGTTATATGTAAAATATGATAGAACAATTTCGTTCGACGTATCGGCGATCGATAGTTTACGATAATTTTTAAAATTTGTATATTAAGGCTCTGGCCATTAGATAGGAGGAAATAGATTTGAAAAGCTTGCTTTCGAATATCACGCGTTCTACCTATATGTATATATCTATAACTATTACTTATTATTATTAAGCAAAATAAGTTAGCATTGTTAATTAGCCTGAAAGAAAGTTTTACGTTAAAAGCAGAATTGTACATATTCGATAATTTAAACATTGAAATTTCACATTCTCCACGTAATAATCGGCATAATAATTTGCTGAATTACTTTCCATCGAAAATGAAGACGCGATAGTAAAGCTACTTTGTTGCTAAGTTATACGATAAAACTGTCCAGATATCTTCTATCTATCTCACGTATGTCTTCACGGGAAAAAATCCGATGATACAATTGGCTTATCCTTGCAATGGTATATTTCCACTGGAATGAATGAAATCCGCTCGGAATAGGTAGGGTGATATGCGAACAGAAGATTTCTTGGTGGCTAGGTGACGAACGTATGAATCGATAAAGAGAGAACGAGGGAATGGGAAACGGTGTAAAATCGATGGCCGCAGAGGACAGAATTGTATGAATTTCAGGCGAAAAATTCAATGAAAATACGTAATCGACTATCGAATTTATCTTTAAGTTCGAAATACATACAATGTGTGTGTGCGGAGTAGATACGATACTGCAGTCAAAGCGATGTTGAATGGGCCTCAACCTATTGGCTGATCTCTGGTCACGTGTACACCGCTAGACATTCATTCTACTGCCACACAACTGGTCCACGTAAGTATGTTTCTACATGCATGGTTGGTTTCATAGGGCTGATGATCAAAGAAGAAGTACTTTATCCTGTTGGCAAAAATGCAGCAGCAAAATGTTCCAGAATGCATCTTGTTTCGCAGAATTCCAACAAAGAATAGTTAAAGGAACTATTAGAACCGAAAGAATCTTTGTCTCGTTGATACAGCAGAGTACTACTTATAGATACACGTCAAGAACGTAGGTTTGCCGCTTGCTACTACGATGCGAGTCTGAGGTTACGCATTTCCAACAAGCTACGTTCATTTCGGATTTATTAAATTCGCTGCTTGAATACTTCTTCTTTCAGAAACTCTGACGGATTATTGCCTTTGTTCGAATATTGTAATATAAAAATACGCACATTTCGCTGTCTCTCTTATCTGGCCTCATACGCTAGCGCGTTATCGTTACCACGTATACGGTAGGTGTAAGCATTGCGCGAGAGGAATAAGAGAAAGAAAAAGTAACGGTTAACAATCGGTCGTTTTCATAATGATTGACAAATTTCAGAGAATCGTGAGATGCAGCACGTGAATGTGATATTAATACAAGTGACAGAGTTAAAGCTCGAGTTTTCTATTAAAGTAGTTCTTATCTTAGTTTTTACTTCGACTAAAACAAATCGCATAAGACAGAAGCTAATTTATTTAGATATCGAATTCTTCGATAAGGAAAATAATATGATAATCGTAATCGATTAAATAGATTAGAGAATAGAAAAAATATACGTTCTCAAGATTTGAAGATTTCATTGTTAGAATCGGTCTATTAGTAATGATAGTTCATATTTGCGAATGAGTAATCATTGCCGACGATGCCAATACGTCCATTGACTATTGATCATGCATATGACGTACATTTATTTACTCGACTACCAAAGAAGCGACAAATCGTCGACGGTCATAGAACCGACATCAACGATAGACAAAAACATACAAATCCACTTATTAGGACGAAATGTTGGTTAATGACCGATTGATTTTGCCGCAGGTATCCGTGTACTTTAACTATAAACAAAAAAAAAAGGAAGAAAAACAGGAAAGTTAATAAATTATTATTTTGAAGGTTTTGATAGTTCCGATGTTGATTGAACTCTTGCCGATTAAATTATTCGCTTATCCGATTTAACGAAACATTACACAGGCGTCATCGCTTCTAGCTCTCTCACTACTAATATATACTAATATACTAATATATACCAATACTTGAACAATGTTATTGTGTGATTTTTCATTGATATTGCTTATCGATGTACAAATCGACGTTGAATGCAGAACGAGCAAAACCGTTACAAACTATGCGTAAACTGTGGCTTGAAGAAACCTGCACCAAGCTAATTAAAAAGATGGATATTTTCCATGTGCAGAAGACGCGAGTCTATCTACCGCCTTATCTTACCGCGGAGACATTTAGAAAGGAGAAGGATCGGTATCCTTCGAAATTTGCAAAATATCGATCGAATAGCTATCGAACAATGATACATATTTAAAATAAGCTATAACTGGCATCAGGTAGCTCTCTGCTCGATGACCGCGATCGCAGAATCACCTAAGCCAAGAAGAGACACGGATTACGTAATAAATCCGATTGGAGGGAGAGCAGAAGAGACGAGCCACGGTAACGATACGGCATAATGTCGTTTTTTCATCTTCATTGGTTGTAATAGGTAATCGATAACTGGTTGTCGTTTGCGAGCAAGCAAAGACGAGTAGAGTGGGAAACGAGTAGAGGAAGGACGTCGATAAGTTACAGTTAGCGCTTAGCAGTACTCGTTGAATGAAAATCTACAAATAAATGCCTGAACGACGACGAGTCGATGCGTAATCGCGAGTAATAGTAGTAATAGCAGAACCGATACTATTACGCGTGCTATAGTTGACGGAAGGAATGTAAAGCATTTTTTTATCCGCGTCAGTGGAATTCTAAACGAGTACTAACGCGAAGTACGAGTATTTAATGGTGTAACCGAATGTAACAGTGAGTCGTGCTGACATTACCAGAAATAAGAGGAAAAGAATTGTCGCGTCGCTGCGTAGTCGAATTAGGCGATAGCTCGATAATTCGGAGAAAGGTCTCTTTAACCATGTGCATTTCTGTATCTTGATTGATAAACTGCGTGCAGATTTAACTGGTTTCGTAACGATGTTGTGCGAGGTAAAGTATTTTGGAATGTAAGGTACGAAGGTCGTCGAGGAAGTAATAGTCGTTTACGTATAGAAGCCGTATGAAGCGATGGGATATGCTTGAATTTCGTCTTTAAATAATCAATATTGTCGTACTTTCATATAAGTAGCATTTGAAGTTGCGTTGTAAATCGAAAATCCTGTGGATGAGCGAGTACGGCCTGTCGCACTTTTACGATCTTTTTTATTTTTTTTTTTTTTTTTATTTAAAATTTCACATTCACAATTTGTCCAATTTGGACATTTGGTAGAATTTTTTATCTGTTTGATTATCACGTGGGTGGCTACCCCCAATGGGGTACCATCTTCGTGTTTGTTAAGATATATCCTTTGTGAGGTCTGCTGGATGTTTCCTTTTTAGTCTCCTTTCTATGGTTAACGATCTTTTAATGTTGAAAACTTTCCTCGAGAAGGAACTCACCGTCGAGTTTACGGTAGATTGCGATTGAATCATTCGTAAAACGATGGATACAGAGATTCAATGCGGTTAAAGAAACTGTGCCTGATCCGTACGTAAATGTTCTGTTCTTTCATCACAGAGAGCCTTAAAAAATGCGTAGGCGTCAGACGAGTCAGATTACCATTTCTTCGAAAAATTGAGTTTTTCCGTGGATAACATTTCACTCGCGACGATGATTTAAAGTTTCAAAGTAAAGGACGCTGTGAAACGATGGTTATATGAACTCGCCACGCAAGTGTATATACATATGTCGAAAAGTATACAAAAACTCGACTCGCGTTACGATAAGTGTTCAAATAAGGGTGGTGGTTGTATTGAAAAATATCTAAGTATATATACAGGGTCGTTGGTAATTGGTGGTACAAGCGGAAAGGGGGTGATTCTAGGCGAAAAAAGAAGTCGAAAATATAGAATAAAAATTTTTCGTTCGAGGCTTTGTTCCTTTTTTTTTTTTAATTTTTCCATCGAGACAACGATCTACAGTGAGATCCGTTATAACGTACCGCGTGCAAATTCAAAGTCGATTTTCTCGAAAACAAAGCCTCAAGCGAAAAATTGTTATTCTATATTTTCGACTTCTTTTTTCGCCTAGAATCACCCCCTTTCCGCTTGTACCACCAGTTACCAACCACCCTGTATATGTACATACTAATAAAGTTACTAAAAAAGAAATCTTTTGAAAATGTATCTGTATCGTTTTTGTTGTCAAAACGGTTACTGCTTTACCTCGTGCAATGAGTAATAAAAAAAAAGTCAAAATACAGGATATACTAAGATCACGCAAGATCAAGAAAAAACATGACAAGTCACATCTTGACTTGATCAAGAAGCGATACGCTTCTACGTTAACAAAACTCTTTCTTGTTTCAAATTAAATACGTATTTCTCGCCATCTTCTCGAATATTTTCAAAATATCGTTTATTATAACATTGATCGTGTCATTGGTCTTTTCACCGTAACTTTCCGCACTTGTAATTATTTTTACTAGACTAATTATATTATAGACACATATTTTTGGAACTATCAGCCTGTTGCCCTATTCAATTGCGTCCTGTTCAAATATATATTCTGCGAGCGACATAAAAATTATGAAATTAATCAAGAACGATCGTGCTCCGTTTAGTTGGATGCATCGTTAGTCACGATTGCAACAAGATAATTGTTCCGGCTGTTGTCTCATAGTACCTCGTGGCTCAATGACATAACACGGAAAATGCTCAAGTCTTAGATAAAACGGCATTGAGTACGCTGTTACGATTCACGATATTTACCGGCGTATCAGTTTAATAGGTGCCCTCGCTCTTTATCGTATCGCAAATTATCGAAGAAAAACCACGAGTGTCCGATATGTAGATTATTCTTTATCGATCTCGTGCTAACAATAAACTGGCTACGATTCATTCAGTCTTAGAATCGCTTGAACTTTCACATTTGCGCGAGGGAAATCATTTTTTCAGCGGTATAAATACCCATACGCCTGCAATAAATAATTCCTTTAATCTTCCGAAAATCGAATCGGTTTCACCATCAGTTTATACAACGTGGTACCGACATGCCTATTAAATACAGTGGTGTTTTTCCGGCCGGCTACCAGACAATTTCTCCAAAGTCTGTTTCAATTACATTAATCAATGCGCGGCAATTCGACATTATTAAAATACTTCAATTCTTCGATATTCCACATTTGCTTACACGACCCAGTATCTGCAATTAGCGAAAGTTTACAAGTCGCAAATTATCAACTCTAACAAATTCCACTTTTATAAAACTAGAAGAAAACCATCGACTACGATATAAACCGCCTTCGAAATCGAGTGTCAACGAATCTACGGTAAATATGCCATCCTTCTAAAGCTGATAGTATTTTAGAAAAATTGATCTGCCACTCGTCCTCGATCGTCGCTCGTTCGCTAATATTATTAATTGGCAAATTATAACGTACGATAGTCCAGGAAATAACGAACGGAATCAACAACGTACGAGTGTTTGCGCGTTCAACCGGATATTTTTTTCCACCAATATCGTCGATGATGCAAAACTAAACTTGCGATTCGCTTCGACGCAGTCGAATTCGAATGGAAAAAGGACGGACCTCGCGTTGAATAACGATGATTTTCGGACGCACGTTTCAAACCCTAATCAAGCGCACATTGTATCAAGTGAAATGTATCTAAAAACGTTAATAATGACACGGATCAGAGACGTTTCCTTTTCTTCCTCTATCGATATGTTTGTCGCGCAACAAATAAGGCCCGCGACCGAAACGTGAAATTGCGACGAAATCGAAATTTCATTTGAAGAAGACGATCGATGAGGATAATTGGCAGAGTCATCTTTTGCCTTGTGCACCTCATAATCAGTTGCGAGCTAGCAGACTGCACGGCAGCACCGCCCTGTTGTGCTATTATTACACGCAGAATCAATCGAAAGTCTCTATATATTTGCGTCACGCGTATGCATACTACACACGTATACCGCTGCAGCCCACAAACGGTGGTTAATAGGCGGGCTTTTGAGCTTGCAATTCCACATAATGTAATTTGTTTGATCACCCACTAGAGTATACAGGCGACGCACCTCAATTGAGCCTCATGATCGAAGAACGCCCAGACTGACGCTAGTCGTTCTAGAAAAAGAAGTCTTTGTTCTCCGCGCTTCTAGACTATTTTCTTTATTCTTCTGTTCGTTTTTTACTTTTGCATTTCATCTTTTAAGAGGATTCGTTGAAAATTCTAAATCTAATCAGAGGGGAAAAGACCAGAGCAAAAATGTTACAATTTTTCGATTTGGTATCTTAATTTATTTATGTCCTGTTGCCAAGAACTTTTAGATTTCCGATTTCCCGACATCGATGGGAGCGGTTTTCGTATCTTGTTTTTCTGTCTGAAGGATGTTTCAATCCACCATTTGATTAATTTATATACAAAGTTTCGATTCTTGCTGGTTGGAAAGACACATTTGTCGACTTTCAAATCTAACGCTTAGCGTTACTCGGTCGTTTATTGTTTCAATCTTATTTTGTATAAAAGACAATTAACAAAAGATGTTTAAATACGACGATAAAGTCTCGAAAAGTACGCCGGAGGATAACAATCTACCGTTGTAGGTGTTAATATCGCTCACGTACGAGCATAAATTGTCCCATTTCTTCGATTAGATACGATTGCCGGTAAAACAAATCGTTTATTTTATCTGGATACGATGATAGAATTTTTGGATTTATTTCAATTATATATTATTAAAAAACTGCACGCAAGAAAGATCATGTTGTACGTGATAAAAGACACGACATTCGGTCAGCAATTTTTCTTTCCCTTTACGAAAAATATATCAAACATGCTATGCTATAACGGTGATTCTAGGCCCATCAGTGAAAAGGCGTGAGAAAGGCTTGATAAGAAAATCATCGATACTTATAAATCGCTAAATGTAATGCCTTCTATTTTTATGAAGTCTTGTAACACTCGAAAAATGTATAAAAATATAAAATTATAATAGAATATCGAGTATAATAAAAATTCATATCTCAACCGAGAAATGTGAACCGTTTGACATTAAGGCTCGATGATACTATATAATTAACATCGTATGTGTATGTATGCATATAAGTATCAGTTTATCAATACTATAAAAGTATATAACATGCTCGACAACAAGCGAGATATGTGCCCTAAAAATAACAATCGCAATAATGATAATATATCGCATATACTTAATAATTATTCTAATCCAATATAATATTATATTCCTATACATTGAAATAAACTAGCCTAATCTAATAAATAGAGATACCGACTTGCAGTTTTTAATTAATTCTTAAAACATTCGCTATACATATATATTGCATTTAATTAAAAAAATTCGCGATAAAAATTAGCGTTACATAACATTCCAAGTAGATACCGAAATTCATTACATAAGTTGGAGGTATTAGAGATTTGAAAAAAAGATAAAAGAGTATAAAAATAGAAAATGCATGCGTTGCATCAAAAGTTCAATCTCCCGATCAGTTTGGTAACGCTAAAACTGTCATCGAAGTCAGCCGATCGACGGGTGCCTGCGAACGCAACCGGATACGCTCTCGAAAATATTTCATTCAACGTTCAGTCCCGGTGTCGCCATGTGCCAAGCATTGACCGTGGACGACGTCTAGCGTGTGTCTATAGACCTATTCCGTCGTCTATTAAAAGAGTAGTAGGTTGCAGTCTCGCGATTACATACACATATACATATATACATACATATAGGCGTGTGCGTATATATATACACACCTGTGACTAGCATATACAGTAATACGTATACGATAGGTAGGGTCACGAACGTATAGTCGACGACGACGACGACGGCAATGACGATGACGAGTTGCATGCGCGGGCATCTCGATGTGCTTCTCAGTGACTCTCGTAAAGCGTCGAGTCGACGACGACGGTGGTGGCAGCAACAGCGGCGGCGGATGTGGTTAGCGACAGATCTGACCAGGATCGGATTTACCGATCCCGAATTAAAAGGGTAACGCAACCTTATCCACTGCTAAAACAGTTCGAGTTTGCGTGGCGTTCCGCTCAATGTGTATCTGCGTCCACCATAATAAAATACAGCGCGACCGGAAGTGAAGCCTGTGCCACGTAAGTGGTAATGGTTAATATTTTCGCCGGCGGTAAAACGAAACGAGCGTAACGAACCGTCGAATTTCGGAATTGTTTCATAATCGATGGCGACCTGCCCAATGTCTCATTGATTGGCAATGGTGATAGAACATACATGGAAACGACAGTTGAATTCCTCGGTCATTTGGCATGCACTGTTACCTGCCGCCGGCACCGCCAACACTCTGTTGTCTTCCCCATTCCTACCTTTTCTCTCGCACTCAACCGTACGAATGGTAATATTAATAATCTGTGTGTTTCGTTTGTAGTAGGCTATTTATAAGAAAATTCGATAATCGCGTGGTAAGAGGGCGTACTTTAACGCGAAACCGACTCCTGAGATTTGATTCCCCTTTGCTGTGTGAATTTAATCGTGACAAAGATAAAAAAGACGAAGAAAGCAACCAAAGTGCGATTATCTGAAATATGTAGGAGGTTTAAAAAGAACTAACGAGCGGTCTCGTACACAGGAAAGAGCAAGAAACTGCACATAGCAACAACCATTCGACTCGGACTATACGAGAAATTTCTATATCGAGCAAAGTATTCTACGGATACTGAAATGCAATTTTTGTTTTCTCTTTGATTCTTTTAATACGTTCTATAATTTGTAAAACAAAATCTATGAAAAAGATTAACATATCAAAGACGATGAAACGCGTTGAATAATAATGAACTGTATCGGTGAATCATAAACGTGCCACCTTCGTTATAGGAAAGAAGAGACAGGGGAGAGAGAGAGAGAGAGAGAGAGAGAGAGAGAGAAAGAATCTTCCGAATACACTTGTTTCATCGTTTGAACGAAGAAACAACGATGGAAAGGAGCAACCTGCTATTTCAAATTATACGAGAATGGTTATGCGCATAATGCAATGGCTCTAGCGGAACATCTTATCGAAGAGACTGACTTTATAAAAATATTAAAGATATTTTTTGCCACGCAACGTTATTAGTCAGCCGTGCATACAAGTTGAATCGCTTAGTTCATCGTTGCACTGCATCAGTGACCTGAGCAGCGAAAGTTCTTTTGTTTACTTGAGAATCACCATCTCATACACTTGCATGAGCTTTTTACGAAATCATATTTCATATAACGACAAACGTGTGTAATACGATGAATAGTAAAGGTGGGTTATACTTGCCATTGAGCGGCTAATGAAACCTAACCTTCTTAATTAATACGCATTGGAAAAGTTTGCTGTTTGAAGAAATGCACGGGGAATTATTATCGTTCGGAACAAAGAATACAACTTGCAGAATGGCGCTGACTGTAAGTGATGCCGAAAGGTAATAGACGGACGCATGGTGAAGCCATTATGGAACTAAGCCAGTTATAATAGTTACAACCGATGTGATACTGTAAGAAACCACCACATATAGCTATCATCGTGTTTACCGAGAAAAGATGAGAGTTTACATACGTTGAAGTACCGATTCTTTGCTTTGCACAAGTATCTATTATAGCTATCGTTTCATCGAATCTTGCATAGTGTAAAAATAAATTGTTTGCAACGCGAGTCGAATGTAATCGTAACATATCTGTTAATATAGCATGTAACAATCGATTTAATGGCTGCTAACGCTGTCAAATGACAATAACACTAATGATAACGCCAAGATCAATGCAAAAAAGCGTTAACATTTACCATAATACGCGAAAGTATAGTGGTCTGCAGATCATTGTAACGTTTTTCACCCCGGATCATTGTAACAGTAGTATCCCCACCACGTTTCGCCAGACCAAGTCCCCACCGTTGGCGATTGGCTATGCATTCAGAAAGATAAGTGCGAACAGCGCATAACGGAAATAAAAAATTGTTTATTTTATTATTCTACACTCGTGAAAATATTAACAGATAGATCGAGTTTTTCCAATTAAAACGGGTCTAAATACAATCTCGTTCGGACTATATATATACGACATATTTATCGTATAACTCGGTAGCATGCTTCGTTTTACGGTGTTATGCGAAATTTGAATAAAAAATGAACCAAATGAAATCGCGTTTAGGCTCACTTTCAATGGAAAAATCTTATCTATTTGTTTCTAATGAGTTCACAATATAGTTGTGTATGATACAAAAAAACTGAACATCTTTTATTTTCGTTATATGTAGGAGAGAAATCCGCAAACGACGTTCCATCTCGTTTCCTATCAAAAGTATCTCTAATCGAGTACCGCTCATACATAAATATCATGCTCAAGAACTGTGCCGACACTTGCCTTACCTCGATTTATTGTAAATTGTAACTTCTCGATTCCGAACGCAATTACAGATGATGCGAAAAACTACACCATATCATCATAGGTACATATTAGAATATACAGCTTGATGATAACAGATAATCTAATTAATAGTAGCATGTAAGGGTGATATGTTGAATAATAATGTACGGAATGAATTTGTGGTCCGATCGATGGTAACTTTCACAAGCGATCGCCGAGCTCGGTCGCTGCGCTCGCTATTCACGTTGCACTTACTACGTATCGTCGGATCACGCCTAAGCATCGCGTTCAGATAAGCATACGTATCTTTGATTCATATACATATCGCTCGTGTCACGAACGCCTTCGATCCCGTGGAGCTCACGTGCTGTAAATTATTCGGTGAGAATAGCAAAACAGCCGTGTCGCAACGCATGCGCATTTTCGCACTCAAGGCAGAAATGAAACTGTGGATCGCTGTGATCGAAATAACTCGCGACGGAGAACAGGTTTCCACAGGTTCGCACGATAGAATTTGCACCATAGACGAATCTATGAACTTGAGATGCTAAGAAAACGCACGATCTTTTCATTGCCAGCTATAATACTGACTGCGCTTTTGAAAGTACGTAAAACCACTCAACTCTAGTAATGATTTTATGATATCTTTTCTACATCTTAAAATAACCCGATCTGATAACATTTCTATGCATCTAAATGCTATGCAAGAAACGTAAATGAACCTTTGTTTCGAAAAATTGGTTATTATACGTGTTATAAATAATTTTTCTGCTTAATTTTTAATATCATTTGATCGTTGATATTACGTATATTACATATCCTATAGCTCCGAAACAGGATCGATACTGACCAAACTATGATCGATAATCTGGTAATATGTACGTAGGAAGGTGTATATAAAATAAACTGACTGGTTATCTACCTTTTTTCATCTCCGCCTATCTTTGGTATATTTCTACATAGTTTCACATTGTGCGGATACTACTAAATATTTCGCATTTCACTCGAATGTATTACGCACAGGTACATATGTATATCGAAAGACTTACGCTGGCGCACGGTTTCACGTCAGCCGAGTGGAACGGAACTTAATTACATTTTCACCTACGTCGGTGACTGCGAACAGACTCCATTCCTAACCTCACAATCTTTATTTTTTTTTTTGTCTGGTATTCCCACCGAGAATGATGAAACACGAACGGTGCATCAACGGTGACGAGCACTCTCTTTTCCTTTCGATCTATCTTTCTGTTTGTTATGTGCGTGTTTGCGCGCGCGCGTGCCTGTGTATATGCGCGCGCGCGCGCTAGTATCTTGTGACAGTATCGGCCCTGAATCGGTCTTTACCTGCGAGGCGGCCTCCGTAGTGCCCGTGGCAACGAGCTCGCACGAGTCCGAACAAAGGCGAAGAGGCGGCTGCGTGTTGATAGTAAGGACAAGGATGAAGGGGAGGAAGAAGAGGAGAGAAGTAGGAGGCGATAACAGCCGATATACTCTTCGTTCCGTGTACAGGCGGCGTTGCTGTCGCGGAACTCTCCTGGCTTGGAAACCACTATCGTAGCACTAACGCACCTTCTTCCATGTTGCATGCATGCCAATTCAACGCTAAGTACCACTAGCATCGACGTTCACTTACGATAAATGCGACACAACACGCCATGACAAACCACGAAAAAAAAGATGTCACCGGTAACCGTTCACTCGCATCAGATTTTCGCGTATCTCACGGTACAACCTCCGGTCCAGGACTGATGCACTACGCACTACCGTGCTACGACGACGCGCGCGAGCCCTGCTCACTAGTGCTCACTGCTCACGGCTGCGCCACAAGAAAGAGAAAGAGAGGACACTGTGACGCGCGACGCTCAGCCAGGCGCCATTTACAGAAACGCACGCATCGCCGCTAGTTCTCTCTAACCGTGTATCCCTCTCGCTCTTGCTACTTTCGTTTCCCCCCACTTTTCTACTCTCAACGTACCTCCCTCTCTTTAACCTCGTCCCGTCTCTTTTCATCAACCTCCCCACCCCCGCTCCCACCATATCTATCCGACCTATCCCAATTACAGCAAACGTCCTTGAGATGACTAACACCTTGTCGTCCACTGCATGTGGGAACGAAAAGGGATGCATGAAAGCGCTGTTGCGGTCGAGAAGGTGGAAAAGATGGTGATGGCGGTGGGTAACGAAAATCGTGGTGTGGAGATAAAGGAGGGAAAGGAGGAGGTGAGTGGAACTACGAAACCCTCGTTGCCGAGAACACGCGGTAGCGCGGAGATGTAGGAATCGTAGTACAAGTACATACTTTGATGTTACTCGAAGAACAAAGACAGAGAAAGAAAAGAGCGGCGAATGTCCGCGTGTAACGCTTTTCTTGAAACTGGAAGTAAAAGGAGAGGGAGTAGGATAACCATGCTTCTTAAGTGTCCGTACGTGAGAACGAGGAGGTTATTCACTGTTCTACGGAAACGTTCGAGCACGATGCTGTTACTGCAGTAACGTGCCTTTTATAATCTCCGATACACAATGGTTGTACGAATTGGTTCGTAATATGTTTACGTTAATAATCTAATTTACCGATAAGGTAATAAATACTATGTTCTTGTTTTTCTCATTTATTTCATATACTTTGAATGATTATGATGTATCATTACGCTTAAATAACATTGAATTATTTAATAATTGATTTTATTAAAAATACCTTTCCCTTCTATCTGAGAATCTTTAGTTTTTTTCATTTTTTTTTTTTACTTGTAATGTGCACCCCTAAATAATAATTCCAGCGTTATCATATATTTCTTCTTCATTTCCTCTTTTTTTTTCCTTTTTCTTTAAATACGAAACAAGCGAATGTATTAATAAAATTTCATTTGTCAAGCGATACATTATCGTATTTACATTGTATCTACATCATCTAACATTTTATTACGCTACATTCGTTTAATAATGCGATTAAGATAGTTTGTGGAAGGACTGTGCAGTAATAATACACGCGAAAATAACGATAATAATGTATGCCTAGCGTTACAACATACTCTGTTTCTATGATTTCTGCCGTATCTTATCCCGCAATTGTATTTTATTCAAATGAGATAAACGAGATACGTTACTGTAATGCCGATTGATTATTACTACATGAGTCGTATGTTTCGAATTAACTACTTATTGCTCTTAGGAATTTACATGTATGTACGTATTTTCTCTTGAGATTCTTAATACTGATTTTGCCCCGAAAAATTACTTATTCGAGTACCCGGATAATCTTAATTCGCGTAGTAATTGTTTCTCGCTGGAAAAACATTTGAATCGAATTTTCACGGTACGACTGCTGCATCGTCGCACGATGACGACAATGAAATATCTCGAATATTGCAAAATTACATTAGACAATTTTAATGCTGTTTCTTTCTTGCTTTCTCGACGCATAATGATAACGAACGACACATCAATTACCAATTCGCGGACGTTTCATCGAGCGAGCAAGCAAATGCACAGATATCGATTCTACTTTAGAAGAAATTCTGTTCCTTTTTTCTCGTTTTAGACGAGGTACGTACAACATCCGAGCAACGTACATGAGTCAGCGACGCGCGCTCAACCGAATACACACATTAAAAAAAGAGAGGAAAAAAAAGAAGAGTATTCTCACACGTGAAAAAAAGCATGACCTATAACGCACGTCGCTGTTACAAATGGTGTATCGTAGATTACAATATGGTACTTGCCCAGTCTACCCATTTGTGAGAACGAACAAAGAGCAGATAAGATTGCCGCTTTATGCTTAAACTAATTGCGCGCTGACAATATTTAAAATTAACGAGATACAAGCGAGAGTCGCAGTTTACTCTTCTTTTTCTCTCGGCATTTCGGTTGAACGCTGGCTGCAAACATAGAAACCAGCGCGAGGAGAGAAAAATCTAGCTTCGTGTTTAACGAGAATTGTAAGGTAGAAGATAGAACCAGACTTCACCAGTTTCAGTTTCTATTCCATTCTAGATATAACATAGCGGTAGAGGGTACTTTTACATACAGCACGGAATATACATGTTTATACTTCCATTTTTGTTTTTATTTTGTTAATTTCTCATATAATACTAACAAAACATTTAATTACAAAACATGGGCGTACGGTTTTGTAGTGTCTCTTATCTTCCTTTGTGTGTATTATGCGTGTGTGTGTCTGTACTTTTGTATAGTGTGATGAAAGCAGTAGTTATGTGTCTCTATGTGGTATGCATATCATCTGGTTAATGTAAATATTACGATTATTTCATAAGTTCTCTACAATAAGTAGATGGATTTTATAACGACAATTTACACGCTGAACGCGTGCAGTAAATACATCCCATTTACCCGCAGCGTCTCTTCGTTTAATTTTACATTCATCACGACTTCGTCTTGTACGGACCTACGACCAATTCTCTTCTATAATCTATTCCGATGAATATGCAAACGCAAAAGAGATAGAAACGCTACTATAGTATACGATACAATAATATATAATCGTACCTCGATATTGATCGATATTATAAATAGTTTTTAATAATTATTCGTCCAAACACTGAATATTTTACAACAGCCATCGATCTCAACTATTCATAATTCTATTAAACAGTTTGCAACTTTTACAGTTTCAATTCTTTTTCTTCATTTCTTTTTTTTTTTTCATTTTATTTTAATATTATGCGTAGCGTGTCTGATCCAATATCATATCAATAATAGGGGTATATCATAAATTTTGTAATTTGCTAAAAAATATTCTCTAAAAAATATGTTGACCTAAAGATTATTATGACTGATAATCACAGACAATTTTTTCAATTTTCCTTTCATTCTCTTTTCTTTCTTTCTTCATTTATTTTTAAATTTCTCAAAACCATCGTTTAATTTCTTTTTGCTGCCGCATCATCTTTCTATTCTTCTATCTTCTTTTAAACAAGTACAATATTAAAAATTCTACAATTCGTTTAAACATTAGAATAATACTATTCTTTTCTTTCCTTTCTCTTATCTTTTTTTTTTTCTTTTTTCGTTTCGTTTCGTTCATACACGATTTAAAAAGCGTTTTGCATTTGAAATTTCTGCCCCTTTAAATTCCTTGTCTTTACCGATGAAACGAAGAACCCAAAAATTCGAAGAGATGAAACTCTCGATCATAAGAGGATGCAACGCTGCGATGTTCTCGAAATTGTCGTAAAAGGTAATAACGGGCACCGTACAGGTCCATGATGAGTAAACTTAACCACTCGTTTCATTATCACACCAAAGTAGTAAATATCCAACACTTTTCTAATACCTAAATTTATGTCGAGGTAAGGTATACATATACATATTCGAGTTCTTTCTCTCTAACACGTCCAAATTTTTACTGTTTTTCATACGAATCATTTTCCAAAGGTGCTGACGGGTGTAGTTTAAACAAACGGTGCACAGTATGAGTGACAGTGTATTATGCTATCTTCTCGTGTGGATTATAATTAATCGATAATAATAATAATAATAACCATAATAATGAAGGCTGGATACGTAATACTAAGGAGTTTGTACACACTCCGTGAGATAGGTAATCAGTAATCATTTAAGAGGATATAGAGTATGTTTCAGAAAAGCGCTCGGTAAACTCTGAAAAGTTCCGCCAGAGAAGTGATTGCATAGAACATAATCGTTCATATGCTGTTATACGAACGCTAATATCTACTTTCCCTTTCTTTCTTCTTTTTCTTTCTCAGAGCATACGATATTTTATATGGATTTCACAAATAAAAAAATAATTAAAAAACAGTGTTCTTAATTTACCTACTGACATGTTTAAATTTAAATATATACCCATTATAGATTATCGTTACAGTCAGCATAGAGATATTAGTAATCTGCGATGGGAATATAAAGTATAGCGAAAACACATCGCTTATATCCCATAATCCTAAATTGCTCGCGGTGATATCGTATAACAATTACAAGAATGCATTACTTTTTTTTCTTTTTTCATTTTAAAGAGAAAAGAATGCTCTTTCTTCTCCTGCATAAAAAAAGCAGACGTCCGTATCTTTTCAACAATATTAGACCATCGTGTGCACCATGTTCTCTAAATCATGTTCAATGTAATTAATAGATCTTGTTAATCCTAAAACCATCATCCATAAGTATAATAAATATTAATAAAATATCTAACATTGCTATTATATTTTCAAGTAATTACCTTTCTTATGTCATATTATTTCTTTTTTTTTATACAGATTAAAATTAATTATCATTATATTAACAATATTCATCTTCCAATAATAGTTATTAATTATTGATAATCATAGCATTAAAAAAAAAAAAAAAAAAAAGGAGAAGAAAAGATTCAAAATACCTAAAAAATGGCAATTTCTCGTGACCAGAACAAGTTTCTATTTTTTCCCCTTGTTTTATAACTTTTTACAAATCAGCATACGCATTTTGTACCAAACCAGGCCGATTAAAATGTTGCACGACTGACGACGAATACTTGCGTGCTCAAATAATGTTCCTGCCATCATTTACTTCTTTATATTACTTCGTTAAATAAATTCGCGATCGATATTCCTCGTATATATAACGCATTTCTTATTATTATCAAACTCTTCCGCTGCCACCTATTATTTCTTACTCTAGGCCATTTTTTCGTGTAAAGTGCACTTAACGGTGTCCATGGAGCACCAAATTTAAGGGACAACCACCTCGGCAGAAATTGATTAACCGCACTAAAATACTTTATTATAGCTTAATGGATGCATAGACACAATTAGTTTTTTTTCAGTTTGAATATAAGTCATCAGGGTATATCTAAATCTATCACCGGGTTTAAAGCGTAGGTACATTAAAGGTAAGGCAAAACTGCATTTCACAGAAAGGTGCTTTTTACGGAATATACGTTATATACACGTGTATCCGTAAAAATCTGAAATATATTCCTATAAAGAACATTCATAACTTTCCCCAGTGTGGGAAAATATCACAAATATTTTCTAGAAATATTCGTATTCTAGAAAAGTTTACTTGAAACAATGATCTAATTATCTTTTTACACTCTGTGTCAACGTAATCGATTACGTGTGATCATACTTGCCTCTTATAAATCATAGACGAATTTTGAACAGAAACTACGGGAAAAAATGAAGATTAATCTCCTATATGAACAGAGCGGTACCGCCCTATCGGATTTCTCTCTAAAATAAGAAGTTTGTTTTTCTCTATTCCCTAGCGATTTGTAATCTTTAAATATAAAAATAAAGTAACGAGATTAATATTGTAATATTGGCAAGGCGGAAGCACAAACGCATGGGTGCATCGTTTAAAAATCTATAAAAACATATCAAAATAATTGCGCATATATACGTAATATGTTCGTTCGAAACAAATGAACAGGCTTCAATTTCTTGGGAAAGCAAGCCTCTTTCTTTCCAATCTTCTTTGTTCTTTCATTTCTTTTCCTGTTATTATAAGACTTAAAATATCATCAATGTCTGCCAAAGTAGGTACACCTTCAAACAGTATCCCACGCCAGGAAACTGTTCCTTCTAGCCATTCTCTCCCTTCCCCCTTCTCTCTCTCTCTCTCTCTCACTCTCTCTCTCTCCCGCTCACTCTCTCTCCCGCTCACTCTCTCTCCCTCACATCCTCTTATGCGCGCGCTCATGTTCTTTTTTTTGTTTCTTAAAACATCTACGTTACTAACTTAAGTTAAGTTGGTAGCTGTACTTACATCAAGACAATGTCTAATCTAACAATTACATATTTTACAAGAACGTTTGAAATCTGGCCCTACATCAGACATGAAATGTCACGAAGTTAGTCGTACACTGTACACTAAATTTTAGATTTACATAAAGTTTTCAAGAACATTGAATTATCTGGTTACAATGGTACAATCTGGTAAAATTGAAACTTACAATAAAGTTGTGTGCTTTTTATTTCATAAGTCTCGCCGGTAATCCGTAATTGCGTGATACACGTCGCGTAGTAAACGAGCATAGTTCCTACGTTCAAGTACGTAATGAGAAAAAGATAAGTCCTAGTCGAGGGAAACTCGTCCGTGTTCCTATAGATATAGGTCGTCGATTTTATCCTATGCAAGTCGATTTTGTTTAATTTCACAGAATCAAACTTGTTCAATTACATTTAGGATCACTGAATTTATGACTGAAAATAACATATAATATATAGAGAAGAAATTTGCGTACACATGTATGTGTACGTATATATCTTATAAATGCGTATAAGCTAGAAGCATTGTCGATTTAGTGTAAAGTGACGATAACTTGTACGCTTAAGCCTCGATAGTCAAGATAATAAGTAGAGTCTAAAAGAAGTGCATAAAAGCACAGGCGTGGATAAAGTAACACTTTCATGAGTCTTAGTGCGATAAAGCACGCAAGGCTCGTTGGGTACGTAAGCAGGACATATTCAATTATTTATTGCTATAAGTATATCCCTTAAATCAACTACCAAGTGTAGCTGTTTAAAGTAACATTGTCATAACGCGATGTTTTGTGTACTATATCTGGCCTTCTAATATTTTAAATGTATATCTATTTCTTTTATAATAATAAAAAGCTGCAATCTCTGAAAATAGTTTGATGATTAAATGAATAACGTTCAATAAAATGAATCCTATTCCAAAGCGCACATAATTATAGCACAATATTTTTTGCTGTGCCGCTTACGGTTGGCTGCTTACGATAGCTGTATATGCAGTCTCAATTGAGGTATTTACGACATCTGCGGGAACCGCAGGTACATGGAATCTTGATATCCTCGAAAGGAAATTTGTAGTCATACGTTAGCTCTTCTCCTTGAATAATGCGACGGAGAGCGAAGATTAATATATGCTTCTTACCTAGGATGTCTACCACTCGCGAGTAACAATTTGGCTGAAATATGATTTTCAAGTTACAAAATTAGTTCGATACAATTTTTCAGATAAATTCAAGTTCATAAGGAAAACGAAACGTATATTTCAATAAAATAAATAAAATACATTCGGCAAACGAATAAATACCTCGCACGAGTGATTAATGAATCTTGCCGCATTTCCTTTCATTGTGGCATCAACGACTAGGTGATCGTCGATTTTAAACATGTAACATCCTATGTTTTTACTATCATAATATTTTTCTCGTTTGTCAGTTAACGAGGCACGAATCACCTGTAAACATTTATAAAATATTACCCAAGAAAACTACATTCGATATATAAATAGTTAGTAAAAGAGATTATATAAATAACAACGCCTTTCATCTCTCTACACACCTCACCAGCATACTCGATAACCATCTCTCCAGCTTCGATGTCTCTTAGGCAGAATAAACCTCTACCATGTATGTGAGAATGGTATACTCCAACCGATTCTTTCGACGTTTCTTTAAGTATCCTAAAGCGCATCGCCATTGGTAAATTTGTGCTTGCCACTCGTCTGTAATAATAAAACAATGCAACATATATCCTCCGACGTACGATGTATCAGTGTGTGTATACATACACACAGTAGCGCGCGCACACGCACGCTCTCGCACACACATACGTATATATATATATAAGAGAAAAGAAAGAGAAAATTAAGTGACTTTATTAATTGCACGTATTAAGATGCTTTACCTGGACTCAGCTTCGGAGATAGCGATCATTTTTGGTTGCTGCCTGTGCCTTGACGCGAGCCAACTGAACATATCATGAACTTTTCTCCCTTTGAACGGTTCTGCACGAGCAGCACCATTAACACACGCATTCGGTAAGTCATTTTCCGTTTCTCCCGGTTTTGGCGGTGCTAAATTATGAAATCGAGGTTTGTATTTGGTACATCTGTTCACGTCTGGTAGCTGTTCGACCAGGTAGACGGTGGCGTTATTTTCTAAGCCCAGATTTTCGGTGAGAGGGTTATGAGGCAACGGAGGTAAGTTGTGAGCCTTTCGTGCATTTTGCACAGCTTGAAACACGGTTTCCCATACTTCGGCCATGGAGGAGGCAGTATGAGTGAATCCATCCTGCGACTTTATCTCGTACATCAATGTCGGTCCTTTCGATTTCTGCGTTTGCATATTTCCTACGTTCGGCTGTACAGATTTGATCGACTTACTGATCATTCTTGGCTTTTTCACGGCAACTGGTGGAGTTTTGGTTTTCAGTATGTTAAACTGGTTATCGATAGGTTTTACCTTCTCCTCGATCTTGTTCGTTTTCAATGTGAACGTTTTTATCGGTAACAATTGCAAAGAGGTTATCTGCGGCACCTGTTTCGACGGTAATATCTCCACGGACGTCACTTGCGGTGGTTTCTTATTCTGCGTCACTGCTTTCATGTTGTGTGTAATTTTGTAAGAACCATCTTGCAGCTGCTTCTGCAGTACTATCTTCAACGAGGCATTCTGCAGTTTCTCTTTGTCCAGTTCCAATTTCAGATTTTCCTTCACCTTCTCGATCGTTTCGGTGTTCAATTTCAGCGTTTCGTTTATGTTGTTTATAGTGGTCTCTGCTGGTTTCTTCACCGTTGGCGTCACAGCTTCCACTATCTGTTTCTTATCAGATTCCGTTCCAAGCTTCTGTTCCGGTTCTGCTGGCTTAATTACCGGTTTCGTTGGCTCTTCTATGATCATTTCTGTTTTCTGCATGCTCTTGGTCGTATCCTGTTTCGGAGTTACGGCTTGCATAGGCAGCACTCTGTTCATCGGCCTACTCGTTGGTACGTTGCTCGTAGACATTGTAATTTTATTTTGTACAGTCGAGCTCGCAATCACTGGATTATTACTTGTACTTACATTAATATTGTTTGAATTCGGTACGGTACTATTATAATTATTATGCACATTATTTACATCGTGGTTTAACTTATTTACAATGATATCCCTTTGAGTTATACAGTGATTAGGTAATGGGGGTATTTTAGATGATATGCTAGACTTTATCATACTGGTATTCTCTGACACGTGTTTCGAGTCAAAGTACGGTCGGACATTATTGTTCATCATCTGTTCCGAGCCAAACAACGGTTCTGTGATCTTCCATGGTCCGTTGTTAGGTTGTACAACGGAGTTTGAAACTGGACTTGGCCGTACAGCTACTCTCGGTATCGTCGGTATTGAGTTTTGCAACAACTTTGGAGACGATGTCACTCTTACCGCGGCTTGAGCTTCGGATGCACACGTATCTGACGATAGCTCTATCGATGTTACTGGTTCTACGACGCTTTGACAAGATACAGGCAACATGGTGTTACAAGTGGCCGTTGGAAAATTTTGCTCGGGTGTCGCTGGAATATGAATCTGTGATGTTGCGATAGACGATTCTACTATAGGCGTGGTCGATTGATTTACTACCACGTAACCACCGGGTACCGTAGACATATCGGAAATATTGCCAACTTTGGATGGTAAGGTTGAAACGTTAGATACATTTTGAACGGTAGGTACAGCCGGTATGTTAGTAATGTTAGAAGTACTGGACAAAGTAGGTGCTGGATTAAGTATATTAGATACATTAGATGCGTTAGGTATACTAGATACACCGGGTACGCTGGATACGTTGGTAGGTAAGTTGGTAGGTATACCAGATATACTAGGTACGTTCGATACGTTAGGCACGCTAGGCATACTGGATGCGTTAGGTACGTTAGGTATGCTAGGTGTATTAGATGCACCGGGTATTGTACTAGGTACACTAGGAACGCTAGGCACGCTGTGTACGTTGTGCACGCTGGGCACGCTAGGTACACTAGGTACGCTAGGTACGCTAGGTACGCTAGGTACGCTAGGCACGTTAGACACGCTAGGTACCGTAGGTACATTGGACACATTCGGTATATTTGTTATGCTCGGCATATTAGATACGTTAGAGACATTGGATACAGTGGGTACAGTGGTTACAGTGGGTATAGTCGGTATAGCGGGAACAGTTGGAACATTAGGTACATTCGTTACGCTAGGTACATTAGGTATGCTGGTTATATTGGTTACGTTGGATACATTAGCAACGTTTGGTACGCTTGGTACTCCGGATACGTTTTGTACGGACTGCACTGCCGTCACAGTGGGAACACCTGGAACAGCCTGAACATCTACGATAGGTTCCATCAGTTTAGAAGCTTGAAAAACTTGCGTTGTCGTTTGGTAACTGCTTGCCAATACTTGCGGTACCGTGCCAGTCATGAACTGACTGGAAGACATCACCGTGTTGCTTACGATAGTCTCCAAACCGTAATACATCGGCTGGTTCGACAGAAACATACTGCCCGTTGAATCTGTAAACATTTCTAGCGTTGGTGTCGAGCTCAATAATAACTGTTCCGACGAAATAACTCCACATTGAATCGCACTAGGTTGTTGCTGTATAATCGTTCCAAGGACCGTTGGCTGTGTTTGAGCGATCTGTACACCTGGCAATATCGATATACCCCCGTTTTGCAATGCCAACAAGTTGTCGGAAGATGCTTGTATGTATGCACCAGGAATTAAATGATTAGCTGTTATGAACTGAGGTTTAAACGCTGCAGCAGTTTCATGCTGACCACCGATCGTCGTTACGTACTGAAGGTTTTGTCCGGACTGTTGTTGCAATGTTTCAACGTACGCGGACATGATGCCAGGAGATGCTTGTTGCAATATGACAGTTGGCCCACTCGGTCTTTGAGCTTGTTGCAACTGTATAATCGGAGTATTGTTCTGCATCGGTTGAAATCTAGCATGTCCATTGTTGTGCGGCTGTATACTATTTTTCACGATTTGCGTTTTGATTCCTTTCGTCCGAGACTTTGGCGCTCTGGGAGATTTTGATTTAGCCAACTTCGTTATCTGAATACTGTTCCCTTGCGACGATTCGGTCGAAGACGCAGTTTGTACGCCGGTGGAAGAAAACGTAGGCGATATTTGTGGACTTGGAACCGTTTGGGAACTTGCACCATCTGGAGAATTCATAGGAGTATTGATGATATTTTGCGACATACTGGAATCGCTTGCAACAGATGGGGGATCTGTGATTTCTGTTATTTGAACAGTACTTTCTTGAGGTAATACCGTGGCATTCGGTAATGTAGTTGTAGTTCTGGTATACTGCGTTTGTACGATCATATCGTTTGATGTTAGTACCGTTTGATGAACGGTTTCGACGGTAGCGTGCGTATGAATTTGCGGCGTAATAATCGCTTGTGCTATCGGTTCGATTTGAATAGCCGGATGAGGCGATGGTACGGAAGCTTCCAAAGGCGAAGTAGCTTGGATATCTGGATAATCGGATGAAAGTGTATGCCCCTCAGACGGAGACAACGTTATAAATTGAGGAGATACAGATCCGATACTCGGAGAAAATCTAGAATCAGGCGATGCTAACTTATTATCCATAGTTTCGGAATCGCTGTCGCTCGTTATCATGATATCACAATTTGCCAAGTGTCTATTGTAACTATCTTGTGTTCTATATGTACAGCGGCATCGTTTACAAGTTACAGGGCGATCTATGTGATCAAATGGTGCATCGCATCGAGATGTAATGGTAGTCGTCTCATTTTCAATGTGTTGCGGTGATACGCACTCATCGTCGCTGGAAATGTCATCGGCACCGTCTAACTGTGGAATTTTCAAATTCAATTTCAAATTATTCTCCCGCGGATTTGTTTGTTGCGCTGCGTTCGATCTTTGTTGAAAATTGCTGGAAAGGCCGTCACCTCCTTTCGTTTTTTGTGCTTTATCCTCGTATTTCCCAATGTGCGATCTAATAAATCCATATATACGCTTTGATCGTAAAATATTATTCGAAGACTTTGTATAATAAGAGTTGCAGCAGTCCTTCTCGCTAGACGAAGTAATTTCGCTGCTGTCGCACGAGGATTCGTCGTTGATGCCGTCTAATTGCGGAATCGATAAATGTTCTGCCACGCGTAATGCCGTACTCTTTTCTTCTATATTATACTCCGGTGAACTGCATTCACTGGCGCTGCCTGGATCGGCAGGGCCGTCGACTTGTAATATTCGCGGTTGTTGCCTCGCATGCCAAAACAACCGTTTATGCTCTTTACCTTCCTCGCGACTACTGGATATTACTCTACGATTAATACCACTGGTAGCATCCTCGATGCAATACTTTAATTCCCGCATAGAATCGGATAAAATATTAGGTGTATTTGCTCTGCCTACAGTAACCATGATACTGTCTGGAATCCTTAACTCGTGCAAAGTAGGCGGCCGTTCGTTTTGCGAATCTAATACCATCACGCTTGTCTCGTTTGATTTCGTCATGCTTGAATTCCTAGACAATTTCCTTCGTTTTATGCTGGGACCGTAAGTACCATCTAATTTACAACTCCACGTTAAACTGCAAGATCGTTGATGGTGCCTTTGTCCTCCAACGATTAACGGGCTATTCGATATTACTTCCGATTTAGATCGCTTCAGTTCTCTGCCTCCGCGTTTTTGATTTTTTGAACTAAACAAATCGTCCATTAGATCTTGAACGGATGTTTTCGTTTCCAAATGAACCCATAAATCATTATGCGATCCTAATTCTACTAAAGAAGGATCTATCTTTGAAACTTTACTTTCGGATGGCTTTATCATTTCGTCTACTTCGGATGCCAGCATATCATCCTTGAATAGATCTGCCGCGAAGGTCCCATCATTTTTCAAATCCATTGCTATAAAATCTTCGTACGTCATTTTTGGAAATATATCTTGCATGGAAATACCATCTAATAAATCATGTGGCAAATCTTCGAATATAGCTTCTTTCAATTCTGGAGGTAAAAGATCTGTATTATTTTGTTCTGCCAGATTTTCATCCACTTCTTTGTTACAAACTGCATCGATCAAAGCATCTAGAGTTTGTTTTACAGCTAAATATTCACTTTTCTGTGTATTTAATGTATCTTCTTCTTCTTGTTCTTTAGAATGATCAATAGTTATATTATTTTCTAAATTGGAAGAAACCTCTGGTACATACATCTGCACGTACGTTCTAATATAATATCTTACAATTTTAAATGGGTTTACCGTAGACCAATATAACCGAGAACATTTATAATCACAAGGTATAATTCTTTCAATTGTATCAGAGTATTCAGGTATAACTGTACCTAAACAATCGATCATCAATGAGCCTATCATAACTTTCACTTTACTCGGTTCCGCGTATTTTTTCTTCTTACGATCCAATTCTACATATACTGGTCTTTGTAAACTAAATTCATTCTCATTTTGCAATGTTTTATGCGTACAGTTATTTAAATGCGAAGAACAAAATACTGTTTTATCGTCGTTAAAGGCAAGACCAACGTTTCTAGCACAAGGATAATGGAAGGTACTGTTGCAATTCTTCGCGCAACAGCCAACGCTGGCCCCTTTCTTTCCACACTCTGTGCAACGAATTAATCGACCTCTTGAAATAGCACTATGAACATTTTGTAAAGAACCATCGATTTCTTCAAATACTTCATTAGACCAAAGCGCGCAATTCGAATGTACCCACTCGTTTTGCCCGCAATATAGTAGCCGTCCTTCTTTCGTTTCTGGACCATCGCTTAAACCTTTGCACAAACAACATGATCTACTATCTTCGACATGAACGTTATATAAATTTGCTGTTTTAGCTGCGATTGCTTTTGGTGCTTTGATCACCTCTTCTTTCCATACTTCCAGAATAGAATCATCAAATTTTGTAACTGGACTATCGTCTTTACCAATATCTTTAGTAGCTGTTAACGGATCGCCTTTGCCATTATTATTTTTTATACTTTTTGGACTAAACCATGGGAACACATCTTGTAAAATTTCGTGATAAACTTCTGTAAGATCCTTCGTTCCAGTACGACTTATGACATGTTCCATATCACAATGAAACTGTAACAGCGTTTTATATTCATTGTTATTGACTTTTCGTTTCACTGACATTAGTGTAGGCGAAGGTCTGACAATGATTTGCTGCTCTGAACAATGGCATTCTGTATCATTAGAATTGCTATTTGTATTTTCTTGAGTTACCGAATCTTTCTTATCATTGTCTTGAGTATCTTTCACAGCGCAATTCTTTACCCGAACAGAACACTCTTTTAAATGAAATTTTTGTCGAAGACGTCTTAAACCTCTTCTGTTACAGCTATCGCTTGGTTGATCTTCGTCCAATTTACTTATCGAATCAGATTTTGAATTATTATTATTATGTCCAAATTCTGTATTTTTAGTCTTTTCACAATTACTTTCTTCAGCTTCTTCTACGTTCAGGCCTTCTTTAACATTGTTTATATTTGAATCTGTTTTCTCATTTGAAAAGTCCAATTTTTTCCCATTAGAAACAGATATGCATAAACATTCTTTTCTTGGACTCCATTTCAAAGCAGCGCAAATCTTCTTATTTTTACTTAACGCTTTTATAACTCCTATGAAACCAGCCTTAAGTTCAGCTTCTATGGCATTTCTCCAAACAGAATTAGGATTTGAAGAACATTGACTGCATGTAAATTCAATAGTATCAGGTAGATAACTAAGAATTTGATAACGCTCGTCAGAAATTCCTTCGCAATAGGCATGTACCCAATACGAACATTCGCTACATTCCATCATCTAAAAAATAAAATGCAGAGTTTATTTAACGAGTTTACATACCGTTTTAAAGCGTTATTTATCGTAGTATTTCCCATAAATCTTTATGTATCTGTACACACATGTCATTTTTTACAGTTACGCATACAAATATATATTTAGTAAATTTTCTAAATAAAATATGTACACTTACCTTTGTATCGAAATCATTTTCGTTGTAACATCTTTGACATAGAGGACAGTAATTTCCTTGTTGACGTAATTTAAAACACATGGAGCATAATGGTAAATTGCCCACATGGACATTAACTCCTTCACTACCACAGCTTTTACACTTAACACAATTTTGACACACATAAGGTCTTTCAGGACTGTAAAGTCTCGCACTAACACCAGATTTTGACAAACACGAATGGTGAAATGATTGACGACAACGAATGCAAGACAATTTTGGACCAGATCTTAGATGGCAGGATTGGCATATTGTACATCGAGGACAGCACCAATTTGGTTGAGCACAAGCATTCCATTCGCTGGGTTCCAAACAAAAGGCATGATATGGCTCACAACAGCACTGACAGTGGATGAGCTGGAAAGATTTTTATAATGTATGATCATATATAACAATATAGGTGTATACGTTACTTACTGGTTCTCTGCCAGCACTTCCACAAAGGTAACAAATAGCAGGAATCTGAAAGAGTTCTGAACCTATAAGGGCAAAGCCTTTTGCACCAACTTCTGTAGGATCGTACTGTTCCCAAAAATCTATCGATATTGTGTGTAATGCATCATTATTCGTTTTAGGCACCTGCAAAGTGATTAGTTTTATTAAAACTATAAATATTCATGTTACGTAATATTATATAACTATAATATTAAAATTTTATATATTTTACTGTACTAATATAATGTATCTAACAAAATATATATATCTGTATATTTTAGTTCGACGTGTGCTTACTACTTGAAAATTTGACGTTGATATATTTTGTTGTGATTTGCCTCTTTTTGGATGAGGTTGCTGCGTTGCATTGACAGTATTATGGTTTACAGTATTCTCATCGTTATGTTTTTGTGACTCTTTTTCTTTTGTGTCATCCTTTTTCTCTACCCTATCATTTTCCTTTAAATTTTTCGGAATGTGCTTATTGCTTTCAGCATCTTCTTTTCCATCTACAGAGGGGAAAGTTGCAATTGGTTGACCAAGAGCCACGCTTGCACTTCGGCAAACATGTTTCACTCTTGGTCCCTTCAATTCGAGTCTCTGTCTCAAAGGTTGTGGACATTGATTTAAAGGTGGTACGGAGAACATTGGATTCTTCAATTTCTTCCTCACTTTTATCCTATTGTTTTTTCTTCTTTTTTTATTAGGCGATATATTCAGTGATGAGTCAACTAGAAAATTGAAAAAGCAAATTATTCATATTAAGGAAAGATATATAGTATACACATTGGATATATAAATTGGAAGAATCGATCTTACACTTATCTAACTTTGTATATAGAAAACCACCAGTTCCTTGATAGCTTGTTTTTTGACCTATTTCTATGTTTCTCCAATTCATAGCTGATTTGAACAGATTTTTCTCTGAACTATCTTCCGCAGGCCAACCTAACTTAGAAGATATTAATTTTTGCCCTTGATTATCATTATCTTCTTGATTCAATATTAATGGAATATTCAAAGGATCTCTCATCATTGGCGGTAACAATGTATTTAAGCCTGTTCTCAAAGAAGAAGGAATGTTGTAACATTTCAAGCACATTTTTAACCAACAAGCTGGGCATCTAGCTTTATAAACACATCTCATGAGATTCCATTGCTGACTTCTTACAACAGGTGGTACTAAGCATAAACCATCGCCTTTATGACATTGAAGGACTGGAAGTGTACTATTTGTAGATTTTGCACAAGCCTGTCGTTTAATCATTTTACTGATAAACTTTCTACATGATTCACAACTGTGAATACCGAATTTTCGAGCTTGTTTCACAAATCGATAGAACCGTACAGCACCGCAAACCCCACATTTGATGGTACCTGTTAAGCCTAAAACATTATAAAAGCATAATGAATTTATTATTTTCTTATTTCGTATATCATTTATATGATCGATTATATTACTTATTTATTCGAAGCATTATTCTACATTTTTGATCGTGCAATACAAATATTTGAATTAAAAGAAAATACCGTATAAAAGTAACATATTGTGAACATTATTGTTTTCATACCTAAATTAGTATTTCCACTTGTAACACTGTTGCTATTTGTCATTGAAAAGGGACCTTCAGTTCCACTGACACATTTATTATCCAGTTTTAGCCTTGCTTTTCTTAAAATAACTTTCCCACCGTTTAGTTTCATCCCAGTCCATTCAGACTGTTCGTCTTCTGTATGATTACTATGTTCGCTTCCACTTTCAGATAATGTGCTTTCCGTATCAAAATTATCTGAATTTCTCTCTGCATTTTTATTGCTGCTATCAACATTGCTTCGACCCTTTGCGCTATTATTTTCTTTCATTTTTGCTGAATCTTCAAAAGTTGTCTGAACTTCTAAATCAACTGTATCATTTTGAGTTCCTGATCTAGTTTGAATCCTGGAAGACTCTGAACTTGGAACATCAGAATCAGGAAGAACTTTCGTAGGAACAGAAATTAATTTTTGATTTTTGGAGATATTTAATTTTGTGTTTGGAGCTTTTCTGGTTACATTTGATACACCATCTTGAACACTATTGCATTCATCGGTTGAACATTTTACCATTTTGTTTTTAGCTGATAAATTAATCTTTTTAACTTCTGTACTAACAGTTTTTGTTAATTGTGTGTCTTGTATAGAAGGTGCTAATTTTTCAAGATTCTTTACAGGTTGTACAAGAGTTTGGGCATTGGAATTTACACGCTGAATTACCTTTTTGGCTTTACTTTTTGTTTCTTTATCTTTTAATTTTGTGTAGAGTTTAGTAATATTTGCGTCTTTTAATTTTGGTTCTTGATTACAATGTTTATTTAATGCAATTTTAGCTCTCTTTACGTGCGTACCAATTTCGTTCTCACTATGTTCTGCTCCAGGAGCTTCTTCTAATTCTTCGATAAATCTTTTATTTGGTTTAATAACTCTTGACGAATGGGCACTTCGGACCGGTAAAATAAATTTCCTTACTGCATTCGGTTTATCTCCACATTGCGCCGTCATATTGCGCACATTGTTACTGTTAGATTTTGCCCTCTGTAATAATCTTTTTGCAGTACTGTTACGTAGCTGTCTCGTTCGTTGATGCTGATCTAAGATATTATTTACTGATTTTAATACTGGTGTTTTCATAAAATTGGAGAATTTTATATTTTTACAAGCTCTACGACTCTTGGGTCTGTGAAATTTAGTAGTACGTTTGGAATTTAACGCAGTCACATCTTTTTTATCATCTTCCGCCAGTTTGATATTTTTATCACATAATTTTTCTGTATTATTTTCAGTATGCGATGGAGGACTTTTAATATCTGCGACAGTCTGTACATTCTGCTGTGGCACAGAACTATCAATAGCATCAGATGGTGATTTAACGGTTGTATTTTCTGTGTCATGTTGTTGCGTTTTTATGTAAGACACGGAAAGATTAGCTTCTTTAGTGCTAAAGCCATGGAATGGTGGATGTTCCTATGAGAAAAATGCATTAAACCTTAGAAACAGATAATATATATTTTCTTTTGCATTAACATTTTGTCGATATAAAAATTATCGAATTAAACATCAAATGTTTATATTTCACATTTTATCATGTAAACATATTTTATTTGGTGTTTTGAATATGGTAATAGATATTCGGTAATCTGAAGGTATATTATGATTATAATAAGAAGTAAGATATGTATCGTAGATTATTAGTTTTATTTGAAAGAAGAATAAAGAAATTGGTAACAATTAATCGGTAAAACACAGTTACTTGATAAAAATAAGATCGGAACGGCGATCTTTTATGAAATCATTGACATTTTCAAGTAAGCGGTACGTCAGTATGTATTATATACATCTGCCATTCCGAGTCTGTGATTCTCTTCTAATAGGTTAACTTTTATTATAGAGGCAAACGTTGGAGTTTTTCTGGCGAGCGAATCGGCACCGTATGCGTCCTTATGGCGCTTATAAACCAAATACAATAGTTTGTAAGTGGAGAAAGAATGATACGATTTGTAACTAATTAGACGCCTTACACCAGGTAGTCCTCATGAAAGTAAACTACGAATTACCTTTTCATTGTCACCAAATGTTTCGTTGAACAGGGAAAGTCCGTAGTAGATGTTCTCGGCGACGGTTACCGAATCGCTTTGGGCTGTCTCGGGTTGACCGAGAACTTTGATCCGTTTCCTGGTGACCGTCTTTGGCGGCTTCCCGGGAAACTTGGACCTTCCCATGTTCACTTTTTTCAACGGCCAACCTCAACCTCACAACGAAATTCTGTTTCCATTTTACGCGATTTTGCCCAGTCGAGGCGCACCAACTGAACACCAACGAACACTTAACACACACGGAACTCACAAGCTTCGTTAAACATCGGTTAACGTCGGCTAAATTCGATGATAGCCGCGAAATACGCGCGTACTGTTAAACACAGAATGACTAGTAGTAAGGTGGGTACATATTACATATGTTTTCGAATACAAACGCGGGCATTCATCTAGTAACTTTTGCTAGAGCGGAACTGAAGTTACGCGCGCTCAGCTGCTAATTCTTCGTTTAATCTCTCTAAGTATGATTCTCTGTCAAATTCGCATACAATCGCATTTAATTATATCTATTTCATTAATATTTCTTATTACTCTATTTAATTAATAACTATGCGTATATAAAATAATAAAAATGTTGAACAGATACAATTTTTCAATTTCTAGTCAATCGTTTTTTATTAATACAAGTATATTATTATAATACACAATGATAGTGTGTACCATGTATCGTATATTGAGTGCTGCGTAGTTTGTATCAACCACATACTAGGGAATATTAATGTTCCTTTTGCAACGTTCGTTAATGTAATTTTTATTTTATAAATAATTTAATCATTACTCAAATTTTGTATTTTATTAATTTATATTTCCGTGCTATTACAAGATTATTTTATATTTAAGTAATTAATTTTTTTTAAAAGTGATTTATTAAGGATTTAAGAAATGTATATACAAATATGTTGCTTGAAATACAACATTAAATAAAACGAATACTTTTAAAAATATTCTACGTATTCGTCTATTTTATTTTTAATTCACATATTTTTAAATCATGGATTATTATACTTAATATATTCAGTTATAAATATAAAGTAAAAACTTATTTGAGAGCATAGCGCAGTATTATTAAAAATTTTTTAATATTAATGTCAAATAAATCTACTGCTAATTAATTTTCTTTGGGAAAGCATTTTCGCTATATTTGATTACGTACATCTAATCGATAGTATTTATATTTACAAAGCGTAAAATTTCCTACATTTCGTTAAATTACTACCGTATATTACGAGAAATAATACAATGTCCATCAAATTAAATAAAATTAAAAGAACTCTTACAGATAAAAAAGGGAGAGGGAGAGAGAAAGAGAGAGAAAGAGAGAGAATGAAACACATTAAAAGTAATTAAAGGAAATACAAAAATTAATTTCGCTATACATGAATTGCTGCTTTTTCACGGTACTTTTTCAAAATTAAAATCTCATTTCTGCCAAATACTGACGGAGCATTAGAGGTTTTAATAAAGTCAGTTGGTTCGTATTACGTAAAGACAGGGTTCGATAAATGAGGTATATATGAATTACAAATCCGGTGTTTCATGTGCGCTGACCTGTGCTCCATTTAAAAGAGCCTTCGTCGATACAACCTCAAGCACCACTTTCGGATCCATATTGTACTTTTCCTTCGTATGCAGGGCGTGTTTTTCCAAGATTATTTCTCCCCCTTGTACACAAACCGTTCTTTACATAATATTCGCTTTCTTTATGTTTACATAGGTAGACAAATAATTAACATTGATGATTATTTTCTTTGGCTCGTGGCAAATAGATATCGAAGAAAATTGTCGATACAGAGGAGGATGTTTGGCTCGTACTATCAACGTGATCGACATTATACCGCGCGTAATTTCGAAACGAAGGAATACACATACAATCGAAGTGCTCCTTCTTTTTACGCCAAGTTTGCAACAACGAGAATGCGATAACGTCGATAACCATTTCTACCTTTATAGCTACACAAATTGAAACGTACTATATCGGGGTCAAATATCGGCCGGTCACCGATATCGCATCCCATTTTATCGATCATTTGGAAACCTAAACGTTTATGCATTCTATATTTTTAATAAGAGATATCAATACTGTATTACGGTTTCCCTTTTTTTGTACCGTTTAAACCTGTTCAGAAACTGAATTATGGTCACGTCACAAAGAAATATACCAAAGCAGTACTATTCTCGATTATTTCGTTTTATGTTTCTGGCGAACGCTAAAAGTGAGGTTAAAAAATTGCTCTCTCTCTCTCTCTCTCTCTCTTTACATATACATATGCATATACATATGCATATACTCTCTCATATACATATATATATACATATATATATACATATTCAAAGTTTCACGCAATTCTTAATTAAGAAAAATATTTATTTTTGTTCGTTTCTACGCGAATATTGGTATCGTCACGTTAAACTAGAATAATTTTGTAATAGAAAAATATGGGAAATTATCAAAAGCAAATATGATACGCGAGTAATTTTGGATAGATATTTATTCACTTTTTATTCGATAATGTTATTTTAGTCGCAGAATAATTGAACGATTTATTCGAGAAATAGCTGTCCATTACGCATGACAAATTATCTCATTCGTGTCCTTCGAATTATTTTCCGTTATTACAATTACAGCGAGCAAGTACTTGATCAATTTTCAACGAATTATTCTAATATTTAAATACGTCTTTTATCCTCTGAAAAATATATGCAAATGTAAAAGATTAAACAGTCTTCTTTGCTACTACCGATCTACGAACGAACGAACCGCAATTTTTGTTTATCTATTCCTTTTTTTTTTTATTTATTTGTTGAAATTACAATCAATTCTCGCGTTGAGAATTTTCAGTAATTTTTCTGGCGTGGCGCAGTGACATGGCTGTTTATTTACAATAAGTTAATACTTATTATAGATAGGTATAATTTATAAGTATTATAAGTAAGTGCATATGCTTAATTTGGATAACTAAATGAATCTAGCGTTTAGGTCTAGCGGGTAGTGCCTCTTCAGCCTGCGAATCTGGTCCGTATCTATTCCTGACATGGTAATATCTATACGCACATATAGTTTATTAAAAAATAACATTGTTTGCAAGCGTACTACGACGCATTTGGTACTCGGTATTCGCGCCATAACATTAAAAGCGTGAAAACATTTTAATAACATCAGCGTGTATGTCATTTAAATCCCAGGCTTACCTCAACCTCTACCTTAGGAATCTTTTAATTGTTATTTACCATTCGTAAATAACAATTAAAAGTTAAGTTGAAACGAGCCATTCGTTGCTCTAATACTTCGATACTTATCAAAGAATAGCAAATAAAAGTAATGGTACACGGATGATTATTTGGGCGTTCGTTACATGGGCCAACTGTATCACAAGGCAAGAAGAGTCGATAAGAAGATAGAAAACTAGAAACCAACGGAGAATATCAGAGCAGAATTGAAAGTTGTCGTTTCACGATTTATATTTTCGGCCAACCGTTCGTCTTTTCTCCCATAACCAATGGAACGACCGAAAACACGTGCACAAAGCGGCACGTCATCGGTATTCCATGTGAAATATGTATATTTGCGGCGGGCACCCGTCGCGAAAATATCGAAATCATAGCACGATGTAAAGAGAAAAGAAAGATGTGTTCGACGAAATAAATAAAGGGAAGGAAAAGGAATGTGGAAAAGATGTATCTGCGAGAGGATGGTTCACGGTATGAGTAATACATACACTATTAATATGTATAAGCGTCCATCGTCTTTCTCATGGCTCTACAAATGGTCCAGCAAGTCGTATATGCGCGTTATCCTTCTAGGATCGCACACTTGTCCAGCCGAGGTGAAGTCCGTGCACGCTGGTGCACGCCGATGTACGGCGGATGGAAGAGAGAGAGAGAGTACGCAATGCAAAGCAACGAAACGGAACAGCAGATCTTATAGCTCCGTTACAACCGGCTAGCTGACCGATCCCAATGAATACGGCCGGTACCACACCCGCTCGGGCATTTCGAGCGGAATGATCGAGAGATAAACTCGTTCGTCCGCCACGCCGCACCGCGCCAAACGAATACGCTTCGCGTAACGAGTCTCAGGTTTCCCGACGTACAGCTAAACTATCGCATTAGGTCGTCTCCAATTTGAATTTGATGCAACGCGACAACTTTGCATACGCTCCATCTTCCACTGCGAACGCTTCTCTTTCTTTCTTTCTTTCCACTTTTGAAAATGGCACGAAAGTCCCATTCTTCCCTATGTTCTTCTTTATGTCCTTTCTCGTTGTTTCATTTCCAAGTCTATGGCTTTGCCTAATCAACATTTCGGTTTCGAGTAAGAGAACGTTCTTTTCCCTTTTTCGTTAAATTTCTGGTCAAATCTTCTCTTTAAACGAACTAATTATCCTCAGTTTTTATTCTTACACGGTATCAAAATTCTCATTTTTATTTAGTTCAACTGTTTAATTTAACTCATTGTCAACACGTACGAATCAAGCGTACCTTAGATGTCAGGTACAGCGAGGGAATAATTTTTCAAAAATCGTTCGAATAGAGTTGTCAACGGTGCAACAAATAGCGTCGAAATGAGCATTTCTCGCGAATAATTAATAGTTCTCGACGATTTCAGCGGTTTGAGTGATTTGAATGAATGAATGAACGATGAATTATTTATAGCTGGAAATATTATTATGTAATATGGATGTTCAAAGTATGTACACACTATCCGTCGCTTTGTTACGCTTTCCGCGTAATTTATTTAATAAGAGATCGTAATTAATACATCCGTGAACGTGTTGCAAATATTAATTCAACGTAATATGCTGCTATATATTTTGCTACAAGTTAACATCTAAAAACAAGTTTTTTCTTATTTTCCATGAAAAAATGTATCCTTCCGCAGTCACTTTGTCATCGATATATATTCGCCATACTATAGAGGAAAATAGAGAGACACAGGGTGTCTCGATGTTTCTGCGCAGAACTTTACAAACGTGTTCTATTGTATAAACAAAACTATGGAAAAGACGTGATACAAACATGGGTTGTAAAATGCATTATTAAAATGTCATAACAAAAATACGAAATGATGACGTTCTGCTAATGTTTTACTTGTTGAGATCGTTGATTTGGTCAACCAGTTCGGCAATGGTTAGACGATCATTGTTACCTTGAACGATGGATAAGTGGAGCGGAATCAATTGCTCGCAGAGAGCCCCAAGGAGATCATCAGATATCACGTCAGTGGATCTTTACTTGTGGGGAACTGTAAAAGAGAAAGTTTATCAAGAATTAATGCAAAAGATTCGCGACGTATTTGCTGCAATTAAGGAAAACGAATAAGAAATTAGTAACGCGATAGATCATGTTTTCTGTATTAAGCGGATGCTACTTCAGCATATTCATAATAAAGGGCAACATTTTGAAATGGAATCATAATACGAACTGACAATCTATTCCTATGTGGTATCGCACGAAGAAAGCAGTCCGTTATCATTTCATCTTTTTTTAACTTTATAACTTCTTAACAAAGCATTTAAGAGTGTATAAAAAAAATACGGGAAAAAGACGCGTATATAGCAGGTGTTCAACGAAATTGTACATTTGTACAATTGTACACGATCTTGTAGCACGAACAGAAGTTGACCAGTTTCGAATCGGCTGCTGATTTGCTACACGTAAGGTCGTTAAAAAGTGTCGCCTCGATTTTTTTAAATGGCACGATGAGTTGTATTTTTGTGAATTTATTGATTCATAGAAACGTTAACGCGTTAAAATTTCGTTTAATAGGGCGTTAGATCAGATGTTTACGATAACGTTTGTACTTTCATTCAAGATTTCTCAGCTGAAGGTCATTCGATGGTCGTAGTCAAGTTAGATCGTTAAACTCGTTGTGAAAAAGTCAAGGTGACGGTGATTTCTTTTTTAAAGAGAGAAGCGCTTCTTGTCTATTTTAAACTGATTTTAAGTCGCAATTTCTAGCTGATTCAAAACAGATCAATTTTTGCTTGAAACATCCTTTTTGTTATATTATCGGGAGTGCTTAAAGGATCGTGCACACCGCGTCGCAGAAAACACCCTGTATACATATGCATATGCGACGTATCGTTCTAAAATAGGTAACGACGCTGCAGCACCGTGGTTAAGATATAGGAAATTCATTCGCAAATGAATATGTTAATATAATTTTGACAAGCTGGAAAAAATGTATGGAAATACGAAGAGATTAGAATCGTGCATGATACGTACTTGGTACTCTTGCGAATCTTATCGGAAACATTAGTAGCAAAGCAACGTTATGGCGGATCGTTTCCTGGCCGGAGCCTTGGAATTAATTATAAGATACGTATTACATTATGTACCGGTGAATTCATTTTCTTGCTCCTTTTGTTTGTAACCGGCACGTACACGGGGTATAGAAAGTTGGAAGTTGGTTCATTGTTCCCTTCCGGACGTGAGAAATACGTGAAACATTTTGAGTGACAAACCGCGACTCTGTCTCTCTCTTACTCTCTCTCTCTCTCTCTCTCTCTCTCTATCGAGAAAAATAATCGCGTAACGCATTTACCCAGCAAGCTACGCAAATATTTTTTACCCTGGTTAACTGTTTGTGTCTTGAAGGTACCGTAAAGAGTAGCAATCTCATTAAAAATATTGCTATAAATCTATGCACGAAATCTACTTGTTAGAACAATGCTGTTATTAGTTTGGGGTTAGGTTGGCGTTAGGTTAGGGTTAGGCACGCAAAAAGATAGAAGACTCTGGCAACGAATAACCCTGTATCGATATTCATATTTATAGTTTTTATTATTTTAACGATTTTAACGATTGTAAGAGATATTTATAGATACTTGGCGTATCGAACGCGTTCTATTTGAACAGTTTTAAAGTGTCTAAAAGAAAGATATCACGGTAGGCAAGAACATTATGGTATAGCCGAAAATAGAAAATATAGACGAATTAAAGGACCTTAATCACGAAAGAATAGAATATCCAAGGTGTCGAGACGTTGTAATTAACGACGTTGTAATTCGCATCGTAATTCGCGAGTTCGATCCCTCTTTCTCCTTTTCTCTTCTTTTTCCATTTTTTTTTTCTTTTTTTTTCGAATCGAAAGTATTACTCGAACATGCGAATGTCATTAACGAAGAGCTTTCGTTGGCATTGCAGTTGTTATTTTTTGAAAGCGCGGTCGAGTGGATTTTCGCGTGTCCCCGTGATTATTCGCCAAACGCTGGGACAGGCACGCGCGAAAAGACCATGAAAACAGTCGAGACGAGCACGCGCATTTCTATCGATATCGAAGTGCTGTGCGCATCGCGACAAGAATAAGTCTCGCCGCGCTTTTCAGCTGTGTATTTTTGCATCGCGAGCGGATCGCGCAATTTACGCATGCAACGAGCGTAGAAAGCTAGAAGACGGTTCATCGCACGGCAGAACGTGAGAAATACTTACACCACTCTACTTTTTTTTTCCAGCCACCGCTCCTCCTTCACCTGTGTTCGTATACTCCACGCGCAGATTGCCTGTGTGTATACTAAACTCTAGTCCGTGCACGAAAAATAAAAGCACTGCTGCACTTCCCCGCCCCTATTAAACAGGTATGTAATTGCCGGATAAAAACAAAACTGCTGCTCTACGTGCTGCGGTTTGAAAAAATCCTCGTAACCGGGAATCGAACAATGAGAAGAGGAAAAGGGGAATAGAAAATTGTTCGGTGCCTGGAATAGACGCGATTTTATTCATAGATCCCACGAGAATTATCGAGTTATTACGAGATTTCATAAGCGGCCAAGCTTATAATGTTCTCGATTGTTTTTCGCAATTTCCACCGCAGCACGCGGTCCGCTTGATGAATTGTTGATTTGCTTCGCTTCGTTTCGCTCGAACAAATAGAAACGAGAACGAAGGCCAACGAAGAAATAGGAAAATAAAAGGGAAGAAAGGGAAAAGCCAAAAGGGCAGAGTAGGTACTTGCGTTTACGTACACGTACGCGCAAGTGCACAATACGTAGACTCGCGAGTGCACGCGTAGATAAGTATCGATAGGGAGAGACCGGTTCGTTCTTTACGACAACGTCGAACGCTTTTTGGAAGACCAATTTAATGGCCACGTAACTGTCTATGCGTATACATACGTGGTCATTCGCATTCATACACATTCGCGTCAGCATACGTGGACCGATTCAGTTTAGACACCCACGTGGCGTCCATTATTCAGATCGTGTTCTACGTTCGAAGAAAAGAAATCTGCTTTATCATCCTCTCTACTATGCTCATATTCTTTGCTGAGAAATCACTGCTCAGACGCGGATAACACACGTCGTTATCCGCTCTTTTGGACCTTTCGAGAAGCGCTATGGACGAGGAAGGCGAATACATGGAAGCAATTCCAGGGAGAGAGAGAGAGAGAGAGAGAGAGAGAGAGAGAGAGAAAGGGAGAGAGAAAGCAAGAGAATATCGATAGCCATGGATATATAGGTACACGTTTAAGAAACAGAGACCGGTTCACGCTTTACGACGATGTAACCGTGCTATTCACAGGATTCAATAGATAGCATCTATACGTTCGTACAAGTGAACCGATACTGATGCCCACGCAGTCTCTATTACCCACGTCGCGTCACGCTTCTCGTAATCGAAGGATTAGAAATATTACAATTTATATTTATATTATATTTAGTTAACTTTCCGATCGACCGAATGTTACGAAATTTGCATTCTACCTACTAGCTAGCGATCCTTTTATCTGCATGTGATTTTTTTCGTTTTATGTGTTAACGTTGCCTTTAAACATCGTTTCTTTAAAACATATCCGATAATCATCTTTTTTATCGGAGCATAAAGTTAGAGCATGCGAATTGCCAGAGATTACCGAGTTGTCGAATCACGTATCGACATCCGTCCGTAATAGCCAACATTTCCCTAGGGCTCATTCCACCCTTTTCAACATATTTTAATTCCGGTATTCAGGCAGAATGAAAATTACAAACGAGATATCATGGTCGATACAATTACCATGATAAATTTTAACCACCCTGTAAATTCCGGCAGCGGATGACGAGCCTACGGTTCGAACCTACGGAGAAATAGATATTATAATCGAATAGGAGAGAGGAGATGAAAAATTGGCAGAGTAGCATCGTCGGGCTTCCACCGGTGAAACCGATGAAATGTTTCAGAGAACCGAATCGGCTGCACCGTTTTAAACCGGAGCTGCGACTCGAATGGAATATTTTCTCGCTCGTGTCGATCGCTTTATGATCGAAATTCAAGTTATGAAAATTCAAAGGAAGCGCTAATACCAAAAGACAACCGCGCCAGACAAGTTATATACACTGAGATTAATAAGGAATTACGAACGAGCTACACTAATCTAGAGTTTCGTAAGCGGTGTCATCTATGTATGTATATGTATCTCATTTGCACGCGCCAGGTTAAATAGACTGCATTTGTAATAAAGATTCGCTCTGCAGAAACTCTGAACCCATCCAATTATTCGAACGATTCGAATTAAATTTGTAGTCGTGTCGTATTTACGGCGTATAGCGAGAAGAATTTTGATATTTAAAATTGAACGGTCACGAGATCTTATGACCGATTTTCTTTACTATCAACCTTCCTTTTATTTACCCTTCATAGGACGGACCAAATATAATAAAATGTTATAAGCTGCTTTCTTTCAAACGCTGTTTCGATTTTTAGTTTGGTAAATGATACGTTTGAACGTATCTTGTTTCGCTGTGTATCGCTCTGATTAAATTTTGATATAAGAATCGAACAACATAAGTAGGATATGAGCTAATCTACAAAAAAGAACTGTTTGCACCGTGATTTCCTAAAAGACAGCTTGCAACACTTTATTTGATCTAACTTGTGCACACGTATGTACATCTTTCGTTCAATCGAATGTTTCGTAAAAAAATGATGGCAATTTGTTTATACGGATAGTATGTGATAAATTAAATACAATTTGCTCGCTACGATATTAGATACTTTAATTGAAATTGTACGATATTGGAATTTTATTTATTTAGCGATTAACGCGCACATACCGCGTGTTATTCGCTGTTCGGAAAAAGCAGGAAATGGTGTTTAATTAAACATAAAATAATGCCATATGATATACTATGTAAATATCGATGAAATCTTACCTTTGTTACACTTTTCAAACTTTACGATATAATGTATATCGAAGTCAGGTTGGAATTTTGGGGCGTTCGATAAACCTTTACTTACTTTACCGTCGCGGATGTAGCTAATGTTTATCGGTACAAATGTGGACACTACAAGAGGCTATGAATAATAACGGCGATAGGATGGTCGAGGTGATGGTGACAACGAATTCAGGTTCGATAACGAATCCACGGTCCACGGGATGACAAGTATCAACGTAATACACGATTCGGGTAACTTTCTCGATAACTGAATCAGCAATTCGTCCAACGACTAACTCCGTAATCCAAATGAAACTACCCTTATATATTCCTGTCCCCGCTTCTCGGGTTAATCTTTGTTTTTAAGGAGAGACATATAATCATTTCATACCTCTGTCAGGTATACGTCCCTTCCGTGACCGTGGCTACGTCTAGTGTCACTTCGAGCCCGAACCCATCGTCATAAAGCCAGATTGCAACATTAGAACTAACTATTTCTTATTTTTATTACTTAAGTGTAGCTGTAGTAAAAGTCTGGACTAGGGTATTGGGGTTTTTCCCAACATTCCGGATGGAAAATCCCGATGTTCTTTCATCTCCGATATGTATATATTACTAATGTGAGATATAGTGTACCATTACATAATATAACACTTAAACAGAACAATCAGTTACGTCGTTTCTTGCGTTGTATCATATAACTTTCGTTATAAGCTGAAATATTCTTTGCCATTTTCGATTAAAATTCAACATATGAAACAGAAAAACACGAAAGAAAAGATCGAATACATCGCAGCATCTGCAAATTAAACGGAACATTTGTTCCTATTGTATACCTTATTGTATATCTTATTGTATATTGAACTCGTCAATTTATCGTCGTATTAAAAACTTATCTACCAACGATATCGTGAATTACATTCATCACTACATTTTCGGTCGTCAATTTGATATTATATTTAGTTTTTACCATACAGAAAGGAAAATAACTTGGGCGTCCAGAAAAAGAAACGCTACATGTATAGCTACATAAATACCGTCTAAAATTATCGACTTTTTAAAACAGTTATTTACACGCATGTCGATATACCCAACATCGAAATACGCGTGTATAATTTGGAATAAAAAGTACGAATAGCTGACGTTGAATCTTAACGTGCTTATCAATAAAACACGGTAAAAATTGAAAATATCAAATATGGTAAAGCGATGATCATTTTTTTCTGTTAACTTTTATCATTTATTACATCTTTTTGATTAATCGCCATTAAATAGTCAAGAACCGTAAAGAAACAAGTATAATACAAGCTATTGTAAAAAGTAATTCTCTATCGAAGTATTTATTTAACGAATACTAGTTCTCGTTTCCCTTGCAATCGGAAGAAAGTACGTTAAAGTTTATGGCACTGTCCACGACGCTGTAGAACCGTTGATATCGGTGTTCTTCTCGTCATTAGCTTCGATTTGAGTCAGGCTCAGCATTTCTTTGAGATTTCATCGAGAACTACGCACTGAATGAAAGAGGAAAAAGCAAGAACGCGGCAAAGTTATTTTAATTATTTGAAATAAATATTTACGTTATATCCCGCGAAAAGAGATAATCGACGAGACGTTATTCATACATATTCTATTCTACTGCTTGTCAATTTATTACGATCTTAAAAATGGATAAAACGAACGGTCTTCGACAAGATGAAATCGTTGAAATTCTGTTTATTAATAGTTCTTATTTAGGTCAGTTATAATATATAATACGTATAATTGTTTTCGTATTCGAATCAAAATCACACGTATGGAACGAGGATGGAAAAAGTAACATACAGCATTCTAACTATTCCCGTTGAAATTATCCAATTCAAAGGAAGATACATGGATATTTGTATTTCAATAGGAATGTTGTTCAACTGAAACCATGTATAATGCGAAATTGAGAGAGAGAGAGAGAGAGACTATGGGATCATTAATATTAACATTCCTTGCATTAATTCCCGTTTGAGTTTGGTTATATTAAAAAGATCAACCAAACAAACCAACCGAAATGGGAAAGAATAGCTGAAGAGAATCGCTGTCAGTTAATGCCTTTCTGATAATGCATAAATTTGTGAGAAAGATTGGAAAATTTTTACCCAAGAACTATGAAACGTATATATCTAAGCAATATAATTTTCGCTAGCAACCGTCCTTTGACAATTTGTTTCGATAATACTTTCCAGTTTTAATGAAAAACTGTGCGAGTTCGAAATATAAAACAACGCTACTGTAGGAATAAAAGCTATTTGCAGATAAAAAGGAAAAAAAATGCTACGATTAAAACCGATTGCGCAAAAAGATGTATAATTTCCTGTTAGAATTTATTTGATAATAATTATTCGTCGATTGGTGTATAAACGAATATGACCAAGCGACATCAGCACTTTTCTCAATGTCAGTTTCGGTTTGGGACCGTACTTATCGATTAGCCCCGCCGTCTCTTTCCACGATTGTTCCACTCTTGTCTCCGGTGTCGCATTGGTGCGCGCCCCAGAAACGCCGTGCCGCGGCCGTACGCTGGTATGCGAGGCACGGTAATTACGAGGAAACGAGGAGGACTCTGTAGATGCATCCAACAAACGAACCAACGAACGTGGAGAATCCAGAAGGACGTGCAGTTCGCTACGAGACAACGATTTTTAGGGGAACATACGGGCAATTTCGTGGCAATTTTTCTCGTGCCATAGAAACGGTGATATGGTATTTATCTGAGTCTCGTCAACCTCCTGGACGTCGTACTAAAGCGACCGCCGAGCCTTTTTCCGCTCGATACGCTGATATTTCTATCCTATTCGAGTGTACGTGATTTTATCGATCAATTTCTCACTTTCAGATGTCGTCGCTGTGATCTTCTCTTTTTTATTCTTTGTTGCTCTGATTCACACGCATTTACGCTTCGCTTGCTCGCTTGCGCATTTGATCTTTCGTGATACGATCATCGCAGCTTTTCGGCAAAGTATCGTCAATTTTGGTTTTCAATTTTTGACTCGTTTCGATGGGAACAACCAATCGACCTCAGACTCGACCACTTCGAAACTACGTTTACTCGTTTCTCGGTAGATATATCAAAGTATAGCGATGCAGAATTAGACGCGTAATATAAAACACACTTGAGTATCTTGCAAGTTCGATTCTCTATTGTTGGAGTGGAATACAACATTCATTAGGTTACAGAAAGAGCGATGCGAAGTATAGCTCGTGGCATATCAGCTAAATCTCACGACATATGACGCGACGTGACATCAGCGTATTATACGACGAAATATAGTAACTTTAAAAATATTCTTAACGTATGATACGATACAGATACTCGGAAACGTAGATACTTATTCGTGAAAGCCGTTATAAATGTAATTGTAACGAAGCGAACTGCGATTAACTTTTGTCTATTTGAAAAGTTTAAAAAAAGAAGAAAAACCAATAACCCTGCTATGTATATTATTGGCGTGGGAAGTTTACGGCAACGTTGTGCGTAAAACTTTAGCCTCGATACTAAAGAGAAAACTCGAGCAATGGTATTCTCGATGGAAGCTTTTAAAAATGAGTTTAATTCGCCGACGACGTACCAGTGATATACGATTTTGGTGTAAACGCGCGAAATCCTTTAGCGATACCACGAGCGGATTTGTTAGTTCCGTTTTATCTATTTCAGTAATAGTTTAGCCATATAGCTCGCGTAGAAAGTTAGAAGGCGTTTCATTACATTGTGAACGTGAGAAATATGCACACCGTTTTGCCTGTCTTTCTCTCCTTTCCTTCATTCCGGAACGTTCGAGGTTACACGTTTCAGTGAAAAACATTATGAAACAGCCCTCCAAGAATAAAATGAATAAAATACCAATAGGTTTTTTGCCGTTATCCGAGCTGAAATAGCTGGTTGGCCTCGATATCCTCTAAAACGGAGTTTTCACAGCAAATTTCGTGAAATTATCTTGGTTAGCTTTGTCAGATAATCGATTGGGTCTGCCTTTTAGAAATACCTCTGAAGATTAACCTACGTACCTAAAATAATTACGCGTCTTGCGACATTTCACTCGTAGCGTAGTACGCGAGAAGCTTTGTCACCGAGCAACGAGACAAAGTTTGAACGTATTACGTCTTCACAACTATGACCGCTGTCAGCTTTGGACGATCTCGCGATTTCGTATTGTAAACAGCCCGAAATGTACGGGAATGCTAGTTCCACGATGGACATTTAAAGCAACGATCGAAATTATAACGACGCTGCAACTTAATTGCTCGTAATTTCTCGAACTGCTCGCCATTTCTGTTTTTGCTCGTTATCTTCGTTATTACGCCATTTGCAAAAACCACTCTGCATACCCGTTGCAACAGGGACCGCGCAACAAGCTCGCGATAATAATTGTAATAATTTCGATAAAAGTTTACGAGCTCGGTAGAGAGAGAGAAAGGGGAGCAGGAAGAGAGACAGAGAGAGAGAGAGAGAGAGAGAACGGGCGCGGTTCCGATAGATCGGGAACGGGACTGAAATTAAAAATGACGAACTCATTCGAATGGTGCCGCACACGCGTTAATACGTCGGACTCGAATGTCTCGCATTAAAAGCACAACGAGACGCCCATTATTAAAACGGGAAAACGAGCAATAAGAATAAACGGCGAGCAAAATAAAGAAACAAAAAGGGGGCAAAAAGAGAAGAGTCGAAAGGGAGCAAAGGGTGGATCGGGTGAAAAAGAGAGGAGAAAAGCAGAAAAAAGAAGGAAAAATGAGACGAGAGTGCAACGGAACGTTAGACAAAACACGCAGAGAGCATGAACACGCATTCGCGTCTATCGAATCGACGCGACGTGTTCTTTGGTTGCTCGTGGACGACCGCGTGCGTGTACCGACGTTCGTCATCGATCTACGATGCCGTAGCAAAGAATGCGCGCGACCATATCGTTCCGCTTCTAACGAGCGATTATTCGTCACACGTTCCATCTTATTATCCTTTGTACGGTAGACAGGCAGGCAGTGAGTCATTTCTTTAAACTCGTTAACTCGTTACAAGCCAGCAGCTTCGAGAGAGAGTCATCCCCCCTTGCCCTGCTGGCGCTGTCCCATTCTGTCCGTGTGCAACGAGGCCGGCTGGGTCGATCATCGTATATATAATATAGGAGAGGAGAGAGGAGAAAGCGTGGCGAGGGTGTTCTCACAGCGTGCTGTGTACGCGCGCGAAGGTGCAAATAATAATAATGGCAATAACTAAGGGCCCGAGCGAAGCGTGGAGCGTTCGAAGAGTCGAGAGAGACGTGAACGATATAAAAGCCGGGATTGGATCGAAGGGTGCTCGAAGACTCATAACCGTTCTGAGTCGGTTCGCGGTCTCTTCGCGCTTGGTTCTAGGTTCTAGCCGAGTTGCCGCGACTCCGTGGCTGGCTGCCGGCCGATGACGAAGACGGAAGAGGCGAAGCGCCGCGAGCGCTGCCGTAACACCGACAAACATCGACGTAGCGGCGACGGGCCAATGGTAAAGGAGCGAACGAGCAACAAGGACAAAAGTATCGAGGTGGACGCGCGAGTGAGAAGAAGGGAGAGAGACACGCCCTGCTGCAGGTCGATAACGGAACCAACGCATCCTCTCGTGGCTCTCCGGTAGCTCTTCTTGCTCACCCAACCTTCCCTCCGCTGCTTCTTCCTTCCACTAGCTACCCTCCTACTACTCTCTCTTCTCTCTGACTCACCCATCTCTTCGCTCTCCCGCCCCTCTATCCTTTCTTTCGACCTTCTCCTTCTATCGCGCATAGTCACGTACCACACCCGCCATTCTATCCGTGCCGACTGAGCGCCTGAGCGGACTTTGCCGACCGTACATACCTACCTACTCCATCGCGAGCAACGCTATATACATACATACCTTACCAACTCTTTTTCTCTCACCCTCTCGCCCCCTCTTCGTACAACTCTGCTCCCTTTCGTTTCGTTTCGTTCCGATTTGTTCCGTTCCGTTCCGTCCTCTGCTGTCCCGTCCCGTCCCGTCCCGTCCCGTCCCGTTCCGTTCCGTCCCGTTCCATTCCGTTCCGTTCCATTCTGTCTCATCTCGTTTCATTCTCGCCTTCATCTTCTGCTTTTCCTTTTTCTATTTCTTTTCTTACGTCCTTCTCCGTCGCTCTATTCGCCTAGCTACTTCCAAGATACGACATGGATCACATTATCAGACGCATCTAACCTTCGAGAAGGCTACGCCTCTCGGCGTAGCGTGCCAACCGAGCGAACGAGTAGACTGTTTCCGAGCGAAATGAACCAAATACAGTATGTATCTAATATGTAAGTATGTATATCTATCTACCGATGTACTTGTACGCAATGTATGTATATCTTGCGCCCTGCTACAAGACCGCATTTCTTTGCCCGAGTATACGCGTTCTTATGTACACGCTGCACGTGTGTGTACTCTCGACAAGCAGACACGTATACAATGAGCAGAGAGGAGTATGCGTATACACACGCACGACCCGTCGAGAGATACGTATCATCGGATCGAACGACGGTAGCCAGGGAACCGGGGCAGGCAAGTCGCAACGCCTCTCCCTTCTTGTCACCCATCACCCTTTTTCGTCTCTTTTCGTATCCGTCCCTTTTCTTTCCCTTTCTTTTTTCATTTTTCTTCTTTTTTGTTTTTTTTTTTTTTTGGTCACGACGTTAACCCAACGAGGCAAAAACAGCAAGGGGTACATCGAAGACGGTCGCCGGGATCCCTGTTTTCGTCGGTCGTGCTTCGAACGCGCTCGCACTCCGTGCCGCTTTTCCTCTCTCCGTTTGTTCGTTCGTCCGATTGCTCTGTTTATTGCGCTTCCAGGACGATCCCAGGTAAGAAAAAGTCGACTACGAAGAAATGCTCGTGCGGGAGGGGGCGAGTCCTCGCTCCTTGCTGCCGCGCCGCTTGCCGTGCTTCGGCCTTCGATCGCTCGCTCACGCTCGTGCGGTCCGCTATGTTCTACCATTTCCTTCGGCTACTACTAGGAAACGAACCTCCGACGCGAATCAATCAAAGCTATTCTACCGGCAAGAAGATTTAATATACAACGATATATTTCTACAACGGACATCTTTTCGACGCTCGCGCATCTCCAGTCTTAATTGGATTTATTGGTTTTATTGAACGGATGAATGGATGTTTATAGGAAGGTGAACCACGCTCGTCACCGGTTCGGTCTCTCCGATCCTGACCGATTCAGACAGATTCGCTTACGATTCATAGGTTGCTGGTGCACGTCTTAACGACGATTCGACTAATAAGCTCGATGGCCATAACGGGTGATTCTTGCCGATGTTGTAAATCTTATCGTGACTGCAAAGACAGCGAGTCCCTAACGAGTAAGCTTTCCTTTCGACGAGATGCTCGACTCGACCTCGTTTATTATTCGAGCGGGAAAAGCTATGTTTTCGTCAAAGCTACCACCGAGACGTGATTTGACGGAATCATCGGCCGGTGTGGATGCTGTTACGATTGAGGAAAATTCCGCAAAGGTCAAATGGCCTGAACCTTTTTCCCTCTGCAACGCACTCCTGCTATAGTTTTAGCACTTGTTCAACATTCGCGAGGAAACGACGTTTTTTGGATATGAGTAGCACATCGAGGAAAGAATCTCTCGGGCACACGACGACATCGACCGAAATTGGGACAACGTAATCTTTCGTGATTAAGTTGAGCTTCGAATATGAACTTTTCGCATAACAAGCAGAGATGATCGACATTCTTTACCAAGGGGACCTCCAGAGATCCTTGAAAGACCTCGTAATGTTCCATACCGTTCTACCTGTTCCCATTGAACGTCCGACGAGAATGACACCGACGATTTTTACTTTGGTAAAACTATTGATTCGCAACTGTTACGATCTAACGTATTTTACTTTGTTCCACTTTTTTGCACCCTAAACATACGATCGCGATCGCGATATACGTAATTGCTTGTTCCCTGCATACAGGGTGATAAAGCATCGCAGTGTTAGTTTATATTGCAAAGAGTTCGTTCTGTGTATATAAAATATACCTTTATGCTGTTTTAATTAATTTTTCTCCACCGTTAACACGTGTTACGAGCAAAATATATGTATACTTAATTAACCATGCAGGCAGATGAATTTCGCGTTAATGCGTCATCGATTTCGCGGATCTTCGCGCTGTTTTTTATGCACCCGTTGTTTTGTATTTTTAAGTACGAATTTTATATATATACGGTGTTGAAAAATAAGGGGGTAAGTAAGGAAGTTTATGAACATGTACCGCTTGCCGAGAGGGGTAACGAATGATTAACCAACATAGACGGAAAAATCAATTCTTTCCTCCTCTGTCTCTTAACGATGCGTTAAATAGAGATAAAAGAAGATATTGGAAAAAGATATTCATTGAAAAGATGTAAAGCACGTACGAACGATAACGATATTATATCATACGAGCGACGATGATCGTGTCGAAATCAACCAAAAAATTATAATAAGATACGAAACTTTATACGTATCTTTTTTCAAGGCAGATGTTTGATACATCATCCTTTAATACGAATACGATATTCGCATGTGTAAATCACGAATCAAATTGTTCGATGTTCGTACACAATTTCCATTCATCGTGGTAGTTTGGTTACATTGTTTGTGTCCAACGTATATCCCTAAGAGGTGATGTAAAATTACATTTTATACTAGCAAGTATTGATTTTAGGCTCTACGTTGGTTAAGCATATTTTGCTTCTCTCTACCTGTGAGCGAGCGGTACGAACCCATAGAGCCTCTTAGACTCTTTCATCTCGAACATTTTGTGTAAATATTTGATTTGAATTTTGGAAAGATCGCTCGACGTACGAATTCGTTAATCTTATTTCGGATAAAATAATAAAAGTTCGAATTGGAATATACGTTGTTACATAAGCATGTGCCTGTTAAAATATAGAGCTTCTGGAACTAATACAGCGTAAAAAATCGAGCGGCATCTTCCGTTCCAATTTTCCGATTACATAAAAGATTTCTATCATTTCCGTCGTGTCGCTATTTGAGACAGCTGAGACTGGATTTCGCAAAGTATCACGATAAATCACACCGGGCTTTTCGTTCACATTTCGCCGTAATTGAATCACCGATTTGCCCTGAATTTGGAGCACAGTTCTAGGCTACCTATGACCCGGCTATGTTCCCTTTACACGTACGTATATAGACGTGTTAAATCTACACACATAGGTTTCAATTTATACATATAAGTGTAGTAGGGATACGTAGGCATGTGGAGGTATGCCAAGGATGCATCTGCCACGACGCGATGGTCGAATGCATAAGTGAAGATTGCATGCGATGGAACACATTCTTCGCTAAAAACCTTCAAAAATTTCGCTCTGCTCCGCTCCTGCTGGATGGAGTCCGACCACGTCAAACGTAGCGGCGCGGCAGCATGTTTTATTCGTCGAGCAGAGAGCAAGCAGGAATATTTTAAAAGTACGAGAATCGTTTCCCCTATTTACACGCGGTGCTTGGTTCGTTTAACACTGGCGAGCGTTCAATAATTGGTAGGAAAAAGAATCGTGCACGATTTTCTCCTTTTTCCCTATCTTTCTCTCTCCCTCTGCCTCTCTTTATTTTTTACATTGCTTTTTTAGTTCATTGTTTTTGCGAACGGCACACCGCATCGACGTATGTATTCCTCCCGATTGAAAATGTTCGTTGGCATCGTTATTGTTCCATTGCGATTCACGCGATTCAGTGCATTCGATATCGCACGCCGCGCCGGTCCGCGGTATGACTGGCGGATGGCTTGGCGAGAAAACAAAACGAAATACCTGGATGGAAGGATGACTCTCCGGTGATTTCCATCTGCGACTTTAGCCAGCCTCCCCATTGACAATTAGCGAGAAAACTGATCGAAGATAAATTCAATTTTTCAATGGATAGCGAATGCATACTCGCGGGGTACGCAAAACGCGAGAACCGCTGTATCGTATTCTCTTTCTCTCTCTCTCTCTCTCTCTCACTCTCTCTCGTTTCTTTTTCTTTGTTGTACCATTTCCAAAGCAGCGCATTAAAACTTCACATTAAGAAGAAAAGAAGAAGTAAAAACACATGAAAGAATAAAAATCTGTAAAAAGGTAGAAAAGAACGAATGGCAAAGAAGACAAAGTATAATGCGTATGTATAACGATACATACGTATGTAGTTTGCACGTATATACACCGATGTCAAGTACGATCAAGTGCATATGTACATGGTTCGGACTCGGATAAGACTAATTCATCGGTAGAACAAAGCAGATTAGGTAATTACATGAAAAGCATTTCGAACGTTACACCGTTAATGCGATAATATGTGACTGAAAAATAATGTTGCCTCTCCCCCGATCGGTTTATTTCGCCTTTGCGATCAAACGAACAAACACGTCCCATGGTGGATCCGCACACATCCAGGGTATGGCGACGCCCGTGCAACAGATAACGGCATTACAAACAAATCTAAGAGAACGAGCCGACCGTTGTTGTCCGATCTTTTCAGTTACGATTCTATGCGGATCACTGCACTCGGATCCCCGCAACGAGTTTCTGAATATATGGGTGGTCGATAAACGCAGACCAGTCGGTTGGCTCGCTACCTGGACACGGCGTTTACGGCCAGGTATAGGTACCTACCCCATGGATAGTAGAAAAAAAACGACAAGGGAAGCAAGAAAAAAGGTAGTCGTCGTCGCTGTGTGGCAGTTGGTATCTGCTCGTGGCGTCGGGCAGTCTGTCTACTCTAGCATTGTTGCGGCTTGTCATCGCGAGGGGGTGCGAGCCAAAAGCGACAAGGGCTGACCGGTTGAATGGTAGAGAGAGAGAGAGAGAGAGAGAGTAAGAGAAAGATAGAGAGAAACGAGACGAGAGTGGGTTGGTAGGTGGGTTAGAGGCTCGCAAAGGTACCTCAAAAAGGTTGAGAAAGGCGGGAGTATACGCGAGAAGGGAACTCGACGACCAAGTAAATATGCGACAAGTTAGCATTCGTATATAAATCTAGTGGCGTTCACGGTGACAAGTCACGCAGCGCTATCCGTCCCATTTACCCGCCTCATTCAGTGTATGTACGCGCATGTTTCAAAGAGTCCACCGAGAGAGTCCAGCTACTCGATTCACGGAATCTCAGATTTTTATGCCGTTCCCGTGTCTAAGCACAGGATCGAGTAACTGCAAAAGGATCCTCGTGCCGCTTACCGGGGTAAAAGCAACGAATTGGAGGTTTTTGACCGAGCGACCTTTTCCTCGGCGGTTTCCACAGAAGCCAGGTTGCCGAGAAGGGAGAAACGGGCCGCTCGTAAATCTAGCGTTACAATTAAGAATTAAAGGAACTGTTGGTCGAGGTCTCGAATACTGAGAAACACTTGGAAATAGGATAGCCAAATGTCAGGACAGGATCGCGTGCAGACACGTGGTATTCGCATCGTCGTCCTTGTCGTCGTCATCGTCGTCGTCGTGGTCGTCGTTGGTTGTCGTAGCGATGGGTAACAGCGTGTGTAAGAGCAGGAAAATAGAGAAGGAGGCAAAGAATGCAACAACGACGACAGTGACGACGGTGGTGGCAGTTTTCGCAAAATTACTGGGTTCACCGGCGTACGCTTAACGGGTGCCAGCACGGGACAAAAGGTGAAGGATGCGAGCTAGTGTTGGTTGATAGGCGAACGAAGTCATAGGTAGATGTGTCGGTGGTTGTAAATAGGTGCGTGTGGATAGGAAGCACAGGTAACGGCGCAGGTGGCGCGACGGTACGAGTCGCGCTAACTTCGCTCCGTAAACATGGTAGTCGTCACGCAAGTCGAAGCCCGCCAACGATATCGCGGCTTTCAAACTCACCGACAAATACTAGCAAAACGGGTATATATTCGAAAGGCACTACATGCAATGGCCGACGACCGTGGTTGTTGACTTGTTGTTGACGGAACGTCTTAGACCCCCGTAAGGCCGGAGCACGGGTCGCCAGCCTTTTGGAATACATCGGCATATGTATCGTATGACAATTCGACCCAAGAGGATATGTAAAGGTTATTGTCACAATGTAGAGGGAGAGAGAGAGAGAGAGAGAAAAAGAGAGAAGAGAGAGGGAAGGAGATCTGCCGACAAAAAAAAATCGGTATTAGATCTCTCCCTGAGCCGCTTGGCATTGCATCGTTACCAGGGCAAAGAAAAGAGGGAAGCGGGGTAGCGGGAAGCAGGGGCGTAACTGTCGAAGGCGGAGGTGAAACTCGGCGCAAAATTGATTTCATTATCGATAAGGGAGTTACCGATCGAAAGAGCAATATACCAACGGGAAGATTACTACTATTTTGTTGTCGTCGAGAAGAGGGAAGGCGAAGGTATGGCGAGATAGGGGAAAAAGGAAAAGAGAAAGAAGAAGAAGAGGGAACAAATGGGATGTAGGAAGCGTGTAAGGTACGTAAGGCCGGTATGTAAATCGCGGAGCATACCGGAGCATACAGGGATCGGATGCAGGCCAATGTCCTGTCGGTTGCGCCATTGGGATCGGACGCGATCTTCAAGGCCGACAATTGCTCGGCTTTAGTCCTCAATGGTGTTTCGCAAGAACGACCCATATAACGAACTTGACGCGACGCGTGGCGCCCACCCCCTCCTCTCTCTTTTCATCTCCGGTGAAAGGTGCTCTCGCGAATCTCGAGGACGCTCGACCGTTTTATCCGTGAATTCCCTTTCTCCTGAATCGCGTGGTGCAGTAGTGAGAGCAAACCTCGTGCAATCGACCCGCCTTGTGCGCGCTCTTACCGGCACGATACGGAACGGAAATTGGCGCGCGGTTCTCGCGGATACCGCAAAGATCGCGCGCTCGCGCACCGCGCCGCACCACGCCGAGAATGCCCCGTAGACTCGATTCCCTGTGAGCCTATGGCTAGATTCGATCACGTGGCCGGCATAAGTACGGTGTGCGAGTAATTACAGCTGTACTTACATACCGCGGTGAACCGAGAAAACTGGTTTCCAGCGTACTGCCCACTCGCGCTCGATTACCGGAGCACCGCCCGAGTTATATTTTACGAATATCTATGCGATACTAGCGCGCTTAAACGACACCTGGCTGCTCGCTCGCTATACGTAGAAAAGAAGGGTAAAGAGGCGTAAACGAATGGACGAGCAACGAAGAACGAACGTACAAAGGGAAACAAAAGAGAACGAGACAGATTTCTATCAGCACTTGGAACAACTATGCGTTTAAAACTTTACTGACAAACTTTCCTCGGGCTCGTTTTATTTCCCTACACCTGGTAAGCTCTTCTCTGTGGAATAAAAACGTGTATTACACGTTGAGTACGTTGAGTACGCGACCGTCGTGTATAACTTCTTTTTTTTTTTCGCTGTCGTCGTTCTGCGAACGAGGTACGTTGAAAGATTTTCCCAACGAGGGAAATTGGCTTACGAAACGCGATCGAAGACAAAACGAGAAGCATATAGTACGTCGATAGGTACTCGGAACTCTCGACGACGATTCACGAATCTCTAGTTTGGTCGATGTTGAGAAGTGGGAATGTCGTGGATCGTTTGTCCGTTTGTCGAGAGAGAAAAAGATTTTCCAAATAGAAACATTGGTCTTTGTGGTACGTGGAGCCTGCGGCGGTGGAGTAGGCGCATTAATAATGTAAGTGTGCAGATGGTGTGCAGTGAGTGCGCGGTGGCGCTGACTAGGATCAATGTTCCGTTCGCGATCTATATAGTACATAGTACGGTATATGTAACGACAACGACGGTTATATGAGAAACAACACACTGTTACACAGGTCATTTCCATAGAATATATTTGCAAATATTCTGATCAAACGTGGGATGGAATATGTATTTGAAAACAAGCATACGTGGCGTAAACACACGATCAATTCGGCTTGTATCTCTTTCGATTTGTTTGAACAATACCAGGTAAAATATAGTGGCAAAAATACGCTATAAATGACGTATGACGATAACGTAGAGATACTCACTGGAAAAAAGGGGAGAACGAAAATGAAAAAATTTAGCGTCTTTCCATCGGAACAATAGGAAGGATGCACACTTACCTACTTACTTAAGTACCGCGTGAAATATTTACGCGTGACTAATTTCGTACGACAGACGAGAAAATTTGATCGAAACAAAGTATAATAGTATCGTGGGCGAGTTTCAGACCATCCACGTTATCCATATTACACAGTGGCAAGCGAACATACTTTCAAGAAACGTTTCCACGTGCTGTTATAGAGAAACGAAGATCGAAGATACATTGCCATCGCAATCCACTACGTGTTTATGGTTTCCCTCGGCTCGCGAACGTTTCTATGAAAGGATACGAGCGAAGGACTATGGAAATCAGCCTTCCGAGAAAAATCTGGGCAAGAACGGAAGTTTACACGCGGAGAAACTGTCACAGAGCGACAAGGATAGTCTTAGACTATCGAAGATCGGAAATGGCAAAAAAGTGGATGATCCGAGACTCGTACTACACTGTAGTATGTACGATGTGTATACAATATATTAGAGTATTCACGCGCGTAGAAATCAGTATGCGGATTGGGAAGCGGTTGCAGAATCGGGGTATAGGCTCGCAAGCGTGTAATAACGTATTTTATAAATTTATTCACATGATTTAAATAAATCAAGTATACAGTTAAGTTTACGACATACGCGCAACCTGTGTCGTGTGAGTTCACAGTATCGCAAAGCGCATGCTTCTCCATTTTTTCCGTTTCTCACTCATAATTACGAGCTTTGTTTCTCGATTTGTATTTTCGTAACTTCTTCCTCCCTTCCTTTTTATTCTTACGCGGCGAATAATATTTTACACGAGGCGAAACGTTTTGTGATATACATATTTACATATCGTACAGTGTTATCATCGGACCGGACATATAAAATTACAAAAAGTCATCGTCTATCTAGTCGAGAATTCAAAATCCAAGCTAAAACTCTCTCTCTTTCTACGCGCCGATAAAACCGTAACACGTCCGAATCGACGTATCGTTCCCTCTCGTATATGTATAGTTGATAGTTATAATATATATATATATACAATGTACACGTACGTCGACACAAACTTGCAACATTTTGCAATCTTATTTACATATTGCGTTTCCTTTCTTCCGTATAATAATAGATATGTACAAGAGCGTGGCCCTAAATCGCCATTAAAACCAATTTCACGGCGCAAAGGAGACGGCGTGTGTTTATACTTTATTGCTCGGTGTAAAGTCGTCGAGCCAAGTGGAAGAGGGAGCGGAGAAGAGAGTGTCCGTCGAACTAGATTCTCGCGAGACGCCATTCAGAAATTCGCACGATACAGTTTGTGTGCGCGCGCGCGCAATTAGTTGTACAACGAAAGAGAGAGCAGCCTGCTATAGACGGGGACCAGAGATAACGGGCGGGGGTGGGGAGGTACATAGAAGAGGAGAAAAGAAGAAAAAGAGAGACGGAATAGGGGAATAGACCGAATAGGGGAAAAAGGAAAAGGGATGGAAAAAGGGGGGATGGGGGAACAGGCAAGAGTGGAAAAGTGAACAATCACGCCTTTACCGATCAAACAAAGCAAGAGCGCGTTTCACGAGAAAAGAAAAAAGATCGTCGCGGACAAATATTTGGATAGTAGTCGCGTGTAACATAGTATATGCTTTGGACTAATCGCGCGTTCCTCTATCGCTACTAACAACGTCTCCCTCGTTTTAAGCACAGCCTGTGAAAAGGCGACAGCAGCTCGACGACGATCTCCCGAGGTACGTGTATAGTGGTGCGGCGAATCGAATTCGATGTTCTCTCCCGTTCCCCTAGTAACCATGGACACTCGATACGCGAATTAAAAATCGAGAAAATATATGTTTCGTTTATCGATTGTCCAAATTGGTTAGTCGGCTAGTTCGTTGGAGCCAGTTGGACGCTTAGATACTCAGACGCTCGGCGGTCATACCGTCCTCTTTGCGACAGGTAGTGAAACGGCAGTAAAATGGCAGTGAAACGGTAGTGAAACGGCAGTGGAACGGAACACAAAAAGCAAGAAAAGCTCCTCGTTCACGTTTATCCAAGGTATATCACAAGCAGAAGAGAATCGGTGCGCGCGAAGCTAGACGAGATAGGCCTGGCCGGAAGATGGTGGCGGTGGCGGAGGCGGCGGTTGTTGCTGTCTCCAGGCGGTTCTCTCCAGCGTGGAATAATCCGAGTCGATGGACGAGTATATGTGCTCGGACAGCGGTCTCCTGTGATCCTCGCTGCTGCCGCTGCTGATGGTGGTGTTGTTGGTGCCGATGAGATTGCTACCTGGCACGGTAACCGCGTCTCGATAGGCGTGATTGACGGTCAGCCTAGGCTGCGGGGACGAAGGTGGCAGCTGTTGCTGAGGCATGGAGACCGTGCCGCAAGAATAGGCGGGCGGCGCGTGTTGCAACATCAACGCGGTCGTTGGCGAGGACGACGAGTCTTTAAACAGAGATCTTTGACCACGTTCTTGGGCGCGTAGCGTCGACACGCTCGTCTTCTCGCTACCGATACAGTCCAACGTGTACGTGTTGATGTTACGCTTATAAACGAGGGGCGACGATTTACTCTCGACGGATATATCGGCGGGATTCATCATCGTATTGACCGATGACGGTATCGCGTATCGGAGACGTTCCCAGAACCTCTTCTCGCCCCAGGTAAGGATCGCCGCCGCGGTTCGAAGGTACGGTCGTAGCTCGGGATCGCGTTCCACTTCCGGGCACGCGTGTCCCGCTTGAACGACGATCAACTGCGCCGCTCGTCCCCGGAGTGCTTCGTGAAGCGCCGCGCGAAACTCGAAACGGGACCATTCGGTTTGCACGAAGTTACGAGTGAGAACTATGAGGACACGGCGGGACGCGTCCACCGCTTCTAAGATGATCGGGGCCGGTGCGGAAGCACGAAGTACGCATGGTAAGTCGCGATGATGCAGGCACAGCCGAAATCCTGCGGTGCCGTGCTCCAGTTCCATCGCCAACGAGTGCACCACGAAATCCTCGTCGTTCGGACTGTAGCAAACGTAACAATCGTAGAGGCGTTCGCGATCGGCGTCGCAGCACGCGGCGGCCATCGGTGCAGCCGCGGCCGGCATCGTCGCGGCTCCGCTCGACTTGCCCGACGGTTTGCCGGCCCGCAGAAACCGTAAACCGTACTTAGAGTACGCCCACGCACCGACCGGTTCGCGGAATATAAAGGCGAGCACGACGATCACCAGAATAACCAGCACCGCCGAGAGCGTTGCGGCCACCAGAGGCAAATAATCGGAAACCATGATACTCTCGATGACGCCACCTTGAGAAAAGTAATCGGAACAGACCGTTTCGTTGACGTTCAAGCGGCGCCGGTACGCTGGTCTCGCGTCCCCCCCGTAGTAGCACCAAACGTCGCTAGCGTCCACCACCTTATGCGCGTTGTCGGAAACCCACGAGGACAGCTCTTGCAAGAACTTGCATCGACAGGACCACGGGTTGCTGCCCAGAGACAGCTCGACGAGGCGAGCGTTCAGAGTGACCTGCCATACCGGAAAAGTCACCAATCGATTTCCACTGAGTCTCAATATCTCGAGCGAACGCAACGGCAGGAAGGTCAGGTTACCGATGAATCCGATCAGATTGTTTTGCAGATAGAGTTCGCGCAGATGGGACAACCGTTCGAATTCGAACCCCTTCAGCTCGCGTATCCGATTGTCTTCCAGATGAAGAATCTGCAGATTGTTCAGCCCGTTGAACGTACGGTTCTGGATCGATTCGATGCCACTGGCGTTCACGTACAGCACTCGCATGTTCTTCCGTCCTATGAACACGTGGTTCTGCAACTCGCGCAACACGTTCCCGTCCAAGTAGACCTCGGTAGCGTCCATCGGGATCCGCCGCGGTATCTCCTCGACGGTCAGGCCGGAGCAATCGACGGCGTTCGTGTTCCATGTGCGGTCGTTGTAACACTTGCAACCTGCCGGGCAGGTCATCTCACAGTCGCACGCGTCGAAATCACAGCAATGGCACAGGGCGAAACAATGGGCCTCGTAGCGGCAGAGAAACTGCTCGGACCTGGCCGTTGACGCGGACACAATGGCTACGCCACGTGGTCCGGATGTACGACACATTACGTTGTCCAAGTCCATGATACGTGGATACTCCCTGGTCGATGTCTGATTGTTGATCGCTGGCAGCCAATCCATCGAACAGTTGCAGTTGAACGGATTTCCACCGATGTAGAACTCCGGCAGAGCTCGATCTTCCGGTACTTTAGTCAATAGCAACGACGTCAGCTCCATCGTCTCGATCATGTTCGCGTACATGTCGACCCTGGTCAGGTTCTCTTTGTCCCTGAACGTGTTAGGTCGTACCAGACTGATGTAGTTGTTATTTATGAACAGTAACTCTACGCTGTCCGGCACGGACAACGGGGACAACTCGGTAACACGGTTGTGGCTGGCGTCCAAGGTTTTCACCTTCGAGTCGCGAATCTTGTAATAGTTGCCCAAGCTTTCGATAAAATTCCCGTGTATATCCAACCATTTCAAGTTGCCAGGTATGAACGCGTAGTCGAACCACTCGATATGATTCTCCGACAGATTGAGCAGCAGCAAACTGGCGATATTGGTGAAAACGCCGTTAATGTCGGACAGGAAGTTTCCATCGAGTCTAATCGCTTCGAGTCGCACGTTCCGTTCAAAAGCGTATCTCTCGACGTGTTGCACCTTGTTTCTAGCTAAATTCAGAATCTGCAGATTTGGTAGATCCCAGAGCATGCCGCGCGACAGATTGCCGATGTCGTTGCCGATCAGTCGCAGACCCGTCAGTTGATCCAGATTGCGGAACGAGCCGTTGTAGAAATTGCTAATCCGATTCTCGCCCAAGTCGAGGGTTTTCAGGAGAGCGAGGTCGCGTAACGCGTCCGGCACCGACGTAAGCTCGTTACCACTCAGATCCAGTTCCTTCAGGTCCGAACAGTTGCGAAACGCGAGCGGATCGATGCTGGCGATTGCGTTGCCGGACAACGTTAGCCGATTCAGAACAAACAGACCGTTGAACAGTTGCGCTCCCACGGTGTGAAGCTTGTTGTCGGACAGCTCGAGGGTATGCAGATTGTAAAGTGGGAGAAAAGCGTTGCTCTCGATCCGATCGATCGTATTGTTCCTAAGATCGAGGATCTGCAGGAAGAACAGGTCCTTGAACATACGCGCGTCGATGTGCGTGAGCATGTTGTAAGAGAGGTCGAGAACGATCAGCCGAATCAGTCCGAGAAACGTTGTCTCGTCGACGCGGTCACTGCCGAGTCGATTGCCCGCAAGATTTAGCACGAGCAGCTGCTCCAGCCGGGTGAATATACCCCTGGGCAGGTCGCGGAGCCCGTTGTACGCCAGGTGTATCTCTCGAAGCTCCCTCGTACTGGCGAACAGACCTTCGGGCAACGAGTCCAACGAATTATAGCTGGCGTTAAATGTACGCAATACGGTCAGCCCTTGGAGCGCGTCACTGGCAATTTCGACGATCGAGTTCCGCTGCAGGTGCAACTCTTGCAGCTGACGAAGGCCAAGCAGCGGGCTGTTCTCTTGTAAACGCGTGATCTCGTTACGCGACAGATCTAGAATTCGAATGTCAGCGCGACACGGTGGCGAATCGTCGTCGGTTCCGTCGGCTCCCTCGACTACTTCCACTCCTTCGATCGAATCGCCACCGCGTCGATTTAATCCGATGTCGCTCACGTCGTGCAAACGATTCTCCGTCAGATTCAACGTTTGCAGATTATCCAGCGAGCAGAGTAGTTTCGCCGGCAACGCTTGCACGTTGCTCTCCACGATCTCCAAAGTGTGTAATTCGCGCAAACCATGGAAAGAGTCCGGCGCGAGTTCGAGAAAACGGCTGGCACCCCATACCGCGTTGAACGTTTGCACAGTCAGTTTCTTCAACTCGAGGAGCGGTTGAAACGCACCCTCTGGTATCCGCAGTACCTTACAGCCGTGCACGTGCAATTCGTGCAAGCTGGTCAGACGTTGCCAACTGTGAGCGTTGAAGCTACTCTCGAAGTGATGGACGTCGCTGCAACGTATCCGTAGCTTGAGAGCGCCGTCGAGCGACGCAACCAGACCGGTGATCGCGCCAGGATCCAACACTCGAAGGGTGCAGTCCGCGGACCGCGTGTCGTTCCCACCCTCTGACAACCACTTGCAGGAAGCTCCGGCCGATTCCGAGAGTATACTTGATGCCAGGCAAAGAAAAGCCGCGTTCATCAGCGTGATAAAAACATACTTCGCTGTCATCTTGCGTGACGATGGTTGCGCACGGCTTTTCGGTTAGTTCAGAGTCGAGAGACGGACGCGATCGCGATCGCGACCACCACCACCGCCACCACCACCAGCACAACCACCACCACCACCAACACCAACACCAACACCACCTCCTCCACCTCCACCTCCACCACCTCCGCCACCAGCCCCCGAGATCGGCTCTCAATCACTTTCCAAATCTAATCAAACTATTTTCACCCTTTCTCGCCCCCTCGCTCGCGTACACACTCGCACAGCGATGATGACACACGCACGCACATACACACGCAGGCGAGTGCGAGCGCGCGCGCGCTCATGCACCTCCTATCACGTAAGTACGGACCGGCCCATTTCTCTTGTCGTTTATTCGTAGGCCGGTGGCGAGGCACCCTGCCCTACGTTCCTCGACTCGTCCTTCGTCACTCGCTACCCTCGCTTCCAACTGTTCTTTCTTTCCAAAAGATTACACCTCCTCGTCGCTTTTATCTCGCGATCAACCTTCGTCGTCTATATCTTCCCTACCGAGAATGTTTTCACGCGGTTACATCAAGTAGTACGAGCACGCTTTAACGAAACACCGACAGAACGAAAACAGTTCGTACAAAGCCGTGTACGCGAAGCGACCGTGCACTACCGTACACTCGCTTCGCATCAACCACCAGCACTGATCCAGCAGACCGCTGACCGCGCATCATCGGCATTCCCGACCGTTCCTCTTCGATGTCTCGCTACAACGCCAGAGTGCGCCACTCTATTACAATATCCTGCAAACAACCCGCCACGAACAAGAGCAGAATGTAAAACAACATAACGTCCATATGCGCTTTGGTATGTGCACCTCACCGGTTTTACTCCACTCCCTGCTGGTTGGTTCATTTTTTCTCTACTCCAATTACAAGTATTATGCTAAGTTGTTAGAAGATCCCTTAGTCGATACTACTTCAAAATTTCAATCGTAAAGCTCTTCAAATATTCCAAGCAACGAATCATTTTCTTCCTTTCCTTTTTCGTTCATTTTCTTCGCTTTTCAAAGTTCGAATTTATCCCATTTTCATCTATTAAATACCGAATCTATCCTACCTTCCATAACGTTTTCACATATTTCGAATAACCCTGTACACGAGTAACCTACACATATAATGTATTTTATTCGAGAAAATTCCAGTATTCTCCGTTGCATTACGATATTTTTTTTCATCAAATAATTAATTTTAATTAATATATCATACAATAATATATCATACAACAATGTAGAGTGTAGAGGATATGTATATTGAAAAACGTTATACGAGTGAATTTACCAAATTTTTACCGATAATGCATGAAACAAAAATAATATCTACAATTTTTTGATTACGTCATACAAACCATTTACGGCCGCGATTCTTAATCTGTGATCCGCTGATCTCCAGGTGCTGCCAAGTCCTTACACACACATAAATTATTTTACTATCCAAATAAAAAAAAATTAATGGAAGTATACATATTTATTTATTTATATTGAATCTCTTCTCTCCAAATTAGAAATCGTTGATGAGTAATTAATGAGTATTTTAAATGCATATGTTTCAAGTACGTTACAACATTTAAATTCTGAATTAAGTCTTGAAGATTGGCGACAAAAAATATTGTTTGGAGGAGAGCCGTGGTAAACAAGAAATTAAGAATGATCTAGGGAATATATTTAAAAACCAAAGTTATACACATACTACGTATAGCGTCGCTACTGTCTTCGTACAGTTGCAATTGGTGGAAGTGGAAGCTGATGCTAGCGACAGCGATCAGTTCATTTTCAGCTTTGGCAGAAGCTTACGTCCTGCGTTTCTGTACTTGTTTGTATCGGGGAATCCATTCAACGACATCGGCCTTTTGGTAAAGATCATACGCGACTGTTGAGATTGTTCGCATTTTCGCCGTAAAAATGAGATTAGTGTATATAACCTGCGTTTTATTAGCTGCGGCAATTTGCTCCATCGCGGCTGACAATGGTGAGTATATACATATTAATATTTCACCATGTACATATTTGCTTCGTTAACTTTGTTTTTTAATTTACTAATCAATTCGGTACTGCGCCGTTTTCTTGTAATATTTTGTTCAAGCTACGTGTACCGTTGATGGCGCGTGCATTCATTTATTTAATATGTGCACGAAACATAATCGACTTTAACGGAAAATTCTCTGTCGAACATCGGTCATCTACGTGGCGTTTAATAAACGTTTTACATTTAACTATTGTTACGTTGATACATATTGAATCTATGTTTTTAATACTTCTCGAAACGTCGCGTAAAATATTCGATTTACGCGAGAAATAGTAATATACGTACTGGTTCGCGTACTTACAGGCATTTTTCGTTTGCACGCAGTGGCACGTTCACTTGTTTCGTATTACACAAGACAGACCCTTGCTATATTTCTCGATGTCTCTAGAAACATAGGCGTACCTAAAATCCCTCATCTTTTTATCGTCTAATCGTGTAATCGTTTAATCCTTCAATCGTTTATTCGCACTCTTTAATTAATAGTTGTACTATGTTGCTGTAGAATTTTACCATTATCGATTTTATATTTACGATTGTCTATACGCTTAGCCATACGGCAGGAGATTTTGCGATCTAACGAATATAATCGCTAAAGTTTATTAGATACAGTAAATAATCATCTTGCACAATTTTATTCATTTCTACGAGATCCTCAGCTCTTTTACGTGATATCGTTTTACTTCGATTAATTTTATTTTACGTTATTACCCATTTTTTAAAATGTACAAATTCATTTCCTTTTTAAACTGTAATAATTATATCTCGTTTATATTGTTTTCATTTCTAATTACACTTTTTACCTTTGTTACCTTTTTTATTATAAGCAGCTTCAAAGGAAAGATTTTATAATAATATATGTAATATTAATTCTTTACACAGCTGCTACGACCCAAGGAGATACTAAATCTATCAATCAGCAGACAGTGGATCTAGTCAATAGTACTGCATCTATTAAAAATTCCTCGAGTCCTGCTGCACTAGTTCAGGATTCTAGTACCAATGTAACTAAAAATGCAGATGTCAATGACAATATTACCAGTACCATTGCTACTATTCCTGCTACTAACACCACTATTGGTAACAAAACAAAAACCGATACTGCTCCTGACAATGATCATGGTACAGAATCCACCAATTCAACAACAACTACGATAACTTCAACACCTACAACTTCGTCAATAACAACCAAACAAACACCTACGCCTGAAAACTCTACATCTACGACTATAGTTACACCTACTACTACGAACAATACAACACCTATCGTTTCATCAACACCTATAACTACTCCAGTTCCATCATCGACAAAAATTGTTCCATCTTATACACAACGACACTTTGATGGACTTAGCTTTTTAGGTAAGTAAAAAACGATACATTCTGTTTGTATGTATTTTGTTGCTTCCTCAAATAGTCATTTTGCTTGGAGATATTAGAAATACACGCGTACATTGAAACTTGCGATGTTATCACATGATTAAGTAAAACGTTTCCCTTTTGTAGGTGGCATCATTTTAGCTACGTGTTTAATGGCAATCAGTTTTGCCACTTGGAAAGTCTATAGAGCATTCAATGAACAAAACTACCGCACACTATGATACAGATATTGTCATCGCGAAAATTCCATTTTCCAATAAGTAAATGCAGTCGTTCGAACTGGAAACTATGAATTTTACCATAATAATATTACGTATTTTTATAACGCACTTAAGTGTCGCGTGGTTTAAGTGCTCTTAGTAATGTGATGTGCAAACGCGAATTTCGTTTCTTTGTACCCAATTACAAAGACGAGTTACATGCATTATAGTATTGTCTCTTCGTATGTTCGCACGCGCATTGTAATAGTGTTTATATTTATGAAAAAGAAAGAACGAATACTATGTGCATAGAAGAAGAGGAAAATGTAAGAGAATCTTGAGGACGTGAGAGGAGGAGAGAAATAGAAAAGCAAATATAGTATTACTATGCGCATGCGTAATTCGCGTACGCAAGTTGACGACCAATCAAATACACATTCCATCAAAAAGATCAATTTTGCACTATAACAAGTCCACGTAATATTTTCTGCTCAAATGAAAATTATTTCGTAAAACTCTTCTATTTTTCTTTTATTGAACTCGTTTATCAGCTGTTGCCATACGTAAAAACAATGGTTAAAATAATATAAAAACGATGAAATATACACAGATATAAAGGTTCCTATGTGTATATTTATAGCAAGAACAAAATATGTAAAAGGATTAAGTATGAGATGTTTAAAAGAGTTTGATTAAAGTTTAGGAGATTTGCACATAAATAATGATATGGTATGAACGAACTCCAGTATGAAATATTTTCTATGATTATATTCTTCAATATTACTTTTCTCACTAAGATGACATTTAATTATTAATTTCGGGTGTGAAGAATATTTTATATTCTAAGGGTATAAGGGTCGTTCGTACGTATAAATTATAGATACTCCTGTACATGCCTTCATTAAATGATATTCTTGTTGAGGAATTTTCGTACGAGTCAAAAAAGAATTGAAAGTTTTTAGTTTCGATTTTTGTACCTGTTGGGAGACATAGTTATATGATTACAACAAATGTTGAAGTTGGTATTCGCCTCATAAGGAAATGTAATATGCTAATTAATATTTTACTTAATATAATCGTATAATACGTATTTTCATTTATATTTAGACTTTTGTTTCTTTCTGATACGAGCAAAATGTATAGAGATTTAGTTTTCGTTTATTTCATTCCATTTTTCTTTCTTTTCTTTTTTTTAAATAAGTATTTTATTTTTAAAAGAAGGTAATTAAATTACCAATGTGACGATAGATGTACCGTAATTGATAACACTGGCCCCTAATATATCCTTCTATAGTTTCGAATATGTTTTTGATACGTTTAATATCATCGGGTAAAAAATTTAAGTGTTTATACGTAGAACGATGATTTTCTCGTAAGAGTTTTCCTATAATGTACGTTATGAACGTTAAATCGAAGTTTACAGAGAGACGTAACGAGAGTTGAGTTATTTTTAAGGAAACATGTGCGGTACATAAATAAACTAATTTTGAAACATATTAATTGAAGTCGAATATGCGACCTGCTATTATAAGAAAAGATACCTAAATATATATATTTAAAAAAACTACAGCCTAAATAGTGTATTGTATTTACATTCCGTGTAATATTTTAACAAGCTATGTAAAATACTTGCTTATATGAATTATACGATATTAATACTACGCAATGGCAAAACAAAATATCAAGTTAATTAATCAAGCTACATGATATACCGAAACATTTGATAAATAATCCTACCCAATTCTTCCCACTGTTCATTTCTAATCGCATTCGTCATTTCCACTATTCTTTTATCCTCGTCAATCACATCATTGGCCGTTTCCATTGTTTCTTGCGGAAATAAAAATTCCATCATGGACACACCGATCGGATGAGTACGCCATCGAGACATTGTGTTCATCATTATCATAATTTCTTCGCAACATATTCGATTACGTTCGTCGCCACGCCGTTTCAATAATTTAATTTTTTTAACATTGTTTAATTCGATAAGAATCAATTGAACATCAATGGCGTTCCAATTGCATTGAATGCGAAAATCTCATCCTCGTTCCCGATAACAGAAGTTGAAACATCCGACATACGAACTTTACAAGAGTCTGACGCTAATTTCTCCACCAAGTGACATATCAACGTCTTCCCCATAACATTGCCCGTATAAGTATTTGTAATCGCTTCAAAAAATGTATACAACGCCACGACCAGGGCGGAGCTGCTTCCGAGGCCGTGTTTGGCTGGTAAGCTGGATACAATTACGATTTGAAAGCCAGGAACGTGTGCTGTTAACAATATTGATTCCATTCAACCAACACGTGTTTCGTACGCATTTTTTACGTCGCGTTGTTGCTATTTGTTTACTTGACTGTGAGTCTCGGAAACATTAAAAAAAGAATTTGATTACATAGATTTTTCTTCCTTTCAATACCAGCAGAAATTACCTAAATTATTAGCGAAAATATAGCTAATATAATTAATTACGCATGGATAATGAAAATTCGATTAACGAAAAACGCGTTAAACAATCTGCTGCGTTCAAAAGAATTTAATTGTCGGGGAGATTGAAAAACGAACTGGCTAATACCTCGGCTATCTTTGAAACTTCGTATCGTTCCTTTTAAGCAACGTATCCACGAAGTTTCTTCTACTAATGTGCAAAGATTTTCATCATCCATGCGTAACTTGAACATTTCCCCGTCGGTATTCGCCAAGAACGTTTTAACCTGGCACCATTTGCTGCCGTGATTGCGTTTACCAACCACTAACGTGACAAGTTGAATGGCCTGTTTTATTTCAAGGGAAGATAAACCAAGCAAATGTGTGCGTATGTATGTGTGTGTCGTTACACGCGTTATTGCTGCTTCCGTGCGGCACGATCGTAGGAAAGTACATATTCAGTGATCGCGCAAGCGAAAAGTCGGGACTCGCGATGAATCATCATCGCAGAAATGATTGAATTTGCAACTACCATGGATAACGATTTACTTTCCACGAGATTGGCGCTCTTGCCAGCTATGGTTAAACATCCGGGCGCAAATACCGCGCAGGTAGAATTAATCCATAAGAATTAATAAATTCCTATTCGACCAGAGATCTTAATTCATCCAAACTTGGAATTTTTTTGGACAAATGCTCGTTTACATAAGGTTTCGCCAATTTGCAGTAATCCTTTAAAAACTGTATCAGATGAAACGATATGATTGAATTTACAACGGTTTCTTGCATGAAGACACGTAAATTATTAAACGTGAAAGTAATACGTATATTTAATTAACACGCGTATTATCATCACGATTTATATTTAACCGCAGTTAATCGTAATTATATTAATTTTTGTTTCTAATTCTTAGATCTTATTCTTTTAAAATTTTGGAAGTTTCATAGCAGAAAACTATATCTTACGCAGTAATGACATTACTATTTTATTAAATTCATAGTTGTACGACTATATGTAAACACAATTACGTGTATGGAATATATGTGTAGGGAAATTTCGAAAGACGAGACATAAAAATAAGCTTTTCTGTACTATCTAGTTTATATTTAAAATTATATCATCGACTTCACAAACTTGAAATTTCTTTTGAAAACTAAAATACGTTATATATTTTGTCCTATCGAAGGATCGAATCGATCGGACCGTTTACGAGTTAACAAATTTACGCTCAAATATATCGTGCAATATCATATGTATATTGTCCACGAACGATTCGATGGAAACTCTTACTTTATTGCTCGATAAATTGGCTGGCATGGAAGCGATACACGCCGTATGGATACTGTGGGATTTATCGTTTATTCTGAGAAAAGTCATCTAGCTAGAATTTCCCCAAGTGTTACGAATCAGCATATCTTTGATTGACATTTCTGACATTCCGGAGAAACGAACGAAACGCTTGAATCCCGGAGCCGGGACTTTGGCTTTTCTTTCGTCGTTTTGTTTTGCGCGTCATAGGGCAACGTAGGGAACGAAATCGTGCGAACCGTGCGTTTTCTCCTTGAACTGTGCCTGCAAAAATCGATCTAACACCACATATCGTGGTGATTGCAATTTTTCTCGTTTCTCCGTCTCATTGGTTTCGCTCCTTCTCTCCGATTATGCAAATGATGTCGAAACGTGACATTCACGATGCTTTCGTAGAAGGGAGATACCCGAGACTGCGGAACAACGCCATAAACTGAGAGAAGTGAACTACATGTTTCTAACACGTGATGAAAATATCAATGTTTGAAAACAGCGTGGTCCTTAGATAGATCATTGTCCTTTGTTTTTTTCTTGTTTGTCAAAAATATTTCCTTCCTAAACGGGATTACACGTTTTCGAAGACTCTTCCTTTTTAACCAATTAACTACATTCGACGTGTAAACACGTCAATCCAAAACTTTATTTCGATCCCGTTGACGTGTATACTCATCATGTGAAATAAAAAATTACTATTTACTATAAAAACTCAAAATTTTAATAAAAAATAATATAAATGACATTTAGTGGTATGTTTCCTTTATACTTTCAGTAAATATCATGTATTTTATAAAAAAAAGTTTGGTTATATGATTATTCCCTTAAGTGCGTATATCGACTATTCCCCGAATTGTTTTGTGTACTTTGCTGTGTATATCAGCTATTCCTCGAATTGTTTTGTGTTTTATATCAGCTTATATAACTTTATACCAGCTACACCATTAAAAGCAAATCCACTTCGAAGATGTGCCATCTGTTCAAAAAATGGAATTCGTAAGGAGTCACCATTACTGGTGCTCGATTTGACGAAGTGTCACTTTATGTGGTATCTTGCTTCAAAAAATACGATACTGAAATCAACTGAATTTCTTAAATTTTTCTTTATGAATTTTATTATTTTTTTGGCAATTTTTAAGTTCGTAATGACAATACCTTTAACAACAATGAATTGTTCATTTTTTATCGAATAAAAATATAATCCTTCATCATTTTGACTTACTTTTTTCGTAAAATTTATAAAAAGAACATTTGTTCTACATTCGACGTGTATATTCGCCATTGCTTAATTTTACCTGCGCGCTCTGTAAAGGATTTTGGAAATTAAATTCCGCATTTAACAGATTAATAACTATTTATAATAATTACTTATTCCCTTTAATAATAATTTTACGAAAGCAAGAAACGCAACACGACGCGATGTTCCCCAGGGGATGTAAAATGTGTCACGATGCTGCGTAACAGCGCCAATAAAATTCTTTTTCCAATGTACAAATCGCTGGTGTGCGTGGCTGTTTGGCTGGTAACATAAAACAGTTCACAGTATCCTCTTACCAACTATACTTGTATGTTACCGCAGATGGTACAATGAAAATTGTGAAATAGCCATACGCGGCGCACGGTTGTCCGTGCTGATACAATAATGAGTTGTACGTCACGAATATTCGCATAATTATCACAGTATGAAGCTTGAACCTCAGAGATACGGAAGTTATATAAACTGTATCGAAATCGAATCGAGAGAAAGCACTGCCGGCTTATGTACACGACCGTCGCAACCTAAACGTAAACGTATACATGATGAAAAAAAGAAAAATTAATATTCAACGCATGTTTTTGTACGTTCTTCGTACGGTTCGTTACGCTAAAACTTTCGTTATAGGCAAACGATGTCTTATGTAGAACGGTTGTTAGATATTTCAAGACCTAACGCCGTCCCGTTTCACGTACTAGGACACGAAACGGTATTTTGTATGCATTTGATATGTTTTTTTTGTCGTCGTTAATTCGTGTTTCACGCGAGTAAACATAACGCTACACGCCCAAAAACGAATGAGATGTCTTTCGACATCGTGGGTGATAGTTGGAACAAGAACGATACGAGAAAGATTCGATTTTTGGGAAAGAAGCGCAGAAGCGAAATTCCAGGGATCTCTGTGAGAGCGCGTAGATCGTTCAACAGAAAAGAGGCGCAGACGTGAGTGTAACTTTCTCTCGACAGGGGCGGAGTCCCTGTCCTTTGTCAATAAGAGCACGCTCTCTCTCTCTCTCTCTCTCTCTCTCTCTCTCTCTCTCTCTACCTCGTATCCCTCTATTTTGCCTCTCCTCTGCTCGCCTTCGGTGTGGGGCTCGCAACTTCCTCTCTACCACACTTCGTCCTCATCTACATCCATCTCCCGTGTTCTCTTCCCGATCTTTCCCTCCTTTCGTCTCTGTATAAACAGTCAGCCACTCTCGTCCACCATTACTTTTCGCTCTCGCTTCTTTTCTCTCCGCTTTTCTCCGTTCTTCCGCTCTCTCCTTTTCTTCGTCGCTTCTTTCTCCGTTTCCTCCTTACATTCGTGACGTTCAGTATTCCCTTACTTCCGACCTTCCGTCTCATTCTTCCCACGGTTTCGTCCTAGCGAACCAACGTTTTTTGCTATGCTTCTGCAAATATACCCGCGACACGTTGTCTAGGAACGAGGAGCTGACTAGGCGAGCTACAGGGAAACGGATACGGATCCGCCACGGACGTCGCGACTCCGCGTCGGGTCGCGTTGTGTCGTAGCGCAGATCGACGGTCGTGAGCAGAAACGAAACGAGAGAGCGAACGTACGAGCGACAGAGTTTCAGTGAGATTCGAATATGCGCCCAAGGTGAATCCTGATGAACGTATCATCGATCGGTGGCTGCTGAACCAGCCGATGTGCTCGGTCCACGCGTGTACGCGCAAAGGGCCGCGCTGCTAGCTGCGAGCCGCGCTACTCTGTTGCTCCCGACTCTCGAATATCTGCGATTGCCCAGAAATGTCGCGCTGCGATCTTCCATGGGATAATCGTTCTTGATACTTACCGCGAATCGAGAATCGAGAATAGAGAGTGCTCGCGACAACCAGGATACCCAGAGACGAACAGATAAACGAAGAAGAGAGACAAGAACGAGAGGAAGAGAGAAAGAGAAGGATAGGTATAGGGTGAGAGAAAGAGAGGTGACTTTTATCGATTGTCGTCGCGGGACGAGATATGGGAGACGTGGTGCTGGATTCGGGAGTGCAAGATCTTGCGTTACGATAGAATCAATTTGTGCGGTCCACGCGTGCTGTCCATCAACCGACGTTGCGTTTTTCATCGAGATCAGTCGGGATGACTCTCGCGTTGGCTATCGGCGACCCTCGTAGTCTCAGCTGATAGCGTTCTCGGTGAGCGTGTGTCGCGATATAGTGAGCGAGCGAGCGACAAAGCGAAAAGGGTGATTCGTTGTTGGGGTGACAGATGCGAGAGGTCGCCGCGGAGAAAATATGTGATCGGTTGATGGAACGAGGTTATTAGATGTGTGATCTGTTTGTGTACACGGGACGATTCGCGGATACTCGAAGCTGACTGACCTCGTTACTACTGCATGTAAGTACCACCTATCTAATCGCATTCTTGTTGCTACTTGAACTTATAGCAAGATAAATATGACATTCTTATACAAGTGTTACTCTATTTCACAAACCATCGTTTGTAGAATTTTTTCTCAAATTGAGAATCGGAATTTATAGAGAGGAAGTGTGTTTAGAAAAATATTTCAGACCGTAGGAAAAAGGATCTGTACCGTATTGATATTTGAGCTTCCAAACGTAACTCTCCCACGGTTAAAATTTCATGCTTGAAATTTATCAGACGTAACAATATTCGAGGGCGTAGAAAGCGCAGAAAAGCCAGCTCGGTCTGTCATACGTTTAAAATATCTCGACCTAAACGAAATGCAAGGAACGGTGATGCCTTCGTAGCGTGATTTATCAAAATTCGATATCTCGTGTCAAATCACGGATCGTCCTATTCTGCCGTTTCGCTCTTTCAAACAGCAGTGATTTTTCTTGTGCAATTTTTCGAAGATCAAATACCTTAATTAAGACGAAAAGTATTAAAAGCAGTTGAATCGAGTTGGAAAATAATTTCTCGGTGATTCGTAATGTATTGTACGCGAGTTTGTTTCCAAGATCATCGCGTAATCAGTAACCAGAGCTATGCATAATAATTACGCAACACCAGAAAAATCAACTTCTCCTTTATTCGTGATATTAATATATGCAGCACGTACTTGTCAATACGACATCATCGTCTTTTTTATTTTTTAGTAAATATCATTAGTCTTTGAAACGTTTTATCTTATTTCGTTATAGTTTCGATGTATTTTCCTATACGCTTCTGTCATCTGTTAGTATTTCTCAACGAATTACGACGATTGCGCGCCGCATGAATTCAAGATTGAGTTTCTTGTTCCCGAAGCAACCAAAGGAAACCTGATATCAGAACGTTAATTAATCTGTTTCCTACACTAACGATAAATTAATAGGCTATTCTATGCGCTATCATCGAATTAGCGATAAAAGATAAAAATATAATTAAAATTATTCGTTACTCGTACAATAGTGTTCGTAGCAGGGCTGTACTAGTTGCTTTTCTCTATTACTGTCGCGTGGCGAATAATTGTTCAATTTTTATTTTTACTTCATGCCTCGCGTGATATATGAGACATTGGTGATTTTTGGTGTATAAAATTAATTGGTAAGAAGCATTTGCCGTGTATTTGACATTCTCAAGAACTAAAGTACTTTTCGAAGAGGCAGCTCGAGAAAGAGCCGAAAAAGAATTCTTGTCAATCGTCGGTAGAAAATGTCGCTGTATTCGCGAGCGCGTGATCTTGCGGCGTAACCTTTCAATTTTGTTAACCTCCGTGTATCATCGACGCGTTTCATTGCTCTCGTACTAAGCATGTTTACGATGCGACGCCACGCAGGTATGCGCGCGTTTCTGTTGCATAGAAAATTTACTATTGTCTTGTGCGTGACGGTAGCGTGCATACTCGACGAACGCAAAACTGTGAAACTCGGGTAAACTGATTGTGAGAATTCGAAGTAAAGGACAGAGTATGAAAAGCGTATGAAAGTGATAAATCCATAAAATTAGTGGATAAATCAGAGAAAATGCGTGATTGTACGCGCAAGGGAAAGAGAAGGGGAAAGAGAAGCGGAAATAAGAGTAACGAGTATCGTTAAAACTGCGTCGAATTGAGTCGGGGGAGCACTTAATTCGCACTTGTGGAACGACCACTCGAATATTCCGGAAAAGAGAGAGATGGCATTCTAAAGAGAGGAAAAGATAGGCAGACAGACAGACAGAGAATGTGTGGAGGAACGCGTAGCGCGCGAGAATTGAAGGAAATCGGATAACGAAAGGAAGAGAGAGGAGAGGGTAGATAACACGCACGCTGGCTAGTTAGAGAAAAAATAAAACCGTCTCGTCATTGGATTGACATTGTCGTTAACAACAGACGACAGATTATCCAGTTGAGAGCATGAGATCCTATAACGCGATGCGGCTAGTTACGATTTGTCGTTCGTCAGGATCGTGTTATCGTCTTCTGTCTCTTCACTTCCCTCGAAAATGTTACACATATTTGAAACGTGATATTCCCTAAACGTATTGCATTTCGCACAGGTGACAAGAATCGCGGCAAGCATCGTAATTGGTGGCTAGCGAATTATCGAATGCTATTGAAGTTCGTACTTTCTACCGGACGATGAGAGATTGAAGGAAGAAAGCGCTCGGCGATTGAACACACCGGGGGTCTGCTAATGATACTGAACTGATGAACCACGGGAAACTATGCTGGCATATTGTACAACGTTATTTTCGATCGAAGGTATGCCCGACTCCTAATCGAAACAGATTTCTTTTCCGGCGATGAACGATAAAATTTGGAATTTGTCGGAAAGGTTAGAATCCAACGGCCATTTTTAAAACATATCTTGCAACGTTACTAACTTGATTTTCAAATATGTCTATCTTTTATGAATATCGCATCAGCTGTAGTCTGTGTCATTACGTTCGACTTCGATCAACTTTAGGTTGCTTACTATTGTTTTTTACTATTGTTACTATTGTTACTATTGTTTATCTTTCAACTTTTTCTTAACCAATTTGGTAAAATTTTACCGAAAGCAGCGTTCACGCAATTCCATGTCTTTACTGAAAATCCAGCTGTCCATCCAAGCCTATGCTTACTTTGTTTATTCGTTTAATTTACTATTTGCAGTCGGACAAGATGGATGTAAATCGTCATAACGGATTCATTATGTTTTGGGGTTAGATTGGTATTATCTATCGTCGTAGAAAAAGGGTCAACAGAAAATAGCGATTGCATCCTGCTGTAAAAGATAGGTTCAGTTCCTACCAGATGATGAAGTAACATTTTTTCTTCTATTTTTGTATATCAATATCTACGTTTGATGATCTGTTGAAAAAAGTGGAAAGAGATTTAACAAAACTATGAGACTCATCTATGAGAAATCACTATGAGAAATCGTTATCATTATATACATTAATGCAATTTAATTTTTGAGATTACATTAAGAGGAAGTTCGTAAATTAGAATTGAGCCAGATATTACAGAACCCAAATGACAATAATTTTTTAATTATCGTCACTATATACATATAATCATGTAGTTCGATGCAAAACTATAATTGAATGATCGGATTCTTAACTTTCGACTTAATCACGGGCTTCGTTGGACTTACCATTGAAAATGCTGATGTACTATGTTGGTGTCGTTTCCGGACTCCATAATTTTCCCATTCATATAATTCATTCATCGATCGTCTAGAAAAGCGTGTCTTTTTAAAAATTTATTATATTAAATTTATAACTTCGACTTGAAATTTCTAGAATTTCATCATCGTTGAATGTACGTAACGATGGCAAAAGACTTTTAGAAAATGAAATGCGATCACTTTCTTTCTCATTTCTGGGAAATTTTATTTGCTAATCTAGTAATTTTATCAAAATCTTTTTATCCCAAATAGCGAACCTTCTATCCACTAACGATATTAAAAATCCCGTATTTATTTTTATCATTCCCTCCTCTTCTATAGTCTCCGTGACTCTTCCGAAAATAGGTTATCGATATAAAAGAAAACTGACCCATATCGACCGATTCGTTTTAACTGCTCAATCATTTCGTACGTTGACAAAACCGAGCGTCAACAGCGACCGGATCGGTGATTTCACGGTATATGAAACGTATGTAACTTACACAACAGACGTTTGAATCGACGAGTGAATAATTCGTCGTAGCGCGAATAAGCTATTACAGTAACAGCTATTATGCACTTCATTGAAACCATATGTTTTGGGAACTGAATGTGCGACGAAAATACGAAAACATGTGGACGCTGTTTCCGGTAAAATCACCGTAATTACTTGTAAATTACCGACGAAAAGACCGTCTGAACGAGCTGTTACTCGCTTCGTTTGGAGATGCATTCGATGTTGGAAACTGCGGCTCAGCCTGCCTCTCTTGCCCTCGCGTACTCTGTGGCTATGTGACAGCAGGAGGTAACTCGGACGACGCACTGCCTCGCACTGCCTGCGCTACATAGTTGCTTCATAATTTGAACTGTAACGGATTCGCTGCTATTAGGAATATCGTATCGTATTACGATGCGGCGGCGACAAAATATTAAACCATTGTTCTAAGAGACAGCAACTTTATGCCATGGAAAAGTTATATCGTTCGCTACGCGTGGCTACTTTAGACTGATAAAATATGGATGTGTATATTTCGATTGTAATCTTTCATTGTATAACCAACGCTATGTCGACCATACTAATTTTGAAACATCTAACTTGTTAATTTTGACTCTTGACTCAATTTCTACTCTTATTTCGTTCTTTTTAGAGAAAATGTGTTTACTTATGCAATATGTACGTCCATACATACGTACGAGCTTAGATTTCGTAAAACTTGGGTCGAAATTGTCGATCAATCTGTTTGAAATATGTATATATCTTGAATAACAATCGATTTCATAAGAGGAAAAATATGCTAAATGTCTGGCGTGTAGCAGTTGTTTCTTACTGTCAAAAACTTCGTAACGCAGTATTATTGTTACGAAATGATACGAGCAATGGACAATCGTTAGATGCGCTATCGATTCACCTGATATCTTACGCATTATTAATATCCCGTTATACGGCAAGTACAGTATATGTGGTATGTTGTTAAGCTTTTGAACCAAGAGTGACTAAAAGATCGATAGAAATATCCTGAATAATTTGTTCACGGTATCTATGGATACAAGTTGAAGCCGTCTAACCTCCTATCTACGTTCGTTCTTTCTCGACTTTTCTATCGTCAAGTTGTAAATCTACCCAAATGCTCTTTCTATGTCCAATTCTCCACACAGAGATTTTCACGAATTGCAGTTGCTAGTGTCTTTTATTTCGTTGCAAACAATGTACATAATTAAAAAGTATAATCTTATAATATTTTTTTAAGTTACACGACCATGTTTTCAAATCCTTATCTCTTCTTCTGTCCATAGAATACTTTTGTTAAGAAGGAGGTATAAGCTGTCGAGAAACGTAGGTGCTCGTTCGCTACGAACCTACGAAAAATAGATACAGGTTTCGAACCATTACATTGTGTATGGGGTTACTAGACAAAGATTTACAAAGGGGGAACGACAAGCGGATCCATTTTCAGCGAGTTCGCGTCGCTGAACAGTAGTCAGAATTAGCTAGAATTTTGCAAGGATTCGTTGGATTTCGATCGATGTTTTCTAGTTGACGATAGTTATCGCTTTTCGCTCGATGAGAAAAGATTGGGCAAACGGTTAACAGCGGGTAAATTATGGTTAAATACTTAAAAAAAAACAGGTGTACAAAGACCGTTTCTCTCGATTTCCTATGGTTTCCAATAGTTTGTTCCGTTAAAAGGATTCGTGTTACCTATATACCCGCGTAGAATATTAGATAAGACGCAACTACGTGATAGAAAATAATCTTTTCACTCGGACATTGAAAAATTTTTAGTTTTCTTAAATTATCGCTGCAAGAAAAAGAAGTTGGAAATATGAAATATTGGTAATATAAAGTAATCGATAATAAAATCGGTATCCTATCGTACGAAAGTTGCGTTCTTCGAACAATCACGTTTCTTTAATTCGTTAGTTTGATGTTGAATGATACAGGTCTTGTCGTGTTCAGAAGTTGAAAAACAAAAGATGACAGACCAAGCGAACGAAGCCCCTATTCTACGCAAGCGTAATGAAAACGACATTCGGATAAATTTCGCTATTGGCATTACCACCGTTACCAGTACGATGGGGCGTCTTCGTTATTACCGACATGCCGGAAATTATGAAATATCGACGAATCAGTTATTCCATTTCCGCCAATCACCGCATCGTTTCAACCATCCTCTCGTTTTCACGAGTAATTTTCTTTGCTTTACCCTATTGCTCTGCTATAACGATACAGCGTAGAAAACATTACTTTTATTATGTAAATATTAAACAAAATAAGCAGACTTATCGAATAACATTCCCACATTTTCCTTTGTCTCGCGATATTTACTTTTTACGTTTCTTACAATTTGGATACTTTCCGTTTTCTCCGATTTTGTGGGCCAAAGGTTTCAACATCGAAGGCAGATAAATAGAATCTTATTGGACCGTTACTTTCGTACTAAACGACTGTAATAATAATTCAGAAAATCGCTGCCTGAAAGTCTGTAAAAATGAAAAAAAACCGCTGAGTTCGTTGTTTATTAAAAATACCGAGAAGGCTTCGGCGGGCAGGAAACCGCAAAAGTTCGAGCTGCAATTGTAAAAGTAATTAGAGAACTTGCTAGAAATCTGCTCGCTCGATGTTCGAAGGCTTCGGAAACGTATGAATTACTCGATCAGGCGCGTTTTCTGCGTCGAACAGGTAACTGCAAGCTTCGTTGAAACCACTGATTCCGACATTGATGAAAATGCCGATGTCGGACGTATATTACGTAATGAGAAAAAGAAGGAAAACAGCTGCTAGAAGAAGAGAGATCCTTACAAGAAAGGAAGGACAGAAGGAAAACGCATGTAAACATTTGTTGGCTGCTACGTTTGCAGGGTATATCGAACGGATACACGAGGAAAGTACAGAGTAATGGTGAAAAGTACGCGGTCTGGGGTGTTGACCGCGAATTTCGAACAGGCGAGTCACACCGTGCACGATTCGCGGCGTAAGTTCGGCTTGAAAGGCGATCTATTGTTGAAAATCCTTGTTGGGCTGTTTTACATCACGAGTACCAATTGCGATTGGAAAGAGAGGATGCCGCGCGGGACCAACAACTTGCAGATTGCTCTGAGCCGATTGACTCAGCTCGGCCACTGTGACCTCGAGGAGACCTGTGATTGGACGTGGGATGAAACCTCCTTCAAAAGAACCACGCCATCTGTGCGAAATAGGCACGGGCCTATCGTCGATGCCAGTAATTCGACTAAGGGTAAGATGCGCTTCTTAAACGTCAGATCTACCAAATCTAATCAGCTAGTTTTTGTTTCAATCGTTTCGATTATTATTATTTATTAAATATTTATGTATATTTAATAAAAATGAATGTATTAATGAATGTATAATGAATGTATAAATGAATGTACGCGTTAGATCGTAGGTGGATAGTTTTCGCGTTAATTCGTTCCGTACGTTATAGAGCCGTGTCGATATGTACCTTCACACAACATACGTATAATATCGATTTGCATACCGGATGCAAATTAAAAGCTGGAACATGCGCGAAAAATCTTCTCTGACGATAATTATTTTTTTTTTTGGCTAGGACATTTTTTATGGTTCACCGGCCCTGGAAAGACTCAAATATGGTCCGCCACGATTCCTCCCACTGGATTACATTGTGTATTAGAATTATCTCTGTATCAAGTGGAGATGCGCAGTGGTGATATTCAGTTACTCATAATCAAGAATAATACAAGTTGGGTTGCCACGGGAAAGCCAGGAAATAATTACGCAGAGTATGTAATCGCATGAAGATCTTATTCGTTGTATCGATAAAAATCAGAGTTAGTTTGATTTACTCGCTGCATTACAGATGGAGAGTAACGCGTTTCACACTAGGAGCAATTAGTCAGCCACATCAATTGCTTATAGAGATGACGGTGCCCTATTCTAACTCTAGCATCGCTGTTGATAATATTCATCTGATCGACTGTTTTCCAGGTAATTATTATCTCTATTTAGAGATTACTCCTATGGTAAATAGCTTTGCGACAGGAGACTCGCTTGTCAACTATGACGTCGAACTACGATCATTTTCATACCAGGTGTATGAAACGCATCGCATTTCCATATTACCCGTACAAGTAACGTGTATGAAACAAGTAGAATCGTAGCAGCACCGCATTCAGACAGAAACATCGTGGAATTTCTCTGCATGTTCCACCGGCGAACGAACGAGAAAAAGAACAAAATAATAGGACGAGATATAGTAAAGGAAATTTCAAGTTTCTAGAACTAGAAAGCTCGACGCGGTGTAATCTAAACACGCGAAGAAACTGAACAAACGCTGATGTATGCTCGAGAAAAGAAAAACAAATGCATCTTGTTTGCAGAATCAACACCGGTGAAGATGGCCTGCACAGAGGACATGTACCGCTGTAAGAATGGCTCCTGTTTAAACAGAACACGTGTTTGTGACCTAACGAAAGACTGCGCCGACGGCGAAGACGAAGACGGTGATTGCGGTAATTGTTAAATTATTACCTTTCGCTCCGATTTCATCGTTCCAATGCATGACAGACTATAATAAAGGTGTATTCGTGTTGCAGACAAAATACCGGAAAACGCCAGATGCAATTTCGAGCAGGGATGGTGCGGCTGGAAGAATGTACCGGAAAGACCTTTAAATTGGACGCTCCATCGTGGTGCAACACCGTCCGAGAAAACTGGACCTAGTTACGATCATACATACCGCAATGCGTCCGGTGTGTATATGTACATGTACATATGTATATATGCACGTATAGTTACATATGCCCTCGTCTGCATCTACGTTTTAACGAATCTTGCATTTGCACTGGTTTTTTTAACTACGCTTATCTAGATTTATTATTAATTTCACGAATGAATCAATGAAAGCGTGGAAATAACCATATACGGGAATTTTGTCACGTAATTTTGTTTGCAACGCGAGTAAAATGATTCTTCGTTATTAATTTTTATTAAATTAATCGTACTGTAAAATTGCAAAAAATAATTAAAACGAAATTTTCGTTGCACGTGCGTGACGTTACCGATTACAAAACATGGTTCGAATATTCAATCATCCATAAGTTTCATAAGCGACGTTGTTTCTTAATTCTAACTTTGAAACAAATTAATACTTACGTTTATTCTTACGTAACGCAACGCTTAGAACACTCTCCGACGTTCGTCCGCGTCGACGATTGCACAGAGAATGAAAAAGTATTCCAGGCGTGGCAATTAATCAAAAAAACATTGTGACCTGTTAGAGCCCACTACCACGCAATAAGGTAGAGGGTCTAATTGAGGAAGAAATCTTCGAATGTCTTCGCTTTCTCTTCTTAAAACATAGCCATAATAACGAAGGCGTTCAAAGCTTTATATCTTCTTACACATTTTTTATATCCTTGGTTCGTGTTCTTGGTTATACTGCCTTTTCTAAATTCGTGTAGTGTACAATGCCGCGAATGGTTTTCGTTGACACTCAGTGTATAACCTCTTTTAATGTATCGATCTAATTGCTTTGAACACACATTATGGTTGCGGAATGTCAAGAGGGTACTTTAACAAATAAGGGGGATGTTCCTACAAACGCATCAGCGAAATATGAGACGCACGATTATCTAAAGTAAGATAAGAAACGTCGTTACTTACGGAATGACCTGAAAGGAGCAAATTTTTATCAACGATATTGCTTCTTCTTTTATCTTCGAATTTCTTTGAAATAGAAAAAATGTAAATATAAATGTAACTCATGTATGACTTTTATCCAAATGACAGACTAGAAATACTTTTGGTAAACAGTTATCTCCATGTTAATTTTCCATTACAGGGACATACGCCTATGTAAGTATGTCACCTCGAGTGGAATATGGTAGTCGTGGTACCATTGAGAGTCCATTGTACAATCCAACGCCACCTTATAATGGCGATCCAAAAAGTCCTTATTACAAGTCGTGTCAAGTAAGTTGCTATATCTCAAAATAAACGAAATATTATAGCAAATACAAAACGCATTAATATGTATGTACGTGAACAGGTGCGGTTCTTTTACCATCAATATGGTGCAAATAGCGGTTCGCTTGGATTGTATCTAATTCAGGTGAAACCTCATCAACGCCATACGGAACGATTATGGTGGTCTTATCTTAGCGGCGACAAAAGTGATGTTTGGTACAATCAAGCTGTTCCTTTACCCGATATCAAATACAGGTGTTTATTTACTAAAGCGTTCAATTTCATTTAGATATTAAATATCTTAAAGATATCGTGAAATTTAGTCGAAGACATGAAAAAAGTGATTATCTAATACATGTACTATTTGTCCAGATATTTGCTGCAGTTTGAGGCAAGCAGAGGCTATTATTCGAAAGCTGATGTAGCGATCGATGACTTTTCTCTGAGTCCAGAGTGTTTTGGCATTGGTAATCTTTCAAATGAATAACCAATGATACTTTATGTGTACTTATTAAGATACTTATATACTATATCCTTTTTATTAGGAGTTCCTCCTGAAGTCGTGGGAACTTTCAATTACTACAATCCTGTTATAGATTCGGAAAAAGTTCCAGATCCACATGCCGACTTTGTTAACGAAACTGGTACCGTGTTTCAACTATTCTAACAAAAATATCATTGTTCATTCTACGAAGTTTTCACACAATACGTATCGAAATTTCTTTATCATATTATTCTTTGTATTCGTTTGTTCAGTTATACGAATTACCACATGTGGAAATACCGGAAGAACAGGTCCCAATAGCGAACAATGTACCGAAGAATACAATAGTACAGATATAGAAGTGCTTGCACCTTCGGCAACAGTGGAAGAGTCTCTTCCCTCCAATTTAAATGGAGTTCAACGGTGGACAGCACCTCGTGGTGGATATTACACGTGAGAATTTATTCGAAATTCTCTGAATTGTCATTTATAAAATATTAAAACTGAACTAACATTTACATGGTCGTGAACGTAGATTGATTGCAATGGGTGCCCGTGGAGGAAAAGGTTCTAGCGGTATGGGAAGTACATTGGGTGCACTTGCCCGTGGTGTAATTGAATTAGAAAAAGGTGAACAATTGTATTTTATGGTGGGACAGCCAGGAATGGACGCATGTCCTAAAGTAAGAATCACATATTTACTATATAGTACGAACAATATAAAAGCATCGATGTTCCGTCGATGAAGCGATTTTACATACACACGTGTAATATTTATTTCGGAATTTTTTTGCAAATCATTCCAAAAAGTTCTTGAAAATGAATATCCTTTAACTATACATGATGAATGATGAATTGTTTTTAGAACTTGGGATTAGAATTAGATAGCTGTCAAAGTGTTGGATCGTACGGATCCTCCATTCCTTCAGGGGGTTCTAAAGTACACAAAGTAAAGAATATCAAGATAAAAGACGGTGGCGGTGGTGGTGGCGGAGCAACGTACATTTTTACAGTAAGGGAATATCTTTCAATTATTAAAAAAATTTAAAAATCATCGTACCTAATCCTATTAACGTAATTAAATTATTGTCCAATACTTATTACGTCCTCGGCTATCACTTTCCTATGTTACAGTTAAAAGAGAACGGAGACCAACATCCGATACTTATCGCAGGAGGTGGTGGTGGTTTAGGACTGGGACCATTTATTAGTAATGGCCATCAACATGATCAACATGACCAACATGGACAGGCAGCCGCTCCTTCCGGAAGACAACCAATTTCGGGAACGATTCTTTCAGCAGAAACAGGTAAATTATAGTTAGAACGTTAGATTCCTAATTTACATCTTTAGTGTGACATATACATTATTATTATTATTATTATAATTTTAGAAAATTACTCTTCGATAGATTATGTTACTTTTCATAAAAAGAATTATACGTTACCTGAATAACGAAAGGATTAACGTTGAGGGAAAAAAGTACGGAAGAAAATGAATAATGAATGGTTTGCAATTTAATTGAATTTTCAACTTAGAGGTCAATCAACGATGCTTCAATCTTATTTAGGCAACATTGTGTTGCAGCTATAAGTTGCTCCGAAACTCTGTCAATCACATAAATCTATGATATAGATACAGGTGGTCCTGGCGGTGGATGGAACGGGTCATCGACTACCGTTTCGGGTCAACGATCTTCCGCTGGCGGGACCCTTGTTACGGGTGGCATAGGTGGAATCGGTTGCGGTCCTGGACATTCGAATCACGGAAACGGAGGATTCGGTGGCGGAGGTGGTGGATGTCTTACAGGAGGCGGTGGCGGTGGTTACATAGGTAACGAATCGGTATTAAAGCGATTTCAAACACCGAATTTACGGTGAATCGTGCTGTACGTTGCCTTTGATCGTAGTTGTATTTGAAATTCCTAACTCCTGTATTTCAAGTATTCGGTGTTTTGAATTTCAGGTCAGGGCAGATTGATGAAAGGATAATCTAATTTTATCTTGACCATTAATTTTTATCGAAAGAATCTACTTCTCAATAATTCCATAAATAAAATGATTCAGGTGGCAATACCGGTCACAAGGAACGGGGTAACGGTGAAGGTGGTTACTCCTACGCTAGTCCCGAACTTATGCACGTTCATTTCCGGGCAGGAATAAATCATGGGCCTGGGGAGGTTTACATTATTCCTGCTGTCAGCGGTTGTCAATGCGACTTCCGTTGCGTTTGTCTGGATCGGTATCTTAGCGAGATAAAGTGTCTGTGCCCTCCAGGCTGGTTATTAAGTAACGATTCGAGATCTTGCGTTAGTAAGTAAACCGAGAAACAAGAACAACAACTTCTCTTCTTTCTTCACGATCGATTTGCATAAAATTACGTATATAATAATTGTTCTATTCGCAGCGGCTGACGAATCGAAGGATACTCATCAACCATACATCTGGCTGATAGCTGTCCTATGCATTGTCCTATTCTTAGTTTGCGTCGCTCTCTGTCTACTAGTTTGTAAGAAACTATTTGATACCGTAATGTACATAATTTTCTCTAATCTTCGAGATTTCGTATCTTGAAAAACGCGAGCGACATTTGAAACGTTTGAAAGTAGATAGTAACGTATACAGTGCTGCTTCGATGGTAAATGCAAATCATATTTGTCGATAGGTAATCGTTACCAAAGTCGGAAGGCACTTTTACAACGACGACAAATAATGTTTGGTAACGGAACTGAATTAAGGTCTCTACGTGCTGTCTCCGAAACTATGATGACTGAATTCAATCCGAACTACGAGTTTGCTGGAAATCTCTATAGCTTTAAAGACTTGCCGCAAATCCCTCGCGAACATATCACTTTGGTAAAGTAAGTATAAATTTCATGGCCATCGACGATCGAATCTATTAAGGGTCAACGTTGCGTCGTTATCTTTCTTTTCACTTAACGACTTACACGTGTGTATATCGCATACGTATAATTCCTATGATTTTTTCTCCGACTCGTTTAATGGCATCCGTAAAGTACCTGTTACTCTAATGCATTTTCCGATGCGTAAATTATTCGATTTACATTCTACGATAATGTCGCGAATTTTCAACGCGTTACTCGATCGATTGGTCCTCGACGATGACGATGACGATGAGTTAAAATTCCGGATTAGAATCTAGTTAAAATAGAGAACGTACTTGTTACTTCTTCTTCGTATATTTTCGAACTAAGCATATTTTCTTGTATTTGTGTGGCAGACCCCTTGGTCAAGGCGCTTTCGGCGAAGTTTTCCAAGGTGTGTACAAATACAGACGCAACGAAGAACAGCCTGTCGCTGTGAAGACTATACCTTCTTCGTCCAGGCCTCAAACCGAAGCAGATTTCATGATGGAAGCTTTAATTATGAGCAAATTTAATCACCCTAATATAGTACACTTTATCGGGGTTTCTTTCGATAAAAATCCAAAATACATTGTGTTAGAATTGCTTGCTGGCGGAAATTTGAAAAACTTTCTTCGAGAAGAAAGGCCACGTGCGGTAAATGGCATTCCTTTTACAGAAGATGCTACAAATTCCTGTACACTACTTCATGCTTGAAGCAATTTTACATTCATTTATACCTTGAGTTTGAATTAATAAATTTATATTTATGTTAAGAATGTTTTATTTTGTTCCACCATTTGCTATTTACACGATCGAGAGGACTTTTATGCACCCAATTTTTTGTATTTAGTTCGATTAGTTCCCGTTAACTATGTGTCGTCCTCGATTACGATTTAAACAGGGACAGCTGTTAATTTTTGGCGCTCGTCATCATTGGGGTGCATGCGTATATTCCTGTTTTGGCAGGATCGGCCGACTTCGTTGACGATGCTGGACTTGATAATGTGCGGCCACGACGTCGCGAATGGTTGTAAATACATGGAAGAGGCTCGATTCATTCATCGAGATATCGCTGCCAGAAACTGTTTGCTTACGTGCAAAGGACCCGGTCGGATAGGCAAAATCGCTGATTTCGGAATGGCCAAGGATATTTATAGAAGCGATTATTATAGGAAGGGAGGCAAAGCTATGTTACCAATCAAATGGATGCCACCGGAAAGTTTTTTGGATGGAATATTTACTACGAAAACCGACGTTTGGTGAGTTCTATTTGACAAAGCAGTTGGTAGCAACGATAAATCCATAGTCACCGAATTAATTAACAACTCCAACGAATAGTCAATTTAATTATATATATATGTCGGAGATGAAAGGAAAACCGGAGCCTTCCCTTTGCAATTTTGAGGAAGCCTTCTAATGCTTTAGCCTAGATTTTATCATAACTGTAATTAAGCAATTGTCATTTGTAATTGTTTGACATTTGTGAAAGCGAAAGTGGGTTCGAGGTGACAACTGGTCGCCGAAAGTAGCCACGGTCACGGGATAAACGTTTTGCCTGACGAAGGTGTGGATCGGTTGTATCGTTCTCCCTAGAAATCACATAGAATTGTACTTTAGAGATGCTGATATAATGGGACACACGTTGTATTAGGAATCAATCTCCAGACAGAAACTGTCTAGTATAGGCGTTTGGATCTTTCTCGATGTTTCCAAAGAGTATACAACAAACTTTTGACAGAAATTGCCTAGCAACAACGATTGGAACTTTATCGATGTCTCCAGCGAGCATATAACAAACAAATGCAGTCGTATAGCGAAAAAGATTTTCATCAGATATTCATTGGCGTGATCGCCTTGGAAAGTGATTCATCGAGCAATTTACCGAGTGTCTCAGCAATCGTATTTTTGTGTTTAAAATTATTCTACGCATAGCAAAGAGTTATCCCGTTGACCGTGGATTCGTTAGAACCCCGGAAACATTGTTAATAGTGTTAAATTCATTAAATTCATTATTCGTAAAACCTATCAATCGTTAATCTCATTATTCGTTAAATTTATTATTCGTAAAACATATTATTCGTACCTCTTATTGTTCGTTAAACTTATTATTCTTTAATCTAATTATTGGTTAAACTTATCGTCTGTTAATCTTATCATTCATTAAACTCAATATTCATAATATTTTGTAAAATCTTGTATATTCGCGTAAATATAATTTCTGTCTCGTAAAACGATGGCTAACTCAAACAAAGAATCGTTACGCGCCTTAAATCCTAATGATAATCCGACATATATATATGTGTGTGTACGTGTTTTGGAAATTAGCGCGTTGCTAACAGATTTGAACGATTAATCAGCATTATATTTAAAAGCGTCGATCAGTCTGCCTGCAAGAAAATAACAAACCCATGTACTTGACTAATCTCCTTGACTAATCTCTAATGACTGTAGGGCATTTGGCATATTGCTGTGGGAAATTATGTCTTTTGGCTACATACCTTATACTGGTTGTACTAATAGAGAAGCCATGACAATGGTAACGTTAGGAGGGCGTCTAGAAAAACCAGCGGGATGCCCTGATCCTATTTATGGAATAATGACACAATGTTGGCACCCACGTCCCGAAGACCGGCCTAGTTTTGCTACTATCGTCGAGAGAATTGGTTACTGCTTACAGGTAAAGCTGATTAACTTATTCGTTAGTTGTAATTGAAGTAATTAATATGCTTAAAGTTGTGAAGTAGAATGTTATACTCTGATCGGCAAGCAATTTCGTAAACGATCATTGCATGTATTTCTAAATGTGTCACAATGTTTGCAGCCATCGTCCATCTATCATGTAATAAGCAGAAAAATTACAGCTAAATATCCTAATGTTAAAATGTCTTATTTATTTCTACCATCGTTCTCAGCTTTTAAAATAAATTATTTCGAAACAGGTATTCGGTTCTCTTCAGATATTCTAAATTAGAATACGTAATGATGATTTAACAACAGGTCTACATCCTTTTAATCCTTTTAACTTTAATTTTAAAATTAAACAATTTACATCCTTTTCTGGTGGTTTTACTAGTTTACAGTGCAGATGTACACGCTTTATTACGCTTTAAAAAGGAATAACTATTTGAAAGTTTGGCCAAACGACTTGAGCCCTTTGGAGAAGCTAGAAGGACGACTAGTTTATTAAATTACTTGCAAAAAGATATCTTGGAAAAATTGGCGTTGGTCGGAATTGCAAAGAAAATAGTAAAGGTCACTTTGACAATTATGTATTGACAAAGACATTATCTTTAATATATTGTCTCAAACTTAACACCTTTGTCTCTTCTTTGTACACAGTACAACATTATACACCTACATAAACGAATGCTGGACGAGCTTGAGTCTACTATGGATTACCATTAATGGTCTGGGTTAGTCTTTTAAGATTCGGCCTCAGGTTTGGCTGATAATAACGTAATTATAACTCATATTAATATTCCAATAATTTTAGTATTTTACATTATGTTTTAATTTTTATCTTTTATTGCTACTATCTGAAATTGGAAACATGAACATCAAGGAATTTAATTACTCGTCTGTCAAAATCGTTTTGCTGTCGGAACTGATTCTCCAAGACATTTCTCACAGTCTCTATGCAGTTATGAATAATTATTTAGATTCGTAAAGCATGATAGAAAGATAAAGAGATGGATCAGTGGCTGATGGACGTTAATAAATCGCCAAGCGCCATTGGATATATTTCAAGATACATATCGTGTGTGTCTCGTCTAATAACGTATGCACATTCGTACGTAGATAGAGGGATTAGGGTAGTGATAGGGCAAATAAGAACCTAATCGTAAGTTGGAATAAGAAGTAAACGTTAGAAATATAGTTTGTTGAAGGATGAGAGAGACGGATGATTGTGTAGTGGTGAGTGTTGTGTAGGAGGATGTTGATGTTGTGTAGGAGACTGTGTAAGTCAGGTTCACGTTCTTTAGGCGGCGAAGACGAAAATTAAATAATATACATAGGTGCAAAAAAATTTCATCGACATCGGTTAACGTTATTATCAGCTACAAACAGTTCAAACATTATTATAAACACGCCTTAGAAAATAATCGTCGATGCTGCTTTATAATCACATAAGTGAAGTTAGAAGTGTGAACATACCTTACTATTATACAGGGTGGTTGGTAACTGGTGGTACAAGTGGAAAGGGGGTGATTCAAGGGGGTGAAAAATTAAAAAAAAAATTTTTATTCTATATTTTCGACTTCTTTTTTCGCGTAGAATCACCCCCTTTCCGTTTGTACCACCAGTTACCAACCCTCTATAAGAGTTTTCCACTGTTTGACCTATGACTGTGACAAATTTTAATGTTTCGTAACTTGTTGCTTGTCTTCGCATCGACCAATCTCGATAAGATTTCATATACATATGTGTATCACTGACATAAATCCATAAAACGTATTGTTTAAACTTTTATTATAGGTTCAGATAAAAAAAACTTGTAAAAAGTGAGCTTACTATCTTTTTCATTATACCGACAAATTACAATTTAAAAAAAAAATTTGTTTACGCGTCTAGTTAACTAATCTGATCCCCCTAAACTTATCAAAGAAACTCCAGTCGTCTGGTCGAGTTTTGAAAAAGTTATTCTGTTTTAAAAACTGTCCGATTATTATTAAGGGTCACTTAATATAGAATATTTCATCGTCGATGTGTCAAGAACGGAGTAAGCAAATTTCAATAAATAATATCTATCCTTAGGATCCTGACGTGATAAATCATCCGACGCCAAATTTTGACATTTTACCAATCTGCGATCGGGAAGTGACGATCATGAGACCAGATCCGGAAACGGAATGCATTAACGTACAGTCAGAAGTAAGTAGCGGATATCGTTTGATATTTCCTCTAAACTTTTAACTTTACAAACTATCTGTTTCGCGACACTTTTCTAAGCATCCACACTTCCTATGTAAATACTATAATTTTTATAGCTGGACGCATGTGGATACATGCAACCCAGAATTATCGATCCGCGATCGGCTAGTCAACGTATGGCTCAAGCTATTGCAGGCAATAATCCTAATGCGAGAAACGAAAATCCGAACCAATTGAATTCAAATGAAAGAAATAACGTGCAACCGACAGACCGTCTGCAAGGACGATTTCAATCTAATCCGTATGGCTCTAATACAGATACTTCTGAACAAACCTTCGGCGGAAACGCGAGTCGCGATGATTTTAGTGATGAGAATAATCATACAGAGGTACATTGGATAAAGCCTGGAAATATTTCTTTTTCTGACATACATTTCTTTTATCATCGTTTAAATAAATTTTTGCTTAGCATTTTGGCTAATTGGAAGTTTGGTTTCTCAGTATTTTTTACAAGTTTCTTATCAACTGCTCTAATATAAAGTATAATTACAATGAATTAAAAATTATTCAAATAAATCAAATATAATTATTCACGAAAATATTCGCTTCTTATCTTATACATATATCCAAGTCAAAGTTTCCAGTTGTTGTTGCATATGTGTTATATGAACCTTGATTAACAAATATGCTTTAAACTAGGATGCGTTTGACTGAGAAACGATGAATCGATTGATGGTCAGATATTCTTTTCCTTTCATTATCATTCGCACAGATAACGGTATCTCTTAAAAATAGCTACTTAAGTTATAAATTGAAAATTAATTGTTTTTAATAAATTACTATTATTAATTATTATTAATAAATAATTATTTATTAATAACTGTGTATAATGCCTTAGAAAGGAAATTCAATTTTAATCGATGCTTATACTAACATAGACCATAATGCCTGATATTATGACGAATTAAAAATTATTTTAATAACTGCAATGTATAATATAATGAAGCATAGATATGTATATAAGATGGAGGGATATTTGTGTGAGTAACTGTGTATGTGTTTGTATATCATATAAAAGTGCTGTCACTGCTGCCTTTTCCTTTTTTTTTCTAAAGTAAACTCGCATTCGTGCCAACTGTTAAGTCATGCTTTCCGTTTTCAAGCATCATCTCCTTGGAGGTTGAAATTATTTGGTTTTTACTCCGGATGTTGTTTGTTGCACGAGCAGTGTGACGTCGTGTTTAATACGTTGGCTGTTAATGTTTCTCATTTCTAACGCATCGAAACCCATATCCTAATGATCGTTACGTACATTAGGATAAGTAAAAACATTAAATTCATTTTTTTTTTAATTCATGCGCGTTACGAATAAATAAAGATATCCCTACGACTTGTTTCGTCGATATTTCCCTTCTCCTTAATCTCGTTGAATTTTATTCGATGCGACGAAATTTTACTTGACGAAATTTCTGCCTTGTTTCCATCGGCCGATCTATTCAATTAACGTTACTTTATGTTAACCCCCCGTATATACCGTGTCTACGTACGATGCATTAACAACCAATGTCATAAGAAACATGCTGACCATAATTTACGATATGTATCGTGATGACGATTGTAACGGATTTGCAGAACAAGCACAAGGTTGACAGCTCAAATTGCGAAGAAAAAAGCGTACATCGAACTTCAAAGGACATCGAAGATAGTGGTAAGTTAAAAATCGAAGACAATGGAAACAACCGTCCAGCAGATATCGAGTGCCGTCGAAGCAGCACAGTCGAGGTGACGGACGTGGATAGAAGAAATGGTAACGACAGCATAACTACCATCGACACCAACTCCGACTCTCTGATCGTTGCTTCGTCGGATACACCGCCTGACACGACGAATTCGTCACCGAACACACGTACCTGCTCCCCTAGTCACACTGGCCTAAATACGAATGCCACTAATGTAAATGGAATGTTAAAGAAAAACGCCTTAAAGGCTGCGCTCAGTTTGGATCCGAGCGCTCTATGTCGTGGAACGATACCATACGAGAAAATAGCGTTCTCGCCACCACCGCAGCGTTCCAGTACACCTGGAAGTATGGAGATCAAGAAGGTAGATAATTTCATTATTTTTATCGAATATTTTGCCAAATTTTGTGGCCCACAGTGGTGGGATTCGAATAATTCGACAACCGGTTCGTCGGAACTGCAAAACTTTTAGGGACCGATGCGAACCGGCTGAATCCCACCACTGGTGTCAAATAATCGTTCACGATTATTTGACAAAAAAAAACGTTATCCGCGATGTTACGATAGATAGAATTATTTAGGCTTTCGTTCGTTGGAGCAACGAGTAACTTAGCTTCTCCTCTCTTTCTCGGAATTCTTTCGAATTCTCGTAAAAAAATTGAATAATATCGAAAGAATCGCAATATCCACTCAGTCAGAGCGGTCGTAATAAACGTTACGATAATTTCTTTAACGAGATATTGCTTTGTTCGTTTTTTATCGTTTGTTCGATAACAAAAATTAGATTATTCTTTCCAATCATGGTCATTTACACGCGGAACACATGTAACCCTCTGCACTCTCCACCTTCACTTTCCATTCTAGAAAGTACCAGTTACTGCGACGAAATGTATCGCCCGATGTGTACAAGATGTCGTTGAAGGCCCATTGTCAGTGAAGCGATTCGAGTGCACAGGATTAGCATAATACGTTCGTGAGACTCGATATCGTGTCTTTTATTTCGAATAATCCAGCAACGCTTATCCCTGAATTCGTTTAATCGCAGTTCTATGTATGATGGAACTATCGTCTCTCTGTTCTTCACACGAAGGATCCTCTGGGTCACGAGCTACCAAGGGAAGAGGAATGCTCCTGCTGAGATTTGTACAAAGGGGAGTGACAGGACTCCCCGGTCGTTGATGTTACGATACATGCGACCAACTCCAAATCATTACGACGTTCCGCAACGGTAACCGTAGTATCGATGGCGATGCGTTTCAAGGACTCCTCGTCGCTTCTCTGGATACGTGACGAAGAATATTCACGTCGCGTGTACTCCGAAGAAACGCTGCTGTGAATGAATCTTGTGAATTCGCGTTATTTGCTCACCCTTTTCTTTTCCTTCCTTTCCTTTCCTCGTCTTTCCCTTCCTCGCCTTCTCTTTCTGTTCTTCGAACGCGAAAACAGCTATTTTCGCCCACATAGAAGAGGGAAGAATTTAATTGCGTTTACTAGATGGGCGGTCGCGCAATATCTATTAGGACATACATTAATCATAAATCGTCGACGAATCACAGAACACAGGGAATTGCAATAACCGTGAAACATTACGAGCTTCAGACCGTCCGTTATTAAATTCAACTAAATCCCTTTTCTCGAAACTGCGTATACGCACGTAACAACACACGTGCATCTTCGTACACACACACACACGTAAAAGTTATAAAACGTATCTACGTATTATATTGTATGTAAAAGAGTTGAACGAACAAAATAAAAAGAAGAAGAGGAAGAAACAAAACGTAGAGATATTATCGTTGTGTCCGAAACAAAACCACGAAACAAAAGCATTCGAATCGTTAAACCTGAGGTAAATATCATCACGTCGTCACGTATATACGCAATATGTGTACGTATACTTTGTAACAACCAACATCAACGGATACTCACGTACATCCTATCGCAGTTGCAGCAGACATATTATAAATTATCGAGAAAAACTATGTAGATATAGTTGTTAATGAACCGTTACCGTCGATGTTCCTCCTGCAGAAGGATTAATCCGAGAAATTCGTATACACGCGTATATGGTCTCCTTCTTGTTCTTTATGAACTATATATGCAGGACGATCGTCAGAATGGCAAAAATCGCAAAATATATGAGAAATTTTTTAAACATACAAGCGAAGTACACAACGTGTGATATACATACATAGAAGAAATTTCAATGAGAGAGTACGAATGAAAGGGAGAGACAATACGCTATATACAAGACTTAATTTACATGACAGGAAGAAAAAGAGCCTATGGCCTTCTTTCTATACACACTATGCTACTATATGTATATATACATATATATACAATGTGTACGTGTATATGTATGTATATATACATACATATATTTGTCGGGAAATTTTAGGCGAGGCTGAATCGAATCGCCTTCATCCTCCGTATATTATGATTTGAAAAAATATATATACCATCGTACAACGGTCGTAATTTCTTCACAAAGGGATTAATTGTTAAAAGGAAAGGATGAAAATCGATTTCGAACGAAGTACCGAAAACTTAATTGGTCGTCGTTCTTTCCGCTAATTAACCTACCGGCTAATTGTTGGTGCACGAAAAATGACAAATGAATAATAGGATATTCTCGCCTACCTCGTTGATTCGTTGATTATTAGCTTGTGAAAAAACGATGGATGGTGGAAAGTTGATTATTTTAACATCGATCTTGTTGTATACGATCGTTATCATAAAAACGGGCAAGGAAAAAGGTACATTTTTCGAAACGTGAAAGTTGAGCACAAGCCCTTTTTTATTTTTCTTACAACGACGACGTACTTTACGTACGCTCAGCGTATGAAAGTCAGCCACCATATATCTGTACGTGAAACGTAATAAAGACATGTTTGTGGAAAACACGATGCGTATGTTATTTGTCAATCTCGATAGACCGAGTCAATTTTTACTTGCCATTTCCTCGCTTGAATATATTTTTCAGAGAGAAGGTTTTCAGGATTTTATTAAAAAAAAAAAAAGGAAAAAACATTATGGTACCGTGGTAAGTAAAGTCGACAGACTCTACGCGCATTGCACGTGGTTTAACCGGAAATATGAATTTCTTTACAATCGGAGCGCAACGCCTAATGTAATGTCGTAAAATCTTTGTCGTAAAATGTCGAGCAACAGAAATAACATTGTCATCTTGATATTGATATAAATTCTTGAGATAGCTCGGTCAAACGTACAGATGTCCAGGCGTCTCAAAATATAGGTATGTATAAGCGAAGAAAACTACAAACGAGCAGACAAGCAGATAGTAGCAGGCATCGATAGAACGAAGAAGAAGGGGTACAGACTACAGACGACAATTCGAGTGTAGTTTTCGGCGAACAGTGCGCGTTTGTGCCATCCTTTCGACAATCTCGCCACCTACTCTACAGTTTCGTACGCTCGCGATTATATTTACCGCGGTATCTTCATTAAAGAGATGTCGAATTATTCTTACTATTACGTGAAAGTTATCGCCGACGGCACCGACAACTCGAGAACCTACAAATTTTTAAAAGGGTAAGCTTTCTGTAGGACGATATTCCGACGACGTATCATCGGCATATTATGTTCGGTTTCTTTCTTTTCATCATTCGTCTGTCCAACATTGCCTGTATGATCGCGGACAGCGTGAAAAGTGCTAGATCGCGTTACTCGAAATTCCTAAAAGGGAATAAGACGTCAGTGTGGAATGCACGTGGCTCGCACTAATTCGTACGACGAACAGCATAGATGCTAATTTCTGCAGAAAAGGTGATTTATTCGTAGGAATCCCATCTTGTTTAAACCACCAGAGGACACATGGTCCACATATGGTCGCTACAATCTTTTGTCACGGTTGCTCCGAGGAGGACTGTCTGGTTCAGGTGATATCCATCATCCAGCGAATGCCGTTTTCAAGGTCCGTGCTTGGTCAGTCGCATACTTTTTAATGATTATCGTTAAAACCGCTAACATTCAAGCCCATTGGTGTAATATCTAAACAGACGATAAGAGAAACTAATGGAACGAGGAACTACTACACCCGGTGATTTATCAACTAATTTCTCTTCTATTCTTCTCTTTTATCCGCCTTCTTAATAACATTTTACGGCTGATTTACACGCCTGAAAGACATTCCACCGAGCGAATACACTGCCAGTGAAATATATTCACTCGGTAAAAGCGAGAATGAAGTCGAGACGCCGCGTCGGCGGACGATGCTCGAATAATGTCAGTAAGGGGAAATCCTTTTTTTTCTCAAGCACCATTTGGAACGCTGCCAAATTTAGCCTTAACCTAAAACGAACCCCCTCGTATACACGATGCCGACTATAACGTGAAACGAAATTTGTATTTTTAGTCTCGTACTGCCAAGGTTGTTCCCCAGTTTTCCTGTTGCCACATTTCAAACCAGCTTCCAATGTAAAGCCTCCCTATCTTTCATTTAGTGACTGTTTCTCTTTGCAAAATATCGTTTCCACGTTACTTACGATACTGTTTAATCGATATTTATTTTGCAGATGTCGTATAAAATCGAAACATTAACCGAAATGCTTGGGATTTCGTTATTCAGGTTTTATTACGTCCGGTATATTAATAATTAATCGATCGTCTTTTGTTCCTTGTGCTTGGCTGAATTTTACACGCAATACCAAAGTATTAGAAGATAGAAAAAGATACCAAAGATAGAATCGGATAATATCGTTTAGATCTTCGTAATTAAATTTCACAAAAAGCATCTCAGTGAAGATTACAAGACAACGCGTTTATTCTCTTTGGCACGAGAATGTCTTTCAAACTATAGCATCGTGCAAGATGTAGCAACAGATTACGCTTATTGCATTACCTGTGTTATATTGCATCTCTCTGATATTTGACGATCTTCCGCCCAAGACTCAATTTATCAGAATAATCGCTAAATATACATTATTACGGTGCCTATTTCGCGGAACAATAGTTCCACGAACGATATTATCTGGAAAGAAAAATTTTTTTTTTTAATTTAAACAGACTGGTAAACACTAAAACTTATCATTGTTATATTTGAGTCATTCAAGATAAATAGTGGAATTCCATAATTTTTAACTTTCTACATTTAGATAGATAAACAAGCAAAGAAAAACATAGTGAAACAAAGAAATTTTAGACGGTATAGCGTTTGCACACAACTGTATATGTTTCTATATATGCAATAATTGGGCGTCACGACGCGTTGTGGCGCCGACAGCGCGCCGTCGTTCATCGAGCGGGGAGGATGCTTTCGTTCCAGAGATCTATCTCTTAAGAAAAGTCAGTGTTTCTCGAGTATTTCTGTATCGAAGATGTTTCCACGGTATCGTGGCTGAGTTTCTTAACTAAAGTACCAAAATACCTTAACAAAGGTTTAACAAGATAAATTCAGTGCAACTTCGTGGATTTTGTGGTAAAATTTCGGCATTATCATTCGACCATATTGTAAATGTTGTCGGCAATTAATGGTATAAACGAAACTTAAATATCAGACACGAAGAGTTCTTTTGTGTTTACATCGCTTTTACTCCGAAGGATCGCTGAGGAATTGAATTTCGTTGGATAACCGGAAAATACGATGAATGAAAGCTTTTCTGCGTATCATGGTGATGTTGCACTGTGACACTACCGATGTACCGTGAACGATTTGATTTTCTATTGATATTCACTCTATCCGCCAATATACTTTATTTAAACGAACGTCTTACTGAAATTACATATCGACATATGATACACGAATCGATTGAGAATTGACAACGACTCTAGTAGAAAATAATTTAATTTTCAATAATGACGGCACAATGATTAAAAGAATATAACACTTATTTCTTATGCTTTGTTTCCAACTATATCTCAATAGTAAAGTTCTTCGTAACCATTAGATATGTTATTCGAAAAATTGGATGATCGTTTTGTTTGGCAATTGAAACGAATGAATCAGAATTGAAAGATCAAAGAATATTGTACATTGTATAGAAGACATTGAAAATTTCTTTTGATTACTCTTTTGATGGATTCTTTTGAGTTGCGAAGTTGATTTAAAAAACGAGGTACAAAAAAATGCAGAAAAGTAAAAATTACTCAGAATCTTTTGTATTTGAAGTTTCATAATTACTATCAATGTGGATCAATGTCTAGGTAGTTCAAGGTAGTGATACGTCAGACTAAATTTGGAGGTCGATGCTCGAAATCTGTATGACGCATCGTCATCGTCAATGCCTGTACTTTCACATGACTTCCTTTCAGGGCATCATATTTTTTTTCTTAACATTATACTACGCAAAGATATGATGTCTCATCCATCTTCTTTTCACTCAATCTTTTTACTTTCACTAATATTCAAGTAAAATTAAAAAATAATAAGGTTACATTAAACTCCTCGTTACGAGTAATTATCTTTAATATCGCAAATGAGCATTCATTATAATTATTTACTTGACGACTATTATGATTGAAAAAATTCAGATATAAAATTGTTCGTATCTATGGCATTTATTGAAAAACTTGCATGTGACATTGTTAAAATTCCGGTTATCAATGAGATTTTAAATCGACTATGTTTCAATTTTACCATATGTATTCACTTTCACCTTCACTTCACTGGCCAACGGCCTCTTATAAGGAAAATTGATTTTTCAAGCATCAACGACATAAACTACAAAATTTAAAGCAACATCACGCTCCGTTGCAATAATCCATAGCGTGAGCCACTTTGGAACTGGAAGACAGGTTAGTTACGCCAGAAGTAACTGAAACGTTACGAAACTGTAATAAAAACAAGAGTATATAACAGGTGAATTATATAGATATATTCGCCACAAATTCACGACATATATATGTACGTATACGTAGTTAAATCGTTAGTCATTCATCTTCCACATCTACGTTGTGTGATGTTGTGAACGTTCAACGAAATACTAACAATAAGTCCGGAGTTCAGTAATATATGTATATGTGTAAGTTCGAATCGTATAACGTACATCTCACGAAGGTCAATTTAGCAAATCTTTTCTTATCAATCGATCGGAAAACCATCGAGTTACGTTAAAAAGCATGTACGTTTTCAAGTTTTGTTCAATGAGTTAGGTGTCAGTACGGTCGAAACACATAAAAACTGGTGCTCGAAGTAGCAAGTTGTTATCATTCGCAACGTTTCAGGAAGACGCCCTTATCAGTCGACGCTATTTATTCTGATTCTCATCGAATACATCTAAATAATAAAAAGATTTTTTTGTACGACGCGTGACACGTTCCTATTGATTTTACATTTCCGTGCAGTTCCGGCACTCTGACAACGACGGATAATTCGGAATCCTGAATAAAGATCTGTCAAATCTTAACAACAGCAGAATGAATCACTTTTCGTATGGATGGAAACCTGAAGTGGTCGAACCAGAATTTATACAACAAGTAGCGTCGAAAGCGGAAGTGAGTATTAGTATGAAGCTACAATTTTATGGCTGTTAATTATAGGAATAGGTTCGTATTGCATAAAGTCAAAGTAATTATTAAACGTCTGTTCAACATCGATTACGCAATAAAGTTAATTGGAAATTAGATCGCAAGGATGTATTTAAAGTTTAAAAAATCCCGCTCTACACGTTAATTCGCGACATGTCTCATAGATGGTGTATACGTTATTCTATTAAAACGCATGCGCTAGGGTCCAAAAGTATAGAAATATACCGAACAGAACCGAATGAAGCCGAACACAGACGAGTTATAATGTCTATTTATACTGGTTTGTGTATATGGACGGTTTGACGAATTGCAATTGCAAAATTATGCCAGGGAACGGTATATCAACATATCGGATTCGTTCTTTTTCGTATGCAATAGCTGATATTTGCTATTAGAAAAAAATTCCACAGAAGAATCGTCTGCGTTATGGCGCCTTTAGCCGTGTTACGTGACGAAACCTAGGTAAGGGTAAGAGGAGAATGATCTCAGTCCGTGTCTCCAGACTTGTCAACGTAACGGTTCTGTGTGCGCACTGTGAAAACCCGTGGAATAACAGCTTTGGAATTTCTGTGTGACTTTCATTTATCGCCAAAAGTTTGAATTATTTGGCTCCATATAACGAACACGTGACATAAGCTAGCTACTAGATACTCTAATCAGGGTGTAATCATTGTGGAAAATGAGTTATTATTACGGCGATGGGAACGGAGCTGCGCTCGACGATGTATTCGTTAAGGCGGCGGTCGAAGTTAAACGATTCCTCCCGTCGCTTTTCAACATCAAAGTGGTACGCGTTTCTCTAAAGCGACGACCAATTTTTTATTGTTAGGTTTTTAATCAGTCAACTTACAATGCTGTTCCACTACGTTGTTATTGTCATCGTTCTTCTTAATTGAAAATACCTTGAGAAACTTGTTTCAAATGATTTTATCTGAACGACAACGCTTTTAATAGGTCATGTTTCTTTTAACATGTTGAAATACTCTGTATCTTCTCGCATTTCATTTGGTGGTGGTAGAAGCGATAAACTATTTGCTTGATCTTATATGGAATAATTGTACAAGTAATTATTTTTTTAACTAACACGACTGAAATATTTGTGTCATTTATATGACATTCTTAATTCAGTTTAAATCTAAACAAAGCGTAAATTTTATTGCTATTGCGTCTTATTACATTAAAGATGAAACTGTAGAAAGATTGACGAATACCCTTCGATTTCGACGATTTTTGGATATGTTGTACAAATCGACGTTTCGAGCAACTCTTTCTTATACGTATAAGACTGGACTCGTTTAGTTTTCGAGATATTCGCCAAAGACTGCCGGTAACCAATACCGATATATACATTGATACACGCACGACTATAGACAGAATTCATTGTAACGGTATCGGCAGTTCAATATCCCGAAAACTAAGCGAGTCCAGTCCAAATATGTATAGGAAAAAGTTGTTCAAAACATCGATTTCTGGAACATATCCAAAAATCATCGAAATCGAAGGGTAGTCAGTCTTTCTACAGTTTCACCGCGCTAAATAATATCCTATACTTATTAACACCAAATGACTACGTTAATCTTATGTTAACAATTATTTGATAATCTTACTTCAGGGAAATATGAAGTAGATCCTAGCTATATAAAAAAAATTATAATAAATAGAATTTTCTACAGCAATCATATACATGGTATTAATTTTCCTCAACATCTTCGTTGTATGTGTGTGTATCACGTTACTAATTCTCGGATGCATTCTGCAACTTAAAATTACATGTAATGCGTTTAATTCATTGCTGTATGTATCTGATGACGCTAACTTTCCAACTAATTTCGTCCACGTTTTATTGCATGTTTGGACATTTAGTCAGCTATTTATTTCTAATTATTATGATAATTAACCGGTTTCAGGTTTTATATGTGACTCCTTACAAATTCTGCATAAAATATGTTACTGCTTTCCTTACATTTACTTTTTCTAAACATATTCTCTACTTATCATTATATAGGCTTTGCCTAATTACTTTCGTCCATTAATTTAATTAATCCTAGACTCTTAGCAACCTTCTAACAATGATATTCTGTTCGCATATTTAGATGCATATCATGTATTACGTTACATCTGTGTTAATTAAACCATTTATCCGTATTCTTTCGGTACTGTCTTTGAAAATTAAAGGACACATTCCGGTGATGATATAATCTAATTGCTTTAACAACGTCAGTATTTACTTGAACAAATTCACTGCAGAAAAATTGGCGTAATAATAAGATTCACACATGTCATTTCCATTCAGTGTACGCATGATACTTAAGAGCAGTTTAAAACCGGAAGTCGTACTCGAATTAAATAAAGCTACGCGACTGAAGTGTTACGAACATTCCAACATGTATGTGACTTTTTAAGTTTCTAGATTCGTAAACGATTTTTTATCGCCTTTTTCTAAATATTCGTTAACGTAATTAAACAAGTTAAAGTTAAAGTTTGATTGGTGAGAGATAGAGGTTATTTCGATATTATTTCCAGTAAAATTAATCCAAGTACCGTGAAGAACGGAGTAACGAAGTGAGAGTGATCATTTTAAAAGATGATGACGTTCCGTTCCGACAATTCAATGAACGAGTACGCATTCTTTATCTCTCGTGATGTGTTTGCAAGGAACATGATTAAACAAAATGCTCCTATTATGCGTCATGTGTACACGTTATTACTCAACTTCTCATTCATCGCACGTGCACTAAGAAAAATACTGTAGATAGGAAAACGTGTTTTGTTAAGTTTGTTAACACGAGATGCGAAACAACCTTTTCTTCTATGAATAAACAAAAAGTATCCTATAAATACAGCTACAAAGGATTTCACACGGAACTAAGATGCAAATTAAAAAATCTTATTCTATAATTGCCTAAAGAATTAATTCTTGACCGCTTACACGATACTCTCGGCTACATACTTAATCGATATAGTAAATGATTAAAACGATCAGCATTTTCTTCTGCGTAGAAAACCATTTCACTTACAATAAACATTTGATAACGTTTACCTTTCCAAATAAAAGAAGCTATATACCTTTTGTTGATAAAATTCCTAAATTAACAAAGCTCTGGTATATCACTGATATCACCTGGTGCTAAGTGACTAAGATACTAACGTCTATGACGAGAAGTTGCTTTGTGCGCACATTTTAAACCGCACCAACCGTATCTCGATACGTAATCTGAAATAGATGTGGTCAAGCTGTCTTCCGTTTGTAATAATGTATTTGCCATATGTGATAAAATTAATGAGAAGGTTTGCAGCCACAGTATACTTCCGTCCGCAATCGAGAGTATACATACACTTCAGTTTGTTTATTATAGTAAAAGTATTTAAACGTTCGAACAGCTAGGCACATATTTTCGTTCTTCTTCATTTTTAATCAGAACAAGATAATTCTAGTGGAATTTTGTGCACGCAATTGTAATTTCGGTTACGGTATACGATCATTTTTACTCGTCGATATATCAAAATGGAACGACGAAAGTACACGAACTACAGATACTTAAATTATATAGCGGAAGGTGTAGCTGAGTTGAAACTGTCACCAAAATTAGAACATGCCAGAAATATCAATATCGAGAAAAAAAGCACGATTCCTAATATCGCTCAAGGAAAGCTTCTATCTCATACAAAATTCTCTGAAAAAGAAAACTTAAACTCTCGATCGAAATTAACGAAAGAAAAGAACACTTACAAAGACAAACCTCTAAGGACAACCGCAAATTTTATTGGGAAACCCTACTATAACGTAGGCTATCGTAGGAATTGTTTGTTAGAATTATTGTTACGAGGAAGAAAGATTTCGTATGAAAAAGTTTAGAACTGTGTAGAAAGGCATTGTTTTTGTTTCAGTTAGGAGAAAAGGGTTCTGGCTTCAGACCCCGAGCAGCGGTTCAAGATTTTAGCAAACTTAAGCAAGAATGTTTGGCTACGGGGACACTTTTCGAGGATCCCGAATTTCCAGCGGATGATTCATCGTTATATTTCTCGAAAAGGCCAGACAGATATATAGAATGGAAACGACCAATGGTAGATCGTCTTTATCTATCTTTATCTCGAACTCTTTATAATTTACGATGTTATGTATCGTGTAACTATATTTTTTAAGCTGTTTTTTTTTCGTTTGTACCGTAATTACAGAGTTCTAGAAAGTATTACATAGAAAATATTCATGCAATTTGCTTCGATATTTTCTTTCTTCGGCTGCAATTTTTGAGGCTGATAAAGCTTCGATCGAAGACCAAGTATACGATATCGTATCGTAGAAATGGAAACCTGTAGGAAGCCGTCGATGATGTACAACGTCGATTGAGCGTCAAAGTATTATTCAAGTTATCCGCTTGTATCTTTATTTCATATCGCGCAATGTACATGGTTTAAAACATTTTCCCATTTCGATGTCACTTGTGCTTATGGAATTCTAATCTCCAAAAAAATCTCCAAATGAAATTGTAAATGTACAGGTCCGATCTAGCGATAAAACGTGGTAAAGCATCGACTACAAGGAGATGATGACGGTCTAATTACGTAGCCTTAACCAGAATAATTGTTAATATTTACATTGGAGTATTTGATTACAGGAAATCGCGGACAACCCTCAATTGTTCGTCGAGGGTTTTTCCAGATTCGACGTTCAGCAAGGCGAATTAGGAGATTGTTGGCTGCTGGCAGCAGTCGCAAATCTCACGATGGATGCCAATTTATTTTTCCAAGTAGTCCCAGAAGACCAGAGTTTCGAAGAAAACTACGCCGGTATATTTCATTTCAGGTATTCCCACGTCTTATTATCATACTGCGTAAATTGAAAACGTTTATTCGGCTAAATCTATATACGTATATACGTATTAACGTTAAACAGATTCTGGCAGTACGGTAGATGGGTAGACGTGGTGATTGACGACAGATTACCGACCTACCGCGGCGAATTGGTATATCTGCATTCGGCTGAGATCAACGAATTCTGGAGTGCTCTTTTGGAAAAGGCGTACGCGAAGCTTCATGGCTCGTACGAAGCTTTGAAAGGCGGAACCACCTGTGAGGCCATGGAGGATTTTACGGGTGGTGTGACGGAAATGTATCAGATGGACCAAACCCCTCCAAATCTATTTAGTATTTTGCTAAAAGCTTACGAAAGGAACTCGCTAATGGGCTGTTCGATAGAGGTAGACCGACGTTTCTGATCTTCTGTGCTCGTTGAACGAGCGTAATCAAGCTAATTTTATTATTTTAGCCTGATCCAAATATATTGGAAGCCGAGACGCCTCAAGGACTGATCAGAGGCCATGCTTACAGTATTACACGTGTCAAATATGTGGAGATTCAAACGCCAAACCAATTTGGGAAAATACCGCTACTTAGACTTAGAAATCCATGGGGTAACGAAGCAGAATGGAATGGTCCGTGGAGCGATCAGTAAGTTATTCATCAGATTCGAGCTGATTTACCCAGAATATAGGATCTTTTGCTCGATGAAATGTGGCGTGCTAAGTATAAAATGTAGGATCTTTACTACAATTAGTTCATTTACAATGGATTAAACAGATGTTGGTTAAACAGGAAACGATGGTTGTTTAACATGAACTAATCACAATAACGTATTATAATTAAGACAAGTAGATAGTTAATTTGCAACTCTCGTCACCACGGATCCAACGCTCTCTCTCTTCTGACTTCTCGATTTACATTCCCTGACTTCTCGACTAACACTCTCTGGCTTCTCAACTGACACTCTCCGACTTCTCAACTAACACTAACTGTTTGTTCGACCAATCGCGGGGAGACGTAGTCGCTAGGAGAGACGTCAACGGGAGTCGTAAATTCCCGTTACGATTATAACAATCGACACCGCGACTTGATCGATCCCCTGATTTCCGTTGAGATAATAGGGGCGATTGAGCTTGTATAACACTGTGATTCACAGAATTATAAATTATATATTTCCAACACTTAGATTACACTGATGAGCATAGATAGATAGATAATCACTTATCGCACGAAGATAAGATAGATATGTACGTTAGAGCAGGGCTCTTATAATTGGATTTAATGTATTAGTGGACGTAGCACTATAAGATATTTAGGAGAGGAAATGTATGCTCGACAATACCGAGACCGACTCTCGCGTTATGCTTAGACTGCCCCGATAGGCATTAGCGTTAGACTTAGTCGTTGACTTTTCCAACGATGTAGAAGAAGTGAAGTTGAGTGACGATGCTGTGTCGGAGGAAAGCTAGTGATGGGTGTGTCTAGCGCACGGGATCATCGGATTTGTTCATGCCATTTTAGGTCAGCAAGTGAGGGCAGTATACATTGCCTCGGATTGGACAAACGAAGGTTGGTGGACTAGGAAGAGTCTTAACCGCCCTCGATAGAAAGTTGCTAGTAGGAAGCATCGTACGTGAGAAAAACTAACTTTCCCGTGTCAAGCCGCAGTAAACAATAGTCTTTGGAAACTGATTTAGAAAAGACATTTGTTAAGGCTATTGAGGGTACGTCGTACGGAAGAGCGGACATCTGGTGTCCGTCTGGCCCGCGGTGTGTGACCTGGGCCAGGCAGAGAGTCGCCCGGCGTAACACTAACTGTTAATTCGTCTTTCTCCCTTAGCATCCCTTTGTGTTTTGTCTTAGCCGCGCCACGCGCGTGTTCCGCAACCGTTCGTGACCAGGGTCATTGTTGGGCCTGTCGGCACTTAGACTTTCTCCCGACATTATTTATAGTTCACCCGATATCTCTTAGACCTCTCGTCCACGATACTACAAAAATGAATGTTTGTTTAATAGATCACCAGAGTGGAGATTCATTCCCGATCATGAGAAGGAAGAGCTAGGCTTGACCTTCGACATGGATGGTGAATTTTGGATGTCATTCCAGGATTTTACGCGATATTTTACGCAACTAGAAATATGTAACTTGAATCCAGACTCGTTGACCGAAGACGATCTAAATGCTGGTAAAAAGAAATGGGAGATGAGCGTGTTCGAAGGGGAATGGGTACGCGGTGTTACGGCAGGAGGATGTAGGAACTTTTTAGGTAAATGTGCCTTTTCGTTAGTATTCGTCGTTCTTGTTATTCTAAAGTACTAATAGATGTTATTTTTGATGTGACTCGCAGAAACCTTCTGGCATAATCCGCAATACCGAATTACTCTCGAGTACCCAGATGAAGATGACGATAAATGTACAGTCATTGTTGCGTTGATGCAGAAAAATAGGCGAGCACAGAGAAGAATGGGTGCAGAATGTCTGACAATTGGATTTGCCATATACCATGTATGTACTTATGTAGCACTGATAATGTTAAAAAAGGATCCATATCCTAGTAATTTTTAAATATTCGTACAATCTTGTTACGGTTATGGGAGATAATATATTGATTATAACGATTGCAAATATACAGTTGGAGTATCCCGAACGGTTACCCAAGCCATTGGACATTAATTTCTTCAAATACAACGCGTCGGTAGCAAGATCGCCAGCATTTATAAATTTACGAGAAGTAACGTGCCGTTTCAAATTACCACCTGGTGCATATTGCATAGTTCCAAGTACGTTTGACCCTAATGAAGAGGGCGAATTTTTGCTGAGAATATTCTCCGAAAATAAGAACAATATGGAGTAAGTAATCTCTTGCTTAAATTAAAAATGATGTAAGAAGAGAGGGAGAGAGAGAAAGAAACTAAAATATTGATATTAAAACTATATTCTTTCAGAGAAAATGATGATGAAGTTGGTGTTGGAGAAATTGATGATAGGGTAAGAGAAATAGTGTTTGATATTTGTTTTTCACAGTACGTGCACAGTCAGCATGATGATTTTGTACAACTCATTAACACGCATTGTAATACAAGTAACGAACTGAAAACCAGTTCATTATTTACACTATGCATTTGCATATTGATAACCTAAATCTAAGCTGTTAAGCTTTTATAATGCTTTTAAAGAATATCGAATATGAATTACAGTCTAGATCTACCATGTATGTGTTTGGTCCCAACTACCAATGTGTAACCAAATCGATCTAAGAAAATTTACTCGATGATCGTGAATCTTAATTAATAATTCGTAACAATTCGCATGTTGATGTTGCTTGGCTTCTAGGTCATTAATCCCAAAGGTGATAACGTACACGAAGATGGAGATAAGGTAAGTAATGTGCACGCTAATATGTTTTTAATTAAATTCACACACTAACAAGATCCAATTACAATTTTTACAACAAATACAAATGCAACGTTTAATATAGTATGTCTAATAATAATTAATAAAATCTCTGTGATATTGGACTTTATGAATTATCTTTATTTGTATTATTAAACTTTTATATTTTTATCTTTTCAAGGTTCGAGAAGAACCAGATCCAGACCGTAATGCAGACAAAGTTCGAGAATTTTTCAAAAAGCTCGCTGGTGACGATATGGAAGTGGATTGGATGGAGCTAAAGGAAATTTTAGATTTTGCAATGCGAAAAGGTATAGTTATTTGTACTTAATTTGTTTATATTAACCGCATATCAAAATAATTCAGTTACAGTAATACCAAAGACCACGTTATAAGTAAAATTGAGAAAAATGTTTCGCATTTATCTTAATTTCACTATACAGGTATTTAAATATAATTGAAATGTGTACATCTTATATAATTGCGGTTAATATCTGTTTATTATATGTACATGAACAGTATTGTATTTACTATATCACGCTACTCATGATATAGTATTACACATATTGTATATATTTTTAAGAGAAAATTCTGTTAGAAATAAGTTATTGATTTTATTTCATTGTTACGGCTGTCTGCTTATTATTCAAGAAGAAAGCTTTTATACCTTTACTTTCTCACAATAAGCTTCCGAAATAATGCTTTTTTACGTAATACCGTTTGCTGTTATTGTCCATAGTAGAATTTACGTAATTACGCTTTTTTGTCGTCAATCATTCATTCGTTTAGAATACTTTATGGAAAGACACGCAAATGGCACAATGCATTCTGATTTCGTAGCACTTCGATTAATTTGTTATTCACGTGAATCAATTATATACTGTGTGAACGCTAATGCAACTCAAATTTCATTCGCGTAATTATGCATGTTTTGTTTCTTGCTGTATAATTACTTCATACGTACTATACATAAATACATTTGGGTCCACATGGGAGATAGAAATACCTCGAGTCCGTATTATACTGTAATTAATTCATGTTCTGGTTAAAATTGTTTTTTAACGTAACATCATACGACTAATAAACTGTTCGATCAGAACTTTTTAATTGACTTCCAAATTAACATTTGTTACGATTAAAAATGTCAAGACAATTTAAAAGTGATAGGAACCTGGCAACATTTCTAGACAAAGCTTCTTTTTTACCTAAGAATCAAATGTGCTGATAATACATACGATTTGTATACGAATTAATGAAAATATCTGTAATAGTATTGAAAATTTGTTATTTTTAACATGTATATTGATCGATCTGACCCGAATGTACATATGTAAAATTTAATGTTAACATGTAGCTGTATGTTACGGGTAGAACTACCACAGTCGGCGCGTCGTAGTGAGGCACATGCCCCTGAAACTGTACAAGGAAATGGTTCGTTTGTCGACACTCTCATCTCACTGCTGTGCGGCATTGTTTGTAATAATGAACAGTACAGTAAGACTGTAGGTAAGGCATCGTCTAGTCTAGTACTTACATAGTACATACTTCACACTACAGGTCATACGTATGTAACATAGGAGACAGATATTTTGAAACATTAGGTCTTTTCAGAAGAAAAATGAGTTATTAGAACGCAATCGTAATTCTTCCTTTTAATTTTTTTAACATCTCAATCCTCGATAATAGTACCGCAAATTTTATATTAAGAAGGCATCGTTCATTTTATCCGATTGTTAAATGTAACACGTAAAATTATAACTAATTGTTTGAAACAAATAACAAACGTATATGTATAATTGTAGAAGCGAGGCAAAAAAAGCTTAAAGACCGAATAATCAAAAAAGTTTGTGCATGTGCCTTTGTCATAAACAACATATATATATAAACCATTAACGATGTTGCTTGAAAATAATTCATCGGACTTCGAATGCGAAATGTCGATAAAAATCTGTAGCTCTACCATATAATCCCATTATAATTATAACCTATTGTTATCTATTTATATTTTTTACATCTGTGATGTTGCCATCTTCAATTATATATCTAACGATAATCCTTTAATATCTTTTACTTTGTAAGATTTCAGAAGTTTATGTAGTTGACCAAAATGTACAATATAAAACAATACATTTAAGTTTAATCGATTATAACATTCAATATTATAAACATAAATGATTTCTATATTTCAGAAACGAATGATAAAGGATTCAGTAAGGATGTATGCCGTAGTATGGTGGCCATGTTAGATGTAGATCACTCTGGAAAACTCGGATTTGAAGAATTTCGAACATTATGGAACGACATAAGGAAATGGAGGGTACGCTAATTTATTGCTATCAATTGTTCACAATTTGAAACAAAAATTAGATAAATAGATTAGTGTATGGGAAAGATTATTTTTTTGGTGGATCATCCACTTTCCATTTATTAAAGAAACAGCTGTAATTAGATGAGAACAAAAAGCTTTACAAAACAACATTTGCTTTTCAGGCTGTGTTCAAATTATACGACAAAGACGAATCGGGATATTTGAGTGCGTTTGAATTGAGGCAAGCATTAAATAGCGCAGGCTATCGACTCAATAATCACATTTTAAATATCTTGGTACATCGTTACGGAACGAAGGATGGTATGATCACCTTCGATGATTACATCATGTGTGCAGTTCGACTCAAGACAATGATAGGTAAACGAGTATCGATAAATATAATAGGACATCTATATCATAATATAGAAATTAACGAATATTTCCATTTCTCAGATATTTTCAGAGAACGAGATCCAGACTTAACTAATACGGCGACATTCACAATGGAAGAATGGATAGAGAAAACGTTATACTCGTAATCTAATACGTGTATCAAAATCATTGATAAAGATAAGGGAATATAAATACGTTCGTATCTTTTGTCATGCTATGTATGTATTAGGAAATACTTGACGATTCCATCACGTTTTTCATCTTGAGAAATTGCTTTTTCTATACTGCTGTTTTCCAGTTTGCTAATTGTACATTGATTAAACATAAAGTAAAAACGCAAGATATTTATTGAAAGAATATTTGTTTAGATATATGTTATTAGTAATGTTTCATAAATCTAAATGTATGACATTTTATAAAGTTTATATTAGTATCACAATTCCTTTCGAAAAGTGCATAGAAAGGAAGAAAAACATACATACAATTTTACTATATATAATAAATAATTTATTCTTTGTATTTTTGTCGAAACTATTATACATGTAAAGAAAATGTGCCTTAGTTAATGTATCGTTGTACCTATAAAATCTAATTATCTTAAAATGATAATAATTTATTATATCGGAAACTAGTCTATATTTTATACATGCTTTATCATCTCCTTCTCGTTCAATTATCGAGTGTACGAAAATTATAAGATCCAAAAAACTCTGTTTATATACTCCACACTGAATAAAGTTTAAGAACTCTCTATTTAGTGTAAGAAATATCTTTTTATTTTCTTTCTTTCACAATTATTGTAAAAAATTTCTTTGCCATGTATTTTTATGATATATAAAAAAATATTTTTACAAAGGATATTGTAAACAACAAAAAGTTTAATAAGATAAATTAAACTTACGTATTGTTGAATTCAACCGTTTGTCTATCTTGTTCCCGTTTATCTATTATACGATCAAGTAAGTCAGACCTGAAATAATTTACAACTTTTCCGATGCATAATGAATTTATACTCATGAAGCAAATTGTTTTCATCGCTATAACGATTCATGCTTTTATCTAGAAATATACCTAGAAAGTGAAAAAAACTGTTTCACCACTTTGTAAAAGATGTATCCGGGAATAAATATTTTAGTTGTCCCCTTAAAACACACCACATATATTCGCAAATTTAAATATAATTCAATTTAATGTAATTAGTGTCAACGATTATTATATAATAGAAAAATAAAACTTTTTTTCACAATCACTACACGATCATCTAAACTTTTTCACTACGAATGAAACGAATAGCCTAATGTTATTATCGTAAATACACAACAAAATATAATTATTTCGGAAGGCTCACAAGTCACTTTTACACTGATTATACTGACTTCGAATATTATTTTCACTATCATGAAGGTAGATATAAATCTAATCTCTGCCTGATTACGACTGAGCAGCATAACTTTTAAACCATTTCTTCTTGGCGGCTTACTGACAGTTTGAATAACATATATAAATGAAAGCTGTGTGTACGTATGACATTGTATATATTTAAGTACTATCAGGCATTGCGTATATGTATGTATTATACAGAGAAATTAGCTTTAGTATTATACTAGAAATTAGAAAATAATAATTAAAGTTATAACTGTATTTCTTTGTAGTATAAATTTTAGTATAATTATTTTAGTACAATTATTTTATGTTTACCTACTAACGACTATATATGTATTACAATAAATTTTAATTTTGTTATCTATACTGAAGTTTTTAAATTTTAAAGAATTTATCAAATAGAGAACGTTTAGATAAAGCAGAAATGTCATTCTTTATAATTAAAATTTATCTTTTATCGCAAAAATAAAATGTAAGAGATCCATACAATTTTTTATTTCTGTCCTGTTTATAGTGATTAACATCAGAAAGGAAATCTCTCTTAATGTCATATGTGCATGTGCATACATATATATTCGTGTATTCAAAACACTGAAGCAATTTTTTATATTGGTATTAGCGGATGTTAGTAAGAGATCAGTTTTCGTCTGCCATAAAATAACCTCATTCGCTTTTAAAAAGTAAGAAAGTAAATAATTTTAAGAAGTTTATAACATAATTCTATAAAATAATATTAGTGTACTAATTTTCATTTTCAATCTATTTCACATAATTTATTTAATTTTTATGCATTTTGTATTACTTATTATGAATGTAAACATGTCATATATCAAATATATATTTAAATAAATATAAAGAAATCATATCATCTATAAAAAAAAAGATTCTTTTTACACGGTATAAGTAAATGTTATTTACTTATAACATATTTATTAATTATAAACATATTTTATATATATAATTTATTTCTATATATATAACTGAATAATTTCTGATAGTATATAAATTTGCAAACACAAATTATAATATTTTATTGAATACTTTTATTGCTTAGATTAGAAGAATATTCATTCTCTTCTTTATAACATTTTCATGTTAATATTCCAATATTGTTAACATAACTTATAATATAAAGAAAGATCAAAATATGATAATTAATATATACGTTGTTATAATAATCATTACTGTATTATATGCATAACAATCATAAGTAGCTTTTTCAAATGACATTTTGTACAAATACATAATAAAATATATATTTTAGATAACAGGTTTGAACAATGTCAGAAGTTCAAGAAACAGTACCAGAAGCAACAGAAGCAACTGTAGAACAAGATGCTGTATCTGAGGAAGATAAACAATATTTGACTGATTATATAAAAGAAACAGAACAGCGACTAAATGCAAAAGAAGAACTTCGAGCAGCTAATTTAAATCCTAATAGACCACCAGAAACATATTTCAGCAAATTAGATTCAACGCTGAAAAGAAATACTACGTTTGTTAAGAAATTAAAAAATTTTAGTAGTATACAATTAGATACAGTTCTAAAAGATATGACACATTTAAATTTGACAAAATATGTAAGTGAAGTTGCTACTGCTTTAGTGGATGCTAAATTAAAAATGACAGATGTTGCACCTGCTATTAAGGTATGCAGCTTCTTGCATCAAACATATGCAGAATTTTCAACCCATTTTTTTGAGAATTGGCAAAGAATTTTATCTCTAAAGGTTGTAGACAAAATTGCAAATCCAAGCAAACTTAGAGTCGATCTTCGATTTTATGCTGAACTGGTTAATGCAGGGATTTTCACCCATAAGCAAGGATTACCTCTGCTTGGTTCTGCATTAACGGTTTTAATTAATATGGATAAAGAAGAACATAACAATGCAAGCATCATATTAAGCTTCTGCAAACATTGTGGTGAAGATTATGCAGGCCTTGTATCTAAAAGAGTAAGAGAAATATCTGAAAAGTTGAGTATAACTATACCCAAAAGCAAATTACTTTCTCCTGATAAACAACAAAATGTGAGATTACTGTTACGAGATTACTACAATTCATTATGTAAACATTTATTAAAAGAACATAAGGATCTTCAAGCTTTTGAGAAACAAAATCGAAAGATTTTGCAGACCAGAGGCGAGCTAAGCTCTGAAAGAAAAGAAAAACTTGAGAGTCTTCAAGTATCCTATGATCGTTTACTTAATAATGTGCAAAGCTTTTCTGATACTTTAGATGAACCTATGCCAGAACTTCCTGTAAATAGTGAGATGAAAGCAGAAGCAGAAGAATCGTTGAAAATGATTAGCGAAGGAGAAGAAAATAGTATTTTAGAGGATATGTGGGGAGATGAAGAAACCAGACGATTTTATGAAGTTTTGCCAGACTTAACAGTATTCCTTCCAGGATCATATTTGAAAGAAGTACCTAAACAAGATGCTCCAATAAGCGAAGAAGCTTTAGATGAGGAAATAACATTTGATGAACTAGAAGAAACTGAAAAAGTAGATGAACCTGAGGCAGAAGTGGAGGAACCACAAGTTTCGAATATAAGTAATAAAATACTTCTAGATGCATTTATAACGCATTTACCAAATTGCGTAAATCGTGAATTAATTGACAATGCGGCAGTACACTTCTTAATGAATCTCAACACGAAACATAACAAGAAAAAGCTAGTGAAAGCATTGTTTGGTGTTTCTAGAATTCGTTTAGATCTACTGCCATTTTATTCACGATTGGCAGCTATTCTTTATCCTGTTATGCCTGATGTTGGCAATGATTTATGTTCAATGTTAAAGCATGACTTTAAATATCATGTACGAAAAAAGGATCAAATTAATATAGAATCAAAAGTAAAAGTTGTTAGATACATTGGTGAACTTGTTAAATTTAAACTTTATTCAAAGATAGAAGCATTATATTGCTTGAAAGTTTTGTTACATGACTTTACACATCATCATATTGAAATGGCTTGTAATTTGTTGGAAACATGTGGAAGATACCTATTTTGTTCACCAGACTCACATCAAAGGACAAAAGTATATTTGGAACAAATGATGCGTAAGAAGGCAGTCACTGCATTAGATTCACGTTATGTAACAATAATTGAAAATGCGTATTATTATGTAAATCCACCAGAATCTACTGGGGGTGTATCAAAGAAAGACAGACCACCTATTCATGAATTTATAAGGAAATTATTATACCAAGATCTCTCAAAAACAAATACAGATAAAGTACTCAAATGGATGCGTAAACTAGATTGGGAAGATGAAAGTGTATCATCCTACGCTATTAAATGCCTCACTGCTGCGTACAATGTTAAATATTTGAACATTCGATGTGTAGGAAGTTTATTAGCTGGACTTGTTGCACATTACGAAACTATAGGTCCTCACGTAGTAGATGGTGTGTTGGAAGATATAAGACTATGCATGGAAATTAATTTACCAAAATTTAATCAACGGCGTATTGCTATGGTTAAATATCTCGGAGAATTGTATAACTATCGCATGGTAGAAAGTGGAGATATTTTCCGAACGTTGTATCTTCTGATTACATTTGGAGTCAGTATGGATCACTCCATACCAAGTATTTTAGATCCACCTGACCACCTCTTTAGAATTCGATTAGTCTGTACATTATTGGAAACTTGTGGACAGTACTTTAGTGGTGGTTCTAGCAAGAAAAAGCTAGATTACTTTTTAATATTTTTCCAAAATTATTATTGGTTCAAATATACAGATCCTATTTGGACTCCAGAAAATCCATTTCCAGTGGGTATAGATTATATGTATCGTGATACATTAACAATGTTGAGACCAAAAATGCAATTGTTTCAAAGTTATAAAGAAGCGCAATGTGCTGTGGAAGAATTGCGAAATACATTATATCCAACTCTTGGAAATCCTATTGCAGAGGATGGTATTGAACGTACTGATGCAGAACCTGATATGGGTGTAATTGCTGAAGGAGATGAAGATATAGCTGTAACATCTGGAAATGGTAGTGGAGATGCAAAAGGTATGGCTGATTTGCATTTTGAAGAATCTGAAGATTGTTCTGAAGCACAATCAGAAGAAGATTGGACTGCTGATGCAGAAAGAGATTACACTATGGGTACACAAGAAAATACCCAAGGAGATCAAAGTCTTTCAGAAGGTGGTACTGATGGTGTTATTATGGATGTTACAGAATTAAATGCAGCATTACCAGCTGGCCCTAGAAGAGTAAGTTGTCCTGAAGATGATGACTTTTTGTCTGCTCTTGATAAAATGGTTTCAGATAATATACAAGATAGAATGCGAGATTCAGTGAAACCACAACAAGTGGATATTTCAGTTCCTTTGCATGTAAAAAGTACTAAAAAAACATACGAACAACTGCAAGAAAGACCTTCTGATAATAGTACAGTCGATTTCGTACTTATGTTAAGGAAAGGTAACAAGCAACAATACAAGAATTTAGCAGTTCCTGTGTCATCAGAATTAGCAATGAATCTTCGAAATAGAGAACAGGAACAGAAAGAAGAGAAAGAACGAGTTAAAAGATTGACACTGAATATTACAGAAAGACAAGAAGAAGAAGATTATCAAGAAACAATTAACCAGAGTACCAGGCCAGTGACAGTAAATTTAAATAGAGAGCGACGACAAAAATATAATCATCCTAAAGGTGCACCAGATGCAGATCTTATATTTGGCCCCAAAAAGATACGGTAATCTTAATGTTGTTGGAAATCAGTACTTGTCATGTTAGAGGAAAACAAGAAATCTACAATACGAACTATTTGATGTTCATGTTTTTGTGTAGGTTTTATAATAAATTCGTGATACTTTATTTTTTTTTTTTTGAAATACATATCTATATGTTGTTTATATGAATTCTCAATCATATAGATTTCAGTGTAAAAACATATTTTATATTAAAAATGCAGAAATGTGTCATATATGTCAATATGTATTTGCATATATTCATATGGAAAAAAAGCTCTGTTGTATTCGAATAAGGTGTCTTCTCTGTTACTTCCACATTATAAATATACAAAATTATCAATAAAAAATCAATTTGGCTAATACTCAACATCAGGATTGTTAATCGTAAAAATTTTAATTGCAGAATTTACATATTGACATAATATAATAAGTCATATTAATAAATTATACTTCGATATTTTTAATAATTTAATTAAACTTTTATTAACAATAAAAAAGATACAATATGTTTAGAACTAATCACGATATTGTGTTATTCATCAAAATGGATAAACTTTTATAAATATTAGTATACCTTTTGGATATTTTGAAAAAATGTTATTATATTAAGCTTCATTTTTATTGTATAAATAAATGTAAAAAACCAATAATTTTCTAAAAAACAAATACAAATATGCATACAAATAAGGAATTGAATTTGATATACAATTATTTATTTTTATCTAAAATATTATTACGGTGTACAAAATGAATATAAATAAATGTTAGCTGTTTTTATGTTTGATACTGCTCTCTTATACAGTCTGCCATAATATCACATATCTACCTTGGTATATGATACTGGTAATCATAAATTAATACTAAATTGCATGTTTGCATTATATTATCTCCATATTTTATAGATCTTCTTCTGCATCTTCAAATTGACCTGCTTCTATATCCATAGCATCATCTACTTCTGTACCATTGTGACTTGTCCCTATTTGTTCTAAAGGAATGAGAATAAAGAATCTTGATCTTTATAGAATATTGATTCTTTTTACATTAAATCTATTAAAATTTTAAATATTACCTGTTGGTAAAATGTAGGGAGCATCACCAGCACCAACATCGTACTGTTCAAAATCATCTTCCTCTGCATCTTCATAAATATCTTCTTCAGCTACAAAGATATGTAAATTTTTATAACATATTTGATTGTTTAATAAAGTATTATTAAAACAGCTTTATTTACCATCAGAAAAACTATCTTGTGGATCAGGATGAAGAGCCTGACATTGGTTCATTGCTTGAAACATTGTCTCCAAATTATTTGTGTTGTCAGGGGCAAATCGCATTTCTGTGATAGGTGTATCTGCATCTTCAAATTCATTATCCGAACCACTATCTGAAGCTGGTGGCAATGGTACATCTATATGAAATATTATATTTAAAAAATATAAAAATATGAAATCTTAATATATTTAGCAAAAATTACATAGAAAGTAAATTCAGATTCAGTAAACTGAACTTTATTTAGATTTTATTCTTCACTGAAAGACAAGCAATTACATTCAAAGGGAACTTAACATACCTGGAAGATCTACTTTTGCATCGACCATAATATATAAACATTGTCTTGGGTGTGCTTGTTCATCTCGTGATATGGCATGTAAAGATATATGAGGGTATTCAAGTGAAAATCCCTGTTGTGTATCATAATTCACCCAAGAAAGTAAGCTACAAACATGAACATCGTATTAAAATATGAATATATTATGAAATATAAGATTGCGTCTTATTATATTAGTACTTACCTCTCTGTGATATACAGAGTTCCTTTTCCTACTTCCCTATCATTAATATACACGGTAGTATTTAGTTCTTCATGGCGTATTCCCTCCTGTGGTGCAAGAAAATTGCTAAGCACTACCATCTTTTATCTGCAATATTTACTTGAGATATAGGACCAACAGCATTTGATCAAATAAACCAATTATTTAGACAAATATACAGACAAGAGGCAAAAATAGATGAAAGGTTATGCAAGAATTTATAAAATTATAAATTTCGTTACATTATACACACAAATATATATAAATTAATATAATATAACATACGTATATACATTTCATAACATAAAATAACATAAATTTCATAAAAACAAGTTCGGAAACATAATTAATTAATCATGCACTTTATTTAGCGTAAAATGCAGTAAACAAAATTGTAATTGCATACTTAAGATAGCAATCTTATTAGTTTTATAATACTTGTCTTTTACACTCAATTTAGCTAATGCATAATCTATTGATGTATAAATTCATTACCTACTTGTTTTTGCAAACAAATTATAAATAAGAAGAGAAAATTCTCCACCAAATGAACGAATTTGTAAACTTGACAACGATTTTATAACTTTAATTCTTACACAATACTTCGAGATCACTTTTTACGTTTCGAAATATATACGCGACAAAGTTCACTAAAGCTTTACAATCGCTAAAATCAATCAATATGACGATTTTTCATTTTTTAATACTTGCAAATATACAACTTTTGCGCACCCTGTTGTGTTTGTATTTTACTCTATTAATGTAGAATACTTTTTTATGATAAACTATACATAGATGTTACACTAGCATACTTGAAAGGGCGGGAAGTTTTGTTGCATATTTTTGACATTACAATAAAAAGATATTAAACTGTTTGATGATTTTATGTTATAGATAAGTATATAAATTCTGGGCTCTTAAAAATATGTTTCTCTTTATTTCAATTCTATTTTAAATTACTCAAAGATTCAGGAATTGCGAATAAATTTAGGTATTGATAAAAATGCAATAATTTTTTAGATATATAGAAGAACAAGTAGCTTCTCAAGAAAAAAAGTTATATACAGGGAAGAGATACAACTTTGTTATATTATAGGATAATATTTTATTTTATTAACTGATACAACATTTATTTTACAATTTCAAAATTATTGTTATCATGATAATGAAGAAACTACATAAGAATATTTTATAAATCTATTTTAATAATAAATATATATAAGTACGTTAGACGTATGAAATTATTAACAACAGTAAACAATTTTTCAATCATTTTTTTCAATATAATAAGCGTATTATAACGCATTGTTGTAATTATATATAATATATACTTGTTAATTTTGGAAAATTATTATTTATGATTTGTTCGCTGTCATTATTATACATTCTTTATACATGTAAATAACCATCATATTTAATATTCATTACCATACATTTTGCATAAAGTGAAACAAGTTCTTCCTATTTTTTCTATGAAAATAATCCCTATTTACTATTTACATGTTTTTACATCTACCATATAAAATTAATACATAGCTGTGATATTTAACTTTACTCGTTTTATATAAAATATAAATCAAATTAATATTTAATCGAAGTTTCTAAAATTTATAATACTGATTTTAAACTCGATATGCTTGTTTTATATACAGAAAAATAAAACATTCAGTAATGTAAAAAAATGTATAATATCGTAGTTTACGAAAGAATGTTAAAATAAAATGATATTCTATGGATTTTGCTTAATCAGGTTATTTTAGGTAAACTTTTGAAAAATAAAGTGAATAATCATTACATAAAAATAATGTTAGTATAAACATATAACATAATATATAAAATTATTTTAATATAATTGGGAAATAAGAAGTAAATAAATGGTAATAATTGATTTTATTTTTAAGATATCGGTTAAAATGTTAGCATTCTAATTGTGCAAAATGATATAAATACAACCAGCTATTACTGACTTCCATATTTATTTTAATATAATATATGTTCTGTTATTATTTTAATAATCTTTTTAAATTTAATAAAACTTTACTATTTTTAATCTATTATTATAAAGTTATATGTTTATATATTTCGTTATACAGTATACATAATTTATAAACTACTACGATTACATGATGTAAGAACATAATTTTATTTTATACTTTATGTAGAAGTTCGTAAGTTTATAGACATATATAAATTATAGCTTAAGGTGAAGAGAATCAGCATCTTTATAAATGTTACATATTTTTTAAATGTATAAATGAGTTAATGAAATAAAACAGTAGAATTTTTACTAAATTTCCATAACTTTAGTTTTCTATCATGGTATATGCGATATATATTTATATTTTAGATAAGTATTAAAATTCTATTAATAACAATTACTAAATTAAATTTATCATATAATGTCAAACAATTTATGAAAGTATGGATATAGTAATATCATAATTGATAATAGAACACAAGAAAGCCATCTGAAAATGTTTTATTAGGATTACATGTGGCAAGCGAGGCTTTTGTTTCCAATTCCTCAAATTTAAAACTCATTTCCATAACATTTTACGTACATACATACATACTGTTAGTACAATAAAAAGTGCTCTGTTTAGTATTTCGCACTTCATTTACTACTAGAAATTATTGTTGCAAGAAGTATCACTTTGACATCTTTAAGACAATCGGTCATCAGTCTTGGGTAAATTTTGTTTCCTAATGAGTCTATAATGCTATTCAAATACAACATATTGAAGAATATCTGGCTTGATTGTTATAGATTATTTGAATAATAAATAGCAAATAATATATATAAATCCATTTATATTACGAAGAGTGATGTTTATTTTCTCAACAATAATAACTTGATTTTCATAAGAAAGACAATAAAATATTTCACACATCAAAAACATTATTTTCTCATTGTTGATGTATTAGATAACCTTCCATGTTCAAACCACTAAGTTACCCATTGTAAATGAGCCCTATAATATATTTTTTCATGTTACATTTTATATTAGATATCAATGGTTCTGTACAGCTCATGCCAGACTCTCCAATTTTATATATTTTTATACTATTGATAAAGATAAATAATATGTGCTAGAACTAGAAGAATATGGATACAATGTACAGCTGAATTAAATAGATATACTACATAATTGAGTATCGCTATACGTTACTAACGTTAATTGTGCAGTTTTCTTAGTCGTGTTCATGGGTACAATGAACTGAATTTTATTGTTGTCTTCAAGGGGCTAAGTTCCAAAAAACATCGAGAAACATGTATTACACTAAATCTTGTGACATTTTTGATATGTTTCATATTTTTATATATCATAAAAGTCCTTTGTGAACATATAATGGCAGTAACAGTAATAACAGTTATAGAAGTAACACTAATGATGATACTATGAGCAATAATAATAACAATTAATAGTGCAGCAATAGTGGAGGTAATTATAATAGCATTAATAATCATAATAATAGCTATAATAGTATAGTAAGAATTGTAGAGTTTAATGAGTCAAAGATCAACAGTAATCAGTGAAACAGTATTAGTAATGATGACTGCAGTATAATTGCAACTATAATTTATTTCACAAACATTTAGACACAATCATCAGAAAAAAACAAATTATATATGTAAATAATTTGTATGATTAATAAAAATTGATCGTAACATTTTGTATAGAAAACATAATACAATAAATTTTAATTAAATAACCTGTAAAAATAATTGTAAAATTGTTTTTATAGTACAATATACTAGGTACATAATATGTAAATGATAGTTACGTTTCCTTCTGTGTAGAAGTATACTAATTAAAAAAACACAATATATAAAACGTTGTTAAAAAGAACACATTTTTATATACAATAAGGACATGAATATGGCACGAAAAATTTATGAACGTGAACACCAAATGCTGTCATTAACTTAACACGGAATAAATACATTAAAGAGATATAATCTATCTTTATCACTTGAAGATAGTGTTCTTAGTTTACTTTTTCAAGATTTTTTTACTATGCATGTTTTTTTTTTTGGAACCTTTCCCATTGTATTAATCTACACCGTCCATTTGTTTACTTCGCTTATATCATAAATACAAAACTCTCATGAAGAATATTCTTAGACATCACTACATGGAAACTTAAGTTTGCAATGTATTTGTAATTTCTCGATGTACAGTTACCAAATCTTGTATATATCCAGCTAATCTGGCATTTAGTGTATTCAAATTCTGTTTTTGGACATTATTTGCGCTTAATGCAAGCTCTAATTGTTCATGAACAGCCCTTAACATTTCACGAAATTCTGCATTTTCTTTCTGTAAAGCCTGAAAAAGATGAGATTATGAATTTATATATTCATTTATTTAAAATAGACGAATAATTAATTAAGCATGACTAGATATTATTATTGAATTTCTATACTCTTTTGATTCAAATGATATTTAGTAAATATAATAGCTAGAAAACATTTTTACATCATTTTAATTATTCGACAATCATTAGTTATTAATGTTTAATATGATTATTTTACAATCTATACGTACTACAAAATCTTTATTTTTGGTAGCTATAGTAAGAGCTTTGATTTCTTCATTTTTTGTTCTAAGTTCACTTTCTAACGCTTCAACTCTCAACCTTAATGCTTCGCTATTGCCTTCTGCTATTTTTCCAGCTTCGAGATCTGCATACTTGGCTTTAATCCTTGCATTGTCCTCTTTATATAATTGCAATTGTCTTTTCCATTCATCAACATTGGCTGTGGATTCTTGTAGCGCGCTCGTTAATCTGGCATTATTTGTTTTCAATGTAGTCAATTCAACCTGCAAACAAATTTTTTGCGATAACTTATATCATATGCTAGGTAATTTTTTACAATAATTATGTATGTTTCGATACATAAAACCATACCTCCCATTTCTTAGCATTTGCAGAGCTTTGTGCTAATGCAAGTTTCAGCCTATCATTCTCATACTTAAGCTGCATTTCAGCTGATTGTCCACCTGGCGTCGAACTAAGTTGCGATGATTTCCCTTGATGTTGTGGACTTTCTGTACTCTGCTGAGAAACACTCTGTGATCTTGAATGGACTGCATTTTTCAATTCATCATCCACTTTATTCTGACAACTACCAGGTAAGGGACTGCTGCTTACCAAAGACACACTGTTTTGAGTGGAGATCATGTTGGCATTTGGATTGGGATTATTTGATGCTGATATATTGGAATTAATCATCGATGAATTTGGCGGGTCTATAAGATCTTGTTCTGACGATGGCATACTTGATCGTGATGTAATCGGGCTAACATTTGCACTAGTAGCAGGAGTAACAGATGAGCTGTTTGATTGTAATTTAGCACTAGCTAATTTAGTGGCTTCCTTCACTTCATGAAACTTCTCTATGAACTGCCAAATGAATAGTATTGTCTCTGAGATTACAGTGTACAAGTGACTGTACATTAACTTAAGACATATTTCACAAACCTTTCCTAATTCTACTTCAGATGAAAAGCCAAGACCATATATAGTATTAGCTCTAACATCTGACCATTGCCCAAATTTTTGTGATGTTTTTGTGAAGGTCATATTTGGAGTAATAGTACTGTTTATTACTGCCTAAAAGAGAAATAAAATACAATGTAAGTTTATTTTTGATATAGTGTATATTTACTTTGTTTAACAGTTCAGCCATTTTTCAGTCACCTTTGTTCCTTCAACAGAAATTATTCTGTATAGACTCCTTGTGGAGTCATAAAAAAATGAAATAGACACTGCTGCTGTAGATGCTGATACCCAAGATCTTTTTGTCTTAGGATCAATATGAAACACGTGTCCTTTACACGTGAAAATTGGTTGTTCACTGCAATTTATTAAAAGTAAAAGACTTAGGTATTTAAATATATTGATTTAATTAATACATGCAGCATCTATTTATATATACCTTGATTTATATAATCAAAATATAAATTATAGGTGTTTTAATAATAACAAATATCTTAAAGTTTATCTTTTTTGTAGAACTTTATTAGATGTATATTCCACAGAAACATAACAAAATCAAATACATCAAAAAATTTCAAATATACATATCATATTACATGCCTTAAAATTAATCCAATGGAAAATCTAATAATGTTATAATTTAGCATTACAATATTGTATAAATTTGGAAGGAATCAAAAGAAATAAATATAAACAAGACATTTTCAGTTTTCATAAAAGAAACAATTATACTTTTGTCTTAATTTCTTTAATTTCTCACACGTGCAATATATCTACAATTTATATATATTGTTCTTTAAAATACGTAATTTTAACAAGTAAATATACTTTATGTGAAAAATAACTACAATAAAAAAATAAACATTAATAAAGGATTCATCACTTTAATAAAATATGATATCATTTATAAAGCTGATCTAAAAAGAAATAATATAATTACATAAGCTTGGTATGTTATATCGGAAATAAAAATATAATCGCATTAAAAAACTGTCGAATAGATATTAACGTAATAAATATTTGTAGGGTCGTCGAAATGAATTTTCACAATTAGAGTCTAAAAATATATGAAACGGTGCCCGAGTAAACAACTAGAATAAACACATTTCACGCGGTGTCGACTTATCCCACCTTCACTATTTTATTTTATGGTTATGCATATATGAATACAGGGGGGAGGGAAAAAAAGAGAAACATTCTGGTCCAGTTTCCTCATGTATGTACGCACCCACCTAAATGCGTATCTGCGATGATGTCGGGAATATGATAGTAAATAGACGGGAAAGGAGGATAGTGTTCATTAGTTAACGCAACGAAAGCGACACGACCTATTTTGTATCAATTGACGGTATTCAGTAATAGAAGAATTAAGGATCGTTTATCATAGTTGTATGCGACATGAAAATGGTGTGTACATATATTACACACCCTTAAAAGGCGGTGCAGAATACCACCACGTTCACTTACCCCATTGTTTCTTTTCCCGATGTCATACAAATGTTGTAAATGATAATTTCACAGACTCATAGAGAAATGAATTTAACGCGAATGCGTGATAACTATTTGCGAATAGAAATTTTCAAAATGATTAGAAAATTGATGAAAATGAATTCCACGAAAGACAGAGTTACACCAGTTGACAGCCGCCATCGGCCAAAACTGTATAGGCGAACGGCAACGATCACGCAACGACATGAAACTAGTCGAGTTTCCACCATATACCTGGATTTAATCGATTTTCCACGAAAGGTTGCTATTGCTAACCTCGTAGCTTTCTTTCAAAAAAATCACTAGACGCGGTCGCATAGCAAGGCGCATACTTATGTTTTCATAATGCGGTTTGTATTGTTATTTAGAATGTTGGTAACATAGAGTAAGCGAGGAAACGCGCGTTTGAATACGCGATCATTCTTCGTTGCATATCGAATCATCTTGTTGGTTTAAATGTTTCACCAATAGCGAGCAATGAATAGAGAAGAAGAACGTAGCAAAATAGCAGCATGGTTTCTATCCCTTTCTTGTACTATCTCCTTTTACCAGAATACAATGGATGTGTGCAACATTCGGTAGGTGGGGGTATTATGTGAGAAAGAGAGGAAATAGGAGGGAGAGAAATCGTCCGCCTTACGAGCCGTCATGGCTGATTCATCGTGAGAGACTCTTCTAGGAGTGTGATAACAAATGACATTGTGGTTGAATCACTAGGCGTGGAAATTACAGTGGATGGAGTTATTTCTAAATCAAAGCGGAAATCTCGATGCGGAGATTCCACGAAGAAACGTGATAAACGGCGTTTTCGCGTGCGCGTAACACCCCCGTGGAACGATGAACGGGTTAAGTTTTAGTGAATTGTGTTGCTTGTTTTGCTGTCCACCTTGCCCGTCCAGGATCGCTGCGAAATTAGCGTTTCTACCTCCTGAGCCTACTTATGCGTTTATTGAGGACGAAGGTTCCAAGGTTACAATTTCTTTGTCTGAAAGAGCAGAATGGCAATATACGGAAAGGGAGAAAGAGTCGGTGGAAGGTTTCTATGCAAGAACGTCACGAGGAAATCGAATTGCTTGTTTGTTTGTACGCTGTTCGGCTACTGCACGTTTTACCATACTATATTCCCATGGAAATGCAGTCGATCTCGGACAGATGTCTAGTTTTTATTTGGGGCTCGGGTCTAGAATAAATTGTAATATATTCAGTTACGATTATTCGGGTTATGGAGTTTCTGGTGGCAAACCGTCGGAAAAGAATCTTTATGCGGACATAGATGCTGCGTGGCATGCTCTTAGAACACGTTACGGTATTAGCCCCGAAAACATTATCCTATATGGTCAAAGCATCGGGACTGTACCCACGGTCGATCTGGCCGCGCGATACGAGGTTGGCGCAGTTGTTCTGCATTCACCTCTAATGTCGGGAATGCGAGTTGCTTTCCCTAACACCAAAAGAACTTGGTTCTTTGACGCCTTCCCTAGGTACGTTCAATTCTTTTTCATGCACATATCCCCCTTTATCGCGTTAAATGAAACGCGATCTATAATCTGCTTATCGTATACTATGATTCGCACAGCTAAGTTTACGCGCATGACACTATCATCCAGTTCAGGTGTACATCCATGCACGTGGTGTACATATATATGTATATGTACATACATATAAAAAAAACATTTCATTCTGTATTTAAAATTTAAACGAAGTTTAAAATAAGTGGAACGCTCTGACTGGCATAACAAGTTTCACGGAAGCTTGCAGCAATGCTGCGACTGCATATATTTTTTTCGCGTTGGTGTGTGGTTTTTCGGAGTTCAAGTATAGGAAGCAATAAAAGTTTACCTATATACTTGCGTCATGGAAACCTATAAATTACATGATCCGTTGACATATACTTCGCTAATAGGTTTTGTACTTTTGCTGTTGCTTATCTATTCTCTATCGTTTTTTCCTTTTTTATTCAATTAAATTATGCTAAATAATAATAATTAAATATTTGTCGATTTTCTATATTAATTTATTATAATATATTATTAATTTATTATATATACTTGTAAATATAAAACTCTCATGCTTTTGTAGAAATTTTGCACTTATCACACACCAAATAAATATTACGTGTAAAATGAAGTTTCTTTCCTTTTTACAGTATAGACAAAGTACCCAAGGTGACATCTCCCGTTTTGGTAATTCATGGAACCGAAGATGATGTAATAAATTTTAGTCATGGTTTGGCAATTTACGAGAGGTGTCCAAGAGCAGTAGAGCCATTATGGGTCGAGGTATACAAAATTATGCACTTCCTTTTCTTTTCTCAAGTAAAGAAGGCAAGAAATTTAGTCGTATAAGTACTATCGCTTCTGTTTTTAGGGTGCTGGCCATAATGACGTAGAGTTGTACGATCAATACTTAGAGCGATTGAAACAATTTGTGAGCGTGGAACTGATAAACTGACGGCGACTAAGCCTCTCCCAGAATCAGGGGGGGCAGGGAGGAGGACATACACATGTGAGCAGTCAAGGACACACTACTTCTAATAATTCAAATACTACCAGCTCTATTTCGACAAGCTCACAGACTGAGAAGCTTGTCTAGCAATCGCCTCCCACAGGGGAGAAGGCACCTGTCCTCCCCTGTGACGAAGAGTCATCTTTCGTTTCTATTGACGACGGATTCTTCTTCCGTGATCAACAAATAGATATTAATCAGAAAGTTCATTATAAAGATTCTTTAAAGGAAACATGTTCCGAAGATGATGACTCCAGTTTAGATAGTAATTCGAAAAGAGCTATACAACAAGATGAGAAGAGTATGAAAGAAGAGGAAATAGTAACAGATGTTCAAGATAACAAACACAGTAAAACGATATTAGGGAGTACCTCTATTTGCCACAACTTCCGGTTGAATCATATTAGTCAAGTTGCAAAAAAGCATATTTCTTTACCAAAAAATTTAAAAAATCCATTTGGTAAAAATCAAAAGAATATTGTTCACAGGACTTTGAAAAATTCATTTGGTCAAAGTCATAGTAAGAAAGCTGATACACAATTATCTCACACGACTTTAGTTGACATACAGGTTGAAGACTGCCGACAATACGCGATCGGAGAAAAGTCACTGTCGTCATTTTCCAATATTCCTAATGATAATAATAAAAGTATTTCAGACTGTAAAAGTATTCAAAGTCAGTTCAAAATAGAGAGGAAATCTCCTATAAATCAATTCAAATATAGTAGTATAGAATCTGTTTTGGATTCAGAATGTACGAAGAATACTAAGAAACATTGTTGTACTAAAATTTTAAGTAAAGACGTAATTGTAAAAGGTAAGAGATCCGAAGAGCATGAATCACAAGCTCATAGTGAAAAATCAGCAGAATCTACGAAAAAGTTTTCGTGGAGTAGTAAGAGTAATAAATTTGCAAGTAAAAGTTTCGAAAAAACATGCAAAGATAAAGGAAAAAGCCAAGATTCAATGGAAAAGAAACTGAGAGCTAAAAGAATTCTTTCCAGCCCGTTAAGAAAATTTGGTCGGTCGTCTTTGACAATCGAGCCAGATAAAATTATGATAAACTTACCAAAGTGTTCTCCTTGTGCTTGTAGGTTGGCTGCAAGCTCAAAGATTTTATCCAATGATTCCAGTTTACTTTCCCGATTCACTGCAAATCACGAGAGTCCCCACCACGCTGTACGTTCGAAGAGTCCATCGCATATAAACGTACAGATAGACATTAGTTCGAAGACTTCAGAAAGAACATCAATGCAAACTAATTTGTTACCAAATGTAAAACAATTTCAAAAATCACGGTATACACCTCGAAGCAGAAGCGTTGGTGAGTTGTGCAACATTGTCAACAAGTGAAGCAATCTTGAATTATTCGTCTATTAGAACGGAACTATGGTATATAACAAACTGGACTTTCGACATCATCAGTTGAATGCTCGGGAAATGTTATTCAGAAGTTGAAGCGAGAACTATACAAATCGATCCTGATAAAATTTAACAAGCAACTTTAGAGACAAAGTGTTAACTAAATAATATGAATTCCACGTGTCTCGCCGAGTTGTCGTTCCATTATTCTTCCACATAACTGTCTTTAAAGAAATCATAGATTTATACGCACGACACTTATTCGGGCTGTAACAGTGCTAGTGAGACTGTGCACATAAATACATATGCGATATATACATAAAAATTATTATATTTCTAGAGATATGAGATAATATATCTGTGCATATTGAATATTCTTACTACACATGCGTACACATACTGATGCATGCGTGCGTTTGTTGTAAGTCGTTTTCGCAGCGTACGCTGTGAAACATTGTTATGACAAATATGTCAAGTATTATTATTATTATTATTATTATTCTTATTATTATTATTACTATTATTTGATCTTTATCATCATTCTCTTTAAGACTAAGGAGTCGAATATAGCTTACATTGAAATACTTTCTGCTACCACGATTGCTATTATACTCGATTCTAGCAAGTGTGTGGCACTAAAATTCTTCGCTGAACCTATACTCGTTAATTTAAACGTCGATATAATTTTATATTATTATTGGTTGATCAAAAAATCAGACAACTTTGTAAATGCTTTTGTTGTTGATCATTTTATCATATTCTTATGCATTTAAACTTATTTCTCCGAAAGAAAAGAGAATAAGTAACGATTAATAGATTTGTTAATGAATGTGGGATGTGTTTTGCATTGCGTGTTTTTATGACTTTTATAAATTAGGTTCAGCGGTAAAAAAATGTTACGTGAAGTCGCATGATTTTATAAGTAAATCGCTGTCACTCAGACCGGAATATATGATAGTTGTACCAATAATGGAAACATTTGTTTTTGTATTAACCCACAGCAAAGGCCTGTGCAGCGAGCAATGGAAATCTTCCAAGGTAGCAAAAAATTTAGGATAGAGACTAAAAGTTAATGGATAGCGTTAAGAAAATGTGTAAGTGTAAGACGTCATAAAAAACGTTATGTTTTAATGACAATGAATGAGATGATGGTCTTGCAAACAACAATAAGAATAAGAATGCAACTAGATAGGGACAATATTACTGCCAAACTTGATTATGAATTAGTTTATTTCTAAAGAGGTGAATCGTTTGGAGGATCTTGTCTATAGGTATGTTTCTTGTTAGTATTTTTATATCTCGATAATGTAAATACAGTACAATTAAATAATTTTTTCTTTACTAGTGTATGTATAATGTATGCGACAACGTGAAATGACTGTACGGAGCCAATGGAATGAATCGGCGCTTGTACATGTATGTATTTCTCTAGGGATTGTTCGTTTTTATCGTTAATTTTGCATTCTCGTGAACATTTCTACCCGTCCTCGTTGTCTTTTAAACAATAAATTGCTATGAATGTCTTCAAACTACAAGTATACACTGAAATTAAATGTTTGTATAATTGTGATGGTATGAACGAACGGAAAGTGAATATATTTTTATTATCTATTTATGATACATGGCTTCCGTTGTTCGATGGTTTCTGGCTACATCTCCACTTATCTGAAAGTATCTTATCTGCAAGAGGATATAAGATTGTAAAAATTTAATTAAAAAAATAAATTATTGTCGTTATTGACTGATACGAAATATTTTCGTTCGTTTAATCGTAGCTTTGATAATTTTAATTATCGTTATTTATATGTGTATTACTTTTTTTATTTGTTTCACATTGCTGTTGAAAAATTTTCTACTCGATTGTCAAACATTATATTCACTTTCCTCTAGCATTAATCTTTTAGAATAGTCTATGGTACATAATAGTACCGAAATAAAAAGAGTCCGATGCTACCCTTCCATTGGCTTTCACGTAGCCGCTGTTAAATTGATCTGTATCGCAATTATTACGTAACTCGTGAAAAAAAAAATTTATACCGTTGTTCGACAAATGTCCAGTTTTATAAACGGCAGATATTTCAGAGAGGGATTTTATAGAAAACTCCGCAAAGATAACGTATAATAGTAAAATGATCGGTGCTCGCCGAAAACTAGAACCGATCGTTTATAAAACTGGATAGAAACTAACTTTTGTACAGCATATTTCGAATGCATACGCGTCCCCTCTTTCTTCTACTTTCTTTCTCGTTTCCTGTTGTGTGTTTCTCTTTTTCTCTCTTTCTCTCGCTCATTTCTTTTACTATTTTTTACTACCCTATTCTGTCTCTCAATATGCGTCAAGCAATCGACCGGTTTTGAACAGCACTTTCGTCTTTCATAATTGCATCGTGCCGGTAAAATGGTACTCAATGGTCTTTGAGGGGGGCGGGGGTATCACGCGAATCACGGTGCGGTATTCATAACTGTACATAATAGCGTGTAAGTGAAGTATTAGAAATAATACGCTCGATGTTCTGTTCGGTCGTAACCAATGTACTTACGGCAGAAGATGGGTTAAAGAGATGGGAGGGAGGAGATAACAATGATAGAGATTACGAGATCCCCTGTACCGATCGTTAGTGTCATATGTATCACGAAGTGTAACGACTGTAACACAAAATGAATTAGTTGATTAGTTGTCTGATAAGTAAATAACATGTAGCTCATTACAAAATTATTATAGGACAGGAAAGAGAAGAAAGAGAAGAAAGATGAGTATCTCGGATTGAATAACAAAATTACTGTTTTATTTAGTGCATAAAGACATGATACCAAGCGGAATAACGTTATTTCTTACGAAATCGTGTAGAATGCGTAGTCTGAAATACACTTGCTGGGCACCCGATTAGGGTTGTTTTAGAATTTTATACTTCCATCGCACTTGACTTGAGCGTACTGCATTGCGATATAGTTTGTCAAGCCCTGCGACGTTTAAATAGTGTACAATTGTTGTATAAATCATACAAAACGTCATCTGTAGGCCCATATTATTCAAGTCCGCTTATTTTATCGGTGTACCTGGCGATGTCGCCGATGAATAGTCATTTATCGAATAAATCATTTCACGCCGGAAGTATCGTCATCCTTCCGTTTAAGCAATCGGTTATCACGCGTTCGTTAAAGCGGTAGAATTATATTTAAATAATGCAGCCGCTCATTGTCATGTTATTCTGTAAAATCGAAATTGTGTATGTACTTGATCTTGATCCCGTTCCTTTTTCTTTTGTTCTTTTTTTAAACGTCTTTCTCTTTTTTTTACTATCGAACATTAAAAATTGGTATTTGTAATTAATATTACTGAAGTAACAATGTTAATAAAATCCTATAGAAATGACAGTAAACATCATCATGTTCTATCCATTAATAATTTACGACCCAATCGCATATTCATTTTTATCAAACTACGATACAGAATTCTTCCAGATGTGACGAAGTACGTCAAGTTCCTTGAACGCGAACAAACTTTTCGCTTTGATACGCGGTAAAGGCACTATAAATGATCAAAGAGTGCAAATTCTGTGTTCTTTCTGACACGCATAGCTATTTATAAAAGTACATAAAAGTGCGCTATAGCAGCACGCGAGTTCGGAAATTATTTCATTTTTAGTATCGGTCAAGTTCGTTTCGTTGAGTCGAAAGAACAGCAGACGGTCACCGAGCGTGGTTTTAAATATCACAGCGAATAAGACGCTTGCTGTTGCAATTAATTAAAATCCCTGCTAGTTATTAGATAGCCACATAATCCTGGCTATATCCTCGAATAACGCTAATACGATGCAACGTTTGCATTGATCATCGGCATTTTGTCCCGAAGGTCAATGCGTTTCTATGATGAGGGAGAAGGAAATGCTCGAGAACCACGAGCTGGTTCGCTGGACTCGACTCAGCACCTTCGCAGCTCACCTGCGCTGAAACCTGATGCTGACGATAAAAATGAGAACAGGTTACGCGGCGTCAGCTTGAGCTCCAATGGTTGCGCTATACCTTCAGCCAGCCTACAAAGCTACTTCAAAGAAGAGACAAAATTTTCTGCTACTGCTCGTGTCTCGCGAATTAATATCTATTCACGACTGTCATCGGCAATGATTCATTTTATGCGACTCCGAGTTTCGTTTCGTACGCAGTCTACGTAAAATTACAATATAGATAGAAGGTCATTCGTTGTACGACTTTTTTTTAAACCCCAACATTGAATTTAATATTCCAAAAGTAAATTCTTATAAAACGTGTATTTTACGTGTAGGAGTCGCAAGAATGGATAATCGATAAAGTTGAGTGCTAGTAGAGTGCTAAATATATATACTTTTATCATTTATTTTATTAAGTTTATTTATAGATCTCTTTCGTCAAACTCATTATTTATTATGTCGCGAATAGAAATGTTTATGAACGAAACTTTCTTATGTTTGTTTCGAATAAGGTAGAATTACAGTTTTCTTTTTCCGTAACATGTGTTACAACGCGATCGATCTATATTATACCATTTTGAAGTTATTACGTTTTGACGTTTTGAAGTTATTAGAAAGATTGTGAAAGTATTTTAATGAATATGAAACGTTATTTTCTTTGCATAACGATAAATTGCTTTATTAGCAACTCGAACACTTTGCCACGCCCTCGGTGTGCAGCGTCACGCAGTCTGCTGAACAATTGTACTTACTTACTCCATATCACACGCCGCCGTACGTAATGTCCATTAGAGCGTCTACGCGTTGCATATATGCAAGTAGGCGTCCAACTCAGTATCGTATTATTTCAAGAAAAAGAGAACATCTCCAGGTCAAAAGGATCAAAATTATACGTGTCATATATTAAGTAAAATATCGTTTTCCGTACAAACGGTTTTAAGCAAAATTAGCTCATGATAATTACAACGTTAAAATCACACATAGATTAGTATACGTACTAGTATTCGCGCGCGTGTAAATGTTTTTATGAACGTAAATAGACGTTAGAAATGATTATCTTTATAAAGACAAATAGTCGTTAGATAGTGAATTACACGTATTACGTGCGAAAAGCTTATCGTGTAAAACTAATTGTTTTGACGTTTAAAAATTTTCAGGTTACGAGTGTGCTTGTATTAGTACGTTCGTGACAAGTGTCTGTAGGGTCTTTGTCGCGTAAGTACATACTATTGCGTGCAGGATAGGTATCGAAGAATCGTCGAAGGCCGAAGAAGGGACCAAAGAATGGTCGGAAAGGATAGGAGCAGCAGCAGCAACAGCAGCAGCAGCAGCAGCAGGGCAGAGGGGAGAATGGTTGACTGCTAGAGAAAGATGGTGGGGATCGCGGGAGAAGAAGTGGGGTACAGCGGGAAATAGAGTCGGTAGTGGCGGCAGTTGCGTCTCGAGCAGCGCGCGTATTGTTTCGTTCCGTCCTATTCGTGTACCCTCTCGTGATAGCTACCGAAGCTTTTACGTGCCGATCAAATTCGTTTCATTTTTTTTTCGTTTTGTGCTGCGTCTCCCGCCCACACGGCATCGCCAGGGAATTTATAATTACGTGGGACGTCCTATTAAAAAGGACAGTGAGTTCGGTGATGTTTTTTCAGTGTTATTTTTCTGTGTTTAACGTTCGTTTATGGTAGGGAAATAGTTTCATCTCGCGTAGGTTTTACCACGAAGATTTTTCACTAAACACCCATTGGGATTTTTTGTGAGTTACTTCTACGCGCTGAGGGTTGTCCCATACTGGCAGAATACACTTTGTACCGATCCAGACAATATTTCTGGTAAGTTTGAAAAATATGCACTTTTGTTTCCGGCCACATAATCCTCGTAGGCTCGAGTTAGTTGTTTCAAAAGCGTCATCGAATCGTTGATCGTCGACGCGAAGTGCCGGTGATAGAAGACCCTCGTTCCGCCTTAGGGTCTTCTATCACTGTTTCGAAGTTTACGAACGCTCGCAGTCACTGAGTTAGAGTAGGAGGAAAGTGTCGTGAATACGAACCGTTGTCCGGTGCAATTAAGAATGCTGGTAGCGTGCGAGAATCGCATGGCGTTTGGCACGAAGTGCAATAACGGTTAGTTTATTCTCGTTCGTACAACTGCTCTATCCTTTGTCATAAATAGTAAATACACGTGTGCAGAGACGACGCCAACGTCGCGTCGTGTTGTGATATGTGTCAAGTGTTGGTCCTAGCGTGCGTTACGCCTTAGAAAAGCGATTCCCCACTCCCTTCTTCCATTACCATTCCCTTTTCAAAGGAAAAGCCTTTTTCTATATCGTTTCGGAACAATTGGAATAGGCATTTTCGGAGATACGCATCAAGCCATATAAACATACACATATTTGATTTGAACGCTTTCGAACATTTTCATTTCATTCATGAAGGTTGACAAGATTCGCATAAACAGTGTGTTCTCATCGTTCAAAAACATTCTTCGTCCCAGTTCTCACACCCTCGTTTCTTAGAACTTGTGTCCAATACGATCAAGAACGTAAACAAATAGAGATGAGTGCTTGCAATCGAACGAATATTCGAGTTCATTTGCGTATTATTCCGAAATAAACGAACCAATGAAATTCTTAGTTTCATCGTGTCCATAAGTTTGATATACATTCTTATATTTGTTTCATGTCGTTCACACTCCATTACGGATCATTGTAACAGGATAGTATAGTATTTTCGGAGTTAGGGATCACACTAAACATGCGCGCGTAGCATCGATGGAGTGACCGTTTAACGAGGTAAATTCTTCTGCAACGTTTTCACCATGACACGTCGACGAAGAAAAATGAAAAATAAAGCGCACGGTTTGAACGTACGCGTCTAGGTATACGCGACGGAAGTTTAGAAAGTTGTAGCGAGTCGTATATATACATGCTGACCGGCTACCCAGCCATTCTGTACGCTCAGAACCGGTTTCGAGGTTTTCGCCCGAGGGGCCCCACGATTCGAACGTAACGACGCGTGGTGTTCGAACACGATAAGCTTGTGGTCACGTTGGGCCTGTATCAGGCTACAGGGAAATATCCCAAATTGTCGATTATGTCGACTATATTTCTTTGTATAATGCATGATCGTTATGACGATACGAGAAAATTTTTTCTCAAAAGTTTTACAGCGTTTGCAGTTAAAAATAGTAAGGTTAATGACCGACTTGCAGTGTATAATAATATATAAATCGGATTAAAATGTTTGAAATATTTTGATGGTTATAACAATCCGATTACCGGGACTGTAGCGATAAAATGACACTTTAAAAATATTTTCAACAGTAGGATATTTGTACTGTTTCCAGGTGGTTGAAAGTATGCACAACGATAGTGTCTACAAGTGACACCTATGATTTACAGGCGTACGCAGTTCACAAACATAAGTTGCGTTTAAATAGAAATAAACGTCGCGTAATGAGATTCGTGATAAGATTTGTGGCAGTGTTTTCACATTGATTACTCGCGTATTGAACCTTTGCGTTCTATTTTAATATTCACGGTAAGGGCATCGTTGGATATTGTTGCACCGACCATATTTTTCACTTTTCTGTACAAATCTAAATTTAATTCGAAGCATACCAATTATATTCCACGCACTGTACAATAATTACTGCGTTTGTATATTTTTATGATTATATGGTACGCTACATTGCCATGATTCGTTATCTTCGTTAGTAAGGGCTTACTAATAAAGCATGATCTTTATTCGGCATCTTTCATTGTATTTTAATGACAGTCCAGTGGCTGGGAACATTCGTAATTGTCTGTAGCAAATCTAAATCGATCGCTACTATAACGCCTATTATTCGAACGATGGCTGGCTGTTGTTCATAATAAGCGAATTATTTTCTTTTGTAATAACTCGAATGATTCGAAGATCGGTGGCACGCTCTTCTTGCTTCTTGCTTGAATTGCTCATCGAGATATAACAAGGTCCGTTTAGTATGCTCGATGAATATTTTTAACTTAAATGAAAATTGAAATTTAACTGATAAATTCTTCCTTTAGTAGGTATATATGCTTTCTTTTTTTCTTTACCAGAAATTGAACATTACTTTTACGCAAGTTTAACTTTAAATGAAAACAAAGGACAGTTAATACGAAAGCCACTGGAACTGAAAATTAGCGTTTGTAAATTTGGATATCTACGGGCTAAAAATGCTCGTGTATATCATGATATTAATAGCCAGCTAAATTTTTGTTAGGTTTCCAATTGAGGAAATATGATCCGTTGTTTCAAGTAAGTTGGTTGAACGGTAATTCGATAAACAACGGTAATGGAATCTTCTGTTCTATTTTATATTACGAGCAATTAGTATTGTAAAATTAATTGGAATGCTGGTTGTACAAAATGAATAACAAGATACGATACGTGTTTGTATATGAATAATTGGAATAAAGAGAGAACGTTTTACGGTTATTTATTAGCGTATTTTTTCAATGTTTAACGGGTAATAATATCTTATTCTTTCGCGTATTAACGATAATAGTATATTATGTGTGTATATTGACATTACTAGGAGACGAACTTTTCTTTCATTTAGTCACGTTTACTGTTTCTTGACTTTGTACCGTAAGAAAGAACATGTCGGTAGATGTAAACACGAGATGTGCATTGGGATGAGTAAAGTGTGTCATGTTTGTTAAAGAAATATGTACAGTAACCTTTTGCGTGATCCATGAACTTTCATCAAACATTTACAGACCTCTTCGACGAGAGAAAGCTGTAAAAAAGAGGTATTTATGGAAATATATACATTGCTTTGGATGGATCCCTAGCTAAAAGAGAAAGTAACGATATATTGTCTAAGACGCTGCTTATATGTAAATGCTCGTATATAAATGTACTTTAGTCGAAATATGCAGTTGCACTTCGTTTGCCGCAATTGGTTTTCCGAACGTTTTTCAATGCGAATGTTTCGTCCTGAATTATGTCAATTACAACTTACGATTCACATTTTACTGTATAAATATTTATACAGTAGGAAATTTGTGAACACAACAACAGGTTATAGTTAGTGAAGATTGTAACCAGTGATCGAATTGTTTTATTTGCACAGTATATGGTAAGTACGTAGCAACGAAACAGAATAATCTATGCTCGTAACTTTCTTAACACTACCGATAGTTAATACGAAGCTATTTCTACCAAAGAGCAGTCAAAATGACTGGTCTTTAAAAAAATACGTAATAATAGAATATTTTTAGATCTATTGATCTATTGCTTTCCTACAGAAGCAATTCCATGTTATGTAGGACATTTTTGGTATTATTAATCCATCTGGGACCATGATCCCTAAACGATGGTTGGCACATTTATAAAATTGTAGAACCAGTTTTCACTGGTATGGTATTTCTAGCGTTATCATCTAGCGATCTAGCGATCGATCCGGAATTCTCCTGATAACTGATATCATCGTATCGAACGATACGCGGTAAAAATTTATAAAACGTGTGGCAAGTTGTACAAAACGAGAGAACTGGTTAATTGGGGTTGGATAAACAGATCGCGGAACCCTTTTATACTTTGACAAGCACCAGCTATTTTGACTGGTGTTGGTATAAGTCGCCTTGATACAAAATTATTTTCAGTTTGAATACATAAAAAACAAAATAGAATTCATTATATTATTCTTTTGGTTATCGTTGCGAAAGTCATTACATCACTGCGGAAAAAATATAACACGAAGTAGAAATTTTAAAATAAAATTGTAAAAACCAGTCAATTTGACTGGTGCGGTAGTTGTAGTGTTAATCGAAGTTTCAACCGTTTTCCTCGTTCTCTTTAACCGAATGTAAAGCAAGAAAATCGGGGATTCTTTATTTAGATGATATTTTCTTCGAGCTAAATTTTTATACGCAACTCTTTCCATTAGTATCGATGCGTAATGTACGCCAGCGGTTATTTAGGATATTCCTGTGTGCTCGACAATCTTAATCGCGTAGCGCAAAGTTGGCATTATTCCATTCTGGTGATTTGTCACGAAGGAGAGTTGATACCGGTAGTGCGAATAGACGATTCATGTAAATCCTCGAACCGAGCGGTTTTCATATTATTCTAATTGGCAAACTTTGACTTCTACTTGCAATTTATGAACACCCTTCTTGCCATGGTACACACGTATAAATCCTGTCGTACGGCGATGATTTATCGCGTCGAGTCTTCTTATGCTTGCATTTATTAAACTCGTTCGGTTAAAATAGCGAGGATAACGGTATCTCGTCGTCGATTACCAGTTTTCCGAATTATCCGAGACATTCGGTGATTTATCTACGAATAAGTTTAACCGTATAAATAGCAAGTTGCGTATAAGAAATTGACCGTTTTGAATGTCGTAGAATCTCAGAGGTGCGTTAATCTCTAGAAAAAAGAAGATGAAAGATCGACCAAGAAAAAGTGAAGTTAATTCTTAGGATTATACGCTAGATCACGACACGATGCGACGTGGTGTTTGCTGGAGACGTCGTCGTCGATTATTCAGCTTTCGAAGGTGGACGGCGACGTTGCTCTTCTCCGGTCATTAATGTCATCGGGAACAGTTGATACCGCAACACGAGTAGACTATTCGTGCTAAAGCTGAGAATCGTGTAGGCAGGCTCGCGGAAGAGAAAGTGCTGGTTTTACGTTCACATATTATAACGTCGACGTGGAAGTACACAGCGGACATTCGCCAACCACGATCACCTCGCTCTATTCTTTTCGTGTTCTCCATTTCCTTCTTGTCTAGACAAAACATTCCTTCTTCCTTTTCTCTCTGTCTGTTTCTCTCCTTCGTTTTGTTCGTGTTGCTATCTCGATGGATGCCGATGCAAGAGTAAAGAGACAAGTGGAATATTCGGAAGCGTGCCAAGTAGATATTTATACGGTAACGAGAAACGTTGGGCCTGTTTGTGTCGCGTCGTATCGCATCGTGTCGGGCCGAATACGTGGCTACGGTTCTGTCTCGCAAGTTGCATGTCTTAAATCTGAAGCGTAGGAAAAGCGATGTTTGTAACGAGATATCGTTATCCTTTGTTTCTTATTTTCAGTGTTTCTCGCTTGGATTTCGTTCGCTTGGGTTTCATTCATGGCTCACCATTCGCGTCTTTCTCGCTCTTTGCTTCGCTTTCTTTCTTTATTCGCGTGTATTTTACTAATTTGCAATTGTGAATGAAAATTTCTGATTTCAGTATTCTCGTTTGGAGAAATAAGATGGAAGTTGAAATCGTTAGGATCCATCGCCGAGTGAATTTCATTGCACGCCGTACAGCGCTAAAGTACTTTCTTGCGTGCTGTTTTTTCCTTCATTGAATAAGTATGAGGAACTATATCTATGGTGTTCGGTAGCTGGCTATTCGCCGTATGCTTCACGGAATAATATCGATTTTCGAATAAGTATTCTTGTTTCTCTTTATGCTATCCGGCTTGTATCTACGATTATACGATCGTTACTTGTTTCCGTATCTTATTATTATGATATTCATAATAGTGTGCGATGTTTTTCCATTTGTCACGCCATGCTTTCGTGAAGAGTTTTTAAAAATTATTATGCAGTCGTTACGAACGAAGTTGTAGGTTGTAGAGAGTACAAGGCTCGGCCGGAAGAAACAAACTCGTCTCGTTGTTTCCTTTGTCCATTTCTACAGTAAAATCTGTGCTGCTATAAATTAAGAGCAACGACATTTTCTATCTTCGGTCCCTGTAATGAATAATATCGATGTTTTTCAGAAACAATAAATCGGTTCGACTTTGATTAGTTGTTAATTATTCATCAATTATTCAATTATTCCGATATTTTTTCACTTTGTGTTTCCTTTTCATTCGTTGTAGCATGCGTAGAAAATGTCATCTTATACGTTACAGAAACACGTCGTTGTATACTTTCAAGAAAAGATTTTATATCAGCCCTATTCTTCCGTTCTCTTACCTCGTTCTCCATCCCGCAAGTATTCCGTAATAATTTCTCGCGGTTTCACATTTTCTCCTCTTTTTCTGTATATTTTCAATCAGTCTCTGTGGACTCAACCGCAATACGAAACTGTCTTACCATTTACCTTGGCTAACGTTTTTATTAGGTCGTTTCGTAGGTACCGTCGTATCTATCGCCGTTTAACTCTAAAACGTTCAAAAATTCGAGAAACTAGCAAACGTAATAATATAATAGTAATATTATAGTAATATTATATGTTATTTTCTAGAACCATTAGTTCATTCTTCGAACGATTTGTCAATCGGTCTGTTGAAAAATCGTTAAGCTAATTGTACATGTTCGCAGCTATCGTTTCATCGATTTCATGCCATTTATTTCATTTTGTAATTTCATATTAATTACGAAATAACTTTGTATGTATATTCTGGATGCGAACCTACTGTTTACCCTGTTTTACGTTGTTCGCAGGAGAAAAATTGGAACACGGGTGGTCTGTCGAAAAGAAAAGAGTCTGATAGTTTTTCCTTCATTTTCGTACGTATTGTACGTGCAGAGGCTTGCGAGTCGTTCTTTTTCGTTGGCTATAATTTCCATTATGGAGTGTTTGTCTCGCTCGCTCCCTCTTTAATGGTGAGCAAGCAGGCGAAGTGAAGGAAGAACGAACGAACGAGTACGGCTACGGGTACGGGTACTTACTAGCAGCTCTGTCATCGGTTGCCAGAACGGTCGAGCGTGAAGGTAGAAGAACGGGGTGGGAAGAGACCATTACCCACCGAGAGTAAGAAACGGGCAGCGTGGGCCAGGTACACTCGACCCGAGAAATCCTCGTACACGTCCTACTACCGTCGAGTGGACCGAACAGCTTTATATTTCCCCTCTACTCCTTTTCTCGCGCCTTATTACATAACGTACACGTGTAGGAACATGTAAAATGATAATTTCAACAGAAATCGTGGAGCGCGCGTGTCGTCCGTATGACCGGATGGTTGAACGTCAGGCGAACATTTTCGCGACTTGCAGCTTCGCATAATTATGTAACACGCGTGGTTTGAGATGCGTTATATCGTAATAACGCGACCACGGTGATACGGAATCTACACCTCATACGTTACACGTACTCAGGTACCGGCTGCCGCGTATAGTTTTCGCTGGCATTGATTTACGGAAGATTCCGGTTTTCGAATGTGCTGCGCTCGTGGGCGTAGTCCCGATCGAGACGTCGAGATTAGGATTACCGCGCGAGGCGTGTAACGAGCGAGTTTTCGCGCCGGATAATTAAGGCAGAGATATCGGGGGTAAAAGTAGCGCAACGGATGGATAAGGTTTCCTTTACAAGATTCGGGATACGCTTTACACTCGATACTTTGCAACGCGACGACGTAGTTGTACCACGTTGCGAACCAAGCGTATCCCGATCGTGAACGCGATCGTCGAACAATTTCGGTATTTAACCCTTTCGCTTCGAGTGCCGTTTATAAGCGGCTCCATATATCCGGCATCCAAATTATGTATATACAAGTGCTATCTGTAGTCAATAATATATTTTTTCGCCATCGGCAGAACATTTTCTGTTGATTTTATTGACATATTGGATTAATCACTTCTTAACCCGTAATACGTAGTACGATGATCGGACCGAACGTAAATCGTTAAAGTTACTCATTGTTGAAACAACATGAAAACGTTTCACGCAATATATTTCAAGCATCCAAAGGATCGTATAGTGTTTCATGCTAAAAAAATCTATTAAATCCATTGACAGTGAAACGGTATTTCTCATACGGTTTTTACAAGAATTATTCTTATTTAGGACTTAGGAAAACGTATATACAGCAACCACGCACACTGTGCGTATTTCTGGCGCGCGTTTCAGTACTTCGGCGGACTGGACTGCCGAAGCGAAAGGATTAATCCCGCGAGACTCGGCGCCGATACGAGATCACTCGTCTACGTTACACGATCTTCCCTCTTCTTCTTAATCTGAACGCTTTCTCGGAGAAGGCGATACAGATATCGTTCGATAATGAACAATCGTCTTTCTCCAAGTATCGACTTTCACGTGCGTTTATCGTGCGTAATTGGCCACTGGATTAGTTTCAGCAGTGTCACGCGTTTACTCTATCAGACCTTTGCAAACATATGCCTTTACGTAATCTTTTACGATTGGATTGGGTTGGATTGGATTCGATTCGATCCGTTTCCCACCAGTTTTCGGCCACGTATTACGTAGCCGCGGCTATGCACGAACCTCCGGTCGAACGTTCAACTTTTCCTCCAACCACCTTGCAACCACCTACATCCGCTAGTTCCGTGCTCACTTTCCCTCTTTCTCTCTTTCTCTCGTTCGCTGGTTCGCATTCCAACAGGTGCGAAACGCGTCACCGCGCGCTCTGCCAGAGAGGGAGGACGAGCTTTTATCACGTACAGACAGACGCATAGGTTGCACGTGATGCCAGAGGGATCGACCGTTCCTACAAGGCTGAACAAATCCTTTCCTTTGTATTCGACGGCATGGAAAATTCCTGGTTAGTTGCTAATCCGACGAATCGTTGCTTCTGGACGAACAATTTTCCATGAAACTTGCGGTTCCAGCATAGTTATGCAAGCACACGCGTCACTCTTACTTTTGTCACGCTTTTGGCCATATTTTCAGAAGCAAATGCTTTCGTAGACTGCGACGATCTTCTCCATGTGCAAGGATAGAACAAGGATTTCAAAGGACTTCCTTTCAAAATACAGTTCTTCTTTCGAAAACTTTCTTCCAGATGTCCCATCCTTTTCGCGATGGAATAATCGTTGCAGGGTGTGCACTAACGTCGATGTCGTTTTACCAACAGTTCTTTGCAACTTGACTCGAAAGTTGTTGCGAGGCGTTGTTAGACGTTTTTTTTTTAAATAAAAGGCGGCTTTGTCGTTCGTCAATTTGGTCGAATATGGGAACATTCTAAACTCCAACGTAGAAACAGCTGCGTACAATCGGAAGCCGGGTTACCGTTGACCCAGAGTAGTGTGTATTGGAAAATGAACTTTTATCTGAGAGTGGCGTAATGTAATTTAAGGAAGAGAGAAATATCAATAGATATATGGATAACTAGAATATAGACAAAACATTGACATTAGTGTAGCATAGTATCATGGTTACCACGTTCATCGAATTATTCGTTAAGATGATTAATACTTTAAAAGCTTCTTACCGTTTTAAACGAACGCTGTTCTTCTTTTCTTCTTCATGTTTATCGTCCCTTTGCGTAGTTTGAAACTGCATTTTTTCAAGTGATAGCACCGTGTAGGGCTGTAACGTTCGGGATACAGCACTTGTTACACAGAATTGGTGGAAATTATAAGGAATTCATCTTGTTCGCGAGTGTTAAGAGAATTTTATATTTTATTTAATAATTTTTGTTATGAATTAGCAGCATGTGCTTGTTGTGACCAACTTCACCAAAAATCTATATTTTATTAAATCTATTTTATATTTTATTAAATCTATATTCTTTGTTTCTACTCTAGTGTCAAGCAAAATGTGAGAAAGACAAAGAGCGTATATCCCATATCTCATGCAAATGACATAGACTGTATCTTTAAAATGATTAGAAAAAAAATGAATGGTGTAGATGAATGGTGATATAAAGATATTAGTTAGGAGACTATTGAAATGCTTCTAATTTCTATACATATATATATTTATTCATTTATAGGGAAATAAACATAGTACATTTCCTATATATATATTATATCATTTTCAGCGATTTTTGAAACGTTTCAATGAAATCACAGTATCGATTTCGTTGTGTATGTGCAGCTTTATTACAACAAGATGTATATTTTACACTGACGAGTTTCCACTGTTCACATCTGACGTCGTCTCGTAGGAGTTCCGATTATGACATCGATGCGGACGTAAATTAATATAATCTTGTACCGTTGACGTCGACGATACGGTGAAACACACGAACCGTCCTTTAACTGCTAACTCATCCCTCAACTTTGCTCGCACACTGTAAACCCGCTTCTGCACATATACCACGGGTATAACTCAAATTGAACACGAGTTTACACAACCATCCCCTGTAACGTTCAACAAATTTCAGATGCATTAAGCTAATTTCATAATTCGAAGCGTTAACCTGCCAACCTTAGTGCATCAAGCGAGTGCTTGCAATCAGTTGGCGCGACGTAGGATTTGTAACACGGTGCCCTCCGCTATCTATCGCTATCTTGACGTTTTAATCTTCTTTACACCTTACAAGATGTAATCCAAGATCCTTCCACTGGCTCGCGAATAGTATCACCGCGTTTCCATGTGTGTAGATATCGCGTTTGTACGGCTTTGAGGCAAGACGCGCGCGTGGCACATTTTCATGGTAGGACCGCTGCGCTGATGTCTGGACTCGTTGGTAATTTATATCGGGGACTGTACGCAGGCGAACGGTTAGCCTTGAAGTTTACTATAGCCAGGACGGACACGACGCGGAGAGCTGGTTGATGCTTTCCACAATCTCGTCCTCGTCGCTCGCGTAGTAGTACAACACTGGCTGCCGGCATTTCATCGCGTATCCATACGTTCCGTTTAATCTTCGAGAGACTCTGGTGGTATTATGAAATTTTTCAGATTTCTTTCAAACTTACCATGAGAAATTTTTGTCGCCGCGTACGGAGAAAGTCGAAAATGCGGGTATGCTCGTACGTTTCGTAGTGCAATTTTAGGACGAAATCCTTGCGAACGAGTATTTACGTTCGCCCTACCAGTCGGTAGAATCGCTGGAACAACGGCGCGATATTCGTTTGAGTTAGATGATTTCGTTTCATTAGATTGCAGTTAGAGAGGTTAGAGGAGAAGCGTGTTGGAATTCCAATCGAGTTTCCACGATACTTTCGAATAGAGGAATTATTCGTTAAGCGAAACTCGTGATCAGAATTTTATTTTTCGCTTGTTATTTTCTGTCGGACAAAAATAGAAATGTTTTATAATAGCAGAAATAGATTTATTTTCAAATTCAATTCCAGTTATTACGAATGTTTTATTTAATCGCGCTCGCTACTTCGTTTACAAAATCGAATCTGCTTGAGCCGAGTGAATCGTCCGAGTAAAATTATGAGAGAAGTTTGTATTTGTATTCTTTTTTTTTTATCACGGATATTCTATTTGTATGTTGGAAGGTATAATCAATTTCATCTTTCTTAGTACAAGTTAAGCAAACGCTCATTTTTCTCTCTGCGTATATTTATGTCGCCGGGCAAACACATAGGTTAACGAGTATCTATACCCTTGTTTTACGATATATGTTAGCAAGTACCCAGTACAATCACTTTGTATGTCTCGAGCTCAAGTATGGATGTTCAGATCGGACACGTTGTTCAGCTACGACGTAAGATACGTATTGATCCATGGCGTGGATATGCAATGTGTGCATATATACACACGCCGACACTCCTGTATTTTTCTTGATGCTTGCTCAAGTAGCGTTTAACTTTAAAAGAGGAAAATCCATTGTTAGGTAAGAATGGAATTTGCGAACGCGATGAAATAGCTTGCGGAAATAGCTGACGTTTTAGTCACTGAGCTGTCGTGAGTGATTTCATTTTTCAATTAACGTCGTTTTAAATCGTATCCACGTATCAAGTCCACTTACGAAGTTACTTTGCGATATTAAAATGTTTAATCGGGAGAAATATTTTTCATTTGCAACTTAAATCGATAGCAAAAAAGCTAATACATACCTTTATCCACTGTCTTAGTTCTCGGTATGTAATGTGTTTTGTTATTTTCTCGTAAATTCACGTTCGGTTTCAGTTCAATTCTGTAGGTATTTGTCGTCTGTGTACATTCCGTACAATTGTCGTTATTATATTTTTATTAATTACTCGCATAGATAACATCGTTTTTGAACGAAAAGGTATTCCACTTTATGCGAAAGCACATTAACGACAAATAATATCGCGCTGAGTCAAAGGAATGATTAAACGCAGGATGTTTATGTTGGAAATAATTCACGTAAAATGCTTGCGGTGTCTCTGTATTAAAGCACTAAGCGTGTTTATTTGAGCGTATAAATTGCAGCCGCTGTTGTCCAAGGTGTTTTCTTATCACGTTGTGTGACACTAATTGTAAGAACGTTATGAAATTCCAGCTGAATTGTCGTTTGTATCGTTGCCTAAATCGTTAATGACCATTTCGGCACGTGCTTTCTCTAAATCGTTAATGAATAATTACCAAATATTTGTGCTGTTATAATGTTCATCTTGCTCGAATGCAGTATACGTACGAAATATCTAAACAACAGGAATTTTTCTTCAGGCCACGATTAAACGTCAATTCAATCTTTTTATCAAAAGAGACTTCTCATATTTTTCGAGCTTTTAGTAATTTCAGCAGTCCATCATATCGACGCAGTTACAGACGTTTTTCCATCTCCTAGCTTCGTCATACTAATTCCAAGATAATTGATTTCCGCTTGACCGTTGCTCGGTATTCTTCGTATCACCTTCTGAATTATTATTATTATTATTACTATTAACATCGTCGTAGGTTGCGAGAAAAAACGTCAACTGTAAGTAGTAGCATAGTAGTATGTATGCATACTATACTATACGTTGTATGCTCGACTTGGTGAAGTGGACCCATATGGAAGTTCGTGTAATAAACGTACATCAACGATATAATATTCAGTCTAAATTGATTCCAAAGGAAATTCAATTCGACTAACAGGTTTTTCCCCGAACCAAGCTACTTCTATAAAAAGAACATCTCATACCTTGGGTAATTCGAAAAGTAATTGATTGTGCATATTTAAATTACGAGAGGAACGAAAGTAGCTACTATGTCGATAAAAAGTATCTTATTGGGCGATATTTTCCATCGAACGACCTGCTGCAATAATCAATCCTTTTAATTATTTCGTTGGATCGTTTCAAGAACGACAACGAATCGTCCGACTTGTTTTCAAAGAGCACAGCAACTACTCGCATTATCGTTGCAACAACGAAGCTCTTTACTGTTTATCGTGAACGCAACGTGTCGTTTATTGAGTTTCCCTGGACGACCTTATTCCGGCATCATTACGCAAGATGCCAAAACGTTATCTTGAACGGTGTGTCTCTCGTTATTCATTCATGGTTGCGAGCAAATGCCTGTGTTAACACGTGCCACCTTCTCCAGGCTAGGTATACATATATCTAGGAAGCAAAGCGTAGCAACAGCGCTCTCGAGAAAATACACAGGGTATCTCGTAATTGTTCGTGGTACCGTGCAGCTCGTCCTCGCATAACAAAGTTTTACGTCGAAAAAATTTATCGAATTATTCCGCTGCTTGTAGCAGCAGTTACAAGATCTGTATAAAGTTGAATGGTTAGACGCAAGCTACATCGACCTGAAATCTGGGAACGATTTAACACTTGAGGTATTCTTTGAAATTGTTTTTTCTTTTCGCCAATGTGCGCGTGTCATTATCCATTCAGGTGGCATCGTAGGGTCTTTCGTTTCCGATCGAGTCAACCTCGAAGACAGAGGTAGGAAGAAAAAAATATGAATGGTGCTCAAGGCTGATTCGACGAAACTCGCAGAAAAGGTATCGAGAGCCCTATATGCAGAGAGTACTATAAAAGAAAAGTTAAACAGTTAGGATCAAAAATTGCTAAGAATCGAACCAAAAATTTTTCTAACAAGTGTTACCCACTGAAAAAGCATCGGACACGAAGGTCGGAGTTAGAGTTATAGTTAGAGTACCGTAAAAACGTTTACAGTCTAAGGGTGAACTTTTGACATTTTAAATTTTCCCGGGAACGGAAGTCGTTTCTTGGAATCTCTCGTATTCCGGATGTTCGATCACCGTAGAATAAATTTGGTGATCCGAAACTCGAGGTTGCAAGTTATTATCAAGTTGTCCAACGCATTACGCGTAGTTTGCTATGCCGATATGCTTACTGCGACCATTATTTCTACGGTACGAGTGCCTGGAACCCCGATATAAGTCGCCGAGGTACGATGTACTCGCGAAATAAACTTTTCACTCCGAGAAACCTCGTAATTGCAAAAAGACGGAATACCTATATGACTTCCTCTATCACAAACTTAAGTTGCCCCAAATAAAACATTAACTATTTATCATATGAGATTCTTGTTACACTGAATGCATATTACGTGTTGAGAATTATGGATCGTAATTGTCGAAATAAATATGTAAGAATTCATTATAAATAAAAAATATTTTTTATTTATTTAGCACGTGTTTTACAAGATGTTCATAGATAACAATTACATGTGTTTCACTCACTACTCTTCTAGTGTCACTTCTCCTCTTCTTGCCAAGTTACATTTTCTCTTCTTTCGTTGAAAGGGATCCTGTCACGCACGTACTCATAAACTCACACCCACCACACTCACACAGTGTAATATGCGTGTCACTGTGCGGCGGCCAACTCAGGTTGTAACGCACAATATTACACACACATATTTCAATGGAACATCACGAGTTTGCAAGCATATCATCAACCCTTGCGCGCAGGGCAGGGGCCACGCTACACAATTTTCTGTATCGTTCCACTTTTAGTATATGTACTACCAAGGTAAGGTACGATTTGTTTTCCGTATATAAAGCAACATACTACTTATGCTACAACTAGTGAGAAAGCAAATATCTTATAGGCCACCTAACGGCGCGCCGATGTACTACAAACGCAAGAGTACTTATTGTTTATTACATTCTCTACGCAAGCACATTGGAACGAAGTTTTTGATAATTAAATTATAATTTTTCTTAAAGATATGATGCATATACTTGAACTTTAATAATTTACTTTAATAATTAATAATACAACTGAATGTGATATATTTTAAAGCACGGTGCGACACATACACTCACGTCACAATTTTCACACTCATAGCGCGATAGTGTTTTTCCAATTGCTCTTTGTTTTCTATTTTGTAGCGACATTTTCGGCTTGAAGATTCTAAAAAATTATAAGGACACGGATAGACATGTTAAAAAGAGCATCTAATAATAGTATATTTATTTGAACACTTTGACTGCCACACCGAAATCACATGTTTCGCTCAGGACGCCACAGTGTTTTAACATAGTATTTTCTAAGGTGTGTTTATAATAATATTCGTAGATTACCCCTCAAAGTTATGGATGCGAACACAGTGCACCGTTAGATGCAAGATTTCTTCTCATTTTTTTTTATTAATGTTCTAATAAAAACGTTTAATTGTTCAATGGGGCACTTCTTGTTTCAAAGTATCTCCTATTTATCGGTTATATTCAAAATGCCCTAACTGTCAATTTTCATTCAATTTTTGCAATTGTAAGAAGTTCAATCGCTCCGGTCACCAATGACCACCGTGGCGTCACAGGAGAAACCGCGGCGGGTCACATATGACCAACGTGGCAGTCAAAGTGTTAACGATCGCATAGATCTAGCAAGAAAGGTAGGTATTTGAATTTTCCGTGATTCGTGGATTACAACGAGGTAATAATTGGTTCTTGTTGATAACCGACATTTTCGATACGTACAGTTCGTAACTGATTGTCGGTAGCGAAGCCTGTTTACGGGGAGAGATTGTACATCCATCGGTATACGGAAGTTTACCGCGAACTCGAGAAAGTTTCTGCGAACGCAGAAGACTACTATGTTGAGGTTATTACCTAGACACCTACTCTAACGCGTTTACGCTGCAGGCAGGTTTACGGAGGCGGATATGGTGCACCGGCTTCTATCGTGCAACCCTAAGCTCGTTACAGAAATTTCCGACGTTGGCGACGTTTGACGGAATTTGAGGTCGTGCAGTTAGTTTGATTCGTTTTCTTGTTTAACTTTACCCTTGTGTCAGCTAGGAGTAACGCGGCGCGCCAGGTCCATGCGTTGCTAGTTTTATCCTCGCACGCACCGTCACCGCGTCTGTTTCGTGTTTACCTTCGCCGTTTAAAATTAAACTGCAAACGACCGAATCACCAGAACCTTCTGTTGTCTTTTTCAGAAACGACCGGCAAATTTATGAAACTCATGTGTGTTTTGCGATTGCGGTTAGTTCATTTTTATGAAAATCCACCGAATCATTTTTCGGATTAAAAGAGGTGTTTATCGATGCACTTGATCTTCTACAAGTTCGTATTCGAATAATTTTTGTTACCTACCCGCATTATTTGATAAAAAATTTCAGTTAAATTCTCTGTCAAAACTTGGCTAATTTTGTAGATATGTTGGCGAATTTGTTCAGTGTTGAATTAAAATTTTTATGTTTCGTTTCTCGTTTTCAAGTTTCGCTCAATTTTTTTTTATACATTTATATGTATATATACATGCACACTCATAGAAACTTTGTCTGCCTGTCTATATTTCTCTCTCTCTCTCTCTCTTTCTCTCTCTCATCGTTTTGTTCTTCTCGTTTATACATAAAAGATTTTAATTTCTGCATATTTTTTTACAACACATTTTGATATTGTTTCAACAAGTGCCGTAATAAAGTTATATTGTTATAGCGCAGCTTGTTTGATTTTGAGGTTTTCATGAAAATGTTTTCCCGAAATATTGAAATACTACTACAAACGTAGCGTATGTATTCTTCACGGGTTCGTGTACAGGTGTCGTTCAATCTAGAAAAGTGTTGGCAATCCTGAATAATAACGATAAATCGATTGACATGGCTACCATGCTCTTTTTGTCTATCGTATCCTGTTGATTAGAATGCCACGAACATCTCGATCGTCTAAATTATTATAAATTGCGGTATATAAGCGTAGCGAATGGGAAAGTCTGTAACGATAATTCAATTAAATGATCGCGATCAAACAAGAAAATGATCAAATAAATACGTAATTGGGTTCGATATGTTACTTTCTTATATTACTTTCGCCTCGCATGGAACAAAATATACAAAACGTAGAGGCGTTTCTTATTCCTTTTTAATGTCTTGCGTATCTCTCTGTGTGATCAAATACGATGGCATTGAATATTCTATAATTATTTTTCTCTTCGATATCTCCTATACCAATGTTTTTCGACGTTTGACATTTCCAAATCTCGTCTTTAGCGATTCGTGTAGTTTTTACATATTTCTTCAATTCACAAAATATCGAATATCACGTTTATTCGAAAGTTCTTCTCTCCATATGGCAATTTCAAACGAGCGAATTGCATACATATGTATGTATATCGTTTGAAATTAGAAAGGGACAGCTGTGTAGACGGCACAGACGGAGATGTAAAAATACAGGAACATAAGGAATATCTGTGAAATTATGGAGGTTCGCCTTGAGAGTTGGAGTCCGATTACGACGACTGTCTACGATCTCCGATAGAAGGATTAGACGACAGTCGCAGGAGTTAAGCAACCGAGCTCGAGGAACGGAGGACAGAAAACTGCAAGCACGAACTCGCGGTTAAGAGGAGAAGAGCAGAAGGACGATGGTATACCGTTAGACGTACTTACGGCTGCAGCTCGGTTGTTTCCGGTCTTTTACCGCGGTTGACGGTACGGAGAAAGATAGTCTTCGCGCTTCGCCAGGAATGTCGGCTGTTCGTGTTAAATCATTCGAAGATCGAATAATCGACCTTCCTTTTCCTAGCTTCCCTAAGAAGAATGTTTTCTCGGTTGTTAACGAAGAAACACGTCGAGCTAACTGTTAAATTTGCAACATTACATATGTACATGTAGGTACCTGTCAGATACATCTGGGTGATTGATAGTGGCGAAGTTTGCGGTAAATACGATTCAAGAGACGAACATTTTCACTGTCGGCAGAATCCTATTTGTTTGTTGAAATGAAGTTTATCGAATTACTGGAGTCGAATGAATTTTTTAGTTAGTTCCATTTCTCAAGTATTAGTTTAATAATCTGAAGAGTAGCGCAGAGAATGATAAACCGACCGATCGATAGTCCTTTACTTTGCAGCAGTTTTCTCGAAATCCCGCCGGATGAAACGTTTGTGACTGCGCTTCTGTCGTTTTCAAAGCTACGTACATCGATTATTTCGTTATTGTCTTGTTCGTTTGTATCGTTTGTTTCTGTTTCGGTTACTCGATTATAATAATTTTGGACACGCCTTTTTGCCTCGTTTTTCAGAATTCGATTCGTGTTGCATGGGAAAAGAACGGACGGGCGGATGGTTTAATCGTCGCGCGATCGATCCTGTTCACGACAAATCCATTTTAAATCGAGACGAGCATCCTAAAGCAAAGTTTTAAAACAGTTTCAGACTACGACGATCGAACGAACTGTTCCGCCAGTGGGTTAAAAATTACGAAACTCATCGAGAAGGCCGAAACAGCCGCAGCTCGGGAAAGCTGCACTCGTTACCATCGATTTATCGTTGAACGTAAACTTGCCAGTGTGAAATATATACGTGGATGGTTCGCAATCAAAACGGACCAAGTCCACCGAAGTGTCAAATTAAAATAAAATAAGACCGCGACGAACACGACGGGCCATCAATCTCTGACCGAGAAAAATATCCAACCGTTTTATGATCGATGACACACACATATAACACCGTCCACTTCCTTAAATTCCGCTTCGGCAAATATCGTTACAATTTACCGGGGGAAGACTCTGGCGAACCAGCCTGCGAATCAGAAAGTTCGATAAATTTCCAACGTACCCTTAAACCTCGCGACGCAGAGGAAACACGGTTTATTATTCGATGCGAGTAGCTTGGCGAGAATCGTGGCAACAGCATCGTCGTCGTTCTCTTTACGAGCTCGCGTTTAATTCGTTTCGATCTAGCACGAGCGTGGAATATTCAGAGGTTAAGAGAGAAAGAAGAGAGGGCGGAAAAAATAAGCACATTGCTAGCGGTCAGAAGCTGTGGTTAAATAATTTCAGCCCGTGGTCCACACTGGCTGGCCGTTTAGAAAAGGAAAGGGAAAGATATGAAAGGATAGAGGATTTCTTTGAAAAAATCATGAATGGATGTAGGCTCCGCGTTTGCGAAGTGTGTACTTTGAACGAGTATCTCGAAGAAGAAACGACGGCCGCGAGCCCTCGATTCTCACAGCGATTCCACAGCGCCGCACCGGCGTGCCGTGCCGTGGCGCGCCGGCTCTCTTACATTTTCTTTTCCCCTGTTTCTCGATCTGTCTTTACGTCAGCCTCTTTACCCCCCGTTTTCTTCTCTGCCCCTTCTTCATTCTTGTTGCTTCCCTTTCGCTTTTGTTTCTTCCTGTCCCTTCCACAGCTTTCCTCTTTCCTCTTCCTTCTTTCTCGCTTTCCCCAGTCATTGAGGTAGAAGATAGACCAACATGAACGTACGCCAGCTGCCAGTTGTATCCCTCTCTGTTCGCGTGTCGTGTTGCTCCAACGACTGGTTTTCCCTGGACATTTCTCTCTATCTCTTTCCTCTCTTTGGCTACCCTTTGGCCGCTGCTTCCTCTTTTTTCAATCTTTTCTCTTTTTCCCCTCGGTTTAACGGCTGCACACGGGTCAGATCATGCTGCAACCCGGCTGCAAGGAGCGTCGAGTGCTTTGGACTGAAAAGCGGCTGATTTCTGCACGCTCCTGCGTCTTCTCTTTCTACCTTTCGCTTTGTACAGCGCGCCCTTCTCTCTTATTCGATTGCAAACGTGCGTTTGAACGAAACGCTGGTAGAGCTGGCCGCACGAGTCTCGTCGAAACTAGGTTGACAAGAATTTCATTCTCGGCGATTCCGCAAGTTGTTGCGGCCAAGCCAGCATCTGTACCGTATATAGCGTATATACCGGGCACAAGGACGCGGGGATGGAACATTATCCGGATAATACGTTTATAATCAACGAACGTATTGCATAGGGAAACTATTCCAACTCCAGAGTATCGATTTATACCATCTTCGACTTGCGTGTGGTGAATAAATATTTGTAGAGACTATTACAGGCAATGCTTGTAGCGATAAACGCGCGTTTACGACTTTTTAAGGAGCGACACATCGAAACATTCGAGTATACGTACAGTACGTTAAAAATACAAGCGTTACCCACTTGCAGGAACCTGTTAGTCGCAAGAATAAATTCTAGCGGGCAACGTAAAGGCAGCAGAGTTTTCTCGCGTTCGATCAAACTATCGGAAAGGCTCTTATTTTGAAGCGTTACGCGGACCTAAGTTGTTATTGCTTCAAACTAGGTTCGTACATGGAATTTCTAGTTCTTAGCCGATACAGAGTCGTTTGGTTGTAGAAATTCGGCAAACCTTGTAATCATAACGTCGACCAATGGAGTTACAGTGTATGTATCTACATACGTGACGCCCCACGACCGATAAGGTGCCCTTTCGTTTCTTGGTTCTACCGCACAAACAGATCACGTATATCGTAATGCACCTCCGTAAACTAAGAAGCAGAAAACCACTCTTATCGTTAGCGGAACGTTATGAATATGGATATACGCAGAGTTAGCTTTGGCGAACTAAAATAATCGTATAAATTATACAAGGCAAGTTATACGACGATTTATTTGCGCAGCGATGTAAGAAGGATATGTATTGTATAAGAAAAATTTGAATATATGTAACGCACGTATCGCGAGGTGTATCGAGGGCTCGCGTTCCTTTTCATTTTAGAATTATCCCACTTAGTTTCCTACTCCATCGCTCCGTTTCGATATTTAGGTACGTAATAGGGATTATATTTTCCGCCAGCCGAGCTTTTATTAAAGCTCGACGTATCGCGTTAGATACTCGGCATCGGATAAACGGACAGATGGAATCGCAAGGAAACAAATACGCGCGCGCTTCTAAAATATCGTTGGAGATGATAAAACCAGAAGCAGAAAATTCTATTCTACGGGTAAGGTTTTCTTCTATTCTTTGAACGCGATTCCCGTGCTCGTAGGGGTTGCCCTCGTTATCACATGGTTATACCATGTGTGCTCGTTACCAATTCCGTACACGTGCCTTTGTGCAAAGTTGGATCGGTTGATCGCAACCAGCCGGCAATAGTCAAAGCAACTCTGTACCGGCAGAGGAACCGTTAGCCAGGTTTCGTCCAACGAAGAACCAACTGATTAACGCAACGATTGATTGCGAATTCGCAGATAATTGACTAACTCGATAATCACAGCGCGTTTATCAGCGGCGATGTAGCACGTGTGCGCGCATCGATTCGCGTGCCGTGGATGCGGAAGCATAAATAGTAGGTGGAACAGTGGTTCGACCCGGTATCCCATCCGAGGAAGAAGAATATGGCTAGTTCGGCACGCTCGCGCTCCCCCGAACCTTCGATTTGCTTAAGCACCCCAGGGCGATCACGCGCCCTCCCTGCCACATCAGTTTAAATTCAGCTGACGGTCAGGAGAAGGAGGAGGGTGAGGACCAAGGGGTGGGAATCCACGATTACCCAGCGGCTATGTATCTATACGTTAACACACGGGGGCACCAACCACCGCGGGACGTGTGCAAGGTACTAGGGATTCGACCGTATGAATATTCAGGGCTTGCCTTCACGGCGATGAAAATTCGATTGCCCCGCAGCTACGGCGTCTGACGACGATGACGGCCGACGGGGAAGGGAATACGTACCATCACCACCACCGCTTTACACATATATAGCGACAGTGCGAGTACCGGTACTGATTCTGTCGTTGCTCTGTCTCCTGCACCGTCTTCGAGCGTGCTTCCGCCTGTGGAAACTGTGCACCGGCGATCGATGACAATCGTCCACAGGCGTGTGAGGTACTTCGAACCAGCCGGTTCCCACCTACGCCGATGTATAGTATACACACGGTCATAGGCGGCGCTTTCCGATCGAGCATGGAAGACGCCAGTGTATGGCGTCGCGTCGCGTCGCCAGGATAAGCTACCCCGACGGAAATTGCAGCGCTGGGAAGTTATGATGCATTTGTTCCGAGAGATCGGCGGGATTGAATTTTCCTTATCGCGGAGTAGGTCATGGGTCGAGACTGGTTAGATGGGTTCATCGATATGCAAGGAATGCGGCTGACACGTTTGGACAGCGCATTTGCCAGTATGATAGATGCGCGTGTGTTTAACGGTACTTGATGCTCCGTTAGAAAACTTTGATCTCTTTTTATCACCGCAGCACCGATATATAGTTACGATTAGAAATGGAAATTCGAAAAAAGGAAAGCGTGGAAGATAGCGCGCGCGCAGGAGAGAAACAGAGAAAGGCTTCTCATGGGTAGCGTATGTAAGGAAGTTTTTCGATGCGTAAATATTATACGTAGATGGTTGTATTTGTAGCTACACATATCTATGTATAGGTAACGAAAATTGGACGACGAGCGAACGCGTTAAGACACGGCGTCCGGCGCCTATGCGCGTAGCTGAGAGAGCAGGGTGCAGGGAGCACCTCCGTGGCACGGACACCTGGCGTATTACACACATTGGTCACGGTGTGTGCACCGCGTACGCTTGTACCTACGTACGAATCACATATCTATAGTTTACCACATCTACCTATATCCATTTATTGCATCGCGCGCCGGTTGCAATCTTCTCGTCATTCGTTTATCGGATTGCGAGCTCGTGCTGAGGAACGAGAAATATCGATTCGTCGTCGCTGTCGCGATAAAATGAATTTTGTAGCGTGACGCGAGGTAAACGAGAGAGCGAGAGCGCGCGCGAGAGGGAGAGAGAGAGAGAGAGAGAGCGGACGCGTGTGCGCGAGATGAAACGGACAAAAGCAAGGGGGTTAGGAATTCGGAGGAAGAGGCCAAGGGAAAAACGAAAGAAGGAAAACTGCGATTTCGATAGGTTTCTTTCGTAGCAAAGGAAAACGTACGGGCTGAATAGAACAGTGGCAAGGAGGTCCGTAGGAACGTAGAAATTGAACTTGTTCCGGAGACGTGTTCCTTCCTTGGTTTTATCGCGTTATCGTTCCATCGAAGGGGCGAACGAACGATCCCGTCGCGTTGCTTTCGAGGAATCGACGGGGCATCGACTCGTGGAATACGATTATGTCCTTGTGTACGTCCTAGTCTGGACGCGGTTCTCACATTAGGACACATTGTACGATGATGTTACGAGATGATCCACTTTGCATTGTTTTAGCAAATTGCAGCTCGCGACGGCTGCACCGAGGATCGATGCACTACAAAGTTACAAACGTGTTGTTAAATCCCAACTAATCGGTCGTCCATCTAAAGTACGCCTACTTAATGTGCTCATTGTTAAAGATATCGTGAATTTTAAAACCACACGCTGCCGCCTTTCTGCCTTCCTCTTATCTAACGTCACATTCAATTCGAACAACGGTAAATGAATGTACGTAGATGGTAATAATTTTTCTCGATACCGCAACTGGTAGAGCGGCTTTCCAACAAAAATAAGCCTTTGAAATTCTTCTTGCGGTTTTCCTTCCGCGGATAGACGATCGCGTATAACTCGCCGTTATCTTTTCTCGACAGGAAAAAAACTTGCGAATACCGATTTCCGAAAAGTTACCCCTTCTCAGGTATTTTTTCTTAGGTCTTTTCCTTCTTTTTTTTTCTTTGGGAGGGAGGCGGCGGAAGTTTGTCGCTGCGAGCTATAACTTTTCGATGATACTTATCCTCCGGACTCGAGAAATATCATGCCGCGGAAGACCTTGCGTCGACGAAGAATACCTGCACGTGGGTGAATTGGTTAACTAACGGAAATTACGTGAAGCGCACTAACGCGGTCGTGTTCGCTACGGTACATTCGAGAAACTGGACGCTGAAGCACGGCGAGGCAACGTTCCTCGATCTACCTCCTTTTCACGTCGTTTTTTTTCTATCGTTTTTCTCTTGCGTTGACGCTTGGTGCACGCGCGTCCGTCTCGATTCGCGCGGTTTTCGTCTTCTACCGTTAACGCCCACCGTGTATTAATGGTGAGAATTATCCGCGAGAACGCAGACGTAATCGTACGGCAGAATGTTCACTTTTGTATACAGCATCGAAATTCTTCCCCAAGGAAATTACCGGTAGTCGACGAGAGTGGACCTCTTGCCATATACGGTTAACTATACGCGACTGCGAGCTGATTACACGCTCGATTCTCGTTGCTGGTTATTACGGCTTATTATTACGGCTCGCCACCGTTTTCAATGCTACGTTTTTACGCGACAACATCTGGTAAGCTTTAATCGTTCGGTACCTATTTTCCTATCGGACAAAGAAGGTTCGAAGTGGACACTGCAGCGGCGATCTCGTACGGGCGATGATTACCTAAGGGAAGTTGAAATTGCCGCGAATAGCTATCGAGGATTCTGGCGCAGCGGAAGATTGGAATTCTTATTATCATGGTATTTTTACAACATCTTACACTAAAGTTACACCGCGCGAATATTTGCCGAACGAATCGATCAAATATTTGCATTTCGAAATCAGGTTCAACGTATTTTCCAATGTAAATTTGGACACTTTGAGGCAGTGCGAGCTTCTCGTGTGGATCAAATATGATTTCCATAATTAAACATGTGACTCTGGTTGTCTCGGAGAAACACGGCAAGCAAAGAAATCGGTTGAATCAACTCGACGAAGATCTATGGTCGTGTCGCGGTACGAATTTACGCCATTTATTTCATCCACGCATTATATTACGTGGTGTTTTCGTGGATGATACGTAAGATTGTCGATACGCGCGAAAGAAGAACTTCGTCGTATATCGCTGATACAAGTGAAATAAAAAGAATCTGCTGCCGGTTCTGTCGCAATGCGATCTTTTAAGGCTCGAATTGCGACGCGACAACTCGCGTCTCGGAATAGAAAAACGAGAAGCGGGTTGTAAAACAGCCCGTGAACACGCCACAAGTATTTGAATAGCGTAACGATTGTGACTGGCGATGAGATGGTCGAAAATGTCGTTTGCAGGTGCTAAAGTTATAGTCGAGCAGCCACGGTAACGGTTATCTTTGGACGACCTGCGAGACCAATTCTCGTAAAAAGCTGTTATAGCAGGGAGTATAAAATTATAGAGCGAACTAAGTAGCTGTGTTAACTTCTACACACGTTTCGCACTTTGTCTTGAAAATTAGAAAAATCGGCCAGTTCGTTATTATACTCGTTGAGCTTTAATAAAGACGTGAATTACCTTATTGCTGGCTGTTATCCTTGCGAGCATCACCGGTTAACGCCGTAAAGTAGTTCGATGCTGTTCTCTGCTACACGTTGGACATTTTTTAATCCGAAGACTAATTACTGTTTTTTTCTTACGCCTCTCTTAATATTCTCTTTCATCAAAGCCCATATCCGATCTAGCTTTTTAACGTCTCGCGCGTATAATATATTTACTCTGTTTAGGTAATTTGGTAACGTTGCTTAAACGTGCTTAGGTAACGTTGAAACGTTTCGTTTAAAAATATAGCGGCAAGTCGTTCGAGGTATCCGCCTGAAACGTAGAACGATGTAAGTTATTCGAACGATAAAGTTTTGAAAATATTGTCTTGGAAAGGGATCCGAACGGACTACTAATGGCGGTTTGGGCTACCGATTCTCGGTATCTACTATGCTGTCAGAGACAGACTATTTCACTCGTAAGAATGATACACGTTGGAACGTCGGTGGATGCCGGGCGATTAATTATTTATAAGCGATTGAGATTCAGACGGGCTGTTCCCTAAGGGCTGATATCGAACATAACAACCGGCACAGGTATTTGAACGAGCGTAGACAACACAGTGATTCAAGGAGGCATTAAATTTCCACGTTTCCTGCGATCCGACGAAGTGAAGTTGCGACGTTAGACGACGCGAGACCACGTATTCTCTCTATGCAACGACAGTTGCGAAGAAATTTGCAAGGGGAATCGCGGTTTTGGTTACACTCTTTTACATAGTTTGGCAGTCTCGATCACAGGCATTCGTAACGAGAGTAATTTGCACAAGGACGACGGTAAGAGGGTTGGGATCTGAATATTCGCTGTGATTTGGACCATTTCACCTGGTCGTTTCCACGAGAGGTCACCTGGGGCAGGAAGACCACGTTCTCTGCAGTTTCCGTGTGCTTCTGAATATTCATTCGCGAGAGTTGGCTGGCCCGTTTAAATAGCCCGCCACGTTCTCCAGCTCTGTCTCTTTCCGCTATCACGCGCGGCTCCATCTCTCGATTTCGATCTCTCTCCCTCCCATCCCTTCTTTTCCGCCGTTTTATTTCCCCGCTTTCACGTTCGCCATCGTAGTTTCTGCCCGGCCACTTAGTCTTCCACTTCTCTCGCCCCGATAATCCGCTGGTATCGTGCATCGGCGACTTTGTAACACGACGATTTCGTGGCGGGTCGTTACGCTGATAAGTAGCTACACGGAGAAATGGCGCATAACCGTTTTATCTGTGTGTACCCTTTCACCTGTACGATATCGTATATCTTCGATCATACACAACGCCATCAAGATACTATACGTACTTACACAGCTGTATTTGTATACCGCGAGGAAATGGGCTGCGACTCGATAATTCGAGTATCGGCGATACGCTTCGCGTATCCGAATTACAGATATCCCTGGAATCTGCATACGCGGTATATCTAATCGTCGGGGGTCACTGACTCGCTTTGTAGCTTCGTCACGTTGTCACTCGGATTATTTACCGTTTGGGTGTTTGCCCAGCCGTAAACACTCGCCCACGAATCTTAGCCTTTTCCATGCCGACATGCAGTACACTCGGATGGTTAAGACCCTTCGATATTCGACAGACGCCGGGTACAATTCTTGCCCGATTCTTATCGCTCTGTCGTGAGATAGAGAAAGATAGCAGTTACGACGAACCTTTGAATAATTAAGACGTCAGTTCTATTAGTATATTTCAAAAGAACAAGTTATTCGCGCGATTCTAATTTTCTTGAACATTTTTTCGATATCGGTTCTTTCGTCCGCCATAAATAAACTTTCGAGACTCGTAGATAGGAATATATGTTAAAGTTTAATAACAAACGTCACTGCGATAATCAAGGTAAAAGCAATGATTAGATTTAACGATTAGCAAATTTAGATTTCTTCAAGTTAGGATTATCGACATGGAAAGATCTCAGCTGTTATTGGCAACCCTTCTGACCTGGTTTTCGCGCTTTCGATCAAACGTCGTGAAATTTACGGAAAAAATTTGACAAACGACCGTTAAATATTCTCGTCTATCAATTTCGTTGGAGAAAGTTCAAATCGAAATATCGATTTCCGTGGATGTTGGATCTTTACCTTTGATCGATATCGGCCAACTGATGAAACATTCGATAGAACGTAAAAGAAAAACGAAGAACAGAAAAATAGAATTTGGTGTGTACATACCATGTTGGCACTAGAATTTGGCACACAGTTAGTTTGATCGGTGCGTTACACGTTTGTCGGATCTGGTTCTATCCATCAGCCGAGTATATTCTGTTTAATTTGTTATGCAGTCAGATGGCATCGGGTTACTTGGATCGCTACTTAACTTGTCTCGCTCAACTTCTTACTCAACTTTGGTTTCGTGATGTACTCTGCGAGACACGCGAGAACATTTATTCCCGAAAAATTATTTACACTCGACTAGCTTGCCAAGAAGCGTCACACACAGTCGACTAAGGTTCCGGAAACTCCACCTACTTTAGCCAAGATCGACGTTACTTATTAATCACAGCCTGGTTTGAGCTTCAAAGAACGTTGGTAGACTCATTCATGGGCTCGTCGCGCGGATATCTTGTGTACTTCTTTTTGGCGCCTTTCATCTACTAGACTTATCACTCCTTCCTTAGCTCCCTCGGTAGCTTTTCTACTTTTACAGCGGCTTCCGCACGCTACCCCATCCCCTGACCCCTTCTCTCTCTCTCTCTCTCTCTCCTGCTCTTTCTTGGCTTCATCGAAACTTGTCGTTGCGAGCGCAATCTTTTCTCGAAACTTGTCGCAATCGAAGGTAACAAATTCCATTCCTAAACGGCCGTATACGGTGAAGGTATTGCGCATAGCGAGCCAGAGAGTCGACGATTACACTATCGATACGACGGTCGGCTAACGCGAGCCGTTGACAAATTCGTAACAACCCGCTGTGAAAGCCTATTTATCGGGATTACGTTTGTAGAAACTACTGTGCACTCGTGATTACGTTTTCTCTGCTTTCGATCAATCGTCGCGGTGTGTTACGCCAACTTCGTCTACTTGTCTTTCCCTAAATTTGTTTTAGCGAACGTTTTAATCCTTTTAATTTGTTTTGTATACCTCGAGAGATCAGAGAAGGATAAAGTACATGTAGAACGGGCCATTAGAATTTCTTGATAACCTTCAACGCGTACATCAATTTCTCCTAAATTTTTTCTCACAATTCCAGGCTTTTGCGCGTAAATTGCATCGCTGTCGATGGAACAAAAAATGCGAACACCTAAGTACCGTTTATTAATTATTACACGATCGGAAGAGCGAAGCTACAGTGTATCGTTTGAAAGATTTCTTTGGAAGAATCAACTGGATGAACGTTAATTTCTTCGGTCGCTCGTTTCGAAAATTAATTTTTTTGCTGCTTGAAAAGGAGATGTAAATCAGCGATCGATATTTGTTTCTTTTACGCGACGCCAACGAGAAGCTGTTGCAATTGCTTGTTAACACTTTGACTGCCACGCCGAAATCACATGTTTCGTTGAGGACGCCACGGGAGTATTTTTATTATTCAAAATGGCAAAATAATAATAAATTGATGATGTAAGACAACATTCTTCCCCAATGGACCGTTTATTTTATTGGTGGTCACGACTGACCACCGTGGCGTCTTGGTAACAGTTGATAGCGACGTATTATAACGAGGCTTCGTTTATTTCAACAAACCATTCGCATTCGTTATTTCGTCGTAAGCAAAACGTGCAGAATATATCGTTGAAACATGTAGAAGATATTAGGCTGAAATGGTAGAGGTCCGCGAAGAAAATGATGCTTGTGATAAACCAATGGTAGTGGTAGATTACAACAGAGGAAAATGTGCTGTAGATTTATCAGATCAAATGATAGTATATTCTACACCACGTAGAAGAACCCTCAAGTGGTATATAAAATTAGCTTTAGAGTTATTGTTAAATACATCAATTTCAAACGCGATGATACTCTATAAACAAGCAACAAAAATCAAGGTATCTGATTTTAGAATGGCACTCGCAATGCACCTTACACAGTGCCATTCACCAGAGCCGTTAAATATACTTATTCGACAAAGATTGCGACACGAAATGCAGAAGAAAGAAGGGCAAGCGTACCTGGCACGAAAATTTTGCAGAGAGTACTATAAAAAAAATGTTAAACAATTAGGATCAAAAATTGCTAAGAATCGGACCAAAAAAGTGACCACTTATTGTCCAGATTGTATCGATGAGCCACATTTATGTTTAAAGTGTTTTAACACAGTGCATCGTTAGATGCAAAATTTGTTCTCATTTTTTTTTATCGATGTTCTAATAAAAATGTTTAATTGTTCAATTGATCACTTTTTATTTCAAAGTATCTTCTATTTATCGGTTATATTCAAAATGTCCTAACCGACAATTTTCATTCAATTTTTACAATTGTAAGAAGTTCATCATACATGACCAACGTAGCAGTCAAAGTGTTAAGAGAGAAGGAGAGTCCTGGTGAAGCTTCGAGGTTTCGCCAGTTACATGGAAAGTCTCGATTATAACGTGTATTGTTTTCGATCAGAGGCCGCTTACCATTGGTACTTTGGCTGTGGGTTTGTCACGAGTAACAAAAAAATTGAAGCCACGACGTCTAACTAACCGCAGAATCGCAAGATCGCGACGTAACTCATTTTAACATACTGTATATCCTGGTAAGAGCCGATAAAAAGATGTAAAACGTTGGTGCTCGGCGAGAGAAAAGTTGGCAACGTTTATCGACAGGTAATGCTTATGGGTATTGATATGCAGTGAAAAATCGAGCGTAACGTATTATAGTATATGTCTGTGAATTCATGGACCAGCAACAGCGCAGCAGTGCAATAGTATTGTTCGCTGGACTAGGTAAAAGTGAGAACACAGATGGATCGCGTCGCTGCATGGCGATCGCACCTTACCGATTTAGCGATCAGATAAATATCGCGATACTAAGACGGGATGTCGAACAGGACGCCACACGACGGTGTAAACACGACGCTAGAAATAGAAAAGTTTCGAAAAGACCGTATTGTGACAGTGCAGAGTGAAGGAAGAGGAGAAAGGGCGCGGTTAAAAGGATACACGCGCTTTTTCATAAGTACGTAGAAGTAGAATCGTTGTTTGAAAGTCTCGTCGCTACGAGAGAAACAAACGAACAAACAAACAAACGATCACGAAAACCATCGAGAAATCGCGAGCAAGATGCGATTTTGCTTCGATCGTCGGTTCGTTGAACCGCGAGAAGAAAAAAAGAAAAAATAAGGACTGATCTCGAGAGATTATAGAAACAACCTAGAGAAAGTGAAAATCGAAGATTTAAAAGTAGTTTGGGATTGACCTAGTTGTTCTAAACATCGTTCCAAAATATTATTTCGACGTCGTACTTAATTTAGGACATAATTTGTGAAAACTGTATCTGTGAAAAGACAATGGACATTTCTCTGTATTTTAACAACAATAATATACAGCATAGTTGATGAAGGTGATTGTCGTTGCCCGTGAATTTTCCCTGGCTCGTTTCGTCTCTTTCGCTTGGTCGTTGTTTCCCGCCGAAGCGTTTCGTCAAACCTCTATTTCCTCTGTAATCTCGCTCTCGATTTTCTCGCGTTTTCCCATGGTCGTTTGCTCGTTGCGTTTCTTGGCCTGTTTTTGGCCCGAAAGCGTATAAATACTATAAATTGATGGTAGATAAGGTTAATGTACCGAAAGAACCGATCATGTCGTTAAAATCACGTTTCGTTCAACCGCCATTTGGAAACACGTTGTGGGATTGCGCCTGCAGCAGCGTTTTCATTGTTATCGCGATTCTATGGCCCTTTATACAAGGATTCGCCTGTTATTGTTCTTTTTCCTCTTTACAGAATAGCTGCGTTTAAACGGCATGAATAAAAGGTGTCTTTTGTTTTCTTTTTTCGTTTTACGCTTTCCCTAGGTTTAGCCGATTTATATGAAGAACAGAATTTGCCCTATATTCTCACGGTTCAACGACCTGATATTTTTTCACGGACTTGTATCGAAATTCGATGAACGCTATCACTCGGCTAACGTAACCAGTCAAAGTTAACCTTCTCCGGTGACTCTACGTGATTTCTTCCACCCATGTGATACACGTGGCCGTAAGTGAATTTGAAAGAAAATGATCGAACCGAGAGAAAAAGAGAAAGGAAACGCAAGGAGAAAGAGACGCACGAGTCACCGTGCCTTAATTTTCTTCCGATTCTAGCGACTCACGTTCCGCACCTTCGATTATGTACTTTGCTCCGACTGCGCTCGTTCACCGCGTACGCGTTTGCCTACCACGAGAAATCTGCCCTCTTTACTTTAAGGCTTTGGAATCCGTTGAACACTGGATTTTTCCAACGTGACACCGATCCGACACCGATGAGGAAAATTAAATCGGATTCTTTCCTATCTCGCTTAGGGTTTCCGATCGGATCGCGACGATCGTATCGATGCCGATGGCTCGTGATTCGTGACTCGGCCGACGTAAGAGAAGAGAAAGTCGGGGCAGCGTGGCGCTACCATAATCGCGCGGGGAAACGAAGCCGACGCTGGTTGGTGGTGTCCACGATGCTGGAGGGAAGTAAGTCTTGATCCACGGCTCGTCTCGTGTCTCTCGAATCTGGAAAGTAGGCCGAGCCACGCCTAACGGTGACTCTCTGTTTCAGATGCGTATAGCGCGCCTTTGTCCGCCACATTTTGTTCGCGTTGCGCTGCACTTCTCCCTCCTGTTCGACCGATCCTCCGCCACCGTTTTGCGAAATCTACGGTCGCGCGGACGAGAAGTGGCGCATCGTCGACGAGCGATTCTTGTCGAAAACGATCGTCCTTGTTTCAGGGTTGACGCGGTTCGACACGCACCCGCCCGACAAGTTAAATTCGATATCAGATTTTACATTGTACGATTTTTGATTCGCCGGGACAAGTCTCGTTATACCGATAGCATTCGTCACGAGAGAGTTATAAAAGGGAGAATATAGAACCGTGACAAGTGTGATCGATGTGGAATCCTTGAGCGGAAATTTTGAATAGTAAGCGCAAATTCAGATACGACAAATGAGTGGTAGGGTTGATTTTGCACAGTCGAAGAATGGAAACGAGATTAAGCCGTACATTTTATGCGCGATATACGAAATGGCTGGTACAACGGTTGGCGGCGCGTTGTTAGATACGCGGCACGATTCAACGAAAACCTTGTAGGTATAAGTACCTACATACGTATGCATAGGTGTACATCCGATTTGCCACCTAATCGCGAATGTATTCGAAGTCGTAGCAGAGCAGCACTGGCTGCTGCGAAAGCTGGGGGACAAATAGAAGCTTGAGCTGGCGACCTCTCTGCATAATGCATACCATCGTCGCCTTCTTCATCGTCGTTGCCGAGCTCGTTCGAGTCGGCAGCGGTCTTCTACCGTTCCTTCGTTAGCCTTTTAGCTTGCCTGCTGCCTTCCTTCTCCTCTCCATTCTCCTTCCTTCCCCTTCCTTTCCCTTCCTTTCCATTCCTTTCCCTGCCTTTCTCTTCCTTCCTCGATTGCACCGTCTCGGTTGCTATCGTTGGCTCAGCTGTGTAAGAAATGGCGCGTATAACTTGTTCACGAAAAAGAACAATGATATGTACCGGTGTTTCTTTTTGTAACATCGTTTCATCCAGCGTAGCCAGCGTTTGTTAAGAACTGGCATTTTTAACGCGATCGTGCGCAAAACTTATTCTTACGACGGTGACAAACAAGATGTTCTCGGTCGTTCAAATATCGCGAAAGAATAAAAATTCTTTGCAACTTTTGCAACGCCGTACCTAACCATTTCCTACCTTGACGAATACCCGTTCCTTACCTTTTCTTTTACTAAATCGCAGAGAATTAACACTAGAACTACCGATAGTTAACACGATGCTATTTCTACTAAAACCAGTTTAAATGACTGGTCTTTAAAAAATAACAATAGAATATTTTTATATTCACTGATTTATTAGTTTCTTAAAGAAGCAATTCCATGTTATGTAGTACATTGTTGGTATTATTAATCCATCGAGGATTGGCACATTTATAAAATTGTAGAACCAGTCATTTTGACTGCTGTGGTATTTCTAGCGATTGATCCGGAATTTTCCTGATAACTGATATCATCATATCGAATGATACGCAGTCAAAATTTGAAAAACGTGTGCGAAGTTGTACAAAACGAGGAAACTGATTAATTGGGGTTCGATAAACAGATTGCTGGATACTTTTACACTTTGGCAAGTACCAGTCATTTTCACTGGTATTGGTATAAGTAGCCTTATTATAGCATGGCTACGTCGTATCGTTGCGTATCGGTACTTTTGCCTAAAACATCATTACAAAAATTCACCGTTTATTATGAATACCAAAATGTATTTAAAATTGTATCTTGGGTTTAATAAACATCTTTAAATAAATAAATAAAATGGTATAAGTAGCCTTGATACAAAATTATTTTCAGTTTGAATACATAAAAACCAAAATAAAATTCGTTATATTACATACTCGTTACATCATTGCGGGAAAAAATATAACACGAAGTAGGAATTTGAAAATAAATTTGTAAGACCAGTCAATTCGACTGGCGTGATAGTTCTAGCGTTAGTGTCGCGGTTTGATGTCTTTGCTATTGCTATTTTCGTTAACGTCGTTATTGGTTCGATTTTAAGGATTTCCATATCTCAAATTCAAATTTGTTTCGTCGGGCTTGTTCCTTTCTTAAAATGGTTTGTTTGTATTTTTTCAGGAATGACGATCGGAGCGGCGATGACGAGGATTGAAAGTTACCGTTGACTCATAGGATACCCTGCAGGGCCACTCGCTACCAAAATGAGCACATCCCTGCGAATTTTGGCACTGATCAGCTTAGTTGCGCAGAACGTGGCTTGGCCGCAAGATCCTGTTCCTAGGCTGCATGTCAAACATCGTGAGTAACTTTGCCTGCATAAGCGTGTAACAAAAATCGTGTTATTTTATATAAAAAGCGATTGTTCGTCTTATACCGGTGTTTAAGCGCTTTGAAAAAAAGTATGGAACAATGGCTATTTAGCCAGACGCATTTTTACCGTATAACGTCGTTTGACGTGTAATGTATCGCTAAATTCGGTTCGTCGTTCGCCTTTGCGTGCGAAAATTTAATGAAACGAAGCCACACACTCACCACGCTATTTTATACCTGTATCGAATTATTAAATTGATCCCGCCCGACATTTTAGGATATATGTATGGATATGAAATTAAAATTAAATCAAAGAGCTATAGCCAAATGGATCTTCCATGCATTTTACGCAAACGCGCGTCGCGCATTCATTGTACGTCATTAACTGCGATGCTGGAAATAATCGCGCGTCGCAATTTACTTTCTGTAGAAACGATCGTCTGCAATCATTCGCTTTCTTTTTCTGCTTTTCCCTTCTTCTTCTTCTTCTTCTTCTTCTTCTTCTTCCGTACCCTTTTCTTTGGCCGAGTTTCTTATCATTTGTCGATCGAGTAAATGCAGTTCAACTAAAAGATGTTCTTTCGGCTGGATCCGAAAACGCCGTTCCACGCCGCGGAAACGCAGCGAAATTAATTCCGTGGATTAACGGCCGCGTTCCGTTATCCCAAGAGATTCCCGTTGAATTCGTTCCACTTAATTACTATAACGCGCGACAGATTATCCAGAACAATAAGGCACGTTTCACGGTGAATTCGATGGAAAAGCTTGCTTCGACTCGTCCTCCTCGTTCTCTTTTGTTCCTGGTTCGCGGCCGTCTTTCATCCGCCGAAATCTAATCTTTGTCGCGTAAGAACTACGGAAGAAACTAACAGCGGCATTACGATGACCGATGAATCGATGGCAATGAAATCGGCTCGTTCTCCTTTTCGTTGGATCGCCTTCCTTCCTTCAGAAGTTAATTTATTCCTCTTTTTTGTCCACGTTCCAGTCGTAGTCTCTCGACACGGTTGTTTGCACGCGCTAGCTTACCGAGAACAATAACGCACCGTACCGCGGCAATTCGCCGATAAGAAAAAGTTACTTCTCTCGCATCTCGCCCGATTCCGGCGCTTCTTTCACGCGGATCTTTTCACACGGGAAATTTCATTTCCTTCGCGCGAGATAAAGACATCGGTGACGACGAGCACCAGCTCGCTAGAAATCACACGTTTACCGGTCGAGTGCAACCGATCGGTAGGTGAACGCGTCGAAGGTTATCGCCGTGTGAATCGAGAATCCTTTACCTGGAAGAGCATCGTCGAAAGAGAACGAGGGTCAGAGGAAGGGCGAAGCAGAACGTCGGCAAAGGGACTAGGCGGGGTAAGAGGAAAGGAATTGTATACAGAACATGTAGAGATACGTCGCGCGTTGTCGCCGTCATCGTCGTCGTCGTCGTCGTCGTCGTCGTCGTTGTCGTTGTCGTTGTCGGCTGTTGTTGTTGGCTGTGTTCCGTCGCAGTCGATTCAAAGGCATTTCCGCGCGACATGAGCACGCTTTCGCCGCACCTGTGGATTTGGCGGTCTCGCACCACGCCACGCCACGCCGTTCCGTTCAGTTGTGCAAGTGCCATGCCGGTATTAAACGCAATACGCCGATAACGCTTCATCCGGCTAGAGACCAGGATAAACGTCGAGCGGATGTCGATGGAAAAGGATAAGAAAGTATCGGGGAAGCGTGGGAAAAAATCAAAATACATTAGACGCTGTCGGATGTTTGAACACGTTTGCCATCGCTGGCAAGTACAAAGCGGCGGTGAAAAGTTAATAGTTAAACGATATTTCCATCTGGCCTCTGTGTATTTATTTCACGGTAGTTTACGTTCTGTAGGTGGTAGAACTTGTTCGTTTCTATAGTTGTTGGAAGAGGTAGTATTATACAGTTGGTTGGAGCAGCTAGAAGATTACGTTACCGAGAAGTAACCAGCTGCGAGACAAATACCTCTCGTTTGTGTGCTTAATCCACGCGTTCCAAACGAATAATCCAATTCGCTTAATCGCTGTATTTTCATGCTTTTAGACGATTGACTAGCGCTCTGGCTAAAACTCTAATTGCTTTGAACGGTTAATTTAAATAGAGGATGGAGAAGCGATTGGAAAGATCTGCGTAGGATTGCTAGCAAGTGCAAAGCAAACTAACGATTGCCGAAACACACAACTAGAAAGCAATCTATCTCGAAATGATATCCTTTGTCGTGAAAACTGCAACAGACGTAACTAAACTTATTTTCTGAAATAAATTTATCCAGGTACTTTTACCGCGCACAGCGACATATAACAGCGCAGATACGTTTGAAATGCCGCAATAATTGGCATATCGGGTGATCCGATGAAAGCAGAGACGTTACGCGTGCGACACGAGCGATCGGTTAATAGAAAGAGACAAGGAAATTGAAAACGAAAATTCAAGTCGAAGACAATGAAGTGGAAAGAGGCAGAAACGTAAGGGGATAGAACAATAGTGGGACAGGTGGGGAAGGGAGGGCAGGTGGTCGGCGAGTTTAACGACCCTGCGAAATCCGCGGGTGAATCTGCCTCGAAAGCTTCGAGTCGAAGCTTTTGACACGGATCAAATATTGGCGTGTGTCGTGTCGATCGACGCGGCCACCGCGTTGGTCCGCTTTGGTAAATCCTATTGAGTATTCAATTACGTCGGGAACGACCGGGATACATACGTAGTTGGCTGACTCTAGCTCGGTTCGGATGAAATTGGACGGCCGTGCCGCGTACAAATCTACGGCATGCGATCGTGTGCTTCGTGCTTTCGGATGCATTGCTCCAATTGTGTATATGTATATTATGAAAATATACTCACGGATAATCGGACTATAGTTATCTAGGAGAGATCGAATTTTAGCAGTTTCTTATCGCTTTGTTTAAGAGTTTCTTTTTGGATGGAGCGTAGAGTTTAGAGGAAACCGAGAATGGCTGGATGAAAGTCAAGTAGCACGGACTTTTCGTCGTAACGCCGATTCGATGTTTTTTCAAATGTTGGACAAGTTTCAAGTAAACAGCTTTTTTAAAGTACTTTTGGAAAGTTGTGGTTACGAGACTAACTTTTTACGATACCTGACTTTGTCGCTTTTAACAGTTGCCACGCACACCTTGCTCTCGTAGATTTCTCCAATATTTCCAGGCAAATAGTTGCATGTAGCAGCAATTTACGTTGATCCTGCGAGCATTACATCCAACTAACAGTCGTAAATATTAGCTACGTTATACACAAGTTACGCAGAACTATCTAATTTTCTTTCGTTCTAGCGACAGTTCTGCAGATGTTTCCATAATTCTATGAAAAAGCATCTCTTCGCAGACTGCGAGGAAAGAAATAGTGGAGCAACAAAACGCTGATTTTTACTGTGTCAAGTTACACGATGCTAATTACCGACGATATCGCAACGAGAATTGCTTTACATCTGAAGCTAGTGTTGAGAATTGTGGATCCTAATCGCCGAAATAAAAGTAAAGGAACACTAAGATTACACTTAGAATTTATATTAAAATAGTTGTAGATTTATTTAATTTCAACGAGAATTGCTTTACATCTGAAGCCAGTGTTGAGAATTATGGATCTTAATCGCCGAAATAAAAGTAAAGGAACTCTAAGATTATACTTAGAATTTATATTAAGATAGTTGTAGATTTATTTAATTTCAACGAGAATTGCTTTACATCTGAAGCCAGTGTTGAGAATTGTGGATCCTAATCGCCGAAATAAAAGTAAAGGAACACTAAGATTACACTTAGAATTTATATTAAAATAGTTGTAGATTTATTTAATTTCAACGAGAATTGCTTTACATCTGAAGCCAGTGTTGAGAATTATGGATCTTAATCGCCGAAATAAAAGTAAAGGAACTCTAAGATTATACTTAGAATTTATATTAAGATAGTTGTAGATTTATTTAATTTCAACGAGAATTGCTTTACATCTGAAGCCAGTGTTGAGAATTGTGGATCCTAATCGCCGAAATAAAAGTAAAGGAACACTAAGATTACACTTAGAATTTATATTAAAATAGTTGTAGATTTATTTAATAAACGATTTCCAGGATCTTCGTCGATATACATTTGCACGCGTCTCAGCATCTTTTATACCACACTGCTAACGGAACAGTTACATTCATCTGTGTTTTGGGACGCTGTGCACACACATACTTCCATACACTCATATTCACATACGTCATTACTACGCGGCTAATCTAGGCTAGCACACAAAATTATACATATGTCAATAGCTAGAAATAAGGTATCCGCGAAAAGGGGAGGCAAATTGGTCGCAGGGACGTGTACTGGCCGTGAAGGTGAAAACGTGGCATTCGATTTATCGGCGTATTCTCGTTTCATCGGAAGACGGGAACAAGCGAAACGCGTTACAGCAGTGGTGCAAGATTGGGCGAACCGAAGACGCTGCGAGTGAACAACCGTGAGGGAATAGAATATATTGTCACACTTGGTACACGTACATACAGGTAGCGTTCATTGCAGCGGGAATCGGGTGCAATAATATGACGGTATGTAGGTTAGCCATTGCATCGCAACCAAGGAAGCCATACACTCGAGTGGCTTTTGCCAAGAGTAAGCTCGTTAGGACTCGGAAGAAGTTTGTTAAGCTGCGAGAACGCGCGTAGTCGTCAATGGTCGTCCGAATATGCGGCTGTTGCAGACTTATACAGTCATCTCTGTGTCTATATCGCTATAACCATTTCCGATCATGATCATGAAAGCATCTTAACTGGCTTTCATTGGCGCGCAAATTTACACAACACCGGTACATTTTGTATCCGATCGAAACGATCGTTCGAACAGCACAGGTACATTTTGTACGCTTTTCGAGACTCTTTGGTGTACGATTTTTGTTCGTGTAGAACGAAATTGTACTTAATACTTAGCCAACTAAATAGGGAGATCTCTCCTCTGTGAAGAAGAGGAAGGGAGATCTCGTTTTTTGACTTTAGTAAGGCGGTTTCCTTTTTTTATTGTTACTATCAGTTATCGTTTACCTGGAATTCTCCCCAATTAATTACACCGCTTTCATAAAGTATAGTATGTAATAGAATACAGCAATTTAGTGGTGTTAAAATTAATTAAAAAGTTACAATTTCAATTATGACTAAATAAAGTTATAATCGAACGGTAGTACACTGTAAAAAATATTAATAACATTATGAATTTTTAATTTCACTGGTTCTACAATTTTATAAATGTGTCAACCCTCGTTTAGAGATCATGGTCCCAGATGGATCAATAATACCAAAAATACTCTATTACTACGTATTTTTTATTCTATTATTACAATTCTTTCAAATATTGTATTTTTACGAGCATTTTGACTGGTTTTGGTAGAAATAGCTTCGTGTTAACTACTGGTAGTTCTAGTGTTAATGTTTTTAATTTTACCTAGATTTTTTAGTATATACTTTTAATTTTGATGTTTTGTATAAACGATATGTGACATCGTTAAATAAAATCATTACCGCAAAATATAATTAACTATTTAAATAATTTTTTGACTTCTTTGTTCTTTAAGCAGTGAATATTAGTCCTCGATGCTTGGAAAAATGCACGGTGGAAACGTATAGCTCGTTGTGACACACGTCGTTGGCTAAATGTTAACACAGGAATATCTGCGAAAAAGGTACGCAACGCTGAAGAAAATCTCTGGCAGAGTTCCAAATAAAACGACATTACCAGTATTCTATCGTTAATTGGAACTTGCGCATTTCCCTAACGGGTGTCTTTTCGCTAAGAAATTAATCCAACCGATTGTCTTTAAACTTGCCCGGTTTCTGAATTTGTAAAGGGGTTGAAGTTTCTAGGAGTAGACCAAGTCTAGAGAAGCGTAGTTAGACATGGTAGTTTGCATTCACGAGGTATTGTATTTGTTCGATGTTGGAAATTTGTGACGGTGATACGGCCGTTAATCATTGATACATTCATCAATGTAAATTCAAGCGAGATATTAATGCACGTTCGCGGCGCAGTCAAACTATCGTGCAACTAACGGAACTGTTTTCGAACGTGATTCCAACAATAGTTAAATATTAACGCAATCAGCCATAATAATCGGCCGCTATCTTTGCTTGTGACAACGGTTTTACCTACCGTTCGAATCTCTACGACATTCCTACAGGTATACATTTGAAACGATGTTGTGTTATTTAGACGAGTAAACGTTCAACGTGTAGGTTGTATTCGCATTTCGATAAAACGATGCGTGATTCATATTAGAACATCTGTAAGCAAGTGAATAGTCGAACAGAATTGGCGCGCGTGGAATGATTTTTTTATCGTTTCGCAAAAAAATGCTTCCGATATTTATTAACGATCTCGTGTAAACGTGCTGGACGCAAACGTCGGTCGAGAGTTTTACTCGGCGCCTGTATGTACGTAAGTACACATACGCTGGCTGAACGAGTATGACGCATGGTACAGCTACAACAGGAACATTTATCCTCGTTATCCAGGGCCAGACTCGCGCCAATATCGAGAATGGAAAGGTGAAACTACCCTGGTGTAACGTTGAATGGTAACACCTTTCCACTGGAACTCGTCCTATAAATGCATTATCGTTTTGCAAATCTTTTCGCCACTCTCTGCCCGCCGATTTTCTTGCAATGCTACGGAACGTATTCCTTCTATTCCGTACAGTGTATGATATTTCCGTCTAAATGGCGCAAGAAGTCGTATTTTAAAATGTAAGTCAGCACGACGACGGTTTATACGAGCCGTACAGATGTTTATTCCGATGCAATTCAGCTGCATGCATACACAACGCGTGACAGAACAGGTAGCCCGCTTCTATTAACTGTTCTTGTGTGTAGCGAGCATAACGACCGCGTTGGGTACCTGGACTCGCTGTTTATTTATAGTTGAAATTCAGGTACAATGCCGTCGACATGCTCGAGATTTTAACAATTATTACCCCGGCGTACAGGCCGAGTTAATTCATTCACGGACCTGCCGCGTCGCTCGCTCGCACGCGCGTCTCTGTGTGCGTGTGTCACGTTAAAAAAGAATAGAAGCGAATAGAAGCAGCCAGCAAGATAATTCAATTCTTCGAATCCTGCGTGCAATTCGGAATAATAGATTTAGATAACGCGGTGCCAGATTACCATTGAAATTATAATCAGAGTTTAATTAGTGGCGAACGGTTGGCGCTATGTAACGACGTATCGATCGCCAATCGTGTGATATTTAAATCCGAGCGGAATTCTTGGAAAAATAGCATTCACGGAATCGAGCATTGTACGTTCTCTCGACTAATCCGGAAATAGCATAGTGATCGATTGCAACCGGGCTAGCTTCGTATTTCTACTTACTAGTTAATCTTTCGTATCGCGGTTTAAGATCTCCATCGGAACAGGACCTGATCTGACAGAAGTTCGCAAGTTCTAGCAAGTTACACATGGCTCGTACATCTGCAAATCCACTTTCCTACCGATTCGTATACCGTGTTATCATAACTGGTGGGCTACGTGTTCCGTTTCACTAAGGAATATCGTCGATTTCGTTTGCCAATAGCTTTTCCATGTAATTACCACGTTAGTTGAACGTTTATCGATCGGAGAAGTCATCGATTTTAATCATACCTTAACTATCGATGAATCTATCATTTCTAGAGTGCAGAGATAAATTTTATAGCGGATATTGTTGGTCGCTAGGCTGTCAACCTTTTCCATTTCACAGCCTGTTTTCGGGTATCTATTTTTTGCAAACAGGTGGCAAAGAATGGTCGAAAACGAAAGAAACGGTTTGCGAGTTCCAAACGATTGCAAGAGACTCGAAGGAAAACTCTGGCGAAGCTGATTAGATCCGATTTAACTAGAAACGTTAGCCGAACAGAGTGGTAACGGGATAGCGATTATCATCGAAAGGGACCGACCGCATCGTGATTTCCATTTGCTTTTTGATCCGGTCAACTTTGACCATTAACAAAAGCGAGCGTGGAACTACGAAGATTCGTTTCGCTAGATTAAGTTATCTCTATGTAGTTAGAGAGTTGATTTAGTAGCTGGAATCGTTGAAGCGGTAGCTCCGTTTAATAGTATCTAAATAATAGCATTTTCTGCCTCAACTAAAGTCTTACGTAAAATGAAAGTGGCAACGAGATGGTAATTATCGAAACTGTGTACTAGCTTTTATCAAAAGCTTTTAGGGCTTTTATTAAAGCTTCCAGCGCAATCTTGCTAACGGTTTAGTGCTCTCACCTACGGATAGTATCTTACGCGCGTATTCTCCTATAATTATAACAATTATCGATATTATTTCAACAGGAGTTTTTTTAAAACCTTTATTTGTTTGCCATAAAACGTGGAAAGGTTTTTATCGATACGTGGATACTTTGAAATTGGAAATATAATATTCTGCGAGCAAAATGTCAGTAGAATTAACGATTAGTTTTATTATTTATAGGAAGATACGTCACGGAGATATTTATCGGCTGGAATCGTTTTAACGCTACTAATTCAGTTTTAAAAGCTCTTTTTCACTATCAACGATTTATGGCCAATTTTTCTCGTTACCGACAAAATTATTTCATTCTATTATATTTGCAAACTTTAAAATATCGGCTTTATGCCGAAATCACAAAGCGTCACTGCAACTTTTGTTCGCGTAAGAATAAATAAATGAAAAATTTGTTTAACAATATACATATTATCTTGATTATCCTGAGATATACCATGCCGATGGTTAAATTAATTCCGAATTGTCACGGAATTATTTTTTACCGACAAAATCACAAAGTCGAAATTTCATACGATACAACGATATGGAAAGGTAAATAATTGAATTTTTCGATGCCGAAAGGTTCGTACGCTACATACCTAGGCCCGTCATCTCGAAATTTTAACGCACTCGTCCATCAGCCGTATCTTTAGGATCAAAGGTACGCTTAAGTCGTTGTTGGAACGAGCTTTCATTGTCAAATAAATAATAAATGCGACTACGTCGATCGCCAATTACACATAACGTAAACACGGTTGATTCTACAGAAATGAGAATTATTTGGCAATGATTTCGTTCGTATACTTTTTCGTTCAATTTACGAATCGTAACAAGCTGTAATTTTATGGGCAGAGGACATGCTATCAAAGCGTCAACGATGTATACCTTGTAGAAAATCAGCTTTGTCAAAAAACTTGCCAACTCTGTACGAAACTATATCTAGCGAGGAAAAGCTGTCTATTCCATAAAAGATTCACATTCGGCTAGAGCTTACGCATTGACGGTCAACCGCCGCGGTGTTGAAGCGGAAACGATCGAGTTTTCCAAGTTGAACGAAGCAACGATTTCTATGGATAAAAGAAGGAAAGGAGGAAGGAAAAGGGAGAAAAGGAAAGTAAAGGAAAGAACGGTTTTCGAAGTGATTGATCGTCCCGCGAGAACGACGCCGCTTTCGTCCTGTGAGCCGCCCTGAGAGCCGTCCGAGCGATCGTCGCGTCGCGTCGCGCCGCGTCGCGCCAATCCATGACCCGCACACGTTTCAGGACGCCGTTTCGACGGATAGATTTATTAATGTCCGGGGATAGAATTCTCCGGTGGCAGGACTGACGGGAAATCAATAAGACGCTGCCGTGATAACGTTATATTAAGAATAAATAACGATTTACGAGCAGCTTAGCCGTGGAGTTGGCGATCGACCGATGGCAATAGAAAAAGGCAGACATTCACGTTCCACGACGATCGTCAAGCGTATTAAGCTACTTTTTCTTATTTTTTCTCTTTTTTCTTTTCGCATATATGGCATAGGCGCGAGATATGCGTGAAACCGAGGCTGGAATTTGCCGATAATCAGCAAGCAATAGGAAATCGATCGATCGGCAACGACAAAAGAGGTTATAACGAAAATAAATATGTATCGACGGAGGAAAATACAGTTTGTAGTGTTAGGACAATGTACTTGGAAGCGGAACGACGGGACCATGTTAACACTAGAACTACCACACCGGTCAAATTGACTGATTTTTACAATTTTATTTTAAAATTCCTACTTCGTGTTATATTTTTTCTGCAGTGATGTAATGACTTTCGCAACGATAACCAAAAGAATAATATAACGAATTCTATTTTGTTTTTTATGTATTCAAACTGAAAATAATTTTGTATCAAGGCTACTTATACCAACACCGGCCAAACTGACTGGTACATGTCAAAGTGTAAAAGAGTCCTGCGATCTGTTTATCGAATCTCAATTAACCAGTTTCCTCGTTTTCTACAACTTCCCACACGTTTTTCAAATTTTTACTACGTATCATTCGATATGATGATATCAGTTATTAGGAAAATTCCGAATCAATCGCTAGAAATACCACAGCAGTCAAAATGACTGGTTCTACAATTTTATAAATGTGCCAACCCTCGATAGATTAATAATTCCAACAATGTACTACATAACATGGAATTGCTTCTTTAAGAAACTAATAAATCAGTGAATATAAAAATATTCTACTGTTACGTGTTTTTTAAAAGACCAGTCATTTTGACAGTTTTTGGTAGAAATAGCTTCGTGTCAACTATCGGTAGTTCTAGTGTTAACTAATTTTGAAACGTCGTGTTTATAACGCAGGCAATTCGATCGTTCCATTGCGGGAAATATTTCGACAAGAGAGAAGGCTAAGAAAAATGTGAAATTTCGTACTTGATATGTATTTACGTTACGTCGTAGAACGAACGGAAAGAAGACGTCTAGTGGAAAGTCGCTTTGAGAATCGTCAAGTTATATCAAAGAAATATATATATATATATAAACGAATAATAGATATGGGATCGTTCCGAAAAGCTATCGAGTTGCAGATATTCGCGTTCCAGTTACGACGGGACGTTGGTGGTGGAAAAACGGGGCTAGAGACGAAGACAGGAAAGATCTAGCCTTGTATAATTCAAACATTCCTCTTGGTAACATATCGATTAAGCGCGAAATGGCAAAGCTGCACGGCAAAATAAATATCCGGTGAAAAAAGATCGCCCGAGGAGAAAACCTGGCCTTTTACGAACCTCTGTATGTACACTGGCAGGCGCGTATTTCGAAGATAGATAACTGGGAATATCGAGGTACAGGCAAGCACCCTCTCTGGTTGCTTGTGTGTAAGTAAGCCACGGTCCGAAACATGTAGTAGCAAGCAGTTATGATCGTCTATGCCAATGCACCGACACGAGACACGAGACACGAGACACGTTCATAGATATGCACGTGAAATAAGCGGGGATAAACGAGAGGAACGTCGTTCACGGGTGATAGTACGCGATCGCATACGTGTGTATAGACAGCTGTGTGAATGGTTGGTTTGGGTGATGTGTCGATGTTGGTGTGCGAGTGGGTATCCAACGCGTTGCTTTGTGGTAGCTCGTCAGCGACATGCTTCAAAAGTGCCATCGCCACTCGAAAATTTGCAAGCAAACATTTAATCGATGGCTTTTGATATGCTTACTTTAATACACTTCCATTATTCTCTGTGCAATCGTGTTCGACCAATCGATATTTATTATCTTTTCTGTTTGACGCGTTTAGTCGTTCGGTTGGATCGTCGATGGTTTTTAATCGAACAGCTTTTATCGGATATATAGTTTACGAAGCGTTTACGTCGCATCGGTTCCCTGATTAAAAATCCTCGAATATATTTGATTTTCACGTCCGCCGTGTGAATTGAATTTCCATGGAAACCTATGATAAGTAGATTTGTAAATAGTATCTCGTGTGTCTCCTCGGAGAATTCGTAGGAATACCAGGAAATTCGTAATGTAGCGTGAATGAAAGAATACCGGCAAAAGTAAACACGGAGCCCGTAAAAAGAAACGAGGTGGAGGTAGAGAAACGTCTTCGCGTTAATCCTGCGCATTTTCCCAGCAATGTCTTTATCTTTATATCCCCCGCATTAACATCTACCAGCATGAAAGAGATCAAAGTGAATTTTCTGGTTATCCGTGGGCCAACAATCGCACGATCGTAGATCACAGGGAAAATTGCGGATGCCATATGGTTGCCGTCGCGCACAGCGCGATGCTAGTTGCGACTAACGATATAATAGCCCAGAGACACGGGTTTTTCTAGACACACCGATGCACAAAATAAAAGAGATAAACGGTACAAACGTGCGATACGGATGACTATGTACAGGTATATGGAGAAGAAAGTTTAGATAACATTGGTGGGTATGCAATAAAGGCCAGAGGCTGATAACGAGCGACGAGGCGCGGTTGAATACAAATTTTCGTTCGGTACCGGCGTGTAACGTGGAGCAACGCTCGCGTGATAAGTTTGGAAAAAAGAAAATATCACGCGCGTCGTGTCGAATAAGTTTCGATCCGTGCACGATGCAGATTGGTCGGTGAAACAATTTTATTAAATTATTATCGCGTCCAAGCGTGTTTGCGCGACATGCACGGAGAAAGGAAGCCTTTCGTTTGTCGAATAAACCGCGGCGGACATCGGCCGATAAATATTCGATTATCGGCACGAGGCATCGTACAGGAGAATCACAGTCGAGCGTTAGCAAATATTTGCAAACGAAAAGAAAAATATGGAATCGCGATCGGGCTTGAAATCGCGTGATAATACATAAGTATTTGCGATCGGTCCGTGGCTTGACGTCCAGTTAATTTAATGAAACTCTCGGTCGAGATATTTTTCATTGAACGCTCGACCGACGAGAGATTACGCGTCGATGCAATCCGCGCGATCTGTAAACCAAACGATGGGAAATTGAAAGCTGTACTTGTCTGCTGTATATTGGATTACGGATGTTTCGAGTAGGATGGCATTAAATATGATTCCGACCTTTCTCCACGTCGTCGCGTTACGTAACTCGTGACAAATCAGTTCCTACGATAATTTCCAATTTTTTTTTTACCAACGAAATGCCACGTGTCGAGTGTCACGTCGGAGACACAAGAAATCACGAAACCGATAGATCGCCGGTGATCTCTTCGCGTCGCGGTTCGAACGTTTCACGAATAAGGTGAAAAAATTGAACTTTGTACGCGATAATAGAATTTATTATGCAAATCCAACAGAGTGACTGTTCAAAGTGTTGCAACAGAATGATTCAAAGTGTTACAAGAGACTGATTCAAAATGTTTTAACAGACTGACTCGCTTATTTTGCTGGGTTTTTATACTGACGTTTTAGTCCCTCGGAAGGGTTGTCGTCTGGTGTATCTCAGAGGCGCCTATTCCGTTGCTATTTGGTTATTGTTTGGATGACTGTGGTATGCAGAATGTCTAGCCTATCCTATTACTGTTTCTAAGCGGATGGTTTTCTTGAACGTGTGACGCGAGCAAAGGACTACTGGTATACAGAGACGGTGGAGATGATCAAATTGGAAAACGTGAGCGAGCGATTCTGCGAGTTAAACGATGGAAATTGGGTGATTTTTCAATCCGTTGCGTTGACTGCTTTTCCGTCGAAACCGTGTGCCCTTTTTCTCCCCAATTTCTCAACGAGCATCGCCCACTTTATTAGAAGAAGGTAGACGTTCCTCAGACACAGCGTGATCAACAAACATAATCGCGAACTGTAACGTTGTAAATATCGAGCAAACTTTCTTCGTTCTTTGCGATCGAATCAAGAACGGACAGTGAAAAAGTTGCTCGACTAGATGCTGGCTGCCGTTTAAGTCACTGGAATATCGTGTTGTTAAATGCGGAAATAGGCATTAAGCCTCGCAGCCAGTCAAATTAGTCGCATTAGACACGGAGGTTAATGAAGTTAAAAGCACGACCAAATTCTTCGTGAAAATTTCTGTTATTCGAGTAGCATTTTTACAAGTAAAATAAATTCGTATACGTTTCTACGTTTGACAATTACGTTGTTGAAAATTAGAGTTGTATCGTGCGTTACATTTCTCTTTTTATTTTTCTCACATGGCTTCTATCTTGTAGCTGTATCAAAATACAGCTGCGCGATATTACGAAGATGAAAGTTTTAAGTAGTTCATTTTTCTTTAGAAAATGGTATCGAATGGTAGCTTTTGATAAATCCGTTTTAAGAGTAGATGTAACAGTTGATAGCGGAACTCGTTAATTTTCATCCGACCGAGGCAATTTTCAAAGAGTTAGGTAGGTGTACGACAAGCACGGCGAATTTACAAAGTGATTTAATTATATTCAAACACACGGCAAGATTAAAACGTAAAGAGTATTCTAGAGTACACTTGGTGAATTGGAGAAAATTTCACTCGACATAGAAAATCCAAAACGCAGAGGTGCCAACTCCGGCGAGCAGTTAGAATAACGCGGTGAAACAGTGCGTTCTTCTACTTATCATTTCATCGAGTTGTCAGCTGGAAATTTCATATACAAGACAAAGATTAGAATATCTTTGAACGTTACGTTGTACGTGTACAATCTCTTCGGAGAATCGTATCGTTACCATCTCCAAACGCATCCGCGTTTAATTTTCTGTCTTACTTTTATTAACATAATTAAATTACAAACGTCCGCACGTTTCCGGCGAGAAACAGCGCGTACTCCGATATAATCAACGGTAGCTAGCTTTACAGGAGGAAAACGAACAGATGAGACAGAGTATCCAAAGACCATTTCGGAAGGTAAAATTTGACTGGACGTTAAAAATTGCGCAACGAAATGCCGCTAACGAAAAGGCGTTGAAATTATACAGCCGACCCAAGGGGGAAATCGAATACGAGATGCAAATCAGAAATTCTGCGTTGTATTTTAGCGGAATGAGAACCACGCCGGTTTAAATCGTTGAGAGTATACAGTGTAGAATGTACTTTTCCTGATTTCGCGACCAGTGCTCTCCAACGTCACGACGCTACTCTTCTCCAGTTCGTGGACGACAACGAGCATAATCGGCCACCGCGACGGACTGGTGTTGACGTCTTCGTAGTTTCCCTACAATGAAAACTTGCCCCTTTTGCGAGGCAATTTACCCTCGCGTTCAGAGGTGTATCTCCATTAGCGAAGAAAGCAGCGTATGTACGCTTGGCTGGCGGAAATAAGAGAATTTACAATTCACGCGTGGAATTTCAGAAGCTTCGTTACACGCTTAGGTTATATTCTTTTCTCTTTTTCATTTACGAGTCGCGTATACGTGTGTCGAGGATCCTCCTCTAGTCGCTTTCATTTCTTCCTGTTTCCTTCTCTCGTTTCGTTTTGCCGCAGAATGAGCGAAGAAAAGAGAGGAATAATCGGTACATGTAAGAGGTAGATTTGTTTTGGCTCTTTATATCTTTGTTTCAGTTTACTTGATAAAACATATTCCGTGCTCTTACCTTTCGTTCCCATGAAAATTTCATCTGCGAAACGAATTAGAAAATTCTGAAAAATTTCTGCACAATGTTCATATTTCTGATGGCATAAGGTATCCATATGTTTCTCGAGATCAATAGTCTGGCTTGTCGCGGCATTCATATTTATTTGGGTCAACTTTTACAGAACTTTCGTAACTACCTTTCTCCTTATCGATACAGTTTATTTTAAGATGGATCATCGACCGATGATTTTGTTGAAAATGACAACGTGAGTTCGCGCTCGCCATTCATACGCAGTTGTGTTAGTTACAATAAATGGTAACTAGAAGATAGTTCCAGATACAATCGATAGATTTAAGTTGTTCTTTTGTTTGTATCCCTAGTCCATGTAATTAAGTGCAATAAAGGTTTTTCGCCTCAGAACGGTATAATAGATTTATCCAAAGAATAAAATAATAGCTATTATGATCCTACCTCTGAATACAGAAATAACAACAGATTTTTAGATTTGTAGAGCTGGCGACTGAAATTGATCGCGTGAAATGTTAAGGTGATTGTTTTCTCGGAAACTGGAAATTATAGGTGAGACGAACACGTGTCATTAACACTTTGACTGCCACGCCGAAATCACACGTTTCGCTCAAGACGCCACGGGAGTATTTTTATTATTCAAAGCGTATAATGGCAAAATAATAATAAATTGATGATGTGAGACGACATTCTTCCCCAATGGACCGTTTATCTCATTGGTGGTCACGTGTGACCACCGTGGCGTCTTGGTAACAGTTGATAGCGACATATTGTAACAATACTTCGTTTATTTTAACAAACCATTCGCATTTGTTATTTCGTCGTAAGCAAAAGGTGCAGAATATATTGTTGAAACGTGTAGAAGATATTAGTAAACAGTATTTGCTCGTTTTCTATACAGGGTGGTTGGTAACTGATGGTACAAGCGGAAAGGGGGTGATTCTACGCGAAAAAAGAAGTCGAAAATATAGAATAAAAAAATTTTTTTTTTAATTTTTCCATCGAGACAACGATCTACAGTGAGATCCGTTATAACGTACCGCACGCGTACCGAGCGAAAATTCAAAGTCGATTTTCTCGAAAACAAAGCCTCAAACGAAAAATTTTCATTCTATATTTTCGACTTCTTTTTTCGCGTAGAATCACCCCCTTTCCGCTTGTACCACCAGTTACCAACCACCCTATATAATAGTAAGGTACGTTCACACTTCTAACTTCACTTATATGATTATAAAGCAGCATCGACGATTATTTTCTAGGGTGTGTTTATAATAATATTCGTAGATTATCCCTCAAAGTTATGGATGCAAGCACAGTGCACCGTTAGATGCAAGATTTGTTCTCAGTTTTTTTTATTGATGTTCTAATAAAAATGTTTAATTGTTCAATGGGGCACTTTTTGTTTTGAAGTATCTTCTATTTATCGGTTATATTCAAAATACCCTAATTATCAATTTTCAACAATTTTTATAATTGTAAGAAGTTCAAGCGCTCCGGTTTCAATGACCACCGTGGCGTCACAGGAGAAACCGTAGCCGGTCAAAACAAATTATGTCGTATTTGTCGATCTGAATTTTTCAGAAAGTGAATTCGATGCTGGGTTTTTCAAATGGAAGTCGTATTGAGATAGATGCAACAACGATGCCACACGTTACCGAATTTCATTGGGAAACGTGCGAATAAAACATAATATTTGTGCATTTTGGCCATCTCTTTCTCAGAAAGGTCATGTGCAACTTGTACACATATCTGCGTATTCTCCCGTTTCTCAAATACGGTAACATGTTTTATTTGTATATTTTTCAACAAACTCCGTACAGCGTGCGACGTAGTCGATATTGTTATCGTTATACAGGTCTATGGTACTCTAAAAAAGCACGCGGGTTCTATAAAGAATAAGTTTAACAAAAAAAAAAAAAAACCAAGAAACGAAATTCCATAAACTAATTAAAAATTTCACAAATCGTTTGGAAGATCAAAAATAATATTAGGCGTATCGGAGTCACGTTGATAAGGTTACGTACGACGCGTTCACACACACACACACACATATTTATTTGTTTCTACATGAACAGAGAAAAGTCGAGTCGAGATTGAAATACCAACTCTTTATAAGACGAAATTCTTTCAATCATAGATTGGGTATTAAATCGGGGAAATCCGTAGGACGGGTGAAAGCCGTGGAAAAGTTCTCGAAGACGGTCAGAGAAAGAAGCTTAGCCGTTTTTTTGATTAATTTATCGTTGGGATTTTATCGGAGAAGATCGTTGTTGCTCTCGTGCCTAAGCTCGCTGCATTCGGGTTACGCTGTTGCACGTGTATAGGCGCACATCTACTTCCCGTTTTTCATTTGCTTCCGACGTGGCATGGTAATTATAAGTAGAGCCGGGTAACGTACTGCAGCTCGTGAGAGCGACGCCTTAAAGCACGCGAGAAGAAGAAGAAGAAAAGGAAGACGAGGAAGGAGATGGAGAGGAAGTAAGGAAAGAAGAGAAGAAGAAGCAGCCACTCGGTTCTTTAAGCGGCACCCTCGCTCGTATACGTATAAGCGTTGTTTGAAAAGAGGCGCGAGTAGCATGCCTCTCCACTCTCTACTGCAATTGTAGATACATACGTAGCTTTTCAGTTCAATCTCGAGTGCACTTCTTTCCTGTTGTACGCCACGCACGACGATCGAAATTGTTATTAAGTGGCTTTTCTCGCGACACGCTTTTCCTTCCACCACTCCCTTTACAAAACTCTCGTTTTTCTATTTTTTTCTGCCTCTTTCACTTCTCCTTTTCTTCGTGTATTAATTTGCCGGTTCGTTTATCCGTTTACTCGTCTCTACGCGCTTTTCCCATTTTCCATCTTATGTACCTGTGTATTTTACAAGCGATTTTTTTGATAGAGAGGCTTCTTTTAACGCAACGTTTTTCGTTCAACGAACGCCGAGGTTTCATCGAATCGCTAGAAATCTCGCAATCTATCGCGATTGAATTCTTTGTACGATGAGCTACGAATGAATTTGCTCTCCTATGAAGCGTACTTTATTTTGGCGCTGATCACGCGATGGCGCTTTAATTGAACCAAACACGAGAATTCACGCAGTTGCATCCTGGTTGTTGATTATTACGATACGGACACAGATGTTAGTAAATCAGGTACACTTGAAAATAAAGTTCTGAGCAAGCCATTGCGACTGCATTAGCAACTTCTCAAAATTACGGTTTCTTGCAATAGAAATTTCGATAACAAGATCGCAACAAGTGCGACGAAACGAAGGTTTTTGTTTGGCGCGTCTACCGATCAGACACGTTCGTCGTGGACGACTCTCTCTCGGTTCTCCGTTGCTCTCGTTTTTAGGCGAAAAGAAAGTGGTGCGACACGTAGCATCTTTCTGCCGACTTTTTATCACGGGTGAACGTTTCATTTTTTCTTGGTTTTATACGTTATTTCGTGATACAGTCGATGCGAGCAGAGGCTGTATACACGGCGTGTTGAATATAGAGTGGTAAAAAGTTTAAGAGGGGCATTTCTAGCAGATTTTTCCAGTCGTTCTGTGTAAAACGTTGCAAAGGAAATACTCGCAACATCTGTAAAGTTTACCGTTTTAGACGCGAAGCGTGTAAGCGTTACTTTAAGGTAAACAGCGAGCCGCCATTCAGTGCGTTTCAGTACGTTCGTATACCTTCTTAACTGTTTTATAAGGCTTCTTAGCATGCGCTGCTTGAACCGAAACGAAACCGTCGCGTCGACGTGCTTGTGTATTTTTCTATCGCCACTCGTTTCGCTATGAAACACTTTCTTGTATCCAGTGGCGCGTTTTCGCAAATACTCTCGGTCCGAACTCTCTACCCCGTGGGAAACGTACACGCGCGCCTATCTTCTATCTATTAGGTTGTCCAAAAAGTGTCTTTCTTTTACAGACACGTCTTTTACAACAACGCATCCTTATACAATCTGTCGAACGTTGTGATCTTTATTTTGATAGAAAAAAATAGATCACACGTAATTCGATGAAATAAGATAAAAGGGAAAATGTGGTGCATCGATTATTTCCTTATAAAACGAAAGAAACTTTTCGGACGATCTGATATAACGCTGTTGTAAGCGTTAAACGCCAGGAAATTCTTTTCCCACGAAAGGACGCTGTTTTCACGGTTCTCGTCTCGACTAGAGCTGTTTCTTTCTCGTCGTTGTTTCCATTCGAGAATCTCGAGGCTGATTGCATTTCATAAGAAATAGAAATATCTACGTGCTTTTTTCAAAATTCCGGCCATATCGAGCCGTGAGAATCGCCATTCTCCGTCTCGAATAATATCTGCCGACTTCCTATCCTATCCGCGGACTTTCCACTTTCGACTTCCGACTGCTATTTCGCTCACGCTAAAGCTTCCGGTTATTTAATATTATTACGGACAGTCAGTGGTTCGCGTACCACGTATTTTACCTTTCTCCGTGGACCCTCGATTTACGCGGACGATTAAGCTCCGCGTGTATACAGCGTGACGATCAAATACTCGCAATAGGTGGACTAAACTCTAATATCTCGCCGAAGAATGAGAAAGAATCATATCGTATGTGTTCGTCAAGGTCCGACGAAACTCTTTCTTCTCGAGATATAAACGCTCGTTACGAGCTTCGAGGTTCTACGAGACTAGTTACGCTTTTTGCGAGTTATTACCGTTATTATTAGGTTGTCCGAAAAGTTTCTTTCGTTTTACGAGGAAATAATAGACGCACTACGTTTTTTGTTTTATATTATTTTGTCGAATTACGTACGGTCCATTTTGTTCTGTTGAGATAAACACCGCGACATTTCACAGACTTGGCTTTACGTTTGTACGAAGCTGCACTGTTGTAAAAAGCACGTTTGCGAAAGAAAGACACTTTTCGGACAACTTAATATTATTATTATTATTGTTTACCCTTTGCACTCCGAATTTTATTTCAATTTCGTTAGCAACAGCTCCCAACGTTTTTAAGTGTTTTATTTGAAATTTCCTTGAACTAAATAAATAAAGGAAGAATCTGATTCACTTAAATACCAGTTTTATTCACACTATTGTCGTATTTTGTAATTTTTAAGCGTATGATATATCTTGAGACAATTTCCAGGATGCAATCCTGGTTTTCTTTTCGCAAAAAAAGGTGAGATTAAAGAATGTCGAGTGGGACTCGACAAAGGGGCTCCTGAGATAAAAACTGATGTCGAGTCACACTCGACATAGGAGTGCTAAGGCTTAATACTTTATGCGGTATTCTGGAAAAATGTTAACTACTGTTAAATATACGGTAAAAGAAGCAATGGACACTATAAACGAAACGTTATGAGAGTGTTTTTACATTACATGCTTGGATAATACGAAACCGTTATCGATGTATTCGATGTAATATTGGTCGCTTTGAATCTTTCGCAATCGCTTGAAAAACACCTGGGAATTCAGGTTGTATGGTTGTCAGAGCAGCCGGTCCCCAGAGTGTTAACGGGATAAACTTTGAGATTATAAAGATGCGATGCAGGGGAAAAGACATTACACACGAAAATACATAGAAAAAGAAAAGGAAGAGAGAAAGATATAAACGGAGGTCTGAAAATCACGAGGAATGAAAACTAAAATTCGTTTGACTGCCACGTTGAAATCACATGTTTCGCTCAGGATGACCAGAGAGTATTTTTATTATTCAAAGCATATAATGGGAAAATAATAATAAATTGATAATGTAAGACGACATTCTTTCCCAATGGACCGTTTATTTTATTGGTGGTCACGACTGACCACCGTGGAGCGTTGGTAACAGTTGATAGCGACGTATTATAACGAGGCTTCGTTTATTTCAACAAACCATTCGCATTCGTTATTTTGTTGTACGCAAAACGTGCAGAATATATTGTTGAAACGTGTAGAAGATATTAGGCTGAAATGGTAGAGGTTCGCGAAGAAAATTATGCTTGTGATAAACCAATGGTAGTAGTAGATTACAACAGAGGAAAATGTGCTGTAGATTTATCAGATCAAATGATAGTATATTCTACACCACGTAGAAGAACCCTCAAGTGGTATATAAAATTAGCTTTAGAGTTATTGTTAAATACATCAATTTCAAACGCGATGATACTCTATAAACAAGCAACAAAACCAAAAATCAAGGTATCTGATTTTAGAATGGCACTCGCAATGCACCTTATACAGTGTCATTTACCAGAGCCGTTAAATATACTTATTCGACAAAGATTGCGACACGAAATGCAGAAGAAAGAAGGGCAAGCGTACCTGGCACGAAAATTTTGCAGAGAGTGTCATAAAAAAAATGTTAAACAGTTAGGATCAAAAATTGCTAAGAATCGGACCAAAAAAGTGACCACCTATTGTCCAGATTGTATCGATGAGCCACATTTATATTTAAAGTGTTTTAACACAGTGCACCGTTAGATGCAAAATTTGTTCTCATTTTTTTTATCGATGTTCTAATAAAAATGTTTAATTGTTCAATGGGGCACTTTTTATTTCAAAGTATCTTCTATTTATCAGTTATATTCAAAATGCCCTAACTCTCAGTTTTCATTCAATGTTTACAATTGCAAGAAGTTCAAGCGCTCCGATCACCAATAACCAACGTGTCAGTTGTAGTATACAGAGCTATATAACCATAAGATGGTGCTGTATTTGTACGTAGAAGAGTCGTTTCTCAGCGATCTGCGAGTACGTGAAGAGAGAACAATGGAAGGATCGCGCTCTGAATGTCGTTGATATACGAATTACCATACGAAGGCCAGAGAATACTTCCACATTCCACAATAAATCTAATCAGCTGGCGATAGAATACTCTGAGAGTGTTGGTATTCGCAAAGAATTTAGAGACCTTGCGAATAAGTCCCAAAATCTTAAGACTATGAAACATATTACCGTAACGAACTGTAAGTGATAAGTTGGACCCGAAAGTGATACCTAAATCTCCGCTTAGCGTGGACAACGATATTCTATTTACAAATAGTACAACTATTATGAATTAAACTATCTTCCTCGTGCTTATGTTTAAGGACACGACATTGGTCGAGTCGAGTGACAATTTGTTTGTCACATATCAATCGCGAAGTATTAAAACCATCGTGAATTAATCGGTCACTGTGATAAGAATTTAGCAGGAAAGTTTGAAATATATCGTTGACAAATAATAGAAAGAGTGGCGGATGCAAATCCGAGCCTCGAGGAACACAAGAAGTAGCCTTAATTTCTTTCGAACGAGTACTCGCAAAGCTAACAATTTGTATCCTCTTAGATAAATAACTATTCAGCTACGAGGGTAAACTACCATTAACTTCCAGAGATTTCAGTTCGCCAACTAAAGTTATTAAACTAACCGGCTAACCGATAAACGTTATTTGTTTTCGGTAAAAGCCAGTTGCAATTTTAAAGGAGGGGCATCCTTCGTTTCAGAAAGGCAGATTATTAGCGCTACAAATAGCAGAATACGAGAGGAAAGTTGGATTAGTTAATTTCGCGCCACCCTGTATGCATATACGCGTATAGAAATAGATAGACGCGTGGAGTAGTAGATATCGGAGAATTTGCTGGCGACTCGCTCGCTCGCTCGCTCGCTCGCCATTCTCTTTCCTGCGGTCCTTCCTGTTCGATCGGCCAGTCAGCGGGAAACTTTACGAGTGGAGCAGAAAGGCATTTCGCCTGGCGCGCGTCACTTTCCTCCGCATCGACTTTACGATCCCTCGTATTTATACGATCGTCGCTTTATACGCGTGCAAACTTCTTACTTATACGCGGACACCGCGACTACGCGAGAACAGGCTACGCGGAAAACGCGGCTACCTACGAGCGACAGCTCGAACGAAATGGAATAATAAGAGGCGTGCGTGAAGTAAGAGAGATCTCGCGGATGGGCATAGTTTACGACGCGGAATAACTTGTCCCTTTGGAACGTTAAACTCGCGCGTACGCTAGTTTATACGCGCGTTGCAATGTCACATATGCGCGTGTAGTTCGTGAACAACGACCGTTACTGTTATTTTCCAGCCACGACAACCAGACGAACGCGTTAAAAGGACGCCACCAGGATAAACGAACGCCACGACTCTCTAGATCAGAAAGGTTAATAGACGTGCACGTGCAGCGAGGAATAGGTAAAGGTCGACTGGTATTCGAGGTGGAGGTTCCAGTGCATCGTCGCGCCATTGATGCGCACGGGGGATATATCGTTGGTCGGAGAATAGGTTAGGCTTAATAACAGCGAGGTTGAGCTGTTGCTGTTGCTTCTCGGCGCAGCAAGGAGGCGTAACTGAAGACGCGATCGCAACAATGATTTCTCGCGCAAGTACCAGCGGAAAGTGCGCAATAGAATTTTTTGTTATCAGACACGAGTTCGCTGTTGGAAGAAGAACTCGCCGCCAGAGTTTCTCAAGAGTACCAGATAAATCTTGCGTTTAGTTTCGTCTTGTTAATTTTCTCCGGACTTGTCATATAAATGGACGTTTACAATTGAGCGAAACGAAGTTTACAAGCTTTCGCTACTTCGCTTCTTTTTATATCGTATCACGAGCAAACAGTTTAAATCCTCTACCGAACAAGCACCAAATTTCTAATCACGCGGAAATCTTATCTCCCTGGATTCGTTCCATTTACCTTTCGTATCTACTTTATTCGAGAAACGAGGCTTATTGCGTGGGCCCAGCCACGGGTAGAGGAGCAGATGCTTAATGTATCGAAATAATCAGGCGAAGCGTACGAGGTACGGTGGAGGAGACGAGAATGAGGATAGGAAAGGCGCGAGAAAATTGAAACGTGGGTCAAAAAGGGACAAAAGGCATCGATCGACAAAGCGTCTGCAACATTTTCAACTTTAATTTTACCCTCGATTCGTTTTGCCGCCTATCGAACGCTATTCCTTCGAATACCGTCCGATAGAGACGCCTTAAAACGATTCCGAACTGGATCTCCTTTTTACATTTCATCGGTTCTACGCGTTCCATGTTTCGCTTTATCGCGAAGAATCGCATTTCGAGCTTCGAAGGGAACAAGATCGTATACGATGCTCTCAGAAAATCGTTCCACGATCGCCTTGCGCGTTTTTTCGAATGATCGAGCAGAGAAACAGACAGACAGATGGACAGACAGACAGAGGTGGAGGAAATTAAGCGAGACGTGACTTGGACCGAGAAGGCGAGTCTCGTTGAATTTTCTGCGTGCCAGAGGAGCGGTGTTTAACGATTCTAATCAGGATAAGGGGAAGCAACAACAATGCCTTCGAACGACGCATAATAGCGATGTATTACGTCAACGCGACTAATTACGAAACGCGAACAGCGGAAAAGCAGATCGGTTAGAGGGGACGAACGCGAAACATCGATTGCCATAAATCGCCGGGAGCACGGTGCGAAGTTACGTTGGCGTACTTTGTTGGGTTGTATAGCGTAGCAGCGGGAGCCGAGAGTACGGTGCGATTAAAAGAAAAGAAAGAAATAGGAAATGGAGAAGGATGGAAAGAGAAAGAGGGCAGAGATCGGAGAGTAGAGTTTGTTAGTTGGAAAAAGCGGAGACTCGATGATCGCATTCGAGGGAACAAAGCGTGTCGCGAGGTTGCATTCAAATGCAAACGGAGAAAAGTTAATAGGATTTGGCGACTTTACGTCGGTGAAAGTTTGGCGAACGACGGTCGTTCCAGCAATGAAATGCGCCAACTAGAAACAATTTTTGATAAATTATACGTCGTCCGACGAGTAAAAGAAAACGAGGATGGAGGAAGGGAAAGAAGCGCGGACAGAGAAAAAGGGAGACAGGGTGCGTTGTTGGCGGAAGCTGTAAGGCGGAAGCGAGACGATTCTGTTCTCGACTCGGTCGTTTTTCCGTACCTTGGTCGCTGCTTTTTCTTCCGCATTTTCACCAACGCTACGAATCCACGCGTCTCCGGTATGTGCGTACCTACCGAATGCGATTTAATATTAGCGCTGCTGTCTACGTACACTTACGTTTACTTACACGTACACGCACACGTAATCGTAAGCGTACACGTAAGCGGAGGACCCCGCTTTGCATACCGCCAACTCGTCCGCATTCATTTACACTAATGCACCGCGATTTGCGTTGCATTTATCGCGGTGCGCAACGTAACGCGGTACGACGAATGTGCGGTCTGCCTTTTATCTTCTGTACGCTCGTAGTCGCGTGCTTTTACCATGGTGTTTGTCGGTTACCGCGTGCACGTATACGAATGCGAACGCGCGAAACGATGTCCGCGAACCGAGCAAGCCAGAAACGAGCCGGAAATTGCCATAGTAACGGAAGAATCCGTCGAATCGAGGACGCTTGTTTTCCCGTCTACAACGTTCAACCGATCCGTGGTTGGCCATGTCGAATGCTCAATCCGATCCATCCGGTCCAGCCACGGAGTCAAAGGGACGCACAATTGACCGTTTGAAAATGTCCTCGTAGTTGTGTCGTTCTGTCTAAAAGCGCAGAGATTTTGTTGGCGCTGACGACGCTTTGTCCGCGTAATTATTTTTCCAGGCAAGTATCGTGCGGGTTTTACTTGTCACGATTCGACGATACCCGCTTAATTGGATCTATACGGAGGGCTATGTCATTTGAAAAAAGAAAACGGATTTGTCGCGAAAAAAATAAACGAAAAACCAAGTATAACGTTTCTTCGCTCCAGGCTTTGCTTCCTTTTTTTTTTCGCTCTTTTGTTTTTATTTTCGAGCGGAAAGTGGTTTCAAAAATCCATTGCACCCGTGTTTTGTTAATTGCCATCGCTGCTGGTCTGTAGAACACTCTGCGAACTATTTCCGCTTAAACTGTAGCCTTAGGTGTTGTCATAAACCTAGAAATCTATTAATAGCGGCGATACGATCGAATATCGTTCGCAACTTTCCGCTAGCTACGCTTTCTATATCATTTTAACGAAACATTTTCCAAGCATTGGAGAATGTTGAGACGTAGAGTGTTTGATTAATCTCATTTCGGTCGACTGTCGAGTTACAAAGGTAGCGTCCAACCTGAAGCGAGAAGTCGACGTTTCGGGGATAATCGGGACATCCGTCGGTGCAAGTTCTTGGTCGCTTCGTGCAAGTAACTACGAAGGATCGAACTCGAAGAAACTAATTTCTTTCGGTGCCGAGGTCCGATATTTGCAACTGCACCGAACTCGATGAAAGGACCGTGGAACGGTAACGCGTTTTCCTAAAAGTCGATAGTCGGTTGCCAAGCAAGTAAAATGATTTCAAGCAAGTCGATGTATTAAACTCTTGAAACTTCAAAGTCAACGATAATCACTTACGTTTCTAGAAATACACGTTTATTTTCAACGTATAAAAATCAAGAGCCAAACAATTAATTAATTTCAAGTTTAATTCTGCATTTATCATAGCGTTTCTTAAGAATATTACATATACATAGGTGCATGCTATAAATAGCGTGAACTGGATAGGAACGAACCCTCTGTTCATATCGGAAAACTAATTATCTTCGCTTTATTTAACGATAGCGCTGCAAACTTTTATTTAATTGTACCAATCGATCCGAATATAATGTTTTTGGACGCTAGTAGCTTTAAGGATCAATGGTCAACACGGTTACGTTAACGTTAAATTTCATAAAAAATGCAACCTATTTCCTAGAAATAGTTGGTAACTGAAAGTTTGATCGCGCGTACAAAATTACTCGCTCGTCGTTAGTCGGTCGTTGCAAATGGAAAATATATTTGATAAGATGTACAGTGTTCGTTCGTAAGTATGTATAAATAGTAAGCGGCGGCAATTTACGGTGCAGTTAGGCGTGTGAAAGAAGGGTTGAAAAATCATGGAATCGCTCGGTCATGGAATAAGAGCAGGGCCTGGGCCCGATTAACCACCTCCTGCTGTATTAATTAACCGTGAGCGCGGGAGTTTCCTCGCTCGCGTCTAATTTGCTCCTGGCCGTTTCCTCCCATTGTGAATATTACACGCGTGTGCGCGCGAGTTGGCTTGTAGAGACGCGTCGGGGTCGCGAAAAGAGGTGCAACGCTCTCGCGCGACGATTCGCGCGCGTTTCTCTCTTCCGGTGGTTGGCGCGCGCGAGCTCCACTCGCTCAGTCGGCCAGCGGTCGCCTAATAGTTGTAAATCATCTAGTCAACGCAGCTGGTTGTATTGGCCGCCGCAACTCGGACGTGATTATACATCCAAGGGTCGACTAAACGCCGCGCTACCGAACGTGCTGCCCATGACGATGGTAAACTGGGAAAGCCTCGTTACCGAGTTAGTAATCGCTGCTCTACCCGCGTCCGGTTGCTTCCAGTTCGTTCGCCGATTCTCGCTGTGATAGACGTTGAAGGAACTGCGAAATTGCTGGCTTTCTCCGTGTGTCGCTCGCCGTTTCCCGTGATTTTCTTTTGCACCGAAGAAAGTCACATTCTACGAAGAAAGGAGTTTCAGGGAAGTGCTATGAAAGATTCGACAGGTGGAAACGCAGAGACGTTGCTTTTCGCTGCGACCACGATTTCCCTTTGTTTGCTAATTTATTTATCTTCATCTGTTTTTCTGCAGAAGCTTTGAAAGAAGCTTTCAAGATGCCGTTAAAAATTGCCGCGAATTATCATTCGCGTGCAGGTAAATGGCAATTGTTTCAGATCGAGCGCAATTAAATGGTAATTACCGGTGGTTATTTGTTATCGTACTCGAAAACGTAGCACGGCAATTGTTGCAAATTGATAGATGGCTACAGATGCGCGGCGGACGACTATTTCATTCTCCTAGTTTTCTATCGCATGTACGCGATCGGTGCGGCGGTTATCGATTGTAAAAGCCATTAGATATCACTTACGCGGAAGCAAGTTGGTTATGCTTGGTAGATGCGTTGAATACGATATACATGTTCGCAATAGCGTTGCAACGATTTTACGACAGAGAAGTTGCTAAACGGTGGAATAATCCCGTGACACTGGTGATTAGTCGTCGACGTCGGACTCGCAGTTGCACGCGGTCGATTTTTCCTTTCGAAAAACTGCTGCATCGTGTTAATTCGCTCGGTTATTCAGCCACTTGGTTTCCCGTTCACGGTCGATCTGCCCGTTTAATTATCTGACCGTGTATTTACTTAACTAGCCGACTAATTAAGATTTTCTTTTAATCGGTACTCGTACCTCGTTTTCTCCGATATCTACGTACATACGTATCCGAAGAGTCTGCGGTTAGTTTGTTTGCTCGCCTAATTACCCGGTCGCGTATCTCTTTATGCATCAAGCCATGCTATTGCAAGTCGCCAAACGTGTTTGCCAAGGCGGAGAAGGAAAACTCGAGGCCCTTTCTCCTACGTTTCGAACGATGGTGTATGGACTACTCTGTACAGAGCGATGGTAAATGTCGTTTATTGCGAGGTGTGGTGGTCGCATTGTGACAGCCACGTGCACACAGAAACGCCGGAGAAACGACGTTAAACCCGAAGCAGCGCGATTTGCGTCATTCCTCGCTAACATTCGATTTAACTTTGCGTGTTAGATAATCAGTATGAAAAAATTGTACGGAATACAGGGAGCACGAGCCAGACCTTGAACATACCCACCTACGCATGATAAATGGATTCTATTTTCATGCGATTTTACAGGCGTTCGCTTAAAAATAGACTACTCGATGCGAAAACCGTGGTGTCTGGCGCTTTCCAAGAGGATTCCCGTGATCGTCGAGAGGCGTTGTTCCGATATTATTTTTATAACGACACGCAACCAGATTATCGTTGTTACCAACTGCGTGTAATTTACCGGGATGCTCGATTTCGCTCGGTTTTAACAAGTGCGATTAAATTAATCATTTCGCGCGTGAATTCGAGGAATAATGAGCGGCGATCGAAAACGATTTTTCGTCGAACGCCGCTGGAAAATTACCTTTCACGGTATCGCTTGGCCACGCTATAAAATGTTAAATCAACGCGATATCATCGCCAGACATTCCAGCCTGTACATATACGTACGTATGTACGTGTAGGTATGTATGCGATTGTAAAAGGAAGCGTTCATTTTCGTTCTGTAACTAGCCGACGATATCGTTGATCGAAGATCGGATAAAATCTTGATGACTCCGGTGCACACGGGTTTTGATCCGGCGTTACTTTTAAACTGGCCGCGGACGTAACAGCCGCCAACAAAAATAACTAAATGCCATATTATTGGCAAGAGCGACCCATTTTCAGCGAGCTCCGCTTGCAGTTCACACTCTCCTCGCTTACCTAATCATTATTTTCAGAATGCTACCCACCACCAGCGAAAGAATTTCTTGCCTATTTCACCATGCGCACGAAACAAGGGTCTCGCGTTAACGACACGGACAAGATTACACGGTCGAAAATCCCCTTGGTGGATAAGCTACTCTCGCTGTTGAAGCGAATCGAGTTGGCCGACACACACGCACACGCACGCACACGCACACGCACGCACGAAACCTTAACCTCGCTAACCTGTCGGTTTCTTCTTGGCCGAATCTGGTGAAATTGAAGCAGAACTCCGGCGTAAACCGGACCGCAAGCGCGAACCACGCGCACTGTGGCAAGGATGGTTCGCGCAACCATAGTTGCGTAAATATTATGTAAATAGCCAGGGGGCTCGTGGACGATGTTTATACCTCGCGTCGCAGTATGTTTCGCATTGGTCTGACCGCACCACTGGCAAAGTGTCGTTGCTTATATCCTCTGAGATATGCACGACTCGCGTGTCTCCCTTATCACTTGCCAAGATAACTTGCACTTTGCATACGCGGCATAATTCAACGCCAAACCTTCTCACCCCTGCCCGTCTGCCATTCACGGTTCTCTGCCTCGTATCTCTGCGGCCCTAGAACCTTTATCCCTCCCTCTCTCCTCCCTTTCTCCTCCTCTCTCTATCTGCCTGCGTCTCTCCTTTTCTCTCGATTTAGCTTCGCGTACCCCCTATACGCCCGGCGCTTACGCTTCTTACCTTCTCGCCTAGCTTGTCCTAGTCGGCTGGCTAGGCCCCTTGCGACCTCTTCCCCCGACGGCGTCGTTTCTCGTCGACGTTTCTGCGCAGTTCGATCTCTGCTTGAACGCGCCTCTAGCTTGGGAAACGAGTTGGGCTTAGGGAATGGGTAAGGAGAAGGATGCCAGGGGGAATGGCCGATGAACCTTGGGTGTATCTGCATGTTCGCAGGCCACGGTATCAGCAAGCCGGAACGCGCTCCAGCCGTCCTTACATTTTCGCACAGCTATCCACTCGCAGCCTCCCTTTTCCGCCGAGTCTTTTCATCTACGCGCTATCTCGAAATTGCTGGAGAATATATATATATATATATATATACGTACCTATCTATCTGTTATATAGCGCGCGATGCATTACCGAGAAAGAATCGCGATAAAGTGGTTTACGCGTTGAAACTCTGTCCGAGCCGTTCGAGTTTAGGCAAAGCGACTTTGTGCGAATATTCGCGCGAAGCCGAGTGAATCGATGAAACGAGGATGGCGGTAGAGGCTGGGAAGCATATTTTTAATCAGATAAATACGTATTTTCTTAAATTTAGGCAATCCGAACGAGGAATCACGACGATGCTGCAATAAATAGGGGAATGACGTTCGCACGGATGATGGCCGAATTAGGAAACGGCGTAAGCCGAAAGGATGCCAAGTTCTTCGTTAATATTTTAGACCGTTTCGTTTTATTCGTCTGTTGAATTGTCTCCGTTGAAGCAAGCTCGGAAGTTTCTCGCGCAGCCTTGGAACTTTGTTGCTGTAACGCCGGCACAAGCGCCGCGCACCTTTCAAATTATAAATAGAGATTCAACGAATTCTATTTGGTGCGCTAATAGAACTCGTCTCGAGAAACTTGGTCCTTTAAAAAATACAACGTATCAATGTTCTCGCGGAGAAGCGGTAATTTATAAACGAGGGTAGATTGGAATGTAGAAATAGTAATCGCGCTTATTTAAAGCAGCATTTCAGATCGAATTAACGATGAAATCTACGTGGGCGCTCGTTCGCGCCGTCTAAGCGTTCGTTTAGCATTTCCCTCGGAAAAGTCTTTGCATCTTCAGCGCGGACCCTATGTAGAAATTAGCGAGTACCAGGAAGGTACGGGCAGAGTGATGCAAATATCTACGAGAAGGAATTTTGCAGCAAAATTTACGATACCGGTTGGAGCAACGATAAAGCAAGTTAATTATTATTTTTCCTCTTGTTGTTAACACCAGAACTACCGGTAGTTGACACGAAGCTACTTCTACCAAAACCAGTTAAAATGGTTTTTAAAAAAGTTTTTAAAAAATACGTAATAATAAAATATCGTTACAGTTATTGATTTATTACTTTGTTACAGAAGGGATTCCATGTCATGTAGTACATTTTTGGTATTATTAATCCATCTGGGACCATGATCGACCTAAAAGAGGGTAGAACCAGTCAATTTGACTGCTGTGGCATTTTTAGCGTTAACATCTAGCGATCGATCCGGAATTTTTCTGATAACTGATATCGTCATATCGAATGACACGTAGTAAAAATTTAAAAAACGCGTGGCAAGTTGTTGAAAACGAGGAAACTGGTTAATAGGGTTCGATAAACAGACTGCGGGACCCTTTTATACTTTGACAAGCACCAGCTATTTTGACTGGTGTTGGTATAAGTCGCCTTGATACAAAATTATTTTCAGTTTGAATACATAAAAAACAAACTAAAATTCATTATATTATTCTTTTAGTCATCGTTGCAAAAGTCATTAGATCATCGCGGAAAAAGAATATAACATGAAGTAGGAATCTTAAAATAAAATTGTAAAACTGGTATGAAGGATTCATACGCTTTGTGTTGGTACGTGACATTCGTCGTTCGAATAAATAAGAATATTTTATAGAGGGTAAGTAATTATTTCTAGTCGCGTTGCAGGATCGGGCTTTAAAATTTATTCCATCACACGATCGATACGATCGATTAATTGAGCGAGTTTTCCAGTTCTCGCGGTTATTTTATTTCTACGAATATCTACCCACGATGAAATATTTCGAGATAACAACTTGGGTAGCTTAGTCGCACGCGGTCTGTAGAAGTTCATTGTGAAATGTATTTTTAGTTCGAAGGCAGATTTTAGTTGAGAAGGCGGACCAGCGTTGGGCGAAATTTTATTCGGCTAACAGATAAGGAACGAAAATAAGTTAAAACATTGAAATTTTATTCGTCGCTACTGAATAAACATACAATCGAACGAGTATTTATTCGAACAAGAATACGCGATGGACGAAGAAATATGCTTAATGTATCGAATGTGAAACATTTCTTCGCTCCTTGTTTTACGATTCTCTTCATATTGGCCTTTCCAATTAACGTTTATTCCAAACGTTAAATCTGAAAATTTGGTAAATTTGTTATCGACGTGTAACTAAATATCGTTCAAATAATAAATAAACTGTACGGTAAACGTTAGGTCTTGCGTCTAATAATCTACCTGTGACAAAGTTTCGAAACATCGATCGTAATTTTTTTTATCTTTCGCTTAATTTGCATAAATCGTCTCTGATGATAATACACGAATTTAACGCAGTATGGAAAATGTCGCAAGATATAATTAGTTTTTTAACGACTAGATGAAATTACCTCGACGAGTATTTATAACTTGTTATTTAACAGAGCAATGGCCTACCGAAAGTTGGCGCAAACTCGGCTCTCCAAGTAACTCGGCCAACAGATTTTGATAGTACGCGTTCGCGCAGAAACAATCGGTGGACGGAGATGTAACGCGTTAGGAAGACCGATGTCAAGCGATAAGAAACACGCGAATTAATCTTGCCATAAATTTCCGTTTCGCGAGTTTGTTCTCCTTTGAGTAATTAGCCTTTGATAATCCTCTCTATTCACGACGGAGTTTACGGGAAATGTTTCGAGTCCCCTTTGAGAATGGTTTCGCGTATTCGATGCATTATGAATGTCTATGCAAATCAAACGAATACGAATTAAACATCTGTTACGATTAGTACGATCTATTCATTTACGCTAGAAGACGAATAGTTCCTTCCCATTGGAGAAAAAAAATAATTGCAAGTTTCCACGAATTATCTGGAAATACGCGATTCAAAGAGGAATAGATTATTTCCATTTTTCTTTTCTTCTAATTTCTTCGTGGAAATTTGATAGACCTTATACGTATAAATTAAATAAAATCAGCGCGCTTTTTTGTATGCAGGTTGTTTGCGACGTAAAACGCGTGCCTTGTAAACTGTATCGAAGGAAAATAAGCAACGATGCAAATCGGAGATAAGATTGCCGTGCTGGAATTACATGATCGTAAAAGCGTGTAATAAAAGTTTAATTGGTTAGATTGATACGTTCTTCTTGCAGCGTTCACCGATACTTTTGCGGATCGCGTACAACGTTCTTCAGTGCGATAAAATTTACTATTTCGTTATTAAACGTTTCGTCTGTTAATTTAGATAGAACGGCGATTTAATTCCTACACATTTTTTCTATTTGTATTATACGGAGGAAGTGACGTTATTGAGATATATGTAATTTCGTGTGCTACACTGGATTAGCCGCGTGGTAGTGATACACATATACGAGAATGAGTGTGTGTGGGAGTACGTGCGTGCGCAGCATCTCGTAAAACAGAAGAATGCAACTGTTCCGTACGCATGGTGAAAAAAAGATGGCGAGACAAAAAGGGCGCTGAGGCGCGTGCAATGCGTATCTACGAATATCTTGTAAATCACATATTAAATAAATATGAAACGATTTTAATATCGTTTCTACATGTAATCTGAGTGTTCCTATACATTTATTTTCGGCGACTAAGATCCACAATTCTCAACGGACGTATTGGCCAACGTTCAGCTCAAGTACGAGCGATTTCGAGTATTTATCCAACTCTCGGTTGCCTTCTTTCCAGAAAGATTTCGCTTTTTTCCGATGTTAAATTTAGAAAGAAAGATCATCGACAGCCAAAAGATTTCCGAGTATTCCTTCGATGAAAGAATTAATTTGGATAGGCTGATGATAGTCATAGTCGCTTTTAACGCGTTAGAGATAACGTTCGTTCGTTGTTAAACAAATAGTCGATAAGCAGTGGACAAAGAACCGATATACATGATTAGCTATTGATTTTGACTCGGGTTCTTATAATAGCTTCGTCTAATTCCTCTGGATCTAAAGCTACAGATACGAAATGCTGCTATTCTGTAAAGCGCACTAAGGGAAGATTATATGCAAATTCCTCAATCGAAGTTTTAACAGAGAAACCAAAGTATCGAGGGAATTGTTTCGCGACGAGACTCGAGTGCAACGTTAGAACTGCTCGAGTGAATGTTTTTACTTAAGTACACAAGTTTTCTACGATTAACGAGTAAGCTACCTCCTTTGGATACGGATGCAACTCGCATCGAAGAAACTTCCGTAACAGCGACAGATGTAAGTGGAACTGGGCTATCGAGTAGCCGGTACATTTATGGTGGTTTAATGTAAATCGAACGGAACCAGGGCGAGTAAGTCGAATAGCAAGTTCTACGGTTTAGTTATTTGCAATGTACCGCAGTAAAATACAAGCGGCTTCCTGTCTAAGACAAACCATTTGCATTTGTCGATACGCTATTACGTTATACCTCTATACTATTTGTCTACCGATAAATTGTTGGAAATAGCGGGAAACCATGTAATTGTAGGATACGCACGCGCGTAAGGAGTTTGTCGAACAGCAGAGACAAGAAGAGAGACAAAGATACTAGAGGCAAAAATGCGTTGGAACGAAAAAGCAAGAGATCGAAGGAAGAGAATTATCTCGGGGAAAGAAACCGGTACAATTCGTCGAGACGTTGTTACGCTGTTTTTGTGGACAAAAAATAGCGGTAGGTACAGAGTATGTTTGAAAGAGGGAAGGAAAGGATAAAGGTAAAAATATGTTAAAACGTAAAAACTTTGAAACTTTGTGGAAAGAGAGAGAGAGAGAGAGAGAGGACCATTTTTGAAAAAGAAAAGCATGCAATTTGTCTCGTTCACCGTTTATTTCCTTCGCTTCCATTAACTCGTCGAGAAGCAAACGCTCTGAATGCGCGTTACGAGCGCAGAAGAGAAAATGATAGTTTAATGATTTCCTTTGCTCTTTAACGTTGGAGCTAAGAGATCGTCGTGATAAAACCGAATGCCGGTCGTTCCCGAGAAAATTCAAACCGAACCAACCATTCCTGAGAGAATTTCAAGTAGGACCACCAACCAACGTTCGCAGTTTGTGCTCGCCAGATGAAGAGAGAGAGAGAAAGAGAGAGAGAGGAAAGAATCGTTGGGAACGAACGTATCCAGAGATTCGCCGGAATGCACGGTCTACTACTATTGTGTACGACATTCCAGCAGGCACGGTTTCATGAATGGAGGGCCGGTAAAAAGCAGCCGGTGGGTCAACTCGTACCAGTTGACTCCGATAATTGCGAGGCTCGAGCAGAGATCAGAGGGCAAAACGAGTCGACATTAGCCTGTTAGCCTATTAGTCCGAGCGAATGCGCCCACTGCGCTCTAACACGCAGCACATCGGTCAGCGTTCAGTCACTCTGCCACTCTCTGTCATCCGCTCGTCTCGCGATTCAGCTTCGGTTGCGTAGTAGCAATCCGATGCGTCGCCGTTGTCCCTCTTTCGTCACCATCGCCACAGCTACCCCCGTGTAATTGCGTCGCGTTAACCCTTTTCTAGTTAGCGTGTTGTTCGAAGCATCGAAGTGATTAGGTGGTTAGACGGCTAGGCGGCTGCAAACCCGGCGTTCCTTTCTCTCGTTCTTCCACGCTTTTCGTCTCGTGCTCGCTCAGCTCGTCCACCGATGGCTCGCGAATGCCATTTCACGGCTACTATTTCACTTTACCTTCTCCGCCTCTACCCTTTGCCTCCTCCTCATTTTCTCTGGTATTGCATATACGGTTGTTGCTCGCAGATACGCGCGGCACACGCGCGGTACACACGCGGCTGCAACGTACGAGTAATGGCCGGGTGCATTAGAGGAGTCCGAGGAGAAAGGAGAGAACAAGAATGCGCAGCACGAGCGTATCTCGCTAACGCACGGCATCCGACCTCTCTGTCTCTCAGCCTCTCTCCGTCAGCGACTGCAAACGCGTCTGATCGTACGGCATTCTCTCTGATACGCGTTTAGTATCTTCTCTCAGAGACACGAATTGCGCTGCCCCAACGCTGGAATGCACCAGGGTATGGGACCACCGCGAAACTTACGGATAATAGGGTGAAATACCGGTACATGCGTGCACCTGCGCTTCCACCAAGGTCGAAATAGCAAGCTGTTTCGACTTCTATCGCGCTAACGAGACTTCCAAACGGTGCAGAAACACGGTCTTTAAATTGCTAAGACAACGGACAAAGTGTGCGTGTAACGTTCCCGTGCGTAAGCCTACCCAAAGCAGTCGAAGAATAAGGATGGAAAAATAGGTTGCCAGAGCGAGACTTTGACTACGTTATCGATCTAAAGCCGGCTACCTTTGGCTCAGACCAGAGGGTTCAAGCGAGCGGAGTCGTCCGAGTGTGTCCCCTTGTGGCAGTAGCCCAACTCGACCTATCGAGATTATTAAACGGAGCTTTGGCAAGAACCGCCAATTTCGGACGGAGCCACTTTCATCCCCTGCAACACGTTGTGGAGAACACGCGCGCATCCGCCAGCGCACCAGCCTTTACCTCCTTTATCCGTGAGCGGGTTCTACCGGACTTTGTTAGACCAACGATGTCTGAATGCCTCCTGGGTATACTACCTATGCTCGTGCATGCATGAGCCTGTTCCTCTTGACCATGCTCGCCGTTATCGAGTGTCCCTATATTATATATAAACAAATAATTTGGTATTTACGCCGGCTACCGTTTTCTCTACACGTGCGTGGATGGTCGATGCGTATGTTAGATTCTGTCGCGTGTCACGTACGCTCGCACGACCGACCGTGTCTGTTTTTTTAACTAGAGACGATATTTTCGAAATTGTACGACGAGAAAACAGATTGAGGCTGGAGGAAGGAATTGAGGAAAGTACGTCGTGGGATTATCGACAACTGATTGTTCGTATTGTTTATACTTTTTTATACTCGCTTTACGAGTGTTACTCGAATGTAAAATCTTTTAATTTACAAGACAAACTCTTCAATCGTTTGATCTTATTTTTGCTCGCTTTTCGATCGTTGTCGCGATTAATCTTTCGTTTGCCACGACTATCGTAGATTTTCTCCTTTGAAATATTTCTCGACACCACGGTAAACGATTGTGAATGATGGTAAAATTTTTTCAATTAGTCGTAAGAGGCCAGTATGATACAGAGTTTCGCTCTGATTTCCCCTAGGTATTTCGAAAGAGTTATTAAACGAAAACTGCTTTCGATAATGCGATAATCACGTGCAGATAGGAATGTACATCCTGTTAATTACGTATTAATTTGCTCGTCGTTATTGAGACTGCAAATTTCCAAATCAATTTCAGCTCCTATTGATAAACTTTATCCGGTGTGCGCTTTAACATTAGTATTAATATAGTTTCATGATTGTTAAATCAATAGTGTATCAACTCGTTGCAACTGTTCTCGATATCGATGCCAAAGGATGGTGTTTGTTACGTCTGCTGGAAAACCAATCTACGAAACCTGTATATTCTTAGCCTATGAACGTCGATCGAGCACGCGTTTACGAATTAATTTCTCAGCGCTTCGTGATAATTTCTCTACGCTAACGCAATAAAACGTAAATCGTCGTTGATTGCAAGTACAAAGTGATAATCGGTATGAACAAAATGTCATCGCACAGTGTAACGATATGACAATGCAGAAAAACTGTGATTCACACGGCGTTACAGAGTGTTGAAAGGCGTCGCCTTGTTAGAAGACGATTCGTCATAGGAGTCCGTCGAGTTATCGCAGCTACGTACAATAATACGAGCGACTAAAACACAAATGTTAACTTTAAACTGCTTCAACGTTTCGAACTAGCCTTCCCATAAAAGAAAAAAGAAGAAAAACTCGGAACGCGAGTTACGATTTGTCCCGTACGTCTTCTTAAACTCAATTTATTATACAGGTGCGTTAGGTTACAACTCGTTTCTTATGGAACAAGAAACGTCTCCCACCGGGAATCTATTATCACGTCGAACGAGCAGTAAACGCGAATTAAGCCGTGTACACAAGGGAGGGGAAGTCATCGGAACAACGGCGTTACGATGCACGCGACGATCCGCGAAATTTGCATTATTTAACTTCTCGCTCCCGGGACGGATTGCCACGTACGTATCAGTGTGCATGCACGTGGCTGTAGAATCGTGACACGCCAGAGTCTAACGACTGCCATTAGAGCGTGCTTCTCTTTCGCCGTAAAGTTTGGTTTTTATCCTCTCGAGTTCATCCGGTTACGAAGGAGAAATCCTTGGCGCTGCTATTCGTCTCGGTCTTCGCTGGCAAACGAATCGCACCGAGTCGGGATAAAGACGACGCGAGACGAGCGTAGCCGGGCCGAGTTACGCCATCGTCGTCGCCGCGCCACGCCGCTCCAGTTTTTTCGCGGACAAGATCGAGTACGGTCATTCGAGTCGCACCGGGAAGGCTGAATTAGTTTCATTTCACGGCAACTTTCTTCCGCGTGTTCCCTTCTACCGCTATAGCTGACCGGATAAACTTTTCCAAGATGTTTCCTCGCAATGTCGCTGCATTCGTCACGAGAGTCCCAGTGGAGGAAAAGGTCCGAGTTCCTCGCTTGAGAAACGACTCTGGGGCAAGTTTTCTGCGCGCGGAATGTCGGTCAATTAAGGACAGGATCCTGATTTCTAATCGCCAGCAAGTTGCTCCTTCGATTCGTCGAACGTGGAAGATGGGAAGATGGATCTTGATCGATCGGTGCCGTGTAGCAGCGCGACGGCAACTTTATCAAAGTGCATTTGGCAACGAGCCACCGATATTGCACGCATCGCGACGAATTGCACGTACCGCGCCAGACGCGCACCAACTTCCCAAGTAATTAGAATTTTCGGATTTCACACGGTGCGCTTGGCTCCAGCCGCTCTTCCACGTCGTATGGGCGAGGCTCGTCACGTTCAAACGCTTTCATTATCGGGCTCTTGTTCATAAATTCGAGTATACCGAGCATCCAAATTGCAGGAAACGTTCGTTTTATCCTGATGAAGGTTACCGTGATGTATCTAAAGGTTGTGTGAAAATATATCGATCCTATAATACATATTAATTAGCGCGTAATAAGATACCTGGAAAATGCATTCCAACGAAACAGCGCAGTTATTTATGCACTTGAAAAAAATGAAACGCGACGATCACGGGAATATCGTGTGCTAACTAGCAGCCTGGAAGGATTATTGTAAAATACGAACGAGAATGCAGCGGGCGCGTTTTCGGAGACGATAAAAGATAAAGGCGTTTGTCAATTTTGGAAGCAATTTTCTCCGACTTGTTTCTTGTAAAATTAATTATCGCGTAATTATCGTAATAGCGTAGCTTCTTTACTAGCCATGAAACGTTCAAGACGAAAAACTCGAACGGAAGATGTAAGTTTCGTCGGATCGATTCGTTACGTCGACTTGGAAACCTAATAAAAGCTTATAAGATTATAAGAAAGTTATAAGGAAGACAAAGCTTGGAGCAAATACTAGTGGAAGTAGGTAGATGCTGCAAATTAACGAGAAATGTCTATCATTGCCAATATTGGCAACGATAGGTTCTTCAGAATCGTGAACAGATCGTGACTGGTTTGATTTGCGACTGAAAATTTCCCGCAGATTGGAAAACACACGTACGTATGAACGCGTATATCGCGTCGCGTAATTTCCTCGATCCCTGGAATCGCATTTATCAACCATAACCGTATCGCGCGTGGTAAAACCAGCGAGTCCCTTGGGCTTCGTTAACTCTACCAGTAATAGCCGGAATCGGCTTCGTTGCATCCTGCGTAAGGGAGTACGTAGCTACATAGTTTCGAACAGAGTCAAACGGTTATCAACTCGATAGTATAGGATTTTCGTGACCTGTCTTTTACGAACGCGTTCGCTGATGTCGAGCTCGTTGACGCTTAATTCACGATGAATTCGCACGTTTCGCGATTCGTGGCGGCGTGGCGTAGCGCGACAGAACGAATGGCGCGTGAGCGAACGTGGACCAGGTTGTTCGGTGCCTGCGCACGTATAAACCCGTTTAAAACGGCGTTTAAATTTAGAGGCATTACCGCGTTCGGCTTCTCTCCGCTCGCATATAACTGTGTATGGCGACGGGGCTAAGGCGTTACAATGGAAACTGCTATTAAACCCTGGTCACGGTTCCGTCCAAAATGTCGGCCGGTTGATGTTAAACGCGGACCGAATAAAAATTTTCCAACCGGAGCGACCATCTTTTCTATCCTTGTATCGACCCTTTTTCCTTTTGTCTTCCTCTTTTCTCTCTGTATCTCTCTCTGTATCTCTCGATCCTTTACTTTCTTTCTCCTCGACCATCTCGACCGTTCACCTCTCGATTCTGTATATTCGCACGGTACGACGATCCGGCCTTGCCATGACGTTTTGCAGCGTAGCTCGTTGGTCGAGAAAGAAGCTGTTACTCCTTTCCGGTTAATCGAAGTCCAAGCCGGAAATATTTCTCGTATCGATGTACTCCCTGAGCTTCCTTCTAGCTACGAACGTGCAGGGGGTTAACGTCGAGCTGCCGGATACGAAGAACGTTTCTACTCTGCCACTCTCCCCGGAGATACGACGAGAGACGCGACGGTCACGAAGGGGATGGCTAGAAACTGACCGCAATCCTTTTACGACTTTAAGCGGCAAATGAAAATTCTTGGAGCAGTTTGCACGACTTGCACGCCGCTTCATCCCATGCCGGTCATACAGTCGGCAATCTCCGGAGAAGAATTTCGCTAAGGTTTGATTATCGCTGCGATACGACGCCACGCCACGCTACTGGACAACGTGATTTTAATTTTTAATTTTCGTTTAACGAATATCGATGTCGGTTTTCTCCTTTTTCTTTCTTCTCCGCGCGTCATTCCGCTCGATCGATTTCACTTCGTTCTCGTGTCTTCGATCGTCGATCGAAAAATTGAAACTGTTCCTCGTTCGAGCCAGAGGCTAGCGGCATAAGTCGTCCTTAGAATACGTTCGTTGATGTTAGAAACGATGTCTCGTTCTCCGTCTCTCGGGAATGTTCCATTTATCCACATGGAAGATGTATTTTCCGAATTACTATGTGTGTCGTTCCCATAATTTACATTTTCTCGCTTTAAACGATTGAGAAAGGGCAACGATCGTCCAGCAAAATCGTATTGATTGTAGAAATTAAAGATCTGATGCGTGTACGTTACGTGTGTAAAGGAACTTTTCTCTTAACCTCTTAGGTACGATGCGACATTATAGTGGCTTTCGCAGATGTCATCTCATATTATGATGCGCCACTATAGTGGCTCACTCTACTACTCATTCGCTCACCGTTTCAACTAAACGATCTCTTTCATTCGTCTTGCTTCATATTTTTCTTATCCTCGCAACGTTTTATAACAGTGTTAACAATATACAGACAGAATATATAGTCTTTGTTTTTGATACGTCAGTGTCGGATATCAATTGTTGCTTTCCGTTAACACTTTGACTGCCACGTTGGTCATATGTGACCGGAGGGCATGTCGACGTAGGGCATTTTGAATATAACCGATGAATAGAAAATACTTTGAAATAAAAAGTGCCCTATTGAACAATTAAACATCTTTATTAGAATATCAATAAAAAAAGTATGAGAAGAAATCTTGCATCTAACGGTGCACTGTGTTTGCATTCGTATAATCTACGAATATTATTATAAACAAATCTTAGAAAATAATCGTAAATGTTGCTTTATAATCATATAATTGAAGTTAGAAGTGTGCACATACTTTACCATTATATATAGAATGAACAAATACTGTTTACTAATATCTTCTATACGTTTCAACAATATATCCTGTACGTTTTGTTTACGAGGAAATAACAAATGCCAATAGATTGTTGAAATAAACGAAGCCTTGTTATAATATGTCGCTATCAACTGTTAGCAATAATATAAACGGTCCATTGGGGAAGAATCTTGTCTTACATCATCAATTTATTATTATTTTGCCATTATGTGCTCTGAATAATAAAAATACTTTCTGGTGGTCCTGAGCGAAACATGTGATTTCCGCGTAGCAGTCAAAATGTTAAAATAAATGTACTATCATTAGATGCTCTTTTTAACATGTCGATGCCTGTCCTTATAATTTTTTAGAATCTTCAAGCCGAAAATGTCGCTACAAAATAGAAAACAAAGAGCAATTAGAAAAACAAAGAGCAAAAACACTATCGCGTTATGAGTGTGAAAGTTGTGACATGAGTGTATGTGTCGTACCGTGTTAATATATCACGCTGAATTGTATTATTAATTATTAAAGCAAATTATTAAAGTTCAAGTATATGCATGATATCTTTAAGAAAAATTATAATTTAATTATCAAAAACTTCGTTCCAATGTGCCTGCGTATAGAACAGCATTATCCGTCACAAATTGCAGTGTTGTATCGTTTACGCGTAATTCGCGTCAAACTCTGCCGTACAAAGTTCGACCGTACAAAATTCGACCGTAACTAAGAGATTAATAGCTAGTGAAGATAAAGAGGTAGAGAATGGGAGAGAGAAAAGGAAACAACACGGTTCTCGCTGTTCTTAAAGAGCTGCTGTAAGGCAGTGAGTCGCGCGGAAAGGGAAGGAAACGTTGCCTTTTCTACGGGAAGAAGAGTTCGACAAACGAAAAGGATCGAAACGAACAGGGTCACAGGGGATGAGGGTAATAGGAGGACACGCGCCAGTACTCTTTGATAGTTCTACGTATCGGACGAGCACTTTGCGAGCGGTTTCTCTGATTTATTGCCATGTTTGTTTTCCGCCCTTATCTCGTCCTGTTTCCTACTGTCTCGGTAAAGAACATTAACGACGAGCTTTCCCACGCCGAGTATAATGAAACAATTTTATTAGATCGACGAGAAATAAATGGCATCCCTGGCGTGCCGACGTTTCAGCGTTCAAACGTCATTCGTACTGTGAAAAATAACACGAGAGACTATACATAAGAAGTACATACTTACGGACCAGCTGTAGAATGCTGTTTTTCGATACGCTATCGCATAACAAGTTATTCACCGATACGTAACCTTGCTGTTATTTATTGGCAGCTTGGAAAAATTAGTTTATCGGTACAACGTTGATTCGTTGATTAAAGCTACGACAGGAACAACGAAGGAAGCAAGTAAAATGTAGCTTTGTAAGTTTTCGGGATCTGCGTTTCAAGGAAGAAAGAAAACTGCGGCACAAATCGCGTTAAATCGTTATTTCTTCCTGTGATTGGACGAAGAAGGAAAATGGGTGATGAGGAGCGGAAAAAAGGCAGCTTATAAGTAGTTGTTGGTCGTTGCACGGTACGCGAAAATGAAAATTTTCTCGACGAGTTTTCGCGATCTCGCTTCTTATTTCGACCACGTTACTTATTCTCGTTTCCTGGTTACCGAGGCTCGCTGTCGCAAACTCAAACGTTAATTCTGTTCGCTTGCCTCGCGACAGTAGAATTTGTAGCCGAAACTTTTGAATTTGTCGAGGTACGAGCCAGTAACTCCGCCTTGACCTGATGAAAAGATTCTTTCTACCACTAGTCGATACGACGCGAAGAAGGACAAACGTATAACAGGAAAGGAAACCAGCCAAAAGTACATTTAGTATTCGTTTTCTAATCTGAAGTCCGTTTCAACTTTTCTGCTTTATATTTCGTGTTTGATTTTCGCTTTTCCATAATCTGCTCATTTTTCATTTCGCCTACGCTCCAAGTATATATTCTACGAGATATATCTTTCTTCTATCGTAATCTTGGAAATATAGTAAAAATATCGATGTTTCGATTGGAATGCATCAAATGTCCAAATATATTAACCTTCTGCACTCGAGAGGCTATTTTTCGTCGCCACGGCGTTCCGTGTAGCAACTCGAGAGGAGAATAAGAGACGATAGTCCCTGTTTATGCTAAATTTCGTCCTCTTCAATTGATTTTTGCGCAGTATTGGTTCGTAAATAGATTCCTTAACTCTTTATACTGTTTGTTACGAAGTGTGAAATGTTACACTTTAAGATGGAAATGAAATATTTGTGCTCAAGTTATTCCGAAAATGTGGTTCTGGCAACGTCTGCGACGTTAGTTCCGATTCGACGATCGTGGCACAAGTATCACAGTTTCGTAAATTTAGAAGCTCTAAAAAATAGATTTGGAAATTTGTCTAATTAATTCATATATTCTGTAAAAAGCAGAAGAACGAAAGGCCACGTAACCACCTGTGATTTATAAAAATTTTAGTAGATCAGTGGAGAGGGGATATTCTTCCACGTCCATTGCTAATTTTAATGAAATTCGGTTAAATGGAAATCTCCATGTATTCTGTTTGTCATTAGGATGTATTGACAGAATCCGCAATCACTTAATTGCCAACGCAATAATTTTAACAGGAACAAAAAAGGATTGTAAGGTGTGTTCTTACCGAAACAAAGCAGGAGAAGGACACGAAACAACTTATTATTGCGATACTTGTCCCGACAAGCCCAGGATGCATCTTGGCAGATGTTTTATAAATTATCATAAAGTAAATGTAGAAAAGATATTAAAAAATATATACAGACTATTAAAATATAATATTTTTTTAAGTTAATTTTTGTATAAAATCAACCACCTACAAGACACTCGTCACATACGCGCAAAATCACCTCGAGTTACTGCTACGCCCAACTGGAAAGGCCATCGAGTGCAAAGGTTTAATACAGAACGTTTGATCGTTGCACAAAGGATCCACATCGGAGAAAAAGTTTGCGAATCTTTTCCAACCGATTATTAATCGATAGCTTTATCGTTACGTTGGATTATAGCGGTGGCGCAACAGGAAACAAAATACCGTGGTGGGGTTGATTCGGTATAAGCGTTGGCAAGAAGCGACGAAGAGGGAAGCTTGCCTGTCGTGTAGAGTGTAGAGATATACAGACGACAAAGAAGAAGACGAATGGAAAGGAAATAGATGAAAAGAAGTCTGAAGAAAGAGAACAAAGAAAATCGTATACAGTTTTCTTTGTCTGACCGGGAGGGGAACGGCTTCCGTCTGCATTGATTTCTCATTTACCTCGCTGTTTGTTCTTCGGCTCGTTTCTCTCCACGGCATCGGTACTTGAAACTTATTGAAGTTTCAATCTATCTCACGCGAGCCAACTTCCGTTGTTTAAACATTACGAAACGATCTAGTCGAAAAAGATTAGTCACGTTCGCGAACTGCAAGCTCATAAGCTGCCATGTGAAACCAATTGCCTCTCTCGTCGCTTTTATCTATTTATCTAGACACGGCACCACCGATAACGTTTTAATTCAAAAGGAAAAATATGTTGTTCGCGTCTCTATCTTTTTTTTCTTCAAAAGTTTCTTCCTACATAGGGTGGCGAAAAGTTAATCGGGTCAAATAGGAAAAGGAAAATTCATATAAACTTAGGTCCGAAAATGCTTAGTTCTAGAAGTTGTAGAAAGAGTTACAAGCGTTTAAAGATTTCCGGGAAAGTTGCTCTTACGGCTCGTTATACAGAATCGCAGACAGACAGAAATGTATTTACTGCTGTTTCTACAGAGGCAGCAACGTTCGAAGGAGTTTTCGACACTCGTTAGTCGGACGAATGAAAACCTGTATTTTTGCTGAACGAAGAAATTTCAAACGTTTATTACAACTGCCAGGGCAATTGAAAAAAATGTTCGAATGCTCTTGACTCTTCGATAAAGCATTTTCGGACACAAGTCTGTGTTATCTTCTTTTTACCTATTTCATCTCATTAAACACATGGTACAACGTACAAATTTCGTCCCGACGATTTCGTGCATTCTATTGGGTTGGTAACTAAGTGATTGCAGATTTTGTCAATACCACCTAATGACAAAATCCGCAATCGCTTGGTTGCCAACCCAATACATTGTAGCGGCATATGCGTCTTAGGACGTTTCGATTTGAAGATGCCTCACGTAGTTGTTTTGCCACAGAGGATTAACACTGTACGACGCACATAATGTAATGGACAAAGCAATTTCGCTGCAACGTGCAACCGACAAGTTCAAACCTTCCACCGCCCCCCTCCTGACTAGTATAAATAGACGACCATGTTCTCCAGACATAGTCAGTCACGCGAATTAATATGAGTATCGAGTCATCGAGATCGTCAGTAGAGCGAATAAGTATAACAATTAGTATCAGTAGCGCAGTATCGCGCGATCTTATAACTGATATCATCGAGCGAGCAACGCTTGCGATTAACTTTGCATTCTACATTTTAAAATATCTGTAAATATAGTTAACGAAATTAACTCGTCTCGCTATTAATTTAACCAACAGCACGCCTCACCGTCCAGCACAACATATTCTATTTCATCGCAAAGGATCGCAGCGGCTTCTTACACGTATTACATATTTATATTACATTTTACATACGTTATCTCTGCTCACGAATCGCTTTTACGAAGAGAAGCAACCTCGTTTTCCTTTATCGTCTTCCTATCTTCTTACCTTTGTCTTTGTCTCTTACACTCGCGCTTATTCTTCCGTGGCACGCGAGCAATCGCAACACGATTCCGATTCTTTTTTTCGTTCCAATTCTGTCGCAAAATTCTCCTTTCGCTTCTTTGAGAGAGCGCCACAACGATGCCAAAACGACACGGTACCAACCCCTAGACTCTACTCCCACCCCATTAAAAAGGATAAATCGTTGGCTATCGGTTTTGGTTCCGTGGTCCGAAGAAATTCGGTTTACGCTGCAAGGCGAAGAAAAACGTGTCCTTCCGTGGTGCCGCGTCGTGTCGAGATATCCTCTCGGTCGAGCAGAGAAAAAGAGATAGAGGAGAAGGAAGCAGAGCGGTAAGGAAGTAGCGGAAGGGAAAACGTGCACCGCGTTTCTATATAGAGCCAACTTTACCTATTGGAGTAGGCGGATACTTACATGGCGCGCGGCAGTGGCACGCGAAGGTACGATAAGAATTCCACTCGATAAAAAACAAACATCGGCGAGGCAGAGAGGAGAGGAGCGACGGTTTGCCGAGGTTGGCTAGAAAATAGATCTCCCCGAAGATTTTCAGCCGCAGGAGCCACGTGAATCCGAGCGTGACGGGGCACGCTGTAAACGAATTCAAATGTATGCCGAGCAGCCACATTTCTTCTATAACTCGCAATCCGCCTGACACAATTGTCTGGCTTCTACCTCTTTTTAAGTAAGATGACTTTATCGTTGAAGATCGCGACACGGATGGATCCGGAGAGACACAGCGAGGCGGCTATCGTCCAACGTGTCATTTCTCCTAACGACGTTCCAGTGGTTCGCGTATGAGAAACAGGGCTGTTGACTCTGCTACACCGTGCCACTGGCCTATTGTTTTCTTGTTTGCCTTGGACACGCAATGGGTGGAACGACGGGGATCGTTTTTCCCGGGTGAGATCTTGTTACGTTCTCTCGCGGATCGCACGTTTTATCGCTAATCGCTCGCAGGAGTTAATTTGTTTCTCTTCATCCTGGAATTGTTCCCTTAAACTTTGTGGTAAATTGTCGTGGAAAAATTGGCGTTGGTCAAAGCGACGCTTCTGAAAAAAAAAAAATTTACCTTTGTTATTTTTTTTTTCAATATAATTTCTCGTTTTAGAACGATGCCAGTGCTTTTCATCGTCAGCTCAATAATAACCCTAAATTTTTTCGATTCCAACGCTTTCATTGTGAAACGGAAGAGCTGGCTCGTGATATTCTGTTACGTAGTTTATGGAAAAATCGGTCGTCCGCTGTATATACGAGAACGATAACGATACTGGTTGAGAGGTTTTGCAGGCGGGTGGTTCGATAAAATAAACTTGGTTTTAGAGTCCGAACAACTTCCCTTTAATTCATAGCGTAATCATGCGTCTACAACAGTTATTTCATTCCCTGTTCGTTTTTCCATACTCGTAAGTGCCCGCGCGCTTTTCCAAAATGGCAATTACTCTAATAGAAAGCACAATTTCAAAAACTACGCTTTAGCGTCGTTACATTGTACGGAACAGATGCGACAAAAAAGAGAAGATTCTCTTTGGAAACAATTAATATTCTCAATTTTGTACTTGCGTCTATATCTTTGAAATAAGTTTGAAACACACTATCTTGTATATTTATTATCGCTATATATGTAATATGCGTAATAATACATGTTTGCAATACCTGGCTATATATTAAATAATTTGGATGCTATTATTCATACGTATTTGTCAATTGTAAATAATCCTCTTGACACGAATATTTAGGTAATTCAATTGTATATATATCTGCAAGTTTTATAATATAATTTTGACCCGCTATATAATTTAGCCTTAGGTTCTTTCATTGTATTCTGCGTCTCGTTGCTCAATAAGAAATTTTCAATTTTAAATCTAAATGAAAAATTACTATACGCGGATTAATTCATTTTTCGAGTACGAATACGAGTGCGCGTAAACAAACAACCAGTTGCTTAGTTTCTATGTTTCCCAATCCCGTGTATTAGCGTTGAGTATTTACTAATCGATTCTCATTTCAACCTACGGAATAGATGGTCGTTGTTCGTAATTTTCGACGGTTGAGAAGCGAGCTTTAAAGCTTCTGCTTCGCCAGAAAATTGCTGTTAAATCCAAGCTGAGGATCGTTCCATTTAATCCCGCGCCTAACGCGCGGCCGAGTAACGTCGAACGTTTAACGTAACAAAGATGCCAGACGGTGTTTGGCTGGATGCACACGTCGGCAGAGAGACACGATTACGCGAATTCGAATGCCAGCCAGCGACGTGTCCTCGAGTATCACCCCGACTCCAATCAGGCTGACGCGAACCGCTGCTGCTTCTTTTCTTTCAATTTTAGCATGCGGCCGCGCGCCGCCGTCTCCCGCAAACGGCAGGCTCGAGGAACGAACGAACGACTCTGGCCGTCTGCCAACTCTTGCCTGGCGTTTCACTCCGGAGACGTTGCTCCACGCCTGTATTTATTTCGCACGAACACCAGCCGACCGACCGCTTTGTGTAATTCGCATCGACGTGTACCTGTCCGCCTTTCGCATTACGCCGAGCTCGCCTGTAAATTCCTGCGGGCACGCACCGCCATAGACGACCGCTTTCCTACGGTTATTCGAGCCAGTGCCTAGCATCGCGTTCCACGCGGTATTCATCTGGGATCTATTTTTTCTTGCAAAGCGCAGATTCAACGTGCAGACCGATGCTACACCGTACGAGTTCAGAGTGTAGCGTCACGGACCGTCGGCAACCAAGCGTATAGTTTAAAGTGTAACCTCGAGGCCGATGTAGCATTTCTTTGTACTATCGAACGCACGCTCATACGATATAGCGTAAGTTCAAAGTCACGCAATAAGGCATTTCTGCGTCGCATAGCGTAAGTTGAACGTACGCTGATGATACAGCGCCGTACAAGTTCCGAGTGAAACGACGCAGGATTTCCTTGTTGCAAAACGAACATTGTACGCGAGCTGATGCAGCGCAGCATGAGCTCGCAGCTGCGTGCTTTGCATTGCAAAACACAATTTCTGTTTCAATTATCGCGTAGTTTCGAACTACGGTAAAGAATGTATGGAAGACGGTACTCGTTTGATAACCGTGCCGCCTCGTGTTTAACGCGTTAACGCTGTGACTCGGTCGTTTTACCGGAAACGTTGATAATCAGTTTGCAATAATACGATGAAAGAATGTTTAATTCGGCGGTAAGACCAAGTTCGTCGAAATGTATAGAAATATAGAAAAGCGAGCGCTAGCGCCATATTTCGTCCGTATTTGAATCATTTTGAATCATTGCGAGTTTAACGTAGCTGTTCGTTGCGTCATTCGTGTCACGCGATAAAATGCGGCGCATACGTAGGTTGCCTGGTTTTACAAAAACCTGCACTGCGCTGTCTGACCCTGCGCTTAACGTCTGCTCTACTTGCAAAGTAGTCTAGTCACGATTACCGAAAATAACGCAACGAAGATAAAATGAGAATAGTCGAAAATAAATCGTAAGTGGAATACAGAAGCATCATGCGATCGACCGATTTGGCAAAAGGGTAGTTATCGATATCTCATCCACCTCGCCGATACGTCGTAGAAATCAACGTCTTGAACAACTCTTTGCCTAGACATTTGCAAAGAACTGTCCACACCACTACAGTGAATTCTGTCTATAATTGCGTGACAGCGATGACGAAAGCTATTTTCTCTTGCATTAAAATTGAAGAGGATAGGTCTTGGTCGATAATTTTCAAAATACGAACAAGGCAAATAAATACACGCGAGACTGGTAGAATCGATGTAGCTTGGAAACAAAGGCAATGAAAAAGGCGCGAAAGTTACAGCAAAGATTGGACAGGATTAATCCGGGACTACGTGCCTCGAATATGGAAATCTCGCGTTGACAGTCCAAACTATCGCGCTACTAATCCGGCGAGTGTTTACTCTAGCACATAGCAGCCACTAATAGCTCCGAGGAACTTCATTAGGCCGCTAATATCCCGCTGAACGCGATAAATCTTCTTTCTGGAAGAAATCCGGAAAGAAGAAGGAGGCACAATTATCCGGCTAATAGATAGCCGCGCCCAAGGGATCACCGCGAAATAAATAGACCATCTGGATTTAATTGTACACTGGTGCGCGTCGATGATTCTTGGCCTCTGTCCGACGTCGAGCTTGTAACGCGGTCAAGATGAATATTACGTGCACGCTAAGAGACGGATAGTAAGCTGTGGAGACGCGTAGTGCACAGATTGTGGCTCGTGTTTCAGATGTAACTGGAGCTTTAATGTCCGCTTAGAAGCGTCCAAGTATCGTACCGTACACGTACACGTACACGTACACGAAGGTAGGTAGAGTCCGATTCGAGCAAGCAAACCCCAGCCGAACAGCGAATTTAAATACATATTTTTCTGGAGGAAATCCGCGCGGAGTAATTATACCTACACAGGAAGCATGTGAAAAGAACCAGCCATTGTTTGTACGTCGTCGTTTGAATTTCGAGAGGCGAAGAGCAGCCGCCGGATATTCCTATTCTCTTTCTCCGTGCTTCCGTTTCTGTCTCCGGTGGCTCCTGCTGGCGAGATGCTGATTTAATCGCCACATTAATATTTATGTCGGTTTTACTTTATTCGTAACAGTTGCGTAACGTAGAAACAGAGTTGCAGCAAACAGACGGGCCGGAGCCGTTGCTCGAGCTTTCAGATTCACCAATTTCGTGGCGAGTGTCGCGGTAACTGCCGATCGCGAAAGAAAGCGCAACTCTTGCGAGAGATCAACGACGCGATTGCACGAGATCGTTAATGGAAAACAGAATTTGTTTATCCTTCGATGGAGTGGAAATTTTCGCTGGTATATATGTAAATCGGATTTCTGGTGGAAATTACGAAATTACGAACCTCTGTTCCATCGAAGAGGAGACATTTTCACGCTTTCGTAACGATCCTTGTCAGGTATCGGACGTTGAGTTTGCAACATTCGTAGCTACAAGGAAACGATACTTCGTTCACAGTATACCGAAGGCAGGGAAAAGTAGAAGAAAGTACGCGGAAGGGAAAAAGCGGTTTCGTAATATTCCCGATGACTTTGAAAACGAAATAAAGAACGTATCGTTAGTAGGTGGAATAGCATTACCTCGACAGTTAAAATTGCAAATTCGATTACGCGCTTTGCATACGAGCGTAGACGCGCGTGTTCTCTTACATGCATTGCGTGTAGATCATACAGATATCCGTAATTATAATATACCAAGCTGTGTATCTACATAGCGATATTCGCAAGGCAGTAAAACGACGCGTAATCGATGACATTCTCGAGTTATTATTAGAAAGTGAAATTGAGGTTACGCGTTTTAGGAACTGGACGAAGGAATTGATCGCGTTGCTCGGGGTCAAAGGAATCGACGCGACTACTCGATCGCGTGTCTTCCGCTTGCTAAGACGCACGACTGTGAAAATTGCATTCGAATATAACTACGCGTAAAGGTAAACGTCGGGCGCAAAAGTTATTTAAAGCGAGGCAAACTCATGACTGATTCACGCTGAAGTTTCGGAAATTGGTTACGGGCAACGGTAAACGAAGATAAATCATCGGCACGGAAGTTTAGTCGATAGGGGAAGAGTGCGAGTACCGCAAGATAAACTACCATCGCACAATACCCAACTCCGATCACGCTTGGTCACATGCGCCACTCTCCGTGAACTCTGTAAATTAATTAAATTCTTCAGTTTTATTCGCAGACACCGGATAAAACATCCGGAATGAAAAACGAAGCGACGCCACGTTGCGACAGCGATCAAATTAACACCGCAGCGCCGGTTCCCCCGCGTTAAACGACCCATAGAGGAGGCTTGTTTAGAATTTTCGTCCAGCTCGAGCATTAGGTTGTCCGAAAAGTGTCTTTCTTTTACAGATACGTCTTTTACAACGATGCATCTTTATACAAACACGAAACCTAATCTGTGGAACGTTGCGATCTTTATTTTGATAGAACAAGGCGGATCATACGTAATTCCATAAAATAATATAAAACAGAAAATGTTGTGCATTATTCCCTTATAAAACGAAAGAAGCTCTTCGGACGACCTAATATATAAAACTTGCTAAAATCAGCTCTCGACATTCTCTGTTCTGACATTCTTAACTGTCACTCTGTTGGATTCGCATAATAAACTCTGCCAGTATATCTAAAGTCTGACTTCTTTTTCTTACCTTGCTCGTGAAACGTTTGAACTTACGCGAAATCATTCGAACGACGCGAGGAAGCGACCAGTGATTTTCTTCATTTCACCATTGCCCGTGTCTGCGATGTGACACAGACGGAGCTGCTCGATGAGCGAGCGTCGCTCTGGACGAGACGTATCGACGCGCGCACTTGAGGAAATATACACGTTGAACGTCTGCGTTATAAAAATGAAAACTTTATTTAACCACTCGCGCTCTGGTATCGATACTCGTTCGATAGTGTCGGATACGAAGCGTGCGAACTGGAATGCACAGCGTCGATCGCGTTGTCATCCTTGTTCCATTGTTTGCCGCGGCTAATTTTGCAACGGGACTCACTGTCGCTTGTTGGCCGATAGCTGAAATCTCGATCGTAATTATTTATCGCGGGCAGGCGCGCTTTCCAAGCGGAACAAAGTTCGTTTCCTTTCCGAGAATGAATTTTAATTTCGACCGATTAGCGAAGTTCGTGTTTGCCACTCGCCGGGATTCAGGCTCGCGGATATTAACATACTTTTCTCGTTTGCTTCCCAACTGATTAAAAACTTTCTCATAAATTTGTCTCTGTAAACGAGTACCGGTCGCTAGGGTGGTGTAGCTCTAATTCAATTAAATCAAGTAACACGGTCCATTGATTTAAGATTCCAGCCGAGTTTCGCAACGTTCTCTCTCAGCTCATCCCCTTGGCGCGCCGCTCTCGCAGCTCGTCACGAGCACCCGTTTCTTAATATCGTCCCTGGTTCGTCGCGTGAAAGCGTGCCAGCTCGCGAGATCGACGCGTCTGCAATCTACGCTCCAACACTTGTACGGTAATTTCACCGGTTAACCGAAAAGAACGAGTTGACTCGTCGTTCACCTCCACGGTGTATTCGTATCGAGACATCTTCCGGTTTTGCTACGTTATCGCGTTCCTTTCATATCTCCTTGTATACTTTATATCGAATTTTAACCCTTAACGCTTCAAGTGAGCCTCTCAAGCACCACCGATGTACTCCAAATATATTTTTGGATCGTTATCGGTAATTGTTTACAAATAAAAAATAATACTCTTCAGTGAATACTGTGAAACCTGTGAATGCAAACTCGATTTGCATCCCAATGGATGTTTTAAAAAATTCCACACATTACTCAATTCTAGTTAATATTGTAGGATCTTACTACAATTAGTTTATTTAAAATGGATTAAACAGATGTTGGTTAAAGAGGAAACGATGGTTGTTTAACGTGAACTAAATACGACAATGTATTATAATTAAGACAACTAAACAGTTAATTTGCAACTTTCGTCGCCACGGTTCCAACGCTTTCACGCGGACCACACTCTCTCGACAACGCGATTCTCGCACTCTCTGACTTCTCAACTAACACTGTTAATTCGTCTTTCTCCCTTAGCATCCCTTTGTCTTTTCTCTTAGCCCCGCCACGCACGTGTTTTCCTCGTAACTATTCGATTGAAGGATCGACGATACATCGATGGCCTGTCGGCACTTAGGCTTTCTCGCGATATTGTTTATGGTTCGCCCGATATCTCTTAGGTCTTCCGTCCACGATATTACAATATAAATGTAGTAACATATGGATTCTTAGAGCAAGGACAAGTAATGATGGTAAATTTAAAGTTTAGTGTAATTTAATAAGTGATATTCAATAACAAAAGGAATATAAATAGAGTTTATTCTAGTTTAATAAGCGATATTCAATAACAAAAGGACCGACTATAATATCGTCGCACGTCGATTCACACTCTGTGTCCGCTCAACTCTCACTCTGCTTCTCAACTGCCTCTCTGGCCGTTGTAGCATTCTTTTGTCTTTTGCTAGGCCCACCGCACACGTGTTCCGCGGACGCTCGTAGCCAGGGTCACGTAGGCCTTTTCGGCAAACTATTTATTTGAAGGACCGATAACGCATTGATGGAGCCGACAGCGCCTCGGCTCTCGCGACATTGTCTATAGTTAACTCGATGTTTCTTAGGCCCTTCTCCCCGATACTACATAAATATTGTAATCAAAATTATATTACTTCCGAGATGAATAAAGATTGTTTCGAATGACTTTAATATTATTATTTACACGTCATTGTAGCATTTAAAATCTGACACTTAAAAACTTGCAAGTCGAAGTATGATGAGAATAAGTTGGACTTGTCGGTCGATATTTACAATTAACGGTTAAGATCGTTGCGACTAATTTAGAATTCCTTGTCGAAACTGAAAGAGTACTACAATTACTGCTACTAGTAACGAAATTCTATTTATTCTTAGCCTCTGTTGGCGCTTGCCGAGCAAGTTCTCATCGTGCGTTGCTTCCTCTTCTGTTCGTCGGATGCTCACTCCTCCTTTGTTCGCCGGAGAGAACGGCAAGATCTGCATGCGAGGTCCGCTTGCGTGGATGCGCCGTAAATAATATATGGAAGAGTCTGTACGGCGATAAAGCTTCGCTACGCGTTATTACTATATTACACGTGAGGGGCGCAGCGTTCCCTCGTCGTTCTCGTATTTCTCTCTTGTCCATCGTCCGCATGGTCGTTCTCCGACCAACGACGACGACGTCGTTCCTCCCTTTCACCGAGCCGGTACGGCGCGGTCCGGCGACGCAACGCGGCCTCTCGTTCTTTACACGGCACCGCCCCGGGAGAAAGTAGAAACGAATACAGCAGCCGTGCACTAGCCAGCGCGAGCGTGCGTGATCCGCGTCAATGTCGATCACGCGATCTCGCGTGCAACATGTACTCTTTTACTCCCTCTGTCTCTCTACTCGACCACCCCCGAGGTAATATAGCAACCTCCATTCGCATCTATCCCTCCTTCCACTCTCTTTTCCTCTTTCGCCAGACGCAACTTGCGTATACATCCGACGCGTATCTATCCAGCACATGGAATCTACGACGAGAACCAATCGTTTCAAGATTTCTACTTTATCCACGTTTCGAGATACCCCGTATAAAATTTCTCACTCGAACGTGTATCTTCCGTATGTGCTATATTTCCATTTCGTTGTACGTGCATCTCGAACGATGTGTTTTACGTCGTCCAATGAATAATCTTAAATCGAAGCGAACACCGATAAACGAGACGGAAGGTGAGTTAAATTTCTTAGCGTAGAAGAGGACAGTTATTTTTCTGAAAGATCGACCAAGTGCTCGTAACCAGGATCGCGAAAGAGCCGGCGAGGTATCGGACCAGAGAGCAGAGGCGATTATTCGCAAATATTTTCCTTTAATACGAGGCACTCGTGGGCCTCGCGGCGATAAAAGACAAAGGCTGGGAAAAAGTGTTTTCGCAGTTAGTAGGACAGGATTCCACGCTCGTTCGAGAGCACAATTTTCATAATCGCGTGGAACTGGTTGGCGAATAGTCGCGCACCAACGATTTGCCACAAAGTCGAACAATATGGGTTCATTAGAGAGGAAACGTTACACATGTTCCTGCTTAACGCGCCTCGTGCTCGCCGTCGTACACTGTACAATATACGTGTACGATATACATACATATACTTTCCCTTTCCATGTCCCCCTTTCTCTTTCTTTCCTTTTCTCTTCACTCTTTCTTTCGCGGTTACGAGTACGGGGTGCTAGCGTTCAACGATACCGGTGCTGTTCGTCTAACGGCCGCTCGTAACCACAAGCGTTTTCCGCTCGAGTAAAAACAATTTCCATAATGGAGGGGACACTTGGGCCGAGCCGCTGCTAATCCCGTCGGGTTATCGTGTTAGCGAGCTCTGAATCGGCGCGAAGGGTTCGTGCGTCGCGTAAACGCGATCCCCGTGCTATCAGCGAACCGCGTATAACACGTGAAATCGAGCCCACCGAACGAATTGGATCGTCCAAGTCGTATGTACGTCGGTGAATCAAATTACGTCCGCTGAATCTGTCGGCAAGGTTCCCCCTTCGTTCGCGCGATAACCTCGGCTGACGCGTAACGCGAGGCTACTGATTTTACGATCGCAAGAGTTTCTGTCGGAGATGGGGCTTGACAAGATTCGAGGTATTAGGTTGTCTGAAAAGTTTCTTTCGTTTCATAATAGATGAACAAGAATTTCTGTTTTATATTATTTTATTGAATTAGCTATGATCTATTTCGTTACATTTCTATTATTATGTTCGTGCATAATTTAATAAACTAATATAAAACAAAAAAATATTATTTCCTTATAAAACGGAAGAAACTTTTCAGACAACCTAATATAAGCATCTCGCGAGTATTTTGAAAAAAAGAAAAAAAGGAGCGAAGGAAGAAGCTGATACTTTCGAGTATATTCGAACCTCGACTAGGAGTTTCTCTCGCGTGATAATTTTCTTGATCAATGTAATAACACGGAGTAACATCTACGAATAATAAGAAAGTATTAGGTTGTCCGGAAAGTGTCTTTCTTCCGCAAACGTGTTTTCTACAACAGTGCACCTTCATGCAAACCAAGTGTGAAATGTCGCGGTGTTTATCTCAGCAGAACAAAATGGATCGTACGTAATTCGACGAAATAATATAAATCAAAACACGTTGTGCGTCTATTATTTCCAGATAAAACGAACGAAAGTTTTCGGACAACCTGATACATATATTCGTACGTTTTGTAGCCCAAGCTCTAGTCTAGAAAGTCTTGGGGAGAACCGTTTTATTTCAAACTCGAAACGAGAACGTAGTATCAGGTGAGAGAGATGCCTATTGAATGAAACGCGAATTTATCACCACACTGTGGGTATTCTATCGCTGAACGTGGTCCGGAAAATGAGTTAACGGAGTCAGATAGACAAAGGTAGAAGAGGATAGGACATTTTCGGGTTCGTACCGATCATTTCTCTGATAGATAGGACTGTGCCCTTTTAACCAACAGGAAGTCAGCCGATGGTAGTACATTTTTCGATGAAATATTTTTGCTAAACCACGATGTTGAGGTTGACTGATGGAAGAACTGGTGTATGGATTTGCAATATAAAAATATATTGAAATATCCTCACTCCAGATCCTCACTCTTGTAGTGTTACAATAGAGGAAGCTATGATAGGGAGCACGTTCATGTATTTATAGCAAAGGACATTACCAAAAAGTTAACCTTGTAGCTCTCTAGCTGAAGGCTACAAGAAACAGCAATAGAAATCTACTTACAGTTCCTTTGTTTCTAGACCTTGTAACTCAAAACATATTTTATATTCAAAAGCACAATAATATGGACCTCTCCTTATTTCGAGTTTTTTTTGTTTCACTAAATTCTATTCTCTTCGTAACAGGGGTCTCCAGATATACAAAATTAAAGATGTAGAATTTTTTTTCAGTAATTACTTCAACACACGAAGTACAGAAAAGCGAAAGAAATTTTCGTAGGTGCCAACGATAGTTGGAACAGCCGTGTAATTCTTCGATCTTTCTTTGTACATGGTACGCGTATGCGGGTCAGCAGAGCGGGTCGCAAAACGATGAGAATTTTACGACGACTGGAAGGAAATTGCGCGATACTCGCGTCTCTTTTTCCCAATTACTTCCGCTCGTTCTGATTTGCGCGATCGTTCTCCGAGAATTACCCATCGCTGCACGCGTGACGGCGAATCGGAAGGATGCACATTCAACGAACATTTTCCACTTAAGCTTAAGCTAAAGTGCCGTTTTCGTAATCGACTTTGCACCGATATATGTACCCTAAATGGGTAATATCGGGGCAATATCAATACATGTATAAATCCTTTGAGTTTCATAATACGCATACGCCTGCGACTCTTAAGACGACGCGCGGTTCCAAATTTTCTAATAATCCAACGTCGATTCGGCCCGTACACGTTCTCTTCCCATACTTTCATCTTCGTGCTTCGTTACTCGTAGATTACGTGGAGATTGTCCGGTCGACACGCCGTGTCCCAACGTCCGATAATTTCACGCGACTTGCTGAGCACCTGCGAATTTATCGCTAATCTTTAACGAGTTGCTTAATCTCGTCGGTACTCTCGTTTACCTCGACATATTGTCATTTGCGTCGACGATTAAAAGCATCCGAATTTATGGTACTTTGGAAAAGATGTGATATATAAATTCTCATATATGTTGGGAATTTTGAGTGGCCGCCCGTTTAGGTCCATTCCCTTCTTCAGGAAATTCCGAATTACATGTCCTCCCCGAGCTGTAAACCTAATGACTTCGAGGTCAGGTGAAAAGCCCCGGGAAAGGACCAGGCGGAAAGGCACGATGGACAGACGAAACCCAACGGCTGGTAGGGAGAATCAGCAACGTAGAAGGATAGTTCATCAACAGACATCGTACCGTGCGAGTGAAATACTTCACTCCCAACAAGATCCTACCGCCGTGTTCATAACATCAAACGTTACTTTTATACAACAAGTGTAAATAAAGTGCTAAATTACGCTACCATTCGAATTATTAAATCTCCTTCACCTTGAGCGTTGATTCATTCGAGGTATGCGATATCGACCGATCGGTTTGACCTGAACGGTTGCTCTGTAGTCGGGAATTCGCAACAATATATCTTATTTATATGATAGTACACATAAATCGAAAAACTTGAACACACCGCATTGTCGCGTATATTCGATTTCTTGAACTTTGCAACAGATACCATTCATGGTCGCTGTTGCTAACGCAAAAAGCCTTGTCCTGACTACGCTTGCCTGCGATGTAAAAACGTATCCAGCAATCGCTACTGAGTAAATCCAGATTGATATTACCCCGTAAAAAGCCAGACGACTCAACTCTTCTGCCTGCAATAACGCTTTTCCTGCCCATTTCTTATTCGCGTTCTTCCATATTTCATCGGGAAAAGTAAGTACCTTATCTTAATTTATTCCCTAGACTTCGCATCGCTTGATACTTGCGACGATCTGAAGCGCGTCTGTTGGAGCACGTGACGAGTGCCGCCGATACATGGCACACCATGTCCCTCGTAATTAAAAGTTTTATTCCGACCATGACGCGTACAGCAGCCTGACGCGACAGTCTCGTTAAAGATCAACGCGCGATTCGCGGAATGTGTAATGTCAAGCCTGTAAAGGTAAAGGTATATATGTACCTATAGCTGCTTGATAAATGATCGCACGATCGGCTCTTGGCTAGAACGGTACGGTTATTATATCTGGATTATATATCTGGCACATCTCATGACCAGAACCTCATTTCCACTCGCTTGGAATTATAACGTCACGATATATTATCCGAGGCGTGTGATATACGGTGGCGGTTATTTTTCGTTTCGATCGAGGCATCCTATTCGTAGTGGAAGTCGGTCTTTTCGTTATCATTCTCTCCATATCATCCCCGCTGACTCGTCACGACCCTGACTAATATCGGTGATCTTATCGCCAAGCTGTGACTCGACCTTTTTCGCCCAAGATTTCGCCAAGATTTCGCCAAGATAACCCGCCGAACGAACTTTTAGCGACTGTGCTTGCTCTAATATTTCAGCGCGTCTCCCTCTGCTTTCGCGAAACTTACGCCTTGCCCGTGCTGTTGCTTAAAGGCGGATAAGTAGCAAAAAAGGTCCATCTTTTTACATTCGCCGAAACACGTGCGCGTTTTAAAAACCTTCTCTCTTGAACCTTAGAAAAAGATTCGTAAAAAGGTGCGGGGTTTCCTGGGAAGCGACGCAAAGTTCGCCATCCTTCCTCTCGTTTTGCTAAAGTCGACGATCGCACGATCACGCTGTGCTTCTTTGTTCGACTATGCGTTATTACGCGAAAGCGAGTTGGAAAAAGGCGCGACATTAGCGGGACGATTACCCGCGCGGTGTAAAATTGATATCGCGCTGCCAGTCACCGTTAAAACCTCTCGTCGGTGACATCGATCAACCTAATAACACGTACACGGCGTACTCGTTCGAATGGAAGCGAAGGAGAGATCCGGCCGCTAATGACAGCTCCTTTCGGTGTGTCGAATATGATCGAGTTCGCGTTACAGAAATTCGCCAGCCCGCTCGCACGGATCTCTCGCTAACGATCGGTGCTTGTCGACTGTGGCGCATTCGCCGACACTTGTCACCGGAGAAAATCGGCCGCGTTTCAGTGTCGACTGCATCCGTCGCCGATTGAGGAAAACCGAAGTAGCACGTATGTTTACCGTGGCCAGGATAAAAAGGATATACACGAAGATGTATAGCGGATACGAGAAATGGACGTGAACGATGTATGTTTTTGGTTTGGAGGAGGAATTGTTCGTGATCGATACCATAGATTTCATACATAGGACGGAAATTTTGCAAGAACGCTGGCTTTTAACACGTTGGTCGCCACGTCACCCATATCTATGTGACAGTTATACTTCCGTGGGTGCCCCGTAACCCAAATATGGGTGACGCTTTTCTTGTTCGAGTTAATTAAGATATACAACATAAAAATATTAAAAACACATTATACCATACTTTTTATTCATTTATATTGTGGATAAAGTGTCACATTATACGTATTCGTTAAAACATTCCAAACACATTTCCGTTGATTTTGGACACATCGAACAATATGTTTTAGTTTTTTTTTACGTTTTTTCTCGCTTCTTGGCGTGCGACAATTTTCCTCTTCTTCTCGTAACATAGGGTGCACATCCTTCTTATAGGCTTGCCCTGCTGATTCTTACGAATCTCCAAATGGTGGGACACCTTCTTCGTTTTCTTGCCATGGTTGTCGGGCACAGTATTTTCTCAGGGCACACTCGGAAACGAGAATTTGCCGAAATCTTCTTATCCGTATTTTTTTGTTTCTGGCTGTTTGGTACACAATATGAGCATTTACTATAGTTGTTCCTAAGAGTAAATGCTAATTTCCGATACCACTTGATGCTTCTCCGTATCGTAGTGACATACGAGACCATCTGGTCACTTCTGTCGATACCAGTTTTTCCATTATTCTATACTATTCTCCACACTTTCAAATATATTTTCACGCTGTCTACTGAACATTTTGAGGATGAAAAAGTCACCGACGCGCGTCTCACAAGAAGTGTGCTTTTCGTAATACTTAAACGCACATTTTTCTATCCCTTAAAAACGATCGGCGAAGATCGATGCGCATGTGTATTTTAAATACACCCACCATACGTATTATTAGGTTGTCCGAGAAGTTTCTTTCGTTTTATAAGGAAATAATAGACGCACAATGTTTTTTGTTTTATATTAGTTTATTGAATTATGCAGGAACATAATAATAGAAATATAACGAAATGGATCATACTTAATCAAATTTCAGACAACCTAATACCTCGTTGCTGCTATTTTAAAGAAAATAACTGCCAAACAATTCGTATCTGTCGATGAAAGGGATAAACTGGATTTTGAAATATCGTACGAAGCAAAGGTTTGAAATCGGCTGCTGCGACAGGTCGGTTGGTCGGTTAGTGACTCTTCCGAGTCACGAGCTGCAGAAATATACTGGAAGACCACAAAGCCATTGACGATGCGAGGTAGGATGAATCGTGGTTTGCGCTCAGTCATTGCCATCGCCAAGCCGCGACTGCTCCAACTTGCCTGGCGAATCGTGTCGGACGAGATTGTGGGATTAACGTAACCGGTTGCGATTGCGAAACTCGCGCCGGCACGTTCAAACGCGATTGGATCTCTTTCTTGGCTGCGACCCTTTTTGCCGCTTCTTTCGCCAGCGCGTTAGCTCTCGGCGAAATTAGCCGATCGTACAGAGACGAGACGTCCTACCGGTTGATGGTCCTCGTTCCACTTCCTAGCAAAACGAACGCTGCCTACTTTTCTGTCGTTTCTTTATTGCTCTTTTTCTCGCGTATATAGATTCGCGATCGAAGCGTTTGCCGCGAGAAGGGAACGGGTTTGACTTCCGTTCTCGTAGTTTTTAAATCGTCCAGCTGGTTTTTACGCGATTATTAACGCAACGTTCGTTCGAATAGGGCGCGCAGTTACAACCAAGTGGAAACAGCTAACAACAAACGACGAAAGTTTTGAGACGTTTCGTTCGCAAGGAAGCGGTGCGTGCTCGATTGCGGCTACACACTGTGAACGCACGAGTTTCCTCAGCAACGAAAATTATTTCGATATTGTTTTGGACATCCGACTTTCGGAGAGCGAACATTTCGACGAAATCGAAATCGTATCCTGAGAAAGTTTGCTTTTATGTCATTTAATTATTTAATTATTTTTATTATTTATTTATTTAATTAAGAGACGATTAACGTTTTTCCTGATCGTCTTCTTCTTTTTGCTTCTCGCCAGCAGCGGTTACTCGGAAGCTACTGCCAAATAACGTTTCGCCAAACTCGTTTCGCATTTTCGCTCTACTCTCTTTCTCTTTCTCTTCGCCTTTAAACCTAAAAGTACCTAGAAATATTTTCCAGAAATAGGTACGTTTAATTACCATTATAAGAGCGATAGCACGCATAGTCCACAACTATCGTACAGTGCCATGCGTACAGCTTTACTCAGGAAAGGTGAAGCTCGTGAGAACATCTGCGCCAGAAGAGCAAAAGATACAGAGTGATTTTTGAGATATTCTCGTCCTCGCCGATCGGTCAATTGTAGAGCGAGAATTCCGTAATCGCAGTCGATTAAGTCGATGAAGAGAATCAGAGGTGCTCTTAACCAAAGATAATACGCGAGACGACGATAGAGCGGTAAAAGCCAGCTCATCCGGCTTTCTCGTTCTTTTTCCTTTACATGTGCCATGTATTAGGTTGTCCGAAAAGTGTCTTTCTTTCGCAAACGTGCTTTTTACAACAGTGCACCTCCATACAAACCAAGTCTGTGAAATGTCACGGTGTTTATCTTAACAGAACAAAATGGATCGTACGTAATTCGACAAAATAATATAAAACAAAAAACGTTGTGCGTCTATTATTTCCTCATAAAACGAAAGAAACTTTTAGGACAACCTAATACTTAGCCTTCTTAGCGGAAGTTCGTCTAATCGTCTGTATCGCCTTTTTTCGTCTGAAATCGCGCAAGGAACAAAATCGATCTGATCGCGCTGCAAACTGATACACGTACCGATAATGTTCGTTTTATGCAAACAACGCAACCAACGGGTATTCAGTTTGAAAGGCGGAAGCCTAATTGACCGGACTATAACGAACTTGTATAGCCGAGGACCATTCATCGCGATTGCATTTCTGAACGAGTGTTACTCGTGTACAGGTTGGTTGGAAGTGTGGCCGATTATCGATCGGTATTGCATCAGGGGAACGATACGTTAAATCGACTTTGAATAATTCCGTAGTTTGCCTGTTAATCTCCGTTTTCACCTCGATGATGAAGAAAAGGGACAAACAAAGGCAGGGGGACAGAGAGCGGAAAAGAGGGACAGAAAAGAAGAAAATATGGGAGACAGAAACGAGGTTCGGGCAAACGAATCCTCATAGAGACTAATCGATTGGGATTTTTTGGCGATCGAAAAAACCGCGAAACGTGGACCGAGAATGGATGGCCCAATTTTCCTGGCTGAAACACGCCAGACGTTTGGGAAACCGTGCACGGTGACGCGAATCACGTAGGTAAACCAGATCTCCGCAGCTTTTACAGGTAGGCCGCGTGTTGGGAACGCGACAGACACAAACACAGAGAAATACAGGGAAGGAGATGGAGAAAAGAGCGGCAAGAGGAGGAAAGAGACAGACGGGGACAGGACGAGAACAGAGAGGAAACTGGTTACGGACCCTGACTCGACTTCGAATGCGGCACAATGCATCGCGCGTACGTGTATGCGACGTGTACGGAGTGTACACGAGGAAAACAAGGCAATTCGTGATACGGCGCCGCGTTACAGAGGCGCGCGCGGACCTCGTTCCGACCCTCTTCTCTTTTCTTCCCTTTTCTTCTCTCCGCTTCTCTTTCGCTTTCCCTCCCTTTTCCACCATTTTCTTTCTTTCCCCGTGTTTATTTTCTCCGCGGTCCTGTATCTCGTTCTACCGACACAGCGTCGTTTCGTCGCGACCATAACGAGAGCTGCTGTTTTTCCGAGATCGCGATCGTTCTATCGCAGGGGACGAGAACGGTGCGTTAGCTGCGCTAACAGGAAATCACGCGGTGGATGCGACAAGAAGGATGCTAGGAGATGCGATAAATAATGCTACTGGGAAGGATCGAGAACTGTGGATCGTTGTGTTGTGGCATCGCTAACCTTCCATAATCTCGCAAATAAGTAAACTAAATCGATTGTTGTTCAAAGATGGTTCGTAGTGATTTATCGAAAATTCATATTTTTTATTTAACTCGCTGTTCTCGCGAATTTTCAACTAAATAGCGATCGGTCAGGTTCAACCGATCGGTTGATATCGCGAACCTTGAGTGAATTAACGCTCAAGGTGGAGGTAAATTAAATATATCGAGTGTTAGTATGCAGGGCCGGTTTAAAAATTTTGCGGGGCCTGAATACACATTCAAATCCTTAAGTTTTACAACGAGGAATTATTTATTTACAAATGCTGTTACACATTATATATTTTTTATAAGCAGTTTTTTGAACGAATCCAAGCAATATCTTTTCGCATCCATAATTCGTTTTCAAGGGGCAAAAAATTCAATGAAAGTACAAAGTCTGCAATCATGTATGACTTTTGCAAAAAACTATTGATGTAGTTTAATTTCTCTAAAAAGTACATTTCTCTGAAAGCGGCTGCATCTTTTTGTCTAAAGTAGTTTCCAGGGTATGAGGGCTTTATGGAGTTACACTGAATCATTGCCCCTGAAAAAATGTCTTGCATCTGTTAATAGTATCATCATTCTGTAAACAGTTAATCAAAATCGGTGTTTTTTAATTGAGTAATTTTCGTAGACCGCGAGACCTCTCAAAACGCGGAGGCGGATTCCGGCGAACGCGCTGAACCTGCCTTGCGTCGGCCCTGTTAGTATGGTTCGGTAATTTTTAATATACACGCAGAGTTCGACGTTCTGATCACGACGGTTGTACGATCTTGTCGAGACCGAAGACGGTGTAGTAACACGAACAATACGAAGCTCTGGGGAAGACTGTGGTAGGATGTTGTTGCTACTTTCACCAGAAGCTTCGTCTCGTCTTTATATCCTGACTTTCCATCCCCGCGTTTTCCATGGTTTATTGTTCTCTCGTGGGCGCACATCCTCTGGTATTGCCAGCTGTTTACCTTTGCCCTGGACCATCGGGCACTTAAGGTGTTTTTAGCCTCTTAAATCAGGTCCACGTCTTAAGGTTACAGCTTGGGGAGGTAGGCATTTCGGACTTTCCCAAAAAAGGGAGATGTGTTGTCCGAGTCATAAACTGACGGCCACTCGAAATTCCGAACACTCGCATCGAGGCAAGCTACGCTGCGTGCTAATACGCAGCAGCGTGTCGAGAATAGGTAGGTAGGTAGATAGGTAGGTTTTAACCCTTCGCATTCGAGGACTTTTTCGGTCGGGCGTAGCAGCTACTCCGAATGATGTAGCGTATACGTGACGCGTGTCTTACTTTTTTTTTTTTTGAGATTTAAAGTTTATTGAGTCCAAGAATACAGTTTTAGGTACATTATCCACAATAAACGGTGAATTTTTGTAATGGTATATTAGGCAAAGGTACCGATACGCGGCGGTACGACGTAGCCATGCTGTATTATGTGTCGGCGCTTTACATTTTTCGTTGTATGATACAGTGACGCGTGTCTTACAGCTAGCGTGAAATGATTTTATATACAAATTAAATTAGAAAAACGTTATATTCTAATAATTCATCTATATTTACATCTTTGAAAATATGATTTTGTAATATTAATTCCTGTATTTCTTTTGTATGATAATTTTTAAAGCATTCACCAAGATGCATTCGTGATGAATATGTAGCGGCACATGAGCTAGAGGACAATTCAAATCATGTTGTCGTTTTACCTCGGAATATCAATATCGTTAGGATACACATAATGTAATAATAAATAAATTCCGGCCAAAACAATGTCGTCGCTACGTGCAATCGTCAAACGTAGACGAATTCAAATTTTCCAGCTCTCCTCCAACCAGTACAAATAAACGAACGCGATCGGAAGGAGTTCAGTTGTCAGTCAGTTATCAGTTAGTCGCGCCAATCAGTATCCACCAGTTACCAACGAGTTATCAGCGATTATTTTAGCGATTATACACTGCCTTAGCGAATTTGTTAGTACGAGCGATTATCGTCTGTATTAATTTATTTATTATTTTAAATATACTTGACGGGTTTCAACAACGAGCAATCTCGTCCTATAAATCTCACGATCAACCATCCTCTACATAAGCCTCCAAATTGGTAACCCCGACGTGATCTGAACACAACTAAACCTCTACAAATATAATTGATCTCATTTTTCAACAGTTCAAAATCAAGTTCATCTTCATTTCAGCTAATTTCACTTCTGAAAGTTATTTTGTTGGGGTTTTTAAATTATGATATTTTTGCCATGATCGTCGAATTCGAACTAACGTTGGAGACGTTGTTGAACCATAGTTTCAGAGGGATATGAGATTCAATATTTTATCTTCATTTTAAAGTCTAACACTTTACACTTCCTAACAAAGAACACAAAGAGCCAAGGAAACAATTTACGAACCAATATTGCACTCCCATCAATTGCAGATGTCGAAATCTAGCATAAACAGGCGCTGTCGCCTCTCACTCGCCACTGGAGTTGCAGCACGGAACGCGGTGGTAACTTAGAGTCGCCTCTCGAGTGCAAGGGATTAAGTGAGATAATCATAACGTGTGGGCTTATTTAACACATTATTAACCGGTAATTTTACTGAGAATTTGTCTCATATCGCCGGCTATTATTTCGTAATTGGATGTGGAAGTAAAACAATATAAATAAACTTTAATAAATTTTATTTATTATTCAGCTCTTAATATACATTGAACAAGGTGCAGTTTATCAGAAAAAATGCTAATTTTTTGGACAACTAAAGTTTCTCGTAAAATACTGCTGTTCGCCAAATATCGATCTGCACCATCTACCCCTTTCGTGTGCTTATTGTATTGCAATATGCACGTAAGTTTAATGATATTTTGGTGGCCTAATATCAGATTCACTATCTTCTGATACAGTATCATTTTCCAAGTCATCACAATTTGATTCACAATCAAACATTCGCGTATGATTCATCGACAGATTCGTCATTGGTACGTTCCGTCATCGTTGAAATTTTGTTTACAATAAACGCACTGTACAACAATTGCACTGTATCGTCTCCAACAGCGCACTGAGAAAACGACGCTGATGCGAAAAAAACGAGTTTACTCGCAACGTTTGGCCATGAGAACACGAGTTAACTCGTGACCGGTCAACAACGTGTTAGCACTTTGGCTGCCACGTCGAAATCACACGTTTCGCTCAGGACGCCACGGAGGTATTTTTATTATTCAAAACAGATAATGGCAAAGTAATAATAAATTGATGATGTAAGACAACATTCTTCCCCAATGGACCGTTCATCTTATTGGTGGTCACGGGTGACCACCGTGGCGCCTTGCTAACAGTTGATAGCAACATATTATAACAAGGTTTCGTTTATTTCAACAAACCATTCGCATTTGTTATTCCGTCGTGTACAAAACGTGCAGAATATATTGTTGAAACGTGTAGAAGATATTAGTAAACAGTATTTGCACATTCTACAGGGTGATTGGTAACTGGCGGTACAAGCGGAAAGGGGACGATTCTACGCGAAAAAAGAAGTCGAAAATATAGAATAAAAATTTTTCGTTCGAGGCTTTGTTTTCGAGAAAATCGACTTTGAATTTTCGCTCGGTACGCGTGCGGTACGTTCTAACGGATCTCACTGTAGATCGTTGTCTCGATGGAAAAATTAAAAAAAAAATGTTTATTCTATATTTTCGACTTCTTTTTTCGCGTAGAATCACCCCCTTTTCCGCTTGTACCACCAGTTACCAACCACTCTGTATAATAGTAAAGTATGTGCTACACACTTCTTGCTTCGATTATATGATTATAAAGCAGCATTTACGATTATTTTCTAAGGTGTGTTTATAATAATATTCGTAGATTACCCCTCAAAGATATGGATGCAAACACAGTGTACCGTTAGATGCAAGATTTCTTCTCATATTTTTTATTGATGTTCTAATAAAAATGTTTAATTGTTCAATAGAACACTTTTTATTTCAAAGTATCTTCTATTTATCGGTTATATTCAAAATACCCTAAATGTCAATTTTCAATAATTTTTACAATTGCAAGAAGTTGAAGCGCTCCGGTCACTAATGACCACCGTGGCGTCTCAGGAGGAACCGTGGCCGGTCATATATGACCTACGTGGCAGTCAAAGGATTAATAAAGTAACGAGTGGATGAAGTTGTAATAATCCTGATGTATTAAAATAAGTACAAGTACAGAGATAATGTGTGCGAATACTATACCACTACTGCTATACCAATCAAAGACAGGATAATCATATCATAGGAAACACGTTCATACATTTACATCAACGGACGTTACCACGAGAAATAGCAATAACAACCTAATCGATGTTCTTTTGCTTCTAAACCTTCCAACCCAAAACAATGTTAGTATTCAAAGGTACAGTAATATGAGTCTCTCCTAGTCTTGAATTCTCCGTTTCAACTTGAAACTTTTTCTATGCTACATAAGTATGGGAGGATTTAAAAAGTTGGAATCGTAGCGAAGTGTGACAGGCAGGAAGATGTATATCTTCCTTCTGATGTAAAAATGGCCAATCTTGAAAATTTAGAAAGATACCCGCGACTCTTTACAAGGAACTTCAAAGCGATGGCAGAACTTGGGCGACTATTTCCCCTCGAACCAAATGACTGCGTTAAATTCGATGGAAACCGTGACACGATGGACGCTGATAAATGCGCGATACGCGTCGCTGAAAGCTCAACTCCGTCTCTCTCACCATTTCGCCTATTTTCCTCTATCGATTTGGTCATGATCGCGGACACGCACATGCGATATCGTGTCACCATGAACCGTGCACCATAGTACATACATACAGATACAGATACGCGATTTATCGCGAGTAATCGTTACGGCGATTAACAGATTAGAAAACGATTACACAAGACTTTAAAGTTACGTCGAATTCGTTCAGGTTTTCAACATTCTCGGAGGAAGGAAAAAAAGGTCGGAGGACGAGATATACCTATTGTATCTTTAATTAGCGCATCGATCGGTGCTGCGATACTTTAAGTAGCGCGCAACGTGTAACGGGTAACGCGAACATCGAACACGTCGCAATGAAAATCGAAACGAAATCTGGCTTTCCGTTTTGTTCGATCGTCTTATTATTTCAAACTTCAGCTATATGGAAAAATTAAACAAATTCGTGGAAAGAAGAAGAAGAAAGATTAAATCGCTTCTTATAATCGATACACCTATACTTTTATACTTTTCTTTATACATGAATTTTCTATGTTTACATTTGTATTGTGGAGTGCGACAATGTAGCAAAGAGATAAATTCTATGCGGTTCGTAGGTTGCGCGAGATGTTCGTACTTTACGTAGCCAATGATAACGCAAACTGATTATTTTGAAAATATAATTAAGCCGAAAAACAGGAAATGGCAGGAACGTACCGCGTCGCTTTCAATCGTCCTGTGACGTGTGATGCGAACGGGCTCCGAACAAAACCTGCCGCGTTCCACGTCCTGCGCGAAAAAATAATTCACCAGCCGCTTAATTGAGATTCGTGTTTATGTCGTGTCACTGCAGCAAAGCTAAATAAAGCAGAAATTTTCCAATCCGTTGGAGCGCGTGTGCGGCTGCTTCGAATATCACGTAGAAAAAACCAGCGAGATCAATGCATCGATGCATATTCAGTGGTTCGCATTCTGATAATTACGTGCATTTCGCAGCGTTAGCGAATCGTTCGGCATCGGATCAACTCACGCACCCGTAAACGAATAAATTAAACAATACGTCTACGTACATCTCTTCTAGGTGCGATCTTTTTCTATAATTCTAACGATTCTTCTCACTCTACCGACTATTTCCGATGAACTCTTCGTTAGAGGTAGCAGGGTCATTAACACTAGAACTACCGATGGTTAACACGAAGCTATTTCTACCAAAATCAGTCAAAATGACTGGTCTTTAAACGGTACGTAACAATATTTTTATATTTATTGATTTATTACTTTCTTACAGAAGCAATTCCATGTTATGTAGTACATTTTTCGTATTATTAATTCATCTGCGAGGGCTGACAGATTTATAAAATTGTAGAACCAGTCATTTTGACTGCTGTGGTATTTCTAGCGTTAGCATCTAGCGATCTAGCGATCGATCCGGAATTTTCCTGATAACTGATATCATCGTATCGAATGATACGCGGTAAAAATTTATAAAACGTGTGGCAAGTTGTACAAAACGAGGAAACTGGTTAATTGAGGTTCGATAAACAGATTGCAGGCCGCTTTTACCAAGTACCAGTCATTTTCACTGGTATTAATATAAGTAGCCGTGATACAAAATTATCTTCAGTTTGAATACATAAAAAACAAACTAAAATTCATTATATTATTCTTTTAGTCATCGTTGCGAAAGTCATTACATCATTGTGGAAAAAAAGTATAACACGAAGTAGAAATTTGAAAATAAAATTGTAAAACCAGTCAATTTGTTGACTGGTGTGGTAGTTCCGGTGTTAACGATTATATCATCGATGAACTATCGATAGCTTGCCGATGATTTTCATCGGAGGATGATGGAGGAAGAAGGATGAAGACAAAGATCGAGGAGTCTCGTGAACGCAGCACGTTGCTACTCGCGATTTCGCATTGCGTCGCCTGTACACCTGATTATCAATCAACACTGTCACACGATACTGTTAACAACTTTAATTGGTAGCGGTAATTAGGCTGTTGAAACGCGACGTATCGACGGCTACGTGGATATATAGAAGCGTAGCTATGTCGGAACGAGCATTCACGTGCGAGTAGCTTCTTATCTGCAAGTATGGTATAACGAGCGAGCACACTAATACGGTTCAGCGGTATAGGTAAACGACACTAAGGTTACAGGCGGAACGCGAATGTAATTAGTTCTGACCATCATCGGGTTTCCGGTTATTATATACGGTCACGTATCGGCCGGCTTTTACGCAGGTCGACGATCGTTGCGAATGACAGCGCCCTGCAGGTAAAAAAGCAGGTGTGTGTGTGTGTGCTTGGCGAAGGAGGTGGGGCAGGGAGGGGCTAATACGTGTATCGATTTCACCTGGATTATGGTCGGCTACAGATACAGCGTGCGGCTGACGTACCACGGTCGATGTTGCAAAGCAAAAAGTGAGAGGGAGTTGAATAAAATATCAATGTCGCCGCCAAGTTGAATGAAATTGCAGCGTGGGGCGTCGGCGGTTACGGCTACGGCTGCGGCTGCGGTGTTTCCATGAATCCGATGACTACCGTGCGAGATAACGATCGCGCCGTTATTACTTATCGTTTAACGGAGATACCGACAGCTATATTTCGTTAGTATGTCGCAAGTGACTCTCGGTCGCTAGTTTGCTAGAAGCTTGTTTATACAAGGCGATGTAAGTTTTCAAATCGTCTGTGCCCATTGAATCTTATTCTTTTCCTTATGCCGGACGGTGGTTTTGAAAAATGATTGATTTTCTCTTTCATATTGGATTTCGAAGGAATTCGATATCGTAAAAGAGTAGAAATATCGCTTTTGTAAAGAAGTACTGGTCGTGAAACGATTCGATCCCAAAGTATTTGATTGTAGGACCATTGACTGATTGATCGAGGCGCTCGTAAAAAGAATTTTTCATTGATTAGCTATTTATAGCTGTGGGAAACTTGTTGGAGCAAAAAGTTAACGACCAATGGAAGGCGAATGTTACGCATCTACTTACGTGCATTAGGTCATTCCATAAGTTTGTGCCGACTTTTGTGTATACATTTCATGTGTCGATTTATAAACATACGGCGATAAGGAACCAATGCACTTGAGCTTAGCTGATCGAGAACAGGCTAGAGCAGATTTTCGTGGGCATAAGATCGTAATATAGTGAACACAGTGACTCGTAACAGTAAAAAATCATGAGTGAAATGCGTATCCATTTTCGACATCTCGTGTTATATGAATTTCGGAAAGGAAGTTCTGTAACAATTGCCACGAAAAACATATGTGCTGTTTACGGAGAAAATGCGCTTTCATCTCGCACCTGTAGGAAGTGGTTCCAACGTTTTAGAGCTGGGAATTTCTGTTTAGAAGACGAGGAACGCTCCGGGCGTCCTCCTCAGACAGACGAAGATAAAATTCGGGATCTTGTTGAAAAATCACGAAGTTTGACAGTTCGAGAGATGTCAAATGTTTTGAAAATACCTAAGACAACGATTCATAGGTGTTTAAAAAAAATAACATATATAACCGCTCGAAAAACGGCACGGACTTATGGGATGACCGAATATTTGAAACGGTGTTTAGAATGCTGAAAAGTCTCGAATTAGATCGTGCTAAGTACGATGCTGTTAGCTCGGTGCTTCTGATTGATTTGCTGATTGAGTTCACAAATTTCCACTCGGAGAACTTGCAAAGGTTGCCCCGATCGGTTGATGCGACGAAATCGAAGTGGTGGCAGTAAGGTAACTACATATGTGGAAAGTAAATAGCGCATAGTCGGAAGTGCGACTATACGTCGAGTATATCGAGGATTTCGACAGCTGAAAACCGTGGAGAAAATTGGAATCAAGCATTTTCCAATTTACGTACAAAAGTCTGTTCCTCACGGCTGCCAGTGGTTGTGGTTTTTCTCTTTTCCGCTTTAACTTAACTTTAATTCTTTTCGCAAATGCAAATATGACGTGCTTTTAATAGAAATTTAAAAATCCGCTAAAAGAAAGCGAAAGATTCGATCATAAATATGTATATCATTTTAAGTTTTCGACTTTCTTTCAACTGTGTGTTGGTCATCCTAATTTTCTCAGTTGTAATGTTTCGGAACAAATTGCTCGTAAATCGGAAAGGAGAATTAATATAATCGTACGTGAAATTTTTGGCGGAGAAATATACTCGCTTAATTTAATTGGTAAAATAGTCAGCCAGATATCCACTAATTCGATTGCTTGAATTCGATTAAAAACCAGACTGTACATTTATTTACCTTGTTGATTCAAGTTTGGTATCTCGCGAGTCGACATGTAGCATTTGTCAAACTGTTCTATCCGCAGGCGACAGTGTTTTACTTGTGAAATACGAAAAAAGGGCCCGTCGATAATCCGATCGACTTAATTGGTAGTCGGGCCATTCGACAAGCGATAAACATAAATTTTAATTTTACCTTTCGATTACAAGGTAAATCGACCGTCTACACGTTGACGAGTTGTCGGCCTTCTAAATTCGATAACTGCAGGATCGAAGGTCGAGCTTGCCACGTAGTTTTATGTTCTTGCATGTAAAAAGAAAGTTCTTCCATGGAAAATAGAAAGAAGAGAGGAACCTCGGACCGATTTTCCGAAAATATTCCAAACTTTCGTAATACATTTCGTAATCATCGATAGAGAGATACTAAACGTAGCAAAGACTACGCGTTAATACGCAATCACTGCATATGGTCGCGCGGAAGAAAGAACGCAGCCAGAGATGAACGTCGATCTTACCTCGAAAGGAATAAAAAATATTTTGCATCGCGCTCGTCCAGTTGATGGAGCGTTCCGCAATGCGGCAGCATTAAACCGCAAGAACCGGAACAACAAAAGCGCGCGATACGATGGTGACCAGCGAGCGGTCGAAAAAGTCGGATCAGCAAGCCAGCCAGTGGTCGAACAAGAAACCGGAAAGCGAACAGAGAAAATATCCAACAATGAGATACGAACAACGATTCGGCGCAACTAACGGTGCTCGTGCTAGAAGAAACGACAGGAAATTAAAGCAGAGCTAAACTGATAAATAAGACTCATTGTGAATCATCAAAGCGAAAGGGGTCGAAGAGACGAAACGAGGGGATTAAACCGGGGGTTGAACCGGGCCGGCTATCAAAGAGGAACGGGGAGAGAGGCCATTGCCACGAGTAGGAAAACCTTTAAAAAATAATAAAGGCGGCAAGGACAAAGGGCAGAAGGTGGAGGAGAGTTGTGGCGCGGCGGAAGGTAAACGCAGGGAAGGAAGAACGGTCGGTTTCTGTCTCCAAGGTAAGGTTAGGATAGGTTAAGGGAGAATGGCACCGGTTGGTACCGAGCTGCCACGGTGGCCGACGGTCGACGGCCGACGGTGCAAAGAGGGTTCGCGTTGGTCGCGTGACCCGATGATTCACCGAACCCATTCTCTCGCTATCTTGCTTTCTCTGGTCGTTTCGCAACGATTGCCCTCTTCCCTCGACGCGACGGTGTCCCTGCCCTTCTTCCGTCGACCGTCCGCCGGCTCGTGATATCCCTACGGGCCATTCACCAACACCGTCGCGTCGTTCCCGTTTTCCATTGCATCGGCTTCTCTCTCCGCGTTTCTCTCGTTCGCGACCTAATCACGAATTCATCGTTACCCTCAACATACGCAGCTTCCCGGCAGCAATATATTTTTGGTAATGCGTATGCACGCTCACGTACGCCACTCTCATCGTGGCGTTCGATAAGATGCGCTGTCGCAGATTTATCATGCAGCCGAGTACTTCAGGTGATGGGCGGCGACCCGATTATTAGTTGTGGCTGTTGCGAAGCAGCGTTTAAGTTTAAGGCTTTGCAACTGGATACACGGAAACCACGAGACAGCAACGTTTTTCGTGCGTTGTTCGCGTCTTTCTGCGAGATATCCATCTACAGGCGGAAAGAGCGATGCTTCCGTGAAGTTTATTTTTGTAGCAGCCTTTCACGTAGCTTCTTCGATCACCGAAACAGGTTGACGTAATTATAATATCGAAACACGCTTGTGAAATGAGTTAAGGCTTCGAGCGAATGGCGGGCCAGGTCGTTTCGTATTCATAGAACAAACTTTAAGTTTCAACTGCGAGTCTTCGGATCTAGGATCGTTAAACATGAACGACGTAGGCGATATCTCGATATTTTATGCGTGGAATACGATAACGACGCAGTAGATTACAACGTTTCACCAATGGACTGCGAAATACAGTTTGTCCAATTATTCACACAGAGCTCGTGGTCACGAATTAAAATTTAACCGAGAAATGGACGCCGTGATGGATGTTGGTAGGACGATCCGCTGGCTCCTTATCATTTCTAATAACTTTTTTAAATATTCGGTGAATTATTCAGTCCCATGGCTGTTCTAGGGCAATGACTCCCTTAGGATTTTATTTTACGAACCGCCTGCCGCTCTCTCCGTACGTCATGCATGATAAACCATGATCCATGAAGGGGCATAAATTCACCAGAAAAAGCACTTCGATACCCTTTCAGGATTATTATAAAAACCATAAACGAATAAACATCGTAAATCATGCATACTCGGTTCGATCCCCAGCTTGTTGTCCCTTAAACGATAATCTTGTAAAACGTTGACGCGAAATTTCTCGTGAAAAACCTCATCACCCCGGAGCTGTTCTATCGTGCCGGCTGGAGACGACGTGTTTTCTTGCAACCGTTGGTTCGTTCTACTTTTAAAATTCCGAACAAGTCTGTGGCAGTTGTCGTGGCGCTGCAAAAATTTCGTTAATCGCGACGATGTACGATAGTTGGCGAGCCGATGGACGCGTTGGGCGACGGTAACACGTGGCGCGCTTGGTCGTGCACGTTATTACGTGCGTGCAGCTTGGACGAGCGAGGCCACAATCGATGACAATGCCACAAATTCTACGGACATTCCGGTGGCATAACAACGGGCACCGCGCCTCTGACCGCTATGATTCACCTAAACGCTGATCACTGATTCGATGGAATACCGTGTCGCAGTTTACCCATTAGACACTATGATTCACGTAAATACATCGGTAGTTGCCGATCTCGTCTTGTTCTATTCTCACTTCTCTCTAACTTGCATAAATGCTCCGTACAATTCGTCTTTCGCTCCTAAAGGTCGCTACAGGTAGCGATTCCTTAGCCAATGCAAAACGTTCCACGTCAAATTCCTCCGAATATCCCATGATCGAAATCTCGTTTGCTCGTAGGAAAGCAGATTTTTTGCAAGCGAAATTGTATACGGCTAGCGTATTTTTCCGTGACCCGCGTAAATGGTTTTCTGTCTCGGCCGAAGGATACGATTACTCGGAGAAGAGAAAGATATTTCCTTTGAAATCGATGGCCGACACAAATTACATAGCGATGGGTCGAGCATGCGAAAATCAGAGCGATACGAGTCGATACATTAATGAATTTACGCGTACGCGAAACGTGTTGGAATCACGGGCGCTGTTATTTCAAGCGTGTCCGAGATATATTTAAATTTGCCGTGCTACTTCGCGGCCGGATATTACTCGAGCATTGGAATGCCATTAGCCCCGAGCTACGTTTACAAAGTGACGCGAAACAATTCTGCGAATATTCAAGCAAATAATGCGATTAATGCGGTTGACAGTGAACGGTTGCTTCTAGCGAATCTTCTTGGTTATACGGCTTAGCTGCGATACATCTCTGGCGAATTAATCTATTCCAATTCTGCGTATGGAATAATCGAATATAATACGATTATGAATTAGCAAGCTAGTTGGATTTCCATTACGCCTTGCTCTTACCTTGCTCTCCGGTTATAGATGGCTTTCGATTAACGTCGAATTTAACCAATCATTCAACAATTATTTAATGCACGGCGTTATTTTACTATTAATCCTTCTTTAGGGCTTCGCAAACCTCCTTCTAGCACGTTTCGTAAAGTTTCTGGTAGGGCCATGTTAACCGTATTCGTGTGTCGCTTATTTGACTACTAAAGATCGTCGTAGGTATTTGAAAAGATATCCCAGTGGAAATAATAAAACTATTGAATTGTTATAAAAGTAATACAAAAATGGTTTATTAAAAAAATTATTTAGAATGTAGAACTTTAAAGCATTGTATACATAGCTGAGGTTGGTCGGGACAATTTGGACAATAAGTTGTTTTCTTTAAATTCTTTTGTGTCTTTGTTCGGTCCATTCGACGTCTTTTATTCGCATAACATGGTTTGCATGCGCGTCTAATGCTTCTTCCGGAATCATTTTTCCAAACGGCGATATTATGCTGACTCCGTAGAAGATAAGGATTTTTTGTAATCTCAGACAACCCTAACAATTTTCCAGCTAATAATTCTCGAAATATTCTAATATTTATATCCTTCCTTGTTGCAATTTTGTAAACCGCTAAAGCGTTTACAACAGAAATTGCCAGAAGGAGTTGAATGCCAAGTTTTCTGTACCATTTGATTCCTTTTCTAATTGTGGTGGCATAAAAAACCATTTGGAACAATCTGTACCACACTTTCCTTCATTATATTCGACAACAGCTAGTGGTTTTAATGTTGCGAACAAACGAAACGAGAGATCATTCTTGAGACCACCACTTGAGCGACTCGCGTTACTAAAATATTGATGGGAGTACCTAGCAGAGAACGCTTGGTACTGCGGCACGCGTGGCCTGACGGGGATTTCATTGAAAACACGCGTGGCAGTCAACGTGCTAGTAGAATTAAAAGTAACGCGTGAATTTACATGACGGTTCTCCCAGCGGCTTTGAAACTCGCCGGTGTCACGTCGGAGACGGGGAGTGGCGAAATTAAGAAAATCATTGGTCGTTTCCTCGTGTCATTCGAATGATCTCGCGTATGTTTTCAGATGATTTTGGCGTAGGATGTGTAGAGTGCCAAAGAAATAGTCGGCGGTGTTTAACAGTATTTTTATTGGGTTGGCAACTAAGTGATTGCGGATTTTTTCAATACCACCTAATGACAAAATCCGCAATCACTTAGTTACCAAGCCAATATTAACACATTGTTGACGGGTCACGAGTTAACTCGTGTTTTCATGGCCAAACGTTGCCGACCGGCTACGAGTAAATTCGTGATGCGCTTTTCCTTCGCATCAGCGTCGTTTAACTTTAAAGTGGTGCAAAAAATTAGCATTTTTTCTGATAAAATGCACCTTGTTCAATGCATATAGATTGTACTGTATTAGATATATTTGCAAAAGCTGTTCAGTACCATTACACGTAGATGATTATTACACTGTTCATCATACGAGAAAGAAATATTAAAAGTTGAATAATAAATAAAATTTATTAAAGTTTATGTATATTGTTTTACTTTCACATCCAATTACGAAATAATAGCCGGTGACATGAGATAAATTCTCAGTAAAATTGCCGGTCAACAATGTGTTAACAATTCTCGCTTTCGACAACTCTCGAGTCCAACTGACGATTTTCACTTCTCGGCTACAACTCAACTGTTTGCTTGATCCGATTGCTTTCTTTTTGTCGCCCCCCAATATTCTCACTACGCACGCGTTCGTTATGCGTCCGCGACCGTTGCCACGTACGTCTTTTTCCAAATATTCGGCGGAAGGACCGTAAGGATATCGATGGCTCATTAGACTTGTCGACACTTATGCTTCGGTGATATATTAGGTTGTCGGGAAAATGTCTTTCTTTGGAAACGTGTTTTTTACAACAATGCACCTTCATAGAAACGTGAAACCAAGTTTGTGCAATGTCGCGATGTTTATCTCAACGGAACAAATTGGATCGTAATTCGGCAAAATAATATAAAACAGAAGAAGTTGTGCGTTTATTATTTCCTCATAAAACGAAAGAAACTTTCCGGACAACCTAATACTTGTTTCGTAAGTTTTATTGTCGAGTGCCGCTACAGTTTGAATTTTTCTTACCTTGCTCGTCAAACGTTTAGACTTTAGATTTACTGGCAGAGCTTATTATGTGAATCCAACAGAGCGACAGTTAACACATTGCGTACGGGTCACGAGATATCTCGTTTTCATGTTTTTTCGACTGAATCGATGACTTGAGCAACCAGAGACAAATGTTTTTGTTACGTTACCGGGCTAATGAAGCCTTGCACATTCTTGTGACGAATGATTAGCAAAACAACTGAATGTTGACATTCCAAGCACGCGAAAACAATCATTCAGTATAGCCAATACATCGGTAGATCTGTGCCGATCGTCTACCGTGTCTTATAAAGCGTTTTATTGTTGTACATTTTGTTATTTCAAAGTTCGTGTTTTAATTTACAAGGAAACAGCTTTTTAAAAATCATTTACATTTTCAATTTGTTACTGATAATTTATAACAAAAATTATTTTATTAAATAGGCCCTAATTCTATAAAAGTAGCAAAATGACACATAGATGTAAAGAGAATGAAAGTCAAAGTGAATTGTTGTTCGATGATTTATCCGATACACCAAACAACACTTGCGAAAATGAATTTAGTGATAGCAGCAATATTCTTTAATTAGGTGATGCGATTAAACATAGAAGAAAACTGAATAAAAAATATAATACCAAATGCAAATTAAAGATGTGCATATATGCATCCTATTGCTTGCCATGCGTGCTTCTGCAGCGTTCAAAAATGTCTTTTTTTTTTGTTTCTATTATTTAATTTGTACTTTACAATTTGCCAGGCTGAATATTTGGTAAATTTTTCTAATTTAACTGCTAAATAACATATGGATGGCTACCCCAGCGGGATACCATCTTCGAGTTTGACTATTTTATTTCCTTAGTGAGGCCAGCGTGGGGTTTTCTTTTTAATCTTCTTTCCATGAGAGTTTTGCTCGCTTCACCAGCCAGCTGGTTTGGATGTGTTGCCATTCTTCCCTGGTATTTTTCTGCGTACCTGCCAATTTCTTCTTTGACCCTTGGTATTTTTAAGGTTTTGTGTATATACTCGTTTCTGACATATCATGGGGCGTTGACTATTGTTCTCAGTATCTTTGATTGTAGCGACTCTGGTTTATTTATGTGGCTCATAGTGGTATTCCGTACGTCCAAATATTTTGTATATTATGATTTTATTATCGTTTTGTATATTTTTAATTTATTTTCTATGCTGAGTTTAGAACTTCGACTAGTTAACCAGTACATTTGTCTTCTTTTTATCCGCATTTTGTCTATAATTGATTTAGTATGTTGCTTCCATGTAAGTTGTGTGCCTAAGTGGAGTCCTAGGTACTTAACTTGCCTGCCATTCAATTGGATATTTGGTGGTTTCCGTTTTCTTAATGTAAATGTGATATGGTTACATTTACTGGACTTTGCTTTTATTTGTTCATCTCGTAGCCATTTTTCTATTTTTGTGATGTATTCTTGTAGTAATGTGGCTGCTGTTTCTAGATCAGTGTGCCTGACTATTCAAAAATGTGCGGGCCCTGGAAGCGCCGTATGCAATGTGTTAATGTTAGAACAGAGTGTTTGGAGAGCTGATTTTGGGAAGGTTTATATACCATGGGTTTCACTCTTATGAAGAGGGTGTCGCCGGAGGTGTCGCCTGGGCCCAGGTCAGAGGTGGCCATGCTGTTACTGTTTTCTGACACTGGAACACTCTCTACGTTGTTGTTTGGATGGCCTGCGGGGTGTTCGTTAGACTCCCTTGGTTTCTCTATTGCTAATTTATGGCTCTGTGACAAAGTTCTATACTTGTTTCCTTACGAGACGTTAGATTGACGAGATGTGCGTAATTATTCCACGGATACGATAAAACGATGAAAATAGAATTAGCAAATGCTCGTTAACCTAGTTTACGAATGAATTGGGATAGAGAGAAAAGTAGTGGCGGAAAGAAGTTACGAGTCGATAAACGCGCTATAAATCGAGCAACATGATCGGCAAGCGTTATCGAAGTCGCAAGTCGAGCGTTTATCGGGTAGAAATTAATTTCAATTACAGTGAACGTTCATCGAATCCGTGGTACGCGCGTTTCGAATCACGCTCGTGTACACTTTCGATTTGATGAAGCGTGCGATGCAACGCTATTAATAAATAACGCGATATACCCGGGACAAGAGAGTGGAATCGCAGCTTATTTCTCTTCCCGTTCGATCAGTAGCTAACCAGTGCGAGCAACTTGGATAATACAAATGATAAAAAGAACGCGATTCGAATTCTTCGGACGCCTTTCACGCACGACGATTATTCTTCATGGTTCGCGCGAAACTTTTTTCCCTGTTATTGCACCGCAATGGGCGAAACGGAGATAAAGAGATGCAGAAGAAAGAAGATGCAGAAAGATTGTTAGAACGTTACGTTATAATTTCTTTGATTAAGTCGCGTTTCAAGTGAGATCGATGGAAAAGTGGCACGGAGGAAAAGAGAAGAAATAGAGACAAGAAGAGATAAAAAGGAGAAAAAGGTTCTATCGCTTCTACGCTATCGTTTACAGGTGTCTCGATAGTTTGCTCAATTTTTACCAACGACACGCGAATCTTATTAAAATGCACGAATTATTAACTTACCGCGTGATAAACGCCGATGAGAAACATTTGCGTTATGCTTTGTATAAAAAAAAAGTAAATTTATCGTTAGTCTTTTCGATGGAAATTTTTGTATGGGGTCGGATACTGTAAAAAATGAACGAGTCTTGGGATACCTTTGAAATATAGCTTGTTCGTATGTAGATGCGTGTACGCGATGCAAGCGGTCTCCGCGGTGTACACGAACGTCGTTGAATTTATGCCAGGCGCGCAATAGAAGTTTTTATTTGAGGAAATTGTATCGAAACGGCGCTTGATAAAATCACTGCACGTTTCAGACGTGTTTCTCGGCCACATGCGCCGATAAAAGCTAATTACGTAAATCATGCGTCGAAACGAATACGCACTACGTTTCTCGCCTGTTTCTGCGACAACCGATTCTCTTCATTTCTGCCTTTACAAAGATTGCCAAACTCTGAAAGAAGTTTTGAAATTAGAAGCTTCTTCCACGGTTCTTTTTAAAATCAATAAAACAAAGACGTGTGTGCGAGAAGAAAGAGAGAGTGAGAGAGAGGGAGACAGAGAGAGAGAGAGAGAAGGAGAGTAAAGAAACGGAAGAGAATGATTTAACGTTTAAACACGGCCGTGTTTAAGCGTTTAAACGTAGTTCTTTGGAGGGCAACGTTCGTGAAAGAGAACTAAAACGCGGCTAGCTTGTCGATTCATTCTCCTTTTCCCTCGTTTTTGTTCCTTCCTTCTTCATTTTTTCACCTTCTCTTTTTCCTCTTTTTTGTTTAGTTCGCTCCTTCTTTCACCCTGACATTTTTCAATTATCGTATTTCGTGCAATAATTAAAACGAAAATATTTCCAATAGGTCGGTGAAAAATACGTACAATACGTATAGTTGGATAGTTTTTAAGCGTCGTATCGATCGATTCCGCGATTCCGACCGCGTCTTTTGAAACTCATACACGAACAAAGGTACGTACATACATAGCTTTGTAAACAGGATATTAAAAAGCAAAATTCGATAATGTACACTGACCGAAAGAAATTGCAAAAGAAAACCATTATCAGAAGGAAACGGATGCGAGTAAATAAATTACGTAACTCGTAGTCGATGTTTCTTATATTAAGGGGCGGAGGAGTAAGGTTAATTCGTAGAAAATAATACATGTTTTGATGAATTATTTGTGACGACACAGTAAAAATCTCTTTATTAAAACCAATAGTACATTAAAGTATGACATCCGAAGAATATTGTATAAAATTTTCACGGAGAAATATTAAAAAATACGGCAATGGCAGCAATTATTCGGAAGTGTCTCGGAAAAAAGGTAGAATTGCTCATAACTTGATGCTGGATCATCTGAAATCAAAAATTCAAAGTTCATAATCTACTATCGGTTTTAATAAAGAGATTTTAACTGTGTCGTCACAAATAATTCATAAAAACATGCCTTATTTTGTACGAATTAACCTTACCCCCGCCTCTTAAATGCTCGTTGTTTCATTCCGTTCGCATTGTATCTTCCAAAATTTTCAGAGACTCGTATACTTACACGTATCAATAAAATGAGGAAAAGTTCACGTTCGACGCGACGAAGCGATTTCTCTTTATATAATTTTTGTGCACGTTCAGACGGAACGAATCGGCCAGAATTAATTCGCTACGAAACACGTGCGTTTTTCATTAATCCTGAAACCAACGTGTGCCGAACAATTTTTACGCCGCAAAGACCGTGCAAATTATTGAAAACCCACACGCCCCGTTCATCGTTCAAATTTTCAACAATGAATTTTTTATGAACGAATATCGCACCGCCGTTGTACCTATATACAACATCGATAACATTTATTATTGAATTTTCATTTCGCCCAGAAAATATCAGAAAGTATATTCGAACCGATTGTTTAGCATTCGACTCGAATTGTACGAGCCATTTCGAGAAACAGCTTTTTTTCATAAGAAGGAGAAAACGCATACGCAATAATACGCATAGTCATGGACCAAAATCGGTAGGTTACATGGGACTAGCAAAAGATGTTACGCGAATATATCAACTAAAAATGATGTTTCAAATGTTTCAACAAACATATTTCACCTTCTTTAACTTTAACGTGTTCTTTTCATCGATTACACGAGCGTCGATTCGATTATAAACGAAGGTCAGGCGGATCGCTAGCGATTGCAATGCACATCGATTAAATCAGTTCGATTCGAATTAAATTACCTAATTTCGACAAAAATTTTAATTGGCATTCGGTTTCGTAGAAACTGCGATAATTGCCACTGACGATCTTTCTCTTTGAAACGTGTACGAGAGATGCTTCCATCTCGATGAACATTCGATCTCCGATAGGAACCTTAGACTGTAGCCAGCTGAGATAAGATACTTGTGCAGATACTGGTCGTTGATACCGGAAATCGATAGGATTAATCGAAGGAAGGTTAAACGACCGAATGTGTATACTGTACCATCTTTGTGCTACTGCACATAGCGCGGCAAGCTATTTGCTCGATGTCGATCAAAGTTTACTTTACGACGACTCACGCCAAAAGAGAAATATAAGAAGGCGCACCGTGAACGGCGTCGAATGACCCGCGGAACAAACGAATCGGCCCTAAGCACCGCATCGAATTGCACCGCTGCGATGTAGGTGGCTGAATACACGCCACGGAAGCCATGAAGCACAATGGTCGTGCACGGACAAAGCCAGACAACAAAGAAGCTGGCTCGATAAGAAGAAGCGAAAGGAGCGGAACTTAGTAACGGGTCGAGGCAGCAGCCAACCCTGATTTCGGCTTGCATCCAGCGTAACCCATTTAACCGCGATAACGAAACCTCCTCCTTTTTGCTTTTTCCTGTTGTTCCTCCGTCCATTCTCCTCTCTCTCTGTTTTTCTCGCGGCCGCGCACTTGGCAAACAACTATTTAAAAATACATTTATCAGTTTTGTTACCGCATATTAGCCGTTAAGAAGAAATTTTGTCACGCTCTAACGTTCTACTTGTTATACACGTTCGTAACGACGATAAAAGCTAAAACATTGGCAGATCTGTTTATCCGCAATTGAACCGGCATACTTTTGCTACCGAGCAAAGCTACTTTGTCGTACGTGGAATCTTTGGCGGTGAGAAGACGCGATGACGGTTGGAAAATTGCGATTTTTCGAAAGTTCTGCCGAAGAAGCGTGTCGACGTCCTCGATTTCGCCTGGCAAACTTCCCTCTTCTCGTTGCTTTTCTTTTCTTTTGTTAAACGGCTCGGAGAAATTGAAAGCTGTACACGCGCGGATCGGATTTTTATTTCGTCGAAGGTTTTCTTCGCAAGGGAAAAGGATAGCATCGATTTGATGTTTACCGATAACGTTCGCCCGGTTCTCCAAACGGGAGCTGTCTCGGTTAGGACGAAACGTTTTGACAGATTCGATATCGACTGCAGTAATTGATGCGTGACAGCGGAATCGGCGATGTCGCCGCGACGCGACGCGTCGGCGTGCTAGCTGGATTTCTTCGCGAATGAAACGCCAGTGAAATATTAATCGGCGCCGATTCGTCCCGTTTGTGTGCTTCACGTCATAGAATAGAGAAAATCGAAGGTGGATCGGATGGAAACGTCGATGGGACTACTCGATCGAAATATTTGGCGCGCTAATTTATAGGTGGAATTGTGTCATAATCTGATCCTAATCGGGAAATTGTATTCCCGCTATAAAAATGAAAAGAAATAACAACGCGTGGAGTGTTTGCAGCAAATTTTCTACAACCACAGTTAAAACCATGCAACTTTTATGCCACGAGTAGTTGAGAAACTCAAATCGTTACTTTTTCCAACGTAGATATTCTCAGGAATTCAATCTTATATTCTGTTTTATCTTTGCCAAGGTTAAACACGCGTTTAATCTTTTTGTCGCGTCCGTAAGAGTTTGAGTTTCTAACGCAAATATATCAAACCGCTTTCTCTGTTTTTACGGATAATTACGAATATATTGTTAGGGTATACGTAAAGGTTAAATATATAGTACGTAAAACGAATGTCTTTTTACGTGATACGAATATCAACATCAGAACTACCGATAGTTAACACGAAGCTATTTCTACCCAAACCAGTGAAAATGACTGGTGTTTAAAAAATAATAATAATAGAATATTTTATAACAAATTTATATTTATAATTATTTATAATATAATATAATATAATATAATATTTCTATACTTATAATATAATATACATTTATAATATTTAATAATAATTTTATATTTATTGATTTATTACTTTCTTACAGAAGCAATTCCATGTTATGCAGTACATTTTTGGTATTATTAATTCATCTGCGAGGACTGGCAGATTTGTAAAATTGTAGAATCAGTCATTTTGACTGCTGTGGTATTTCTAGTGTTAGCATGTAGCGATCTAGCGATCGATCCGGAATTTTCCTGATAACTGATATCATCGTATCGAATGATACGCGGTAAAAATTTATAAAACGTGTGGCAAGTTGTACAAAACGAGGAATCTGGTTAATTGAGGTTCGATAAACAGATTGTAGGACCCTTTTATCCTTTGACAAGTACCAGTCGTTTTGACTGGTATACAAAATTATTTTGAGTTTGAATACATAAAAAATAAAATAAAATTCATTATATTATTCCTTTAGTTATCGTTGCGAAACTCGTTACATTATTGTGGAAAAAACGTAACATGAAGTAGAAATTTGAAAATAAAATTGTAAAACCAGTCAATTTGACTGGTATGGTAGTTCTAGCGTTAAGAATCGCAACTAATTGAAAAAATCCCGCGAATATTTTGCAATTACTTGTTATCAAATGGAAGTGTTGGTCAACGGTGTTTTGCCACGAACGACATACGACGTTCCAAAAAATCATCGAGTGTATTGTATTTTCAAATGTTCTGATCTTACATTCGGCTGGTCTTGAAGCTTGAAGCTGAGTGTACAGACTACGGATAAGTTATATGATATTGTTATATGATAATGTGATATATATGATAATTATCGTCAGTATCTGTTTTATCAGAAAACTTTTGTTAGAGATAAACTATTGTATCCACGTGTGTTTGTGAACACGTGTCTGTGAAACCGGCTTACGATCGTACCCTGCAGGTTCGTCGCTACTTTAATCCTTTGCACTCCAAATTTTATTTCAATTTCGTTAGCAACAGCTTCCAACGCTTTTAAGTGTTTTATTTGAAATTGACTTGAACTAAAAAATAAGACAATTTAAATAAATAAAGGAAGGAACAAATTCACTTAAATACCAGTTTTATTCACACTGTCGTTATATTTTGTAATTTTTAGTAAGTGTATGATATATCTTGAAACAATTTCCAGGACGCAATCCTGGTTTTCTTTTCACAAAAAAAGGTGGGACGCGACAAAGGAGCTCCTGAGATAAAATCTAATATCGAATCACACTCGACATAGGAGTGCAAAGGGTTAAGAAGTAAGAGAAGGACACGTGCTTCGAATTTCGGACAACCAACAACAATCAGAGAACAAACATTAAATCAAATGATAAATCTGCAGTTGATGGCATTTTCGTATATCGTCAGGAGGAATATGGAGCGGACAGCTTGTAACGAGGTTGGCTACAGTGTACACTGTACACAATGTAATAGATGGGCACACGAAGGCTGTACCGGCTGAGGAACAGAAGAACTTAATCATTTCCGATGTTATCGTTGTTAATTCAGATTAAGGGCAATATATAGCAGGTAGTGCGAATAAGTACGTGGAGCAAGTAAATTTATTCTCCGATTCGTTGCCAGGGTGCAAGAAAATCTCATTGAATATGCTTTAAATTTATGTCTATGCTTCTAAATTATACTTATATATATATATGCGCGCGTGTGTGTGCATGCAGTTGACTAAACTTTGTACAACGATGCTTAGTATTATTCTCGCCTGAACAGCAATGTTATTTTCTATCGTGCATTATTTTACACGTAGAGGGAGCCGTAAATAAAACGAAATTAACGATCGTACAGTGTATACAGCTATACTCATCCCCACAGGCAAAATCGCAAAAGCTAGAATGGTCATTTTAAATACTAAAACAAAATTTCTTCGTTTTATGTAGTTTGCTTTTTGCTCGTTACAAAAGTGTGTGACAATGATACAGTTTGGTCTGTACCATTTGCTTTATTAATTGCAAAGCTATAAACCTAGTTAAGCATAGTTAAGTATGTGGTTTCGTACAGGTTGCTCATACAATGTACTACAGCCGAGATATTTGTCTTTTACTTTCTATCGTTCAGCGACTTGTATATTAATTTTACAAACGTAGCTTCACTGAAGCTGCCGTTGAAGTAGAAGTTCCTTGAATCCTATTGGTCCGACGAGACTTTCAGTTGATCGTCGTTTCTCGGATTTTCCGGTGTATTCAGCCAGGTTTGATTATCCGACTGTCCAGGCGGAACGTTAACGGTGCTGGCAGGCCACCAATTTATAGCTACCCATTCAAGAAAACTCGCAAACGTCGTCCGGTATCTATCGCGTTATAAAATCACTTAAGTAATTTTCAAACCAATGAAAAAGTTTGCGACTAGGTGTCGTTAAAATATCGTTTAAATTTCACTAAAAAATTTTAGTCCATGCTGATCTCTTTTCTACTCTAAGCGAATGTAATTCTGGTTAGCGAGGATTAATTTGATCTTTCGCTGATTCGTTAGAATACGACACGGATCACTCGAAAATCATCCTACGAACGATGTATATCGACGACGATTCGGGTTAGGAAGCTGGAATTTCATGGACGCGAGTGAGCTTTATGCAGCTAAAGCTCGATGCCTCGAATTATAATTCACGAAAGGGCGCCTTTGAAACTACGGACCAAGTATTTGTCGCTTTACAAATGATCCTAATTACCCGAGGGAAGCGCGACGCGACGCCGTCTGGTACAAAGCTGCGAATTAATAATTCGACTAATTTATATCGAGGAAAGATTTCATCGGGTATTTGTCATGTGCCTCGTCCTCGCGAACGGCCACGCGTTTCTCCAAGCAAAACTCGATTGGGCTTAGGTTATTATTCAGATAATTTGATAAACGCGCGTATGATACGTGTTGGAACGATTCGAGAATCGTAACGATACAACATCCAAGTGTTACGATAAATCATCATCTACGATGACCGAGAAAATATGTTATTGACGTAGCAAAATTACAATTTAACGGTGTATAGATATTTATATCGTTAGTTAGTCGAATTAACGAACAGGATCGATGGACCAATTTCCAATGGTAATTCATCTCACGACGTAAATTCGTAGGATGATGCGAAGGTATTAAACGAGCTGGAGCACGCGAATTAATTACGTTACAAACAATTTCGCTTTAGAAAAGAGCTGCCAAGGTGTAAAAAGGACCGCGTTTTGACGAATGAACGCTCCATCCAACGAATTACTCTTCGCGATAGAAAAGATATCGCGACGAAGATCGGTCTTTACGGCACGCTTCATCGAGTTATGAGAAGATCTTGGACGAGTACGATTCGCGTAATAAATGATACTTGAACGTTGATAATCTAGACGATTCGTGTCGGAAAGGAATTTCAGTAGGTCTGGTCGAGCGGTTTATTCCCGGCAGCGTTCGATGGTTGAACGATTTATCACGTTCGGTGATAAAATGGCGGCGGATACAGTGAAAGAACGCGCGTGCTCTAGCAGAACAAAGAAAACAATTCGGATTGTTTTATCGAGATCTCGACGAGCGCCGCTGTCCGATAAAACTGACGTGGATTCGTCTCCGGTCTCGGTGCATTAGAGAGACGGGGAAACAGTAGCCAGCGAGAAGCAGAATCGCTTCTTCGGTGAAAGCTGTCGCGAAAGTTCGCCGGCTTTATTCCAGTTGATAGAAAGCTTTGAAACTCGCTATCGTATGGTATAGGTTGCCGCTGCGTTTTTCCAAGTGACTGGAGTGCAGAAAGGTGTCTGGAAAGCCGCGCCACTAGAGAGCTGCAAAAGGTTACCGTGTCCATTCATTGTGGTGCGACAAGCCGCGGTTGTGGCCTCACCCTTTCCTTCCTTCCTCAGAGAAGCTCACCAACGAGGGTGCTCGCTTTTTTCCCTCCCCTCTTCGCCCCTTTTATCGGCCGCGTGCACTCGTTGCGCGAACGTTTGAAACAGGCTTTTTAACGGCTCTGTACTGCGAGCTTTCTCGCGAACGAGCCCGCTTACGCTCGTCAGCGATCTCTTTAGACTCTGGGCTTTCGTATTCCGTGCTCTTCGACATAGACGGCCGATAAATCGTGACATTGCGCCGTTAACTCGAACGCGCGGCAGACGTTTATCCGGCATACGAACGACACGAACGTGACTCGTCGTCCTGACGTCTTCTCGACTCAATCTGCTCGTTCCATCCGAGCGGCAAGAAAATATATTTGTTGTCTAACGCGACAGCGACTCTCTTTCGACTTCGCTGCGCGTTGTCGAGTTCTTCGTATCTTTGCAACGGTTAGCTCCGCTCGGATAACTAAAGTAATTGCGATTAATAGGTTTCGACGGATTAACGAATGAAATAGCAATTCCATTAGTTGAAATTTCTTCCAGCAACGTACTAGATTCTTCTTTAACGTACGCAACGTAACTTATGTAGGTGCGTTTGCACGGGCACAGATCGGCCGGAGTCATCGCGACGAGAGCGTAATCTCATCTCAGCTGGAGGCGTGTTCGCATACATGCTTGATGGAACTTGCATTGTATTCTCATGAAGGGACAACGGTGAGAAAGCAGTATTCTTGTGGGAAAACGTAGGTAATGCCAGCCGCTGAATTTTTTATTCGTTAGTTCATCCATGCAACCGCTATTGTCTCTGTTTTCTCGTTGCGAGTAAATTCGCGGATATCTTCGTTCGCTTGCCAACGACAAGAATGGTCGTCGTTTCTTGTACATCGCTGTTTTATGCGCGGCCCTTGCTTTTTCACGAGCGAAACTAATTCTTCTACGCGATACGCGTGTTTCACACGGCACTCGATTTTCCTTCAATTTTTCTTCTAAAAGACACGCGTAACAACGTGCCTGGAATTCTTTCCTCGTTTCACGACTAGCAATGTAATTATACGTTGTATAATTTCGCAAGGACTACGACTGATCTCGCGTCGACGCGTACTACGTTCTCGAAAGCAACGATGCGAAGAGTCAAGCGCCACGTGATCAGCGTTTCGACGATCGACCCACGCATCGTATACGGCATTTTCTTTCCTTTTTCTGCACGTCGTGACGCGCTATTCACGCGACCAGTCTCCACACGATCACTCGTGTCGAAAGAACAATACACAATGCTCGATTTGGCTTATCGTTCTACGTGAGAGAACACCGAGAATAGAAGATTTAATATCGATGTTAATGTCGGGAACTTAGGTTTTCCGCGATAGGGAAATCGTTCATTGGTAGGAAAGCTTTAACGCGGAAATCGTCATCGACCAAGTCGTCGTACGAAAAGTTCTAACAAATTTAAATTGCTTCGAAACGAAGAAATCGCAAAAGCAACGTTCTAAGAACTTTTCAATCATAGAATCGATTACTTTTACGAGCAACCATTTTAACACTTTGACTGCCACGTTTTCTCCTGTGACGCCACGGTAGTCATTAGTGACCGGAGCTCTTGAACTTTTAATAATTGTAAAAATTGAATGAAAATTGACAGTTAGGGTATTTTGAATATAATCGATAAATAGAAGATACTTTGAAATAAAAAGAGTCACATTGAACAATTAAACATCTTTATTAGAACATTAATAAGAAAAAAATGGGAACAAATCTTGCACCTAACGGTGCACTGTGTTAAAACAATTTAAACATAAATGTGGCATATCAGTACAATCTTGACAATAGATGGTCACCTTTCTCGTCCGATTCTTAGCAATTTTTGATCCTAACTGTTTAACATATTTTTTATAACACTCTCTGCAAAATTTTCCTGCCAGGTACGCTTGCCCTTCTTTCTTCTGCATTTCGTGTCGCAATTTTTGTCGAATAAGTATATTTGACGACTCTGATGAATGGCACTGTGTAAGGTGCATTGCGAGTGCCATTCTAAAATCTGATACCTTGATTTTTGTTTTTGTTGCTTGTTAATTGAGTATCATCGCGTTTGAAATTGATGTATTTAACAATAACTCTAAAGCTAATTTTATATACCACTTGAGGGTTCTTCTACGTGGTGTAGAATATGCTACCATTTGATCTGATAAATCTACAGCACATTTTTCTCCGTTGTAATCTACCACTACCTTTGGTTTATCACAAACATAATTTTCTTCGCGGACCTCTACCATTTCAGCCTAATATCTTCTACACGTTTCAACAATATATTTTGCACGTTTTGCTTACGACGAAATAACGAATGCGAATGGTTTGTTGAAATAAACGAAGCCTCGTTATAATATGTCGCTATCATCTGTTACCAAGGCACCAGGGTGGTCAGCCGTGACCACCAACAAGATAAACGGTCCATTGGGGAAGAATGTTGTCTTGCATCATCAATTTATTATTACTTTGCCGTTATATGCTTTGAATAATAAAATGTAATTTCGTCGTGGCAGTCAAAGTGTTAAGGAAATTACGTATATTAAGGTGAGATGTAATTTGTAACGTACCTAATATTTTTGTAACAAATGAACTCTGTTACATGTATATACAATAAGAAAAGAACATAAATAGAAACGTGTAAATTGTATCTAGGCACGCTATTATAGTTTCCTTACAACGTGTGTGTAAAGACAAATCGATGAACCGAACGTTCTCCTTGTAAGCAATGGCCGTGGCTAACGCGGCCGAACTTGGTCGATCAAACGAGAAGCAATGCTTCCTGTTCGGTGCGGTGGTTTGCTTCTTTCTTCGGCGTTGAATATTCGATATTGAAAAATTTACAGCTTTCCGTTGCTCCGAAAATCGTTTACAATGTACGTCGTTGACGTTTGGTCGTTCGTCGATTCATCTGCATACTTTATTCGTGAAACGTTCGTTAAATGAACAACGAACCATGTTCTCTTTTCTTTTTTTTTTGCTTTATGAAGAATACATTCTCGACCTACTTCGGATTACAAGCGAAATTTGTAACGTTATGTCGAATTAAGAGTAGGATGGTACACGTTCAAACGTAAGAAAAAAGAGATTAAAAGGCGGAAAATAAAGAAGCTAAAGACGTGCGTATTTTCGCAAAGCGTTCGATACAGTCCGCCTAATGCAAAAATATTTCGTTTCACTTACCACTTGTTGTAAACAAATAACGAAAAAGGGAGCAACGAGTCGAAGCTTAAGCTAACGAGTTTTCCAGCGTTCGACTTGGCTGGAAAACAAAATTTACCCGAAATGCCGAAAGCAGCGAATATATTGGAAACAATGAATTCTTTACCTGCGTCTCTCGTACTTTTCACGTCGAAATTTCATCGTCTCAACGAAGGTTTTCGAAATGTACGAGTATGTCTAATCTTGGATGTTTCAAGGTGGCAAATTTCATTTCTAGACGAACGCGAAAGGATAAAATGCGATTACATTTGCGTAACGAAATAATTACAAAGAGCTGTCGGAAAGCTAAGTCCTTTGATGGGACAGGAAGGACTCCTTCTCTTCTTTCTCCTCGCTTTTGCATTTCCATAAATGCAAATATTCTGGCTAAACATATCATTATCAGTCGGCTGCTTGCTCGCGTATTGTATCTTTGCCACAAACAATAGCGAATTTCGTTTACGAGTTTAATTTCTCCTCCGCAGATCGCGGTTTTCGCTCGACCGTATTTTCTTTCCCGAACTCTTTTTCTTTCGCCGTTTTAGTTGAGATTCAGCAGCTGCGGTTTTCTTGCGGTCTCGCAATTTTACCCTCGGAAAAATAAGACGATATCGCGAGATTAAAAATCAATTTTCTCTTCTCTTTTTTTTTTTCATAGTTACGTATAACACTTAAATAAGAAGATTCCAGGCGAGTTTCAAATATCACGGGAATTTAAACGTTTACGAGATTCGTGGAGTTATCGGAGCGTGTAAAATTTCAGGTTGCACAATTATCAAAGAAAGTATGGCAAATCGAATAATTGGCCCAGCGTTATTACACCGAGCTGGGCACGGAGAACGAACGTTATACGCGTTCGAAATTATTCGAAATCGTTGGAATTGCCAGGTGAAAACGTTGGATTTACGACGCGGCCAGAGATAGGCACTTTCTCGGCTCTGATTTCGTCGTTATTTTTATCGAGGAATTTTCGATCGTGGAAAATCATCAGCCGGTAATATCGGACGATGGCTTTAACGATTCTCGGACGAGGATCGGTCAAAAATGACTGGTAGTGGAATCTCAAGCGGATAAACTAGCTGGAGGTGGAATGGTACGCGGGGATAATAGTTTAATGGATTGCCAGACTGTTTGCAGAGGCCGCAAACAAAACATTTCTCCGTGCTTTCTGCCGTTTCGATACAAATAGCGCGATAAATCACAGTACATAACGTTAATAGGATCATGTCGCAACAGGTCTGATTTATTTGTCATGGCCGAAACGAGATTTTTGGTGTTACCAGTGCTTCGTTGTCGCGACATTTTCACGTCGAGGATCGTTTCTCGCTTGGATAAGGTCGCCGCTTCTTTCGAGACACCGCTGTCGGGATTTTCCACGTCGAAGCGAAAATCGAGGGAACCGGTAGCAAACAGCCATGTCCCACGATATTAGAAATTTACAGAGAAATAAATGTTAACCGCCATCGTTTTCTCTAAATAAACGTTAGAACGTCGAATTATTCAAATTTACTTGATTATCATTCTATTTATCGCCTGTATCGTTTACCGCCGTACGATTATTCAAATTTATTACGATGGTATAACGGGGCTAAAATTACGTATTTTTCGCTCGCGACGGATAATTTTGACGACAAAAGCGAAAATATATTTACGTCATACACCGTGGCTAATCGTTTTATAATTACGTGCAACAATCGAAACGTCCTATCGCGAGATCTCTAACAACTTTCAATAGTTTCCTCTGCTTAGCAGAGCGACGAGTATTTAAACTCGGTGTACCAACAGCAGCAGATATTTTATTGTTAATGGAATCGAATCGCCTATAGCGAAGCTCGTTGATCTAGTGTACTTTAGGCGAAGTGACTGAGAGCATGACCTTACTCCACGTCAACTCGAGTGTCTTCCAAAGACGCTTTTATTCTTTTTACGCTCATCAGAGACTACCTTTGCGCTTCTTTCCTTTTACTTTCGCCTCTGCTTTTAAAGTCCCCTCACTTCTGTTTTCTTCTCCGCCACCTCTTACTTCCACTCGTTTACCATTTCTAATTGTACACTGCCATCCGATAACCCGGCGAAACTTAACGCCGCGTCGATACGACGCATTCCAATTACAACGAAGTTTTGTCATTTCTCCGATCTACCGATCGAATTAACTTGCAAAACGCGTTGCGTCTATTGCGATTAGGTTGCAAAAGAATCGTACCGGAAGCATAGACTTTTCACGATCAACGATCGGGTGAACAAAAGGTCATGGACGAAAAGGGACAATACCTAATTGAACAAAGTTATATTTTTAAGGAAAAATTTGGAATTTTCCTTAACCACCCAACCCAATAGAACGTGCTTGCGTTGCGTTTGTGCGTTTGTCAAGATTGAGCCTATTACAAAATCGCTGAAATATTTATGTTTGAACGCAATTGGTAAATGATCAACGGTAGGAGAACATTTAACAAGTGAGGCTCATATTTTGGAGAAGTGATATCTCGCGCGTATATTTGCAATTAATGCAACCTTTATGCAAACGAACGGATGTTATGCTGCAAAATTGGATATTGCAAACTCTGTGCAGAGTTATAAGAAACAGGTAACCATAGCGAAATAATAGAAGATATAATAATAAAGACATAGTAAGGATATATAGTGGAATCTATGTAAAAGACGTGCAATTTTGTGTGACCATTATTTAAATAACACGATGTATTTATAGAATATTGACAAGATTTTCATTAGAAGTTGAATGCTGAAATATTATTCTCTCCAAAAATAAAGCAAGAGATTACGAAACTTTAAGGTATAGTAATTTTAGAGTTATAAAACTCGTGGTTATATCTACTTGTAATTGAACTAGGAAAAACGAATGGTTCTAATTAAACGATACAAGTCAATATTAATATCGAATATACTTTGAATAAACAACATTCAATTTAATCTGCGTATTCGTAACGCGAGGGAAAAGATTTAAATTTAAGGGTATACCCTATACGTATGGAAACTATTGTACAGCAACACAGTGGAATTAAGAAAGTCATAATTCTTATGTTCCACGTTTAATTTGCAACTTTGTACGGTTGTAAATATAATAGTTTGTCGGAGAAGTTCCTTTCGTTTCATAAGGTGATAATAGATGAACAAGAATTTCTGTTTTATATTATTTTATTGAATTAGCTATGATCCATTTCGTTATATTTCTATTATTATGTTCGTGCGTAATTCAATAAACTAATATAAAACAAATCGTGCGTCTATTATTTCCTTGTAAAACGAAAGCTTTTCGGACAACCTAATACATTATCACAGTTTTGATAATAATCCATAAAGTACATGGTGCTCCTCGGATTCCGGGCATTCCGATAGACAAATAAAAAATTATACACTTTAAACAAAACGATCAAGTGATCACAGCTTCGAGCGGTTCGAAAGCTGAGAACGAAGAGGAGAAAAGACGATACAGAACGTTGGCGACAGAGTGACGGTTGAATATCTCCAATAAAACATAATTTCGTTATGCCTTCTGTGTCTGTTTAAAAGTAACTATAAAGAAGAATTCGTAGATATCGCATGGATCGAACACAATCTCTTCAGCGTCGATCAAACGTGTTCATTCTGGAATATAAATCTATTTTCAAGGTATCTTATCTTTTCTTACACCACTTGGGGAATCCATCGCCACCATCGTCATCTATCTTACCCGCAAGACCCTGATCCCCGTTGTCGATACCTCGCGATATTTCTCCTCTCGATCGAGTAAAACTTCACCGATACGCTGTACGATCATGGCTGTGAACACGCTGTAAAAACGTTATCGACTCGTCGCATGCACTTTGCATTTTTTGCAGGAAATCTTGTGAAATAGATTTCTCGATCGTCGGGGTAATTTGTCGAAGCAACGCGACGTTCCGGCTCTTCCGTTTTATTTTTCCACGCAGAAATTAGGTAAAAAGGAAGGCTTTTCTAACGGCGAGTTCAGCGAGCCACGGAATGCCTGTCACGTTGTATCTTGATATTTTCATGGCTGGATGTTGGAGCGAGCATGGCACGCTGACGAAATTCCATTCCGCGCTGCGGAACGTGGCCGCGTGGCTCTAAATGAAAGCGATCGTGCCACCGGATCACGGTATTTAACGCTAACAGGCTCGGGCACAAGCTGACGAAACTTCGTTTCGCCAGCCGACGAGGATAGTCGTCGGTGGCGCGACGTGCACCGAGGGCGGACAGACGGCGGATACAGAGGCTTGAAAATAAGCTAAGTAGTGCAGCTACGTGTACGCGTATGCGCGTTCCTTGAGAAAAAGCGAATAAATTGGCAGCGACACGCGGACGGGGAAAGTGAAATGGAAGATTGGAGTGTGAGGCAGATCGGAAGGAGAAAGTGACGATGTAAATCGAAGCGGTGAGTTGCATAGAGAAGGTAGGAAAAGGCGCATGGAAAGAGCGAGAGGGGCAGAGAGCAGCGACGTGACATTTTGTCGGTCGTAGACAGCCGAATCGATCGTCACGCTTGCCTTTGTTTGATTTAATTGACACAGCGGTAGATCGGTAGATAGGCCGTGCACGTCGCGCCAGTCGAATCAAGCCTCGCAGTACTATCGCGTGGAGCTGGCTGGAATTCTGCCGGAGGCCAGACGCTCGGTGAATATTAGGGGCGATCGAGAGTGCTGAGTAAATTTCATCTTCTATGCTTCCGGCCGGTAAGCTCTTAAGAGCGGCATACATTTAGCGGTGTACGACGAAGAAAGGGACAAGCGAGAGCGAAGAAGCAAAGAAGAAAGGAGAGACGGTTGAGGAACGGCATGGTGTGAGTAATACGACCGCGGGAATAATAAGCCAATATAAATGTAAATGCGAGGAACTGAATATATCTCGTATTTAGTGGTTTAAGTGAAATAACGCGACCAAGTTACGCGAGATCCTATTAGGACGTGGAATTAGTGGAAAAATTGCCGCGAATTAGACAGCGAAGCGCAATGGAAATAGTATACGCTGCTTTTGTCGCCACTTCGCTCACCGGTCGTTCAAACGATCGAAATCGGTCTCGTGGCATTAGCTCGAATCGTATCTCGCGCCTGCAATCGCCTAAGTTTGTCGATATTCGCTGTGGACGCACAAACGACTGTTCTTTATCATTTTACTTTGATTGTGTACAATACTTAATCGAACGTGTGAATGTGAATTGATGATTGTTCAGAACGACAGGAGAAATCAGTTAATGGGAAAAATGGAAAGGTTCTACCAGGGAAAGAATTTCGGTTTTACTTTGCACCTGTATCGACGTACGTCTGGAAAAAATTGCATCGCGCTATGGTAGACCTTGATAAATTACGCAATATTTTGTTCCACAATAGTTTTTTTATCCGATTCCAGCCGGCTAAGTTATGTAGCGGCTCATGGCCGTAGAAAAAGTTGAAAGGGAAAATTCAAAACTGAGATGTCCATAATACTGTGCCTTGGAACACTAATGGTGTTTGGGTTACAGGGTCTGGAAGCAAACGAACTTTCAATAGATTGTTTTTGCTGTTTTTTGTGGTAACATCCGTTGATATAAATGTATGAACGAGCTCTCTATGAATTTATTATTCTTTATTCGATTGGTAAAATTTGCACGCACTATCTCTGTACTTATTTTAATATTGAGTTAGCAACTAAGTGATTGTGTATTTTAAATAAGAAGGAAAATTCCAAATTTTTGCTTAAAAATATAATTTTATTCAATTAGGTATTGTCCCTTTTTATCGATGACCTTTTGCCATCTTTCAGGCAGTGTCATAATTCCATGTTCATAAAACTTTCTTGATGAAAATGTGATTTTATATCATCAGCGTCATTAAAAATTTCACCATTTAAGGAAATCTTCGTGGAACAAAATAAATAGTAATTTGAAGGCGCAAGGTCAAGGCTATATGGTGGATGTGACAACACATCCCAACCTAGTTGCAATAATTTTTGGCGAGTGACCAAAGATGTGTGGGGCTTTGTATTATCAAGCTGGGAAACAACACCCTTACGATTTGCCAATTCCCGCCGCTTTTCTTGAACTGCATCGCTTCGTTTGGCGAATCGTTGAACGTACACGTTTGAATTAATCGTTCGGTTTCTTGGTAAAAGTTCAAAGTACAGAATTCCTTTATAATCCCAGCAAACTGCCAGTATAATCCTTTTTTTACAAATTCATTCACTCGTTACTTTATAATAAACCAGACTTACTTCGTAATATCTGTAACTGCCGGAGATTTCGTAAAAAATTGCACAAGTTTGCGAAAGCTTATCCGTTCGCCGTCGCTGTTCGATCTGGCGATATTCGTAGAATCGACGATTTTCAATAAACAGAATTGTTTGATAATTTAAACTCGAGTAAGTAATCGTTGCTATCTAAAAATTGTAGAGCGTGTCTGTCACGCAGTGGCGATCCGAGGGTGTGATCGTCGATCTCCTGTCACGAATACGATAGTCCTACGAGCAAGATTATAACACGGCAATTGCTATCGAGCAGGCGACAACGAGACTCTAATTATATACGCTAGTTACGGCTCGTTCGTCATCCCTTCGATCGTGAATTTAGTATAGCGCACGTTTCTGCAGTAGCACGACAGCGTAAAAAATGGCAGACGTGCGTGTCCCTTCACTAAACATCGACGAATATAAAACGTATTGCCCGAATGCTCGTTTTTCCCAAATGTTGGCCAGCAAACACGAAAAGTCTCGTATCAAGCAATCTGACAACCTCTTTCAAATCAAACTCGATCGCTTCTTCGAGTATTTCAAAGAACCTGGTTCCGTGACACGGTCGAACGTAAGTTCTTCTCGTGCGTACGTTAGATGCAAACTCGAGCGTTTCGTTATTCAACCGACAAGGTAACGCGATAGCGGCGGATGAACTCGTTCGCGACACGCGCCGTCTCGTGCATCCAACTTTCCCCTATCCCGACCAATCAACTTGCTACGTTACACGGTTAACTCGGAGTTTCGTTAACACGGTGTATTTGGAACGCGGTTAAAATGACGCGTGATTAATGGAAACAGCGGTCGGGAACGGATAATTCGATCCAGCAAATTACTTGGGTCCAAGTCGTACAGCTCCTTGCTTCGACCAACTAACTGCGACCGAACCGGTGACGTATCACCGAATCCAACCGAAAAATCCAATCGTCGAGCGTTAAGGGAATTCGATTAACTTTCTCTCCGTGCCTGTCTGCAAACCGTAGCAGACCTTGAGGATTAATATTCGACGAAACGTTTGCCAACCGGACGTGGTAAACCAGTGTCACCGTAACACGATCGAATCGATATTCGAAAATATGCACCGGTTGATGATAGCGGAGTCGTCGTTTAGTTCTAACGGGATTATCAAATTTTTGTCAACAAAATGTTATTCTTTACCACTGGATAGTAGGCCACGAAGCCTTGAAATTAATGCTGGAACTACCAAATCAGTCAAATTGACTGGTTTTACAATTTTATTTTAAAATTCCTACTTCGTGTTATATTTTCTTCCGCAATGATGTAATGAATTTTATTTTGTTTTTTATGTACTCAAAATCAAAATAGTTTTGTATCAAGGCTACTTATACCAACACCGATCAAAATGGCTAGTCAAAGTGTAAAAGGGTGTCCTGCAATCTGTTCATCGAACCCCAATTAACCAGGTTCCTCGTATTGTACAACTTCGCACACGTTTTTAAACTTTTTACCGCGTATCATTCGATAAGATGATGTCATTTATCAGGAAAATTCCGGATCGATCTTCAGATCGCTAGATGCTAACACTAGAAATACCAGAGCAGTCAAATTGATTGGTTTTACAATTTTATAAATGCGTCAACCCTCGCAGATGGATTAATAATACGAAAAATGTACTACATAACATGGAATTGCTTCTGTAAGAAAGTAATAAATCAATAAATATAAAAATATTCTATTATTACGTATTTTTTAAAGACCACTCATTTTCACTGGTTTTGGTAGAAATAGCTTCGTGTTAACTATCGGTAGTTGCAGTGTTGAGACCATAAACGAATCATCAACGATTGACAGACGATGGGTTTAAGTATCGCTGTGGGAAAGATCGATTGCTATCGGCACGGGTCGCGCGTGCCGTGGAGAGGCGGCTACTGCCGTGGCTCGCGAATAAGAAATTACGTTGTAAGCGTTCGCGCGTGCCGAGCCTCGTCGTCACTGCACTTCTCGTCTCGTGTATCGCGAATACGCCGCTGCAAAGTACATACTCGTAGCAGCAGCCAGTCACCGCATCCATATGCATCGGCCGCTCGTAAAGAACAGCGGTGGCGAAATTAACGGAGGCAAGCTACGCTCCACGGCGGTGGAGGATACGAGCGGCTTGCAAATGCCTTTAGAAAGTTTCGCTCCTTTCCACGTGCCCCGCCGTGTTCCTGCTCCATTGCGATCGTGCGGATACGCTGTAAATATGCGCCAACGTAAATTTAGCCACATTATCATTTTCTGGCAAATTGTTTCGATCGTCGTGCATCGATAGCGCACCGAGGAAAATTTCGCGCTACGCTTACAATCTCGCGGTCTTTGACTTTGAATCGTAGTCGATGCTGCGCTTCGATAAGCTGCCTTTGCCCAAGAACAGTTCGCTTCGTTTGTTTCTTTGATTCGAGGAAATTCGTTCCTTCAAAAACCCAGGGAAAAACTAAGAAAGAATTAACAGATAGAAATACAACGGGTGTCGCTCTATTACGGAGAGAATAAATTTTGATTCGAATAGCCAATAAGGTTCGATCATCGTCCTGAGAAGCTAGCGATCTGTCTTCTGCTTACAAAGTTCTGTGTATCGGGCACGTACGTCACCATGATATCGAAACGGGGGAGAATAAACTCGAGGGTTACGATAAATTAGAAAGCGGCACGGTTCAGCTCGCGGCGTGCGGGAAATTTAAGGAAGCAGTTTTTACGTTGGCCGGCGAAGATTGCGAAGGAATGTCCTTCGGCGCACGATTTATAATGCCGGCCCAAGAATATTAGAACCTTTTACGGGCGTTCGTGACCGAAACAAATTAGGCGAGCACTCGAGTGTAACCGTTGCCGACTATGATTCCCGCGGATTGCTGGAAGCCGCAACAACACTGGAAAAAATCCTGATTACGATGGCGACGTTGACATTAGAAGCAGTTTCTTCCCTGCTATCGAGGCCGCGAGTACAATGTACTTAGACAGTGAACGGAAATTTACCGTAACTAACGGTTTACCCGTTGCACTCGCGATGCTCTTCAACTGGCAACCTGCGCGGTGCGTCGCATGCCACTTGATCGCACGTCAGACTTTTATTTTCCTTATTTCGATAGAGTGGAATTTTGTAACAGTGGCGATGTTTCTATTCTTTCGTCATACGTTTTAAGAATCATCGATAACGAAGAATAACTTTCCATTCGATTCTTACCAAGCACTCGTTACACATTATTCTTTATTTCGTATTTTATCCTGTATTTTATCTCGTTGGAAATTTGATTTAGCGACCTACCCTGTTCATCGTTGTCGTCGTACGTTTATATCCGTGGTGTGCGCGTTTGCTTTTAATATAACATAAATTTATTAATATTCATTGTGTTCTTTCCGTTTACGAATGAAACCGAATATTCAGATAACAGTATATTGCCATATCGAAAAGTGCATTCGTATAATAACGAGAATCGAAATAATTAGTATAAGTTGCAGCATATACATTTACAATATGCGACGGTGGTTTTAAATTGCAAATAATAAAATCTGCATCAACGTTACAGCATTATAATCGCAGTTGCACGGAGAGATCGCTCAACGATTTATCCTGTATCGTATTTATTCGGAATTTAAAAAACGATATTTTTTTAATAGTCGTGTTACCGAACGAAATCTTTCAACGAAATTATGGAAGCATAGACGGACAATTAAGGTGACCATCGTTCATCTTGAAGCGACGTCTGATTAGAGTAATTAACAGCTAACGTACGTCTGTTGTAATCATCCATTCGGTAAATTCTATGAAACTCGCTTCTCCTTGTAATATATGGAAATTGCTTGCAGGCCGGGACATACACGGACGTACTTACCTACATGTGCACGCGCGTTGTAAGGTGGAATGTGCTCGTAAAATGGTATAAGGAAGTCGGTTTGGCTGGAATCGTGCATCTTCTAGATCCATCGACTTCCATTCCTACCTTAATGGAATCTTTACCGAATATCTGCAACGAAAATCGGTCGTTTGTTTAGTCGTACGGTTAACGGATCTTGCAACTTTAAATCGCCAGCGACACTGCTCGCTGATACCTGTTCCTATAGCCCACCATAGTCCGTGAAACATTTGAAATCTGAGACTCGAATATAATTTCTTGCACGTCAATCGAGAGTAAATGCTTTCTTCATTACGATCCCATGTTATTAACCCTTAGAGTGCCGAATACTATGCGGTCCGTACGGACGGCGCGCGGCCAGCGCTGACGATCGCTGTGGACGGAGTACTTTTTCGTTAGATTGAACTCTGTTGATTGAGTATTCAAAGAGCAAATCGTAATAAGTTATAGTAATTCTTTTGCACGAGATTAAATGATTCAAGAGCGCTATTTTTTAGTATTAATTATTTATTATAAACATTGAAATTTACAATAAACTAGAATTTGGGTAATAAACTAGAAGACGATAAACTAGAAAACTAAATTTAGTAAATATAACAGAAGTTAATGATTCAGTTGTGTGTGAAAAATTTCAAAACAATTATCGATACATAATCCGACATCGCATTTTCCGCATTCGTATCGCGTGTCGCTCCTTCTCTTATTTTTCACACAAACAACACATTTTCATCAAATGCCTATCAATTAAGCGAAATGGCAAATCCTCGGACTTTCTCTTTCCTCCTCCTACCATGCTTCTACGTTGGAAATATTTTCGTTAAATGTCTCTTATCAACGCTAAATGAAATTCACTAAATTTTTGTTTCGAAGCGGTAGATTTTTGATATAAAATATATGCATTATATATAAGGAATGCATTTATATTTATCTCACACAAGCGTAATAGTATTACTTCTGCGTAGGTGTTCGGAAAAATTGACAAACGCATATATGTGTCCTTAGTTCACACCGATAGCTTTTGCCAGACGCATGTATGCGTCCATAGCACTCTAAGGGTTAATTAGGTTATATTTTTCAGATTACGATATATTATGTGTCGATCGAGTTTTCGCTGTGAAGGAAATCTAATTCCGATAGTTTGATAAAAGCTGATTCTACACCGATAAATGGAAGCGTTTTTCAACGAAAGTAGGCGAAGTAATAAACAAATTCGTACTTATACGATATAATTAGCAATGCTATATATCGAGTAGAATTTGAATAGAACTCGTGTACTTTTACGTTTCCGCGACGCGATTATTTCTCCGGTGTAAGTGTCTCTCAACTCTTAATTAAAGATGAAGTTTATCATTTGAATTATTATTAGCTGTACCGTGTTTCTTTACATCAATTACAATTAATACACTAATTTCCCTCAAACATAAAAATACTCGTTGCAGGCCGATAGTTTATTCGTTGCGATATTTTTTTTTTCGTATAAATATCACGATTCCTGTTGTTTATTGTGCTTTAGATGCTTGTATTTTCCTTTTACAATTTACAATTAATATATATATTATATTCGTGAGTAAAATTACAAGATTTGCGACGATTTTCCGCGCGTTGAAAGCATGACGTCAGGATTATAACTCTTGCTGTATACTGATCGAGTTCAGTGATAAGGAGACGTCGACTACTTAACCCCCTACGAATCGGTGAACATAGTATACAGTAGTCTAAAAATAATGGACACTTTGCACGCAGCAACATTGTATAATTAACGCCACTACTATACTTACTATATCTACGAAAACACAGTGTAAGAAAGTTAGCAAAACATTCCAGTAGAACGACCACGATTTATGTGATTATTTTTGCGCTAAAAATCAAACAGCATCGAAATTCGCATAAAACTTAAATGAAAAGTAAAAGTAAATACGCGAAAAAATAGATCGTCGAATATTAAAGGATTAACCCTTTGCACTCCTATGTCGAGTGTGACTCGATATTAGTTTTTATCTCAGGAGCTCCTTTGTCGAGACTCACTCGACATTCTTTCATGTCCATCTTTTTTTGTCAAAATAAAAACCAGGATTGCATCCTGGAAATTGTTTCAAGATATATCATACACTTAAAAATTACAAAATACAACAATAGTATGAATAAAACAGGTATTTAAGTGAATTTGTTTCTTCCTTTATTTATTTAAATTGTCTTATTTTTTTTTAGTTCAAGTAAATTTCAAATAAAACAGTTAAAAGCATTGGTAGCTGCTGCTAACGAAATTGAAATAAAATTCGGAGTGCAAAGAGCTAAAGGAGACTGGGAGTGGGGGGTACGGTACATCTTGGAGGAAAAAGATCGTGTAAATGACACTAAATAATATTTTAACGATCGTCTTGTACATTTAAATTCAGCGTAATATTGAATTTTTTTCATTTAAACGTGGTACATGTTAACCTAAAAGAAAAACGAAAAACACCGATAATGTCGGACCGTTGCGTAAAAATCAATACACGGTGATTTTTTAATTTTTGTAACTTTATATAAGCGAGGTAATGTCCTTCTTCCAATAAACAAATGTCACATCGACAAATTTGCTTGAAACAATCGTAACTTATCACGACTTACTTGCAGCACCGTATACTGTAACGTACGGTTACCTATCGTCTATTACATGCGCAATATATTAGGTTGTCCCAAAAATTTCTTTCGTTTTATGAGGAAATAATAAACGCAAAATGTCTTTGTTTTATATTAGTTTATTGAATTATGCACGAACGTAATAATAGAAATAGAACGAAATAAATTATACCTAATTCAATAAAATAATACAAAAGAAATTGTTGTTCATCTATTATCACTAGAACTACCGATGGTTAACACAAAGCTATTTTTACAAAAAAAAAAAAAAACAGTCAAATACTGGTCTTTAAAAAATACGTAATGACAGAATATTTTTATATTTATTGATTTATTACTTTCTTACAAAAGGAATTCCATGTTATGTAGTACATTTTTGGTGTTATTAATCCATCTGGGACCATGATCCCTAAACGAGGGTTGACACATTTATAAAATTGTAGAACCAGTCATTTTGAATGGTGTGGTATTTCTAATGTTGCGATTTAGCGATCGATCCGGAATTTTCCTGATAACTGATATCATCGTATCGAATGATACGCAGCAAAAATTTAAAAAACGCGTGGGAAGTTGTACAAAACGAGGAAACTGGTTAATTGGGGGTTGATAAACAGATTGCAGGATCATTTTACACTTTGACAAGTACCAGTCGTCTTGACTGGTGTTGGTATAAGTAGCCTTGATATAAAATTATTTTCAGTTTGAATACATAAAAAAGAAAATAAAATTCATTATATTATTCCTTTAGTTATTACATCATTTTGGAAAAAATATAACGTGAAGTAGGAATCTTAAAATAAAATTGTAAAACCGGTCAATTTGACTGGTGTGGTAGTTCTATTGTTATCATCTTATGAAACGAAAGAAACTTTTCGGACAACCTAATAAAACTGTATCGAGCTCCCTACGCGTCAGTCCTCCCCAATCTGCCTTAAAATTGAACTTATAAATTACGTCGCTGGTTTAATCGATCGCCGTTCTAACTGGCTATATTTTCTTTGAGGCCGAGTAACGCGCAACACAATATTACGCATATTTCCGTTTCTGCTTGCGTCTCGAATAAGAAGCTTCTTGTACTCGATTTTTCCTTATAACCGTTTCTCTCTAGACGTGCAACGTACTTCTCGTATGCTGTCTCATACAGAACTAAAGCCGTCCTAAAAGAATTCAAAGGATTACTCCATTTACGAGTGTCTCAGCGCTCGTAACATCGTGGCTCGGATCGCTCGGCGAAAAACGAAGATTTTCCTCTCTTGGTAATTTACGCACCACTTTCCTTTCTCTTCCTTTTCGTTCGCAGAAACGTTCGATACAGTTGCCAGCGAGATAAATAACGCAAAACGAAAACAGACACGGGCAATTGGATTTTTTCATCTTTAATTTGTGCGTCTACGGAAAGAAAGGGTGTCATGTCAAACGGCACTGTCCGATCAGATTAAATGGTTTAGCGAGCGACAAGTTGTTAATTACTGAAACGAAGAGAGAGAAAGAGAGTGAGAGGGAGAGAAAGTGAAAGATACGAAGTTAAATACTAAGTATCAGTATGGATTACATTCACGACACAGAGCAAAGCGTATCAGATTTGCAACCCGCGATCAAATACAACTTTCCTCCTCCTTTCTCTCCGTGTGTTCTTAAAAGACCGAGCTTTTTATACCAAGCGAGTTATCTATGAGCGTCGTGGAAAACGCGTACAATATAAAATAGGCGTGCACGCGCCTGCAGGAAGTTCGAGGGAACTTGAAACACACGGGCGATCGTGGTCGAATGAATGAACGAATGCACGTCGTACGTTCACGAGTCGATGAATAAGCATTTCATCGGAATAAATGCACCGTCAGTCCTACGCTAAATGAAAAATCGTTGCGTTTAGATACTGTTACCGCGTTTTTCACCAAACAGAGGCGAGAACACGTGCGATAGATACAAACGATCGAACGTGTTGTTCTACAACGAGTTTATCGTTCGTACGCCCTCATCTATATAGAGTTTCATCAGCTGCTTTGTTTCTCCACGGTTATTGCCTCGCTTTCTATAGGGTTTCCGCTTGAAAATAGAACGAGACGTTCCTTTCGAACCTACCTATATCTTCGTACTTATATTTATCGCTGTTATTTTGAAAATGTATCACGCTGTAATTTCTCTGTGTACCGACGGTAACAACATCGATTAAACATTGTCGTTGATAAACGACGTTTATGTTGATCCGTGCCTTTCAACTATCCGGACGTTAATACAACTGCGAGCTTCCACGTTTAGAGTATGAAACAGAAACAGCTGTGTCGAATGTAGTTAAAAAGATCATTTACTGTTAGGTTGTCCCCAAAAGTTGCTTTCGTTCCATAAGACGATAATGAACAACAATTTCTGTTTTATATTATTTTATTGAATTAGGTACGATCCATGTCGTTATATTTCTATTGTTATGTCCATGCATAATTCAATAAACTAATATAAAACAAAAAACATTGTTCCACTATTTCCTTATAAAACGAACGAAACTTTTCGGACAACCTAATATCAAGTCGTCGAAATTGCAGGTAGTTGTTCCCGATATTTAAGTACGCTATCCGATATCGATAAAATTCACGAATGCGTTAAAATTTGCATAAATTTTCCAGTTGGTAGATTAAAAATACACATTGGTAAGCGATTGGAGAAATCTTTTCGCAGTCGGAATGATTTCTAACGAGAGAGCGCGTATTACCTTGTTCACCGATTTCAACGAAACTTTGTGTATAGTTAAGCAACTGTGAAAATCTCGCGTTCCATCATTTGTGTGTTATCCTGCGCGTGAAATATTCGTAAGACCGTTTATTCGTGTCACTTTACTAGGAATCGAAGCTTTGAGTATTGTTTCAATGGAATTTGCTTGGTACTGGAAGATGGACGACACAAAACAGCACCGGTTCTTTTTAATTTATTAAATCCTTAAACATTGGACATCAGATTAATTGGAAGCGCGATTATAAATTCCACCTTCGTTGTCTCTCTACCCAAAAGCACGTGTTTTCGCGTCTCCTAAAAAGTAAGCTTTAACGAACTGTTCGTAGACGTTCGTTGAATTTTAAAAAGAGTTGCAAAAGGAACGAAGACAAAAGAGAAAATTAAAGATATAAATAAGAAGACACGGTGTTTAATCGCGTCTCAATGTCACGCATCATCGTATAACATTTCCTCGTATGTAATAAGTAAATCACGTCATCGCGACTACTTTTCAATTCGTGAAAGATCATTTTGTAAAAGCCGCGTGGATCTCGTTATCCAGGAACCAAGGGGACACAAGCTGAACCACGTAAATCAAGTTCAGTCGTTGCCAAGTACACAAAAATACGAGCTCTCTCCATCCTGTCGTACGCTACGGAACTCTTCAAACTCATAAATTCGTGGTCGGTCGATTACTCGGCTCTTACCATACTCCGACCATTTTTCCTCGCTGCTTGCAACGATTCGCGGCACTCTCTCCCCGAACATCTCTAAAAGTGTCGAGCGCAGAGCCTTTTCGATCCCTGCGAACTTCCCCATTCAGAGGACGATTTCTACAATCGGACCAGCACCGATCAACGCTCCTATGGTCCCCTCGCTGGCGTCTGGCGAGCGCAGCCGAGTCTTTATCGCGGTTACGTTCGTGGACTGCGTGCATGAAAAAGTATAACGCGAATAACAGCGTGGTGAAGGGGAGAGAAACGGACAGATGGAGTGGAAAGAGTCGAGGAGGGCAAGGGAGATGGAGATAGAGGAAAAAGGAGAGGAGAGAAAAGTAGCTCGCGCGCGATGCAGCATGCAGCGTGTGTACCAGCGCGGAGCGTGCACCAGATACGGGGACGGGTAGCAGGTTGAGAGGAGGCCAGCTGAGGAGAAATATCGAACGGAGAGGCCGAGTCGTAAAACGTTATAGCGCAAGAAGTAGCCTACTGGCAACAGTGGCGAGTGAGAGGGCTTTAGCAGGGCGAGAAGGGTTGAGCATGGAGGAGAAGGCAGCCACCACAGAGTAGGCGCGCACCGCTTGATCGTCGACCAAGACCTGAGAGACACTCTGCCGCAATCTCTTACGCGTGTGTTCTTTCTCTTCGCTTCTGCATAACCGTTTTCCTTCCCTCTCTTCTTCCTTTCCATCTGCCTCTTTTTCTTGCCGGTGATTCTTTTTTCCCTACCTCATAACTCTTACCTGCTTTCCGTTCCACCGTTCACTGTTTATCTCTCTTTCCTCCGGCTAGTCCTCCTACGCTCTTCATCCGTTCTTCTCTTCTTCTTCTTTTTTCGAGCTGGTCTTGTTTGACCAAGACGTTGCTTCTCTTCTCTCTTCTTATAACCCGTTTTCCAACACTCTCCTTGCCCCGGCATCGTGCACGAACGGTGGTTTCTTCGGACTTTTTACTCCGTTCTTCGACTTACTCTTTCTCGTCTTCGATCTGTTTCTCCTACTCGCAGCGAGTCTCTGTCTTCTTTCGTACGGTCGGTTTTTCTTACGCATTGGATCGCGCGTAGCCGTAAATCTAGCCGTTCCTGCTGCGGTTCTATCGTACGTAGCAAGTGACGAGCGAGCTGTTCGTCCATTGAGACGCGCTGCATCGCCGCCGATACACCCACGCATCTATATCTGGCGCATAAATCTAGCTGCGTGGGAGTGTAGCCATCCGGGGGACGACGTATACGGGCAAAATCCATTCATGGACGTAGGACACGGGCTGGGAAGCGCGAGTATACGCGAGTATGACGTGGCGTTTTATAAGGCGGTAAAACGCGCCGTAATCAGCAGGAACCTTGAGAGAGAAGCACGCCGGGCCCGATATATAATGGGCGGTGCGACCAATCAACATTCTGCTGCAAATCTCCCGCTTGTGTGTAATTTTTAACGCGGGCATATAGGGCTTCGATGACTCGAGCACGAAGGGAGAAACAGCGATTCTTTGGGGATGGCGAAGAAACGAATCGAGGCAACGGGGCTCGCCTTTCGTTCGTCACGGTGTTAGTCATCGCTTCCGATCGTTATCGTTCCACGGAATCGCCGTTCTCCAAACGTAATCGGCCAGGGGATGATTTATCGTCGGCTATTATCGTGGGTAAATGGAGGTGCGTTTGACGAGAAGTCGGATTTAGATTTTGAGTAAATTATGCGCGAAATTGGCGAAATAGACCGCGTGTAACCTTGCGTGCACTGTACGCGTTATAATAGTCGTCGAACTAGACTCGATGACGCGTAACTAACTCCACGTTCCGTTTAGCTTCGCGCTAATCATCGTTTCTTTGTTTTTTTCCTTGCGACCGTTCCGCTTGCGTTTCACTTTGTCTTCCGACGATACAACGTTTCAAACGTTTACAGTTTCCTCGTGTACTTTCTACAATTTTTATTTTATCGATGAATTACACTTCTTAGCACGACAGGATACATATGTCGTGTGACGAGAACAGCGATACAGCTATAATGGACAAGAGGCGGCAGATTTGTGGTGGAGCTACTTTCTCAAGAAATCCGTTTGATCTGTTTCAGGCGAGGTGATTGGCCAGCGGTTCCTGGGAAACGAGAGCCACGTGGAGCACTTCAAGCTCCTAGAGCGCGCGACTACTTCTATCCTGATTGGCGCCAGGTAATTGTTACGTGATTCGATTCTTTACCGATCGTTGCTGCTGTTGGCGCGCCGCGCCGCCAAGGGTCAGCAGATGGTCATCGGCTATATTCCCGTCGTTCGATCCGGGTTCCCGTCGAGTCACTCCCTCGATTACGCGGCACCAAGCCCGATGACGCGGTTCCACCCTCGCACAACCCCTTGTGACGTGTCCTCTTTCATTTTACATGAGTCGTATTCCCTTGGATCGATCCGGCCCGACCACCACCGGTCTTTTTCATATGAAATAAATTGCTTTCAATTACCGACACGAGCGAATAGAACGGAAAAAACGCGAGGCAATTGTCGAGGTGTACCGTGATCGTCTCCTTTCTACCTTTCTTTCTTCCTACTTACCACCTGTTCTGTCTTGCATTCTTCGTCGTTCGTCGAGTCTTTAACCCTTTCGCATCTGTGAAAGAGATCGTTTTCGCGAAACAGTGTGGCGAAGCGCTTCGTTTCCGACGAATAAACGTTAACGGTTAAAAGCGAAATCAATTGTCGTCGCGTGGGCTGACTCGAGAAAGTAATTATAAGTAATCGAGTTAGGAAATGCGTAATTTTAAAATTGTCGCAGTGAAGATATTTAGGAGAAGATAAAACAGTACTGGATTATATATTTTAATAATTATCACGTCGTTGTGGGTACTGTTGTTGTGCTGCGAGGTAGCTTGACTCAATTAGATCTCGAGCTTATTAACGTTTATCAGAATATAATTGCGTCATGTTAATAAAATGCAATAACGTGGACGATATTTCGGAGCGTAAATTTTAAAGCATTTCTTAAATTAATATGTAAATCGATTGAAATTGAATTAAATCGAATTAAAATTAATCGAGTTAATTTATCATGCATTATATATTGTAATAAGATTCGCGTGGAATTTTAAATAAATATTAATATAATAATAAATTCAGTAATGCCAATTAATTTCCTTTGATTCTTATTTTTCATTTTTCCGTAAATTTCAAAAGATACCGGTAACTGTATCAGAAATTTCGCAGCACTTTAAATATCGAATTTTTTTACGATCACAAAAGCTCGGGGTGTTTTGCGATAAATGTTCGCGGTAAAGGAAAGGTGTGTAATCGGTGAATATGAAAAGGATATGCATACGTACATACGCGGAATAAAGGCGATATAATCGATATATCGATTATATCGAACCTTTAGTACGACCAATAACTGGCAAGATGAGAAGCGCGAAAGTACCTATGAAAGAGAAGAGAAAGAAAAACCGAAGAAGAAAATCGTAAATCGTAATGGCTGCACCGAAGACCACTGAATTTCGGCAGACTATATTTTACGTTTTCGAGTTTCACCGGTGATGTATTTCCTCGCTATGGACCGCCGTATTTCGCTGCTTTTAACGCGTTCTTAACGCTTTTCTAGCGTGAATATTTTTCACTTTAAAGATTAAAGTCTGTCGAACAAATGGCGAAAAGCACGAAATAAAAGGAAGATCGAATTTTCCAAGACTAAATTTTTACGTTTCGAATTGCATGCTTTTACTCTCTTGAATACGACCCTTCTCCTGATTCCATTAATCTCTTTCCAGTTTTTACATCTTTCTTATCTCTATCGTCCGGTTAAAAACTTCAGCTCATTTTCAGTTTTGACTCGTGGAAAAGTATGAAGGAAAACTGTTTTTCAAGGACGTAACTCATTAAAGATATTAACCTTCGTATAACCTCGAGAATAACAGACGAAATTAACACGTTGTTCCGTGCGAGAGGTAAAATAAAATTCTTTTTTTAAACAGACGAAAGATGTGTTTGTGAAGAGATAGAAACTCAATACTGGCAAGTCTCCGTTAAGATCGCCTCTCTAATAACTTCAATGGCGAAAGTGGAAACAAAAGAAAATGCGAGAGGCAATTATCCCAGCGACCTCGAGTTTTATCAACGCAATGCTGGCCAATTGTCTTTAAAATAGACGTCGTATTATCCGCGATAGTCGTTGCATCGCGTAATCGTGGATTCTCCCGAACGACGCGACGACGATGTCACAGAGTCATAAATTAGTGATAGAAAAACCAACTGAGTCTAACGAACATCCCACAGGCCATCGAAACAACAACGTAGAGAGTGTGCAGTGTCAGAAAACAGTAACAGCATGGCCACCTCTGACCCGGCCCTGCGACACCTTCGGCGACATCCTCTTCATAAGAGCCAAACCCATGGTATATAAACCTTCCCAAAATCAGCTCTCCAGACACTCTGTTCTAACATTCTTGACACATTGCGTACGGCGCTCCCAGGGCCCGCACATTTTTGAACAGTCGGGCACACTGATCCAGAAATAGCAGCCACATTACTACAAGAGCACATCACAAAAATAGAAAGATGGCTACGAGATAAACAAATAAAAGCAAAGCCCAGTAAATGCAAGCATATTACATTTATGCTAAGAAAACGGAAACCACCAAATATCCAATTAAATGGCAGGCAAGTTAAGTACCTAGGACTCCACTTAGGCACACAACTTACATGGAAGCAACGTACTAAATCAATTATAGACAAAATACATCACCGGTATATATATCAGCTCTTGACATTCTCTCTGTTAGATTCATACGATAAATTTTCCTACTATATCTAAAGTTCAATTCTTTACCTTATTTGTGAAATAGGAGATCACCGGTGATCTGTCAATTTCGTGATTTCTTGTGTCTCTTACGCGACACTGCCACAGATGCACAACTATAGGCAAAATTCACTGCAGTGGCACCGACAGTTTCTTGCGAATATCTCGGAATCTGAAACCGAACGATGGTTACACGCAAAGGTATAAAATATAATAATAAATATATAAAGTAATATAATAAATATATATAGTAATAATAAAATAAATAATAATAATAATTATAGTAATAGATAATAATAATTAAATTAATAACAGTAAATTAATAATAGTAATAATAATATAAATATATAAAGTAATAATAATAAATATATAAAGTAAAGTCGGCTAGAATGGTATGATTCCAAACATCATGCAAATTTTTAGCCGATGGCATATTTAAGCCCAATAAATCAATTTCGTGATTTCTTGTGTCTCCTACGTGACAACAACGACGATGCAACAATACGTTTCTAATGGAACGTAACGCCTGATTTCGATATGTGGCAGTATCGAACGCTACAGATGCAATAACGAGTCGATATCAGCTTGCGTAGTGTACGATTCAAGGTTTGCAATTTAGAGCCGTGGACGATTGGTATGGCAGTTGAGCGAATAAATCACGCTCGGTAGTTACTCGCTGTTTTAATGTAACAGTTATTACTACGGTGTACGTTGGATAATTTGCTCGGCTAACCGATGTAACAATAATAACAAGCCCGACGCTTTGCCTTGTTAACTATCGTAGAGGCCATTATGAGGAGGCGGTACAGAAACTTGGATCGTAAGTCTCTGTTTTTCCAAACAATCCCACATCGATCTAGATTTTTTTTTTTATTTAGTTGTTTACATTCGCAATTTGTCCGATTTGAACATTTGGTAGAATTTTTTGGCCGTTTGATTATCATGTGGGTGGCTACCCCCAGCGGGGTACCTGATCTAGATTAGCTCGAAATTTTCCGGTGCAAGCTTCGTTTGAACTTTTCCTTTCGCGATTACCGCGTGTCTCGGTGATTTCAATGGTAGAAAGTTGGAGCTTGTGAATGGGGCACAGATATGATAATGCTCATTATATTTTAATGTATCATTGTTTCATGAGAAACGAGATGACGGTGTCTGCTGGCGTTCGTATCTGATCGTTTGGGAATCATATTCAAAGGATTTCTTCTTTCGTGGAAATTTCTATTAACTTCGTGTCTTTTCAAACGTTGGGAAGCGAAACTGTGATCGCGTCAAGGAGGCGTTTTCAGAAACGCAACGTTTGCTTGGAAGAAGTTGTTAATCGACGCGGTAACGTGCTTTTTCTTTTTGTGCTTTCGTTATAGAGTCGCTACGTGTGCATTCGGCGTTGCGTTTTATCTCCAACGACTACGGAATTGGATTGCAGAAAGAGAAAGGAAAGATAGGAAGTAGCGATGTTATACCCGTAAATCGATTCTCTTTGATCACGTCGCAAACTTGCATACATGTTCTTACGAAGATTTAAACTCGTTCTAAGCTGTCGGACGTAACTATCGGTTAGTAGAAAATTATTCGAAGCGAACAAATTTGCGACCACAACGCAGTCATACAATATCAGTCGGTGCTGCTGTTTTAGTATCGTATTATATTAGTATTATTATTAAATATTTAACGCAAATAGAATAGTGTGGGGAAAACGGTTCGTTAAATTTACCAAATAAATTTGATTATGTGTGATTACGTTAGCAAATGAAAAAGTTACAATAACAGGAAATCAAGATAACTGAGGACTATTTGAAGACGCGATCTTTATCGTCCATAATTCAAAAAATAATAAGAGATAGAGATAAGAGAAGACAATTTAGTAAATGATATTTGATGTTAAACACGTGATTGCTTGAAACGAATGCATTCAATTACGTGTTAATTATTCGGCTAATCGTGTCGATATCGTGCAACAATAACCACGGTGTGCATAAACACGCGTATTGTCCAAGTAACATAAATTTTTGTGTCGCTGTTATTTTCATTCGGATTGAATGACTTTATTTTTCCGCTGTAGTTCGAGTATCGTGTGGCGTTTTCAGATAAAGCGATGCTTTTGTCTCGCTGATATATAGTTCGAAATTGCACCGGTGTTAACTTCAAAATAACTTTTATTTTTCCACCCAACGTGTATTTTTTCTCCAGTTTCCGTGCGACCATCTTTCAGTACTGCGATCGCAATTAACAACGGGAACATCTACATCGCGTTTACCACGAGATTATAAACGTAATAATACTTTTTTAACACTTTGACTGCCACGTTTTCTCCTGTGACGCCAAGGTGGTCATTAGTGACCGGAGCGCTTGAACTTTTAACAATTGTAAAAATTGAATGAAAATTGACAGTTAGAGTATTTTGAATATAATCGATAAATAGAAGATACTTTGAAATAAAAAGTGGCCCATTGAACAATTAAACATTTTTATTAGAACATTAATAAGAAAAAAATGGGAACAAATCTTGCACCTAACGGTGCACTGTGTTAAAACAATTTAAACATAAATGTGGCATATCAGTACAATCTTGACAATAGGTGGTCACCTTTCTCGTCCGATTCTTAGCAATTTTTGATCCTAACTGCTTAACATTTTTTTATAACACTCTGCAAAATTTTCCTGCCAGGTACGCTTGCCCTTCTTTCTTCTGCATTTCGTGTCGCGATTTTTGTCGAATAAGTATATTTGACGACTCTGATGAATGACACTGTGTAAGGTGCATTACGAGTGCCATTTTAAAATCAGATACCTTGATCTTTGTTTTTGTTGCTTGTTTATAGAGTATCATCGCGTTTGAAATTGATGTATTTAACAATAACTGTAAAGCTAATTTTATATACCACTTGAGGGTTTTTCTATGTGGTGTAGAATATGCTACCATTTGATCTGATAAATCTACAGCACATTTTCCTCCGTTGTAATCTACCGCTACCATTGGTTTATCACAAACATAATTTTCTTCGCGGACCTCTACAATTTCAGCCTAATATCTTCTACACGTTTCAACAATATGTTCTGCACGTTTTGCTTAAGACGAAATAACGAATGCGAATGTTTTGTTGAAATAAACGAAACCTCGTTATAATATGTCGCTATCAACTGTTACCAGGGCGACACGGTGGTCACCCGTGACCACCAATCAGATAAACGGTCCATTGGGGAAGAATGTTGTCTTGCATCATCAATTTATTATTACTTTGCCATTATATGCTTTGAATAATAAAATGTAATTTCGTCGTGGCAGTCAAAGTGTTAAGGAAATTACGTATATTAAAGTGAGATGTAATTTGTAACGTACCTAATATTTTTGTAACAAATGAACTCTATTACATGTATATACAATAAGAAAAGAACATAAATAGAAGCGTGTAAATTGTATCTAGGCACGCTATTATATTTTTCTTACAACGTGTGTGTAGGCGCCACGGTGGTCAGTCGTGACCACCAATCAGATAAACGGTCCATTGGGGAAGAATGTTGTCTTGCATCATCAATTTATTATTATTTTGCCATTATATGCTTTGAATAATAAAAATACTCCCGTGGCGTCCTGAGCGAAACGTGTGATTTCGACGTGACAGTCAAAGTGTTAAAAGGTAAATGTGGTGATCATTGAACGTTATTACCTGTCATCCATTTTCAATTTATCGGTACATAATTTCTAAATCATTTTTTCGATGGAACTAAGGCTACCGAATTAATTAGTATTATCTTATTACACATTCAATTTTTGAACTAATCTTATTTGTCGAAAAATATCGTCCATTCTTTCGTTACATACTTCGTACTACTCTCTTTAAAGTAATAAAAACAAGTGAGTTGCAAAAATCTGGAGATTGGCCGAGCGATTAGACCATTAAGGAAAAGTGGCAAGCAACTTCGTCGTTGCGATTAAATAAACTAATTGCAGTGAAACGCGGCTAAACGAAGTTTCCAAGTTGCGTTACGTGTGACATATTAAAGGCGATGCATTAGGGCTGGCTTAATACCTGTTCTAACTTAATATCGAACTTAATTAATTTAGCTTGAAACTTATCGCCTCGCGTCTAGTACAAACACGTTTGATTGAAAATCAAAACGTCAAAGATAAAGCACTTACATTTTTAATTCGATTGAAAAGTCAATTTATCTTGCTCGCGCTGTTCAATGCTGTTCCAAAATGGTCTACAACTTGATAGGACATTCATATTTCAAGATAATATCCTCTTCAAAGAACTTACCTGGATTGCACTTTAGGTAGATGTTCAAATAGCAATCTTAAGCAAGATTGGGACGAGAAAGGGATTAATATTTTGTAAATTTATGGCCTATGGCGTTTTATGACTATACAGATACGTGCAAACGTTCTGCCTCTCTGTGTATCAGCAGCAGTCAGTCATACAACAGCAGACTGACTAAGTATTTGCGCTTCGGGTAAAAAAAGATGTAGGACACGATCGAATCAAAGGTGATTCATATTTCTAGTATCGTAAACGACGCGACATGACGCGATTCTTTTATTATTCATCAACATTCCTGCTGTGCAAATGTTCTTAGAAATAAGAGCTTTGCTTCTTCTCTCTCTCGGTGTTTAATATTATATTTCAGCGATTCGTAATTCGAATACTTAACCGGAGCAATTTTTTCGAAAGTAAAGACTCTTTTTTTCCTAAGGCAAAAATCTATACTTCACTCTATACTCGAAACACTCTCGATCCAAGATCTCGGACAAATGCGGAAAGGAAAGGACAAATCGAGGGATCACGCCGAGGTCAAAAGTTTATTCCTGTTTCATGAGAAGCATCCGAGCGCTTTTACTCGATTTTCAACCGTCGTTGTTCCATCAGGCTGATCGTAATTACTAATGTTTATCCCGCGTCCAACTCGAGATCGTTCGAGGGCGAAAGAATACGAGATACGAAGAGATTAGGCGAAAGATTTACGAGGCAAACACTTAACGTTACGTATCGTGTTTTTTCTCTGTTTCAGGAACGCCATTTACAACATAAGCCTGCACGACCTAACGGAGATCGTCGATCAGGTGAGTGAAATGTTTAAAAACTCGAAACTCGATGAAGAACGATCCAATGAATTTGGATTACGTTGCTTTTCTTGAAATTCGTGGAGGGCGGATGATCGTCGCAAAGGCATCGTAGAGCGGTTTGTCAGAAACTGGAACAGATTCCTATTGCCAGATTCCAAATTACAGTTTTATCCGATTTATATGTAGCGAGTGTTTTTAGTACCGCGGAATAAATACGATCATCGCTATTCCTGCGCGACAAACGCGATCGATAGAACGTTATTCGCGTGGAATAACGTCCATCTACTCGCGTACTATCAACAATCGGAGCTTGGGAAAATTCGTTCCAACGAACACTCGCTGATTTTCCTCATTGAAAATGGACAAAGTTCGAGATTTTTTCGTGAGTCGCACGATTCATCGAACGTTTTCTTCAATCTTTCTGTTTGCAATTTTTCTATAGCCATTAGATTCAGCTAGAGTCAAACATACGATGATCATTAATTATTCACGTTGTAGTACCACGCCAGAATAATTTACTTATAATTCTCAATGAGAATTGATTGTAAACTGCTTTCAAATAAAAAAAATTTCTTTCTATAACAAAAGAAAACGTTCCAACGATCGTGCGAGTTATCGTGTATCTTCGTAGAAGATCCTGGACATAGAGAGCGGCAAACGGTAAGCCGCGAAGCAAGCGATGGCACAGCCAATGCGAATTTTGCTATTACTTGCCGCTGTCTGTACGTCCACTGCCCAGGGCCAAAAAATTTCGCTCGTGAACATTGCGCGTTTCTACTGGTGGATGAAAATAGGGAAGAAAAGAGAGAAGAAGATAAAGATACTTGGGAAAAGAGGGAGTTTCCTCCTTCCGCTAAAAAATGTAAAATTAGCCGAGCAAGAGCGCGAATAAAATTTGCATGATAATAGGTGTTTTTCAAATTGCGCGTGTAATCCGAGCAACTGGAATTCCTTTGCAAAGAGCAAAGAACCGTTGATCGACTTCCGCCACGACTAGACTTTCTATCGTCTTTCTATCGGCTTATTTCACCGATTTCGCGCGTCCTATCGATCAAACCGAGTCTTGCCATGGTGGAGAACAAGTGGATCGTCGTAATGTCTCCTGTGGCCGCCTGAAATCGATGTAACACCCGCACGGGAGGTGAAATGGAAGCTGCAATCGCAGACTGGATATCGGTTCCGCAGCGAGAGGCACGTGAGTTGCGAAACTGCTAAGGGAATCGAAGAAGTAGCTTGAGAGATAGAGAGATACATAGAAAAAAAAAAGGGAAGGATGGAAAGAAATCGATGCGACATGTTCGTTGGCCGTAAGATTCGGTCGTTTGGGAGAGAATGGTAAAAGTCAGCGAGTTCTTGAGCCACGATTCGTTTGCCTTTATAGCTCATTCGGTATATCGTGATCTCGAAACAGTGGCACGCTCGATAGTTCCTTCGATCCGCTAAATTTAAACGTTACGAAAATAACACAGTCGACGACGTGGCTATTTGCTCATAACGGATCTCGTATGTGAATTCTGAAATCCAGCAAACACGTACTCGGTTTTATCAATAAACGAAATGTAAATTGATCCACTCTATCCGTCTTTCTATAATGATCGATTCGATACACTTAGCTTACGACCACGAGCTTACGCGTCATCGTGCAGCTCGCTTGATAGAACGGTGACACGTATTAATCGACGTTTCTATCCGTGGACCGTAGGCCTCGTGCACGCTGTAACAGATTGCAAGCGAGTATTCTTACGCCGCGCTGATACCGGAGCCGCGAGATGCGCGCGTAAGCGTTTCACGATCCACGCAATCGAATTTACTTTCATTGATATGGACGAGGGAAATCGGCGTGAAAGAAAGTAAAAAGAAATTGCTCAGCAATTAATTTATAATTTTGTCAGAAGATTGATGGAAACGTTTCGCTTCCTCTTCCAACGTAGACACGAACGATCCGCAATTTCGCAAACATTCAACCGTATTTTTTGCATTTTCGCCTTGTATATTTCTAATATTACTTTCTGCAATTTAGTAAATTTTACGTGAATCATATTCCGAATCTTCTCGGAAAGAACGTCAAGTTAGTCGCGCGATCCAAGGATTTACCATTTTTTATTCATGATCGATGAATAGATAAAACAAGGAAAGAAATGAGATGAGATGGGATATCTAATAATGGAATCTGCATAAAATTGACGATCTCGATGCTCGAAAACCATCTTGCGTGAGTGAAAATTACGATATCGAATTACCAAGAAGTGCTAATTAATATCTGAAAGCATAGCGCCAACTATGAACTGCTTCGTTTCCGATACGTTTGGGAATTGTACGTCGATTATATCATATTCTCCTATAGTTCCTATAGGTCGACATTTTCGTGGTACGCTTTAGATTTCGCGGTTGCGGTATTTACAGAAACAACTTCGTCTTGCAGAAATGGATTTCCAGATAAATTCACACCGTTCGAAATATCGACGCACCTTTCAATCTGATCTTCTATTTGCGCAATGCTAAATTTATTTCGATACTTACTTGCTACGTTCGACCTATATTTCGAGAATTATCAGTTCAAAAGGGCAAAGACAGCGAATATCTTCGTTCGACTTTTAATCGACTTTTTAATTCAGCATGCGATCTTCGAGATGTCGATGCTATTTATTTAACACTTTTTATTAGTTCCTGTCGTGCAAACGTATCATCCATTAACGTGCAAGTGTTAAAAAAAGCATTGATCGACGTTGTTATTGATACCTGCCTCGGTTGTTTGACGACGACGAACGGTAATTGACACTTCCGTCTACGAGTTTCAATTACAATTATCCCTATCGTCGGATCAACTAACCGATCGATCGAATCATTTACGTTTCGTTCGAGCTGCTGTGTCAAGTCTATGATTGTCTCGCTTTTATGCGCCGCGATAAAACGAGTACGAGTATTTCGAGTACAATTATTTTGAGTAGACAGGTTAAAGCCGAGCGTGGCTCTTCAAATTTAATTCGATGCGACACTAGGGTTTGATCTTTCTGAGAGCCGATCATCTTTAACGCTACAACTACCACGACACTCAAAACGATTGTTTTTACAATTTTATTTTAAGATTCCTACTTCGCGTTACATTTCCTTTTCCGCAACGATGTAATTACTTTTGCAGCGGTAACCAAAACAATTATACAATTATAATTTTTGGTAGAAACAGCTTCGTCTTAACTGTCGGTAGTTCTAGTGTTAAGTTGAATGCGAAGCATCGACGATCAGCACATTGAAATTACCCGAACTGTGATCGGCGACTCGAATACGATAGAAATACAAAACGTTACGATTTGTAGCCTTTTTCTTGAAGTTCTTCTACGTTTACGTTGCAGCTGCGCTGAACGACAAGATCGCCGATGACCACGAACCGTAGAAATACATGGAATTGTTTTATAATAGAAGCATATAACGGAATTGCATGTGTTTCTATGGTTCGCTCTCGTCGCCGCTCTTATCGTTCATCGCAGCTCCAACGTAAACGTACCCTAACTTCGATAAAAAGTCCGCCGCTAGATGAAGCGAGCCGGCCGTTGTAGGAAAAACGGGCAACGGTTCGTTCGTTCAATTTGTTCGTACCGATGTAATATTTCATGGAACGACACCGACGATGTCGACATTGTTCTATGAAACGCTGTATAATATCTACCCATACGCCTATATTCTATATTGGTTCTTCGCTTTCAAATTAACCGTTTTAGTGCCAGAGGTTTTTAAAACACTAGAACCACTACACCAGTCAAATTGGCTGGTTTTACAATTTTATTTTAAAATTCCTGCTATTTCTTTTTTTTATTTTTTTATTTGGGAGAATTTCACAATCAACTCTCATTGAGAATTATAAGTAAATTATTCTGGCGTGGTACTATAACGTGAATAATAAGTAATTATGCTATGTTTGATTCTTGCTGAATCTAATGTTTAAATCTAGAGGATAATTTCTTTTTAGCCTACGGATCTGATACATCGGGTCAAGTAATTATGTAACTAATGGGTTTTAGCGGTTATTAACTCTTATGTTATATCTATTACTGAATTTGGATATTTCTTCTTTAACTGTAGGTATCTTAAGGTCGCGATGTATTGTTTCGTTGGTAACATACCAAGGTGCGTATTAAGAATCTTAGCGTTTTTGATTGGAATCGTTGAAGAATTTCTATATTGGAATTACTCGCTGTTCCCCATAGTTGGATCCCATAGGTTCGAACAGGTTTAAAATTTCTACTTCATGTTATATATTTTTTCCGCCATGACGTAATAACTTTCGCAACGATAACTAAAGGAATAATATAATGAATTTTATTTTCTTTTTTATGTATTCAAACTGAAAATAATTTTATATCAAGGCTACTTATACCAACACCAGTCAAGACGACTGGTACTTGTCAAAGTGTAAAAGGATCCTGCAATCTGTTTATCGAACCCCAATTAGCTAGTTTCCTCGTTTTGTACAACTTGCCACGCGTTTTTGAAATTTTTACTGCGTATCATTCGATATGATGATATCAGTTATCAGGAAAATTCCGGATCGATCGCTAAATCGCAACATTAGAAATACCACACCATTCAAAATGACTGGTTCTACAATTTTATAAATGTGTCAACCCTCGTTTAGGGATCATGGTCCCAGATGGATTAATAACACCAAAAATGTACTACATAACATGGAATTCCTTTTGTAAGAAAGTAATAAATCAATAAATATAAAAATATTCCATCATTACATATTTTTTAAAGACCAGTCATTTTGACTGTTTTTTTTTGGTAAAAATAACTTAGTGTTAACCTTCGGTAGTTCTAGTGATGATAGATGAACAACAATTTCTTTTACATTATTCTATTGAATTAGGTATGATTTATTTCGTTCCATTTCTATTATTACGTTCGTGCATAATTCAATAAACTAATATAAAACAATAAACATTGTGCGTCTATTATTTTCTCATAAAACGAAAGAAGCTTTTCGGACAACGTAAGAAAGTAATAAATCAATAAATATAAAAATATTCCATCATTACGTATTTTTTAAAGGCCAGTCATTTTCACTAGTTTTGGTAGAAATAGCTTCGTGATAACTATCGATAGTTCTAGTGTTAAGAATCCGTGTCGGATTGTGGCATGTAGCGCGATAGCGCTTCGTTCATTCATTTCTGAGAAATGCCGATTCACTCTGCGATCGCGCTGTTCTTTTTTTCGTTTATGCAGGTTGTTTACGATTATTTGAAAAAAGTAATTCCGAGAGGAAACTTTAATATGACTCGCGACGAGCTACATTCGGAACCGAGCGCGTTGCGAATTGACGATCATAACCGAGCATCACGACACAGTTCACCACAGTACGTCAACAGCGCGATCGCGCTGCGTGGCACTAAAACGGTTAAGGACGTTGGTATCCATCTTTCGTACAAAGGGATGGAAAAGTCAATCGAGTTACTACAGTGGAGCTCGCCTTTGGGTATTTAACGTTCATCCGTTAACCACCCGAAATGGAGTCAACGTTTCGCGAGCAGCAAGGCGAGTTCACTATTATCTGTCTGGTTTCTCGTGTCTGCGTTTACAAACAATCGATCACAAGCAAAGTCCCTACAGCAGGTTTCTCCATTTGAATGGGTACACGCAAGGTTTCCTGTCCTTTTCAAAAATCTTATATCAAGAACTTGAAATAACAGGTGCAGTCGTAACGTCGTGTTTCGTCGTAATGGAAACTAATTAAAGAAGAATCTATGTATTCCAAGTTGTGTGATAAAATAATCTTCCTTCTTCTCTCTAAATATCGATAGAAACACGATTGGGAAATTTGGGATATTATTTGGACACTGGTAACATAAAAATGGTAACTGGCAAAAAAAAAAAAAAAAAAAAAAACGAAGGAATAGTAACAATAATAGAAACTGGTAACATGAAAATACGTTCTTGTGTTTGTTCTATGTTTCTTATATACTTTTCTATCGCATTTTTGTCGTTTTCCTACAAGTATAACAAATATACAGATATTTACCCTCTTCTTTCTTCAATGCACGTTAATCATTTGCCAGTGTTTTTCCGTAACCGATTCTTGTCGTTCGTATGGAGTTTCTCTGCCAGAGTTCGGTGTAAACTGTAAATTGGAAATAACGAGAGCGATCGCGAGGTCATTCGCGAAGACGATCCGATCCAACAAAGTGACAGAATCGCGAGAATTCTCGATTCAGCTTAGCTACGTGACTCTGATATTCCACCGATCTTCCGCGTTCCATGTCGCTTTGCACTGTGGGGGGAAATTTCTTTGGGAGAAGTCACCGCATCGAAGGCCCAACGAACAGGTGCGGTACAGAACTACCAGAAGATCGAAGACAGAAAGAAGGAGAGAAGGCGAGAAGAAAGAACGTTGCCGAAAGATTCGATAATGAAAAATTAAACCAAGTAATGAAAAGTTAAACCAAGCAAGTTGCGCTGTTAATCGAGCTAATTGGACGAGAAAGTCTTAATATCAGGTTAATATCGAACGCTTTTTACAGCGAAAGATCGCTTTGTATCGGTGTACGCCACTCTATTTCGAAGTTCGAGCAGATCCGTGAAACGAGTAATCTATAAAGATTTTACATTACATTACATGAAAACGAATTAAAGTATCATCGAATCTAATAAACGGTTCGCCGAAGAAACGGGTTTGTCTCGAATTTACGCGATTAAAACGAAAGACAGACCGATTTTAAGGTATTTTCAATTCCCTGAAATTTTAGTTTACTTTTCTTATTGTTGATAATTGTGCATCTTAATCGCCGAAATATATGTGTAGGAACACTTAGATTACATTTAAAATTGATATCAAAATAGTTTCAGATTTATTTCATATGTGATTTACAAGATATTTGTCGATACATATTTGCACGCGTCTCAGCACTCTCTTTGTCTCACCATCTTCTTTACCACATTACCAACGGAACAGTTGCATTTTTCTGTCCTACGAGACGCTATGCACGCGCATACTTCACACACTCACACTCATATATGCGTGTCACTACTACACGGCTAATCTAGTGCAGCAGACAAAACTACACATATCTCAATAGTTATCGAAGGCAATCTACCGTTATTTATATTGTTGAAAGATTTTTCCTACCGATCGGATCGTTTCACTCTCACAGAACGAGAATGGATCTTTAAAAATGCACCGAACATTTCGAATAGATGTGAACGGTCGATAAAAGAAGCGCCGATGGACCCTGAGATAGGCAAGTGTATTTCAGCCGAAGATAATTCGCTTGAAAATTGGTCGAGTATGCCAGAAGAGTCGTCGGCGTGGAAACGGTGGTGCGACAAACACGGAAACTTACTCGAAGTGAAAAAGATGCCGACGAGTCGAAGTCAGAAACGAGACGCTGCGGCGGAAGCTGGCACGGAGAAAGGAAACGCTGGCTGGAAACACCGGTTTGCCGTCGAGATCAGCGAACGAACATGGTCTCGCGCTGTCTGCCGAGAGTCGAGAGAGGACGCCTTTTCGACGAACCGCAATTTCGCTGGTAGGCGCGGAACGTCGGTTGGCCAGGAACGACGTTGTTGACGTCGTAATCCCACAACGAAAGTTTTCCGCGGGGCTAATTGAGTCTAGCGACTCCTATCCCTCCACCCATCCTAGCCACGGCCTCCTTCTCTCCTCTCCTCTTCATCTTTTTCCTCTATCTGTGACTGGAGCTGCAAGTTTCGTGACTCGAGTGTTACCTCCGAACTCGACGGTGCATCGTTATTTCTGACGACAATGAGGCCGAGATAAGAGAAGGATCGGATCTTACCGCGGCTCGTCCTCCGTGGCTGTCTCCTTTTTCCTCTTCTTCGTGCTCTTAGTATTCTCTTTCTCTTTTTTGCAACGCGGCTCTTCAGCTTGTTTCTTTTGGCAACAGCTACTGCTGCGGGCTGTTGCGACGACTCGATTCGGTTTAGAGGCATTTCGCGACGTTTTAAGATTTCCTGGAGACGGTGCTCTATTATTTAGATAAGGGAGATGTTGTTCTGCATGGAAATTATACCTCGGTATGGATAGCGTTGCAAGCAGAACTTTATTCCAAGAAAAGAATTCTTCTGCGAGGAATCGACAGTTAAGAAGATTACACTTATCGGTATATTGAATAATAATTAACTTTCAGATAGATTTGAATATTTATTAGATACTGGAAAAATAGCCCGTTATCGTGCTGGTTTTTTAACATTAGAACTACCACACCAGTCAAATTGACCCGTTTTACAATTTTATTTCAAGATTCCTACTTCGCGTTATATTTTTTCCGTCATGACGTAGTAACTTTCGCAGCGATAACTAAAAGAGTAATATAATGAATTTTATCTTGTTCTTTACGTATTCATTAAATTAAAATAATTCTGTATCAAGGCAACTTATACCAACACCAGTCAAAATGGCTGGTACTTGTCAAAGTGTAAAAGGGTCCTGCAATTTGTTTATCGAACACAATTAAACAATTTTTCCTCGATTTGTACAACTTGCCACGCGTTTTCCAAATTTTTACTGCGCATCATTCGATATGATGATATCAGATATCAGGAAAATTCCGGATCGATCGCTGGATCGCTAGATGCTAACACTAGAAATACCACACCAGTCAAATTGATTGGTTTTACAATTTTATAAATGTGTCAACCCTCGCAGATGGATTAATATACCAAAAATGTACTGCATAACGTGGAATTCCTTTTGTAAGAAAGTAATAAATCAATAAATATAAAAATATTCTATCACGTATTTTTTAAAGACCACTCATTTTCACTGGTTTTGGTAGAAATAGCTTCGTGTTAACTATCGGTAGTTCTAGTGTTAATATTCTATACAGGTTACTGTCGCAGTCTGCAGAGATACAAAGTAGGCTTTGTCTGGAAAATCTTTGCGTTACGTACAGTTGCAGCGCTGCCTGGGAAAGTTCGAAGAAACAGTTGAATAGCGAACATGTCTCGCTATAACGTGACCGAAATTGATATTGCCCACCATTGGCTGACCATTGTTGGCAATTATTATCTCTTTGTGCACATTACCAGATTTGATTTACAGCCGCGCTGTAAGTTGTTGCTGTTTTATTCGTCTCGCTCGTCGTGTCGCTCTTTTTCGAACGAAGTATTCGGTTGAGCATAGAAAAATCTGCGGCCGAAGGAAGCTTTTTCAAACTCGTACTAAGTAACTTTATTAAATAGTGGGAATTTTATTTTATAAAATACTCGGATAATAGTTTTCTGACATAGTTGTGGCTCCGTCCACGATTCATCACGCGTCGATGTTTTTTTTTTTTATTTATTTGTTAAAAGTACAATCAATTCTCGCGTTGAGAATTTTCAGTAATTTTTCTGGCGTGGCGCAGTGACATGGCTGATTATTTATAATAAGTTAATACTTATTATAGATAAGTATTAACGCGTCGATGTTGTCGGGATTTTTACATTACGTTCTCCGGAAAGTATCTTTCTTTCGCAAATGTGTTTTTTTACAGCAGTGCACCTTCGTACAAACTTGAAACCAAGTCTGTGAAATGTCATGTTGTTCATCTCAACAGAACAAAATGGATTGTACGTAATTCGGCAAAATAATGTAAAACAAAAAATGTTGTGCGTCTATTACTTTCTCATAAAACGAAAGAAACTTCTCGGACAATCTAATATAACACACATACGTAACGCAATACTCTTGATACTTCGTTTCGAAAGGAACAACTCAGCGCAGAGCTGCCCACTTAGATTTATCTATCATTATTCACATTGCCATTCAGTGGTAAGCAATGTCGATTTTGCTTGGATTATATGGCTATTTGACTATTTCTCTGGACTTTGCTCGGGAGAAATGGCAACATTTCTCGGGTAAAACCGACTTCGTACGGCCTGTGGACTGCGTTCCTAACGTATACACATGTTACGCGACTTCAAGATTGTTGGATCGAACGAGTCATTGGTTTTCTTATTTTCGATCTATTTTTCAACTTTTTTGGAAACTTTGTCCTATAAACTGTGCTTCTTCGACCATCTATCGACATCTATTTCTTTGCTGTTTTCTCGTGGAAACGAGCAAGGTACGAAAACGTGGCAGAAGTTTGCAATTTCAATGACAGTTGATTGTAAGGTTGGTATTACAGATGCGAATATTTGGAAAAATATAAGACAATTCTGCGTCTAATATTTTCTTTTATTGAGATTCACAAACCTCGATATTATATCGATAAAATATACAGATTGTCCTTGTTGATGCTAACGATATTTATTTGAAGATCGTACGAAACTAAAATCAGTTCTGCAAAGATTGGACGAAACGCGATAGAGGCTTTGAAGCGTTAAATCGCGCGCGTATACTTAAGTAATTGAAATTTTAATAAAACGACTATATTCGCGAAAAGAGAGAAAAAATGGAATAGTTTATATTGCAGGCTGTCGGAAAACCAATAGTTACGAACGCAATTCACCAGAATCGAATCTTGGGTAACCGAAGTTACGTGTATCGGAGCATTCGTATGCAGTCCCATACTTTTGAGATCCCGACCAGATTCCAATCAAAATATTCGATGCTATCTGACCCGAAATTTTCGGGTATCCGCATAACCCTGGACCGCAAATGGATTCTAGAATCCAACTAAGAAAGCGCAGATATAATAGTTTCCCAAGTGCACTGCAACCGTACAATTTCATTTTTGTCCAGACTTGGTCAGAGTCGACGAAAAGTCAGTCAGTCGCACGATCGAACAGTACGGACAATACACGACATTGCGTGATTGCTAAAGTTAAAAGTAGCCGAGCGATTAAAGATGCAGGAAAAATGATGGAAAGGTAAACATTGAAACGTAAAACGATAAATTTTTCGTCGCGTCGTGATAAATCTTATTTATTTCCGATCGATCGATAGAAACTTCGTTAATAATCGTTATCGGTGTGATATCTTTCTATAGTCTTTTGCACAGTCTTTTTTGTTTCCTTCGTCCTTTTAAATCGCTTGATATAATAAACGTAGCGATGTAGACAGCATATTTCCTACTCTTCTCATTACCATGTCATGCTTTTTTATCGATTCTCGTGCACAGTACATATTAGGTTGTCTGAAAAGTTTTTTTCGTTTTATGAGGAAATAATAAAAGCGCATCGTTTTTTTTTTTGTTTTCTATTATTTTGTCGAATTACGTACGATACATTTTGTTCTATTGAGATAAACACCGCGACATTTCACACACTTGGTTTCACGTTTGTACGAAGGTGCACTGTTGTAAAAAACACGTTCGCGAAAGAAAGACACTTTTCGGACAACCTAATATATCGTTATTTTCATTCCAAGCTACATAGTTGTAAATTGTTTTTAAACCAGTGGAAAAATATTCGCTACGAAGTTAAATGGAATATATCGTTCTTTGTAGAAAATCTTTCCAACTATACGTCTGTGTGGTAGATATCGTTTTGCCAAAATTTTATTGTCTTGTGAAAGATTGCGACCGAGTAATGGGTGTTCCCTTAAACTGTGTTCGTTCGATGAATCGTTTCAAACGTTTACAGACGTCGTAGAATTCATCGGACACGGTGTAAAGGGTTGCCCGAGAATTATTTTCCCTTACGGCACAAAAGTAAAATTGTAATAACTACCATGTATCTACCTAATTTTTCTGGCAGAGAAACCTTGTTAAATTAATATTTAGAATGCTGTGTGTATCTGGCTTTGATAAACTTTAACGAACAGATTTATTGTATTGTACACGATATGTTATTCGTTATAGATGTTGCAGATTTTAAAACGTTTTCGCCTGTTCTCTTTGAACAATTTCATCTGCGAGTAGATGAGCGGTTAGCTTTCTTTTATATCTAGAGCCACTTGAAAATTAACGTATGATATTAAAAGCTGAGTTACTAATTTGAATTTTCCGTAAAAAATTGCATGTTCCGTCGCTTCACGGTCATTAAACGGAAATGTCGGCGTTTTCATTTTATCAGACGAGTAACATTTTTTGCAGTTTCACCGTATGGTTGGAAGTTACGCGTATCTGTATTTATGCGACTGGTACACGTAATGGTATTATCCGCATGATCCGATAACACGATTGTCCTGCTGGAGCATAGTACGGAGGACCAGCCATTATCGAGCTAATATGTAAATACGCTGGAGATTCGATTTTCTGATCCACTCGCACGTTAAGATATTTCACCTTTTTTCGATTCTCTGATTTTTTAATCTATAGCTATTGACATTTCGCTAGATGATTTTCTTCTCTTTCGACAAACATTTCCTATTTTTCAATTGTTAAAATTGGTTTTTTGTTTGTCAAATTCATGGCTATATACTACAGGATATCAAACAGCGATCGATAGAATAAAGAATGCAGTTATTTGCGCGCAAAAACAAATCGAAAGTATGCAATAAAATGTATCGATTTGAAATTTTATTTTCGAGACGATCGGAATTAATAATTGTATGGAATTCTCGATAAGTGAAAATAATTTCTGGTAGCGAAGGATGAGTCGAAGTGGATTACATATTTCGGTTGTAGGCAATAATTTACTTTTTCAGAGTTCCTTTGTTTTTTAATGCGTTATTACATTCGCATAAAAATCTCGTCATGTTATGTAGTATGCTTCCATTTTCTCGAATTAAATTCCACGTAACTCGGCTGAATTCTTCTCTGTGCATTTTTAAACTTACGCCTGTAGAAGTTTCCGATCAGCGAATAACTCGATTAAATCTACATTTAATTTAATTTGATGTATGATATTTATAAAATTAATATTGTATGATAAATATTTAATATTAAATATGTAATTGTGTGCTGGTTAAAATCCTTGTCGTTTCGCCGTTCGTTATTTTGCTTATATATCGATTCAGTCGAAATTGTAAAAATTAATTTTGTTCCATATTCTCGATTACTGAACGTAGTTTCCGACTGTAACATTAATTGTCGGACAGCTTGTATTTCTTAGTTTTATTTTATTTCCATTTAATTTATTATTCTGCTTTAATTTATGTCATATCGTTCAAAAATCGGAAATCGGAAGTTAGAAATAAAAAGTAATAAAAAATCACATCGTTTAATATCTTTCTTCTTATTTATTTTTTCCAGAAGACCATAGTTTGAAAGTAAAACAATTAAACTCTGATCTTGATGCACATCGCTCGATCTGCATGTTTCTCGATGGTTTTAGAAATTGTAGAAATAAGATCGGAAAGGAAAATCTGTTATCTTCTTCTTCAGAAAATTTACACAATTTTATTTCTCATGATTATTTCGAAAAAAAATAGGAATATTTCGTGATATAGTGGTAGCTAGGTATTTTCTGCTAACAATACGAAACTGTTCGCAATTCCAGTTCTTTTATTCCTTCGTAGCTGTGTATTTATTACATTTAAACTTAAGCATTTCTTTGATTAAATCATGCTTTAATAAGTTGCTAACCGATCGATCGTGACACGATTAGCATGAAAGAAAATGAACGTGGCGGCAAGTTGCAGGGAATTTCACCGACAGCCCCGTTCTATTTGCGCGCGCTAATAATTCAAGTACCCTCGAGAGACAAGTTTTATCATCGCGTCGTAAGGGTCCAGCCGGTATAAAGAAACTTGCCTCGTACAAAGGCGGTCGTTTATCGGATGAATTTATTCATGATTCATCCAACTTCTTAATACTCCGCAACCGGCCATCGCGTCTGATAGCAGCAAAAGTTGAAACGAGTTCAAATTCCGTGGTTGACAACAAGCTGTTAAACCATCGATGCTTCTCATCCTTATCGATACTCTGACATTTTATTTCACCACAGCACAGTAAGTTAATAAGTAGCTTAAAGTACAGATGAAAAGGGTTTACTTTGAGATTAGATTAGATATCAAAGCAGCGTTTTTATTTTTTTCTTTTCTAGTATAAGGAGTATCTTTAACGAAATGTCAAAGGTGATGAAAGAATATTTGTTTCTCTCGTTTGGTTTTCGTATTGATAATTTAATAATATTAGAATAAAACAATATCTCTTTGTATTTTTCAAATGGGTAACATTTAGGTCGCGAGTAAATACGACGACTCGAAATAAGGCGCAGTCACGATTCGAAAATAACAGGATTTTCAAACGGCCATCCGTCTTCGAGTTTCACCGGCTTACTATATCGCGGAATTTTTCCTCCCATTCGAGCAAGATTGATATTACGAAGGAAATCTGCAAAGTAAATATATCAAGGTCTGGTCTAGTATCACGCAATGGCTGCACGCATTGCTTTGATAAGATTACCTGTCGATAGATAGAGAATCGCGTGTTTCTACCGACCGTAGACAGTACATAAATCTCAGGCGGCGGTCGTTGAAATTTATTTCACGAAGCGAAGGTGTCGACTTGCTATAGGCTGGCTCGTTCTCGTGCAAACCAACTAGATGAATCGTGGGGACGCCCATTTTCCACGAATTTTTCAAATCATCCAAATGATTTGTTTTCCTTCGCTACGATATTTCGCCGGTTAAACGTTGAAGCGGATAAAAGATATTCGTAGCGAATGTTCGTCTAATTGATAGAGAAAATCTTTGATCGTTTTTTAATCATTTGTAACGACACGATCGTATTTCTACGAGAAAATTACGGATTCCTCACGCGATACCATCTTTTTCTAAGGTTCGTGCGTACCGCAAATTGTTGCGAGTTTCGCACGGATCAGACTCTCGACCGGATACGTGGCTAAAACAGCCATTGTCTCGCATAATCAGCACGTAATGGCGCGTTGCACGATGTACTTGTTGTTGCCGTGTACCGGAGATAAGGCGCCTCCGGAAACTGGCCGATCGCTCGTTCCTTCTCTCCAAGTGTCTTCTCTCTCCATCTCAAGCGTTGCACGTTATTTTGTCCCGCTCGAGATCTTGACCCTAGAACTCGCCATGGTACTTGAGCCGCAAGGTGGTTTGCGATCACAGCTTCTTACGATTTTTCGTTTCGTTCGTTAATCCTTCCGTTCGTTCGAACTCTCAATAACACGTAGCTTTTCCTTTCAAATTAACAATCGATATCTCTCTCTCTCTCTCTCTCTCTCTATAAATTGCTCCATCGATGCACGGAATTTGTTCGTTTCATAGAAATTTTGCGATAAAAGCGAGGTTGCACGTATCGAATTGATGGAAAAATTTATAGCGGAAAATTTGGAACATTTTTCTAGAAGCAGCGTTTTGTTAAGGATATGCAGGGCCGGTGCAAGGCAGGTTCAACGCGTTCGCTGGAACCCGACCCCGCGGTCTACGAGTGTTACACGATTAAAAAACACCGATTTTGATTAACTTTTTATGGAATGACGATACCATTAACAGATGCAAGACATTTTTTTAATAACGACAAAAATCGTCAATGTTCGGTGTAACTCCATAAAGTCCTCATATCCTGGAAACTACTTTAGATAAAAAAATCCAAGCGCTTTCAGAGAAATGTACTTTTTAGAGAAATTAAACTACATCAATAGTTTTTTGCAAAAGTCATACATGATTACAGAATTTGTGCTTTCATTGAACTTTTCCCCCCTTGAAGGCGAATTATGCATGCGAAAAAGTATTACTTGGATTTGTTTAAAAAACTGCTTATAAAAAATATATAATGTGTAACAGCATTCGTGAATAAATAATTCCTCGTTGTAAAATTTAAGTGTAGGATTTGAACGCGTATTCAGGCCCCGCAAAATTGTTGAACCCAGCCCCGCAGGAGGTCACGCCGGCCCTGTGGATATGTATGCTTACTTGTTAATGTCACTATAGCGCAAGAATAATTTCTCTGGAAATGCAACTTTACCTAGAAACTACAGAGTTCGTAGAAGAAAAGACGACAATGAATTTACTTCTGACAACAAACTCGCAGAAGATTTGTACGGAAATAGAGTCTTTGGTCAATGGCAGCTTTGTATCGATCGACGTCCCAAAATCGATTATTAATATCAAATGATTACACAGAATATCGACGAATTCTGATCTTATATCGCGCTAGTACCAAATCGACTATCGTCTCGTTTATATTACGTTTTCGGATCATAACTTTTTAGCTGTGAGATGCCACAAAGTTGCATAAACGTAGATATTAGTTTCCGAAATTACGTTTGTTTCGACCACTCGCGGAGAGACGCGATCGCGAGGAAGCACGCCAACGGGAGTCGTAAATTCCCTTTACGATTAGATAATCGACGCCACAAAATGATCGATCCCCTATTACGATTAGGATAATAGAGGTGGTTAATTGAATATGACACTGATGTAACAGAGTATGAATGACAGTTTATTCCAACAACTTTGCGAAGAAGATAGTTACGCTGGTGCGTGTGTATAAGATAAGTGATTGACTGATCTTCGGCTGTAAACCCGGTCGAAGGATGTATGTTTGAAGGCTGAAGAATCAGTGATGTTCGGTGACAATGCTGTAGCGGAGGAAAGCCAAGGATGGATGTGTCTAGCGCACGGGATCCTCGGATTTGTTGTTAATTGGTTAAACGAAGGTTGGTGGACTAGGAAGGGTCTTAGCTGCCCTCGATAGAAACTTGCTATTAGGAAGCATCGTACGTGGAAAAACCCAACTTTTTCCGTCCAGCCGTGGTAGACAATAGTCCTTAGAAAGTGTTTTAGAAAAAGATATTTGTTCGGTCCGAAGGGCCTTAGCAAGCAAATTATTGGGACTTATGACGAGTACTTAAGGCTATTGAGGGTACGCCGTAAGGATGCGCAGACATCTGGGGTTAGGCCGTGTCCAGGTAGAGTGTTGCACGACGCAACAACGTTCGTTTTATTTTTTAACCTTTGTTCATCACTCCGCTAATTGCGCGCGACTTCCTGGACCGTATCGCTTCTTGCGCTTTGGGACCAAGAACGAAATAAAACAGGTTGCTGTAAACTGGACAAGAGATTCTCAGTGTCAGCCTTTGTATTCGTACTCCTCCAGTTGTGAACTCAGTACACTGAAACATTTGCTTGAAGTATTTCTTGTTAACATTTGGAAAGATCCAAGTACACGATCGGATTCTCTTTATTCAATTTTGTAAATGACAGGCTTCTCACGATATCTTATACTTCGCGATCGAACGAAATTCTGGTGCAATTTGATAGAATCGTCGATTCTACGTATATTACGGAAGAAACGATCGACAAATTAAAATGCTCGATGTTCCTTTGATCGCTCCATTCCCGTCAAACCTTTTCCGTTTCGTTTCCCCTTCGTACGATCAATCACAGCACGACGAGAAAAAGCTACACGAAGTATCTGTAAGGAAGAAGTTACACTCCTGAGATTTAAAGAGAATTGGATTAAAAAGCGGAGGAAACGCGGAAACGTGTGTATCCATATCCGACTGGGAAAATTCGACGTGCCGAAGTGGAAGCAAAACGCAGTTCACAGACGTACCGTATGGGTCGACCTTAAGACACAGGATGCAAGCAAATTGAGTATGTGGCAACAAAGTGCGGTATTTGGTATCGCCGGAACCTTCGGTCTCTTTAGCGCTTAAGCTTTCCTGTTGTGCAATAGCCTTCAGGAATACATAGGATGCGCGCTGAATCCTGAACTTTTGCAGGCAAAGAGAGAAAGACGGAGCACGTGAGAGTAGAGGGAAAACAAGCAATACGTTTCTTATGGTAACGCGCACGTTGAATACATATGGCGGTGGCGTTGAATGGAGCCGAAGGAAATTGAAAAATTTCGCCAAGGATGGAATAAATAAGAAATCCGTCGGAGGTTTAAGGGATATAAATGTGCCCCGTTTTGCGATGCTCAACGATAACAATATGGCCGTTTGTATTTTCTCGCGCGGCACAACTCTTCTCTCTTACTGCGAAACACCTCTTTTCCCTCTTTTTTTCTACCGTTTGTTTCCCATCTGCTTCTTCTCTAAGCGGTTTCATTCGTGCTGGAAGCGAGAGTTGAGAACGTACGAATTTTGCGACAATTATAAAAGTCTACGACGATAGCAGTACTAACGTAATCGTAACGAGATACGAGAAAGAAGGATAAGGAAACGTTGACAATCTTCCGAGTAAAAATTATCGCGGATCGTACGCGACGATACGTCGGAAAAGAAAGGTTCTTTTCCTCGGCGAGAGCTTGTCGAATGACAAAAGTTTAAAGTTGAATTACGCGTACGAGCTGTACGAACTGTAACGATATAGCTGTTCGTATTTCGCAGTAGTATCCAAACAGTGAAAAACGATATACCGATGTTTCTGTCGGTATAAAAATATCCGTGTACGATATCCGCGATACAAAAGTAAAACAGGAAGCACACGTGTACGTATACGTATGCATGTGTGTACAGGTAAAAACGCAACGTGCGTTCGACGTCTTTCTACTTTCTAACGTTAAAGGCGTTTCGTCGCCTCGCTTCGCGTTGTCGCCTATCGGTGGAACTTGAACGATGAAACGGTGGCGGAAAGCTGGCGCTTCCATCACGGCCGATGACAGCAGAAACAAACGAGACAAGAAATACGTGTCGCTGGCTAAAAGATTTTAATAACGCCGCGACATACATAATACGCTCGCGTCCCGCGCCATCGTCGTCATCGTTGTGGCCGAAAGGATCCGGGACGAGAGGCGCATCCGACAGCTTGGTATCTCGACGACGTGTCACGAATTAACAGCCACAACGGCGGGAAAAAAAACAGAAAAAAAAAATATGGACGAGGAAAGGCAGCGAAACTGTAGGAAACAAGGGAGAAAAGAGGAGAAAATATAAAAGTAGGAGAAACAGAGGGAAGGCTGTTACGCGAAATATTGAAACGCGAAGACAATACGTTTCCCGTAGGAGGCAAGGAAGCCTTGGTTAGTCGGCCGAGTTGCGACCGAGGGGATCCGTTTCGGTTTCGACATGCAACACGTTTGTCTATGCAGCCTGTTGGCCGTTTTGTAGTGTGCACGTCGCCTAATGCACCGTCGCGCCGCGTGGCCACAGAAAGCCACAGAGAGGTACGTCGTAGTCGACCAACTGCATCGGCTTGCTCGCGTCTCCTTCTGTCTACTCGTTCTCCCGTTCGATCTCCTTCTCCCTGTCCGTTTCTCCTCTCTCGAGTCGTGCTCTGTCGAGAGTCGACGCTCTCTCGAGAGGGAAAGAAACAGAACGAAAGAGAGACAAATGAATCGGAAGAGAGACGAGAGTGAGAGGCGGCTCTGACCGGTCATTCACTCGAGCTGCCCGCGTAAAAACTTGCCGCTACCTTCCATCCACTCTCCTCGTGTGTATTTTATGTTCAACGTATATACATTCATACATTTACCTTCGCATATTACCTATCCTATATATTATATATCTGTATGCATATAATAATATCGTAGGATCTTTACTACGATTAGTTTATTTGCAATTAATGGATTAAACAGATGTTGATTAAACAGGAAACGATGGTTGTTTAACGTGAAATAATCACAATAACGTATTATAATTAAGACAACGAGATAATTAATTTGCCACTCTCGTCACCACGGATCCAATGTTCTCTCTTACTCTCTCAACAACGCTAGCAACATTATCTCGACAACGCAATTCGCACTCTCTGACTTCTCAGCTCACAATGACTGTTAATTCGTTTATCGCCACTTAGCAACCCCCTGTCTTTTGTCTTAGCCCTACCACGCACATGCTTCGCAAACGCCTGTTTATAATTCGCCCGATACTCCCCAGGCCCCTCGTCCACGATACTACAATATTTATATATCGACGCATTTTATATACATATAAATATACATTTTATATACGTGATAAACGTAGAGTAAAAGGAAGAAAAAGAGAGAGCGAGAAAGAAGAACTAGGGGAAGATACGTACGGCTAGCCGGTCGGTCGAGCTTTCGCGCGCGTTTCGCTACGAGACAAATCGTCCCACTCGAATATCGTTGACGACGACACCCTGCACGCCGCGCGCCTATCTTTCCCTCGTTTTTGCCCGTAACCGTGAGTCTGGCGGACAGGTTGTGACTGGCTTTGTACGGCGCATCGGCGCAGTCGTCACCGCTCTGGATCGAACGGAGAGAAGATAAAACGTGACAAAAAGAATAGAGAGTAAAAGGAAGAAAAAAAAAAGATAGAGGAGACTGAAAAAGAAAGAAGAAGCGGTGGGAAAAAAGGGCAAAATGACCGCGTCACCGGTGTACCGGTGGATTTCCGCGTGCACTGGATTTAGGGGAGCCGTGGCGCGTCGCCGTATTCGCTCCATCGAATATAATGCCCTCTCCTCGTTAATCCTTTCATCCCAGTGAAACGGCGGCTCAAATTTTTGCCCCTTTTTCTCTCGCTGGATCGAAGGGTGATTGATACGTAATATTCGGATATCAAGTTACGATGTTTATCGCTTTGCCTTTTTTCCTCCCCTCGTGTCCTTCTATTTCTTTTTCTTCTTAATCTGTTTCGAGAATAGAAGCGGCGAGTATCCCTCCTTCATCGAATCATTTCGCGTGCTGTCGCGTGGTTAGTATTAGGTTGCCCGAAAAGTGTCTTTCTTGCAGCGATCTAATTAACGAGTCATTAGCGATCCTATTTTACGACTTACACACCGTATGAGCGTCTCAGCGAATATTGTCTGTACATTAATTTATTTATTGTTTTAAATACGGGGTGGTTGGTGGTACAAGCGGAAAGGGGGTGATTCTATGCGAAAAAAAAAGTCGAAAATATAGAATAAAAATTTTTCGTTTGAGGCTTTGTTTTCGAGAAAATCGACTTTGAATTTTCGCTCGGTAGATCGTTGTCTCGATGGAAAAATTAAAAAAAAAAAAGAAATTAAAAAAAATTGTTGTTCTATATTTTTGACTTCTTTTTTCGCGTAGAATCACCCCCTTTCCGCTTGTACCGCCAGTTACCAAGCACCCTGTATATTCGAAGGTTTCAACAATAAGCAATCTCGTCATGAAACCTTACCGACCAATCATCCTCTACACGTAAACTTCTATAAATTGGTATAAATTGGTATTTCACAGACACGTCTTTTACAACGACGCATCTTTGTACAAACATGAAACCTAATATATCGAACGTTGGAATCTTTATCTTGATGGAACAAAATGGATCATACGTATGTAGCGGCACATGAGCTGGAGGACAATTCGAATCATGTTGTTGGTTTGCCTCGGAGTATCAACATCGTTACGACATACATAATGTAATAATAAATAAACTCCGGGAAATACAATGTCGCCGCTATATGCAACCGTCAAACAAAGACGAATTTAAATTTCAAATTACATTAAAACAAGTATAAATAAACGAACGCGATCGCAAGGTGACAAGTTCTTCAGTCTCAGTCTCGAGCGATTTTATTAGCGATCAATCTTTAGCTAATCAGTTAGTACCGAGCATCTTAGCGAACATTCTCTGTATTTATTAATTATTTTTAAATACATTTGACGGTTTCAACGTCGAGTTATCTCGTCATTTAAACCACACGACCAACCATCCTCCACACGTAAATCGATAAAAATAATATAAAACGAAAAATCTTGTGCATCCATTATTTGCTTATAAAAAACTTTTCAGACGACCTAATATAACTAGCTAGAAGACGAATATACTCGTGCACGAGTAACGATTATGGCTTTATGAAAAGAGCTCGTCACGTGTTGCGATAGTTTACGTTATGTTTGTATGTATGTCAAGTTATGCACAAGTATATCAAGGTAAATAGGTATTAGGTATTATTATCTGGAGCATTGGGATCAAATGTAGTAGTAGTAGTAGTAGTAGTAGTAGTAGTAGAGTTGTTAAAATTGCGATGCGGAATGTACATATTATGAGATTAAATTATGCGTGTAGTGTATTATACGTGGGTTTTTAAATTGCGCAGCGCGTGTTATTCTTGTTCTCTTTTATACAAACTTCTTGCATTGTTTGTTTCGCTTAATAAAATGCAAAGGCAAGCTTTTAAAAGAAAAAGAATCTCGCGAAATATTTCAAATTTTTTAATGGAGTGGTTCTCAAAAAGTTGAAAAAAAGAAGAAAGTGTGCGCGTAGCCGTATATTCCCGCGGAAGGCTTGAAAGCACGGATTGAAATGCACTCAACGAAAGTAAGTCTAGCGACTACCTCAATTTCGTAATGAAAGGTGCAAAGATACACGAAACGCTTGTTGCGCAATGATGAAACGGTTAAAAAGATACCCGGCCAAAACGTAATACTTTGTTATGCTGTTTCTTAAAACGTTCTAACCAAATATTTAACTTCTCGCTCTTCGATCGAAACTCTTTTCTAAAGTAGAATTTACGACGATGCTTAAAAAATCGACAATTTGCTCTAATTTGATAATTCTTCGATCTTCCTAATTGACAAATTTCATCCAGCCACGTATCCCGTAGCTAGTTTTTCTTCATTTACGATAAAACGAGAAGAAAACGCCTGGAGAGTACAATGATATCGAACTATCTGAGAGTGACTTAGGGGTCCATCAGTGTTGGCGCTGGCTCCGCGTAGAGATCGACTTGGCAGGATTTCGTCGAAAAGTAAAATTGACGAGAGCAATTTACATGTTCGTTCGCTTCATTTTCCAAAGATATTTCGTCTCGAGACAAATTGGTCTTCCGCTGTTCTCAACTGTGCAACCCAGTTCAAGCAGGACAATAAGTCCAGCCAGTCAGACAGAGCGACTGGCTTCGAGCTATTTCATACTCGTAAAGCAAACAAGAAGTCGAAAAGAAAAACGCAGAAGAAGGTAAAAAGGACGAAAAAGAGAGAAGTTGGAAAAAGAAAGAGAAAAACAAGGCGATGCTATTTCTCGATATGGCAGTAAATTTCGCCGTGTTGAGTATTTGAGTTCCTATGGAAATCGAGAGCCAAGGCGAATCTGGCTGTCGCGTCTCTACATTTTCTTTTTTCTTCTCCATTTTTTTTCTGTTCCTTATTTTTCCACGGCACGAAAATGGATTCGAGAACGATTGATATCAGAGCCCGTGTGTTTCTCGCGGCTTAGCAATTCAAATTGCCAGGTTTCCGTTCGTCACCTCTTACAGCGTCCTCGATTCGTCGTTTAATCGTTTTAACCGGCACCCAGCGGGTCGCCTGGTTTCTTTAAAAGCCACTGTATTTTCATCTTCGTCGACTTCCGCAAGAATCGCGGATTCGGTGAAGCGAAATGCGACATCTCGATGCTAATGACGATCTTTAATCCGCTTGATTGTTAGCTTAATCGGACTGAGTATTACGTAAGGAATGTTTGCCCGCACAATTGTTCATCAGCTGAAAAAATAAGCCGTTCGAAAAATGAAAAGAAAACAATTTGCATTATTGCGCCACGCGTTTTCCAAGGATGTTTCCAAGCGAGGCAAATTCTTTCTGTACAGCAATCCCGGTGAAAGGATACTTTCTGTCTTTTCTTTTTTGCGTTCGTTAACACGGTCGGTGAGTAGGTCGACCGACACCGGGAATTCTAACGAAAAATTGCCGAATTTATTACGAACAGTAGCTGGAAACAACCCTTCTCGGAGTAACATGCTTTCCAAACATCAACTTTATCGCGCTGCGATAATCCGCTATACCTAACCATGTGGTTAATAAAGGAGAACGTAATCGCGGCTCTTTTCGTCTATAATTTTCTAATTAAATTGCATCCTGTTAAAAGTACCATACGTTCGGATGCTTTTGATAGTAGGTGTATCGTAAAAAATGTTAAGAACCGCTGATGTCAAAGTTGGCCATGCCAAATCGATTAACACAACTTGTATATTGTCAAATAGTTTTAGCCACAGCAATCACGTGCTCGTAGACGCGGTGTATATATTCGTTTAGACAAAGTCTGCGCGCTATTGATCCAAGTATGAACCTGAACCACGAATCGCAACATGTAAATCACTTGAGAATAAAATGGAGGAAATTGGGAAAATGTTCGACTCGTGAAAATAGATGGAACAAACGTGAAGGTTAATTTTTATTATCTTTTACTTTTTACTGATTTCTGAATGTATTTTTTAATTACCTTCCTTGAATCTGCACACGTTGGAATTATTTATAATCGCGTGTCGAAATCGATATTCGCTCGATCCATATTTCATACATACTTCGATGCTTTTAATTCTTTACTTGCTTCCTTTTTAAACCGACACCTATCGTTTTCTGAAGGTTAAGATCGCACCTCTAACTGTCTATTAATTTACAAATTTCGTTAATGGTTTTATAATCTTATGTCGTTGTACAATGTTGATCCTGTTTGTAACAACGTTGAGCGTCGATGTTTGTCGATAATTGCGAACGGTTGAACGCGCAAGTAGCAACGTAGTCGCAGGCATCGCAGCCTTCAGTAACATTTTCCTGCATTAATGTAACGCCAAGTGCAAAAATAACAAATTCCATGACATCGATCTGTCGCTAGACAGATAACGAAAGTTGGATAATAATCGCTGTTAACTTTTACATTTCTGGTGCTAACAAACTGACGACAAATCGGTATCATTCTACAATTCTGGCGGTTAAACGATTCTCATTCGATGGATGAAACTCAGATGAAGAAACAAAGTCGCTCTGTTTGTAACAACGACTGTATACGTAACGCGAACTGTATGAAAGTTCAAATTCTACTGTTTTTCAAATAAAATCGCATACCTTTTCCATAGATAAATAAATACCCTGGGTTATTTCGCGTATAAAAATACGAAACTCTGAAACATTCTTGAAGTAAATAATCTAGCAAACGCTGTGACTTTTGTCAGGAAAATACTGGATATTTTGAAATCGCAATTTTCTATCTCGAATAAAACACATAGAAACGCGAAAGAATTTCGGAGAGAAGTTAAATTGGCAAGAGGGAAATATCTAAAAATACGTCTGAAAGTCGTTTCATCTGCATGTTTTGATCCGATATCAAGCAACGAATAGGGCAGATAGGAGGATTTACGGATAGAGACATTGAATTTCCAGGTGAATTGGTCGAGTTAAGAGTGACGCGGTGCTGTTCCTAGCGATCAAGAGGATATCTCGCGTGCAAACGCATGGTACACACAGAGTGTTCCTTTTAAAATTGCTCGTTTCAACGTCGTGTTGCGAAAGAAGAGAGGAGAGGAGAATTTATTCGAGGCGCGTTCTTCGCTTTACTCGCGCCGTGTCAGCGAGAATTGATCAGCTTTTCATTGGCCAAGAAAGCGGCTCAGCGCGGTGCAGCGCCGTGCCAGAACGTCGTTCAATGAATTAAGGGAAATTCATCGTGGGAAATTATGTAGATTTTTCAATTTTTCCCGCCTCGTAGCGCCGCTGCGACCTCGATTGCGACAGTCTTAATCGCGATTGTTCCCCGATGGTTTATCGTTTGGTTAAAAGTTTTCCCGATAAATGGATTTAAACTCCCATTAATCCGCAATAAGGGAGACGAGAATATTTTTAATAACGCGCGTAAGTTTCTTCCGGAGAAAGCAAATTTTAGACTGTACGTCGCTTTCGTCTGTTTATTTTATTCTTATCATTTTGAGGTGTGTACGTATGTTTGTATAATTTATCAAGCAAAGCATTCGAAGAAATTGCAAGATGATATCGTTAAACGAATTCCTCAACTTTTTAAACCTTCGAAATTGGCAGTTTAGTATTTTATACTAATATTCAAAATAATTTTTTTGCTCGCTTTATCTTAAAGGGAAGCTTTGTATTCGTCTCTTGGCGCTACAAAGTGCATCGGCGAACCGAGGCGCGATGACGTCTCGTTGCTTTACAGTCGGTGAAGGATGAAATCAAATTTAAAGAAAATTCGCATTGGAAAAGGACTTTGATCGATCTTTTTTACTTGAAACCTTCGAATAATGTCTCTACTATATTGCATTGTAAATTGTATTATAAAATAACACCATCTACTCGTTTATTCATTAGTCATTAGTAATTTCGAATAAGCAATGGAGGATGCAGCGTTTAGTTGTTTCATTAACCAAGAGCAACGGGTATAATCGAATCGAATTGAAATTGAATTTCGTTGTTTTTCCATTTACAGTTGGAAATAACTTTTGCGAAATAGAGCAGCAGTGGCTAAAACTTTGTCGTAAATACACCATTTGAAATATTGAAACAGCGGACCAAAATGGAACGAAAGCTCGTCTTACCCGTTTATTTGAAAAGAATGTAAAATAGCTTAGCTGTTGCAACGTACGTATATAGAAAAATAGGATTTACTACTATTTATGGTAAATCTAAATTAGAATAGAATCGTATTAACTTGACAAAGTTACACCTGTAGAGTACAAGGAAATTATGAAATGCATTTCATAATGATTAGAAAGGCGGTGCTCTAAAAGTCTGGCTAGCTGATAACATTAAACTCATGTGCTCTTAAAGAGCGCATAACGCTGAAACAAGTCTGCACTGTGTCATTTTTAAGATCTACCGCTGTGCAACGCAATAAACTCGAGCTGTGGCTCGAACAGGAAAACAGATTTTCTGAGCCAGTGGTCTGCGAACTTGTGTACCTTTTTAACGTTACACCGCCACCTTTGCTGTTTTAAATGGAACATCCCAACTTTTTTCTTTTTTTCTTCGGTCATAATCTTGTCCTTGTGCGAACCTAGAGCATATAACGAGAAACGATGAAACGATTAAAAGAATAGAGAATTTTTCAACGGTGCTATTTCCAAGGAAAAAGATTTTTAAGGCGATTGAAAAGCGTCGAAAAATGTAGTCACTGGATTGCAGCAAAGCGAAAACGCCAGCCATCATTTGCTACACCGTTCGTGTTCTCGAAAAAAGAGGTTTCGAAAGTACGAAATCGCGAAACGTCATTAGGGTAATTTAGAGAAAGTACAATACGGTAAAATTGTAGAAGCAATTGCGCACAATAGAAACAAATCGTTCGTGTACGGAATCTTCCTTTTTATTCTTTCCTCGAATGAAAGACCGAAATTTGTTAGAGAGCGCCATTATCTGTACAACTGGGGAGAGGGAAAAAAGGCTGGCAAATATCGGGTAAATCAGACGTTCAGTTCTCTTGTGAACTATCGGCTGCAAAGGTAATGAAGACACTTTTCAAAGCGGTAATCCCTTTAGACGCAGCCGGTAACGATGTGCTTCTTCGATTAAAACGCCCGGAATTCCTTGGCGAAGTTCATCGGCTAAGTTTCTCGAACCAGCTCTGATAGACCTGAAAATATTCGATTCCTGTTAATTATGTGGAAATAACTGGCTTAATCGCGGATCGCCCCGATGCTTTCGGACGATCGTCGACGAAACGTCTCGGTTCTCGGATTTGGTTTAACACATACACACACATACACTATCTTTCTCTCTCTCTCTCTCTCTCTCTCTCTTCGAAATTAATACCCGGATTAACGTCTAATGCGACTTCGTTGAAATAAAAGCCTGTAGAAAAACTCGCAATAGCCACCTGTAGCTTTGAACTTGGGTGCGAGGCTTCGCGATGAAAAGCTCGAATATACGCGAATACCGCGTAATATTCGGAAAACATTTCTATAACCGCGTTTGTATTGCTCCATGGAATTTTTGATTTTGAAATACGCGTGTTCGTAAGAATGTAATTTCACGATGTAATGATAGATGCATGTGTATAGATCGTTTTAATTAAGGCAGCTTTATCACTTTTCATCGAAATTTAATTAACTAATGGAGAAAGGATCGTACTAGTACTTGACACTTTGTTAAACGAATGGATATAATTTATCATTTTGCGTGGCTGAAACGGTTTATCGTGTTTGTAATTTCCCATTGATATAATTAAATCGAACATAAACGAAGTTATAAACGAAGTGATAATTTAGATTTTTGCTTGGTTCAGCTTGTTTCAGCTTGTATATATCTCATGGAAGATTCGCCTGCTTCTCTCCTCTTAGCAAGTTCGCTTGAATTTTTCATTCGGTGTTATTTATCCCTTAAGCAAGGATGACGAATAATTTTCCGACCGAAGTGAAAAAATACATCCAGGGGAGAATCCCATGAATTTCCCTGGTGTTTTAAGGTAACAGGAATCATTTGCATGTAAATTTGACCAGCGAGTTTCATTAATAAGGAATTCCAGAAACTATGCTACACCCGTGGTCTTCCCTTCTCGATCTTGGATAATATTAAAGGCTTTATAACGTAAACGAAAGTCCCTTTTCCAGGATACGCTTACGTTTACAAAAATAGTAGCAGACTGCAGAGCAAAGGAGATAAATATTACTTCGCTTTTGTGATCGCCTCTTCGAAATGGATTGTTCCATTCCAAAGCCGGTTTCTTTTTTTCTTCCTCCTCTTCTCCTCCTCCTACTTTTTCCTCTTCTCTCTGTATCCAGCTTCCTTTTCCATCTTCATAAGTGCATCTACAGGGTGAGGCAAAAGACAGGCTGCATTGCTGGTCTATAGAAGTATCTAGAGTGATATTCTATAAACTTCCAGAAACTTTCACGGAATGGAATATAAAACTTATCTCCAGCTGTAATCCCTTTCGAACTTGTGATTAGTGTGCGCTTTCGAATTACGAAGTCGTTTCCCGTAGCCGGTCGTTTCTAACGTTTCCACCGGAATTTCATCGATCGATTATCGTTCACATATATATAAGTTTTTCGTCATGTGTTCTCCAACTGTGTGCAAGACGGTCTAGAAATTTAGCAGTATCATAATCGTGAAACGGTTTGTTGAAAGTAAACGGACAGAGCTTGCAATAATTTCATCGATTTATAGAACGCAGGTTCCAAAACGATATATATTTGTCTATGTCAACTCTTTTAAAATCTCTCTTGAAACATACATTTCACGCGTTTAAACGGTGTACATAATTCGTTTAACGCAGGGTTATTTAACGATCGTTTAATATTTTATTCGTTGATTTTGCGGACACATGGATGCGACGATAAATATAATTTAACTGCTTGGATAAATTTATCGCCGTACGTAAAATTTTTGGAATTACGAACTGTAGTAGATTTGTAGTTTAATAAGAGACGTAAAAATTGACGACCGCCGTGGTCGTTAACGCCTGGCCAAAAATATTCTAGCACTTGGTGAAACGATCTGAAGCGAGATTAAGTCGTTAAGAAAAGAAGGAAGAAACGGAAGAATGCAGCGAACAGGAAAACGTAGCTGAAAACGTGAATTCTTCCGGGAAAATTAAAGTAAAATAGGGATTGTTTACCGCACCTGTGACGACTGAAACTCGCTGACTAACTTCTCATTTTTCCTCCCTCTTGCTCTGCTCCTTTTCTCTTCCCTTCTATCCTTTCCCCTTTTCCATCTCCGCTTCTTCCTTTCCCTTCTTTTTTTTTTTTTTATTATTATTTCAAGAAACTGGCTCATCCCGCAAAGTGACTTCCGTTCTTGCCCATCCGAGTTTCCGCTGGTCTTTCTGCCTCTGAAAAAATTGTTCCTCCCCATCGTCTTTTTCCTCCGCCATAAAACGTATCTTACATGTGCACACTTACACGAACACGTACGTCTGCGGTTTAATGCAAAAACGGATCGTTTCCAACGTAATCCACTCGATATTTTACGAACTTGGAAGTCCGAGCTAAAAAGACTCGTGTTTCATCAAATTTCACCGATACCGACGAATCTTGCGTTCGTTTCTCTTGAAGAAAATTATGTTATCGTTAGAGTAGACTTTGTATCTCGAAAGTTATATATAGCTAATAATATATAGCGAATTTCTATTTCTTTCATTCTCACAAGTCGATCTATCGTTGCAAAATAAAATTTCTAATGAAATTTGATCGAGATTTAAAAACAATGTATATGTATATTTATGACGAACATGATATTACGATATTAAAAATTAAAGCGTAACGCTAATTTTCCCGAATGAATAGTTTACCGATAAAACAATGGTAATTCGTAAACAGTCAAATTGGCGATTATTATTCGTCAGTGAGATATGAATTTTGCAAGCCATCGAATCCAACGAACGTTGAACCCGAAGTAGCCAACCAGACGATCCGATTGAAGCTTTCGTTTTAACGGGGACGATTTTAACATTTCGGATGTTTGTGAAATAAATCTTATCCAGTGCCGCTTAATGATTCAATCAACGTGTCCCGTTACCTTTGCTCGTCCCATATCTGTTGTACTTGAACGATAAAACAAACGCAGAATCGAGTTACCAGAGACAAAAAGTTTAATCGCTCCACTCCATTTTAATCGTCCTCCTTACGTTACATATAAAGGGCGCTTGTGGACGTATCAGTTGCTTTAAACGCAGGTCATGGTACCGTGCAACGCGAGTCGTTAAAATGACCATTCGAGCATTCTCGACTGGGAAAAGATTGTCTTAACACTAGAAATACCACACCAGTCAAATTGATTGGTTTTACAATTTTATTTTAAAATTCCTACTTCATGTTATATTTTTTCCACAATAATGTAACGAGTTTCGCAACGATAACTAAAAGAATAATATAATGAATTTTATTTTGTTTTGTATGTATTCAAACTGAAAATAATTTTATATCAAAGCTACTTATACCAATATCAGTGAAAATGACTGTCACTTGTCAAAGTGTAACAGAGTCCCGCAATCTGTTTATCGAAACCCAATTAATCAGATTCCTGATTTTGTACAACTTCCCACACGTTTTTGAAATTTTTACTGCGTATCATTCGATATGATGATATCAGTTATCAGGAAAATTCCGGATCGATCGCTAGATCGCTGGATCGCTAGATCGCTAGATGCCAATACTATAAATACCACACCAGTCAAAATCACTGGTTCTACAATTTTATAAATGTGTCAACCCTCGTTTAGGGATCATGGTCCCAGATGGATTGATAATACCAAAAATATACTACATAACATGGAATTGCTTTCGTAAGAAAGTAATAAATCAATAAATATAAAAATATTCTATTATTACGTATTTTTTATCCAGCCATTTTCACTGGTTTTGGTAGAAATAGCTTCGTGTTAACTATCGGTAGTTCTAGTGTTAGACGCGCGTCGAATTCATACGAGCATATTACCTCGGGTCGGAATAAATGGAAAGACTATTCCGTAAGAAACGTCAGCTGTGAAATTTCCTAGAAATTTGACTGGCGAAGATCCTGATCTCGTTTCTCTTTTCTTTTTAACTTAATAACGCGACCGTTTCCAGTCGAAGAAGCTTTCGACGTTTTTAATATCCCGTTTGGAAGATGCGTCTCCTCGCAGACGAAACACGCAGACTGCGCCTTTCCGCTTGGCTTTGCACGAGGAAAAAACAATTGGCAGACGAACAAAGAAAGGGATTCGACGAAAACGGTCACTGTTCATCGTCGTTGGAAAGTTTGCGTTTCATCAAAAGTAACTCGCAGAGTCGAGCGTACCGGTTTCCCATTGAAATTACCATGAGACTGACGTCGAAAACACTGAATCCGTGAATTTAAAAAAAAAAAAAAAGAAAAGAGTGATCGTAGCAACGCGAAGGAAATATGGACGCGACGCGTTTCAGTTAAATTGAACTTTGATGAAGGATCCGTCTGTGACAATGAATTGTTACGTACGCCTGGATGTTCGCAAACGGCTGCTGTCGTGCGTGACTATGTATTGATTCTTTCGGTCGTGTTTCACGCGTACCGGTCAATTTCCAGGTGCAAAAGATGGCCATAAAACCGCCATGTTTTTCCTTTCTATCGTTTCTATGTATTTTAGATCCTCGTTTCGGATATCGTTTGTCCTTTATCTTTTATTCGGCAAATCCTTTTTTTCGCTCTTGCTTGATTTACTTAATTTTTCATCGACGAATCGTTGATATAAAGTAGATCTTTGTTATGGCAGGTGAAAGGTTGGATATCGATTTATCGAATCTATCTATCAAATTGATGGGAGATAGACGCGTGAATAGGAAAATGTATTACGTTTAACCAAAGATTCTACAGACTGGTTTAGAGAATCGACGTAAACTATCATCGAATTTAACTGTGATAATGTCTGATGATTATCGCAATATGGATCGAATTTAACTGATTACGAACGTTGAAATTGGTTTGATCATGACTTACGGATTCTATGTCATTTCAGAAACGTATCGGGAACACGATTCAGTTCAACAGATTATTCGAATTGCAGATCCGAAATATTTTATTTGTAGCTTGTTATTTTATTTCCTATCGAAATAGAAACATCAATGACGGTTTTGATCGCAGCAAGCGCGTACATAATTTAATGCGAATCTAACAGGTTGTTATAATAGAATGAGTTTCGATTATCGATAACCGACGCTGTTGCACACGACATGTTGTGAGTTTGGAGATTGCAACGAGATCGTATATGAAAATTATTATTAACCTTTTACCATTAACTAATAATATGCTTTCTCCATCTTTTCTCTTTCAATCTCAGAAAATAAAATAAAAAACTGTCGTTATTTTAGATAGTCGTAGATGATCGAAATAAATTGACTAATGGAGAAAGAAATATAACGAAGATCATGAACACGAATGGAAATGGAATTGTGCGGAAAAGCAGTGGCAAACGGAATCGAATTCCTACAAAACAGGGATCGTTCCTCTTCAACGTGCGCGACGGGTCAGACTCATTGTCCGACTGGCCATAAGTCCGACAGACATGCCAGGACCGTCTGGTACGCCTTTACAATCGGTCCCGGGGGAGGGAAAAACGCGCGTTCGATTCGAGTCGAGTCGAGTCGAGTCGAGCGCCGTTGGTCGGCCGGTGACAGATCGAGCTTTAGGAAAATACAATTCGGGATCGGTCAGAACGAATCGGATAGAACGTCGAGTCGTTCTACCGTCAGAATAGAGATGTCCTTTCTATAGGTGGATGGCTAGAACTAAAGTCAGAGGATAGAAACTCCAACATCGCGAGCTTGCACATGACTTCTTCGATTCGTATTCACCGCGTCTCTCCAACTCTCCGAGACGATACGACACGACACGACGCGACGCGACGCGACGTCACTCGTCCCATTCTGGGTTACCTTTGTTTCTTTCTTTCTTTCTCTTGTCGGTGCACTTCCGTTTCGTTGCTGTGTCAGTCTGCAAGGCAACTCTTCATACTGTATAATGGCGGGATATCGAACGCGAGGGGCGAGGCGGGGAATAGGAGGATGAGGGAGCGGAAGGCCAGGAGAAAGATTACGCTCCGTCGAGTTCGCTCGTTGTAGCTGATTGCGGTTCGACCTAACGGAAGTTCGATTCGAGTTAATACCGTCGCGATAACGTCACGACCTAACCAAGAACCTCCACTTTCCATCGGTGAACATGAGCAAAGGGAAATACTTTCCCGTGTTTCGTCTACGGTTCTCCTCTCTCTTTCCGTTCCATTCTATTACTCTTCACTTCTTCCTGTCCTTTCTCCAACTCTGCTGTTTTGTTCGCCGTATTTGCTTGTCCTCCTTCTACGTAACGTATCTTGGCTACCGCGATTGCTCTGCATTTACTTTTCTTCGCTTCTTACTTTTCTCACTTCTTCCTGCGTTTATCGGTCTCTTCCTCTTCGTTTCTATGCGCGTCTTCGTTACCGTATCGGTTTGTTCTCGTTCTTCCTTCGTGCTTGGACGATCAACAAAAGGTTTCGCCAGACCGCGGAGAGATCGCCAGCGATAGCAGTTCGTACAGAATCGAGGAAAACGAGTTGTGCCACGCCGGCTGACGAGTGTCGTCGCTGCTCTCCTTGCGACTGTCCGCACTCGATGCTTCTCGCTTTAAGGAGAACGATACGCTCGCGGTCAGGCACCAGATTATATGCACGCGTATATATTAGGTTGTCCGAAAAGCTTCTTTCGTTTCATAAGTGGAATAATAAATGCACAACATTTTTTGTTTTGTATTATTTTATGGATGTATGTATGATCCATTTTGTAGCAATAGAATAAAATGAATCAAACATAATTCAATAAAATAACATAAAACAAAAAATGTTGTGCACCTATTACTTCCTTATAAAACGAAAGGAACTTTTGGAACAACCTAATATCTGTGTACACTCGACTCGAGCTACTGCCACTGATATTGCCACCGACTGGAACGTTCACGATATATATGTCGTTTTATATCTTTTCGCGTCTCTTGGATTTAGGGACGTCGATGTTCGAACGACGATAGTAATGCGTTAGGAAATGTGTCCGTTCTGTACATGTCGTATGACTAGAAAAGCCGAAGCTATCGTTTGTATTGTACGTGTGTACGTATACTTATATCTTTAATTATTTCCTTATACTTTTCTATTACAAATTCATCCACACGTTCCTCAATCAGTCCTCAACCTCAACAAAAGTGCTAAGAAGAGAGTTCGCAAAACTGGATAATGAAAAGAATGGAAGATAGTGGGGTACGAGGAAATATTAAAACATTAACATGAGCGTATATTTTTATTAAGCATGCGAGCGTGTCTTTATCACGCGAGGCAACTTTTTCAATTTTCCGCTACAAGCTTCGTATCGAGGCAATTTCTTTCTTTAAACGCGAATTCTCATCCATCTTCTACGAGCTCTCACGCTGCTCCCATTAGATTAAGCAGATCCTTTTGAAACTATTTAAGACGTCGGACGTTTTAGGCTGAAGTACATTAACAATTCTTTCCTAATCCTGCTACTTGCAACGCTCTCAAGAATTTTACGATGCTATTTCGTCATCGTACGACACGAGAAAACACGTACAGTATTTTACTCGTATATCATGCAGACGCGTATATATATATATATATATATATATATATATATATATATATATATATATCTTTTAGTGAAATCGAAAATTTTTCACGAAATATATTTTCGTCGGTATGGAAATATATTTGCCACTGAGTTTCGTTACTTTCTTAGAAAAAAAGACGAGGAAAATCTAAAAAATTATTTAGTATGTTATTACTTAGTATTTAATTAATATGAACTTGAAAGTGATTAAGGCGTAAGTATATATAAGTATAACGAATTGACGTAACTGATTCGTAAGGTAGTTCGTCATATTACTTTTTCATTAACGTAAGTAAAGATTTCGACTGCCAGCTTGTAAGTAAAATAAAGAATATTTTAATCCAACATAAACCAGAGATTATGGTACGTGCCAGGTACGTTCATTTTTTACATTCGCTCTGTGAAATTGCTGCGCACTTTCATGGTGGCCATGGGCAGATATATTCATACAGCGCAAAAAATAATTAGCAATCCACCTACTCCTACGACTTTATTACTCTGGCGGAGACTAGTTTTTTAAAACCTCCGTACGTTGCACGACCAATATGATAAAACGCGAATGCTCGGAGGGAAATAACATCGCTGAAAAAATGCAGCAGGATATTTCGTTTACCTTTGATAAACGTTCAAAGTCGTAGTTCAACGATGTTACAGAACGATTAACATTGTTTTCGTTAGTTTCTGTGACGCAGTTTCGGCCTTTAACAATTTTTAAACTCCATTCAACGATATTTCTTGTGTTCTTATCCTTAGTAATTATTTTACGATTACCGTTTCAATTCCTACGCTATTTTCTGTAAAAACAGAACAAAGTTTTACGTCAAATCTTAAGTTAAACGAAATCTTATGTAACGTAGAGAAGAATCGATGAAAAATGTTTCACCGACCGATCTAACCGATTACGAGTGCGCTTGAATATCGCGGAAATGATGCGAGTTCCTAAGGAGCGAATGTCCGTGAATTCGGGAAATTAAATTAGAGTTCCATTGTATTACATATGGCCCGGATACACGAAAATTAGAAAAGTCGTTCGCGCACGCCATTTTATTATTTTATTATTTTCGAATAACGTACATATTGCGCGAATAATTTCGTATAGCGATCCTCGTCTAGAAATCGTGCACTTCAAAGGGATCGAGTAAATCGACGAGCAAGATCGATAATCTTCGATTAATTTGCCAGGTTGCGCGTGATTCTCGAAGAAATTGCGCAAGAATTGAAAAGATTTTCTTTCTATGTACAGAGTTCTTTCTTGAATATCCAACATCGTACGTCATCGCGTTACGACAGTCGTGGTGGATCTACACCTCTCCTAATTCATCTATCACAATCACAAACGGAGAAATGCGAATCTACATTATTCATAATATAGGGAGAAGTCGGCGAAACGGAAAATCTGCGCGGGAAGGCGAATAGTGTGTACCTATGCGCATTGTTATGCCATTATTCACGCGCTGCTTTCTAAAATAATTTTAGATTTTTATCGGTTCCAGCGTCTACCGCGGTTCTTCTGATCGCGTATGAAATTTGGATTTCACGCACTCGCAAGCATGCAAAATCCGGCAAAATATTCTACGAAGGATTTCCTACTGTTGTTGATGATCTTTTCGACTGAAAATTCAAGATTCCTTTATTCGTAACGTGTATTCGCTTTCATATATGTAAATATTATCCTTGCGAAATTCCTGCTTAATTAATTATTTCTCTTTGTTGATGTGAACAATCGGAGAACCGTGTTCGTTGATATTTCACAGATTCATCTTACGATATTCTGTGTCATTTTGACGATACGCTATTCCGCGTATTATCTAATACACGATTCAATTTTCAGAGAGCCTAGCCTTACCTTTGAGAGCGATGAATCGAAATAAATATTCGTCTTTAGCCGGTTGAAATATGACTTTTTCATTAATTACAGAAAACCCATAAAAGCTGTTCTTAGAAGGTTGATAAAAGAAAAAGACTAATATGTTACGTAACGTGGCTGGAAGAATCTTTTTTTAAAGAGAAATTTAGTCCTGGCCTCGGGCCGCATTTTTCGCGTAAAAGTAATGTGAAATATGCAATATCGGTAATTAAATAATGATCATTCCTGAATCGTTCGTTAATGCACGCGCATAGAAAATACAAACGGCAAAGAAATATCTTGCTGGATGGAGAATCTCAGATATGCACGAAGAATATGACTTTCGAGTCTCGGCGTATTTTATTTTTAAGGGATACTGCCGCGCTATAAATACCTTGAATATATTACATATTAAGTATACCATATTATATTCTAATAGGACGTGTTTTTGCAAATAGTTTAAAAAAAACGTGCAAAGCATCGGTATTTCATAGTCTCGGAATGAGAAACGAACGAGTAACGCGATGCAACTTTCGTTCCGCTTGCGATGATCCGCACTTAACCGCCAGTTCTCTCCTTTTTCTTGCGCTCGACAATTTTCTACGTTTTTCCTTCTCAATCACGACGGATATAAATGACTCATTCCACTCGAAAAGTGTTAATAATTCGCTTGTATTGGGGAAAGAATGATTAAAGTGGTCGTGGAAAAAGATCGACGCGATATTCGTTACATAAAACACGTCGGAACGCTCTTGTTTACTTTCACATTCGTTTTTGCGGGATCTTGCACGCCCCGATCGTTCACCCACTTCGATCACTGTAATTTCAGTGAAACTCGTCAACGCGTTTCAACGATCAAAAATGCACCGGTAGATATTTTTGCAGGAACGTTGCCTATATAGAGAAAAGTTTGGCGAAACTGAAGTAGCCAAGTCGCGGAAGCACTCGACGATCGAGGGATTTCTCTGATCCCGTTTGAATCTTGTTATGGGAAATACATATGTAGATCGTTTTACGAAAGTTATCACGTATTTTTAACCGGAATAAGTAACGTTTGGAGACTGACCTCAATTTTTTGCTAGACACGAGATAATTTTTAGCAGTCGAAGAGTAAATTCAAAAATAATATTTATATATAAAATTCTAGTACCGACAAATATATGGTAAGAATAAAAAGAATTATTACCACGCAAGACTTGCTCCAACGTCCGCTAAAAGCTGACTCTTTCGAGTGTAATCTTCGCATCTCGCAAATCCGTTGGTCGATCTTCGTTCCCTTAAAAGCTTACGTTCACGTTCACATTCATCGCTTCCTGGGCGTTGCCCAACATACACGTTCCAACATACATATTGGCTTCTATATAACAGGTTTGCGTTATACTGCAATTTTTCCCCAAAGAAATAAATATGTCCTTGGAAATTGCTGAAAGATAACCACGACGCCGTTCTTCTAATTGTCTATGTTACCAGGACCATCTTCTTCTGTCCCTTATCTGGCTATAAAAAATCTCTCAATTAACTCGAATCTATTATCGCGTGCATTCTCCGTCCTTTAGGCCAGAAACACGTTTACAGCGAGTCTTTCGCTATTCTCCGTTTGTCGCGATGCTTTAACACTAAAACTACCAGCCAAATTGACCGGTTTTACAATCTTATTTTAAAATTCCTACTTCACGTTATATTTTTTCCCACAATAATATAACGAGTTTCGCAACGATAACTAAAAGAATAATATAATGAATTTTATTTTGTTTTTTATGTATTCAAACTGAAAATAATTTTGTATCAAAGCTACTTATACCAATATCAGTGAAAGTTAACCAGATCCCTCGTTTTGTGCAACTTCCCACGCGTTTTTCAAATTTTTACTGCGCATCATTCAATACAATGATATCAGTTATCAGGAAAATTCCGGATCGATCGCTGGATCGCTAGATGCTAATACTAAAAATACCACACCAGTCAAAATCACTGGTTCTACAATTTTATAAATGTGTTAACCCTCGTTTAGGGATCATGGTCCCAGATGGATTGATAATACCAAAAATATACTACATAACATGAAATTGCTTCCGTAAGAAAGTAATAAATCAATAAATATAAAAATAGTCTATTATTACGTATTCTTTAAAGACCAGTCATTTTTACTGGTTTTGGTAGAAATAGCTTCGTGTTAACTACCGGTAGTTTTAATGTTAAAGACAGATGATCATCGAAGGTAGCGTTTCTAGATTTCTTACATCGTTCTCTAGACTCTTAATTCTTCCTAAAAGCTGCTCGTTTATAGCATCTCGCGATCGATATCACACTGCCAGATAGCTGGTCCGCAGATGCAAAAGTGTTAAAAAACGGAGGATGCTCGATTCCGTTGTACCAGCAGAGCTAACAAAAGCATCTCCGATCGTACGACGGAAGCAGGCAACGGATCGGTAGAACGTTGCCGTGTTATCTCACAGCGGGATGACGTTCACGTTGAATCTATTCTAACGATCGTTTTAACGAGGCCCGTTAACTTATTATCAGACTTATAATTACGCGTATGTTGTCTACTGGTTGCCGGAAATAAGTCACACGATCCGACTCTTCCTGGCCATATCTCGTTTCGTCGCGCGATATAACCTTGCGAGTACTATCGCCAGAGATTCGCGGAGGATAACGTTCCGGGAGTGTGGCGGAGATATTGCGCTGCGAAATGCATCGCGGCTCGATTATTAGCGTGCCGACGGTGCGGTAATACCGGTCGCGTGCCATCCATCTATTTCCGTTGAACGCACCGTCAAAAGGGGGAGTCGAGGGGCAAATTTAATCTATTTATCGCAGGTTCCAAGCGGTTCCCCTCCCTCGTCGGCTCTCTTTCCACCACGGGCATATCCGTGATACACGTGTATTATATGCACGATCGAACCTTTCTCCTTCCCTATCTATTTCATTCTCGTTGTCACTGTTCAACGAACGCCATGACGCGTCTCTAGCTGTTTTCTGGTCCCATCTAAGGGGGTGTGCAGGCTACGTGCGCTAGCAGGCGGCACAATTAGCGCACGCCATTAGTCAGCAACCTTTTCCTCCTACGTTCAAAATCGTATGCCTTTGGTAAAGGCGCCTCTGTGTCTAGCGAAGGGTGGAACGGGCTAGATAATACGTACATATATGCGAGAGCCACCCCTTCTTTAAACTCTTCGCCAAGAGAGACTTTTATGGGTAGAAAGGGTTCGAGGTGTTCGACCAAACGTTGTCGGAGGTGTAGTACGTTTAGGCGTCTCCTTTCAGAGAGACTTTGAGGTTCGAGTGCTTGAGATTTTTCTTCCCTTTCTCCTCTGTCTTCCTTCTCCTCTTCTCTCTCTCTTTCTCTCACTCTGTCATCTTTCGTTTTTTCTCGCCCTATCCACAGACCTCTCTGTTTCTCTTTCCGGTTCTCCGGCGTTCTTTTTGTTCGCGAGAAACCAAGTGATACACGCGTTTGTCGCTCTTTTCATGCTATGTCCCTTTGTTCCACGAGAACCCCATCCACGAGAACATTAACGCAGATCTCGTATTTGTCGCGCCTATTACGTCTGAGGATTCCCCCGGTGTTTCATCCCGGCCAGAGTTAAAGTTGCGTGCATTAAGTTGCAGCGTTTCTTGAGTAGTTTGCGCGAGAGGGTAGGACCGAGCCACTTCCGTAGACACGATGCAATTACGAATCAATAGAGACGATGGGAAATTCTAACCCAAAGAAGAGTGCCATTTATTCGCTCCTCGACGTTGAATACAGCTGTTTCCATGGTCTTAGTAGATTCTTAATGGCAATACGCAGGTTCTACCGGCTGGTCGTTAAAACGCCATCGTAAGGAATGTTTCTTCAATTTCTTAATTTTATCTTGCAATAAGATCGACTTGGACCTTCTTCGTAAACTATCCGACACAATTATCCAGATTGTTATCGCTGTTATTAAGAATACAGAAGAGTAAATTCGGTTACGAGTATCGGCATTAACCGTTTTACGAAAGTCCTAATCGATGCTGAAATATTCACATTGCGTGGGAAATATATTTCCTGGTAAATAGCAGTAGAAAACCTTTCAATCTTGAGATGCAAATCACAAACAACGTTGAAATCAAAGCTTTAGCAACGAGAGTTTGCGGAATAAACGCGTGCCCGTACATCTCGATCCTTCGCTACGCTCCTCGTAGCCATTACGAGCCTCATTATACCGAGTCGCTGCGGAACCCCTATTTTCTGTGCAAGGTTCGTTTTATGCAATTAATAAACATCGCAGTATCGCATTACGCGGCACGTTACACGCGGTTAGAGCGTCGAGGGTTGTAGAGGCTCTCTCCTCGGCCGAGAATCGTTGCGAAGAGCAGCAGGCTGGTTTTTAAATCGCGAAGGCGAATTCCTACGAGCGTAAAAAGGGTGCTGACTCAACGTCCACGCGGAAGAGCAATTCTCTTTTTAACGCGGAGAAACAAATATCGCACGAAAGAGTCGCGTTCCGTTCGCTCGAACGTTGAAAACACGCTCGCTGGTGTTTCCAGTGGCGCTCGATGCTTATTCTTTGCCTTCGGTCGGTGTGCCGTGCATCGTTAAATATTTTTTCTCTTAACAAAGGAATTCGATATTCGTGTCACGAAAGGATGAAAACGCGGACAGCAGTGTTTTCGCGACAACTGTCGTTTTTCCCGCGACCGTTCGTTCGATTGTTAGGCACATAATACGGAGCGAGGCGCTTGAAATTACTAGCTAAATTTACAACGCTATTGATATTTCTGCAAAAAATTGGGTCGAGCGTAAATTGCGTGGCTTAAATTACACCTTTGCTTGCTTTACTTACTTTTTATAATTGGATCGATGGAAAAGTCGATTTGTCTCAACTACAATCACCTTAATGCGATGTTTCAAATTTGTATGATTTTTTTTTTACATTACAGATATATCATTCCTGTATTTCAACATTCAAATATACGTGTTACCTTTAGAAATCGAGAATATATAGGGTAGGTCGGAAAACGGAGGACGATCAAAGGGGCGTAACAGACATTTTGATTATCTTTTGAATTTAGACGTCACAGATAAGCTTATCCACCTAAACCACGCTGATTTGAAGCACGTACGTGCAGCGTGTAACGTTGGTTCGCTATATCCGATTCTGCGAGAACAATGAGAAGACGAAGGAGAACGCTAAAAAATCGAAAGCAGGACAACCAGATTGTTGGTAACGTAACGAAACAAATAAATTCAGGATAGATAACGTACGAATGTAGTGCGATAACGAGACCAACTATAGAAAACCGCGACTGTATTCGTTTCGGAAACTTCATTGGGAAAGGTTGGTCTGACTCGTCGAGAAGAAGCATCACCGCGTGTCTTTCCCAGCTAAGTACGAAACGATCGTTCATCGAAGGTACCTTGATGTTTATCGCGATGGAAAACACAAGAGGAATATCGTTTCTTTCGTGAGAAGAAAAGGAAAGAAACGATGGTAGAATCGGGAAAATATCGCTTGATCGGCTCTTTTATAACGCTCAGTATACGTTATACGCTACATACATATATCGACGTACATTGAAACATCGCAGGGATCAGTCGTCGAGTGTCCGAGAAATATGAGAAATCTTAGTTTTGTAAGAAATTGCGAAAGAAAATTGATCGGTGGATGCATTTAGATCTATCGACGACCGCGCCAATGTTAACGACATTGTTTCGTATCGTAACTTTATTATCACAGCAGCAAGTTTTCTAATTTTCCTGTTCGGCGAACAGCATATCTCGTGGCTTCACAACTTAACGCCCCTGTATTGTTCGTTACGCAACTTTTTTGAACCGAGCTATCTCCGGCCGTTACTTCCCTAGAAGCATCACCATCCCAGCACGCGCTTTTCTTTGCGTAAAAAAAAAAAAAAAAACGATGATTTAATTACAGGCCGTTCTTGCGATTCCGTGCGATTAAGTAGCGCGTTCGGACGTCGTAGTTTCGTTTATTAAGAAAGTTGCGGGAGCTGTTGGCAAGGACTCCCGCCAGTTTGTTTCGACGGTGCGAGAGGAAAAGTCGATAGAGAGAAGTTGGAAGAATTTTTATCGCAGGGATAAAATGTGGATTGAAAGTAAGAGAAAACGTCTGGGATGAATATGCAAACGCGTTGCTTTCATCCTCGCGTACCTCTCATAGATTCAACAGAATAGATTCTGGTAGTTCCGTGTGCGAATGGCTGCTGATATATTTTGTAGATTTTGTAACTTTCGTATGTTTGAGGGCGATACGGGATATTACGATGCAAAGCTCGCAGTGTCAAGGAAAACATCGCGTCGGTACACGTAGCATGTCGATAACTCATGGTTCAACGTGTACAACGTCTATTTATAGGGTCAATACGTTAGGCATTCTGATCAATGGACGATATTGATTTAGCGTATATAATTTAAATCTTGTCGCGAATAAACATATAGTTGAATCAAATATGTATCCACAGCAATAGATAATATAATAAATATTATTAGATGTATTATGCATGTATTTGTGTTACGTAGAAATCCCGTACTCTCGTAACGTACTTATTCGCATTTCTTTATCTAAAAATTGCTTCAAAAACGTAGCTATCGAAGCAACGACAGAGAGCATATGCGGTTGCATTTCCTGCTTCTAAATATACAGCCACGCGACTATCGTGGAAGCAAGAGGCTTAGCTGCACCCAAGACACACCCGGTAGAAATAAAGCGCTATGCCACTTTTTCGCGTCGGTGTTACTTTTCCCAAGACGTTTCTTCTCATCTCTGAAAGCGTACGATTATTCGAGACGACTCGTCTTCGGAGACCAACCCCGTATAATTTGATACAGGCCCTGGCTGGCTGGGATACCGCGAACCGATCAATACGATACGATGAATAATTTTGTAATACTCTTGGAGAAGAGCGACGCATAGTATTTCCGCGGTGGAATGACAATTGATCATGGCGAGACGTCGTTCAGAGAGACGGTACCCGTGCCAAGTTATACGTCAGGATAGTTGGAATTTTCATGGGGACGTCTTTGTTCGCGAATAAAGTGTTCCGCGTACGTGTCCGCGTCGTGGCTTTACCCTACGAATACATAGTGGTACGTACGCTTATCAATGGGAAAAGTTTATCGAGCCTTTGTATCGGTGAGTTTTTTCAAGATCAGTCGCGATCGATACGCGTGTTTGATGTAAAAAGCACGTGTTATGGTTGGCGGCGATCGGTGAGAGCGAGCAATATTTGCAAGTGACGGAAGATAGATCTCGTCGTGGGGATATATCGTGAAAAGTTGACCCGATAAACTTGTCCCCTCGTTGTCGAATCCCATTTTCGATTACACTTTTTGCCTTTCCATTTAATAGTCCGAGAGATAGTGTCGCGTCATTGTTGGCGAGCGTTGCTGTTGAATCGATAAGATCAGAACTTGTGGTTTCTATGATGCCAGGTAATTTAAAGTCCGAAATGTAGTTTGCCTTCTTTTGTACATAGTATGCATCTGAGGAAATATGAACGGTTTTGGAGATACGGTAGTAAGCAAAGTTTGAATCGACGGAATTTATTTTTAGTTAGTCGATGGAACTTTCGCTATTCGATATAAATAACTTCAAATCTATCGATATTCTTCGTATTTATGTTAAATTTACGAACAAATTATTCGCCGGTACAGTGGTTACTTTATACAAACGGAACGCTTTGCCTGTGATTATTTCCATTAATTTGAACGGATAGTTGTAATAGATACGCTCCGCATCCTAAATTTGCACATGTAACTTTATATTTGCGCAATAGTAAATTTCTACAGACTTCTCCGTGGCTTATAGTAGCTTACGTGTATTTCAGCGAACGTTTAGCATTCAAAACATTATTTTAACAAGCTTGTTATTAAGTTTAATAGTATTAAACTTTTTGCTATAAATCTAGCTGTAGCCGTTCAAACACGTATATAGAGAGGTAAAATAGTTTTGTCAACTCTCAGCTTAATGACCAACATCCCTGCATTATGATGTATATATTATAATGAATAGCTTCAATCCTCGTATCGAAGTTGTAATTACGAACATTGAATATTTCAGGGTAAACGTTGCTACAGTGAAATTTAATTCCAGATTGTAAAGTTTGTTCTATGTTACGGTAAAATCTGATAAACGGATATTGTGCTCCTCCTACGTATCTTAATCGAATCGTTTTCTATTTGTTATCGATTCTATAAGTACGCAACACGTGCAAAGAGAAACATTTAAACTGTTAAAATACTCCTGAAAATTTTACTTTCTTTTGCGTGTAATTTAAATACGTTTCGTGTAATAGGACGATAAAAAATGTAAAATATAAAAAATATCGTTGTCTAGACGAGGAATTGCCACCGATATCAAAGAGAGAAAGAAAGATATTTCATGAAACTTCGTTTCCTGTTTCACAAGTACCGTTGCATTTATTATCGCTGGAATGTAAATTACGTGTAATTTTCAAATATCCCTGACATATCATATTGTCTAATTTACATACGATATGTGTGTAATTTATGTACTTCTGTCTTTTGTGACGAGCCAGTGAATCGAGTTCGTTAATTAAGTAGAAAAACTGCGTTTCATCGAAAGTATTTTACGACCTATGTTGATTAAACTTCTTTTCTTTCTTGTTACGTATAAACAACTATAAACGTTCGGTTACCGTGATACTGAATTTCTACAACGCAATATTTGATGAAAGAAAAACATCCTTATTACAGATAAAAATATAACACACGAAAGCTTCATTTAAATATTACAAAAATTCCGTCTACGCGATTTCACTTGTACGTTCGAAACGACGTTGAAACGATATGTCAAATTTATCGGCGAATTAATTTGTACGATCGTCGAACTAACGACTAAGAGAAATAAAATTTAAATATTCCATAATAATAAATTTGTCTGCTTTTTAAAATTCTAATCGGCTCGTTGGTTATCGCGTAGGCCAATACTTATCCTACTTCTCGTATGAACAGAAAAAAGTTTGTTCGCTCAGTTCGCTCGTTTCAACGTAGAAATTCGTAAGTTGGCAGAAAACTTTGCGCTCATGGGGAAAGGGTTCATTTATGGTTACGGTAGGTAAGAGACACTTAGAACGGCATCGTAAATAAGGAGTGGATTATTACTGGTCGTAGCGTACACGTGGTAGGAATGTTAACGTCACCCAGTACGCAGCACGCGTAAACCTAAGGAACGTAGCACACTCCTCTGTATGCACGGGTTCTTTGTTTGTTTTCTCTGCCATGTCGTCGTACCTACGTTATTTTTACACTCGAATTTTCATTTCACTTTCATAATATTCGCGCACGTGTAATTGCAACGTGAGATTCTTCACCGGAGTTTGAAATTTATTTCGTTGCTGCAAACTATAATTCGAACGTTGCACGAAATACATAGGAAAAGTACAATTTTCTCGCGCTCTCGTTTCTGAAAGGATTAAGAAGCGACGTCCCGTCGCAACGAGAAAGCACAAGTTGCTTGAAAACGTATTCAACTGGAAACTTCTCGATCGTGGAAAGCTTCGACGAGGTAGTCCACCTAGGTCGCGATCGCGTTCATTATCCACGTTCACGCGGATAAGGAATCGCGTTCGTTTAATCTTGGCGAATGAAACGGAATGCAAAAGCAACGCGATGAAAGTTGCCAGCTGAGGGTGTTTAATTATTTCGCTGTTTAGAAAGTTTCTAATACATTGCGCCGTATCCTTCCTCGATTTTCTTCAATTTGCCCCGTCGACTTGGTTCCTTCCATTTCCGGTGTTCCATCGTGTACGTCAGCTTTTGCTCGGTTTAAACGTTTGCGTCGACTGCAGCGGGACACGGAACTACCTGGTTCAACGCACACACAAATATACGCGTTTAAAAGCGGGAAGGAGGCTGTGCGTCGCGTCGCGTCGCGTCGTTACACCTTCGTTTTTCCGTATGTTGTGGACACACCAAAGCCACCACCGTGTGTCGTTACCGTTTCTGTGGCGTGCGGTGACAGGCCAAGATTTGCACGTTGCGAAACATCGAGTTTGAAGCGGAGGAACACTCGGACCTTTGCTTCAAAGTGGACTCGAAACTCGGGTTAAAATATTTGAAACGTCGTTTCGTGCGTTATTTATGCCAGGTGCAGAGTGTGTGTTTACCTTAAATAATTGTAATTCTCGTTCATTCGATAACCAAATTGTGTCGTATCGGATATGAATTGCATCTTCTCGCGGTTTCGAACTGAAATAGCGCAAGGACGCTGATCAAGCAATCTGCACGGTTCGACAATTTTGTGTATTCACTGCTGGTTTCGACGTCCAGCGATTCATTTACAATTCAGTTTCTGCCGCGACATGAACGTAGGCGACGAATGAACGTAGGTCCGAATATTAAAGCGATGCTGGATAATTGAGAGACTCGTTTGCTCCCTGTTTCTGTTACGAAGGACACGGGATGCCTACAGTTTCCTCTCGCCGACGCTTGTCGCTTTCGTTTCACACAGTTACGGATACACCGTATCGGATTGTCGGGAAAATCGCCAGCGAAATTTCAGAAAAATTTTTACCAACGTATTCTCATAGAGTCGATATTTCGTCGAATATCGCGAACATGTGTTGATAATTGTGGATTTTAATCGCCGAAATAAATGTATAGGAACATTTACATTGCATTTAGAATCGATATCAAAATAGTTTCAGATTTATTTAATATGTGATTTACAAGATATTCGTCGACACATTTGCACGCGTCTCAACACTCTCTTTGTCTCACCATCTTCTTTACCACATTACCAATGGAACAGTTGCGTACTTCTGTTTTACGAGACGCTGTGCACGCATATTCTCTCACACACACTCATACTCATATATGTGAGTTACTACTACGCAGCTAATCTAGTGTAGCACACAAAGTTACACATATCTCGATAATATGCAATATCATGCAACACCTTTCCGTGTCTTTGCATCTAACGCGTTGAAAAGCAACATCTTTTTCTATCTTTATCTTAACCGGTTCTGGATTCCTCTTATTAAGCGCTGAATTTACTGTCCAACTCCGTGGCTCTATTCATCATATCCGAATTTAACGTTTCGTTATTTGATCGAAGTTTGCAATAAATAATCCTCTTCCAATTCCGTGAAATATACAACGAAGTGTATCGATTGTCAAAAACAACGCTACGAACTTCCAAACTTTACTCTACGCTTAAATCAATCTCTTTCTTTTATTTCTTCTTTCAACGATTCCTTTGTAGGCGATGAAAAAGCCTCGATGGTTGATGTTCAATGGTAAAACCGAGTAACGTTTTTAATCGGTGTGAAATGTGAAATATTTAAACTGAATAGTCGATATACGAGCGCTTTTTGCCTGACTCTGTCTGATTCTGTCTCATCGTGTAACAGCAGGACGTGGTATATCTGGGATAACGAAACGAAGTGCCAGTCGACCACGGAGATTGTCGAATGGAAGAAAAATTGCCGTACACACCCTATGGTCGCGTGTCATTTCGAAACGGTTACGATCGGGTGATTCGTTTCGATTGACGATTTCGCGATCCTCGGTACACTCGTGCGCGACCGTCCATCGGACCGATGCAGATTAAATTAAAGTGGAAAGAACGTCTTCGAACTTCGATATATCGTATTTCAATTCTACTATCGTGCACGCACCGACCTGATCGCATATGCATTATACCACTGATCGATTCGCCTGTATGGCGAAGCGTGTCACTGATAGATAGCCAATTTACTATGAGAACCGTAACTCGTGTGTAAGCCTGTGCACGGCAGTCAGAGAGCTTTGTAAAGCGCGACTGCGTTGTTAAAAAGGGAAAGAAGTTAGCGTTCCAGGATACGCGTATATGTAGATATGTAGCCAGAAGTGGATTACTATCCCGACTCAATGGTGAATGAAGGTATTTGTAAATCACGGTTACCATTTCTAGTCATGGTAAAAGTGAATAAAAGTGAATATTGGAACGATATGGGAACGTAAATAGAAAAAAAAAAAATGATATCCTACGAGTCATGTGTCTCTTCACGAATTAAACGACGGAAGGTAAATATTTTCGATGCTGTATAAAACGTATATTTAGTTGGAATGCGTGTAGAGTGTAGCTGATTGCATATGTATACAGATTGCACTGTTTTCATCACTTGAAATGCTGAACCTCGAGTATATTCCACGTTTCTCTTTATGTTAGTACGTATGTATGTGCGCGGATGCGTGTATTTCGCATATATCCAGCAGCAAAGCAAAATATCGCGCTTGTAAACGTACGGATCCGGGGCGAATGATCGAACGTTTTCCTGTCGTTATTCTTACGTGTTTGTCGAGTGTTCCCTAGGCGGTCTCTGTCTTTCTCTGTCTCTCTCTCCCTCTCTCTCTCTCTCTCTCTCTATTTCCGTTGCTCTTTCTCTCGAGTTGCAGCCCACGTCGGAATTAGGAAAGTTTGCAGCTAGAAGGAAGTTCCGCGGCCGGAAAAACTTTTCCACGGCTGGGGTAGGTGATGACCATCGCGAGCCCCATCCAGTCAAGGGCTAAAGCCAGCTGTCGCCACGGTGAAATTGAAAAATCTGCCGGTTCTTTCGTAGTTGCGCTTGGCTAGGAAAAATCGGCACGAGGATTACGACATCTTTATTACGGGGACGTTGATACGGCGCGACTGCTATGATGTGCTTTATGGTGATTACGTAGATAGCGATGATAAGGAAGCGCCGCTTGTTAGTAGTCGATTTCGCCGGGCGCAGATACGTTCTTCGTTGATTCGGACGTATAATTGACCGGATGCTGGTTGATTAATTATTATCAATTCGTTGCACGATGTCTGTTTTGCGCAGTTACGCGCCAATTCCCGTATGAAACTGCTCGGGAATCCGGGAGTGCATCAGCTGACGACGATGTATAAACGGGCACGCTGTGCTTGCAAATTAATGAAATATACTCGCACGGCTGATAACTCGCGCGTTTATTGCTCGCCCGTACATTCCGAAGTTTATAGAATCGTGCGGATTAAAGCCTGATTTACAGCTCGACGAATCAAGCGATAATTACCGAGCGTGGTTACCGATCCAACTTGCGAGCTGAAGTTTTTCCGTGCGAGAAAAATTGATAACGCGTCGTCCCACCTTCCTCGATCTCAAATCCCGTTAGACATTTTGTAGATGTTGAAAGATCTCATGAATTTTACGTTTGTCGGGGCAAACTGTTAATTAGAATTTTGAGTAGCATCGTTTCGACCGATTCGATAATTTCAGTAGACTTCCCTTCGGATAACGTCGTCTCTCGCTTTGTCGATGCCGCGTCGAATTTAAATACAATATAAATACGCGGATTGCCGCAAAGGATTACGTAAGTAAAGATTAAAAGAACAACGTGGAAAGGTTCAAAGGCTGTGAAATCGTGGACGAGAGGAGGAAGGAATCCTTGATAAATAGCGCTACTTTCTGCGACTCCTTTCTGCCCATTAAAAATACGAATCTCCATTGAGTAATCTACGGAGCTTTGTCAGGCGAATCGTTCCCCGTCGGTTCAATCAGATTTTAAAACGCGCATGAGAATAAATTGAACAGGAATCTCCCGCGAGACTAATAATGGCAGAAGCATGAATATTAATACCATTTGAACTTCGTGGAAACTTTCAGTTCGGCTTGACAAGGAAGTTCGTCTGTAACCGAAGGGAGGTAGACGGGAAAGCAAAGAAAAGAGAAAAAAACGGATCCTTGTTCGGTGGATCGTCGGTGGAATAGTGTGCATGAGCGTTCGCGGAGAGTAAAACACGTTTCGTAGATATTTCATTGGAACCGACTTGAAATATTCTTTCAGTTTTAAACTCCGAAATTAACAAAGGAAATGGAAGAAAATAATGAAAAGAAAGGAGGGAAAGAACTCAAAAAGTACGAATGTTATAAATGAAGTCTATCTTTTACGCGTTTTGGTTGAAACACATCCGATTCAAAGGTCGAGAAAAGTCAAAGAGCGTCGGTTTCGAACGAGTTTTTCCAGCAATTTCATAAGGGGAGGGGGGGGGGGCAACAGCACGAATTAATTAAACGTTTAACGTTATCTTTTAAATGTAACAACGAAATTTATTGTATACAGGAAGTATGTTGCGAGATACGTAAATGCGAAAGCAACATCATTGCGGGACGAACAAAACTATAATTCTTTGAACTCGTCCCTTCGTTTTTCCATGTTTTGCTGTTTTTCCTTCCACCCAAAAGCCGGAGGCTGCATAAACCTTTTCGATTAATTGCTTTATCTTACGAATATGCATGAAAGCGGACGCGGCGTTTAAACAAGCCTGGGATACGCGTTCCATCGATAATTTCAAAGTTCGTTTCTGGCCAAATATGGTAGGCAATGACCAGCGGAGTCGCGCGCATATTTCACGTTTTCCGGTGGATTTATTTGAAGCACAGAATATCGACCGGTGGGAAATTGAAAAATGCAGATCGCTTTCCCTCAACCTCGTGACAAGGAAGCCAATGCGGAGACTCGAGGGAGGAACAGAGGAACGGGGTGGGGACGTGGTATCTTTGTTCGTTGTAGCAAGAGTGTTTTGCATTGCGAATACGTAATAGTTTCAACGAATGTTACGCGTTTGAATCGTGAATATCGTTTTATCACGTAACAGATGGCAAAACATGGAAGGCTATACCTTACTTTAATTAAAAATATCGGGAAGCTTTGTTCGTACGCGCGTTCTTAAGAAATCGAACAGATAGTTTCATCGTTCGATCGTTCAAACACGTACAAAGATGTTTTGCCGGAATATTATTAATTATATCGACATCTCAAACTACCCAACCAGAGCAACGGGAAAGACACGGAACAGGCACACGATGTTTCGATATTGAACGAGATTTAAAAAGATAATTTCATCGTAGACGGCGGCATGTAGTCGTGCAAAGACTAAAATCCCAGGAAACTTGGCGTTCCGATTCTAATTATGGCGCGGGACTGGCGATTCCGTGAATTCCAGCACATTCTCCCTGTTCCGATTAAACGAAAATGGAGCGACGTATGTGAGGTCGTGGAAAAAATGTTCTGTCGAGCGCGAATTGCTTGATTAACTGGTAATTCGTGAGCAGTGCGTTACAAGAGAGAACGTGACCCCGTGTCCTTCAGGTGTACACGTTAACCGGTCATGGGTTAATCCGCGGGTTCAAGCAGAGCTGCTAGTGGCGCGGAGAAATGGAAAAGAGGGATCCTCCGGTTTCATCTCTGTCGGGGAAATTAAACCACGTATCCAGCTGGCGTCTATTCATACATACGCTTTCGCGGAAAATGTTTACGGGAAAGGAAAACGTATCGTTGCGTCTATTAAGGATCGGCTATGTAAACGGAGTAATTAAAATTTCATTTTACGCCTGGAGACGGGCGAACTGTTCCGTGAACGATGCTCCACCGCGAAGATTCGTTAATCGCGCGGAGGCGCAATTAAACCGTGGCAAATGCGAATTAACACGGCGTTCGAATGGCTTTTTATCGCATGGAATCTCGTTGCACCGTCTCATTGACATTTTTTACAATCCCTCGCTTTTGAACGCTCGCTTTTCATATTATCGAAATATTATCGACGCACGTGAATTACACTTCTTACGAAGGATATCGACGTAATTTTTCATTTTACTTTCCAACGTACGTTAGCGTGAACAGATTTTGAGATCATACGTTGGTACAGAGCAATGATCGAGATTAGATTTCCCACTTCATCGCTGGTATGTACGTAAATAAGCATCGGTGGAAAAACCGCTTCGCAAGCATCGAAGCATCGATTATTGTTACCCGGAGAATCAAATGTTTTCCATGGAAAAATCCAGCAAATTTCAGTCGTGTAATGTTCACACTAAATACAACAATGAGGAAGTTGTAGGTTCTCTTAGAAAAAAAATACACGCGCATTGTATATGTGTATTCGAGAGACTAAATTGCGCATGAAACTAAATATGAAATTTCATATTTCGCATAAACTCTGTATAATTAACCTATACCGTTGGAACTTTTTAAATATAAAAAATCTAGTTTAAATACGTTACTTTCTCGTTATTTCGGGCAAGCTCATATCTTATTTGATATTTTCTCTATTCGCGTATTTGTAACATGTTGTATAACATACTCGTACGTACACGTGTATCTACCTTTAAATACAATCGACGCGGTACGTTGCGACTACAGCTTACGTAAAAAGTATGAAGCAAAATGGAAGAAAAGACATGCGATCGAAGGTTTGCTTTGGAATGAAAGAAGAAAGGGCGGCTCGAAAAAGGTAGAGACACGAACACGAAGGAATCTTCGTGAATCGTTCTTATCGCGGCAAGAAGTCCAAACAGAGCGGCTAACTTTTTCGATAGCCCAGCCAGGGGAATCGTTACCCTTTCAAATGCGAAAAGCGTTTGGTATGATCCATGCGCGGCCATTGCGGGGCGGCGCGGTCCTGGTCAAAGTAAAGGCGGAATCCGGCAGAATGTATGCAGTGCCCCAGAAAAAAAGTTTGGCTAGTGGATAGAGCGCGCGGAGGATTAGAGCCGTGTCCGGGGCCGAATTTATCCGCGAGGTTAGAGCGTGAAACCGGCTCGCAACCGGAGCCTCGAAACTGTGTGAAATCGTATTACCCGATGAATATGCAGCGCGATTTTGCGGTCGAAAGTTTTCGGTTCCGCTTGTAACTCGTAGGCGGTCTCCGGTAAGCGACGACGGAACTATGGAACCCGAATCCTCTAGGCGTATTCTAATTAGTACAAAAACCAGAGGAGAACAAGGTGACGGCATGGCGGCAACACGCGGAACCAGGAAAAGGAGATAGCAAGAGTATAGGGAGAACGCAAGGCTGTTCCTAAATCACACTCGACCGAAATCTGCGTTCGGCGGTTTAATTGGTTTTTGGCTAGTAGAAAGTGCGGCAAGAAATCACCGGCCAGCCGGGAATTAATTAGACATCGACCCCGGAATAACGATTACATCAAATTTAATTGGACAATTCCATTTGTAGATTGGACAGTTTTGAATACGCGCCGCGTAAGAAGCGCCGTTTCCGTGGAAATAATTGGTTTTCTTCGACTACGGCCGAGAGAAGGGGTGTGGCTCTCTTTGTCGTTCCTCGAATAGATCTTCGCTTCTTCCTAACCTTTCTACCATCTTTTCCTTTAGGATCTACTTTTCATGGTAAGCCAAACGGGAAATTGCATCGCGAATGTCTGATTGGCTACCGATGTCTGAACGGATGATTAAAAGTTGATCGAATTATCGAATTGACGCGGCTCGATAGATGATTTCGAGCAAATGTCTCTGTAGGTCGAGTTAGCTTAAGTTTCATCGTTCGCGAAATAATCGCTTTTCTTGTCGCAACACCGTGCTATTGGTTCGTTGTCGAAGCTATCTCTTTGGCTTCCACGCGATTGTTTTGATCATTGATCGAAAAGCTGTGAGCGAAAAAGGAAAATATTCTCGCGGTGGCGACGCGTTCATTCAAACGTTTCATCGTCAAATGTCATTTTGTAATCGATCCGAATTCGATAATTCATTCGTATTCGAATTATTGTGTTTCATAGCGCGTTGAATATACGCATTCGATGCAGACACATCGCAAGACGGTCCTAAAAAATCACAATGCTTTTGCAATTGCGATAGTGACCAAAGGAGCGAAAAGATTCGAGTTTGAAATGACAATATTGCTTTGTTCTACAACTCGTTCTGTCACGCCTTGTTTCATGTTTTCTCTTCCAACAGTATTGTTGTAGTAACAAATTGTTGTTTTGCAATTGTCCGATAAAACGGACTTCTGTGCGTAATCCATGTGTAAAGTTTTCAGCTACGCAGACGATGCAATTGTTGAAATATAAAATTGTAGTAGTCGTCGTGATAGCATCGTTACTGGATTGGATACTATTTTAGAAAAACGTTTTGTAATCTGTAACCACTGAGATATGTAAAATAGTGGACGGGTATGTACGACTAGGAAGAAGAACACGTAATAAAGAAAAAACTAATCGAGCAACGGTATTTCGTTATTTCGCTATTCCGTTAAAGGAAAAGGAAAGGAGAGTGGACAAAAGGAAGGAGGAAGCTACGTAACGCTAAATGATAAAATTGATTCTTACTTTCTACCACTCGTGATACACTCGGGCTACGCGGAACTACGAGATAAAATGAAATTTCACGGTAGACAAAATTTCCGGGTCACAGAAAGGTATCAGAATAAATTTTCAAGTAATCTATTGAAACTTCACCGGTATATCGTAACGTCGTGGAGCGTAGCTAAGAGACCGTCTAAAGTAAGTAATACAAGAATATTAAAATGACAAAAGGAAATGTGTAAGGCAGAGAGAAAAGAATGCAGGTATGGAAGCTACGTATATACCTAGGACCACCCATGACGACATGTAGATTGTCAGAACAAAATACGATATTAGATAATGCACCGTAACAAGATCGGCTAATGCCATTGGTCTGCTCTACTTGGAAAAGTGCATCCACGCAGCAATCACGCCGATAAGATTTACCTTCCGTGGCGTGCAAGTATCCTTAACGGCCGGTAGGTCCGAAATTATCAAAGGAAAAAATTTCTAGGTCGACCACGAGAAGTCGTAAAAAAGATAGTACGAAATGCGTGTGGATACTCACGGAGAAAAAACTTGATCTAGAGATTCCTGGGGCTTCTGGGTAGCTTGCTCATGGATTTCTGGTCCGATAGTATGCAGCTGCAGTCCTTGTCGTAACCTCGCTACCCTCTAACTTTTTCGCGATTTCCAGCTTCCGTTCCACCTTGATTCTCGTTGTTTCATACGCTGGATCTTTATGCATTCGCCTTGAGCGATCGTCGGTCCGTGCAAGGAAATCCAGAATTTCCAGTCAGGGTGAACGACGTTCGATTTTTCAACGTGTATAAGGCTCGTGTATTGTATATCTGTATATACTTAGCTGGTAACTGCGTTTGCAACGTTGTTCGTTCATTTGCTGGCAAATTATACTTCTCGATTTTTCTCGCGGCAGTACTCGTTTGCATCGAGCTATTCTTTTCTTTTTTTTTATTTTTTCGATCACGTTTAAATGGTATGTAATTATTAGCGCAGGTCAACAGCCACATTGTGATTTTTGTCTCTCGCGTTTCAGAAAAGAACAAACGCCGTGCAGTAGGTATCTATTAGGAGAATGAGTTAAGATTTTTCAAAGGAAAGATTTTACGAATAAAAATTTCATCGTACGGCTTGTTGAATTACGTTTGGCAAAATTTTGTAATTATATTGTCCATGTACGTTTTACTTTGAAACATCGGAGGTTGCGCGGAAAGAAAGAAATTATTTTACATTAACTCGTCAAGCGAATCTCATTTCTCCTTCTAAAGTACATTTTTTGGAACACGTGAAATTTTTCTCAAAACAGAATTCATTCGGTGGGATTTAATACGTCCCTTTGCTTCTTTTGAAATAACTGTTTGTACATATATTGCGTATTCTTTCGCTTATAACGAATATTTCACGAACGACATCGTGCAACGGGTTGCACATTCTATTTTACTTGAAACTTTAGATACATTTTATTTTTAATTTGCTTCGAAATAAAATAAACTGCCTTTTTTCGAATGAATAAGTAAAAGTCTAATTTTTCATTTGAGATCGTATAATTTAATAACTTTTAAGCTAGTCTGTCTTTTTAAATATCTTGTTCGATAAATGTATAATAAACGTAGGATGGAAATACCATTTTCGAAAATCTTTCAAATCCAAGTAAAATAGTTCGGTTAATAATAATTTAATGATTTCTATTTCGATAAATAGGAGTCAGTCGAGTAATTGAAAGAGAGAAAGAGAGATGGTTGAAAGAATGTCAAAAAGTAGTCCGGAAATATCTAGCGATTTATTAATTACTGCTGCTTACGTTTCTTTATCTGAAATAAAGTAAGACGTACTGTGCGACATATTTCATCGCCACGTACATTGTCGTAGATACACATACGTACGTGCGCTATATACATCATCGGCAAGTCAGTTACTACGATTAGTGAACGATAGGAATTTCTTAATTTGCCCGCTAAGCAGTAAGCGTTTCAATCGTTGTGTACGTTTAAGCTGCGTATGTAACACGATCCTATACCTATACCATGCAATCTATACCGTATACATGTCATATAGGGGACCGTGCTTGAGTCAAAATTTGGCGCGCAATAGTTTTTCAATATGGCGTCTGAGCGTTAGATGTTTGTAACGCGTGCATCGTAATTCTAATATTAATTACTAATAATTGACGTCAACGTTACTCTTTCTTCTCCAACTATCGTTCCGATGGATAAATCTTTATCGGTGATACGTTGTTGTTAATAATAAACGAGTGTTTTTATAGTAAAGTGGCAAAAATCATATCGTTTACTGATTGACGTTACTGTATCGAAGAAGTGACACAAAGAAGAAAGTTTATCTCTGCTGTTCGTTAATGCTTTAGCAGTGTTATCATAATTACGAATTACATAATTACTTAGGAATTAGCACTTAGTAGGTAAATATGTATGTGCTCGGTGTTTCGATCCGACTCGGCAGAATTTCATTTACAATCGGATGTTTTGGCGTAGCTCGTAACGTAATACGAAATACTACGTTTTAGGAATTAGATTCTAAAGTAACTCTTGTTTGATCTGGTTTGTTATAGAGGTTGCAGTGGTCCAGCAGCGGGGCACATCGTGAACTTTGTTATCTGAAGGGACGTAGCGAGGACCAGTGTCAGAATTATGTACGAGTATTCGGTAGACAAGGGCCTGATCGATTTCTTGTTTGTGGAACGAACGCATACAAGCCGCTCTGCAGGCAATTCACCATCAAGGTAAGCGCTTTAGATCTTTTTTTTAATCGGCGGAAATATCAAGGTCGTTTGATAAGTAGTTCTTTGTTTCAAACTACCAGATTCCAGTCACTTTAATGTTCGACCACCACAGTTAACCGCGCATGCGAAAGCAAATCGTTAAGTGAAATTGAGCTTTGTGGCAAACTATGCTTGCCTGTACTGTACAGCCTTTCTATTTCTATTGTTGGTATAGAAGCTATTATAACGTGATTAGTTACAAATTACGCACCGGTAAAATAGAAACAAAAAATACCAATTTTATGTTTCCGGAAAAAGATTTTCGATCTTTACAAAAATATTTAAATATATATTTTTAATCAAATTTGCCCGATGTTCACTCGTATGCCATTGACAAATATTCATTAATTCTATACTTTCTTAATGAAAGCTCGTAATTTTTAAATCTGACTATCCGATTCGATCGAAAGATCTCTATACTGAAGGGTATTTACTACAAATAATATTCTGTATCGTTCGTTTGCTGATATTTGATTGAAACGCACACAGTACTTTTTAAACGATTATTTAAATAATGATCTATATTTTGACATTGCTGAAGTAATGGATTAATTAGGGTACATCGAACTAGAGTGAAATATCTTCATAGAAAGTTCATAGGGCAAGTGTATTTTTTTTCGTATCGTAACAAATTGTATCACATGTTTTGAACATTAATTAATCGAAGAATGGTGATAAATCAAAAAGATACCATGTATAAAACATGGATAAACCATGTTCTTAAGAAATATTTACTTATTATATATTATATTATATATATTTATTTATGACATTTAAATATGTAATTCTATATATTATATTGTATTATGTGCGTTGAGTTTCGAATTACTACTAACATTATCAAAGAAATTTTAGTCTTTGTTTTTTTAGTCTTTGAATTTTTGCCTTTTGTCTCACTAATAAAGGAGCGAGCTCAAAAATATCGTGACGATACTTAGTTAGTTGCATATAAAATCTAATAAAAATACAGTATATATAGACAATGTATAGTTATATCAAAGACAGACGCAATTCTATTTAATTTATGACAATTAAAATGAGTAAATATTAACACCGTTGTGATCGTTCGATTCGATAATTATTTAAATAATTTTTGATCCTGGATAATTGAACATTCCCATAATTTTCTACTTATAGATATAACGATATCAGGCTTACGAATAGCATCCATTAAAATATTGCTTATTTAATATTAATTGTACGATTGATGTATCGCGGTTTGTTTCCATTTTATTATAATGAGTAATTATTAAACCAATATCCATTAAAATTCTTACAAATGAGAATAGCAAATAACAACGATAATGAATGTAATAGGATTGAAACAATCAACTATATGCACACAAATTGATCTAAATAATATCGAACTCTGATTAACGCTTATTATGAAATATCGTATAATACTAGGAATAATTATCTTCAGAAAGTACTCGTACGCGATAAATTCCTTAAATTTCATACCAACGTACGCAACAAACGATTAAGAAGCTGTACGAAGTAAGTTAAACATCTTAAGTGGTATATGTGGTCAACAGCTGTATATATAAAACGCTTTTGTTTCGTATTGCAAAATCAAATAATCTATAATTTCATAACGTTAATCTGTTTCAACAAATAGACGCAGGAGGCCCATATTTCTACCTTCTTTATATTTAATTGATTACACGATATATAAAAAATTTTATCACAGTCTTATCCTACATGGAGATAAAACTGTTCGTATTAATTTACAATATTTCATATTTTAATCTTTATAGATACATTAATGTATGTTGATCGTTGTTCTCAAAACAAAATTGATTATCCAGAACACAACATGGCACGGCCATACATGGATACTTAATGAGCAAGCGTTCAACAAAGGCGGACGATGGTCAGATTTTGGTTTTGTTTCGTTTGTTTATTTAATAATCAGGCGCACACAGCTGTGTACGCACACACGTGTTTCAAGGCGAAGCGTAACGCGAGAGGAAAGGGTGGCATTTTAGCAGCGTTACTGCAAAGTCAGACAGGGAGAGCAAACTGAACGGCAAATAACGTTAGAAACGTAGAATTTGCGGATAATTTATTGCTCGATGTTAAATATTGGCGCAACAAACAGAACGTGTAATACGTAATAAGCGAGAACGATATGAGAACTATAATCAGATTCGCGTCGATTCTACTTAATGATAACCGGGATCAAGTTGTTTGAAGATTGGTTTAAGTTACGTTAAGCTAATGAACCGTGGTGTTTGTCATTTTAGATTAAGAAACTACTAGAAATTAAAATCATACACTTGGCTTGATTCTCTTTTTCCTTTCTAATATCTACGTATTTTATAAATTTCCAGAGTCATAATTATCTTCACGAATATATCATATGTACATCATCGTTCGTTATTTCCAGCAAGCATATAAATATAATTTTTATAATATCAATCACTGAAAAAGTTTTTACTTAGAACAATTTTATACAATTTTACAAAGTTACAATTACTCCTGCTTGATGATGATAAAATACGAAACATCTCATTGATCGTCTGTTGTCCATCAAATTTCAGTGATAATTGTTGTAACGCGTGTTAATGTTCCGACGGGAAAGTCGATTAAAAAAGTTCTGATTAGAAAAAGAACGAAACTGTATCGGGTTGTTGACTCGGGAAAATACAAGCAGTAGAAGTTGGGGTTTTTATGGCATCTTTTACGAGGTTAGAGTAGACCGAAGTTCTTCCCAACTTTTTACTTTATCACGGTGCACTACTAATATCATATAATAACTCATAAAACACGGTTAATACTGTATCTATCTGTACTAGTTTACTCCTGCAAGCTATCGTATATTGCTCGCTTTCGTATTTTTCTTTTCCTTCTTTTCTTAGGAACAACGATCTTTCATAGTAGCATAATAATGTATTTTTCTAAATATATGTTCCATTATTATCGAGTATTTATCAAGCAATCTAATTTTCTTTTCTAATTTTCAATAACTTAGATTAATACTTGAAACAATTGAAATAATAATTGAACGTCTTTGAGGAAGGTATCTATTTTACGGACGTTCGATATAAAAGGTATCGTAAGTCTTTGCATTGAGATTTGCGATAAAATAGGAAAGAAAGGAAGAGAGAAGGAATAAAAACCAGGAAATTAAAAAGTGTAGAAAATAATTCATAAAATGTTATTTATGAAATATTCAAGTACACCGAGCGAACATAGGCGTAAAAAGTAGAACAATATAAAATATGATTTAAACTATGTAATAAAGAAGGGAAAATTAAATAACTTCAGTTCGAAGATTTTTGAAGAATATCTTTCGAAAAATGTAAGAATTTTAATTATGTAGGTTGCACGAAAGTAATTTATTCGCAGGGAAACTTGATATTTTACGAAATCTACTTATGGTCTCGAGTTGTGATATAACATTTCGGCAATTATGCTTGTGAATTTAATACATTTCTGGAGAACGTTAGTCAGCTAAACGAGTTTGCTGTCGTTATCCTTTGCGATATATTAATTCTCTCGGTCATTAGCTCGATACATCTGTCAGATTAAACGGTCAAATTTTAATGCAAATTTCATATCGAAGTTGACGTTGTTCACGTACCGGTTGCGAAATTAATAATCTCGAGATTGACCTCGTTGATTTTGATAAAAGCCTTCATAAGTTGTAAATTTTATATCTTCTGAATTCGCTGCTTTGATCATATGAGATATTGATGATTATATTACCGGAATACTTGTACCTTATTTTCGTTAATTGTTTTACTTCAAAGCAACTGCAATGTTTATGACATTTCGTTTTAAAAACGTTTCTTCGTAATAATATTAAAAACGGAAAGAAATATCTTGTGCGTTAAAATTCGTTTAAAATACAAATTGTCGAAAGTCAAAAGGATATTAAATTTCTATCTTTTAAGAATTTTAAGCTTTGTTGTTCTTCGTAGAATGCATATTGCGTTTTTTTTTATTTTTATAATATTTAATTATTTGTCGAAACTACAATCGCTACGAATTTCCTAACGCTGATAAATCTTAAATTCAAACGCCTGTTGTATTTTAGCTGTAGAAACGATCCACTTGATCTGCATAGCTACTAAGTTTACTGTCACGTTTACATGTTCCTAGCTGAATTAATTGCTGCAAGCCAAGCGTGTAGCATATCGTTCTAGATTTACTAAAAAAATTACTAACGAAAAATCCATTCGTTCGGTTTCTATATTTAATTCAAGTATCAATCTCATATTCGTGTAACGTGAAACTTCGTATGTCGTATAAAACATGCTACATTATAAAGAATAAGCTAGTAAACTTGTAGAATCGTTCTTGACGGCACATAACACCGGAATCTTTGAAATTTTGTCAGTGATAAAAGGTATATTTGAAAGTATACTATATCGGTTTTCCATGTTGTAGCTTTTAATCAAATTTATTGGATCGTGTGCACCACATTGCGCTTTAATATCATTTGTTGCATCGAATTTTCGCTCCGTTGCATTCCGGATATCCGCTAAGACCAAAGAAGTTTTAACAGAGAGGGGCTATAAGATTTTCAAAAGGACTTTTGAAACGCGCCGTTCTCTGAAGAACCGTAGGCAGAGAGATGGCGAGAGAAAGAGAGAGAACGATGAGCAGCTTCCAGAAAAGCGCGCTTCAGCTTGTAATACACTTTTCCCCTCGCGTTTACAGCCGACGAATCGTTCTTCTTCTCTCCCTGTTCGCCTCTTTGTGTTGTTAGCTTCGCATGCTCTACACAATCTGCTATCGCTCGAAGGCACTATTTTTAATCAGGGATACAGATAAAAAGAGAAATTAACCGTCGATTTTGCCGATGGGCGTAACGACTTGTAGCGAATCTACATTCGGTTTCTAGTCGCCTGCTTTTAAGTCTGTGAGTCGCGTATAACCACAGGATTCGTTAAACTCCGGTCTTCTTGTTCGGACATGTCGCGAATGCACACTGCATACAGACCGATAAGAAAAGAGATCGCTAGGTTTGTCGCAGTTTTACAACTACGATAGGTTCTTTGTTTCGGCCGCAATTCGTTTCGCGACTCTAAAATAAATCAGGCAATTTTACTTGTTCTTTTTGAAAATCATACAATCGTTTTTATCTCGTTCTTGTTTCTGACGCAGAATTTATCCCGGGGCGGTTGTAGAAACGGTATTTTTTACACAATGGTTTATCGTTATAACAACTGTATAGTGGTTCTTACAGTCCTCTTAATAAAACACTGTAACTCAAGTCGTTGTTTTTACTTATGCACATAAATCCTTCGCGAATTGTTGTTATTAATTGAGTAAAAAAAAATTGTTGTTATTAATTGAGCTAATTCATTTATATGTATAAAGTAATCGGACGATTTTTAAGAGAAAAAAAACACAATTAAGATAATGGAGCGCGGTTAAAAGTTAATCACATACTGTAGTTTCTTCGAGGTACTTTGTCTAAAAACATAGCAAGCATACTATGTCTATAGAGAAAGTTAGAGTCGATTGAAATAGTAACTGGAATCGATACTGAAAAGACATGTTATCCAAGAACGTTTTATCTTGATCCAATCTTATACGTCGTTTTTCTAATCAACGCCCAGTTTATTCGTTCAATATAATATAATAAGGTAAGACAATTTTTCTCGAATTTTGAGAACGAAGAAACGTTCCATCAGCTTTACGTCAAATTAGATTGAGGTTAGGTTCGCGGAAGCATCGTAGATCCAGCATAGACGTCTATATATATATATATATATATATATATATATACTATATATGTATCTTTATAGCAGACTATATGGTTAAACAAGGAAATAATGAAAAAGCAATATCTGAACCGGTTTGGTATTTTATGGGAAAACGAACTTGCCTATTTTTATCGATATATAAATTGAGCGTAAACTTTGTAGCAAATAAATCGCAACGGTAAGATAACTTCTTTATGCAACCGTAGAGCGCGCGACAACGACTAAGGCTAAAACGCTGGAAGAAGCATTGTAAAGGGGCGCGGGAAGGAGGCGTAGCATCGTGGCGCCCAGCGTCTTAATAATGGCACGTCGTGGAAACGCGTCGTCATGCCGGCAAGGGCGGAGAATGAGAGAGCAAAAGAAGAAGACGAAAAGTGGCATGAACTCGTGATTTATCTGCTCGCATATCCCTCTCTCTTTCTCCTGATCTCGCCAGCAAATAGCACCGGTGTCTCCTTAGGACCTCGTTAAGTGACATTTTAGAGGAAAGGCAGATAAGAGCGTACGTACGTGCTTTGATGCATGTTTCGCGGCTATTACAGTCAGTTAAAATAGCTTCTGAGTAGGCCTCCTAAAAATAAAGATACTTAGCCCGATTTTTCTTGCATAAATCAACGCCAATCAACTCGTTTCGCTTATTTAATTGTGCCGTCAATCTGAAAAATGAAACAATTCGTTCGATGTAACGTTCATTATCTCTTGAATATTATTTTCATTGTAGTTGCGCGTGTTTACGTTTCATTGGTCGATGATAGAACGACAGTAGGGAAAGTCGGTACAAGCGACCGATATAAAGCTCGGTGGTTGCTAGCGGAACGTAATTACGGGAACGTAGCAATCGACATTTTAGAGAAAATCGAGATAAGGTAAAGAGAGAAAGAGAGAGAGAGTGAGAAAGTGTGTGTGTGTGTGTGTGCACGTGTACGATGCATGCTTTGCACTTATTACACTGGATTATACCTTCGTAAACGAAGGGGTAAACGGATAAAGGTATTTACGGCAACTTTTTCATTATAGGCCAATACACGACAAAAACCAACTGTTTGCGGTGGGGCGGGAGGGAATCGACGCGAACCAGTTCCTTTGCCTTTCTTATCTCATGTCAAACGATACTTTCAACGGTTCGCTCGTGATCTATACTCTTTTTTTGGCGAAAAGGTCGTGGATTCAAAATAATCGTTTATCGCGGTGCTTTGGTGTCCGTTTACAATTCGACAGCGACATTAACGCTATCGATACAAAAAATGAAAATGTCTCTCCTTACATCGTTGGCAAACCTGTCGCTCTACGTGTGTCAATAATCCGAATTTGTATTAAAGACAGTCTTCGATGAAGTTTGAGTGCAGTTGAAGGAACGAGAGACGGAAAGAAAAGGGATGGGAATGGTGTCGAGCGCTGGATGTGTAGGATATCGCGTTACACAATTACCGCGCGGAAGGCAAACTTGTCGGCATGTGAGAAGAGAAGCGATCGCACGTGAACCGATATCCGCGAGAGTAGCGAGAATGGACCGATCGAAGGGACAGAATGGAACGTCTGATTCTCACGTGAGCGTCAAAGTGTCACGTATCGGTCGTTTGCTCGAGTGCTTGGTGAAGTCCTGGTGTAATCAATCGAGGTCGGTTCTCTGTCTTGACACGAAAGTCTTATCGAAGGACTTGGTCGGGGCGAAGACGTCGTCGGTGTCTCCTTTCCACGACATCGATACCCTATCATCCCTTGGCCGTCCTAAAACATCTATCGTGCACGCACAAGATTCGCGACTCTTATGAGAAAACTCGAGCGCTTTAGTCTATGGGGAATTCGATCCTGTCTTCCGAACGCGAAACTCGTCAATTTTATTTCCGCCGCACTAACGTCCTTCGGCTCTTGTCCATTGGCTCAGACAAATCGAGCCTGAGGGCTGGAAATTTCGTAAAATTGATTAATTAAGCCAGTAAGGGTGCGAATAGTGAAAGAACGCGGGAACAGAGAAGGGAGGAGGGAGGGAGGAGAAGAAAAATTGAGTGATAGAATAGTAAAGAAATTATTGAATGAGAAACGATTGAAAAGAGTTCTCTGGGAAAAGTGGAATTATATTCGACGGTGGGATAATATCGCGGTAGATCCGCACGCGAAGAATGAGAACCGGTTCAAAATTTAGATGAAGTTTAATCTGATCGATTCTGTCGCTGCTTCTGTCTCGTGGATTTTAACTTGCACATCATTGTGAACCGAGCTTTCAGACTTTCTTTTTCTCGTTGCGAACTCTTATTTTTATATTTTGGATAGACTTTGATGTAGAAATGTAAACTTTCAAATATTCATATATTCTCGGTACTACATTGAAAATTAACACAGTGGAAGCAGATCTGACGATTTTAAAAATGTTTCAAACGAAATCTATTCACTGGAAAATGTTCGACAGTTGCAGCAATCGGGTGAAACGCGAAGGCAGCACGTCGCTTCGTAGAAATGAAACGCGTGATCTGTGTAGAAATAAACTAGTAATTCAAATTTAAAAAATGGAAAGATCCGTATCGAAAAATCCATAGATTGGAGATATTGGCTGGCGAGTAAGTCATGTATCAGGGACTCGCTCCTCTCTTGATATTGTATATCCTCGAAGGAAAAGGTGAAGTTCTATTTCATCCCAACAGCGACTTCCTATTGTCGAAGAATTCCGTAGCCACTTTACTCGCCAGTTATTCCGCTGAATCGCAAAATTCGCAGTTCGCGGATCTTTTTTTATGAAAAGCCCAATCTTCGCGGTTAAAGACGAACCTCTATAATAACTTCGTTATAATAAATCGATACATTTCTCTCTTCTTAAATATAATATATAATACAAATCTAATATAAATAAAATATAATAAAACGGGAGTTGGATATTTAGAGAGAAGCACGCTAATTATCAAGTTAAGTAACCGAGGTTTATTGCGTACTCCGATTCGAAGTATCCGAAACAGTCTGTTCGCAGCGAACGGAGCGAAATGTTTGAAATTCCATCGGCGACAGGGATAGACGGAATTCTCAAAATCGTGGATGACTCGGTATCGTTTTTGTCGAAGTTTATCGGAAATATTTTCTCCCCTATTCGAAGAATGGAGAGCGTATCCTTTCGTCCGCTTGCAGACTACATCCGAAAGCCACAGAGCATCAGGTACTGATCCGAGCTGTCGTTTGACGCTTTATCGGAAGCCTAATTCTCACGTCCAGCTGAAGAAAAATTCGAGTAGCCGACTTTATTCAGGTCACGTGGCCTGATATGGCTTCCGAATGCGAGCCCGTACCTTTGGTCCATCTTCTTTCAACTCCTTTTCCTTCTATTTCCCCTTTCTTTCATCGTTTCCGTCGAGTCCTTTGCTAGAAGGAGTCGAGTTCCTCCTGAAGCTATGGGGCCACGTTTCTCCCTCTACTTTTTAGCTGCTTCCTTCCTCTGTTCGTAGGTTGAGTACTCTGGAGTTGGTCCAACGTTTCTTCCTACCTGGCCAGGCTTCCTTTTCTGAAATTCACCTCTTGTTCATCGAAAGACGAGTCCTATGCACCCCTCTAAGTGGCCACTCTGAAATCATCAATTTCATAGGACCTGCCGAACCACGGTTGACGCTTTCTCTTTTTCATTTTGTTTTTCTCAGTAACATTCCATTTAACCGTCCAACTCATTCCCTTCGAAACGGTCTTTTTCTCATTTGGATCTTCTACGTCGATTCTCCGTTATTGCTCCTCTTTTCTTCCCCTCGTTCAAGATTCTTGGACTTTCTTCTTCCATATTTGTTCCATGCTGTCATTTCCCGGGGTAATTCGCCCACGCTATTCCTCGCCCGCGGATAAAACTTCATCGATGTTCATTTTCGTATGTCTTCTGATCGAAAGTTTTTGACATCCTCGCCGGTTGCCCGGGGAATATCTCATGCGTTTTATACAGAGTTTTCAGACGATCCAGTTACTCGAAGATCCTCTTCCCACTTGTTCTCCGGCTCGATGATGAATTTTTAGCGCTGTTTGCCATTCGCTCATCTTCTTCTAAATTCGTCCCACGGAATCTTCGTCCGAGACTTCGACAGGCTACAGTATTTTCTCATAACCAGCCTCTCCGCGTAACTCAGTTACCAGGAAAGCGCGCGACGCAACATCTAACCTAATGTTTCTTCGAATGTTCTCTCTCTGATATTTCCTTAGATCGCTGATTGATTTTTGCATCGCATTGAATTTAAACAGAAATTCACCTGTTCGATACGAGAAGGATTTTTAAAAGTTCTTGCAGCAATTCTTTCGTTGGAACACGGTGCACGGTTTCATTAGCTCGCTATACGATACGTAGTTTTAAAACAGCACCGTTAGATTTCCTCTGATTATTCATATCTCGTTTCGTTACATTGTTTCCGCTTTACCGCGTTCCCGCTCCTCGAGTCACCCTTTTAGGTTAGTCTTTTGCCTTGTTTACTCAACGCTCCTCTTTTATGCGGTTATGAGCTTCAACTTATTTTTCCCTGTTACTTCTGTTGCATGCCTCCTCTCTTGAGAGAAGGAGCATCCAGGAAACTTGTAGCGACGTCTCTTACCGCGACTACGCGATCTTCCGTTTCGGAATTACAGCTTCGTTTCAACTCCACTCTCCCGCGTTTTACATATTCCCTCGACTTCCATTCTCTTTCAGTTTCTTTTGCCTCAATTCGATATCGTTACTCCATGCGATCCAAGGGTAGGGAATTGTTTAGTTTAAAAGGACCTAACCCGTGTTGGGTGTACGAGTTCAACGAACTATTCGGCATACGGGTATGTATATCACAAGTTGTTGTTATTTTAGTGTTACGACGTTTCTACGCGCAATGTTCTAACCTCTTTTTCGGTTTTCCCCGCAAATCGCGCGTGCTGTGCACCGCGGTACTCCTTTCTCAGTTTCTCCAAGTTTTCCACACACTGGTATTATGTTACCCTGCAGGCTTCTAGTTAAAACGTGAGATTTTTTACGATTATTCTTTCTTCTCTTATTTCCTAGAAATCTAGTATCTACGAAAACATAGATCCGGAGATCTTTTTCACGTATGTCTAGCGAGTTTAATTTATTCATACGAGCAGACAGGAATACATATTTGAAGATATGAGTATTAGGTTGTCCGAAAAGTTTCTTTCGTTCCATACAGTGATAATAGATGAACAACAATTTCTGTCTTTTATTATTTTATTGAATTAGGTATCATCCATTTCGCTATATTTCTATCTATTATGTTCGTGCGCAATTCAATAAACTAATGTAAAACAAAAAACATTGTGCGTCTATTATTTTCTTATAAAACGAAAGAAACCTGATTTTTTTCGAACAACCTGATATATCGATTATATATGTATGTAATAATTTAAACATAGGAATCTTGTATTAATCTGTTGCTGTGAAAAGGGAAGTAAAGTTTCTTGCTTCGCTATGTCCATATATAATTCTATAATTGACGATATCAATGATATAATGTTTTTATTTCATTTCGTACGTTATTACGAAACTCGTTTCAGTTTCTTGCAAATGTGTAAAACTACACATTGCCCTGAAAAACTAGTTTCTTTTTTTCAATTATTAATTTTATCGTAGAAATATCATTTTGTTTTTCTAGTTGTTTCTTTCTTTTAATTATTAATTTTATCGTAGAAATATCATTTTGTTTTTCTAGTTGTTTCTTTCTTTTAATTATTAATTTTATCGTAGAAATATCATTTTGTTTTTCTAGTTGTTTCTTAATCAATGTATATTATTACGCATCTATTAATTCCTGATATTTTTGATAAGAATCTTACTCCGTGATCCGTTTTTGCTTTTCTGCATTCGTTATTTTAATGCAACGAGCATTCGTCCCGCCACATTCTGCACCCCTTTTCCTCGATTCGTAACTCGACTCTCCATCCTTCCCTCTTTCAATATTTGACACTGAAACCGTCCATTGGTTCGACCTTTTCTCGTCTCTCGTTTGCTACCTGATCTCATATTCCCGAGGGAGTTGTCAATCAACATCCCCGCCACTCTTGTGGCTCGTATATCAGCAACCAGAAGCATGTAACGATGTACCGTAATTATTGTCCCGTATGCAGGACCATTGTTCGATTCTTCCTTCACGAATCTGACGAATTAATTTTTCCTATCTGGTTTTTCATCTCACAGATATCTCTGACACCTCTAGTTAGGTATTTGAAGCTCTTTAGATATTTTCCATACTATACAATACGCGAATTAAATCGAACTGCAGGAAACAAATAGCAGCGTATATCGTGGACACGGTAAACGCAACTCTTTTTCATCGTTTCGATGTCAAAACCGTAAAGGATAGTTGGAAAGAAAATTTCAGGCTATACTTTGTCAAGGTATTCTTGGCATTGTGTTGTCTCATAAGGAACGCCATTATCGTGTTTGCTTAAGATAATCGCTGAATCGAATTAACACAAAGCCGAAATGGGCTTAGATCTGAGGCGAGATCTCGTTTAGTTTAACGATAGATTCATAAGCTACTCTATATATATATATATATGAGTTATTGTTTTCTGCTTTACAGTTATCTCAACTCGATAGGTATCGTCTGTGAGAAAATGGGAAGCCATTAGATGCCGTAACGACCTTCCGATATCGACTATTAATAAGGAGAAAATTAAGCACGATTTAAGCACAATGTAGAATTGTACAGCAGTTAATAGGCGTATAGGATGAAAGCGTTGCAGAAAGTGGAATAGAGTATAGAGAACTCGCCGATTGGAAAATCAAAGGAACGTATTGAATGGTAGAGACGCGAGATGAATTGGAAAACAGTATATGAATGAGAGTGGACGGTGTATCGTTGTTACGGTGTCTCGAATCTTTTCCCGAGGTTCCGGACCGAGTTGTTGATCGAATAAATCCGTTTTCCATCATATGGCGCCTATGTACTGCGGTGCTTGGATTCCCGGTTTCTATCTTACAGGTCATCCGTGCTTCCATTCTTGCACTGTATTGCCTTCTATTTCATTCGCTGTATAAGGCGAACCCCGGTACAACGACGATCGTTCCACTTCCGTTTCCCTGATTTTCATTTTCAATCTTGGTTTTTTACAATTCAAAACCGTTGGCCTGGACGACAGGCAATAACTTACGATTCTCGAGCCAACCGATCGGCCTTTATTCGGATCTATTTTCAATCTTGAAATCCTGCCGAAGTAGTTGTCCGACGAACAACTTGCTGCTTTCCGGATGTATTTACCGAGGCTATCAGATCAGGCATGTTGATATACGAACAGAAGGATAAACGTACGATACAGACCTAGATTCTCGTGTGTACAAGTATCAAAGCTAATACCCAAGTTGCAGTTGCAACTTTCAAGGGAATATGTAAACCGATGGCCGTAATCGCCTCGTTTGCCACTGTTTTCCATCTAATCTTTACCTGTTTCATATTTATTGTTCCATGCAGAAGAACTGCCCGCGAGCAATCTATTCTTTTAGCCGTGATTGGAAAATATGTGTACATATTTACGTAACATGAAAGTTTAACATTTTGTACGAATTGGAAATTTGATAAAAAATGACAAAGAAGCTTTTACTACGATGTTTCCATCAAATATATCAAAATATAATTACCATTTCTAGCTGTTGTTCCACCTTTTGTCATACGATTTTCTGTTTAAAATTTCAAATAAATACAGTAGCTGTGGAAAGTTTATTTCGCTTTAAATCATACGTTAATACGGATGATTCGTCCGATAAAAATTTAGTAACGTTATATTTTGTAAGCTTACGGTACTCTCTTCTATTATACTCGTTCGATAAATCTTCGTTTCACCAACGTCTGCACTTATATCTCTGTATGCGTGTTTATTGTAATCCACGTTAACATTCTCATAGTGTACTTTTCATATTCCACAATTTTGCACAATTCTCTTATCGAATGACAACCACGTAACGTTAAAAAATATAATTTCCATACTTCGTATTTCGTGGATTTATCGAACGCTATAATAAGATGGCGCGACACAGCGCGCACTAATCGCCTTTATTCTTTGAAATCGCAGCTCAGAAGCTGAATGTCAATATTCCGACTCTATTACTCTATCCCCTTCTTCCTTTTGTTCCATTCTCTTCTATTCTTATCACCCGTTCCTGTGGGAGCCACCGAGAGAATAGGAAAGCGTCGTGTGGCGAAGGTTACGTACACACTTTTCATTGTCCTGGCGTATCAACGCACATCAATGGAGTTCTTCTAATATTTTTCTCTCATTTCCTTGCTCCAATGTCGACAATCCTATCGAATATTCGTTTGAAGTTAACCAGTTTCCATTGTTCCAATTCTTGGTTCAAAGGAACCCATGTAAGCGTTCTCTCTCTCTCTCTCTCTTTTCTCGCGTGTATCCTTCCCTTCCCCTCCCACGCTTGTTCCAACTTGTACCATAGTCTTCCTGAGGGAGTTGTCGGGACGAATACTGCTCGTGCTCCCTTCTTCGCCCGATGTATACGTACATGAATGGTGCAGCGAAGATTTTTCATACCGTCATGCCGCATTTCCAGAGATACAACCGAAGAATATTGCTTTCTTTCATGTTGCACCGGAACGCGCAACTATTCCGACGTCTACTTTAATTTTTTCTTTATTTTCAAACACGCTGGTTATCTTCTCTCTCGAATTAAAAATCATCGTGATAACCATTTTACCTTTGGTATCTACTATACGTCTTTTTCTTTGAACGAGGTTAAATCTACTGCAACATGTTCGTTCGAGATAAGAATTCGCAATTGGAGTTAACCCGATAGCAAGTAATTGCGATTAATATTTAGAAGAAAGAAAATTTGTTCCTGCAAACTGCAAACGTAACACGATAGTTCGCTTGTTGCTCGATATTATATGTTAATAGGATTGATTTGAAAAGTTGCCCGCGCTTCGTTACCTCGGCATTGTTCGCGCAAAATTGCCGCACTGAGTTTTAATTCGCCGCTTTTATTTTTATTCCGCGCGGTTGCCGTACGTCTTGCAGCGAGTTCCTTGCTCCCTTGCATTCCTGTGGGAATTATCGTGCGAACACCACACCTCTTTCTCGTTCGCGTGAAATGTAGACGCGAAATTCTCCCTTAGCGGTTGTTCTCCGGCGCTCATTGTTGCTCCGCACTTACAGACCCAGCCTTTTCGCTCGCTGAATTTTACTTTCTTTAATTTTGTATTAAAAACTTCATCAAATATTCGTGGTTTCATATTTTATTCACTTCTCTCCGCGTTCCATGCTTTTTCTCCCCCTTAATGCCTTAACTCTCCCTTAATCTTGGTCCGCACTGCCGCGGCAATGTTCTTGCTTTTCACGCGGAAAATACACGTACACCGGCCTGTCTTTATCGATTCTGTACCTTTTATTTTAATATGCAGGACAAATCAAGTAACTGGAAGTAGATGCACTCTGTGTTCGTTTCAAAGCCGGTAAAGCTGGTGCTGGAAAATCGAGTGCTGCACTATCCCCCACTCTTTTCATCCTTTCATCGCGATCTCGTTCGTGTTTCCAGTGAAATTGTGTTTTTGTTTCTCGTACAGAAATTTCATCGAAACGAGTACTTCTCCTCAAATCCTCTTCTGAAAAGGACAGGCACGCAGAGACAAAAGCGACGACGAAATTCGTTGATCTTCTATCGGTCGTGTCTTCTACATGCAACTCCTTAAGTAACGTTATTAATACCAAATTTGAGGTGTTTGTTAGCTTTTTTTAACCATATCGAATCCGATATACTTCCCAAAATGCACATTTCTCGAACGAAGAGAGAAGAAAACTGAAAGATGTCTTAAAATATACAACTGTTGAGCAAGTTGCTCCGAAGGTTTTGCTACTTTTTGCAGAGAGAACGCGTATGACTTTCGTGTAAAGAAAGGTGGAATTGCAGGTTGCTGGTGTGTCGTTACTCTTATGAAAGATCGAGGCCACGAAAACACAAAACCTTGTTATATTGTTCAGCTTTTTGTGGCAATTACGTGACTCGTTTCGTATACAGGGATGTGCGATTACCTCTGTTTCCAGCGACATTAAAAATTCGACTAAATATCGTCCGCTCGCGATTTTCCTCTATTCTTCTTTTCAATCTCTCCGGCTCGCTGTTCTTATCTTCTCGTTAGTAGAAGACCCTCGTATTCTCGGGGGAAGCTGCGAGAAAACCGCCTTCACTACCTTCATAAAACACATACAAAGACAGAATACCTTTCGTTATTGTAGCTGCGATGAATTCTATTGTTACATTCGTACGTTTTCAATTTTTTATCGGCGACAATACGGATGCCGCGGAACGTTTTTCCATCGATTCGCAATTGCATCCAGATTCCCCATTTCCTCAATTAATATTTTCTCCGTCCTTCTCGTCCTTCCTTTCCCTTTGTTCGATACCTACGCCGCGCCAACTTCCGCTCAAGATTTACATCCTCTTTGTTATCACGAGACAGCGGTTCGTGATTTCAGGGTTTTTAAATGGTCGAGAAATGTGCTTGAAAAAAAGACATACATCGCTAAAAATTAGAGAAGTTCCGGATAGAGAATCGTTGTCTTTCTTATTTAGGTGTTTAAAGATTTCTATGCACCGAGTAATTGTCCGAATTTAACAGCTAACTACTGTTTTATCTGCTTTATACCATCGTTAATAATCCCCATTTAGCGGAGAAGTTTGAAATTGCAGAGAAAATTGTCTGCATTTCTGTTTGACTAATCGTTTAAAAATATTGAAACGTAACGAAAGTAGGGAAAAGCTTTCCGTTTCCTGATGCGAGTATATGTTTCATCGGTATGCGATTGAAAGCGATCGTTTTTTAAAAGACAGACTGGACATTTCAAGCTTTATAAACAGAACCCATTTGCGATTCGTACGCGTATGCACGTTAATGTGTGAAAATACATTTCAGAATGTTGCGTGCACGCGTATTCGAGCTTAATTTAAACAAGCTACATTATATTCGAGAGAGTTGCATTCGACGGATAGAGGTGCAAATCAAATTTAAACAAATATCGAGATTTTAAAAGCAGCGCAGGTGTACGCAAAAATTCTCACTTGCTATCTGGTTGTTTGTTTTCGCCGCAGAGAAAATCTTTTACGCAGATCCAAATAGCAACGTCTTTTTCCTTATGACTTCTTCCTACGCGTAAATTAGGCGCTTTCAAAATTCCGTCCAGATGTTAACTTCTTAGGTATGATGCGCCACTATAGTGGCTTTCGCGGGTGTCATCTTATATTACGCCGCGCCACTATGGTGGCTCACTCTACTACTCATTCGCTCACCGTTTCAACTAAACGATATTTTTCATTCGTCTTGCTTCATATTTTTCTTGTCCTCGCAACGTTTTATAACAGTGTTAACAATATACAGACAGAATATATAGTCTTTGTTTTTGATACGTCAGTGTCGGATATCAATTGTTGCTTTCCGTTAACACTTTGACTGCCACGTTGATCATATGTGACCGGAGGGCATGTCGACGCAGGGCATTTTGAATATAACCGATAAATAGAAAATACTTTGAAATAAAAAGTGCCCTATTGAACAATTAAACATCTTTGTTAGAATATCAATAAAAAAAGTATGAGAAGAAATCTTGCATCTAACGGTGCACTGTGTTTGCATTCGTATAATCTACGAATATTATTATAAACAAACCTTAGAAAATAATCGTAAATGTTGCTTTATAATCATATAATTGAAGTTAGAAGTGTGCACATACTTTACCATTATATATAGAATGAACAAATACTGTTTACTAATATCTTCTATACGTTTCAACAATATATTCTGTACGTTTTGTTTACGAGGAAATGACAAATGCCAATAGATTGTTGAAATAAACGAAGCCTTGTTATAATATGTCGCTATCAACTGTTAGCAATAATATAAACGGTCCATTGGGGAAGAATCTTGTCTTACATCATCAATTTATTATTATTTTGCCATTATGTGCTCTGAATAATAAAAATACTTTCTGGTGGTCCTGAGCGAAACATGTGATTTCCGCGTAGCAGTCAAAATGTTAAAATAAATGTACTATCATTAGATGCTCTTTTTAACATGCCGATCCCTGTCCTTATAATTTTTTAGAATCTTCAAGCCGAAAATGTCGCTACAAAATAGAAAACAAAGAGCAATTTGAAAAACACTATCGTGTTATGAGTGTGAAAATTATGACGACGTGTATGTGTCGTACCGTGTTAATATATCACGCTGAATTGTATTATTAATTGTTAAAGCAAATTATTAAAGTTCAAGTATATGCATGATATCTTTAAGAAGGATTATAATTTGATTATCAAAAACTTCATTTCAATGTGCTTGCGTAAAGAACAGTATTATCCGTCACACATTGCAGTGCTGTATCGTTTACGCGTAATTCGCGTGAAACTCTGCCGTACAGAGAAACAGCCCCGCACAAAATTCAACCGTAACTAAGAGATTAATCCAATGGAATGAAAGTACTTGTGCGTTCCTAACTATTAGACCCGCTAAATTCTCAAACTCCGTTTTGCCATCGAGTTATCCTGCCTCGCCTCTAATAGCCTCGTATCGGGTGTTTCACGCGATCCGTCAATAACGTGGTTACCGATCAAGATATAAAATGCAAATTGGAAATAAACAGCATCATGACCACCTACTCTACGCTACGATGATATCGGTTGAGAGCGCGAAGAACGTAACCGTGACCAAACCTCTTTTCCATTAATTATTATCAGCTTGACAAGCAAAACCTTTCACTCGTTGGAAACAAAGTACAGCGATTCGCTCGTTTACAATGCCATTCACAATTTCCTTTATTATCCAACCTGTATCGAATTTTCTATCGGCTGCAGAGAAAAGCACCGAGGTCGTATTCGAATTATTCTGTTTCGAATTACGCGCGGCGAGAGACGATCCCCCTCGCAGGCTGTGTATGGAGAAGGATAGGTTCTCCGCTTGCACAGGATCTATGGGTTATTGTCGCAACGTATCTATCCGCGTTACGCTTGAATCCATGTGTTGCCGCAGTTGGTGTCCAGTTTCGTTGCTGCACATCCCGCCACATAGGTGCAACTGTGAGTGACCTCCCCACGCAATTGCATGCAAGTTATATGGCTAATGCGAAATGGCAAGTGGTAGGACCTCGTCGAAACTCCACCATAGACGCTTGCTCGTAATTATAAACAGACGCTCGTACGAGTAGAAATTATCGACCGGAGATGGCCTGTTGACTTTTACCGGGACGGAGGCTGTAGGATGTATACGATGGCTTAAGAGCTTATTTTCCGGTAGCATTTTCCGAGGCTTGCGATATTTTCGAGTTCGGACTTGTTCACGTACCATACATGTTTTTCATTTCGTTATTTAAACACGACACGCGACTCGATAAAGTTTGGCATTCGTAAATTTTGCCCTTTGCGCGCCTTTTTTCTCCTTCCGTCGAGAACCTTGGCTTTTATTGAAACACATTTTCGCTACGAAAACAAAGTCTCAGACAAACAGAGTGCACGCAGCTACGTACGCGATTAATTTGTAGAAATTGAAACCTGAAGCTTTTCAAATTCCAGATGTCGACTGGTTTGCTTATTCTGTTCGAACTGTGTTTGCCGAAGCGATACGCGGCTTCGTTGCGTGATTACAGAAACTTCTCTAAGGAAATATGTTTCTAGCAATTGTCTCTTTCATATTATTTGTCTAGCTTCTAAGCAGATTTCTTCAATTTGTGAAAAACAGCTTGAATTTCGTCGAACGACAGCCACCGATATCTTTTAGCAGAATTGCGGATAATAAAGTGATTTAAAGGATTGTCAGCGTTCAACTTGTGACAATCGGGACAGTTCTTTGCTCGATTCGTTAGGTGCCAGCCAGTTTTTCTATTTTTGGTAACTCGTGTAACGTGTTTCGATGCGGTACAAGGATACAATATGTAGAAAAACTAGCAATCCGCGCTGCTTGTTCCATAGAAAATGCACAATGGTACCTGTATAGCAAATGCTGAAGCAAGTTGGAAAATCTACATTTATGCAACACAACGCTAGACGTTAATACCACGCAGCGTGTTTCGAAGCTGATTTGGCGATATTTAAATTTGGTTAATTAATAAATTCATTTAATCAATTGATAAACCGAACGATAATTTCATTTCGTTCTAACATCATTCTATTGTTATATCTATCGTTATATTTCATCGTAGTATATTTCATACCTAGTACTTATTTAAACAATATTAAAAAAGTGTTTTCTTTCAAGAACGATTTAACCTTTTATATTCTGTGATTTACGTCTAATTTTATTGTATATTAACTGAACAAAGTTCACTTTTTTTATCTTATCAACCCGTACTTATAATACGAAAGAACGCGAAATAAGATGAAACGAATCACGCACCTACTCTGTTACTTCACATACTCCAAGCCTAAGCTGTGCTTGGTTATGAATTGCTACAATGTGTCGGATGTTTTAGAAATTCTTTTAGAAATCTTCTCGCAAACGGTTAGCCGAGTATAACGCTCGTTGTTGCGGTGTAACGCTCCAACAACGATCGCGTGCGGTAATTGCCAGCAAATCGCCCATTGGAAAAGTTGAGGTTGCTCGTTCATTAGTAGAATATATCGCGACCGATTTTCAAAAGCTTCTCTAGAGGCAGCCGCATTCGCGGATCGCGAGACCGTTGTTTATTCTCTTTGTCGCCCGACCACGAATAGGACAAAGATTGACACAGATTAACAGAATATTTTACAATTTTGGTACCGCGGTAGTGAAATTCTCTTCAGCGAGATTATAATCTAGGCGTTTGCCAACGAATAGCCACGCGGAATATCAAGCACAGCAGCCAGCACTTGGCAACTTAATCAAGCCCCGAGCCTCTTCCTTTTCATCGTCGAATAGTTACCCTTTGTCGTATAATAAGTAGATTTAAGAGCAGCAAGACTATCCCTCGCGGTGTAACATTGCCTGATACGTGGTGCACGGTCGAAGGTTTTCAAATGATTTTATTAGCCGGCTGGTAATTGGCCCGATATGATTTCCTGGCCGCACCGTTCGCGTTTTATTATCATCGTATTTCCTCGTTTCAAAGGATACACTTTCGATTGCTCGCTCCCTGCGGCGTGCCGATTACCTGCGCCATTTCTGTGTAACATTGTGCTCTATTTTTATAGGCAGATTAAAAATCTCTCTTCGCGCGATGAATTCGCTAGTGAATTCTTTCCAATCAACCGTGTATTTTCTTTTTCGATATTGTTGAGAATTGTAGATCTTAGTTGTCGAAATAAATCTATATATACTCACGTTACATGTAGAATGATATTAAGATAGTTTTAGATTGATTGAACATGCGATGTACAAGATATTCGTAGATACACATCCTCAGCACTCTTTTTGTCTCACCATCTTATCACCATGCGTATGGAACATTAGCATTTTTCTGTTTTACGAGGCGCTGCACGACACCCACATACTCCCATACACACTCATACTCATATATCTGTATCAGTACTACGCGGCTAATTGTGTAACACACAAAATTACACATATCTCAATAGATATATTTTAGGGTTGCTCGAAAAGCGTCTTTCTTTTACAGATACGTCTTTTACAACGATGCATCTTTATACAAACATGAAACCTAATCTGTCAAACGTTGTGATCTTTATCTTGACAGAACAAAATGGATCATACGTAATTCGATAAAATAATATAAAACGAAAAATGTTATGCATCCATCGTTTCCTTATAAAACGAAAGAAACTTTTCGGACGACCTAATACCTTCGTTATCTTCAATAAGTTTATTACCATCATTGTTTCTTCCATTACATCGTCGCGTCATATCTGTCTTTTGTTTTTAGCGACAATGTTGTGTCGTTTCTTTTATCTTTCTCTTCTTCGTTTGCTTAACTCGTGCAATTTTAGAAATTACAGCCTATTGGGTGGCAACTAAGTGATTGCGGATTTGGACATTACCACCTAATGACAAAATTCGCAATCACTTAGTTGCCAACAAGCCAATATTTCACAAAGTCGCAGACCGTCTCCGTGGTGCAATTTGCTAAATATCATAGCGTTCTAATTTAATATTTTATCGAGCAAACGGATAATACCAGCTGACCATTGGACGTTGAATAGACAATGGGAAAAAGTTTTCAGGGCACTGAGGCGAGCACGATTCTAAGCAGACATTCGCCGGAACTGTGATGCGGGATATCGATCGCCATTATCGCGGACTTAATGAACCCCGAGGCCCACACCTTACTAGCTGAATATGACTGTTCTGTGCAATAAATAGACAAGTGGCACACTCGATTCGCGTCCAACTGTCGTCCTTCGAACAGTGCTTATAAGTTCGTGCTCGGTAATTTCGATATCGAGTGTCTCTATTGACAATCGGATAGTGCGCCGCAGATACGATCAAACATCCAACCAAGTTCGTGCAACAATCGTTGGCGACAACGATGTTCGTCAGACTGCTGTGAATATTACATCGATGCATCGGTTATTAATGCCGAGTCGGTTTTAAAAGACGACATTTCGCGTTATTAATTTAGGTTGGAAAGAGGAACACGGATCACCGTTAACGCGGATTTAACGAGTCCATTTGAAAGTTGCCGCTTTCTTATTCGTTATAAGCTCGTCTCGTTCGAAAAGTGGCTCTCCGTTCACTTTGTCTCGCGGTTTTCAGCTCTCGACGCTTGTTCGTTTCTTCTTTCGTATCGAGAGCCGATTGCCGATCGTCGTTCCACGAATTATATACCTAGCTCTTTAAGAAAGTTATCCTCGTTAATTTCAACTTTGTGCTCGTAAGTTGGATTCCGACAAGCAGCAGGAAATTCTCTAGTGATATTTTGGCATGCTTGCCAATGACTTTTCTTTCTTTCTTTTTTTTATCAATTCCTCTGATTAATTAACTATTTCAAACGGTCGAAGAATCCTTTTCAGCCAAGTCTGTCATGAGTCGTTACAAATGGACCGTTTCCATAGTCGTGTCCTGCCAAGTAATTAACTCGGAGCTCTGGTTCATCAAAGTTGTATAGACATCGGGCGGAAACTTTGATCGCGTAAATTCTCGTCGAAACCGCTACCGGGCCAACCAATTCTAACTGCAGAAAGCCACGTCTAACGTCGCTTTCCCGAGGCCTTACCATTCGTTTCGAGAAACATTTTCGCCGAGAGCGACGTGCAGGCTGTTAGAGGAAATCTTGAGAAAATTTCTCGGCACAGAGTCAAACGTTCGATGAAAATTATGATTAACGAAGAAATCGATATCGCAACGGGAGGTGCCTGGCTGACTTTGCCGCGGATACCAGAGTATACCAGGTCGCTGGGAAATATAAATTACCATTAGCTCGACTATAATAAATTAACTATCATTGCAGAAACTATGCGTTGAACGGCGGAGAAGGAGCGCGGAGGTCGGCCGACTAACTGCGTCTCTCTCGCGGTCAGCTGGATTAATTCCACGAGGTATGCCGGCGATTTGTATAGGAATGAGGGAAATCAGCGTTGGCGGTCACGGAGTGATCTCCAGGAAACGCCGCGCCGTGCCGCTACCTCGCCAGCTTTTGCTCGCGTGACTCGCTTTGAAACTATGTTCGATCTTAAACGATATTTACAACACAGTTCGAACAAAATATCGACCACACGAACCGTCGACTCCGAATGAATCCGAGTATATCAGGCTTTTCAACGCTCCAAGTCCAAATCTCATCGAATGCAGTCGGATCTCTAAGGTGTTAGGCTATCACGCCAGTCAAATTGACTGGTTTTACAATTTTAGTTTAAAATTCCTACTTCACATTATATCTGCTTCCGCAATGATGTAATGTAAATTTCGCAACGATAACTAAAGGAAGATTATAATGAATTCTATTTTGTCTTTTATATATTCAAACTGAAAATAATTTTGTATCAAGGCTATTTATACCAATACCAGTCAAAATGACTGGTAGTGGTCGAAGAGTAAAAGGGTCCTGTAATCTGTTTATCGAACGTCAATTAACCAGTTTCCCCGTTTTGTACAACATTCCACGCGTTTTTTAAATTTGTACTGCGTATCATTCGATAAGATGATATCAGTTATCAAGAAAATTCCGGATCGATCGCTAGATCGCTAGATGATAACACTAGAAATATCACAGCAGTCAAAATCACCGGTTGTGATTTTATAAATTGACAAATAAATTTTATAAATTTTATAAAATGACAATTTTATAAATGTGTCAACCCTCGTTTAGGGATCATGGTCGCAGATGGATTAATAATACCAAAAATGTACTACATAACATGGAATTGCTTCTGTAAGAAACTAATAAATCAATAAATATAAAAATATTCTATTATTACGTATTCTTTAGAGACCAGTCATTTTTACTGGTTTTGGTAGAAACAGCTTCGTGTTAACTATCGGTAGTTTTAGTGTTAACTAATTTATTTTGGTCTACTTGGCCAAGCCCGCGTGCCAGAAAACACGGTCATCTCGTGTTTTGGTATGACGATTTTACAATTTGCTTTTTGTTCGTGCGCTCGCACGTTTTTCGCGAACTTCCTCAACCTCGAGGTCGAATTTATGCCGCAGTAAGAACGGCGGAAATGTACTATTTTGGAAGAATTTGAATCGTTCGCGCTGTGACCGCGTTGGTCGGTATAAATAATTTCTAAAAACTATACCGTAGCCTACAGAATCGTAACGTCAAGGATAGCTACAGGAGTATGGAAATCAGCGTGTAAAAGTATCTGTTTAGAGAACTCGTTCGAGAGATCTCGTTCATTTTTCAAGGAAAACGCGAAATACGAGTGTTCATGAGCTGCGATGAGCTTTAACCTTGATTCGTTACGAACGTTAAAGTCAGGTTTGTTGCGAGCGTCGAAATCATCAGCCTCGAGTAAGATGCATCTAGTTTCTACGATTAAGTTGCAAACGAGGAGCAATGAGGTTTTACGATAACTTCGTAATTTGTTGCATATAGATATGATTTTCTTGCAAAGCGTATAATTTTAGACGATACTTGAGATGTCAGTGCGTAAAATGGTAGGGCATGATTCAAAATGAATATTACATGGAGCATTACGAAGACGATAATAGATAATAGAATTGAAATTTTCAAACTATTCGCGCTATTACGCTCGACTAAACCTTCCTTACTTCCTAAGCGTCGATAATAGTAAAGTAATTCCGTCTATTCAAATTGCACTGATTAACTAAGTAACCAAGTTAAAACTGATCGACCGCTTCATTAAGAAACTCGCAATTATGCTGAAATAATCGCTTAAATTTGATTGATATCTAAATGCGTATATCTGTAGTTGCCGGTTCAAGACAGGCGAACAGAAAATCGTATTTAGATCAGCGTAATACGTATTCAATTCTGTACCAACCGAAATAGACGTTAACCGCTACCATTCTGCGGAATATCGATCATCATTAGCGTGAACGCAGTCTCTTCTCTGCTGGTAGCTAAGCAGAAACTATCGGTGCGACTCTAAATTGATTCGAGATCAACCAACATAAAGAAAGTTAATTTATCTAGATTCCAACGGAATTTACGGTTAAATGAAATTTCTATTCCGGAAGACTGCAAACCTACCTACCTAAGTCTTGGAGTTTGTCGGATTCGCGAAAGTCGCCTGATTAATCGATAGAAAATAAATCACTCGTAGTTTCGAGGAATTATTAGCGTTGCACGATTAAATAAACCACGCTATTTCTACTTTTCAAGCTCGTGCAACGATTCTAACGATTAGGAGGAATGTCGATTGCCATTACCAAGAAATAGCTGCTGGCTCTTGACGATTATTCGCGAACCTTCTTATTGATATAATTACATACGTACAAGGTTGCGGAATAGTTCACACCAGCGTCGAGCTCTCGTTACGACCATAATTTCCGACGACGATGCCACAGGCACGGCCCATTCCAACGTAATTCCAAGTTGACAAATGGTTTTTGGTTTTTCGTATTTCACGCGAACGCTCGCGTTTGCTTTGGTCAACTTAATCCGGTTTATGCATTTCACTGACGTGTTTGCTGCGTGCTATTTCCCACGCGAACGTAGCGTGCTTGTTAATCGCTTTTAAATATTATTATTGTTCTACCGTTAACATTTCCATTTAATAATGTCGACGATTTATTAGCTGACTTTTTGATCCACGTAACATTTTCGTAATTTTGATGTTGCACGCTCGCTTTCGTCCTTTATCAATCTATTAAATTCATCGTTTTAACGGGCACGGGGTGGGGGCTGGTCTTTCATCTTTAATAAATTGCTACGGGATATATTAATATTATAAGAGGCTTGTTGCAAACATAAATTACAACATTGATAAATTCTCGCGTAATATCGTTCGCGATTATTTGATTCCACACGAACCAGGCAAAACATTTTATTTGTTTAACACTTGAACTACCACACCAGTTAAATTGACTGGTTTTACAAATTTATTTGAAAATTCCTACTTCATGTTATATTTTTTTTCACGATGATGTAATGACTTTCGCAACGATAACTAAAATTTTATTTTGTTTTTTATGTATTCAAACTGAAAATAATTTTGTATCAAAGCTACTTAAACCAATATCAGTGAAAATGACTGGTATTTGTTAAAGTGTAAGAGAGTCCTGCAATCTGTTTATCGAACCCCAATTAATCAGATTCCTGATTTTGTACAACTTCCCACACGTTTTTAAAATTTTTACTATGTATCGTTCGATACGATGATATCAGTTATCAGGAAAATTCCGGATCGATCGCTAAATCGCAACATTAGAAATACCACACCATTCAAAATGATTGGTTCTGCAATTTTATAAATGTGTCAACCCTCGTTTAGGGATCATGGTCCCAGATAGATTAACAGTACCAAAAATGTACTACATAACATGGAATTGCTGTAAGAAAGTAATAAATCAATAAATATAAAAATATTCTATTATTACGTATTTTTTAAAGACCAGTTATTTTGACTGATTTTGGTAGAAATAGTTTCGTGTTAGCTATCGATAGTCCAGTGTTAACGCTTATTTATAGATAATTTGGTAGCTATAAAGTTATAGAAATTATATATAGCTAGCGTAATTGTTTGGTAAATCTGAAGGTTAACTAGTCAAAGGATTGAACGAGAACGACAGTTCCGAAGAGACACACGATACAGTCTCCCCATTGTGTACTCGACATAGCGTTCTAAATGGACACCTCCCTCGACAGCGGTTCGCGATATAGGGCACTATTACCTCAAACTTGCTGAACCCTGAATTCTACCTCTTTATCAACGAACGAGAACCGCCACATCGCAATAAACACGCGAGGCTACAAATTGACTCTCTAGCCGAGTTTCCTTCCGAGCGCAACTATCAGGTTCCTGTCTGGTATGTAAGAATTCCTAATTTTAAATGACACAATTTCCCTCCAATACCGCATCATTCCAACTTTCCAACGATATTTGAATTTTTACAGACGTATTGTCTCTCGTAAGATCGTAACCTCATTTTCGTCGAATTAGAGTATTATGAAATTGAAAGTTGAAATTGCCGCAATTACGAAGTGCATATTTCCTTTTAAAGTCAAATGGAAACTATCGCGACGACAGCCTGTCAAATCATCAAATCTACGATTTCGTATTTTATTTTGTAGTATTAGGTTGTCCCGAAAGTTGCTTTCATTTTATAAGGAAATTTTTTGTTTTATTTATAAGTTTATTGAATTATGTACGATACATTTTGTTCTATTACTACAAAATGGGTCGTACGTAATTTTGTTCTATTACTATACAATGGATCATACATACATACAAAAAATATTGTGCATCTATTATTTCCTTATAAAACGAAAGGAACTTTTGGGACAACCTAACAGTTAGCCCTAGGTGTAACAAGCAGCTAGATATTTTCTATCAGAACGTCGAACAAAAGCAATGTAAAGAACGTTTGTAATTCTCCCGCTGCAGAGAACGTTACCGCCGCGCAAAACGGTTCAATTTATGACGCGATTCCAATGTATTCGAAATTGAGCGAAATTGGCTGCGTTTGTTCGTCGGCAAGTGCGTCGATTGAACGTACGCGTGACATCGCGATATCAGCGTAATGAAGTTAATCAGCGAACGATCTCTTTGCGAGCTGTACACGTGTAACGATCGATGAATCAGTCCCATTGAGAAGATTTTATAACGTCGTTCCGGCTGATTCTCTAAGTCGCCGGATGGAACACGCTGGCCTATAGACCACGTTGCGTTCTACGTTTGATTCTAAACAGGCGTCTCAAGCGTGTTTCGCAAGAATACCAAGCAGTTTTTCATCGTTGCACGTTCAACGCTCGCCAGTTTAACAATCTGGTCACGTAAAATAATCCTTCGAATAGCTATTAATGTACGCCATTTTCTGCAGTTCCGTATAAACAGATCCCTTGGAATTTGCTCCAACAGTATACACTCGATTCAGTCTCCAGTTTCTATATAATAACGATACGACGTGTTATATTTGAAATTGGCAATGTTGGGCGTCGAAGGGTACAGGAATGTTTTCTGCTCGCGAGAATCCTGAAACTCGTATACCTCGAATCGATATTACACAGTTTATTAGGAAATACCTATTTGAAAAGAAGAAATTTAGTCAGATTTTTCATGAAACTTTTCAACGCGATGCAAAGTCGATTTCTATTTGCACGTTTGATCCATGTGAAACTGTACTGACATTTTACGGTTGACGCGTTACTATTTACGTTTCTTGGAATTTTCAAGGCAAGTAAGTCTTCGAATCATCTTTTCAATTTGCGGCTCTAATGCTACTTTTCCAATTCGTTTATATCGAAGGCAAAGAAGATTTTATGTTTCCTCGTGAATTCAGGTTTGATGCGATAAAACGCCGCCCCGGAATGTCTCTTCGCATTCTCTGAATTCCCGCAACATAACGTTCTACGTTTATGTGTATCTGGAAAATTGCTTTGTTTCTCGGTCGTTAGTATTGGCCGACAGTCAAGAAAAGATCAAACACTTCGACCATAGCTGAACGTATCCTCGCATATAACGGGTGGCACGTGCAGTCACGTTCACCCGCGTGTGTATCTCTGGTTTCTATATTTTCTCGACGCATTTCAGGTTGTCACGTTGCCAAGAATTTGCAGAGCAACTTTGTCGGTAAATGAAATTCTAAACAAAGCCGTGAAATCTAGCATACAACTAGCCGCTGCTCTTTCGTGAAACGAAACAAGACGAAACGCGAGGTGAAAGTTGAAAAACTAATCCGATGCTTCGACTTACTAAAACTTTATCGGTGCCTCTTTAACCGGAATAATTTTTTATGTGTTTATAAGTAAATAATTAAATAAAAATATACTAACGGATGACTGCTAAAACGGTGGCCTTGTCGAGAAAAGATCTAGGTTTGAACTTTGATATAGCTCTTTACGCCGGAGACATAGTGATCCAGAGTCATGCGTTTGTCGCAATTCTTGTCTTCTTCGAGAACTTCGCGAAACGTACTATAGGATTTATTTGTTCAGAAATATTAGAAATTAGGGTTTCCAATGATTTCTATCCTAAATGATAAGTTTAGTAATAGATGGATTTATTTATCAGGTTGTCCGAAAAGTTTCCTTCGTTTTATGAGCAAATAATAGACGCACAACGTTTTTTGTTCTATATTATTTTGTCGAATTACGATCCATTTTGTTTTGTTGAAATAAACACCGCGACATTTCACAGACTTGGTTTCACGTTTGCATGAAGGTGCATTGTCGTAAAAAGCAAGACACTTTTCGGACAACCTAATACAATGGATTAAACAGGAAACGATGGTTATTTAACATGAACTAAATACAGTAATGTGCCATAACTAAGACAACTAAATAGATAATTCACAACTCACAACTAATACTTTACGACTCATAACAACTTGGCAACTCAACTCTCGACACACAGCTCGATTCTTAGTCAACGACTGCCGATTAATTCGTCTTTCTCCCTTTAGCATCCCTTTGTCTTTTCTCATACCCTCACCACGTACGTATTCTGTAATTGTCTGCGATTATGATCACGTACGCCTTTTTCCGCCTAACTATTCGACTGAAGGACCGACGACACATTCAAATTTCCCCACCCTTTCGGCCTGTCGGCACTTAGGCTTTCTCGCAACATTGTTTATAGTTCACCCGATATTTCTCAGGCTGTTTGTCCACGATACTAATTTCGATATTTCCAATATTTATACGATCCATCCCGCACTCGATAGCTCGATATTATGTCAAAAAGCACGCGCAAATTATTTCTTTGGCAATGGTTCGGAATGCTTGATGCCATCATGAAAATCGCTCGGAGAAGCCCGTGCAATCGTTGCCATAATTTCACATATTTACGAGACCGTGGACAAAAGCTGACCATTTGTGAAATTACGCGAATACGCGCGCAGGTACGTGTGTGTATAAGTTGAATATGACCTACATACATATATATATGTTAACTCCATAAATGACTGGAGTTACATCTGAATTTCCATACACTCTGTTTCCTGAAAAATTCTGGTTTGTCGTCGTAGCGCTTTTATTCAAGCTACGAATAAGTTTCTTTTTTCTGAATAACAGGCTACTCGTATTTTCTAACGATCCTCCATCTAATACTGCTGGTCGAGAAGAAAACGTTTATATTAGGTGATGGTTATAGGTAAAAAAAAACTACGCATCCGGGATACAAGTGATATCAAAATTTCATTAAGCATCAGTTTTTTGCGGGTGCAGACGAACAGTTTTCTATTTTTACGTCGGCAAATCTTTCAGTTCCCGGACGCATTACGTGTAAGCAGCGTATATTGCGCGCAAGTTGCTCTAATCGTACCGCGATTATCTTCCTGCCGTAAAGATCGTACAAACTTTTTCTTTTTTTTTTCTTGGACGGATCTCGTTATAGTCGTTCATTTGCTGAATGAGCCGTTTGATCGAGGATGATGTTCACTAGCGTTTCGAGCTGTAATATTTTTCCACGAGATTCCATGAATATCATCGGTCAGAGTCAGATTTTCCGAACATCGTCGACGATGACTCGTTCCGTTCTGTCTTCTTCCTCCTTTGGAATCCTTGAACGAGCGTATTCAGTCACAATGATCAAGCTGTTATTTCTACCAAGAAATAATAAATTAGCGCGCTATCTGGAAAATCCGAACAGTCGAATCTATTTTCACGAAGCATCATCGTTGACTCGTCTCGATCCAACATCGACATGCTTTAGCACGCTTCGTTATACTCTCGATCTATCATTCCACTTACGAACGGAAGCAAGATAATTGTATTATCATGACAATGGCGATTCAAGTTTTCTCACGCCGTACAACGATACGGACGATGCATTGTGCGAATGACAAACACGTGGCCGTCATACCGTAAGGGGACAATACGAGAAAGCACGATAATACCAATTATAAAATATCTCGTGTGTAATTACAACGGGAAATTCACCGACGGAGAAGTTCCTTTTTGATTCGCGTGTGGAAGTTTCGCGATATGCTACGCTCAGAGATGGGAACAGAAAGACAGAGAGAGAGAGAGAGAATGAGACAGACAGACAGACGGACGGATAGACAGGGAGAAAAAAAGAGAGAAAACTCTCGCGTAGAACCGAGTTTTTTCTCGAAGCACCATCGCCTCTTCCTCTAACCTTCATTTACGAACTGAAAAGAATTCGGCTGAAACGCAAAACAGCAGCTGGCCTGACGTATCGCGAAGGATGGCGGCCTTTGTTCGCTCGTTACATTCTTCTATAATTTACATTAGAGTCCGTTTACTAAGTACTTTCGGCTAAAGCAAGCTAATTAAGTCGCAGTACGTTAATTAACGTACAAGTTCCTCGATATCATCTATACCGGCTCGTGCGATCCTTCGTTTTTGCGATTGCCCGCCTCTAACGTGTCTTAAGCACGATACTTGGTCTTTTGTAGCTAGAATTCCCTACGGATTGAAAAATTAGTTTTTGTTCCTGCAATGATGCGAACATGGGCAGATTGCGAGTCGCGTACACGATGCCGCAAAAAGTCGCGGTTATTAATTTTCACTGCGGCTCCTCTTCCGTTCGGAATAACCGGACACTCGACCCATCGTCTCTTCCCTCCTGGTAAAATTGCGCGGATAGCTATCATTACGAACGCATATCCGAGTTCTTGCATCGTAATATCTTCCGCGTGTCTAGCAGCGCGTGTTGCCAATGGGTTGAAAGGTTTTCACTATACGGCACGTTCGATGGCTTCCACAGAGTCGTAGGGTGCTTAATATTCGCCTTTCTTTTTGTATTCGGTTGAATTTATACGAGGCTTAGTGGCAGGTGAATTATCCTGAAAATTTATACGTGTGGTTTATCAAAGTACCATGTATTGATAATTACGTGCATACGTATATGGTACTTTTTTCAAGTGTTTTAATTTCGGAAAATTATTAGAATTCCTCGAATATCAATATCGGCGCAATTTGTACGGTTATCATTCGAAACGGCGAGGGTTTTTAAAATCAGCGATTCTTATTAATTCTGGGCCGTGCAAAACCGCGATGCAGGTGACAGGGAAATCGGACCGCCTGCTGTGTGTGTCTATTAATGTGACCGACTGCATGTAGGTACTCCGTCATAGGTTCATGGCAGGTCAATCGCTATCGAGAACAAAGCAGCAGCAAGCCGGAAGTGGATAATCAACAGAAAGTACGAAAATTACGACAAGCCATTTGTTCGAACTCGCTTTTTTATTTTTCGCTGTACCACGGGCATACATGTGCGTGTATTGCGTCTACATTTTCTATAGAGATGGACGATTTATTTTTGATTTTATCGTGCCACAAAGAAATTTCATAATTACGTTAGTACGATAACTTGAGGATTATTCTATCGTCGAAATACTGGGTACATGGAATGATAATGGTAATTATCGATGATATTAGGTTGTCCGGAAAGTGTCTTTCTTTCACAAATATGTATTTTACAACAATGCACGTTCATACAAACGTGAAATCAAGTTTGTGAAATGTTGCGGTGTTAATTCGACAAAATGATATAAACCAAAAAACGTGCGTCTATTATTTTCTCATGAAACGAAAGAAACTTTTTGGATAACCTAATATTTCCTACTACTATATTTATATTATACATGCCGTAAAAGTGTATGTTTCGCCGACGTTGTCAGAACAACCAAAGGCTGTTTCCAAAAGTTTTTTGAAAGATGTCGTGCTCGAAACGTGTCGTAAGCTTCCAACAACGGTTGCTCCGCCAGATATTGGTTAGGCGAAGTACAGGAAGATTCAAGCGGGTAACCTGTCTCGGTTAAATAAAGAATCGCGGAAGGGACACTGGCGGTTAATTGGAATAATTAATAAGGTCGTTTCATTGTCCATTTTCTCTGGCAGTTCCGTTGTTAGCTTGAAAGGAACGTGTTGAGCCATTGAGGATGAACCACAGGGACATCCGCGGTTCCCAATTGAATTCCGTAGAATTCGCTGGCTTGTGGACATTGCCTTTTACCCAGCAAATCTTCCATCTTTATCTCTTCACAGGGATATCGTGAATATTCCACTTGAATAGCTTAAATCTTGAGACTTCAAAGATATATGCGGTCGCGAGAATGTCGTTGTACCACGAACAGGTTCGCAGGATTTCTGTGATTCAGCGCGATGCTTCGTATGCATGCAAATGGTAAAACTGTTACATATAAATTCAGCATTATTTAAGAGCAACTTGGAACGGTAATATGTGTTCTTCTTTAGAGAGAAATTTTAGTTCGTCGCTTAATTGTTGCTACTTTCGTGATTTACATGGTACTATGGTTTTGAACCATAAAGAAAGAAAAATTAATCGAGCCGATAGGTAGCGTTCGATGCCGAGGTATCGAAAGTTGGAATTCAAGCAAAACTTTGCCTAACTATGGAAGAAATAATATCGCAAGAACTATGGTACAGTGGTTAGTTGTTGTGCGTCGTGGCTCGAAACAAATCGGAAGGTAGCGAGACGTGGAAAATGGGTCACGGATGACCCATCGGTGACAAATCGCATCCAACGAACAAACATTTGTATTTTTCGTTGGAAGATCGGCGAGAAGCGGCCGTGCGTTTCTCTATCGGATCGTTACCGCTGACCAAAAACGAGTTTCATTCGGCAAACCTAAACTTAAACCACAATAGTTATCACCGTGTCTTTACCTGAACAAAACTTCACATGGAGAACATTTCCCGAAGAAAAAATGAAAAGATGATTTGCAAAACTAGAAAGGTAAACATAAATATCGCACATGACGGTATTTTGCAGAGAAAATTTACGTCACGAAACGACGTTGCCTGTCGAATGACCCCATATTTCAAGCCAAACCACTCGCAACACGTTTCGTTGCCGATCGAATAATCGCGTTCACGAAAGACTGGAACGCGATCGTACAGTGGCATTGCCCGTACGCGAGTCCCGGCCCTGTTCCTGCAGGTACCGACGCGTGTCGAGCAGTTAAACCGACACTGCTATTTCATCTATTCGAAATGCATCGAACTTAACTGGAGAACTAGGGAGGCATTGGTCGCGAGTCGATTCTCTTGGTCGTTGCAATTAGCAACTAGCACACCGGGGGACGTTAATTACTAAATCGACGTCTCTTCTAAATTTCACCGGAATCCGCCACGAAATCCACGGCTAGCCTTAAATCCAGGTGATTCCAGCGTGGATTGCCGATAACAATCCGGGCAGCGGATTGCGGCCGTGCCGCGTTCGAATTGAACAGGGTGCGCGAAACTTGTCTCGCTCTCTCGCGTGGTTCCGCAGGCAAAGCTCGCGTGTACGCGCGCACCACACGCCAACCGCGGCTGATCGATCGATTGGCTGTTTACCGGAAAGCCCGGTGACTCGTATTTTTCCGTCATTTGCTCCGGTTTCCAGCGAGATCCTGACACCGCTATCGCGCGTAATCGCGCGCGTATAATCGCCATCTCCCGACGTCCCTACAAATCCGACGCGTTCCATTCGGCGAGCGACCCTCGTCGATTGTTTACCCTCGTGTATTGCTGTCACTGGCCGAAATTCGAACGATGCGGTCGTTCGGTGATTGCTAATTGGCCATGCTGTTCCAAACGATGAAATCAAATTCTCACGAAATTTCACTTCCTAAGATCACAGTGTAGATCCTGTGTATCGACTCTAACACGGCTGAAATGTGACGTAATTTATGCGAGCTAAAAAATACACGTTTCAATTACACGTTTCGTTGAGATAAATTCCTTTCTTAGTCGAATAAAATCGTTATTCCCATGGAGTTTGATATCGAACTGAACGTAAAAATCTTTCATTTGTCGTTCTTAAATGGTAAGCGTAACGAAGGTAAGATAATGGAAAGCAAGCAGTTTGAGAACCACTGTTGCGGCTTTGTAACATGCTGTGATTTCAATTAGCGATGATGCATTTTACGGTAGTGTCAAACAGGTGTTACCCGAGTGGATAGAGGAAGGTTCGATAGGTTGATCGGGATGCTATTTTGAGTGAAAGATGTTGTATGAACACGAGTTTCGTTGAACAGTTTGCCAAAGTTTAATCGAACTCATAATAAAATTACCCGATGCTTTATCACGCGCATTTTTACAACGACTATTTCCTTTTTTATTTTGATCCTGACAAATATTACGTAACGTAAATCGCAAATATTAGCCGCACGGTAGCAAATCGTTAGAAACGTATATACACTTATATTTTATCGTAATATTAATAAGAATCTTATATTAATATTAATAATAAGATAGTAATATTAATAACAAACTTGTACCTAAAGCTGGGATTTTTTCCAAATTTAAATACAACTTGAAAATATATACGTATCGTTTAAAACTTTTGAACAAATGTTTACGCCTATTTTTAACAAGGTATTTGTCTTTTCGACACACAAGATCAGAGAAGAAATTTACGTCTTGAAAAATGTACATATCATTTTTCATAAAAAATTCATCCAATTGTAGAATGATTGCCATTAGTCGTTTATTCCGTACAATGACTCGAGTTGTTTTTTACCTGGATCCAGGCGATATTTGCTTGCGTTGTATTCTCTCGCGATGAAATAATTTTTCAGACCGCAAATGACATTTATATTTTACACAAGCAAAGAGCGAAACCGAAGCAAACACGTTACATGTAAGTAGTTTGCAAGGCAAGCAAAACGTAACGTCGCGATAAACGTTGCAAATTATCCAGGAGATGTTTCTTTAATCGCAAGACTTTACTATATTCGATTACGAGCTGAATTTTGTTTGCGAATAGTCGCAATTCTATAAATTAATTTTCCGGAAATGCTGGAGCAACGTTTGAAGTTATCAACATGATCGTAACCGTTGACACACGTAGAATTTTAGAGGAAATATTCGTACAATCTGACCGATGGATCTTGCTGCAACGTCGCCGTACCACGCTTTGTTCATACACTTGCATAAAGTTGTGTGTACAGCGAATGAATCATCGACATTAGCAACGTTACGTATTTCTTCCATCTTGTTTAAAGGCAGATTACAACAAACCAAAACTTGTATTCAGATTTGTATGTGAATTTGTATATCGCATAAGAATTTCTATTTATTAAAAACTTGACTGTTTCTGAACAATAGGAACTTCTATTTTCACGCGCGCAAGGATATGCGTGTATTTTTAATAGCGAGCATTGGTCGCGGCGTATGAACATCTTTTCGCCACGCAATTTTATCGTAAAACACGCGAGATCATCTTTTCGGACATTTTGTTTTAATTGCACGTTGAGAAAGAAGCAGCACGCATAGATTTCTGAGAAAAAAATATTTGCATAGATGCGCAGGATAGATTGCGAACAAGCGTATGCGACATTGGTCGTCGCGCTGCGTTCTATTTTCAAAGCTGACGGTAACGAGGTTTTCTATCGTGTTCGCCGTTAAAACATTAAATCGATCAACGACGACTAATAGATGTATCGTTGTTGCATGCGAGATGCATCGTCTTCGACGGGGCGAGTGTGCGATTAATTTAAGGACTGTGCGGTGGTCGCGTTAGCGAATAAGACGGAGCACGTGGTTTCTCCGTTATAACGACAGAATCGCGTGAGTCCACCAACGAATAATTGCGATTTATTTGCCTGAATTAACCGATACATTTGACGTGGCCGCTACTAGCACGCGCTTCGCTAACTTTCTATGACATCGACTGATCGTATTCGGGGAATATTCTTGCACCATCCAGTCGTGCCTATCTATTATTCACAAACGTCGCTCCACCTATTCGAAATCGCACGTGCTGCGCACAAATTTATTTATGGATTATGCCAGAGATTAGAATAGAACATTTTAACAGTTGACAGACTGTTGAAGCGGGGATCGATGTTTAGCATACCGACTGAAATACTCTATTAATTGAGAAACCAATGAATAATACGAATCGTTATAAAATTAATGGAAGGCGGTTTCGACGTGTTTCAACGTAAAAAGACGGTCCGTTGAATTTCGTAGGTAAATTGGTGTAGTAGGGGATGGATTACACAGGGGTAAAACCGGTTCGAAAAATATCGTGATACACGAGGTTAGATTTTGTGGAACGATAGCATCGCAGGATGCGGGGAACACGAGTCATAATGATTTATTTCCACGAATCGGCGAACGCATTTGGCGCGGCAACACCTGTGCACGTGGTTAATTTATATACCATGCATCGTTCATTGGTTGGATTTAAGAGAGAATTTTTTCGCTATTCGGTGAAACCAACGTGTGTCCAAATAACGTTGCAACATTAATCGGCTATTATCTTTACGCGTATATAGCTTAATTAAAGCGTAAATGCGCGACGATAATGCGCCGGTTAATTTCGCAAACACAATACGGCCGATTTGCACGATCCCACGCTCTTGTTTCGAAACTTTCGATGCAGATAGTCGATCGCTGAATCGTTTCTCCTCGTAACTCGTTCGTATTATCTAGCGTTGGTGTTTAAAGAACATCTGGAATATCACAAGTCGGCGTACGGCAAAAATTGCACGCTAGAAACGATGAACTTATTAACTTAAGCGATATACCGTCGTATTTAATAAGCAACCACGATGAAAATGACAATATTTTTGTTATTAATTTTATCTCTACGATATTCGAAAGATTATTATTGTTATCGGTCGTTAATTTAATCACGGATTATGTTCCCAGGACCACCAGGAGAATTTATTTTATTTACAAAGCCGATGATATATGACATACTGAAAATTTATCATCCCTCTTTAATCTAAAATAATACGTTTATTACAAGTGTCGTCGAGCTGCCAACGAGTGAAACTTCCCACCTTCCATCCCCTGTCTATCCCTCTCTCTCTCTCTCTCTCTTTCTCTCTCTTTCTCTCTCTGCATCTCTGCCTCTGACCCTGTTTTTTATGATAGAGTTGTCGCCCGACAGAATGATAGAATAATCCCAATTTATTCGGGAAATCGGCCGGCACAGTTGGCTCGGTTACAACTTCGAACTTCGTTAACTTATGCGCATCGTCACCATTTCGGATAACATACCGTCTCGAATATTACACACCGTTAAAACGTCGACGACCTCGTTTTTAATATACACCGATTTATGCACCGATTCACACGCCACGAAATAACAATTGATCGCTTCACACACTTGTTTTGCCGTATAATTTAAAAATTGAAAATTTATTTCCCTGTTATTGCTCGCGTTCTGCGTCGAGTAGAACTTTAAATTGAATATATCGTCGTTTAAACCAATTGCTGTTGTTGGTCGTTCAATTAGTTTTTGTTAGTTTAAATTCCACGATCAGGTTCCGGTATAAAACAATAATAGCGAAATCATTTTTATGCAGCGTTTCGATTGAAATTTTAGCCCTGATTACTGACATTGGACGTAAATCTTAATTACTGGAACAAATTGCGGCCATTCGACGGCAAAATTGAATTAGTTAAGTAAATATCGGGATTATCGAGATCGAATGTTTGTTAGTGCAATTTTCATTTGCATTTTAAATGGAATATCGGAGAAAATTTCGCGATAGCAATAATATCACAGTGTCTTTTCACCATTTCTTTACTAGGGCGCGAAGTTTTAAGATTCGTACGTTTCTACGTTTCATGATTCGTTGTATTTTCACATGTGTCAAGTTTCTTTATTATAAAGGCGTACTTTTACTGATCAATTATAAGTTATTTCCTATAATATACCTATAATAAAATAATATAATAATCTTAAAATAAAAATATATTTATAATATAATGTATAAAATGTAATATAATTATTAATATAAAAAATACAATAATAAAATAAATTTCCTACAATAAAACAATATAATAATTTCCTATAATATAATATACTATAATACAATCACTACAAAGAAGATGTAATTCGTACACACAGACAAACGTTTCCCTTCTATTTCTTAAGAAAGCTCGGCACACGCAAAATCTTTCGCTGTGAAATTGAAATCGTTTCGATTGAATGATCAGATCGGCAGCATCGAATAGAAGAAAGCAAAGGAATCCGCACGAATACATCGATCCTAACCGTATACATATGTATATGTACGTGGCTATCTACGAATCGCATAGCGTTTATCCAACGAAACTCGGCGAACACGTTGAAAACACGAAATAAGGGGACCGATGCGCATTAATCGTTGGACAAGTGCGATCGGTTTTTCATTGTCACAGATAGACCAGCCATAATGGCGGATTTATAATCGTAATTTATTTGCATGCATTATGGTCGATGCGTTTTCCACTGGCTGGGATTCACACGGGTCTCGTTTGTTTGCTCGTTCAAGACCGATCGATCGTTAACGGGGAAAACGCGATTATAAAAATTAATCGACGGCTTCGTGTTCACGTCCGTGTACACAAGTTTTTGTTTCCAATATCGCCTTGTTTCATATTGTACGTATTATACGCGAAGACTACGCTAGCTATTCTCTTTCGAAACAGACGTTTATACATCTGACGTGTTTATCCAGTTTGCACGATGCCCTCATTATCTTGATTTCATTCGCATTCGTGCGAACCTGTGTGCCACGTTCCAATTTAACGAAGATCGTTAATGTGATCGAACGCACGTCCCGCTGCAAAAATATAATTCATACATCTGGCAACTAATTTTTTCTCGCCGCTTTTAGCATCCGGAAATTTCGAAATGCGAGTCATATGCACGCCGCGAGCTTCCAGTTTTGTCTTTCATGCGTTCCGAAACATCAAATGATCATGTTTTTTCAACAAATTTCCCTCCGATACTCTGTATCGAGTATAATATTTCTTAGGCAATTCGAACACATCGGAATTGTATTTCCCGTTTATGCGAATCTATACAGCTTTCTTGTTAATGGTATGAATGCATTGTACGGAGCATTGTAAAAAGAGATACGTCGTGCGAAATATTTAAATCGCGGACAGTTTCTATAACGATACGCGTCTGGAAATGATAGATTCTCATAATTCAGATTCTGAAACAATTTTATTACAAGACGCGTGGCATTCGGACTGCTCCGTGTTATCACTAACAGAGATTTAAACGTGGAATACGGCCAGAGTATAGAAGCAGCATTTAGATTTAATTCCTGGCGTCGGTCATTTTCTTGTTCTCGTTTTAAATACGTTAAATATCATTAAACGTCGTGAATATTACCAAACCACGAGAAAGGTATGAAAGATATAATTTCCAGTGTAACGATAGAATGATCGGCTGGAACAATTGTTTAAAAATGTGTTCTCATATAAATTCGTAATTTCTCAGCAATTATTTATCACAGTTGAATAATATAACCGTCGTTTTAACTGCTAATTATCGTGCCATGAATGAACGATCTGCGCAATTTAAGAGCAGACTTTAAAAACCCTGCTTCGTACTGCATCGAATAATTAGATCTCAGAATAATTAAGTTTCGACGTAACGATATCGCAGAAATATTTTTTATCGTGGCAGATTTATTCGGCGCATTACTCGGGTAAACAGGGAACCGCGAAAATTAGCGTGGACGTGGATGCACGAGCACGGTCGCCGACCAATTTTCGAATCTTACAGTGAGAAAACACCGATGGCGCGGCCGAGTTCTCGTATTAATCTCGCCTGTCGAATTTTTTAACCTGCCTTAAATGAGTTTCTCATTGTAACGCCGATATCTACGGGGTGGCGCGTTTCGTTCGCGTGTTACGCTGATCGTTGTAATTCATACTCGCGTTATTGCTTCAACCTTCTTTTTCCTTGTTTTTTTCTCCGCTTTCCCTCTCTTCCTTTGTCCATATTTTTTCTGCTTTATTTCGTAGAAAAACGTACTGCTTTGTGGCAGATGTATTCGGTAATCCGGCTACGGGAACTGGATTGTCCGTGTAGCTTTCGTTTAACATTGCTGTTACATTCAATTACGCGTTTCGACGAATAAACGTCGAAGCAGTGAACTCAAGCTCAGACATTACCTTGACGTTTTACGTTTATGTTTCTCCACGATCCTCTCTTGTTAGGGATTTCTCTTTTCTTTTCTACGTACATTTTTTGCTTCCCCTACAACGAATATTTAAACTAGAAATTGTCCACTATAAGAATTTAATATGCGAAGAATCTGCGGGAATAGTGGAGGAATGTCAAGTTTTGGTATTTATTGGAAAAGGAACATTTATTTTTCAAGATATAATATCAAAAATTCGTATATTCTATATGTCAAAATAAAATATCTCTTTTATTCTCCATTTTATTCCGCATCAATTTTACTTTCTTACAATTTTACTTTTCTTCAAATTTTCGTATAATTTTAGATAACATATAGGACATGAAATTCTAACAGATGAAAAGTATCGATTTTTCGTTGAACACCTAAATTTCTTAACGCTACTGTAAAACTCGGGAAATTTTAATTCGTAACGCGACATAGTAATATACACAGAGCATACACGAGCATACGAAAAAATGTTAAACTCAAAATTCGTTAAAAATTGCCGTTCTCCTTTTTCCTCCCTTTCCATATACTAAAAATTCTCGACTACCAATTTTATGAACAAACTATATCGGCTTTACGGGCAGGGAGTATGAAATTGTAAATTTAACTTTCAATTTTATTTCGCCTTTCGTTGTGCTAACCATTTTGCATATTTTTGATAAATACTTGCAGGATAAGATGTAAATTATCAGATTCGTGGAAATGGTACTGTAATATTGACGTTATCAACTTTCGGCCAACGATGATAAATTAAAAAGTGTGTATTCGCGTTTGAAATTGAGTAATCACCGTAATTTTTCGCTGCAATGCACAGCCTTAAAATAGCTTTCCATCCTTCAAACTGTGCACATTTACAGATCTTTTTTTTTTTTTTTCACAAAACGTTCCTCTGTAGATAGAAATGAAAATTTGTAATTATGTCATTCAAAGATACAAACTGTACGATTATTCTATTATTATCGTTATTATTATATCATATTATTATTATAGCAATTAAATGCAAGTCGATACATCGTGTGCTGCTATTAAACACAAACGCGATAACTTTTTAACACGGTCGAATTTAAACGAACACATTAAACTATGATCGTTGCTTTCGAAGGCTGTCGTGTGCACCTGTGCAGGGATCATAGACTGTTGCGAGCTTATGATATCAACGAGTGTACGAATCATTTTCTCGTTTCCAGTCGTGTAACGAAGAAACATGGTTCGCGTTCGTTACAGGTTTTGTTTCGCGCTCACGTAACCGGAGAAAAAGGTTTGCGAGCTGCAGTTTTGCTCACATCCGATCGCGGAAACGAATTCACAGCAACGAAATTATCAGCTTCGATTGAGCGGCGAGAATATGCCTCGAACTCGCTATAATTTGCCAGCTAACATTCGAATATTTTACTTCCTCTTTTTGTTCTCGTTCCTTTGTTCTTTGCTTTTATTCTCTCGCGTGCACGTCTCAACTGATATGTAATATAGGCTACCGGGTAATAACGCGAACTTCCATGTCTGCTGAACACTCTCCGGCCCGAAACGAGTTAAACGGTCTGCAACGTGTCTGTACCTGAAACTCTTTTCTGTTTCGGGTTCGATGAGAAATTACATTTCGATGGACCGTGCGCGACTTCTTATAAATGCCGTATACAAATTTGCAGGATACCAGGATATAATTTTTTTTCAAAGCAAACTTTCCAATTGGTAGAACGATGTCTCTGTAAGCGTTATTGAGAACGATAATTATAATAATGACAGAAGCGAGAATACTAAGTTACGTTCCGCTAGAGTTAATGAGGTTCTAAACCAAAGGACTTTATTAAATAAGAATATCGAATCCAAGGCAAAATATCGAATAATAAATATTTGGTGTTTTTTTTTTTAAGTATTTTAAAGGAATTATTGGGTCTATAGAGTACATTTTTATGGATTAAAAGGAATTTGTGTGGAATTGTAGCTACATAAATAAATTAATTAGCGATATTACATCCATAGCTTCATGGAAGCTTCCGTTATTCTCTTTGATCGCTTATTCTGTTTGAAATGTGATATAATTTTGCGAAGAAAACCTATGTTGCTATTTGCCTTTTTTAAATAAAATATCGAAACCACGAAACAAATACATAATACAAAGGATTTCAAACCAAAATCCAATCGGCGTGCCGAAGTATACAAGCAGAATTTGCTTTTGATTAATCGCGGCAGCCGCGGTGAATTTTCTATAATATTTCAGCTCCAAGCTGTCTCTCATAATCTCGTTTCGGTTTGCTCTCGATATACATCGATCGTGTTATCAGCAAATAATAAACGCGTCGAAAAATTAACCGTATCGAGATACAGCAAAAATACTGGCAAATTGCAAACAAATTTGCCAACGGACGATCGTTCTTTTATTCGATTGTATGGGCGCAATCGAATTCCTCGCTCGCCCAGCGAGTAAACAGCCGTCCTCAGCCGACCTATTTGTCTTGAAATTCCACGTTCCAAAATGTTAATCGGAAATCCGCAGGTTATTATAACGGACCAGGGGACGCGTTGTAAACGTCACCCCATTGTCGAGTATGCGTACCGTTCATAATTAACTAACTGTAATTTAATTAAGCGATCCGTTACGCGGCCGATTCACTACCTATGCATATTTGTTATCGGCAGCAAATTAGCACGGTCATTTCTAAATATCTCTGAAAGTGACGGGTCGCGTGTGTGTGAATATATGATATACATAAAATATCTTGTTCGCACGGGTGAAATATATATATATTTGGTTGGCAACTAAGTGATTGCGGCTTTTACCATTACCACCTAATGACAAAAGCCGCAATCACTTAGTTGCCAACCCAATATATACAAACGTCAGGCCGTATAATTCGCCTGAAATCTTTCACCAGTACGAGCAAGATATTTCACGACGAGAGAAATGCCGGCCGGAGGATTAAGGGATTACATATTGAGCGAGGGTTGAGCGAAATTCGGGAAATAAGCAAATATCGGTTTCCTCTTTGTCTGTTCCGTACGAAATGCTTAAATGAGGCACGGAATAACGCGTTCTAACTAAAATCTTTCGGGTATTCTCTTTCTTCGTACCCGATGCGGGATAGTTGTATTACAAACCATCATTACACCATGCTGGTCGACTCTCTGTGTAAGTAACCTACAGACGAGTATGTCGAAAGAGGAGAAGAAACGGAGCTAATGTAAATGGATATGGAGTATAGCGAAACTAGGAAGAAGCACAGAGAGACACGACGACGCCAGCAGGCGGTTATACAACGAATCGGTATCAACGATTAACGAAAATGCTCCTCAGTTGTGCGCGTACGTATACACGCTGTTCGCGGGTTTTTCGGCAAATATCCCGCACGACGCGAAACCAGTAACGCCAGAATCTCCACGACGAAGAAATTACGCGTTTTCGACGTGTCCTTTCTTATTTCCCTTTGTACGTTATGCTACCACGGAATGATTTAGCAGGAAAATCGGGAACACCCTGTATACGGGTGTAAGAAGGAAACCTCGCAATATTAGCAGGCTCGTTCTCGGCGATAAGTAATGCACCGATAACCAGCCGGTTTCACGGTTAACTTGAACGTTGTTGCTGTTGGAGTATCGTTAACAGCAACGCCACTGCCACTCGGTCACCGCTGTTCTTGCTGACGCTGACTCCGTTATTGGCTGTAGTTCGCCACCGTTAATACGCAATCGCGTAGCCCCTTCTTAATTAACCGGCCGTTAGTTATCGACCAGGGATCGGGACACAGGACACGGGACACGGGACACGGGAGCCAGGCCAGAACAGAGGCGTGGCGAGGCGAAAACCGTCTCGTGCTCACGCTAATGACGATCGGTTCCATGGGTCTCTAAATTTCGACGGAAACGACAGTCCGGATGTAAGGGTAGATAATACGGGTTACATTGCCCGGGGGAGGGTAAGCGCAGCACGAAGCAATATCGCGCGCTTCTCTCCGCGAGCCAAGCTGCTACGAGATGCCAGATAGGGGGCGTACGGCATGGTGTTTTGGAGCGTAGCCAGCTAACCTGGCTGGCTATCGTACGCTACCTCCGTAAAGGGTCGCAGACCCGAGCCACCCTTCCGCTTCTCACCGCTATATACGGCTATCTCTTTCTCTATGTACGCCAGCTGGAACATACGGGGTGGTCTGATTTACCTTCATCGCGCGCATCTAATTTCTTTCTTTTTTATCTTTTTTTTTTTTTTTTTGTTCATTTTTCCTACGACGTTACTCAGACGTTTGTCTTAGGATTGGCTGTTTACGCCGGAAGGGAATAGGGAAAGGGTCTCAGAATTTGGCGATACATTGTCGGGAGTCCAGCGTCGAAGCGACGAAAGGCGTTTAAGTAGATGCGTTGTATGTTTATCGGATGATTGTAAAAATGGCGGTAACAGTTTCGTATTCCGTCGAGATATTTGATTAGGGACTTTAAGTGGGGTGGAAGCAATTGAAACGGATCGATCTCTGTTCGATATGAAATTATTATTGACCAAACCACCCAGTATGTACATTGAACTGTATACCCGTGGACGTATATAGACATGTATAGACACTAAACTTAGATGCTAAACGCTCTATCGCCTACAACCTACGAATTATGCTATATACTTTATCACGAGAGTACCCTAGTTAATATACCGCTTGATCTTTCCACTAATGCTGTCGTTCGCTATGATTCGTGCACGCTTGCACAGGTGTATCTTGATTAACCGCCGTGGGATACGTAATTCTTTCGACGTTTTTCCTCTCCACGCGATAAATTATCGATCGTTCGCCGTACATTTTGTAAATTTCGACGCTCTCTCCGTTGCGTCGTGTCCTGTCGTTTGCAAATATTAGGATGTCCGGAAAGTGTCTTTCTTTTACAGACACTTCTTTTACAACGACGCATATTTATACAAACATGAAACCTAATGTGTCAAACGTAATGTGATTTTTATCTTGGTAGAACAAAATGGATCACACGTAATTCGATAAAATAATATAAAACGGAAAATATTGTGCATCCATTATTTCCTTATAAAACGAAAGAAACTTTTCGGACCACCTAGTACATATTTTTGCAACTTTCGGAAAATATCGTAGTTTATCGTTTTTATGGCGGAAATAAGTAAAAAGCCTACCGCCGGTTGCTTCCAAGAAAAATTTTACCTTACGATTGCTGCTACGAAATTAGATTTATGATTTGATCGATATAAATGGTAAGCAATTGGTCGGTCGACATCGTTGCTCGTCTTTTCTTGTTTTCCGTTTGCTCGAGGATATTTGAGAAATTGCGACTTCAAAACTCAAGAAAACCGACTCACAGTTAGTCCTTTAATTCCCCGTTTTACTCGTTTACTTTCTCCTCTTCCAAGTAGATATGTACTTACGTTAGACGACTCATTTCGAAGGTTCGTCCCCTTTGCTCGGTCGGGGCTTCTAATAAATACGGGCACCAGGAAGGAAACGAAGACAAAGCGCAGCAAAGGTTAAAGGATCGTCGAGACAGCGTCGTGTCTAAATTTTTACTTACAGTTCACTGTTAACTGTCAGTTGTATTTCCTCGAGGACGTTCACTCGCAGGACTCCAGTTTTCCATGGTTGTGGAAGAAGATTGGTAAAGGACAACTTCGCGAGCTCTCGTATCTTTCCTTCCGACCAGGTCGATCCGTTTCCTTCTAAATTCGATGTTGTGATACCAGCTGGAAACTTCCGCCTCCAGAGACAAAAGGTGAAGATAACAAAGGAAACAGAATCGTACGTCTCTTTACTTGCGACGCACAATGTCAGTTAATCGGTTTTAATTCGAGTCTCGTGTCGTTTCGTTTTACGAATGACCCGATCGGTGCTGGTACAGTGAGAAAATTATTACCGAGATCTATCGAGGTCTTTGAAGTCGATAAGTAAGAAACCGATTGCAAGCAAAATAAATGCAACGTGGTTCGTAGCAATGCTTGGTTATTGCAGGGTTTGACTTGAACCGACAATGAGTCGACATTGGACACACAAAGAATTGACTCTGGAAATTCCTATGTACAGACTACTTCACTTTTTACGCCTTACGAAATCGAAGATTCGCTCAAGAATTGGGAATTTATGCGATGAACATTTTGATAAGACAGAGTGATAAGACAGATATCTTGGTAGTGAAGCGCGCGCCGTATTAGTTTCAGTTTAATGAAATCAAGTAAACTTTATCGAGAACTAACTCTCCGGTATAGCGGATACGAACGTTTCATTGAACTATCATAGAGTATATCATAGAGTAGGTACAAGTTAGCGAGTGCGAAGCGAGCGGAAATCTCAAAAGTAAACATTCCACTGAAACTATCATAAAGCGTGATAGTTCCGTGATAATTAAACAAGTAGAAATTGCGACGACCGAGCGTCGTTTTGCTTTAAACTACGCTCTAAGCGAACTGGGTACGACGAGTCGCTTCACCGGACACGTCATTTCGTCATTTTCCATATTTCTTGTAATCTTGCGAATTCCAGAAGAAACAAGTGAAAAGCATCGCACCGTTTCCACCATCACACAACTTCAAATGCGTTCTCATTATAAATTTCCCTTTGTTAAAAGCTTCCACGGAATTCCCTGGTTTTCCCACGGGGCAACGAAGCAACAAGCTTCAATCTTTCGATTCATGTGAAGCAGAGACAGGAATTTGCGCAAACAATAGCGAGTTGGTTATTTCGCATCGGATTATGAACGTGCTTTCTACCTTGTCAGCGTGTCTATGCGCGTTCATAAGGACAAAATCTGTTTCCTTGCTTTATAAACTTTTATGCGTGTAATATAAAACGAACATCCGATTTCAGAGACTCGCTGAAGCTAGAGCAATAGAAACATACGTTTTCTTTGTTCTTTTTTTCTTTTTTTAACGAATCCGATAGAACTTGCGTTTAGTATCGGATGGAGGAAAATATTCGAAACGGAAATGGTACGAAATCGTTTATCACCAAACGGCCTCGAACTCTCGTGGGGCGATTAATCGGCACCGGGTGTATTTAAGCCGCGCCGAATAAATCTTCATTAGAAGCGGAGAGAAGTTTCTAACCCATTCGCGCTTCGCCCAAGGACTTCCTCTTTCATTCCGCCTGACAGGTTCCTAGAGTTTTGAAAGGAGGGTTTAAAGTCGAAGCAAAAGTTCGCTCTCTCGAGCACATTTCTTTTTCAGATAATCCGTTTGGATAATCTGTTTTAATTTGTGATTATTCCTGAAGCTTACGTTACAGGATAACTGCACTAGCTTTTCCCAAGAAAAATCAAAAATTGATAAGCGATATTCTATCCTCGGTTTTCATACGAACGATCGATTTCTAATTACGGCAAGCGTCCGTACGACAAGGTAAGGCTGGATTTCCTTGCGTTTGCTGTGAATAGGAGAAATGATTCGTAGAATTTAACAAGCATTAGGTTGTCCGAAAAGTTTCTTCTTTCTTTCGCAAACGTGTTTTTTATAACAGTGCAGCTTCATACAAAGCAAGTCTGCGAAATGTCGCGCTGTTTATCTCAACAGAACAAAATGAACCGTACGTAATTCGACAAATTAACATAAAACAAGAAACGTCGTGCGTCTATTATTTGCTCATAAAACGACAGAAACTTTTCGGACAATCTGATACCTATTTTTGGCTAAGAGAACGAGCATTAAGGAACGAAGGATAGCGGCAGCGCGTGGCAAACGAGGAAAAATTCCTTATTAAAATTGATTTGCCAGAGTCGAAGACAGGTTTAACGACTGAAAATGAACGTTGCAAAAATGGAAGTTACGGTTAATTGTAACGAAACGCGTATCTCGTAACCGGGTTTTAATCGTCTCATTTTCCTGTGAAACGAAGCTCGATCTTAGGACGACGATAAGAAGCAAAAAGCAGCAGCAAAGCAGAAAGAGGAGAAGCAGGCAGAAGGCAAAGGTACTCTTCCTTGCAGCACTTTACCTTTAAACTCACGTTTGTAGCGCAACCAAGTAATTTCATGGTCGGCGATTTTATGCGTTAACGTAATCCTGAATTCACAATGATGAAAATACAGGTATTCTCGTCAACTTCTGTCGATTGAGAAATAGCGACGTCGGCAAAGACAGAAATATGTCGGTCGTCTGTTTCATTTTTCTTTTTTTCTCTTGCCCCCCTCCCTCGCACAGCCTTCCCTTTTTATCCGACAGCTTGAAATTCACGTACCGGGATTCCCTTCGAGATAATTTCAGCGCAATTTGCGCGCCAACCTTGGAATGTTTCTTTGCAGACGCCGCATGGTGATTACTTTCCTTCCTATTTTGCATTCTTCGCCAAACGCATTGTGCGTCGACCGACATTCGAATGGATGCGTGAAATATACGGGCGACTTTTACGCTGTCGCGCGCCATCAATTGTCCACGATGATTCGACGAAATTCTGCTTTCAACGTTGACTTTGAACCACCACGTGAACGCTGCTCGAAATTGCTGTACGTTTTAGTCGGAAATAACCGAGTAAAATTCAGGCCAAATATTAGTCCAGGACTTGCCTTTACAAATCATTTACGCGATTGGTAAATTTGAAATACGTATTTTGTTTATGTTTAGTCGTTTATAGATGGATAATCGAGCACCGAACGCGAATAATCAAGCAATTTGGCAGAAAAAGGCAGATCGCCAACGTTGAAAGTGACTGTGAATGGTATTCTCAGTTAGTGAAAATTTGGCTAACTGTCATAAATTGGCTTTAATCGGCACCTTTCTCAGATTAAGAGCACCTGGACGAAATTAGCTTTAAACGAGAAGCTTACCTTTCGTTCGGATTAAGCGCACCTGCGTTCCTGACGTTCAGGAAGTTGCGTCGTTGAAATGGAAATAAAATTCGAGAAGACCAAAGTCCAATTTAGCGCTAACCCCATTTTGTATAATTTCCAACTCGTCCCCTTCTACAACTGGAAACCACAAAAGCGACCATAAACGACCATAAACGACCGGATATGCGACTATTAAGATTCCAGCAAACATCGAGCATAGTTCCTTTTCACCACAATTAATATTCCTGTTCGCGTATGAGAAATGTTAGTTGAAATTTATTGAAGGTGTCTCGAAAGAAAAATGTTAAAGATCATCGATCGACAAATTCTAGCGATAAATATTCGCTGATTTGGTGGATTTCGTACCTGAACAATTGTTCGAGGATTTCACCGTACATGAATCGCAAAATTTCACAATGAGTGTTTCGGATCGGTCGGATTCGGCAAATCTCATTCGACTCGAATTTCAAACTATCCGAAGATTTCGAGTATCTCGAACAACTCTGTCAACTTGGTGCGCGTAAATCGTTGTCACTTTCATCTCCATAGTACCATATCTTTTATCTCTAAAAATTGCATCGAACGAAGTGTCAACGGCCGGTCGACGGATACATTCACCGATTCCACTGATCAGAACAGACTTTTTGTCAAAGCTAATCATATCCCGTGCAAGCACAGAATCCCGATAAAAGCGGTTTTCGATCAAGAGACGAGGAAATTTCAATTAGAAATGGAAACCAGCCACGAACAATTCAGAAAACGCTACGCCGTATATCGAAAACATTGGAATAATTCACGATCGATTTTTCTTTTAAGTATAACATGTAAAGTAGCGACGAATTTATCGACGGACGTTTGCTTCTGACAATAATCTGTTCGGTAATAAAGTTGAAAAATGAATAGAGTATTAATGTAAATAGTATTAATATAATATAAATAATATAATATAATAATATAATATAATATAATATAAAATAATATAATTAATATAATATAATATAATAGTATAAATATAATATAAACAACAATTTCTGTTTTATATTATTTTATTGAATTAGGTATGATCTATCTCGTTATATTTCTATTATTATGTTCGTGCATAATTCGATAAATTTATATAAAACAAAAAACATAGCGCGTCTATTATTTCCTTACAAAACGAAAGAAACTTATCGGACAACCTAATAATATAATACGATTGTGCGCGTTCGATCGCTTGTTTCGTACTGTCATAAATAAATTTAATTACTATGGCAAATGCGTCACGAGTATGTGTCTCCGTAAATCCAAACAATGTATTGGGTAAAATTTGCGTTAGAACATTATTACGGAAAATATGTGACATAAAATCAGTATCCTTTAAACTTTGCATTAGGCGAGATATGTAGTTCGTTAAATGTTAGTCGTTATATCGCACAAATAAAGTGCAATATAATGTTCAAATGAAAGTAAAGTAACAGTCGAACGCCAAGTTTATTACGTTCATACGCAAATACATTGCAGTGCTAATTTTTTATTATCGGCAGCGTGAAATATAAAATTTCGACTATGTTGTAAAACAGCGACACGGGAATAATATAACGTTATCAGGATAGAACATATTTTATCGGAGAATGTCGCTTATTAAAATAGAAATAATTGAATTTTAATTGATTCGTTAGCTACTAACGAACCAAAGTTTAAACGAGCCAAATTTTTCAACAACAAAAAAAAAAGGAAAATAAAGGAAATCGTATCTGACTGTAATAATAAAAAGAAGTTATCGTCTAAATATTACGTTATGCCAACGCAACACCAGCAATAATTCTAATTATGATATATCTTGAACAGTACGGACAAACCAGTGTGAAATCTCGTCGAAACGACGCATTCGAACAAACATACTGTCGCTACCTCGGATAATACTCGTTCGTCGTTATTCAAACGCGAATAGTAAAAAAGGTGAGAATTATATAGTAGGAAAGTGGCAGTCCTCGAAACTAGCCGGTTCGGTTCGTTATACGAGTAATTGCCAGGAAACCGGTCGTCGCGAACGAAAACTCGATGTTCTTTTCTTATCACATGCTTCGTACCGATCGTTCGTTCAAGCTGTTTATGCGGGTTCGTATGCAAATCTCTATGTAATAAATTAAAGAAGCCTACGCGTACCTGTTACACGAACGATCGCGATTCGAAGGATCAGCCAGCCTGTGTCGCTGTAAAAATATTTCTCGCGCAAATCGTACTATGTGCTGTGTTCAATTTCGGATATTCCGGTGACACGCAGAAAATGTTTCCGATATTCTACGTTGCAACGGATTTACGATAAATACAGAGCTATGGCGCGATGTAATTTCAGGAAATGTGGAACTTTTAATTAAGAGAAGATACGTATTGTTTTACGAAGGGACGCGATAGGAACTGGTTAAAAATTCCACTGGTTAGAAATCGCATGTTGAGAGAATTGGATTTGCCTATATCTGACTAAGTACGTTTGTCACGAGGACGATACTGGACAAACTAGTGTTCGCATTCACCGACTCGGTAAACTCTTCGGAATTTCCACGGAAAGTCCGATCGTCGCGCGGTAATCCTCGAATACGTCGTCCTTCTATCCGATCACGAACGTCCTTGACTAGTCGAAGCTTCGCAAGGGCTCTCAAAAACCGCGCTTCAAGATATCGAACGGTCTGGATTCGTTCTTTCCACACTATGTCCTTCTATCGGACCGTACTCTCTATCTTGTAACGTTGAAAGATTTCTTTTCTTCTCCACTTTTCTCGTTAATCATATTTCCTTCAAGCGAATTCATATGCTCGAAGAAAGAATGCAAATGTAGTAGGTTGTCCGAAAAGTATCTTTCTTCCGCAAACGTGTTTTTTACAACAGTGCACCTTTATACAAACCGAGTCTGTGAAATCTCAATCTGGTGTTCATCTCAACGGAACAGAATGGACACAAATTCGACAAAATAATATAAAACAAAAAACGTTGTGCGTGTATTATTTTCTCATAAAATGAAAGACACTTTTCGGACAACCTAATAATTGATTCATAAACGACGTACGAGTAAGCAACGCAGCTTGGAACCGACGAATTTCCAAAAGCTATTTCGACTAATACCAGCGGATAGGAACGAAGAACCGCTAATATTCAATTCCCATTGGCTTCGCTAACAATTTAGGTTGTTTAACGTTACTCGTCAGCTCGTGCTGCTTTAATTACTTTACACATAGCAAATTCCAACCACCCGTTTCTAACTTTAATACACTCGCCATAAAACAAACGAGCAACTGGCTACTGTCGTACTTTCTAATCGAAGATTTTGATCTCGATTTCGCGTGTCAATCGCGAATACAAATTATCGATGCACAACAGGTGGCTGGACGATTCTAATTTTTCAAAGCTAGCCACACTGCGATTTTGAACGTCGTAATCTCGAAACCGAGTCGTCGAATAGCACGCTAGTAATCCCTGGCAATATTCCGATCGGCTAGGTAATCCAGCGGCGTATCGGCTTTTCGCTTCGGCCACGAAAATCCTGCTTCGATTTTAACGCCAAGAATATACTCGTCGAGGACGCGATTGAGACGAGTCGATTGGTCGAGTCGGTTGGTCGGGTCGATTTTTTCTCTGCTTTCACCATCTTTGTTTGTACAACGAAATCGCGCGATGAATTGGTCATACGTAATAAAAGAAGAAATAATTAATCCGTAGAGAGAGAAGTGAAGAGCTATCATCTTGGATCGACGGTGAAAGTTGCAAGCAGAGCTTTTAATGTTTTACGACGAGCATAAACACTCGAACGTTGCACGCTATTTAACGATACAGCAAATAATACAGCGTTTGTTAAACGTTCAAGAGTTTCAATTTATGCCACGCTCGGTCGTAAATCTATCTCCGTATTTTCCCCGGGTTTTTCAGCTAATTTTCGCTCGAACAATTATTTGTTCGCTGTTGTCCAGGTTAAATGTTTCTAAACATTCCCAATAGAGTATTTCGTGCGATGGCTAATTCCTAATTAACAACTTTTCCAGCCCGCAGATTTGCTCACTAGTCATTCGTAGAAATAACTTTCTACCGTTCGTGTGTAACTTTCATACAGAAACGCGTTGTATAGATTTAGTTTTATGACGACGTTAGTTTGTCACGGAACGTGCTAGCATTTACAACATCCGCTAAGCTTCGGTTTTTTAATTAATTCAACGATGCCCTATTGCCATCGTAAAACGTTAAAGAGCGTTTTCTACGTAGCAAAGTTGTACAAAGTAACATAATGTTTTTATAATGGTTTTCTGAATATTACTGTAAGAAAGTTTTGCTCCCCCCCCCCCCCCTCTCTCTTTCTCTACTCTTCTTTTGGAAAATAATTTTAATTGAAATTTGAGATAATAACCGCTTTTCTAGAGAATGTGGCTTACATTTCGGAAGTGGCTAATAGCCTTTGCTTTCGTGCACTCGGACGTTCTCATTTATTCGTTTACGACGATGGAAACTCTAAACTTTAATTAGGACATGGAAGACTCGCAGCTTCTTTCTGTTTTTCCATAGCGAGTGCCGTAGTAACAGAACTGCGAAAACTCTGGATTTTACACCAAATTGAAATGTACTGAATCGCTTGCTCTCTTCGCGAATTAAAAACATGTATCCCTGTAACTACTGTAGCTGCTGTATATGTAAAAAGTACAGCTAAAGACTCTGAACTTCGTTCGAACTTTGAACTTCTCATCACGGTATGCTCAAATTGTACAGTTATCGAGCAAAATTCTCCGATCTAGAAAATCAGTCGCTCTTCGAACTTCTAATCTTCCAAACCAGTTTTTCCTCGGCGAAATCGTACGATGGGATTTTCGTTCAAGTTTCAGCATAACCGAAGACAACGATTCTACTTTGCCTGGAAATGTGTGCGTGGAAAACAAATTGCGAATACATTTTAGCATCGTTTCGAAGCTAGAAAATCCGAGAAATCTTCATTTGTATACACATACGTAGAGTACGTACGAGTATTTTTACGTTATCGTGCAATTTTCTTCTTCCGTAGACTACGCGACGCGACGCAGCGACGCTTCGTTTAACGTCGCGCGAGTTGGCGAACTCATAACCAAATTTAGGTAAATATCGAAAAGTTGGTCGGCGCGACGTCATTGTAATTTTGAAAACTTCGCCAAGTAGAGATTTTAGAAAATCCTCTGAGTACGGCGAAACGAGTCTTGCTAGCTACTTTCTCAAGCGTCGAACGTCTTGATTTTCCGACGATGAACCAGAAACTCTTACTAGTCGCGAAAACTATCGGTAGTTTGCTGCAATGTCGATTCGAAGAAAGTTCGCGAAACTGATTAGTTCGCGGTTAAAATTCTATCTTCGTGCAGCAAAATTACAGTATTGTCAGGCTGCAGATGATTGTTTAGGCGAAAACGAAAGTTAAGAAATGGCAACCTTTGGTGGCTCGAAAGAGTCGTCGAGCGTTTCGGGTCATCGAACGGCACGACGTGAAACGAAAAATGCTTCCGACGCTTCTTTGTAAAAGGAAGGGTTCGCAAAGACGGTTCAAATTTATCAAAATAACGTAGGATCGGACATTCGATGTGTTTCGCGTTGTTTCCGCTGTGTTTTACAGCACGGCGTGACGCGGACGCGGCGAAGGAACGAACGGGGATTAAGAAACGATAAAACCTGCTGCTAGACGCTGGAAACGTAGGCTCAGCTAATGCTTCTTTATTCCTTCTGATTTAATAATGCTCCGTTCTTTCTTCTCCTCCGATTTAACGATCCTCCCTCTTTGTGTGCCGGCTTGAAGAATGCAGATTCTGTTTGCAAACTGTTGCCGTATATCTTGCCGCTTTTGAGGAATCGCGGGTTTAAAGGAGAACAAGAAACACGAGGATTTATGGTGCTTTCGGTGAGAAATAGAAGGTCCTTACTTTCTTCTTTAAATCTCTCGATCTCTTTTTTACGTAGCGAATATTTTTCTTTATTCTTCTATTTTTTTTTTTTTTTTTTTTTTTTTTTTTAAGCTCGTGTCTATGATCTGTGTCATGTTCTTCTCAATTATTTTTATTCGGACGGCGTGGTTGTAGAGTTAATTAGAAACGTTCGAGTCGAAGAATATTCGATTTTTGAACGGGAATCGCGTAAAAACTGCCTAAACTGTGAAAACGGCTGCAATAATTTTGAACGTGAGAGGGAAAAAAGTAAACGAGGCACGATACCGTAGAAGCAAATGGAATTTCCCGAAACGAGAGACATTCGTCGGTATTGTAACTCTTTCAAGCTTACACTGGATCCACGTCTATCGGACGACTATTCAAATTTCGTGGAACTCGATTCCACGAATACAACGCCTGTACGGGTGTCGCGTAGTTTGTATCACAGCAAAGAACTGGCGGCGAGCTCGTGCCGAAATTTGTTTGTTCCACGCTGACGTTCCACGCTGACTTTCTCAAAAATTATCCAGTTTTATTGGAATTTCATCGGAATCGATTGAAACAAACGCGAAAGGAGATTTTCGTAGTATCGTGCGAAAAGTTTCAAATATCTGAAACGAATTGGCTGCTGAACAAAATCGCAACAGCAACGGCAAACACGGGAAAGATGCGAATGGAAGCCGATAAACCACGCTGCATTCTTGCTGGACGGTAGAACACGAAAATTGAAGAAACGTCGCGTCGCGTCCGCGCCACTGACACCGCAAAATTTCTTCTTAGAAATCGAAGAAGAAGAAGAAAAAGGAGAGGAGAAATATTTGGAGCGGTTGAACGCGACCGAACGTCTCGAAAAGCGGCGACTGGTCTCCTCTGTTGGTCAGCCAAAGGCCGGAAAAAGGAAGCTGAGAAAAAGCGCGGAGAAGAGACCGAAGACTGGACGGGATTTAGCGATTTATGTCCCGGCCACGCCCGCTTTTCGTTCCTCGCGTAAGGAGAAGAACGAAATTGCCAGACAGAAAAGTGGCGCTGACCAGGAGGGGCGGCGAGGGGACGGATGAGGTGACTCGACGTTCGAACAGAAACCGTTTCTCGTGTAGACACCGGTATACATACGTACGTACTTCCGGTGCACGCGGACCTTTCGCGTAAATCTCACGCCGGAAAAACTCTCTTTCCAGCCGGCTCTTTTCTGTTCGTCTTCCACCTTCGTTCCTACCTCTGTCCGTTTCGTTCCCTCCGCAACCCCTTTCCTTACCACCCACCCACCCTCTCGTTCGCTTTTCTCGCGTTCGTCCGTCCGGCTTTTAGCTTTTAGCGAGCCATTTCGGCGGCCAATTCGCGTGGCAAGAAGAGCCTCGTTCACGATCGCTCGATTCTACGCTGCCCGACGAGTATAAACTGATTCGTTTTTCAGCGTCACAAGTCTATGAAGCCCTTTTTCATACGTTCGTTTGATTTACTGGATAATGTCTTTCTGATGTAAAGTGAAACGAAACGTAATCTGAAATTTATTGCGAAAAGAGAAACAATGAATGGGAATTCGTTGATCGTATTTTTAACAGACTAAGTAAATCTATTAGGTTGTCGGAAAAGTTTCTTTCGTTTCATAAGCTGATAATAGATGAACAACAATTTCGGTTTTATATTATTTTATCGAATTACGTATCATCCATTTCGTTCTATTTCTATTAGTATTTTCGTGCATAATTCAGTAAATTAATATAAAATAAAAATCATTGCGCGTCTATTATTTTCTTATGAAACGAAAGAAACATTTCGAACTACCTAATATTTTAGGCAGATCTGTCCAAAGCAAGTGACCTGTCGTAATTTGTGTGTAACATTTTGTACGTATCGTGAGGCTGGTTCTTTCAACAGAAGGTGGACACGTGGGTAATCTTTCGTACGGAACTCTTTCGTTCGATTCAAAGTATTGGAGAAAACTATCTTAAAGGTATGTCTTAAAAATATCGCCACAGTTGATGAAAACTTGTACTAAACGTATTCCCATCGATCGTGCGAGTCTGAAATTCATGTGCGATAGGTAAATTATTACGAGTTCACTCGCAACATCGTGGTATTCTCATTATTTAGAAACTTAGGTCTAGTTAAAGCTTTGACAAGGCAGATGCCTAAATTCGTTCGACAAATGGAGCATCTGTAAACCTTGCAACGTTTCACGATCGAAGGTCTGTCTGATGCAACAGCATCTGACGACAGCGCTGTCTTATTTAAATGCAACGAAGCAATACCGCACGTACGATCTTAGATTGCAGATTAACGCGTGGCAAACAAACCAATTGAACGATCAATTACTTGGACGTTGGATTTGATGACCAATCCGATTGACGAGCGACGATTGCTTACGTTCTTTAAGCGACTAAAGATATTCTTCAGCTGCGTCTGTTATCAAGCTGCCTCCTATCAAAACGAACTACATTTTAGCGTTAGTAGGATAACGAGTAATTGTATTTAGTTACACTAATGACAAATAACAGTTTGAAAAAGAGGACAACTCGGGCTAAATATTAATCCCAACGCGAATATCTCAGCTGCGTTGTTAAAAATTGTATTACCCAACAACACCTGCAACCCCGAAGCCGAAGATTTAAACTGTCACGGGGAATGATTTATTCAAAATTCAACGTCTACAGAACATGGCATAAATCTCCATTGGTCGAATTTTCCGCCCAACCATTTTCTCTCTCTAAACAAGAGATCGCTTTCCTTCGCTCCTTTTCTCCCCTCTGCCGCCTTTCCACTCCCCGCCGTTCGGATTACACAGCGCGCACGCAATTTTCCACAGAAATTCCGAGCAAGCTGGAATCGAAGAGCGACAAAGACGCGAAAAAATATCGTAGCCGCGTAGAATCGTTCACCCCGTGGCAGATGCCTGTTCTCGTCGTTGGTTCGTATCTTCTTTTCCCCCGATTCCCTCCCTTCCCCCCCTTTCCTCCTGGCTCGTCTCACGATGCTCGTTTCTGGCGAAGCACGATAAGCTCGGAGGATATTTGTCGCGACGCTCGTAGAAGGATCGCTGAAAGAGGCCCAGTCGTATCAGCAATGCAAATAAATACGTGCGCGCAATATAATTCGAGCCAAGCAGTCAAGGTAATTCGACGACGATGTATAAATTGGCACGATGGCGCGTAAGGAATTCGAAGGAATCGATCGCGTTTATTTAAAAGGAAACGCGCCTCTGATCCAGGAAGGAAGAAACGCTGGGAATTTATTTCCTACGTTATACTTGTTGTCGCGAACGTGATTCCTATAATGTGTAATAATACGATTCAACCGATGGCAGGATATTGCTTGTTCACGGTCCACTGTCAATTGCGATTTCAGCTCGTCCACAAGTGGAATCCTTAAATCACGGCTGACCCAATAATTGCTACGATTCTGTTTATCTAACCGTTACCAGCGATTTAATTAAATATTAGAAATTAAATTGACCATCTATGTACAGCATTTTTAACCAGATTTACCTGCATGACGAATCTACGGAATTATGTTTGCTTGCTAAATGTACGTTTAGGTTTGTTGCATTATATGTGACATTGGTATCTTATAGAAATATCATTGATACATGCTGAAAGTGGAATATGCCTGATGGCATGTCATTGGAATACGTACAGTATGATAAGCAATATGACGATGATACATTAATGATGCTTCCGGGGTAGAAATGTGGTAATATCGAAGAATAAGAAAGTAATTGGTCAGAGAATAGAATTACATATACGTCACTTGATAATATTATGACTTTAACATCGTAACCTTCTTTGTGGTCGGTTTAAGCGACCATTTGTTTGGCGACCAACCTATCTTTACGATTAAGAATTAATTAAAATATATATCTGATATGTCTGATATTTCTGATATATAAATAATTATTATAGCTTTTGTAATTGTGTACTGAAGAAGGTAACGAATAAGACAGCTCGAAAGAATTATATAAATTTCTAGCTATTTATAACAAAACATATCTTCCATTGCAAACATATCTTTCGCTCAGCCTCGGTGTGAATGTCGACTTAGAGTGGACAACTGCCGAGTACTTACGTCACCACGGCCGAGTATCGACCAAAGACATTAAAGTTTGATATCGCATCAACTACGAGGTTATTAGCAACACCATGAGTGGAGGGGGTGTCAGATAATTCGCTTTCCTACTAAATCTCAACAGATCATGCCTTTTTTGCCTTCCAAATTATCCCGAAGAAACTGCTTCGGTGTACGTTTCTCACAGAGTTTATATTAGGTTGTCCGAAAAGTTTCTTTCGTTTCATAAGGTGACAATGGATGAGCAGTAATTTCTGTTTTATATTATTTTATCGAATAGGGTTGAATATTGAATTAGGTATGATCCATTTCGTTCTATTTCTATTATTATATTCGTGCATAATTCAATAAACTAATATAAACCAAAAAATATTGTGCGTCTATTATTTCCTGATAAAACGAAAGGAACATCTCGGACAACCTAATATTTTGGACAGATCTGTCCAAAGCAAGTGATCTATCGTAATTTGTGTGTATCATTTTGTACGCATCGTGAGGCTGATTCCTTTGACAGAAGGTGGACACGTGGGTAATCTTGGTGTGTCCTATTCGAATTCGACTGCTAATTATTTTTATTGTCTGTTCATGGCCGTTATGTTATGGTAGCTACGTGGCGGATAACGATGCGCAGAGAAGGTTAAGAAATTTTATACCTTTCTTCGAGCTTACGCTACTGTTCGTAACTTTGAACTCGATACCTTGAACTTGTTCTTATTCCGTCGTATCTTATAGCGTTCGAAGTGTATAGACTTCGTGTTACGATCTTAAATATTCGATAGCGATAGTTCCAGGTTTTCTTCTTTACTGTTGATAGTTTGCAAACGAATTACGATTGTACTTGTAATTTGATTAACTGGACAACGCTAACGATTAAAGTTAAATGCAAGATTGTATCTTCGTTTCGATAACTTTCGCAACGTTATTCACGATAAAACTTTGGAATTCATTTTGAAGTTTAAATGTAATCGGATGGGAATTATTTCATCATGGGATCATTAGCGTCGAACCATGTCTTTCACGCGTCATGCGTTTTCCATAATAGAATGTACAATGACGTGCCAAGGATGTCAGACGTAAAACAGTTCAGCAACTTTTTATGGTTGTGGTTAAATACGCTCGATAGTTAAATATATTCTAATTTTTAAACGTTAAATGTAGAATCTAATGGTAGCTATATGGTTTTAGCGTTATTCATTGTGGTCGGTTGATGAGGTTCTTGTTGAAATACGATATACCCGTCACGAAGCGTGCTGATGTAGTAGTGTGTGTGTTCGATGTTTTACATTGATATTACGGTATAGTATAGCACGTAATCTACAACTTGGCGTAGTTTTGCAAAGCGTAATCTTCGGCTATCGGTTATAAAAAGATGCCTGTACAAGCAGCTTAGTTCGTATCAAAAGACTACTACTAACTTACTTTCTTTAGCAAGAAATACCACTACAGTGGAACTTCACTTATACGAATTGCATTTATACGAACGAAATTTTAGGCCTGCCTGATTAACAGAACTTTAACTGAGTTTCTATTATCTGAAGTAACGCTGCGCGTCGGTCGATCTATTTGTAATAATACGAAGGTCTAAAGGACCGCTTAGACGGACAATATTATTGTCGATATTCAACGTTCTCATATCTATTTATGAGTATATCGATCGTCTATACGGTCTCTTACGTACCATAATGTTGAGAACCCAACGATCATTGGCAGTCATATTGATAATAACATTGATCGTCTGAACGTTTCTTAACAATAAGATGTAAACGGTAGGGACACGCGTTACGTGACACGCTATTATGTTTCGCGGTTGATACAAATGTGCAGCACTATTATGTATTTCACAACGAGATGTTCCGTGAAATCCTCTTATATAAACATAAACTCCTACTGCATGAGCGAAAAGTTATAGATGGACTTCTATTGTATTGTATTAGGTGGTCCGAAATGTTTCTTTCATTTTATAAGGAAATAATGGATGCACATTTTCCGTTTTATATTTTATCGAATTATGTATGATCCATTTTGTTCTATCAAAATAAAGATCATAACGTTGGACAGATTAGGTTTCATGTTTGTATTGTGGTGGACGGTGTGATGTGTTGTTGGTTAAATTAATAACGAGACGAGTTAATTTAATCAACTATATTTACAGATATTTTAAAATGTAGAATACAAAGTTAATCGCTAGCGTTGTTCGCTTGATGATATTCGTTATACGATAGTGCAATACTGCGGTACTGATACCAATCGTTATGCTGATTCGCTAGGCTGATTCGTTATACTTGTTTGCTGACTTGATACTGATATTCATTCGCACTACTGACTCACTGACTGACTGACTCACTGACTGACTGACTGACTGACTCACTGACTGACTGACTGACTCACTGACTGACTGACTGACTGACTGACTGACTGACTCACTGACTGACTCACTGACTGACTCACTGACTGACTCACTGACTGACTCACTGACTGACTCACTCACTCACTCACTCACTCACTCATTCACTGACTCACTGACTGACCGGCTCACTGACTGACTGACTCACTGACTGACCGACTGACTGACCGACTGACCGACTGATTGACTGACTGACTGACTGACTGACTGACTGACTGACTGACTGACTGACTGACTGACTGACTGATTGACTGACTGATTGACTCACTGACTGATCGACTGACTGACTGACTGACTGACTCACTGACTGACCGATTGACTAACCGACTGACCAACTGACTGACTGACTAACTGACTGACTGACTGACTGACTGACTGACTGACTGACTGACTGACTGACTGACTGACTGACTGACTGACTGATTGACTGACTGATTGACAGACAGACTGACTGACTGACTAACAGACAGACTGACTCACTGACTGACTGACTGATTGACTCGATACTGATATTAATTCGTGCGACTGACTATGTCTGAAGGACATGGCCGTCTATTTATACTGGTCGAGGGGGGTACCAAAAGGTTGAACTTGTCGCAGGTTGTAGATTGCACGTAGCAGCGAAATTGCTTTGTCCAGAGTTTGTTTATTACATTACGTGCATCGTACAGTGTTAATCCTCTGTGGCAAAACTACTACGTGAGGTGTCTTCGAATCGAAACGTCTTAAGTCGCATATGCAGCTACAGTATAAAGATGTGCAAAAGACGTCTCTGTAAAAGAAAGGCACTTTTCGGACAACCTAATAACTCGTCCTCCGACAGGTTCATATAAACGCGGTATTTGTGATTAAATTCAATCGATTAAATGCGTTGTAGTTTATAAATTATTCGTAATTTTGTAATACTTCCTCTGTTTGTCAATTTTTTTTACACCAAGCTACATTAAAATACCTTTTTTCTCTTTTGTTACAGGTAAGAGCAAATAGCAGTTATCAGCCTGACTTGTTGTTTACTTCCAAGTAGGTATAGTGTCGTACTAATATTATACGATAAATGTTATTTAGTTGGATCGAGAAGACAAGTATGATTAGTAGCGGATGAAAAGTTAGTAGCAAAAAGTTATCTCCAACCCTTTTATAGAAACAGAATTAAATAATAATTTACAACTTTACTCGAATTAGACCGAGCTGTACTCATAGAATTAGCTAGAATCAGTCGTATAGTTTCAGAAAAATATTTTCAAAAGGATCTCTGGAATCTCAGCTCGGAATAGAACAAGTGTAGAATTTTCAACGCGTTAAGTATGTAATTAACACAACGTATCTCCTTGAGAACGCGAGAATGTACGCGGCTAATTCGCGGTCTCTCCTCTATATTTCATCGGAATGAAAATGATCGAGACGCCCAGAAGGTGCTCTATTAAATTGTCGATAAGAGGCTACACGACAGAAGATGGTGGCGCGATATAGCACAGCGCGGTATAGCTAACGCCAGAGTTCGACGAGAGAGAAGCCAGTTTCGTCGACTGGTCTCGGTCTCGGCTGCCAGCCAGAAATCTGGTTCGAGAGTTGGAAATTGGTATTGACGAGCGACGACTATGAGACCGGGCATAATTTATTCATTTCGGTAAAAGCCATTCCATATTTACACGGAATATTATCTAATAGCAAACTGTTCGCCTAACTGTTGGTTGTCTATCTCGGTTTCTCTAACTCGGCCAAATGACGCTATAAAATGATTTTTTTTTTTTTTTTTTTGTTGGACAAAAGAATCGACGAAACGGTCCAACGCATATTGAAACGTTTCTGCGTTCCTTTTGCAAAGTTTCAAATGATTTTGTTCGTCGAATGATTGATCGGTTGAAATGAAAATGTTACGGTTTAACATCGAAGAAGTTTCGATAGGAGAAATTTGATCCGCATTCTCCGGATCGCTGCTCGTGAAAATTTCAAAGTTACTCGCCTTTTTCATCAGTCCCATTATTCCGCTATGAACGCGATCTACAAAATGACGCTATTTATGAAACAGGGAATGAACATACTTTTAGAATGTTCTAATTCGAAGTTACCTATTATATTTGACATTCGTTGCCAACGTTACCTAGGTAGGAACGATGTTTGTATGATTAATTAGGGATATTTGAATAATGTATTTTATCAGGAATTATGTGCGTTTCTATAATTATGTAACAATAACTTGATTATTCATAATTATGTAATAGGATTAAATTAATCCAACATCGCATAGTGCACATTTATTATTAAATTTCAATTTTATCATTACACGAGTCTATCATAAATCAAATCTTTCGTTTAGTTTTATCAATTTCGTATCATTGCTCAATTGCAACACTCGCAATAGAAATTACTATCAAATTTCTAAACTTCAAACTATTGCAAATACCATAATTTTCGTTCCTTAGACTATAGTCATTTATATTTACGTTACGAAAGAACGCGTTTACTATTTCTTCAATTCCAGTTCGAATTTATCGATAAAATAAAATGTTGTTCTATCGTCTCTATTTGAAGGATAAGATTAGCCGATAAATCGCTGGAAAGTATTCCATGGTATTTTCGAGCGGTGTGACGTGAGATATTTTCCGCGCTCGCGCATACTGTGTTTCGTTTATTTATTTACGATAAAATCGCATGACTCTGGTTGTCAAGTCTTTTTTCGTTCCTCGATTTCTCTCCGCGGAAGCAAACTTCCTCACGGCGTTTGCGACGCAAAGAATTCTCCTTGTCTCACAAAGTACCTTCTTTCTGTGTATCTCTAATATGATATGCACTCGAAAACAATTCTTCCAAAACAAATAGAAGGATCTCTTCAAACGATGCAAGTTCTTTTTACGCTCAGTCTATCAGCTGAATTTAGTTGAACGTACAACGAAACAAAAGGGAAGAATCAGAGGGGGGGAAAACGTAACGACAAGAGTTTAAATTAATTTAAAAGAACGTTTGAATGTATTTTCACAATATTATTAAACAAGGTAATAACGTTCTCAATAAGCTACGGCAATTTGAAATTTCGACGGATTATTTATTAAATTATCGGATCAAACGTAGAAAAACAGGCCGAATTACGCGAAAATCTTCCGCAAGAATACGTTATAGTCGAATTGTGGATTTTCGTTTGTCGTCTGCCTGCATTTCCGTGAAATTCTATTAATCAGTATATAGAAAGTCAACTTTCTACAATTTCTACAACACCTTTCTAATTTTCGAGGGAAAGCGAATCAATCGAATAAATATTTGACCACTTTTGCAACTCGGTGTGATGCCGTGTCAAAACAACCAAACTAACCAAGTGGCCCTTGATTCTGCGTTTTAAAGAGAGGATTGCATCATTGGAAACCTTTTAACAGAATAACGTTTTCTGCCTCGCGTTTCAACGACAAACAAGTTCTCGTAACGACGGACAACAATTTTTCGGTGAAGCCAATTTTTCCACATTCTACACCGAAACGTCCGTGTAACGTTTTTTCACGTCAAACGTTTTCCACGAGATTAATAAATTTAAATTTACGAATAATTCTCAACTTCTGAAAGCCTGCAAATTCTCTAACGCTCTCTCTCTCTCATTTTCTCTCTTTCAAACTCAACACAGATCTCAATGAAACGATGCATACTCGTAAACGTAAAAATCCGACGCTAAAGAGAAGAGGACCGATTCGGTGTTCCGATGAGAGCCAAAGGCCACTTATTATGAGTAATTGCGACGAAATAGCTGCGCATAGAGCCACGAAAGGCAGTCTATCGAGAGAAACACAGGGAATCAGAGAGAAAGAGGAAGCACACGACAGAGGATAGGCTAATTTGGAGGGTAAGCCTCGGTCTCCAGGTAGCACGCCAGACTGCAACTATAGATTGGTATCAAGACACATTGGCGAGAAGCTCGTGGAAGTGGTTGAGGGTGGGGTCGGCGATGTACAGCAAGTATATTCGTTAACTCGATTAGCCTTAATTAAGCGCCGGAGCTTATTTCGATCTGTCGGTTAATCGGGTCGTCTGTGTCGTGCGGCGAGCTTGTCGTGACTTTGAAATAGACTCGAGATGCGGTTTCCATCGTGTGTGCGCGCTCGCGCTCGCGTTCGTCCTTCGAGTCGTGAAAGAGACGAGGACCGACCGCTTCCGGAGAAACAGACGGTAACTTCCGCGGAGAATCTCCATGGATTCGACGCTGTGCCAAAATTACGAATTAATTAACCAACGTTTGGACCAACACATCCACCATGTGTATTCCGTGAAAAGGGAAGATCGAGTGATCTCGCCTGTGCGAGGCAACCAAAGTGCAATATAATACGCTTTGAGTAGAAAACAACGAAATGTGAAAGTGAAGAAAAGAAAAGCGTCGTGGTATTCGCTCATCGTCGAGTCGATAAACTGTTAATCGTTGTTGAGAATTGTGGATCTTAATTGCCGAAATAAAATTAAAAGAACACTAAGATTACACTTAGAATTTATATTAAAATAGTTTTAGATTTATTTAATAAATGATTTACAGGATTCTCGTCGATATACATTTGCACGCGTCTCAGCACTCTCTTTGTCTCGCCATCTTCCATACCACACTGCCAACGCAACAGTTACATTCATCTGTTTTTCGAGACGCCGCGCTCACACATACTTCCACACACTCATATTCACATACGTGTGTCACTACTACGCGGCCAATCTAATCTAGCACACAAAATTATACATATCTCAATAATCGTATTTGTGAATAAAATTATAAAGTAACTGGGATAATGGCAGAAGGTAGAGAAACTATTCTGCTATCGGTAAAAAGAAATCTTAGTACCGAAGGAACAGGCTTATTACGCTCTTATAGTCCTGTGAAAATATCTATAATACTGATGCTATTGTATAATTCATTTGTTAAAGCAAAGCAGTTTATATACGGAAACTCGAGTTAACGTTAGATAGAAGGACACAGATTCCGAAAGAAAGTCTTCAAGTTTTTAAACAAATTGGTTCTTACTACATTAAAAAAAATACTCATTGTCTGACTTACGTTTTATTTCGATCATTTTACGAGCTAAAGGTAGGTACAAGTATTTCTTTTTATTAAATGAATATTTCGTTCTCTCTCGTTTTACCATACTATAGGTTGTCCAACAAGTTTCTTTCGTTTTATAAGGAAATAATAGACGCACAATGTTTTTTTATTTTATATTAGTTTATTGAATTATGCAGGAACATAATAATAGAAATATAACGAAATGGATCATACCTAATAAAATATCATTTATTATCACCTTATGAAACGAAGGAAACTTTTCAGACAACCTAATATTAACGCTTTATTAGAGTTTACAGATACTTCAAGTTCGCTGTCAGTTTTCCGGTTGTCACTAAGCTACTTCACGATGATATCTTGGAAAGTTTGTGAAGGCATATTTTACCGTTGTCTTTCTCTCTGTAAACAATCGTGTTTTGCCGCTGCATGCCTTGACATAAGCGTATTATCTTTCATCGACGAAATACTAACAATTGCTGTCCATTTATCAATGGACTAATAAATGCATCGTAATTTCAAAAATACAACCAGGTTCGTCTAATCTGTTCAATTCACGGCGCGTATATCGCGCATAAAACAACGCTGGGCTTGATTTAAATGTTTAAATTGGCGACAATTCGTCGGGATTTGCCGGTCCATTAAACTTTCGAAGATGATTCGCCATCGCGATACTTTGAACATTTTCTCCGGAAAGTGAAAAAAGACAACTGAAAGTCTTGTCGTAATGAACAAGAAAAGGAGGACCAAGAGGACCAAGAGGAACAAGAGGAACAAGAAAAAAAGGAACATAAAATCGGAATGTCGGTTTTGAAAGATGATTTACGGATCCTTCGGAACCGACACGCTTGCCGTGAACAACATAATTCACGCTACGTAAATGTATAACATGTATTAGGTTGTCCGACAAGTTTCTTTCGTTTTATGAGGAAATAATAGTTTTTTGTTTTATATTATTTTGCCGAATTACGTACGATCCATTTTGTTCTGTTGAAATAAACATCGCGACATTTCACAGACTTGGTTTGTACGAAGGTGCACTGTTGTAAAAAACACGTTTGCGAAAGAAAGACACTTTTCGGACAACCTAATATGTATATTAATGTACACTAGGAACATGATTTGGAGAACCATGAAATGCAGGTGCAAGGAAAGCAAATTATATTTGAACTACAGCTGTAGAATAAAGAAATACGGTGGAACATAGTGGAAATTCTCATTGAATTTTTACGGAAATTCCAAATCCCAGTGCTATAAAGCTAGAAAAAAGAGGAAGAATTATTTACATATAATTACATATAATTAGAAATTGCGATGATGTAGAGCGTTCTTTCCACTGATCGAGGATGAAAAGAAATGAAAGAACGTAGACTTAAATCACGATTAAAGGAAAAGCGTTAAAACGAAGCGTTATAGAGTGTAAAACGTACTCGAGCGTACGTAGAGAAGAAAATTGCGTCCGTCTAATAAATCGTGCCTAACTAGAAAGAATGTGGAGTTTCGCTTTAACCAATTTCGTGGCACGAACATCAGCTGCGAGGTTGTTACAGCTCGTTCATGAGGAACTTTCGAAATGCTTTCGAGCTAAGAGGAAGAAGAAGGAAAAGCGCGAATGCGTGACAAACGCTTCGTAACAATTAAACAACCTTAAACCAGTTACAGGAAAATTGTCGAGAATTATAGCAGGTGTTTGCGACTGACGTTCAGTTGTATTTGCAACGAAACTTTCCACTCTCTTTTTGGACGATTGTCTTTCATGGCCGTCTTCACGATACGACGTCAGACGACGTCAATCGTCCATGAACGTTAAACTGACCGAATTAGATCGGCTCTAAATTTAAAATATCTGCTCCTTTTGATGCTTTTGTCGATGTCGAAGATTTATAAATTTATAAGGTGAATTATATGTATAGAGCATAGTCGATGGAACAAGACTTGGAAAGTCAATTCCTCGTTTCGATAATGCGTTCCAACGAAACTTGAAAATAACGTGAAACGTTCATGCGCGCGAATTTCTTCTACATCTTATTATCATTTCTAAACGACGTATTCACCTTTGAAACTCGATACGTTTACGCGTTTATTATTTACGCGCGCATTTCTATGCATTTTCTAAAAATATCGATCATAGGTTATCGCGTCAGTGTTTATATTCATCGGCACGCGTACCGAATTGCTCCCTTTTGGCCAAACGTTTTCGCTACACGTTGTTCAATTTATAACCTTTTGATAATCTTTCATTTTCTCCGAGCCTTCTAAATAGAAACCACACGGCTGTTACTATATTTTCGACATTTGGGGAAGGGGCAGCGTTTTTCGAATCAATGAATCGTATTTCATGGAAAATTGAATTTCAATCTCGTAGTGATGAACGACACGAAAGCGAAATTACACAATTGTTGCAAAAAGTTCGTTTTTCACCGAGTAAATGTTCATATACGAACATACCGGCGAACTTTCGTTATTTTATCAGTGGATGGAATATAACGGATGGAAATTAATGTTTGAAAGGATGCGAGATATCGAATGCCAGCCCTAGGAATTTATTGCGTTCGATAATTACTGCTTAAAAAATGAATTACCTATCGTTCGATATCGAGGCAGACGAGACAACAGCGAAGCGATAAATCTCTGATGTTATGAGAACGATTAGTTGGCTAGTGAAATATTTGCCGAAGGCTAATTTCTGTGACAGTATGTTCACTGTTCACGTGTCAAATCCACTGGTTACTAGATATTTCGAATGCGTCAGAACGCAAGGATAATCTCGAAAACACGTGATATCTCGAACAATCTAAACGCAGAGACGTGCCCGCTTCGGTCTTGAGCTCGCGCAACCATTGTACGTCGCGATATTGTTCTTTCCCTTTGTGTGCTAATTTGACACGCCGCATCCTCGATCCGGCAGCCAGTTATTAACAATAAGTTAGCAAGCGGAGGTGCGGTTAGCTCGGAGCGTGGTCGCTTTGATCGCCACGTAACAATAGCGCGAGTAAGCGCGACGCGACGTTGCACGCTCGAGTTTTCCCGCTGGCCGCGAATTATGTCCGAAAACAGAGGACCCTGCGGCTATTCGCCAACGGACGATTATTGTTTCATCATAGAATTTATCGTGTGCCGCGCAACTTTTCCATGGCTCGCAACTTTATCGCCACACAACACGATTATGCACGTTCGCGATTTAACGCGGCCACCTCGCCCGTTGTTTCATTAATTTAATTTAATTAGCCGAACGAGGGGGCGGTGCGGTGTGAAACGCGTGTAGCGTTTGCCAATCGAGCTGCGGGCACGCGTGCAATACGTTTGAGGAAAAACGATAAAAGAGCTTCGTAATTGTGCTGAGCGACATGGAGAAATAATGATTCGTCCCGCTGCTGGTTTGTTTGACGATTTTTTAACCCCGTAGCGTACGAAAATGAAGCGCGATGAACGTTTGGAAATTTTACAGCGCGTTTCTTCCTTTTGGTTATTCCGGCTTTGGTGTCATAATTCAAGAAAGAAAGGCAAATTGTTGTATCGTAATTGTAAAGTTCGATTACAAGTAAAAATTCGATTGGAATGAAATTGAAATTCTGATATGCGAGGATATCAGTGAGATATAAAACGTTTTGTTAAAAGCTTCGAAGGTACGCGCGCAACCGGCCAAAACGTATTACCGTCAATTATAACAAATATCGAAAAGAGGAGCAACGTTGCGTGTGTTCGTTCCGATTCACGAAGGTCGTTTAACGTTCGAAGCGTGGCAACCTTATCTTCGTCTAACAGCAGTGATAAAGCAAATTCTACTTCAAACAAGCTGCGGTAGATCATTGGAATACATGGCACGCAAGTAAATGGATTCTACGTTTACAAGCGTACCTAACACAGAATGAAGTGTTCCGTCGGCTAATTACTTTCTATCAATTAACGTCTTAGAATGCGATGGTAATAGAGTATTAGAAACATGGCAATCATCGTGGCGTTAGAAACGATTTTCTGTTATAATTGAAAAATAGATGAAAGAATGGATTTTGCTGGAAAAAGAAGATCGGCAAAGCTACGGTTAAACCTTAATAACCTCTTTGTTTTATATCGACTGTGGACCGCGTAATAGAAAACTGAGGAGAAAGGAGGGCAAAAGGAGAATATCAGCTCGTTGAAATTCCGAGAATTACCGCGGTTTATCGAGACATTATAATTCCCAGCACCTAAAGCGAGTATAATTACTTGGACCGTGGTGCGTAAAGCAGCGAAGAAGGTATATTAACTGCTATTTGAATTATATTTTGCAATTAAAGCCGGCCTCTTCGCTGCCGCCGGCAGGAATTTAATTAGACGCATTAGATGACATAATACTTGATTCTACTTCATTGTGCTTATTACAACTCCCCTCGGGTTTAACAAAGGACCGACAATTCCAGCGGTGCTGGGCTTTTGCAATTGTACCCACGCGCAGTTCCTCCCTCGTTCCTATAATTCTCCAGCAGGTTTCCGTAATTTTGAGAGTGGAATCAGACTCGCATGACACATGGCACGAATCTCCGAGTTAATCGTTATTAGTGCCCACTTCGTTTGATTAATCATACGAATGAAACACGGATACAAATAGCGAGCATATTTTTCAAACGAAGAGGATAACAAAGAGAGGGAGAGAGAACGAAAGCACATTTATGAGCGTTGTAAATAGCGATTACGACTAACAATAAGCCGCGACGTTAATAAAGACGAACAAGAGGCGTAAGGAGATTGAAGTTTCAATTGGCCGCAGGTGAATGTCGGCTATCGATCGATCGTGTATAATCGATGGGAACGGCTGACTTGCGGCTGTTTGAGTGACGTGTTTCAAAACTCCTCGTTTACGAACGCAACATCGAGTACACGTAGCGAAGTGAAATTTTAGTTGCAAGTTAGAATAAATGCTACCTATACGTCTATGCGTATAGTATGTAATATATTTATCGAATTATTTGCCTACAAAAATCGAAGCCTGGTTTGTATTATTTTGTCCTAAAGTACCTTTATAAAGCTGCTTTATGCCAGAAACAACACACGTATACGGATTCTGTATATCGTATATACATAACAAGAGCGAGGCAAACCACTTTGCGCTCGTGCGGCAATCGCCTTTAATCAAATTAGCTCGTGACGCGCAGCCGGATGTCTGTTCGCAACGAAACAGAGCGAAGGTTCGATAGCTTCTCGAGGCTTTTCGATCGTACTTTTTGGCGCAAGCAGACCAATTGATAACTCTTGATATGTCTCGAAAGATGTAAAGAATTCTGCGTCGCATCATTTTCGCTTCGATCGCGAACGATAAGTGGAAGAGCACACGGTCTTTGCTGGCTGATGCGCGCGAGGACACGCCAGGCCTTGGACCTTTATATCTCCGGATGTGTTCTATAATTATTGTTTTAACGCGAAAATTTATCACACGGCGCAACTAAAATCGTATGCGTCGCCCCCGCAAACTGCTCGGATATTGTAATCTGCGATTGCAACGACCACGGTCGTTCTACACACACGCAAACACGTATGTACATTATGTTGTACATATATCGTGCTGGTTTCTGGGGTAGCAGACACGGTGCCTGTTGTTTCGATAGAAGAAGATTTAGTAAGATTTAGTAGAAGATTTAGTAGAAGTAGATTGAAGTAACTACTTCAGGAAAAACTCTACATCTTTATTTATGTATATCCGTGACCTGGAGACTGCTATAATGTTGCATATAATGGCAAAATAATAATAAATTGATAATGTAAGACGACATTCTTCCCCAATGAACAGTTTATTATACTGGTGGTCACAAGTGACCGCCGTGGCGCCTTGGTAACAGTTGATAGCGACATATTATAACAAGACTTCGTTTATTTCAACAAACCATTCGCATTTGTTATTTCGTCGTAAGCAAAACGTGCAGAATATATTGTTGAAACGTGTAGAAGATATCAGTAAACAGTATTTGCTCATTCTATATATAATAGTAAGGTATGTGCACACTTCGATTTAACACAACATTTACGATTATTTTCTAAGGTTTGTTTATAATAATATTCGTAAATTACCTCTCAAAGATATGGATGCAAACGCAAGATTTGTTCTCACTTTTTTTTTTGTTGATGTTCTAATAAGAATGTTTAATTGTTAAATGGGGCACTTTTTATTTCAAAGTATCTTCTATTTATCGGTTATATTCAAAATGCCCTAAATCTCAATTTTCATTCAATTTTTACAATTGTAAGGAGTTCAAGCGCTCCGGTCACCAATGACCACCAGGGCGTCACAGGAGAAACCATGACCGGCCATATATGACCAACGTGGCAGTCAAAGTTGTTGAAGTAACTGCTTCAAGAAAAACTCTACATCTTTATTTATCCGTGACCTAGACATTGCTATTACGCACAAATATTCTAAATAATAAGAGATACATATTATTGTACCCTTGAATATACATTATGTTTTGGGTTGCAAGGTCTAGGAACAAAGGAACTGATAAACAGATTTCTATTTGTGTTCCCTGTAGCCTCTAGCCAAAGCTATAAGCCTAACTTTTTTGGTAATTTATAACCTTTTGTTATAAATATATGAACGTGCTCCTTATCTTTCCATTGTCTAATAACACTAAGAGAGTAATGATCTGAATCAGCATAAACTTTTACTTATACTTATACCTTCAATTATTTCAATGTATTTTTCTATTACAAATTCATCCACTCGTTCTTCAATCAGTCAACCTCAACCTCAACGAGAGTAAAGATAGATCGCCAAGTATGAATTCTATTTTGAAATTTTTTTTCTAAAATAAAATCTAGGATTTGTAGATAATGAAGAAATTAATACAAATAGAGACATTTATAGAAACGAATGATTATACGCAGCTTCTTGCGACTTCCATCAAGCTCTCCTCCAACCCTTGCAGATATTAAGATATTAATGATTACTGGACGACGCTGCATAAAGATTCATATATGTATATGCAAAGTGTAGAGTGCATAACTTATAATATATGTCACAGAGAATGCGCACAATATCAAGTATAAAATATTTGCAGGGAAGGTAATGCGAAACTATTTTATATCTCGCGTCTACTACTGTACATTAGCGTGTTATTTCACCCCTACTCTACGGTGCTTAAAAATTGTTTTATTGCAGATTTTTTCAATTTTAGTACGGTGAATTTTTGTAAAAGTATAAGAATCGAGATCATTTACTTTACGGTTTAATTACATTTTACTTGCACAACTTTGTGCGGGAAACTTGTAAGGTGTTAGGAAATTAATCACAGACTGTTCAGCATTAAGTGTCCTCCTTTGGCATTCCGACACGTGAAATGGGGTGAAATTAAATAGAATGATTCTGTACGCCTGCTAAAGTTATTTATCAAAGGCCTGGATATTTAGAAAATACTTTCCCTGTAACGTACGTATATACACGTGTACATAATCATATAGCAGAAACAATAGAAAATGGAATACGCAAAACGTAAATAAAACAAATTAATACCTTAAATATTATCTGCGTGTCCTAATGTACGTAATAAATAATGTAAAATAATTTTGTTAAACGATTCCGTTTCGTTCGTTGAATATGTTATTCATTTTCAAGAGACGCGAGAATTCATTTAATAGGAAAGTTTAATTTCGAATATCAATTGAATTTAACGTTAGGTAGTAACTGATTAAACAAATGCCTACAGCATATTATTATCATCTACCTGTAATTAATTCCAAACTCGTGATCTTCTCGTTAAATCGTAATTACGACTTCAAACGATCGACCAAACGTTCAATTTATATTCTCGTTGAAAAATATCTGGGAATTTTGACACACTATCCTTAGCGCGATACTGCACTGATAGATAGCAAGTAGTCGGTTCTTCAAAAGGAATCAAAGAACACGTTTGTAAACCTTTGACGAGCGTCGATCAAAGTCGAGGATCGTATCGGAAAGATAAATTTTCACTCCTCTCGATTCAGACGATCTCCCTCGAGTCTTTCTGGTAATCGTCTTTCATAGGCGACGAAACTGGTTTCCAGGCTAATGAAACGTATCAGTCCCTGTTGGTCATACATCATCGCATGGTCATAACAGCGTATGCAACCGTCCTCTGACCGTTTACGAATTTAAAGGGCCACATAGTTGAATTTCCAAAGGGAAACCCCGCTCCGGGGGTTATTAATGATATGTTATCACGCAGGCTCGTGTTGTCGCTTTGATCGTCGCGAAACAAAGCCGTAGGGTGGCTCGTTGTGCAATTTGTAACCGAGTTTTCGTACTTGGCAGAAATTGCCAGAGAAGATGGTTCCTGTCTCTCGCAGCACACCCTCCCTTTCAACCCCACTGCCTGCCACCCTATCTCTTTTGAAATAATTATCGTTTTATCGGGAGATTTATGAGGCCGAGGCTTGAATACCAGCCATTCAAATTTTCAGGCTGTAGCTGGAATAATTGCAACATTGTTTACAAAGACAACGACGAATTATTGTTCGCGTTGGTGTTCACGCGTGCGCGCGCTCACGGGACACCCCTATAATTTGCACTGGCCGTTTACTGATTTCGGGCAAATTAGAGAAGACAGCGGTCGTGACGCGGGTAATTTGTTACAGCTCCCCCGGTGAAACTCGTTTCCAAACGTTTTTCCTCTCTCTCTCTCTCTCTCTCTCTCTTTCTCTCTCTCTCTCGCTCGCTCTTTTCCTTTCTTCGACGAACGAACGTGGCAAAAGTTTAATACTACGAGCGTTTTCACGGAGAATATTTCGAAGTTTACTGACGGTTATGAGCAAAACAGTCAATGGATAAAGACGAGTGTCTTCGTCTCGTTGCTTGTTTCCTTTATCTGTTTTGATTTTATTTATTTAACTATACCGCTCTTTTTAAACTCCAGCGGCAGAATTTAAAATTACGCACAGACAGAGCGAGGCTGTTTTTGGCAAAGTATACGTCCGTCTCTGGCGATGGTCGGATTTTTGGCGAGATCAAAGTAGCCTGCAGCAGTCGCAGCTTTTCTTGTCGTTGTTGCTTGTCTCGCGTGATCTTCTCTACGTGGTTATTAAGTTATAGATGAAATTGTTTTTAAAGTTTGGAGATCATCTTCTACGCTAGGCAGTTATTTTTTCCTGTTTTCAAGTAGCTGTTCTTTTTTTTAGAAAAAAAAAAATAAATTTTTGTTTAGATTACCAACGTTCGATAAGATCGTTGTCAATGTTCATGGTGAAAGTGAATAAATTCTAACAGCACGTGAATTAAAATCGAATCTCTTATCGAAGAGAGATACGGTGGTGTTGGATTACGTCGGAGCGGAAAAATGAAAAAAGTTATAATGTAATAGCTGTCGTGTAATTGCAATAATTCGCAGGTTCTATACAGAATTGGCAAAAAATTGATATTGAAGTCAGTTAGAATTTTCAGAAGTTCGATATAACTTTTTCGAGAATCACACTCGATTAGTTTTAAGTAATTTTGTCATAAATAATTGCCTCCATTTTGTATTATGTTTACACGTCGATAATTTATATTCATATTTATCGTCAGTTCAAAACGAGTACATGTACGGCAACTAATTGCACTCGTTAACCTTTGAATTAAGCGTTTATTAAACACAACGTTACAAACACGACATCAAATATTGGTAATATATTGATCATATATTTATCTATTAACCGTTATTGCGATGGCTTCCATTTATATCCTTATATCGTCACGAGGTAATTACTTTTTTTATTTCGACAGATAATATGTCAGTGGAAAAAAAGGAAAAATTGATCTTTCAATGTATTATGACCTATTACCTTTTACCATTCATGTTGCTTAACAATATGAAACTTGCTCTGTTCAAAATTCACACATTTGAACAAAATTTCATAGAAATTGTTTAAATAAGATCAATTTGAATTTACATAAAATAAAAAAATCATCGTGTTCGAAGTTGAAAGTCTATTTAAAAGGACGTAGAGTGCAAGCTTGAAAGATGTAAGGTAAATTATCGTTAGAGATTATTTTGTGAAAAAACTGAAAGATTTCGTTTCAACCTACTGGGAGAAACAAAAGTAATTGCTGCGTATAAAGCTCAATAGTGCGATCCAACTGCATCTTTGCTATTTTCTCTCCTTTTATTCTGTGTTTTTCATCTTTATATAGCAGAGGAATATTTTTCTTGATAGAAACGCGAATATTCCTATATTTTGATAGTCTGCTTTTCGAGGCGAAATTGTCGACAGCAGTCATCTGGTGCGTGCAGCGTCGTGTCAGTTTCATTCGCAACGAAAACCACAGTGGCGCATTCAGGTATTTTTATTTCTATTTTTATGTTTTCTCGCTTATTTTTCCCATTTATTTTTCTCACTTGAAACGCAAATGGAACGCTATTGCGAAGATACACAGATTCGCGATTATCTACCGGTACTATCGATATTGGTTTATCACAAAATTTGTAACAGGATCGCTGCCTATCGATGACTACAAATTAATCGGCTATCAACGTAAATACGGTTTATGTTACATGCGATTTTAAGTGGAACATTGTTGGTAAATTTTACCAAATTACGAAATTATTGGTCGAATCCAATGGGAAGCCACGATAAACCCGGATTGACACTGTTCCGAATAACCAAACGAATATTAATTGAATCGAATCTCTAGAACACGATGGTAAATGTTACAAATGTAATTTGTTATTTCTCGTTAATATAATTCTTCTTCTCATAAAACCTGAAATGACGTATACTTTGTTGCTACTGTTACAGTTCCTATAAATTACGTTTCTTCCCGACAACTTCATCTATTTGTGATATCGCGTTAAAGGTTTAAAGATAGCAAGAGTTATACAGATTTAACTACGTCTTTTCACAATTTTGTACATATACCTAACGTTTTAGGTAAACAGATATTAGGATTTTAAGGGAATAAATTTGACGATGTAATTACTTTCCACGCATCCTTGTTCGTGATGTTACGGTAATTTTTTAAATTTCCCGTTATCTCGCTTTCGGGACCATTGCTCTGTAAACTGATAACTCTCGTATCTGTTCGTATATGTTCAATGTTTTTCGTAAACGGATGACCTAAACGTACGTTCAAAAATTGGTCATTCGAAAAATATTCGAGCTTTCAGTTTGCAAATCATTCAATCTCTATGCGATTACAGATAGCGTAGATTGCATTGCAGGTATTGCATACAAAGCAGTCCATTTTTTCCATGAATTTCGTGTGTACAAACATTTTTCCTGCCTAACATCTTCGTTTGAACATTCGATAGAATGTCGGCTATCGACAGCACTGAAATTTCAAATTAATTAAATTCAACGCGACATACATACGTACGTCGTATCGTTAATTACTACTTTGTTCGTTTTTATCGTCGGTCCGATGATATATCCTCGACGCAAACACCATGTTTACAAAATTCCACGACCGATTGTCCACCGATTTCGAGATCGAAACTCACCGATAACTGAGAAATCAGGAAAGTGGAAAGCACGGTACGCACGAGCGCAGAAAGAAAATGAGAAAAACGTGGCTTCCGTTGGCTGGCGTTTTCCTACTGCGTCTAAAACGCCAGAATTAAATCCACGGTGAACACGGAATGCAGAAGCATATTTAGCATCGTTAATCACGGCCGTGTTTATCGTTCGCGAAACGGTACCGAAAAGAAACCGCGATGTAAATGCGCATTGGCTTGTGCTCTTTTTCTTTTCGCCTTGTTTCTCCCTGTTTTTCTCTTTTTCCCTCCTCCCGCCATGGGGCGGCGTTGCTCGAGCAATACAAATTGCATCGTTCGCGGCCGTGGCGAACCTCCAGCGGCTATCTCCGCTGGCGTTTGCAATTATTGTTTCACAATGAAATTTATCACGAGCCCTCTCGCCGCGAAAGTTTTAAGGCCACGCGAAAAGCGAACGGTCCGCCCTTTCTTTTTATTCTTATTTTTGCCAGCGCGCACGAGCAAAACTTTTCTAATTAATGATAATTAGCCGGTCGCGAGAGGAACTTTTTAAGACCGCGATAAGAAACGGATCGTACGTAAACGGGATTTATACGCAGCCATTGTTCCAATGCCATCATTCTGATTTGCGATCATCCGCCTGATTTCCTCTTCTTTCATTTTTTTTATCTTTAACTCGCTCATATATCTTTTTTTTTTTCTTTTATTTGGTAGACATTTTGCAATCAATTCTCATTGAGAATTATAAGTAAATTATTTTGGCGTGGTACTGTAACTTGGATTATTAGAGTCTATTGTTTGATTCTAGTTGAATCTAATGCTTAAATTTAAAGGGTCTTTTTAGTCTGCGAATCTGATCCGTCGTGTCAAGTAATTGGGTAAGTAATGGATTTTGGTGGCTGTTAACTCTTATATTATATCTGTTACCGAATTTGGATATTTCTTCTTTAACTGTGGGTATCTTAAAGGTCGCGATGTATTGTTTCGTTGGTAACATACCAAGCTGCATCTATTAAGGATCTTAGAGTTTTTGATTGGAATCGTTGGAAAATTTCTGTGTTGGAATTACTCGCTGTTCCCCATAGTTGAATCCCATAGGTCCAAATAGGTTTTAATATGGCTTTATATAGCATTATTTTACTCTGCATGTTTAAGTTGGATCGTCTGCCAATGAGCCAGTAGAAGCTCATATATATCTAACCTTGGGATTTTATTCCAAACGTTTCATTTCTCGTATCTTTGTTTCTATCCTTCGTTAATATCCGACGAGATTCTTATTTATCGAATATAAAGAGAAAAATAAATTTAGATTCGATTCGTCGCCTTTTCTTCTATTTTATTTGTCTTGTAGACTCGTTGTAGAACGCAAAGAGCTAATGACTCGCATCAGTGTGTTGTAGCTCTTTAAACGTCTAATTATACACACGACATCGGATTACGGTATCGTAGCCATCGTTTAACGTCGAAACGAGCCATGGAACAAACTACCCCATGACGTGTTACCGCGAGATGTTCACGCTTTTATCGCCTGCAAACGGTGACAAAAGGGGTTGCAATCTTATTTCCTAACTTAGGAACTGTAATCACACTACTCTCGTTGCGAACTTTTCTTCGACGCGACGTTACGTCTTCATCTTATCTCGGCTTGTAAGCAGTTTAATTTAAAAAAAACCGACCAGTGCGCATACTTTAATTAGCGTTCTCGTGTTTTCTCAGAAACAATCAGGGCCGGCGTGACCTTTTGCGAGGCCGGGTTCAAAAATTTTCCGGGGCCTGAATGCACGTTCAAATCCTACACTTAAATTTTACAACGAGGAATTTTTAATTTTATATATTTAATTTTAATTTTATTAAATTTTACAACGAGGAATTTTATTTATTTACGAATGCTGTTGCATATTATACATTTTTTATAAGCAGTTTTTTAAACAAATCCAAGTAATATTTTTTCGCATCCATAATTCGCTCTCAAGGGGCAAGAAATTCAATGAAAGTACAAAATCTGTAATCATGTATGACTTTTGCAAAAAAGCTATTGATGTAATTTAATTTCTCTAAAAAGTACATTTCTCTGAAAGCGGCTGGATTTTTTTATCTAAAGTAGTTTCCAGGATATGAGGACTTTATGCAGTTACACTGAACATTAATGATTTTTCTCACTCCTTTAAACTGAATCATCGCTACTAAAAAAATGGTATCATCATTCTGTAAAAAGATAATCAAAATCGGTGTTTTCTAATTGGGCAATTTTCGTAGACCGCGGGGCCGGGTTCCGCGCTGAACCTGCCTTGTGCCGGCCCTGGAAACAATTGTTCCTTCTGAAAATTACACCGCGATAGCAACGTCTTCCGATGATATTTTTTCCTCGGGTCACTCGTAAACTCGTCGTCGATGTTCGTCGCCGAGAAAGAAACGCAGCTTTGTCGTTGCTGTTGTTTTATAAAATTCTTCTGTCGATAGCCCGTTTGAACTGTCGTCGTAGCCAACGGCGTTTGTAAAATTTTCAATAGAAGAATCGTTGAAAAGGAAAGACGAAGCAGGAAGCAGATTAATTAGTAGGACAATCGTGTAATAAATAAAGGATTCTTTCTAGAAAGAATAAAGGGAGGTTTAAATATCCTCGGCTTTATTATGAAATGCAATTTAAAGGACTCTCGAAGCTAGTACTCGCAGCTTTGATTAGTTCCAAGTTATGTTGAAAAGCTCCGTTTAGTTCGGTGCATTTGTTGGTGGAATAAGTGAAGTAGTAAGTAGTGGATTCGAGAAGACAATTGAAAGCGAGGGAAAACGATGGAAGAAGAAGTTGCAGGGAATTTTCTTACTGCCAGCATTATAGCTCTAACGAAATGTCTGCCTTAATAAAGTCCGTAAATTGATGTTTGCCAACGCTTCGATGACCCTGTTATGGGAAAATTTCGTCGAATAACAAAGCGATTCTTCCATTGCGTTAAAACGTTCGACACGACGAATTCACCGAGTAGCGAGAAAAATCCACAAACACGAAGATACGAAACGATGCCATTTTCGACGTAAACGATTTTTACGTAAAATACGTTGCCGGCAAATGCCAAAGTACTTACTTATAAATTATACTTATCTATAATAAGTATTAACTTATTATAAATAATCAGCCATGTCACTGCGCCACGCCAGAAAAATTACTGAAAATTCTCAACGCGAGAATTGATTGTAATTTTAACAAATAAAAAAAAAAACAAGTGCGTATCATAACGCAGGCACCCGAAACAAATAGCAAAGACATTCGCGTAGAACAATTAGACGAACCGACACTGCAGCGCTAATCGTTCAAACGATCAATGCAAAATAAGAGAATAGAAAATCAAAGATAAACGTTTCTGGCGCGCAAGCTGATTCGGTTCTTAAGGCAGAAGATCGAAAAGGCGTAGCAAGTTTGTCGGTTCGCTCGAAATTAGCGAACGGTGCCGCGCAACGTGACACACACGCCGTTTTTATGTCAGATCGCCGCTCGTTTCTTCTAGCTAGTAGCATCCGTTTGCTCGTTTACCTTCTGGATAGTGTTTCTTGAACCGGTCGCAATTACACGGTTGCTGCTAAAGTGGTTGGCGATGCCTGGTGCACGAACCAACCGAGAAAAGTATTCTCATGAAAAGCGGCGCAGGGAAATGAAAGAAAGCGGATCGAGCCTTTTTTAAACTAGCTGCTCGCACGAATACCTGCAGTACGAAGTCTGGTTGGCTGAGTTGGCAGAGGAAAATACACCGACTGCTTTCGAGCGACTATGGTTACCGGCTTAGCTGGTTAATAGAATTCATAAAGGAGAATACAAGGCTTGATAAACATGGGATTGCTAGGCGATCGTTGGTGAAGTAGATCGGTCATTTTAAGTGGAAATTTTAAGTGGAAGTTGCCATTGTTGGAGTTGTTGTTTGTATAATATAAGTAGAGCGTGCGGCGAGTTAGCCAGTTACTTATTTCGGGTTGGATAGTTGAAAATTCACGGCGTATAATCGATCGATTTAAAGTAGTCGAAAAATATGTCAGTGATTAGTAAATAGTAATCGGATAAGACTCTAATTACATTGTCGGATAATGTTCTGTGCTGGGCCGCAGTGGTTTTACACGTCGTAATAATTATTTTAATATTACCCTTCGTGACACGAATGATTTAATAAATAACTTTATAAGCAAGTTTGTAAAACGCTCTGAGTTTCGTATATTAAGCTGGTAATTAACTTGACTTGCTACAGTTTATTTCTATTGATATTTGGTAAAATAAACGTCTATGGATAATTTGAACCAGTTTTATCGGTACTTTCTTAAATAACTCGAGTTAAAAACGTTACTTTGAAAGAAGAGCTAGTAAAATTTGCCACGGGAAATATATTTTAGTTCATTTCGGAGTAAATTTGTTAAGAAGATGTTTGTCATTTTGTTCATCCGGAAATTTTAATGAAATCTGTTTCATCGGAGAAACACCATGTTTTAGAATAGTCGAGATTATCGATATATTCGTAAACAACATCCATAAAAGTATAGAGCTGAACAATACTCGGTGCTTTAACATCTTATTGCTAAATTAATTCGTGAAATATTTAGATTAACTAGTTCCACTATTCACTCGTTTCATCGAGAACAGACAGACTTCATCGTCGGTGAATTATAACGGGAAACACGATGTTAAATATCAACCAATTTTATAAACAAACTGTACGATATTGTATTTGAAAGAGCTTGGAAAAAATATTTAGCGTCTGATACAGTCTACAAGAAGATTAATAGAAAATTTCTCAATATGCGAATAATAAGCTAAACTATTCAAAATTAGCGTATTCTTTGCTTTATTTTCTCTTCCACCAGAGAAGAAAGAAAATTTCTACGACAACATGTAGACCTTCTCAGCTGAAAGCGAAACGAAGAATAGCAAACCATCGCGAAAACCAAGCCCGTGTCGCGCATTTCGCACAGCGAAGGAAAGAGAACGATGTTCCTGAACCGCACCACAAGCGAGCAGAAAATTTTGCATTCGCCTCACGCGATTGCCTTTCGTCATTCGTACGCCCGTGGACAGCACGCGCTCGTGCTCGTCGAACAAAGCTACAATACAGATGAAATGTTCGAATAATTAATGTTTCTCGTCATAGGCGAATCGTAGGTTTTTCTCCACGCCGATTGGCCTTAACGATCAAATTCACATGGAATTTGAAATGAGTTCGTTTATCGCGATATTTCATTGGGTTACGGTAAATAGAAAATCAAGTTGTCTTACCACGTTTTACAGTTTACAATATTTCGTCGGTCGATAATGAACAGGTGACGAATGCGAAAGACTTTTTTTTATATCGAATGTATTCATTTTTAATTGGACAAAACTGAGAAGAGAGTCCATAAAATAACGACGATGAGGGTGAAAAGGAGAAGGGTGGCGTCGCAACGAACAATGGTTGTTCCACCATTGAACTGGTGGCACGACCGATCGACAACGCGTTGAAATTATAATTGAAATTTTTTAACCTGATCCATTATGACCAGCGTGAATGAATTTTCTCCCTCCCGGGGAATTACGATCGAATCGATGAGCCAAGTGTCCGTTGATTCATTAAGTTCTCGAATCGCGTTTCACTCGGATGCCAGCAGAGTCTAACAAATGAAATTTTCTACGTTCGATCGATTAGCCTGAACGGATAATAATATAACGAAGTCTGGCTACGGAAATGGAATCTGTTGTCAGATAATTTGGGACGGATGATGGAGCTTAAGATTAAGCGGCGAACGATAGTTAATTATTGGATCCTGTTTCATTTCCATTACGAATTTTGACGCAGAAATTGTATTAAACGTTGAAATCTATTGTTATTCGATATAAAGGAATTTTTCTTTTCTATAGTTGGAAAGTGCTGTTTTATTCTGTTAGGAAATGAAAGAACGCTTTTGTATCGAAGAAAAGATTAGCTAAGCTTTCTGAAAAACGTCTGAAAATACACGTTGATATTTTCAGTTCTCATTTATGGGCTGGTGAATTCTTCAAAATAAAGTCAGAAGGAAAAGCGTTGTATTTACATCGTTCGTGTACGTATATCTTTGAACATTGCTTGGCAGACATATTATGCGATGTATTGTAGCAACTAAGTGATTGCGGATTTTGACATTACCAGCTAATGACAAACTCCGCAATCACTTGGTTGCCAACCCAATACTACGTTCAGAAACAGTCAACTTCTTCGTTCTACGTACATTAAAAAAATTCTTTTCATAAGCCTGTAAATTAAAAATTTGTCTTCCTTCGCAATGAAACAATTTTTCTGCCGTTCTACCCGTTGTAACTGTTAAGGTAAAGAAAGGATTCGGAAATACAAATCGTTTATTCTATTTTACACACAACAGCTATACATATATCTTACACTCTGAAGACCTCGACAACCTTCTTGCACGCACGCTTGTTCTCAACCGACTGTTCCAGATTCTTCTAACATCTGACGACAGTCTTTTGTCTCAACTAAGACCTGGACGCCCTCTAACGCTTACACACACATTCACATGTACAGTGTAAATGTATCATCTACCCAACAGTAACGTTATATTTCTTTTCGTATCTGTCCATGATAAATTATTAATATTAATAGGATTCGTATAGGAAAAGCAATACGACAAGCCAAGTCTGATCTGTGACATACGATAGAAGAGAGAAATACGTTAAAATATGTGTATAAAGGGCATAGACATTGTTTCTGAAAATGGTTTCATGGTTTGAAACGAAAGGACGAATAATTACCAGTGCGTATCAATCACTAATGTCACCAAGCCGACACTCTCTTTGTTTCGATGCCAGTTTTCTGAACGCAAACCGGCCGTGATATAATTCGATTATTCCAAAGAGTAGCATTTCTGACAGTTTTTGCGCCGCGTCACGGATTAACGAATGACGTCGCTGTGGTGAAATGAATCAAACGATAATATTGTGACGGCAAATTAGTGGAAAACCGTACTCGACGAAGAACGTGGTCGCTGGCTCGTAACGGGACAACGACGTTAATCGTACGTAATTCTTTTACGGAAATTTAGTAGACTGTGAGGGAAATTTCATTGTTTCAAGCATCGAGAAAATAGCTGTTTCATCTGTGCGCAATCGTCATCACTGATACACTTTGTTTTCGTGTGTATTATGAAAAGCTGTTTCTCTAATCTAGTCTTTTGTAACAAACTCTGTGTAACACGTACTTGTGAACCATTTAATTCTTACTTTTGACAATTGAGATGAAACGAAATTTTAGCGAAATTTAACAAAATTACGTGCATATTACTCGATTTACCTTGTGAAATTATATATTTGCTGAATATTTCGAAAAACTGTTCAAAAGGGATTTCAAAAAGTCCACGGACGTTAATATATTTTATTTCATTCTTTCAACTCTAACTCGTTGCATCCACTCTTATGAAACCTGAATAAATCTGTATATATTATCTCGCAAGATTCCCTCACGATCTATCCATGCGATCACATTTCCGCGTTTGCTTCTTTCCACTTTTTTCATTCCCTTCGAATGCCTGAAATCTTTTGTATTGTCAACCGTTAACATTTTTCTCTATCTGTGTAATACCGATCCAGATATCTAATGCAAATTAACACTCGCGATAGTTTGAAGCAAGCTGTCGTAATAATTTCCAAACCAACCACATATGCTGTTTCATCGATCGCTCGCGGACAAACGCGATCTCAAGGAAGCGCGTCAACGGGAATCGTAAATTCCCGTTACGATTAGACAATGCCAGGAGATGATCGATTCCCTATTTCTGATTATGATAATAGAGATAATGATAATAGAGATTATGATAATAGAGATAGTTGGATGGATTATAACTTAACAGTTTATAATCTACTCTTTATTCAACAACTTGTGGACAAGATGATTACGCTCGTTGCGTAGATATATATATATATATGTTAATTAGTTGAGTAATTAAAAGTAGATATAGTTAATGAATAGATGTTGACTGAGTAACGAACCCAGTGCAGAGATCTTGACTGTTCTGTAGTCGTAGAAGCAGTGAAGTTCGGTGACGATGTTGTCACAGAGGAAGACTCTTGCTGGGTGTTTGTCGCCCCACCACAGGTCGCTTGCGGGTGAAAATCCCGGGAAACATGAGAAAACCCACTTTTCTGCACTTTTTACCTGATGGAGCAATAACCATAAGGAACATCTTGACTCGGAGGTGTTTTATGCCACTTAACGATCAAATCGAAATGCTTAGTTTTACGACAGTTCTTTATGATTGTTACGGTCCAACTAATTATATTGACGTAGCGAGTGGCTGCCTCGACCGAGGGATGGATTCCGTGCTACGCAAAGAGTCACCGGACGAAACATATGCAAAGACTTGCTATATAAAAAAAGCATTTTGCATGAAAATTATTTTTTACCATACAGATAGCAGAAGCAAAGTAGAATATTATAAAACGAAAGTCGTTGCAACGCAATCTGCTGGTACATCCCAGGAATAAAGTCATCCAACCGAAGTCAGTGTCTGAAGAACAAGATTTTCCATACGAAAACCTGGTGTATGTAGAACATGGAGTATCGGTGGAGCCAAGTAAATTTTGCGAAAAGCTCGAAGAAACGACGTTGAATTTCCGGCATGGGAACACGCCAGAGACCGTGTTCCTGTAGCGTAACACAGGCACGTTGCAAATTAACAATCGCATGAAAGAGACGCTTAATAGCGGCTAATGAATTCCTGAAAGCCGGTGGTCGTGGCGTTGCCAGTATTCCCGGCGTTTTCCCATTTTAGACGAGCGACTAAAAGCAAGCAAGAAAGAAAGCTGGAAGAGTGGTAGGAAGAGGAGAAAGGGGAGGCTACAACGGGGCAAACAGGCGCCAAGAGAAATCCGTGGCACGGCGCGACAAAGGTGGAAAAAGCTCGTGATATCACGTATTCATCGGCCTTCGTCTCGTTCGAGGCCGTTCGCAGCAACCGTCCGATTTTACGAGCGATTCGCGTATACAGCGACCCATCGCGAGCTCGGCTAACTCAATCAGGGACAGGCGAAGCGAACCTAGCGCGAGACCGGCATACGAATTCCTCCTAAAATGCTTCTATTGCCCTTTCGTTCCGTTGCGTCGGTTACACCGAGTTACACGCCGCGCTATCTCGATCTTTTCTCCTGTCCTCTTTTCTTTTCTTCGTTTCTTTGCCAGCTACGACGTTGCGTTCCCAACGGAGGATACGCGAGCAGGAAATCGCGAACGTTATACCCTGGCGTGCGAGTCAAATACGTCGTTGCCGAAACTTTCGAATGATAACGAGATGGTTTGGGTTGCAACGACCTGATGGCTTGTTTGACAGTTGATCGTAGGCTGTTTGAGCAGATGGTAAAGTACCAGGATCGAATTGTAACATCTTTCTGCGTTAGACGTTGCAAAGTATTGGGTTGGCAACTAAATGATTGCGGATTTTGTCAATACCACCTAATGACAAAATCCGCAATCACTTAGTTGCCAACCCAATAGTACGGGTTTTATTTGGTTTATCGTGGTCGATCGTGCATGCGTTTCGAAGAAAGATACGGAAGCGGTATAGAAATTTTATCGGTGAGTATTAGGTTGTCCGAAAAATGTCCTTCTTTTACAGACACGTCTTTTACAACGACGCATCTTTATACAAACATGAAACCTAATCTGTCGAAGGTTGTGATCTTTATCTTGATAAAACAAAATGGATCATACGTAATTCGATAAAATAATGTAAAACGGAAAATGTTATGCATCCATTATTTCCTTATAAAACGAAAGAAACTTTTCGGACGACCTAATAAAGTAGGCGAATTATTAGCGCAAGGAACCGGCCTACGTTTGATTCGTTATTCCTATATCTACTGATTCACGATTTTCGTTGGTGAAAATACATACTCGGCGATGGTAAACGGTTAATAATATTTAAAATCTTCGATCGGTATCATACTTCTTACACTTTATTTTTTATAAATTGTAAATCTTCTACTTGGTCTATTAACCGTGCTTCTTTAATATAATGATATGTGTTTTAGACTGTGGAAGTTAAGGGTCATGGAGGTAGTTCTACACGATTTCACGTAGCCAAGTTAAAGCGAAGAGTACTCGACGCACTCTATTACAACCTTTGAAATGCGAAAATTAGAAGCTCTCTCGGTGTAGGTACAGCGTTTCTTAGTTGTGAAAATTAGAAGTTCTCGGCGTAGCGCTAGATCTCTTAGTTTGCGGAAGTTAAAAGCTGTTGACGTAACGTCGCTTCATAAGTTAAATCTAAAGAGCACTTCAAGTACCGTTGTGTTCTTCAACTTTTGAACGCCTGCGAGTCTTCCTGTTCTTCATTTTCAAAGTTCCACGCCTTAATGTAACCCTGTGTCTTTGAAATCGTAAAAGTCGGCAACAATTAGTTTAGCGCTAAATCGATTGACGAGACAAGCGCATCTATAACGTAACGATAAGTCTCTTAGGTCGCATAACGAGGTCGTATAACATCGTACATCGCGTGTCTCGATTTATAAAAACTGTAAAATATCGTAGGGATATTTTTGTAAAGAATGAAAGAAACGTATAGTTCCAAGAGAATTGGAATATTGGAAAGTTGGACAGCGCAAATTTATTCAGCTGTATTCTCCTTGTGTTCTTTGATTAATCTGTTTTCGTTTTCCGATCATTGCCTTTTCGAAAGCATATCAGCACAACAACACGCTCGTATCCATTCAAAGCAAACTTAAATAGCTTTAACAATCAAAAATAAAATAGACGAATAAATTAATGGTACACAATACCCAAACACGATAACAGTCGTCGATATTGTTTTCACGGTATTGTCATGTTATCACCGTCTTATTCGATGACCAGCGAAAATGACTGTTCCAATATCCTCGGTGTATTGAAATTTTAATTTAATAGTAATTTGCTGAAAATTTTTAAAAAGTTTTTAACAGAATGTTGGAGATTAAAACGATTATTCAATTTGTTTGAAAAGGAACATTTCATGGGGATTATTACTTTCGCTTAATGTAGTTGAAGATAACATCCCTGACCATTCGCGGGGGAAAAGGTATTTAAAGTTGGAGCTCTAATTTATAGTATTAGTCGGAAAAGTTTCGAAAGGAACTTTTCTCGCAAGAATGAGAAAGAAAAGCGAAACAAAGAATGCTTCACCGAAGGATTACGTATGACAGAGATGGGAAACGTGAAAGGAACTGTAACGAATTTATCATCAAACGAACAAGTATGTTTTTTATTTAATATATTTTAAAATCGTGAAAATTCATGAAACAGCCTGATAACAAAAATTGTTGATCGTATCTATAGCCATAATCCTGTGTTCTATTATAAATGTATTTCAACTTCATATCGCCTTAACGTGTACGGGGCCTGGCAAATCCCATTTTCTATTACGCACCTGTTATTATTTCCTGTTTCCCCCTTTTCGTGCATCGAATTGAAGTGATGCGCGGCGTTTCGCATTGCATGCTTCTATCAGCTTTCCTAATTGGAGTTAGTTGGATGAGAACACGGCAATTTTCTAGGCTTCGTGGGGTAGGCTTCGTGGATAAAGCCTGATCCGAATACGCGAATTTTCAACGTTAATGTCAGTCGGCGAATTGCGAGATAATTAATAATATCGCGTGATACTCGGAAATTATTTTTCCTCCGCGTTTCACTGAAGTATACGTATACAACACTAAAAGATCATTTTTCTTATACGCCTCGATATCCAAGTTTTAAGATCGATGCAACGCGATCCAATCGAATACAAATTTATTCCTACATTCTTGTTTGTTGTAATAAAAAGTATATGGTTACTCGTGAGATAAAATAATTTTCAGATTATATTACGCAAAATAATACGATATCTTATCGCGAATAGAATTTCTACAACGATATTATTCTACAATTTAAAAAAAACCGAATAACGCGGACGATATATCAAATTATTCTAATTTTCTAGGTAAATACATTTTCACTCGTGATTTTTCCTTGTCCAACTTTTTATATTTCAAACGTATGTACGTACTTTTCCATAGTAGTTCCGCTCGTCTAATTTAACTGACCTTCTCGTCGAAAATAATCTAATTGCCATAGAGTATTACTCTCATACGTTGACCGTTAAAATTCCTTTATTTATATCAGATCCATCCGCAAATCGCGTAAACGATCGAAAGAAACGAATTGAACCAATTTCCAACGAATGTTCGTCTACTTTTCCTTCTTCTCTCTTTTAAAACTGTTTCGCATTTCTCAACGGAAGCAGGCGCGTTTGCTGTAGCAGGCTGCATTTCTCGAAAGCTTGTCGCAAAGATGATTCGAAAAATTTCACGTACATACCAGAGAGATATCAAGGTGGACAAGCCCGCTGTAACGCCGCGAATGCGAACGTAGCCGCGTTCTAAGCGTCATGCATATAAAGAAATTGGAACGGCGGACCGTGGCGTGTTGCGATGCGACAGTTCCCTTTTCGTGCATCCAGCAACGTTGTCGCGAGACTCACGTACCAACCCAGGATCAACTTTTCTCCTCGTGTTCGCTTATATCTCGTTTATACCTTTTCCCTTGCTTCGTGTTCTATGCTTTCCAAGCCAAAGTCCTGTGTTTCCGCGTTTTCAACGGCTTCTTCTTCGCCATCCTCTTTTTGTCGTTGCCGTCCGACGTCCCTTGTTTCCAATGTTTGTAACGCTTTTCCGTTCGTTTCTCTGCATGTGGATTTGCAAGATAATTTTCTTCGAGAAACTCACGCTTCCGTGACGCCCATAGATAAGTCCAGACCCAAACCTAAGTGACGTATAACGCACATCGAAGTAAAGATGTCAGGAATATGTTGGTGAATATGTCGGAAACTAAGGCCGAGCGCAGGTTATATGTATTGGAAAAAATTGTTCAAAATGCTTATTTCTATGACATATTAAAAAACATAATAGATTGAAATTGGATATCTCGAAATAATTACCGAAACATCCGTCAGATTGCCGATTTAAATTTCGTACTTAAAAGTTGTTGCGCTAATTTCTTTTTCTTTGTAATATGTACATATGTAGCGTTCAAATACATTTCTGAGTCACTTACAACGCGTGTTTCTAATAAATGTATCATAACTCCTACCTACGTTGTTGAATCAACTTTTCAAATTTTATTGGCAATTTTAACACTTCCATCTTCCTATTGACATCTACTTGTCTAAGCAAATTACTTTAATGTACATTATTTCGGCCATTCAAGTTTGCATATCTAAGCGTTCGAATACTTCCATGAGCTACTGTATATTACACGATAGTCGACTTTCGTTGATAGTCGTTACGTATAGGAAAATTAAACTCTTAGGAATTCTTTCTCTTCTCTCTCTCCTTCGTCTAACATAACAGTTGAGAATTGTGGATCTTAATTGCCGAAATAAAATTAAAGGAACATTAAGGTTACACTTAGAATTCATATTAAAATAGTTTTAGATTTATTTAATAAACGATTTTTATTTAATAAACACATTTGCACGCGTCTCAGCACTTTCTTTGTCTCGCCATTTTCCATACCACACTGCCAACGGAACAGTTACATTCGTCTGTTTTTCGAGACGCATACACACTCATGTTCACATACGTGTGTCACTACTACGCGGCCAATCTAGTGTAGCACATAAAATTATACATATCTCAATAATAACAAATGCGTAGAATTCGATTCGTAAATACATACATATTTGAAAGTCGAAGGAGTACGAGAGACAAACGTCTCTTTTCGATAAATACAAGCGTAATCACGCGACGTTAATTAAGGAGAGGACGGTGCGGTCGAGGCAAACGTACGAGCTTAGTAAATATTCAATCCTCGAAGGAGTTTAGTGCAGACAACACGACACTCGATTTGCTCTTATTGTTGGACTGCTATCGCGGTAGACGCGTATCCGATACACGTGTCTCCGCGTGAAACCGACCTGGTCGACCGTCCTCGTTAATACACTTTGTATTAATCACTTTTTAAGTAATTAAAGCATTTTGCGTAATATTTAACCACGTGGAATCTTCATTCATTCGATGAATTTTTATCGCTGAAATTTCCGGATGAGACTGCTTTCTCTATACACAAGCGAAACGTCTATTTTGATCGAAGAACAGCCCCGTCGTTCGATATTTGTGATAAACGACAACGGTGATTTGCGACATCAGATTCATATCGTTAACCCTTTGCACTCTGAATTTTATTTCAATTTCTTTAGAAGCAGCTCCCAGCGCTTTTAAGGGTTTTATTTGAAATTTACTTGAACTAAAAAATAAGACAGTTTTAATAAATAAAGGAAGAAACAAATTCACTGACACATCAGTTTTATTCACACTATTGTTGTATTTTGTGATTTTTAAGTGCATGATATATCTTGGAACAATTTCCAGGATGCAATCCTGATTTTCTTTTCACACAAAAAGTGGAGCTGAAAGGATGTCGAGTGGGACTCGACAAAGGAGGTGTTGAGATAAAAACTGATGTCGAGTCACTGTCGACTTAGGAGAGCAAAGGGTTAATATCATATTGTGATTCAACATTGCGATTGAACGAAGCCTCCTTTTCTACGATACGATCTTTCGAACAATCGATTAATCGCCAGACATATTTCATACATACGTACATATGTATACATGTGTACGCGTTAGAACAGAATAACGATTGTCCTGCTCCATATACAGCGAGTGTTTTTAGATTTAAGGGTGTCGCTATGAAAGGAGTAACGATGCTACTCCAATTTTCTCATGCATTCCTCTAGTATACTTCTCTCTGACTTTGTTTTTTCCTCGTTGGTGTACGTACTTGTTTCTTTATTTGCTTGCGCGTGCTACCTTTCGCGCTACGTCTTTCAATTACCATTTTTTTTTCTTTTATATACTGCCAAGTTTGCTATTAATCTCTTATTTGCAGAAGGTTATAGACAAACGTGATATTGGTACAGTGTTTTGGCAGGAGTTTGGCAATACACAATGTGTTCCACTATGTTTTCTGGCTACAAATATTGGGTTGGCAACTAAGTCATTACCATCTAATGACAAAATCCGCGATTACTTAGTATGTGATGCAAAGGTGTGTTTGGCTGATTTGAAAAACAGCGGCATGATGAAACGCGTGGTATCTTTTAACGCTGCGTATTTGTCGAGCTATTGTCGAGCAGATTAGCGTAAAATACTCGGACATACTAGAGATCTGTGCGAATCTAATATGTCTGAGTATTTTCTGCTAAATCTCGCCATTTCCTCTTTCACTGCTCGTGTTCCGAGGAATATTCGTGTTAGAATATCTCATTTGTGACATACTATGGCGAGTGTGCGATAATTCTTAGTGCTTCAGACTGAAACGCTTGTAATATTCCTATGTTCGAATGACTAGCAGAACCTGAAATTTGTATCTCATACAGGTCCACACTGGTTTAATTATAACTTCACACATATTAGAATCTCATCGCACATAGATTGTTAACTGAGATTCTTTTCCCTAGTAACCAGTACAATTTTTCTCATCCTAAGACTACGTTGTTTCCATTTAGTTCTGATATGTTTCTTCCAGATGAGCTGCCTGTCGATATGAATGCCCGTGTAGATATTTTACATGGTCCGGTGGCAAAATTTCCTTTCTATTGAGCTTAACCTTACGCCAGGTTGTGCTTCTAGTGAAAGTAACGCGTGTTGATTTCGTTCCATTTACTTTTATTCGCCATCCATTACACCGTTTAATTGTGATATGGTGTTACACTCTTTAATTACCGATATCGATACCTGTATGCAATTTTCATTACACGTTATATGTAAAGTGAGTCGCTTTTGTTCTCTCGTTTGTTCTCCTGAATAACTCATTATCTACTTATTAACTTTCTTTTCCTCTCGTTAATCTAGCGGACTCGGCCTTTGTAAAGGTTCTTTCAAGCATAAGAGTAATTGATCAAGTGTTATTAGTAAAATTTTACAACTTGCAAAGTATTAGTATCGATAAATTCTTCGCTGTAAGGCTAACAAGTTTGATAACCAACAAAGTAAAGTTCAATAAGTAAATTTTACAAATTACGAGGCAACTAGGTGTTTGTAGCACAGTAACGTACAATCTACCATTAATAAATAAATGTTATTAATTGGTATATTATCGTGTGCGAGCTGGATGAACGTTTTTGCCCAGAGCAAGAAAACAAATGTCCATTGAACGTTTTCTTCTACTTACAAATTCGCATGTATCTGTGGCGGCACGTATCACGGAACTTTCGTGATACAAAGCGCTACGCCGTCAAAGCGCAACATCGACGTGCCCAATGTGCTGTAACGTCGATTCACATCAGAGACCAGGCCACACACCGCGAACAGGATGACACCCAGATGTTTGCACATTCTTGATGCGCACCCTCAATAGTCTTAAGTACCCACCAGGGGTCTTGGCATTTTCATAGTTAAGGTCCTTCGGACCAAGCGAGTATCTCTTGTCTTAGATTTCCCTTCACGTTTATTGTCTACCACGTGTTAGCCTAGAAAGTTGGTTTTCTTCACATCTGGTATATTCCGTTAGCAACTTTCTCGCGAGGGCGGCTAAAACCCTTCCTGGTCCACCAACCGTCTTATTATCCAATCGGAGACGGTGTCTACTGCCCTCACTTCCTTAACCAAAATTGTCATCAACAAATCCGATAGTCCCGTGTCCTTAGACACACCCACCCCTAGCCTTCCTCAGACATAGTATCGCCAGAAAACTCACTTATTCTGTATCCTTAGAATAGTCAACATATCTTTACCGGTCTCTACCCTTATAACAGTCGCGTACTTAACGTATCGTTGTAACTAAGTCTTACATAACGTGGATGGAGTGAATTGTGATTTATGTTAATTCAGGGTGTGTTACATTGTGATTGCCGAATTCATAATAAAGATTAATTAAAACAAAATTAATAGTTGTGTTACGACTCAGCTATTTTATTTCATCAACCAACGCTTAAGTTTACGTGACAGTGCCATCGATATCTTCACGCTTCTTCCGCCGAATTCTCGGAAGAGCATACACGCGCCAGCCGCTGCGGCACATCTAATGAACGCACGCTAGTGGGAATATCGATGGGCAACGAAGGAAAGAATCCTTTCGATCTGGAACAAAAAGGACATTCTACCCCGAGCCGCGAAGCGCGGATGGTGAAGAAAAACGAGTCGGCTATTTTCGAGAAATCGGTCAATCGTCGCTGTTGTTAATTGTCGTTAAGCGTCAACTGTTGTTAATTGTTAACTGTCATTGAACCGTTGTTAATTGTTAATTGTCATTCAACCGTTGTTAATCGTTCATTGTTATCGAGCGATAGAGTCTAATAAATGTTATTGGTTGTTGAACATATTTGAGTGTACCTTGAGTACCTATTACACCATACCACCTCGTATCTTTTCGTCTGTCCGTGCAAATATTCCGTTAAACTCTAAATTATAGCGGACAAATAGAAAATCAATTAGAAATTCGTTAAATCGGTAACTTTCTTAGACTTTTAAGCAATGCTCTCAAAATTTCCTCACTAACCCTAATACTCGTTAAAATATGCGTTTACTCGTGGCTCGTGTATGTTCAACGCGAATGATTTGTGACTGTAAAAGAAACAATCGAAGCAGTTCGATAGCGTTCGACTTTCGCCAAAATTATCCCAACCTTTCCAACAAAAGGGACGAATTATTGGCCGAACGTGCGGATTTTCTCTCAACTCGCCGGTTCACCGGTGCTCGATATACGTCACCGGAAATACAAATACGAAAAAGGTCGAAGCGAGATGGGAATAAAGCGCTTGGCGAAACGGGCCAATCTCGACAACGCTTCTTCACGTGCACACAATGTATCGATTGTGCGCAGCTAAGCAGTGCCACTGGATGTCGGCGATTTTTCCCATTTTCTCATTCTTCTCTTTTTTTTTTCTTTTTGTTTTTCTGACCGTGTATTAGTAGTAGTTGCTGGCTACATGTACGTATACGTGACCACGTGTATCTTACTGGTACAAGTGAGGAATTGGGAAACGGGGCGATGAGAGTGGACTGGAGCTGTTTCGTGTACACAATTTGACTCGATCTCTTTACAATCGTTTTTTATGAGATTTTTACAATTCGTTTCCCATCATTCGACGATATCGACGAAATAGCGCTATTCGTTCTTAGTAGTTATAAATAATAAATAATAAAATAGATACAACGATAATTTATATTAAACCACGTTATAACAAATAGGCAAATTTAAATAATGGACCAAGTAAGAACCCGTCTTTTACAACGATGTATCATTATACAAACATGAAACCTTATCTGTCGAACGTTGTGATCTTTATTTTGATAGAACAAAATGGATCACACGTAATTCGATAAAATATAAAACGGAAAATGTTGTGTATCCATTATTTCCTTATAAAACGAAAGAAACTTTGCGGACGACCTAATATCTATAGATCAATTAAACGGAATATATATTGGGATGGAAACTAAGTGATTGCGGATTTTGTCAATATCACCTAATAACAAAATCTGCAATCTCTCAGTTGCCAACCCAGTACATATATGTATCGTGTAAAAATTGAAAATAAACATTTAATATTTATGATTATCGTTCGGAGGAATAAATATTTGCTGCACGATTCAATATTTAAAGCAAAAAATATTCCTTCTTGTCAGGTAGCAAAATACGTCGGTGAGAAAATAGTTCCCCGAGAGAAAGGCGGGCAATGAATAATAGAATAATCCTGTTTTCTATGCTGAGAATGTATGATTTCGATAATAGCAGTTGTGAATTCGACAAGCTCCTACATATTCATTTACCTATTCTCAATTATTATTCTTGCATTCCATTAAAGCAATTATTTACGAATACTATCCGAAAAAACGATACTCGAATAAGATAACAGTTACTTCCACATGCTATCATTCGTGTCAAAGTAATAAATGCGTTACACTTGATTAGACGATCGAGTAATTCTTTAACTTTCGCTATGGTGTATAAGTTAACAAAATAATTTGGAGATTTTATTATCGCTTAGGGATTTTATCGGACAGTGCTTTGCCAAATTTAGCGATGGTTCGCGATATTTTCATATTTTGATGCACGGTTTCACCTCTTAAAACATAGATGTTCAAGATACTATTGTTCTAGTACTCTCAAGTGCTATATTTTCCTGAACCTTCAAGTCCTATAAAAATATAACACATTGTAGAGCAATCTTAAACGCTCTTCTTACTCTACAGTGTAAATTATGTTGAAATTACATTCTCCATCGAAACAATAATATCTATACAGGATATAACTAAAATTGACGATGAAGATTCGCTACTGTACTTTATTCGTTTTAGCACTTTGACTGCCACGCCGAAATCACATGTTTCACTCAAGAAGCCATGGCAGTATTTTTATTATTCAAAGTATATAATGGCAAAATAATAATAAATTGCTGATGTACGACAACATTCTTCCCCAATGGACCTATCTTATTGGTGGTCACGGCTGACCATCGAGTCGTCTTGGTAACAGTTGATAGCGACATATTATGACAAGGCTTCGTTTATTTCAACAAACCATTCGCATTCGTTATTTTATTGTAAGCAAAACGTGCAGAATATATTGTTGAAACGTGTAGAAGATAGGCTGAAATGGTAGAGGTCCGCGAAGAAAATTATGTTTGTGATAAACCAATGGCAATGGTAGATTACAACAGAGGAAAATGTGCTGTAGATTTATCAGATCAAATGATAGAATATTCTACACCACATGGAAGAACCCTCAAGTGGTATATAAAATTAACTTTAGAGTTATTGTTAAATACATCAATTTCAAACGCGATGATACTCTATAAACAAGCAACAAAAACAAAAATCAAGGCATCAGATTTTAGAATGGCACTCGCAATGCACCTTACACAGTGCCATTCACCAGAGCCGTCAAATAAACTTGTTCGACAAAGATTGCAACACGAAATGCAGAAGAAAGAAGGGCAAGCGTACCTGGCAGGAAAATTTTGCAGAGTGTTATAAAAAAAATGTCACACAGTTAGGATCAAAAATTGCTAAGAATCGGACCAAAAAGGCGATCATCTATTGTCCAGATTGTATCGATGAGCAACATTTATGTTTAAAGTGTTTTAACACAATGCACCGTTAGATGCAAGGTTTGTTCTAATTTTTTTTATTGATGTTCTAATAAAAATGTTTAATTGTTCAATGGGCCACTTTTTATTTCAAAGTGTCTTCTATTTGTCGGTTATATTCAAAATACCCTAACTGTCAATTTTCATACAGTTTTTACAATTGTAAGAAGTTCATGCGCTCCGGTCACCAATGACCAACGTGATATTCAAAGTGTTAAGGACAAGGGAACGTCGCACACTAACTCGAAACCGTACAAATCTGCACTAAATTCTTGTTTTTCATTTCATTGAAAACCTATAAAATTCCGGTCATAGATTCTTCAATGTATAGACTAACTTATGATCTTATTATATTTATATTAGAATGAATTAGATTCTATAACTCCAGAAACTCCTAAAACTCTAACGTTTCCAATTCTAACAGATTATTAACTATCAGGTTTTTAACAATTTCAGGCTACTGTGGCTACTTGTACGAACATAACTTCTTTAAATGATATAAATGCTTCTTATTCGCGTTGAAATTTTATTGGCTGTCACGGGTTGAAATATATTTTCACATAATCAAATTATCGAGTGTTACATGTTTCGGAATAGAATTTTTGAACATTTTCAACAAGAGCAATCTGCGAAACGTCGGTACGAATCGTATATTTGTACGAAATGAAATCATTCCTATCAATTTTAAACGTTTTCACGATACTCGGACACGAACAAAGAGTTATCGATACGGTGTAAAAAAAATTTGTTTTTTCACGAATCACCGCGAAGATAAGTTAAAATTTCGCGCGGATTTTTCAGCATTCTGCGTTCACAGAAACAAATAACATTCGCTTCGAGATAAATTAGAAATCTATCAACGGCCAAAATGGCACGTGGAAACGTTTGAATTCTTCGAACGTGAACTGTCATCGCGTGTTAACTGTGCGTTGCTTTCGCAAGTATAATAAGATACAAATTATTCCAAACAATAATTCCGTGTATTATCGTGGAAATAACGCTAATATCGTTTGTACGTATAATATCCAATGTTCGTTGCGATATTTCGCGTTTATTTGCTCGTTCTAATCGCAGTCGTATTGTATTGTAACTTCTGATGTTTAATAGCACACCGTTGCGTCGCGTTGCGTTGCCTCGTGGCAACCAATAACTCAATGAGAGAAGAGCTATAGAAAATTACCTTCGTTTCGTTATAACAAAACGTGCACGAACGTTAAAGGACAAATATCTAAAGAAAATTTTGAAAAGTGTAAGATTCTCTCTTTCGTCGACGTTCGCTAGAAGAAGAAGCGACCTTATAATAGCAAAAAGTTCACGAACGGTCTAGCGCTAGAGAAGAAACGCGCATAACGAGATAATCCTTTTGCGAGGCAGCGAGATGGTGAAAGAAATGTAGTTACAGAGTAAATTGCAAGGTGAAATTTGAAGCCAGTGGGGGAATTCGCGTCGTGAAGTTGTAATTGCGCGATATTGTTCCTTCAAATTAAAAAGATTCGGATGCGAAAGGTAAACAAATTTAATCTTTGCGCTGTCTTCTCTCTTTCTCCTTTTGCGGTGTTCTCTGTAGATTCGTTTCTCTCGATGGATATCTTTCTGCAAAGTTTTATTAATATTTCTACCGTACGAATAATAACAGAGTTATGCGTTAAAACGAAGTAGGACGAGGGTCGAGTCGAGTTTCACATGAATATCGTCGTTCTTTATTGGTTGATTTTTTTTATTAGAAATCAGATTGGAAAAGGCCACTTTACTGGAGAAAATTTCTGTCAAAGAAATTTCCCTGGGGTACTAACCAAGGTATGTAGCTTGGACCAGAGTTAACTACATGAAACACTTCATATACTGTGCGCTCGACTTCGATTAATAGTTAGGTGGTACATTGAATCGAATTGATCGAATTGGCGTTAACTAATACGATTGTGCTCATAGTATAGAATTCGAGGCAGCTGGTAAGTTGGTTTCTCCAACTTAATCGAATTCGGTTCTTAAAACGTTGTTACGCGGTATACGTTGCGAACAATTCTACAAAAGTGCACTGCCTTTCGATTCTTCCCGCGTTCCCTAAAAACTGGATCGATGTTAATAGATTAAACTTTCCTTAATAATATAATAAAGAACGTGTACGAAAGAACCGAAGGTAATTAGGAAATGTTCGAAGTCGAACACATAGTCGTATTTTTGAAAGCTTGAAAACCTACCACTGTTTTTTGTATATTCCATACCAACGAACTAACGAACAAACAATAAAACTGTACGAAACAAGCTCTTTACGCTTCATTAGGAAGTTGGAAATGCTGCATGAAATATTCATTTCTCCGGGCCAGCATCCTAATTTCTTGATATGCAAAACAGAGCGACTTCGTTAAAAGAAAACGGAAAAAAAAAAGAAACGAAAGGGAAGGAAGACAGGAACCGCGGCTAAACATTGTACGCGCGTTGCTGCACCTCGCCGAAAAATAAGGTCGTTTTCTAAACAGGAAATACGATTCCTTGGAATTGCGTGACTCGCACTCTATCTTCATTTTTCTATTCCTGGCGGTTTACTTCCGATCACGGCGTAAGCATGGAACGGCTATGAAAATCTGTAAAATGTAATAAAAACGCTGATCCGTAACGTTCATCGCGAACGTTTCTGTAATTACAAGGGAAAAAAGGTGTTTGGAGCGACTAGTGGAAGTTAATGAAGCGATCAAGACGTTAAGTCGTCGTAGAAGTTGGCGCACATGCAACGCTGTTAACTACCGCGAAATACGATTGTTGACCACCGAACGAAAAGGTGCGAGTTTCTCACGCGATTTCTAACGTTGATACTTGCGATTCGTGTTTCAGGATGGAGCGTACGCGCAGGAAAGCGATATGGATGGGCTGGGTCTGTGCCCTTACGATCCACGGCACAACAGCACTGCGGTGTTCGTCGGTGAGTTAGAATCAAATATATCTTCTTATTTATTTGCAGTGAAATATCGCGTAAAAATAAAAATGAAATGCGATAGGTGGTTGCGGAAAATCCTTGTCGTATTGTTATCTAGCAATGGAATTTATTTTACGGATCTGCCTACGTAATGTGCCTTCTACGGTATGTAGATTCTTTCGAGCTTATTCGAGAATTTCAAGGGTTTTGCAAAGCGTAACAAGAATTTTGACAAAACGTCTATAAGTTTACCGGGAACGATTCATGGAAAATGATGGTAGAGGCAAGCGAACGACGAGAAACGAAGGTTAGCATCGAAAATGAATATGGAAATCAGCAGTTGTCCGAGAAGGGAACGGTTGAACTATTTTAGGGTTGCCGTGCGACGATACGATCGTTTTGCGTAACAATTTCGCTGGGTTTCGCGATCACGGAGAACGATAAGAAAATACCTTTTTATGCATAAAAGGGGGGCACGTTTTAAAGGAGTTTGTTCTTCTGGGAATTTCAAGAGCTTACGGCAAAGTAGGTAACTTTCTTTCCGTTGAATCGCGTTTCGTACGAGAAGGCATACATCGCCTTTCTAAACGTCTACCGAATTAAAAAGATTATCGTATCGCCGATATTAGAACTATGCTTTTCTAGGCTCAGTTTAGTATGTCGTCTACTCTGTGAGAATTTCAATGAAAAATCTCTCCATACCTGTACGTTGATCCTATCGTTTGCTCCTGTTGAGGTATAATAAATTAATTGCTTTATTCGCACACAACATCTGAAGACCTCGATAACTTTCTTACACGCACGCTTGTTGTCAAACGGACTATTCTAGATGCTTTTAACAGCTACCAACAGTCTTTTGTTTCAACTAAGACCTGAACGTCCTCTGACGCATACACACCGCATTCACATGTACAGTGTAAATGTATCATCTACTTAACAGCTGCAAACCAAAGCAAATCAAAATCAAATGCCTAGTATCGTAACAAAGATGAGAGTTAACGATGTACGAGAGATAAAAAGTAACAAACTTTTGATTTTATCGGTGTGGATAAATGTTCGTCAAACGCTTAGCTTCCCTTCGAACTGTCTGTTTCGCAAACGGTTAAAGAAGTCGAAGGTTCTTCAGCCAAGGATTTCAGACGATGACAGAGTCCTCCGAGTGTGAAGCGTGTTCTTTGAGAAGAATGTTTCGATGTTTCGTCAGCATCGTACTTATTGTTAGTTTCATCAGGACTCTGAGAATTCGCCGATACTGTATAATGTATAAGATCTCTTGGATGCCTAACGAAGTTAGCTACGATACTGGCGAAACTTGGGAACAGTGTTCCAAAAGGGTATAGGGTTTACACCCGTAAACCTCTAACAATTTTAACTACAAGAACCCTAAGGATCTCGTTTAAAGAAAATTCAATTCTACCATCGAATAGCTATATATTCTGTCGAATCGTGTTAGTTGCAGTTCGCTCGCTGTATAAATAAGTATCTTTCTCGCGATACTTACTCTACGACCTAAGAGACGATCGAGCGTCTACGACATTTCGAAATTCCATGGTTATTACGATTTTTATTGTAATTATTTTACTACGAACGAGAGAAACTATGGGAAACTGTACACGGTGACGTACAAGGTAATTTTGTTCTCGAAAATATGTTTTAGAAAAATCGTTTGCTTTTAGAAAAATCACTCGACGTGACGCGTTACGAGGCCAACAAAACGTTTTTGCCTCGTAGTGCATAGGCAAAAATTGCTGCAAAACTTTCTGATTACCGATTGCATATTTAACGAAACACGTAGTCGCTGATTTGAGAAGCGGCGGTCGCATGGCTTTGACGACGGAAGCAAAGAGCCACGGTTGCTCTCTCTCTCTCTCTCTCTTTCGAATGACTCGTCGCTCTACACGCGCATACATACGTGAATGGAGCACAGTGACCGAGTCACGAATCACTTCTGGCTTTTGACACGTGTACGCGTGAAACCCGCTGCTGCCACGCGGTACATGCAACAACACGCTGCCTCTTCGCGAGTTTGATAAACACGCTGGACTCGTCATCTCAGCCGTCACACCGAATTTCCCTGAAACAGCGTACGATCGTTTACGAAATGGTCTACAACGCTCTGCTTTACGGATTTTTCGCGTGATTATGAACGTCGGGTCTTATCGGCAGATATAGCGTCATGGTTAAAGTACGGTATGGAAATCGTGGTTAAAAGCGAGTTTCACCGAAGCACAGACATATCGAGTATAAAAGAAAATGTTTAATAACTCTTATTAGCTTTAATGATTTTGAAGTTGGTGAAAGAGATATGTATTTTGCTTATAATGCACGAAAGGACGGAAATAAAAATTGCGTTAAACGAGTAGATATGCGATAGAAATAATCGGCGATTTTACGTAAGCAGTGTTTTATTGGAAAAGAGGATTGCTCATTGCTTCATTACCGCAGAAACGATGCATCTGATTCGAGAATGTGTTCATGCCATGACGTAGGTGGTATAACGCGTGTAAAACGAACTGAAATGAAATGTAATTTATTATTAAATCGTTCAAAGAGAATTCTTCTGCGTCGATTGGAATATTTTCCTAACAGTGATTCTTTAATTAACCTTGTTACAAGGAAATCCTATCATTTATTTCGAAACTCGGGGAACCGAATTTTTGTTGACGTGCAAATTTTCCTCGACTTTTGCCGATATCCTTTCCGAGAAGCAGACACAATGAATATTTGAACAAAATATATATTACTTGATAAAATAGTAATTCTACAGAAATGTACTTTAACTTCTGCTTAAATCTCGTCATGAGCTTTCCAACAGCTCGATAGTTTTCCCAATACGGTGGAAGTTGTTAATATTAATACGATTCTTATCTTTCGTTTAAGCTGGATATTCTCTGTAGCGAAGCTGGCATAAAAATATTCTTCGTTAATTTCTAAACGCCAAGAATCCTTGTTCTCCAGCGAATCCTCGACGTTACGTAATCGATTGAATTAATCCGATAATAATTTTAATCAATTATAATAAACAATTTTAATAAGAATACTCGCATATAGCGATTGGAATTTGGAGTGACAATTAAGTTAAGAGAAATAAAAAGACGCAGAATTTTTGACAAAGTTATTTGAACAACACAGAAATGCATAATACGCGTATGTGACGCTTGGACGTAATCGACAGCCGTCCATCACGCGCTACCACCGTTTTGTTTAACAAGTTGCGTAGCTCGCGTTCGGCTAATTTATGCTAAACGAACTGTTCTTATCGCTGTGAATAAATAACGCGTCTCGACGCTGCCTACATTTTGCGAATCTACAACGATTCGTTCTCGTCGGAGCGCGATCGCGACTGTAACTGAGTTTTCAGAGCGTAACAAATACCGCGATTATCCCTTTTTTCTTGCTGTTCGCTTGTTATTCCCGATATTTCTCTAAATCCCGTAGTTACTTTTTCTGTTTGATATATCATACACACAGGAAAAAGAGAAACTTTTATGTTAAACATCGCATAAAAATACAGCGCGTTATTTTCGTAGTTTTATTCAGAGCCGAAGATATCTCTCCTTTAAACGACGATAAATCTGTAGAGAACTTGTGTAGAGGATGTTTGATCGTGAAATTTATTAGACGAGATTGCTCGTTGTTGAAACCCTCAAATATACTTAAAACAATTAAATAAATTAGTATACCGACAATATTCGCTGAGATGATTCGAATTGTCCAGTAGCTCATGTGCCGATACAAATCTTAACAGCCTGATTCTTCGGTTTCGTTATCAAACGATATCTCATGGCATAGGTTGTGCGTAATTCGCTTATAAAATTATGTAAGGTTGAGCGAAACGTTTCTTTCGTTCCATAAGGTGATAATAGATAAGCAATAATTTCTGTTTTATTGTATATTATTATCTGTTTATTATATATTATTTTATTGTATTAGGTGTACTCCAGTTCGTTCTATTTCTATTATTACGTTCGTGCATAATTCAATAAATTAATATAAAACAAAAAACATTGTGCGTCTATTGTTTCCTTATAAAACGAAAGAAACTGTTCGGACAACCTAATAGTATCTTCCCTAGATCTTGTGAATAGAATGTTATATAAAAAATACGAGATTGATAGTAATAATTGTAATTAATAAATAATCATATATATGAGTATTTATAATTATAAGTAATAACAAATATTAGTAATAATCGAACAAATTCGGTTCGAAAAATACCCAGTCTTACTTGGAAGTTATTATAGTAGATATTATAATAGAAGATACTACGGTAGAAGAGATTGCGTTATTTACGCGTTCAGTCTTTCCTATCGTTAATAAGGCAAACGTGTATGCGAATGTGTCGGCCATATCGAACATGTGGCGTCAATGAGCTTCAACAAAGGAGAAATATGCGGAAGTACAATGTGGTTACATCGTTCGTGGCATATCGATATCTTGCGTGAAAGTCATGTCACGAACGAACACGTACGAAGAAGTCGCTGACTGTGAGGCTTTTATAAAGAAACATAGGAAAATGGTGAAAAAGATGAGCCGAATTCATTAGATTTATCAAGCTACGTTCTCTGGACGTAAGTTTCTTTTTAACCGTAACAGCGTTTCTTTAAAACGCGGCTGCAAAATCTACTTTATCTCTGCTGTCTTATGCTACGATGCTTTGTAGTTCGTACGCGGTAAGTCCTGTTTGTAGACATACGAAGACAGTCACGAACGCAGCTTCAGAGTTTCCATTTTCTTTCCTGAAATATATCTTACTTTATGCCTGTAAAATTAACCTACGCGATTACCTCGATTCCACCAGCCGCCATTATTTCAACCACAAGCAAAGAGCCTCGATTTTTTAACACTAGAACTACCGACATTTGAGACGTAGCTATCTCTAGCAAAACCATTCGAAATGATTTTAAAAAATACGTAGTAGTAGAATATTTTTATATTTATTGATTTATTATTATCTTACAAAAGGAACTCCATGTTGTGAGATCATGAAAACTATATAATAACGACTATAATAATAACAATAAGTACAATAATAGTACCAAAATCTTTGATAACAAGAATATTAAAATAAATTTCCTTTGGTAAATACAAGAAGTATAATATAATAATATAATAATAAGCGTAATAAACGTAATAGAATAAATGAAATACAAATATAACTTAAATTATTAGGCACAAAAGTTATCATTCGTCACATTTCTCACAAACGTAAAGGTTCTCCTGCGTGCATTTTCCGTATACATATTTTTTACAAAGATCGCAAATGATGGTGATCTTATTATTATTACAGTACCCTATCTGACACCATTTGCGCGAATAAGGTGAGTTCTTTGACTGAGTACTTTGGATTTCAGATGCTCTTTGTTCTGTCCGTGATTTTTCATTGTCAGCGGCAAGTTCATCTGCTAATTGAAACGTAAAATCTTTTCTGGATATCTGCTCACTGTGATTTCCTTATAATAAAATCCAGGAACCTATGTCAGCTAAATCTAAAATATTAAAGCAATGTTCTTGCCGTGTGTTTAGTGCCCTTATCTCACAGGAATACAAAATGCCGATCAATTAATCGTTTCCTTGATCATCTGGCTCAATTATCACGTTTTGTATGAAGCCAGCAGCAGTCTTAGTACGTATGAACGAGCATGTACATGCATCATAGTGATTGAGGATTATTTACAAGGATGTTGTCTCCCGGGAAAAATCGAACACGAAAGGAAATACGAATCGGTGCAACGTATATCGCTATTAATATTACTATCCGAAAATTATAAGAATTATACCAACTTCGTTAACTTGATGGATAATATAATTTTGTTACTTGCGTATACTAAATACTTGCAATTTGTTAGTGTCTGTAAAAATGTTGTAAATATACCGGTGGAAAAAGGAATAGTGTCATGTTGTACACTATGATAAGAGATACGAGAATACATGTGATCGTGAGTTACGAGCGATATGAAAATAACGAAGAAAATTAGAAGGGAAATGCAAAAGCAATTTGTATGTTAGGCATTAACCAAAAACGAATGTTTGTGATAAATAAACCAGGTAGCACGTACGTACGTGTAGAATATGCATACTTTCGGTAATATCGTTAATGCAAAATATGCAGAAACATCATGTATCTTGTATTCTATACAACGACAATACTGTCAATTTGTCATGACCACCTAATGACAAAATCCGCAATCACTTAGTTGCCAACCCAATGCAAACGATATAACAATCGATAATGTATATCGCGTTCAATGAATTAGATTTTCAACGAACGAAATCTATATGATATGATACGATCTTTTGTTTTTTAGAAAATTGTCCACGATTTCGATATTTTCAAGCCGTATACGAGGAGGAGTTTGAAGGAAAAGTCTTCCAAGTGACAAAATCTTTAATTTGAACAAATTTTGGACGAGATTAAACTCGGTAGAGAAATATATCTAACATCTACAATGTATTATACCAACATGTTTGTAAAGATTTAAAAATTTATAACGAAATCCTCTACGTAAATACAGGTGGCACGTAGATATAGTTTCCTGGAGCTATGAGAAGTTTAGACAAAAATTACTCTCGTACTACCTTGCATCGGATTCTTAGGATAAATACGTTGTTCGAATCTCGGCTGTTTGCCCATAGCATAAATACATAGATGAAATTTCACAAACGGAATAGATGACTCTTGTAGATGTGAAACGACCTGGTACGTTTAATGAAAATTGCACTATTTTTTCAACCCATTCGAATCGCGTGCAAACGGCAAGCGCGAGCGGCAAATTTAAATATTATTCCAAATGTAAGTGAAGTTTTCACGGTAACGAAGTTATTCACGGCCAACAATTACGAGTTTTCGCGTGGAAAATTCCGAAAAGCCTAGAAAGCGTCGCTTTAAACCGGAGGACCGCGAACTTCCGCCGAGAGACGCGATGATATTTTGTAAAGCGCTCGGGTCTACTAGACTAAAAGTTTTTCCACTGCCTTTTTTTTTTTTTTTTTACCTGTTTCAATCTAATTTTTAAGATTAAGGTATTCTTAACCGCGCACTCTTTCGTTCGTATGCGATAGGTAAACGACCAGCCACCGAACCTGTAAAATACAACTTCACAGTAACTACAGATACAAAGGAAAAGATATCTAAAGTCCCTGGATGCGGATAATAGCCTAATGCTAGTTTTCGTTTCGATAGTTCTGTATCGTGTATATCTTGTTTACAAGTAATACATCTTAATTTTTGCATTTAACCAACGCGATAGGCGGAGGCTGGCGCACATAAAACTAGCTTGCGTGACTGAATCGCATGTTAGGCGACCTACTCCAGAAAAAGAAAAGATACGGAGCCCAGTGTAATTCAGCCACAATGTACGACAAAGAAATATGCAGAAGCGTGACGCGGTTGTATCATCGTCGCACGATACGTAGTTCGTCACGCGGGATACCCGCGAATTTTTCCATCCTCTTCACAGGCCAACGTCTTCTGAGATTATTAAATTACCCTTCGAAAATTTCCCTGCTATATGCCCTGTGCTCTGTTTTCCTACGGTCGCTTTAAACATCGTTCTCGTATCAATGAGAAAATCGAAGATAGGAAGGAAAATGCAAATTCTACGAAACTGTATGGAATTACCTTCAATTTTTGTCCTCATGTTCCATTTACGGGTTTCTTCATACACGTGCACGTGCAAACACGTTATTAAACAATTTGAATATGTATATGGTAACTCGCATAATCATATATATTTCTAGGAAATCTCAACTATCTTAAAATAATGTCGCGTCCGAGATACGAGATGATAGTGGGATTTAGATAATAAGAGAAAAATCTTGAGATACGTGTACGTTTAGCGAAACGAACGCTATTGTACAATATTATTTAACATTTAATAAATTTTGAAGATTTTCCTGGTGATTCGTGGTCGAGGCTAGTAGCTATCGCTTTGGACGAAGCTACTTTTCATATTGGTGATTTATTATGTTAATTAATTAACGTTGTCGTTCTTCTATATTATTTTTATGTACTTTGGTTAATTACACTGCGATGAATATTCCAGTTAATAACGTGTTAACATGGATTTTGTTATAATATTTTTAGAGGAATACTGTATATTTATTACTACATTTTCATATACGGTGATAGAGCGAACTGATTTATGAATATACGATGTACGATGATGGATTTGCTCTCAAAAAATCTGTACTATTACACAGGAAAAGACGTATGGTTTCACTTAGAGAGATACAGGTAATCTTGATTGGCTGGAAGAAAAATTACTTTTAAAAAAGATTATCGCTAAACCTCATTCGACGCCGTACGGAACTGCCAACTTTCGCCTACAATGTTTTCTTGTATTTTTAGCAACAAAGAAGATAATTAGATGTCCTGATTTTGATGGATCGCTCTTTATATAGGATTGTTGGAAAATATGATAAACCGAAGCTATTTTCAAGGTATAAATTGCAAATGCAGACTTTCTCTACAAGGTGAGAGGTAACTTTCGTTAGAAATAGTCCCCAGACTCGAGTACACAGCGTGTAAATTATGGATTATGCAGAGTCAGATAATTTGTCTATCCGTGTCAACGTAATTTAGATATTTCATTTTTTAAACTTGCTACACCAAGCACGGCGATATCATTTTTTAATCGTAAGCTATCGCTTCAGTTCATTTCATAAAACGACGATATAACGACGTTTATTAAACTTCGTCCAATATTCCACCAACGTATCCTAATTTCTTCCGCGAAGCTTATCCCGAAAATAGACGTTCAATTAACTCGACTATCGAGTGATTTCTTTTTTCCAACTCTTATCTAACCGACGTATTTTTAATCCGTTTTTCCAATGAAAATCACCAACATCGTAGACTATACGTTATTTTCAATAAAGAATACGGTATTTAGAACGCGAGTTGAGGAACCGACCGAACATGATGCGTTCAACGTAATCTTGATATGACGTAAATTTCAAACGTTCCAGAAACGGTAAATAGCAGATAAATTCGAAAATTACAGTTGGAAAAACTCGGCGACCACAAAGTGACGCTAATTTCATCACAAGCCGCGAGAGAAGTCATCCTACGCGTGCTAAAACTCCGTTTGACCGCATAACCAAACGATCACCGTCAGCGTTCGCTTGTCACCAGGTTTTCTTATTTCATTGTGTTATATGAAAGAAGAGAAATGGACTCGCTTGCGCCGTCTCTGTTTTCTGGTTTAGTTTCGTACGACGAGCCAAGAATGGAGGAGAGTACGTATTTTCTGCGTAAATTTTCATTATTCGATTTATTTTCCCAAACTGAAAGAGGTGATTTAGATTAAAGCGATATAAACAAACTGGCATTTTGATCAAAAGGACATACGCGTCCAGCGATGGTTTTTCGCCTGTTAATAAATGGAATAAACGAGCGCGAACAATAGACTGCAGTTATCGGTGATTTAATCGATGCACGTTGCTAACTACAGTCATTCGAAGCTACGAAATTGCCAAAAAAAAAAAAAAAAAAAAAAAGAAGAAAGGACATTATCGCCGAATTATAAATAAACACGGAACGACTAACCGGATAGCGCGTTCTATCTTCCGATAAAACGCATTCTGAAACATTAGGGTACAAGTGTACACGTGTGAAATAAACGGTAAAATATGCCATTTTGCGAAATAAGCGAATATACCGACAACTTATACGCGATATTTGTAATAATTTCTGTATCGGTGCGTAATATCTCTTTATCTTGTAAATGATAATCAGCGCCTCGTTTCGACGTAAGCGTACAATTTCGACGAGCAATTAGACGTTTCATTAGAAATTCGCGATTGCCCTCGCTGTTCGAGCGTCAAGGGTGGAAAGTAGGAGGCCGAAAACTCCAACAGTAGCGGCCATAGTTGTTCAAAGTTCGGTAGAATCCCTCGGTTATAATCCCTTTAATATATATATTAAAACCAAGAGAAAGAAAAGGGGATGGACGACGCTGTTCGCGCCGTGTTTCGCGCTATTTTAATTTGAAATCATTCGTTTCCTCAAAACCTGAACTCGACGAGTCAAGAACGTCCATTAAATCTTCAATAGGCGAATAGTATCAATGAATAGTCAGATTTTTCTGAACGTTGCTTGAGAAAAGTATTAGATCAGAGGGAACTGTATAAATGTTAAATTGTAATACAACGTTAGAAAATGAAATATACGTTCGTTACAGACGTCTTCCAGATACATACGCTATTATTAGGTCGTCCGAAAAGTGTCTTTCTTTTACAGACACGTCTTTTACGACGATGTATCATTATACAAACATGAAACTTAATTTGTCGAACGTTGTGATCTTTATTTTGAGAGAACAAAATGGATCATGCGTAGTTCGACAAAATAATATAAAACAGAAAATGTGCATCCATTATTTTCTTATAAAACGAAAGAAACTTTTCTGACGACCTAATATATACCAATTTATGAAATTTCCTGTCTGGACAAATTGTACAGATTTTAGGATGTAAAAAAAAGATATTCGTATGGAATATTTACGTATAAATACGTATTATAGATCGATATTTACGATAGCATATTATCGAACATTTTTCGTAATCAGGCTTTTTGTTCCGAACAAAATATTACCTCTATTCCACGTGCTGAGGCAAGTATTGGGTTGGCAACTAAGTGATTGCGGATTTTGTCAGTATCACCTAATGGCAAAATCGGCAATCACATAGTTGCCAACTCAATACATCGATATCCCGAAACCTGATAGACAACAAAACCCCGTCGTCCGCGATAAATACATCATATTCTACGAATGTCTGATCGATTTGACTGACAAAAAGTTTCACGTTGAAAATTAATAAAAATTATCGCACGAATGGAAGGCGATCGATCAGAGACGAAGATGAGGAAGGAAAAGAGTTTGCATGCCAAGACGAACGCTATCTCGGCTTCGTGACAAAAGAGAATAGAAGACGAACAGGGTCCAAGCACGTTTTATAACGTCGTAACCGATACTTTTCCTGTCTGTTGCCTGTCGTTTTCATCTTTTTACTCCATACGTCGGAAACTGTTGGAAATATAGTGGAACGTTAGATCGCACTTCGATCACGTACTACATACGCGATAGCTTCTGCTCCTTCGCGTTGCGTTCATACGGTGAAACATGCTTGGATTTTCGTTGCGGCTGAAAACTTCCGGCGTACAAGGTCGACGCGCAAGAAATCGTTTCGGAAATCGAAAACGAGAAATTTATTAGAGCAGAGATCTGTACTTTTGACAGTCAGCCTTTCCACCGAATATCTGCCTCGCTGCGTCAGATGTCATAACGGCGTGCAAGTTGTATTCTCTCCTCTTTCTCCCTCTTACCCCTGCCTCTTTCCCTTTTCTTTTTTTTTTCTTTTCTCTTCGTGTCATATCAATCTCGCGGCTATTATACACGAACGACGCGTTTGTCCGTGGCGAATATCGATTTCGGTGCATCGATATCTGACCAAGCCGTCTGTTGGTCGTCGATGAAGTTGTACGGGTATCAACATCAAACGATGTAAAAACGCGCGTAAGCAGGAAGATACGATTCGCGGGTTCCCCGGCTCTCGTTATCGCAAACACGTTGATGAATGACGCGTGCAATGGGCCTTCATAAATCAAGTTCCGCGCGAACATGTTAACGGAATCATAAATATTCACCATGCACGCTCTCGTGTTACTGGTACGTTTTAATCGCCTCGGTAGTGGTACGCTCGCAAGGAGAAACGGCGGCCGACTCTTCGAACAAAGAAGAGACCTCTGAAATCAATGATCCGATTGATTGTACCTCGAGTAACTTACGTGTGATGCGTGCCGTTCGAATGTGCAACACGATTACTCAGCTAATGTAAAAACAGCAATGAGCGATCGCTGAATCGTGTTGTTGGTACGCCAGGATGCATTCAGTGAAATACATTTCCCTGAGATAATCTATCGCAGCCACATAAAATATGTATGTAATTTGAAACAATTAAGAGATTGTTTAGAACGCGGTTGTTCGGTAATCCTGTGAAATACGTTATATGCGTAATAGGACATTTACATTTATTTCTGAAATTATAGTTATTCGTAAATACGTATATGAATTATATTTTCTACCAACTTATTAGCGAATGCTTATGTTATATAAAATAAATAGAGAAATATACAGGGTGGTTGGTAACTGGTGGTACAAGCGGAAAGGAGGTGATTCTACGCGAAAAAAGAAGTCGAAAATGTGGAATGAAAATTTTTCGTTCGAGGGTTTGTTTTCGAGAAAATCGACTTTGAATTTTCGCTCGGTACGCGTGCGGTACGTTATAACGGATCTCACTGTAGATCGTTGTCTCGATGGAAAAATTAAAAAAAAAGTTTTTATTCTATATTTTCGACTTCTTTTTTCGCGTAGAATCACCCCCTTTCCGCTTGTACCACTAGTTACCAACCACCCGGTATATCGAATATAATTTCGCTGTAAAGAACTTGTCATGAACGTATTATCGATATCCACGTAATTCTTTTGTAAAATTTGCTGGCAGAAGGGCGCTTTTCTTTATCGAAGAGAAGAGATTCTGTGTGTTAATTTTCAACGATGTAACTGAAGAATCTGTAATAGGATGCACACAAAGTTAGAAACAATTAAAAATTGCAAATTTTTCCTATTAGGAAGAATCTAATATTTGTTTGTACGATATATAAAACAAGTGTGAAGATTGTAATTATATCCTTGATGCTTACAAACTTAATTCTTCGATCATTTAAAACGCAGTTTAATTCGAATAAATTATTGCAAGTTATTAAATAAAGGAAAATTAATGTTTAACTAATTAATTCAGTGTACTTGCAGAAGATAAAGACGTTATACTAACTTTTCGAAAACACATATCATCGCAGAGTTGTACGCGTCCTTGACAAATTGGACAATTACATGCACATAACTCGCAATTAATTCATATAACTGACATCGTGTTAGTAATTATCACATTTCATGCTATGTAGGTCACGGGTAAGCCACGACATTAACCGGAAACGTAGGAGTTTCCACTAAGCGAGGAAGGACAATAGATACTCAAATAAAATAAAAAGGAGAATAGTTAGTGACATAATAGGAGTTTCATATTACGATAAGAAATATTAAATATTATTACGTGTTACAATTGAAACTTTTTTCATAGTAAAGACTGGTCAAATATCGAATACAGAAATAAATTATTTATTGCACATTCCCAGAATCCGCAACATCGTTGAATCCCCTCTCGTTCAAACAGACAGAAAGGAGGAATTCAAGTGATATCTACGTATCGGTATCGATATTAAGCGTGAACAGAAATGAAACTTGCGCCAAAAAAAAAAAAAGATCTAATCCATTTACAAAATTGTTACAAAAGAGAATTAATTTTGCCGATCCACATCTATGCTTTCTCGTGTCGTTGTTCGAATCATAAAACGATTGAATATATGGTTGCCTGACAAACGTTTGATCGAAATTCTCACGAGCATACGAAAAACATAAGAAATGAAATTCAAAAAGTTGAACTACGAGTCGTAACAAAACATCGTTAGAGGGAAGCTTACCGCGAAAAAGTTTTCAATTTTCTAATTGCAAAAATTCGATTACGGTGTACGAAGAAAACACGTGTTATCGTTTAGGTTGAATAGGCAAGTTCCATTAATTAACGAGAGAAAAATAATGGCAGGTAGGTGGAGAAGGTTTAGAGACTGCGATTCCCAGCATCAAAGTTATTGCCTTGGATTAATTGCATCAATGACGCGATATATCAAAGAATAGGCCATGGAATTATCGTTTTGCGACAAAACAAGGTTTGAAATGCAAGCAAGATCGATATACCTGGTGGATAAATAGCACTGTGCTATAGAAATTGGTATATGGTCCGATAAAGTGGTCTCGGCCACATTGTAATACATGGGGAAATATTTGTCAGCCGTTTTCCTGTGTCATAAATCAAGCTTCTCTCTGCCGTTTGGGATTTCGGGAAACATTTTGATTGATCGTTAATTAGAGAACGGAAGGTGCGTGCTAGAAGTGGATTTTAGCGTGGTAGATAGTAACATTCGATTATTAATTGTATTATACGTAGAAGAAGGATGTACAGATTGAGTTAGATTCGAATTTTCGGATATTTCGATTGTATCGTCGACGATAACACGGAGTTTCGCGTATGGAGCAAATTATGAATCGGACGTGATAAACGCGAATTGGAATATCATTTAGTTTTGATTTTCTTTCGATTTTTAATTTTGAAAACGAAAGCGTGAAATATGCATTAGACGTGTTTGAATATTATTCGTTTGCCGATGTGTTCGAATTTAATCGAATAATAAAATGTTACACGCGCGGTTATTAAAAGTATCGTACGGTAAATAACAGATCATCGAGAATGACAGAGACAGTTGAGAATAAAATATCATCGACTTTAAAGTTAAATTTCAACTGCTCGTCTTCGAAAGAATATTTAACTTGACGATAGTTAAAAACATGCTTTCCCTGGCAAAATTATTATCGCTTGCTGGCTAAATCACGCGAATCGCTAAATATCTTATAAAATTCCAATATGAATAGGATGAATGTATAATGTGATAAAATAAAGAATGTAAAAGTTACGAAGTAAAAGGTAGGCAAAAGTATATGCATTAAACGCGGAAGGTAATGTTTGCGCGAGATTATTCGATCTAAACCAAAAAACGGCGGTGAGGTTCGCTGGTTTAGATTAGAGCGAAGAACTTTTTGTCTGTTCGTAAATCTTCTATCAGATTCTGTTTAACCTTAATCAGCTGTAGTCTCTTTCTGATACGGTGTATCGGTCGTCGAATCGTTTAATAGGGGTGTGGTTAATCCTGGAAATCTTGGACAAACTTGACGCGAAAGTTCATTCGAGACTTGGCTGGAATCCGATTTAAAAGGCAAAGAGTCCCTCGGCTTGATCTCTCGGTTAAAGCTTCCTTTTCAATCATGAACCGGACCTTTTCCGTCCCGGCTCGATCAGAATTCACGTAAATTTTTGATCTCACCGCCACGCAAATTTTTTATCTCACTACCACACAACTATGGTAAATATTTATGTTGTTTCGTAAATATTAAACGAACGAGTTGGTCCTCACCGTTTTGGCAAAGGAACTCCCGTTGGCTTTGTCGGCTCCACGGACTCCCTTGACGCATCAAGGATATTATTTCCTTGTTAATTTACAAAGGGCACAGAGTAACGAACAAGAACAGGCAGTGGCATCTTGTTCAAGGTACCGCCAAAATTCGTTCCTATGCGGAGTTTGCTACAACATTGTCCGCTACATACTCGCCGAGACAGTGTCGTCTCTTTTATATTAAACGTTTCTGAAAAATTTCAGGAATAACCGTAGCTTGCTATCGAGGAAGATGGTTTTAATTGAAAACAGACGCGTACGAAATTGATAATCGAATCTAAGGCTGTTCCATTAACAGGATAAATATCCATCCGCTGTGCAAACCCTTGATGATCAAACGGTAAACTGATCTGAATAAAACCTAATGGTCGGAATAGGTATTTGCCAGATGACGACTAGTCACATTCCGCGTGCGTAGCGAGTTGAATAAAACACAAAGGGATTTTACGATGCCCGTAGCAACATTGCAGCAACGTTGTAGCAACGTTCTGCCGTCCTAACCAATAATCGATCATTCGATAACTATTAGATTACGCATATCATATACCCAACGGGCAAACGTTCAAATTTATAGTCCGACTGTTTGCCAGCCTTGACGCATAACCGTTAGTAAACAATGCAATAGTTTAATAGAAACCGATGCGATTAAATAAAATAACCGTGTTGAGAATTGTGGATCTTAATTGCCGAAATAGAAGTAAAGAAACACTAAGGTTACACTTAGAATTCAAACTAAGATAGTTTTAGATTTATTTAATGAACGATTTACTGGATTCTCGTCGATATACATTTGCACGCGTCTCAGCACTCTCTTTGTCTTACCATCTTCCATACCACACTGCCAACGGAACAGTTACATTCGTCTGTTTTCCAAAACGTCGCGCATACACATACTTCCACACACTCACATTCACATACGTGTGTCACTACTACGCGGCCAATCTAGTCTAGCGCACAAAATTATACATATCTCAATAAACTGTACTGTAGAAAAGCGAATATGTCAGGTATCGATGGATAATATACGACTAACACTCGGATGACTATAATTACCTTTGGTAACGAAAGAATTTGTCCGTACAGTATGCAATCTCTGTCTCTCACCCCTGTCGCTCCTAATGTCAAAATCGATAATCAGACTTTTTTTAAACTTTGCTTTACAAACTGCATGATTTTTCCTACCAGAGCCGCGAACATCCGCTCTAGGAGAAATTTAAGAGACTCTACAGGGATCCGTTCGATCGTAGGATCGCAACGTGCATTCTGCCGGAACGAACGGTTGTATTTCGTAGACGAGAATCCACCATGAAATCCAGCAAACCGCAGAAGCTTATTTACCGGAACGATTGCTCGCTTTCCACCCTCGTGCTCCGCCTCTGCAAGACAACGCGCCGCGTCCGTTCAGTTCGTTCGAATCTGGAATCTAATCGCGGCTGTGGCCAAGTCCGCGGTTCAATTTTTCCTTGAGAATTAACGCTAACATTCCGATCCGCTGAAAACAACCAACGGTTCTCGTGATAGTTATTTTCGTTTGTTGGAAAGAACCAGCGCTGAGATATTTGAAGTGATTGCTCGAGTAGTATCACTGTTTTGTAAACTCTCCTTGTTCAACTCGATGGTACTTTTATGTTTTCTTCGCAAGTATCAAAAGAATGGTTTGCAGATTTTAAAGAGGGTCTTTTGCCAGTGACCAAGAAAAAGAGAAAACGAAAGGAGCAAAGTTGGTCTTTCGTAGAACGAAGTAGTTGGAGCTAATTTGGAGAGATTGCAAGAGGTTTGATGTTAGGAAAGAAGTTACGTAGGGAATTAGAAGAAGGTGCTTTAAATACTGTTTATTAGCGTTTTATTAGGAAGGTTTTACTTAATTTGTATCGCTAAAGTTTATTAAACCACGAAACTCGCTAACAATATTTGGTTATACGCTGATCGAGGCATTGTTCGAGCGTCTGATTTACAAGTATCTTTTAATACTGTAACATAAACGTTTTCCACTTTGTACGTCGTTTTACTATCAAGTATGAAAACTCGAGAGAGGAAGTTTGAAAATATGATTCCCCTTGGAACGTCGAGAATTTTTCAAACGAATTCCGTTTGTTTAAAACGAAGTAAAATATACGCCCTTGTGCATTCTGACTGAGAGCTCGGAGTAGCATCATCGCCCGGTCGAAGTTCCAGCGATTTTTAAACAAAAAGCGTGACTCGAAAGAGCTCTCGAACCGAGTTGCTGCTCCAAATCGATTGAATTTTCCCCGTCGAGAAAGTTTTATGGAGTTGGAAATAAATGATACTCGGTGAACCGACCGTCTGACGTGTTCTAAATAAACGAGGGAATTCCGTTTCCGTTTCTTTCGAGCTTCTTCCTTGATCATAATTGCGATATACACGTTCAAGTATTAATCGAAACATCGCCGGCTAGTTTTTAATCAACTAATCCACGACGAATCAAACTTTTTCCTAGCCCCAGTCGTCCAATGCGTTATACTTCTCCAAACTGTCAGAGGTGTCATTTTTCTCCACTTTGTCTTGTGTACTTAGAATTCAAAACCGTTTTGCTCTGCTAAAAATCTCGAAACGTCTCGTTGCAACTGTTAGTCCGACCAATTTATCATTATCGTACGTCGATATTTTCTATGTGCAAAAAAAAAAATACGTAAAATAGAAAGAGTGTGAAGGAGAGAGAAAGAGAGAGAGAGAGAGAGAAATGGAAGATGTATGTGTACATTTCAGTGGTAACGTAGAGTATCTGGAAGCAAGACAAAATATACGAGTATATAAATGTATGAGTAAATGAACTATGGTCGTAAATATCTCTATCAAACGTTCCTTTCCTGCGAAAGCCTATAGTTTATGAACATGGGCGTGTTCGGTTAACGAAGACTATTCGCAATGAATTTACTTAACAAATCATTCATTCATAATTCGTTATCCGATGACAGCTACCGTGCGACATCCGTTCACGATACGGAAAATTGAGGAAGTCTGTGTTACGATTTTATGGCCAAGAAACTCGTAATTAATCGTTTGGCATTACGTTCGATGTTTCTATCGATGTTGAGAAAGATTGGAGAGAAAAGTACGTGAGTTTTATGGCTAAAAAGTTGTGAGAAAGTCTTGTAACAAGCGTACGTTCTGCACGGATGTGGAACGCTTTTATTCATTTTACAGGATGTGTTCGTATTTCGTAGAAACTTATTTCTCCTATCTCGTTATTTGTTTCATTATTATCATTAATTGGTCGATACCGAAACAACGTATATTACTGGAATATGAAAATCCAACAATCGGCGATCGAAGATCGATCAAGGGATCGAATAGAAGCGAGCTACTTACGGTTTTCGTTGTCTAGACGGAAGAACTTTCGCCTGTCGGGTTTGGCCTGATTCCCGTGCGCTTCGATGACGAGCTCCGTATTCAGGAAGTTTAATTAACCTTCGACCGCGACAACGTTATCCTTGGAAATCACGTTTCATCCCGTGTCGAAAGAAGAAATTCCACGCGAACTAGCAACGTGTTTGTCACGGTCAATGCGATCAGTGTGTAACACAGCTTGTGTACACGTGTATGTACTATGTCCTGTGTGTGCCGTAACCAGTGACAGCGAAGTATAAAATCTAACAAGCCCGCGCCTTTCGTCGCGCGCGAGATTGGTTATCCATATTTCATGGACGTGTAGATTTATCGTGCAGGTTGCGGCCAACAGCTTGCTTTTTACTACGTGGCCGCGTGTACCCGAAAATGGCTAATTTTATAACGAAGCCAGTTACGAGCGTGCTAAATCGTTCGCGCTAGGTTGCACACAGGAAATTCGTTGAACGTAACGTTCCTTGGATTTCCATATTGCGGATAATGCGGGATATGCCTGCTAGATTAATAAATTTCTTCGGAGGCTAGGAAAGAAGTTAAGGAATGGAACGAGGTAGGTTGTTTCGTTGAATGAAGTTGAAGGAAGTTGGTGAATGGGTGATGAAGTCAGAATGCGAGTTTCATTCGGTCGAGTTGCAGAATAACGTGGTAACGCTTAAAGTATTTCAACATAGTATATTAAAATCTATTTAAGGAAAGATTTCCGTCGCGAGGATTTCAAAATGTGAACTAATTGAGAAATATATAATTTCAAGAAGAGTAACTTGTGCCTTTCCGCTCGTTGGTAAATACAGTAATTATGTTTAATTAGAAAACTCGGCTGCCTTCGTATCGAGATATGTACGTCGTTAAGACTTATTTAATCGTTATTAGACATTTTATCAGAGCAGAGCAAAGATTTAGAAGTCGTAATACGATTTCTGCAAATCCTCGAAATCTCGCGACACGCCTGTTGCCTCTCTCGTTTATTAGAACGAGCAATGAGCTCGACGTATAAATACGTAGCTTGAATAATGACTATTTATGACGCCTGTACGGCATATATGTACGAACGATAATGCCGTAAGGAGTGTATATATTACGGACAAAGTACTTACACAATGATTATCGCGAGTAACAGACGCGAGATGTTCGTCGTGTTATCGTATTTCTAATTTGTACCCTTTAATACGCGAATCGATTCGTTTAAATTTATTATTTCCTACGATAGTCAAGAGTTTAAAACTCTAAAAAGGAATTCAGAAAGCTTTTTCCATCGTTTTCCCCCGAGTTTTTATTTCTTTTCTCTTCCGTCTGTATTTTTTCCATTTTTTTTCTTTTTTCTTTTTTTGTATTTTCTGAACGCGCAATAGATCGTACTTTAGCCTAGATATTTTTTCTCTGAAACTTCTATTCAGTTAGATTTAATTAATTCGAAATTTCCGATTCTGTAACTTGTTATTTGCGATTCTCGAACTGCTTTGGTCCTTTTAGAATATTTCGAAATTTCCTCGCCGTCGTTCCGCATTCGAGCAGAGTGTCTCGTCAAACGTGAAACAGCGGAAAATACTTACAAAATTGTAAACTGTCTTTCTTCAATGTTAAAATGTCTTTCTTCATTTTTTGTAGCATGTCGATAAACGTAATTAACGTTCTGGTAACTGAGATAAAATACCGCAGTGAACGGGTCAGTGGTAGTAAAATATGATACGCGTCTACGATTAATAATAATTTGCAACGATCAAAGCAACAACGGCTTGTTCTCAATTGGCTACGCGATGATACAAACCGAAACAATCGCGTAAATTATTTGCAAAATTACGGATCCAGAATTACCGATATTGTTGCTACTATTTATACAGACTACGTCAAAATTGATAAATCGAAAGACAATTCTTACGTCATTGTCCGAAACAAAGTAATAATTACGCCTACTTAACAGGCTCTTTCGCTATTCGTTACAGCAATTAAAAGTTTTCCACGGTATGTCGTATAATTATGTTGAAGGAGAAAATACCTACGTGGATGCGCATGATGTTGAAAACATAATTACTATCATCCCTAACCAGCCACGACGCCGTCGCGGCATCGAGCTTCGTGAATAGTCGAGACACGTGTAATATGCGTAATACCAGCGTCAGATGAGGACTGAAGCAACTAGGATGGATAAGGAAACCTTGTCTTAGGTATTACGAATCCAAGCGTGCAACGTGTATTTAAGGTTTAGCCTTGTAAGTCTGATGGATCCAGGGAGGAGGTATCGTTGATCCTCATCGATCTGAACCCTTCTGTTTGCCATTCCATTGCTCCCATGTGCCGAGCAACAAAGAGGAAGGACAGAAAAGTGAAAAATACTACCGAACAACGGATCGATGTTCTTGATACATAACAGTCATAGTCTGTTAATACAACGCGTCGAGCTAATAAACTGCGACTGACTTTCGTTTGCCAATCGATGGATGTCGTTGCATCGTAGACGATCGTTCGACTTAAACTTTATGGTCAGGTTACGTATTTTTTAACCGTTCGAAGAGGTATGATTAATCAGAGTATTTGGGAAGCGAACGAGGGAAGTTGATATAGAAGCGGCAAGCTCGGAACACGATTTCAACGCGTGATTCAATTTAGTCGACGTTCTACTTAGTCCAGTTTAGGGAAACTACGATACGAAGTCGGCGTTTATCAGCGTAAATCATTCTGTCGCGTTATTATGGCAAACCCGAGTTAATACACGGGCGTAAAATTTATATGGCGGAATAAAGCGGAGGCCGGACCTTAGTCGTTAGTCGTTAACAAAGCCGAATCAACGTGGCTGCTGCCGTTCCGGCCGCTCCAAGTGCAATGTCCACATACCGCTCTAATAATAGTGACACAAATAACGCGCGTGTACCACACAGCTGAATTCAGCACGAACATTCGCTTGTTATCGAACTGGCGATTCGTATTTTCGCGAACTTGCACCAAAAGCAAGGTAATTCGCGCCGAGTTCGCCCCCTCTACACTACGAGTCCTTAACTTTCTGCCTCTGTGTGTTTTCACCTGATGATCCTGCGGTGGGTTTTCTCCAGATTCAAGGGTAGATATAATTTGTAGCCTGTACAAGCTGAATACAAAAGGCCACGATAGCTACGGCGAAAATAGTACGTGCAATTAAGAGACACGTTAATTAATCTGATAAACGTAAGTGAAAAGAGTTAGCGTACAAAATAAAACGTAAAAAGAGAGAATCGTTATCATTACGATGCTACAAAAAGGTTTGCGTATATAAAAGCGATTATTATTATTATTGTTATCATTAAAAGTTTATTACAGAAAGACGTTTATTATCATACTGCTGCAAGTTAAATAAAAGTATCTCTTTCTCATCGCGATTCGTATTGTATGGCAGAGACATACATCAAAAAGAACCGTCTGAAACGACTTTCTTTCAGATACTCTTTCAAATGGCAATGCATTTTTCCATGTGAAAAAGAACGATCATCCGCTGCGTTCAATTCGAGCGAAGACGTCATCTTGATCAGGAGTTTCCCGATGTTTAAACAAAAACCAGGGAACAAAGAAATGCCGGTTGAACGTTAAATCAATCAAAGTTACCGCGTGTAAAAAGTACAAATATCGAACTGTCGATTCACGATCCCATAAGCTTCTAACAGAAGAAAAAATAAAACGTTTCTTAGGTTAACGATCTTGTCATTTTTACTCGCAATCGTATCTTTCTTATCGACCAATTCAACCTTCCTTTCTGAAGCATCTTCAACGTTATTGGACACGTGCATTTTAAACGATCGTTAGGCTATTTTTCTGCTATCCTCGTTTTTTCCTCTTGGCAACCGCTCAAATGGTTTTTATCAGCATAATTTCGGAAATGAAACGGTCAGTAATTAAAAGTTAAGCTTCTGGCCACGCTGGTATCGCGATCTTCTTTACAGCGAATCCACGTTCGAGTTTTTCCCACGAAAGAAACGAAAAGCTGACGATTAAATTTTGTATCAATTTCGTTTGAGTGGTGAAGTCATTTCGTTTTAGCACCGTTTTAAGATAATTGTCAAATTTCAAATTACGTCATATACTTCCTGTTTCAAAGCGCGTTCTATAAACGTCGCACTGAGGTGCTAAAATTACAAAATAACTCGTAGGTTTAAACGTAAATTCATCAATGTAGCGACGTCTATGAATAGAATTAAACTATTTGAACTATGCATACGGACGAAAGAAAAAGAATAAATTGAAGACAATAGTAAACAAAGTGCATACATCGCAAATAGAATTTTCCTTTAAAATTGCTATTTGGTAATACAATTTTCCTTCAAACTAATCTCAATGACGGTGCGATACCAATTTCCTTCGACTTTCTTTTTAGTTAATTTTCGCATTTATCCTGATTTCGTGGCGTCGATGGTTCCTTCGCTGGCTCCAAAATTAACTGCGTCGATACGCGAATTGCATTCGTAATTAGCTGCGATCTGCTGCTGCATTTTAATTACGCGTTATTATACGACCAATTGGGCCAATTCAGGGATATATTCGCCACGAAGATTAGTCAGAAAACTTCTTGTCGATTTCGAATTAACACGTATTGATTTCGATTAATTTTCTGTGATACGCTGTACTTTATATGTTAATACAGTTATAGCAGTAAATCATTCAATAAGATCAGGTAATTTATACTGTGCTGTCAAAAAGTTTCGTATTATAAAACAGGAATTTCTATTAAAAGCCGATGATCCTTTTTAATTGAATTCTATTACTGAGAATGGACTAAATTTTCATCAATCTTGAATTACAATTTGACGGAGAAGTCTAATATAAAGTAAAAGATTGAATTCTTATGAAATAATTTTGATTGAAATCTCCTATTATGAATTAATTCTAATATCCGTATATAGTATAACTTTGTTCTAAGTACAGAAGCTGCTCTAAAATTGATTAAAAAAGAAAAGAAGAAAAAAGCAAACAATTTTTCTTCCAGATAAAGCGAAATAAGTTTTCTGAAAATTAATCGCCTTGCAGAACGAACCAACTCCATGTGTAGAAGATGGTTTAGAATTAATTAACAAGAAACATTTTTGCACCCTCTGCATCGAACCGTCCAATTAATTTCTAATAACCGATTCGCCTACCAATTAGGAAAAAATTCTTAATTAATCCCTCAAAAGCTCGCGTCAACACGAGAAATTCGATGCTTCGTGTTGAAAAATAATAATTCGTGTGTCGTGTTAATAATTTCAAGGCAAAGTACGTCTGACTCTTTAACGCCTCTAATTGATTGAAGCCAGTGCTCATCGAATCGAACAGTATTACCGTAATAAAGCTTCTGAGAGTGAATTTCGTCGCGGACAAAGAAAATTCCAGAGTGGTTTTGAAACAATTCGGAGCCATGAGCTTTTGCTCGTCGAGGTATCCAATTAATTTCGATTAATCTTCGAAACGATTCGATCGAAATTAATTAGTTAGCGAGCTTAACAAGTTCCTGTTCATGACCAAATATTCGATCGGTAGTAGCAAAATATATTCTTCGGAGAACATCGGTAATATTTACTTGGATATTATTTTATAAAAGTCATCTTATTAAAACGTGTGAAATTCATTAAACGAAACATAATACGTGCATCGCTGTATCCCGCTTCTACCAGACATTGGATATTATAAAAATTGGCCTTGCAAAAAAAATAATGAGAATGCTCATTAGACGCTATGTGGTCGGATATTTGCTTTTAGCGGAAAGCGTATCTGGAAAATGATACTTGTCGTATAAAGCTTATAACGCCAGAAAGCACGTAGCAAGATGTTACTATCGCGTATAATTTAGTCGCAGCAAATGGTCTATTTCTGTGGTAGAATGTGAATTCAAACTAAAATCGCTAGCATAGACAATATCGTGAGCGATTCTTTTAAACGCCTGGCGAAAGACAATGACTAAAACAGCACGATGAAAATTCTAGCTTTCTAAATTTGACGAACAAAAGTGCACGAAACGTATGGTGAAACTCCGATAAATATTTTTGTTTTAACGAGAGAAAAAACGTTTTTTCCACGTGAAATAAATAGCACTATGACAAGTCCTGTATTTTTTTAGACAATTTTGCGATATTTTTGTAGAGATAGGTTTAGATCTTTGCGATAAATATGCTAAAGTAATAAACGAAGCTGAACTATGTATTGCCGGCTGAAGGATTTAATCAACCAACTAGAAATCCCAACGCAAACATTTTTCATTCATCGTTGAGCACTTCAAAGCTGCAACAGCATAACACATCATTCAAGATAGGCTAGCATGAAATAAATCCTGCAGCTTGTCAACTATAACGAAAGAACCATGGACAGCTAACGTATCGGACGTGTCAAACACGAACATGCATAAATTTGCAATTCAGGCGTGTCCCTGTGAGACACGCGGCCGACCTCGTTAAACAAGATAACATTAGCTGAAAACTCAACCGCTTTCTTCTCCCATAAAACTGACCAATCGATGGCAAACAATGTTCGATCGATAGAATTGCAGGCATTTCTCAATTATTTTAGGTTCAATCCGAACTCTTCGTCTACATTTCACCCTCAGACATTTCAGATTTTCGATCGGTTCCTTTCGCTATCTTGAATAATTTCAAATGAAACAAATCAGCTTGTAACGCGTTACATATGCCATTCAGCCTGTACTGTTTACTCAAAATCATAAATCCAAGATATTTGAAACAGAAAGCCCGCGTCCGTGTCTCTCGCTCGAGTAGCCGCCCAAAGAGCTCGTAACGCGACATTTTTTGTTTCAAAATTCCGACCACTAGCGTGCATAGCAGTTTTACGACGTCGTCATATCCAGGCAGCCCAGTGTGCAGCAAATGTATACATAAAATCCGAATTGTAATCGAAATCGATAAACCGAACGCGAAACTACACGTTCCTTGGAACATAGCGATCGCACGGTCTGCGATGAAGCGACGTCGGTCGGACGGGCTAATAATGTCGACAGCGCGGCACAAAGAAGCCGGCACGTAGTAGAAAGCTTCCTTCAGTCGCTGGGTATTACCAGGACGACGACGGTACAGTATTCGCGAGCTTCGGCGTTGCTGGGCTCAGCGTAGATTTGTAGCCTGCAACGGGCACGTTCATCCCCTAAGTCTAACGTCTACTTTGCCCGGTTATATATGACCAGTCCGCCACTATATACACTTATCGCGCGCATACGTTGGCCAGCCTCAAATCCCATCGTGCTTTTTGAACGTGAAATATGGAAGGCTCGCGAGAAGCGGGAGGAGGGTGCATGGCCTTGGTAGATCTCTTGGTTCGCGAGAGTATCAGGTAAAATGCTTCCTCGCTCCCCTCTCTCTCTCTCTCTCTCTCTCTCTCTCTCTCTCTGTCTCTCTTTCTCTTTCTCTTTTCGTGCAAACGTTGGCTCGTACATCGGCGTAGGGTATGGTTCCATCGGTGTACTCTGATGCACAGGAAAGCCGCGGCTTCTTGCGGGATTCCACGACCACAGTTTCTATGACACGGCGAGAAAATTGGTCACCTACGTGAGTTCACTAGGGACAGATCTTGTTGTCAGCCGCTCTATCCTGCTTTCAAGTAAATTCGTCGACCTTGTCGAATCCACTTGATCCTGGAGCGTCTGTCGCGCGGCAACAACAGCACTTTGTTTTCTTCTTCGTTACTCCGTTCGATGGTTCTGTACAGATTCGTGCTGAAAGATTGATAAGACACGTTCAGAGAAAGTGCTTTAGCGTTTACCAGAGCTTGCTGCTATTTAGTCGTATGTACATAAATATTATACCGACGTTACATCACGGAATGTTCTGAAAAAATACCTGTGCTATAGTACCGCTTGATGTTAACACTTTGACTGCCACGTCAAAATCACATGTTTCGCCACGGGAGTATTTTTATTATTCAAAGCATATAATGGCAAAATAATAATAAATTGACGATGTAAGGCAACATTCTTCTCGAATGGACCGTTTATCTTACGGGTGACCACCGTGGCGCCTTGCTAACAGTTGATAGCGATATATTATAACAAGGCTTCGTTTATTTCAATAAACCATTCGCATTCGTTATTTTATTGTAAGCAAAACGTGCAGAATATATTGTTGAAACGTGTAGAAGATATTGGGATGAAATGATAGAGATCCGCAAAGAAAATTATGCTTGTGATAAACCAGTGGTAGTGGTAGATTACAATAGAGGAAAATGTGCTGTAGATTATCAGATCAAATGATAGCATATTCTACACAACATAGAAGAAACCACAAGTGATATATAAAATTAGCTTTAGAGTTATTGTTAAATACATCAATTTCAAACGCGATGATACTCTATAAACAAGCATCAAAAACAAAAATCAAGGTATCTGATTTTAGAATGGCACTCGTAATGCACCTTACACAGTTCCATTCACCGGAACCGTAAAATATACTTATTCGACAAAAATTGCGACACGAAATGCAGAAGAAAGAAGGACAAGCGTACCTGGCAGGAAAATTTTGCAGAGTGTTATAAAAAAAATGTCACACAGTTAGGATCAAAAATTGCTAAGAATCGGACCAAAAAGGTGACCACCTATTGTCCAGATTGTATCGATGAGCAACATTTATGTTTAAAGTGTTTTAACACAGTGCACCGTTAAATGCAAGATTTGTTCTCATTTTTTTTTTATCGATGTTCTAATAAAAATGTTTAATTGTTCAATGGGCCACTTTTTATTTCAAAGTATCTTCTATTTGTCGGTTATATTCAAAATACCCTAACTGTCAATTTTCATACAGTTTTTACAATTGTAAGAAGTTCATGCGCTCCGTTCACCAATGACCACCGTGGCGTCACAGGAGAAACCGTGGCCGGTCATATATGGCCAACGTAGCAGTCAAAGTGTTAAAGGCTATTAAAGAAATGTACGTACATACTTGGCATCGATACGTTGTTTCAATAATATGCAGAGTGGAAATAATATGCAGAATGGAATGGAAAAAAGTTGGAGAAACACTTTACGAGCGTATGCATAGCTATTCGTCAAAAGAAGGAAAAGAGTGTCAATAAGCGTAGCTTAAAAAAATACTAGCTCCTGAGTTACGACGTTAACGACGTTAAACACTTTATCTTTACAGTATATGTGTGTTCGATATCACGGTCGTTCATCTCAACACATACGTCGATACGTTTTCTCGGAGAAGCACCCACACGTTGTGAAGATCCCTAGCATTTTGGTTACAGTTTTCTATTCGTTGTATAGACTCATTTAAGGAAGCAATCGATTCATCATACACCAAACATCTTGTAACGCCGAAACCAATGACTCTTTTCCTCATGTTTGTTAGGATTTTGCTTTGTTCTTTGCTTGTTTTGACGAGTATTATGTGCCAGTACTGAAGCGTTTGCCCAAGTTTCTCGTAAGATTGCCCATATCTGTGTGATATGTGGTAACTTGCGATCGTTACTTTCCTTGGTGATACCTACCACGCTGAAACGGTGGTTGCGAATTATTTTTGACGTTGAATCTCGTGCAGTCGTGTTTGATATATCGGTAATCTCAGTGTATCACGCCAGTAGCTAAGTTTCCACGGAACACGAGCAATAACAAAGCCAATCAAGTTCACAGTTTCTACGAGGAAGAAGCCTTTGCACCGAAGGCCAATCTAGTTAGCACTCGCCGACACAAAGAGCTCGCTTTCCATCTTTTCTTCGCTTTAATACCTATAACCACAACGGTGGCGAAGAAAATTTGTGTACTTGAATCGTGTTCCCGGCTGTTGTTCCACGCGAAATCTACGATTCTTGGTGTAATCGCGTGGCTGCCGTGTTAATTAAAACGCCTTTCAAGGCACGTTTAATTAAACCGCTTCTAATAAATTCCGTAATATCGTGGCGGCGTTTTGTCATTTATTCAACGTTCGCGTACAGTTATCAAAGATCGGCTGACACTCGATAATTCAGCGACGCCGAACTAAAACCTGTCGTCGGTTAGGCTCGTGTGAAAAACGAGCATAAAAAGATACTCGTGCAATTTAGCTTATAAATGTGCGTTATTAAACAGGATGCTTTTTACGTGATAACGTAGATGGGTATAATAAAAAGATGTGCAGGTTTGTTATTAAAGCCAATGCAAATTGCAATCTGACAAGGAATTTAAACCGAACATCGTTTTCATTACACGGAAGAAAAAGCATTCGATTATTTTCTACCTCTACGTATCGTTACAGACACGGCAAAGTGATTATTCCAACTCTGCAATCTCTTTCCCCGTTGATGTCAGAAATTCGCTCGATCGCGATACCATCTCCGCCATCGTCGCGTCGTTACTAAACAGTTGCCGTAATTTGCATAAAGCGACACGCGTATCTTAGATTACGCGTCACAGAGTGACAAGCTGTGCTCGCGTCTATAATCCCAACAGCTAAAATGAATACGAAGCACGCGCGTTCGCGAGTCCCTCGTGAAATTCGGTACTCTTTAATTGCCAGGCTCGAAGCCTGTGCGATTCCTCTACTAGGACTCGCGTAATCTCCGTGAAAGAGATTCGCTTTGCGCGAGCATAGAACAGAGAATAGTACACTGGTGATTAGTGCTGACGCGTTTGCAGAACGATTTGCAGCGTGACACGCGCGGAACGTTGAAAACGAAGTACAAGGTGTCTTTGGCAGAATCCTTCGACGATTGCCGCAGACACGACTGCTCGTTTGTCTGGCAAATGTTGTAAAGTCTGACTCGACTGACAGAACCGCGTTTATTCATGTTTCAGAGGGGCAGCTGTACGCAGCGACAGTGGCCGACTTCTCCGGTGGCGAGCCGCTGATTCACAGGGAGAAGATCCGCACCGAACGTTCCGATCTCAACCAGCTGAACGGTAATGGAAGTCGCGCAAATTGCATTGGAATATTCGCACGTTGAATTCTAGCGAACGCGATACCGGCTTTTCTATCGCGATACTCGCCAGCCTCTATTTTCCTGGCAGCGCAGAATTTTGCCACGTTTCTAAATTTTAATTGCGCTCCATCTGATCTCTCGCTTCGTTTTATGTATCTCGGAAGTATTATGTCGTAGCATCGCGTAAGAAAATATACGACAAGAGTTTGCATTGTGTTATTCGCGTAACTATTACGATTAACTGAAATACAAAATAAAATAATTAAAAATACCAGACGTCTACCGAGGCAAATAATTCTGGCCTTAATTAGGTAAGAAAACGCAGAGCCGTAAACAGCGATCAATTTAACCGTAAAATATTGAAAGAAAGCAGAGAGTTTACGGATAAGATTGAATTTTAAACTAGAAAATCATTTTTACGCGAACTATTGAACCCTCGAGTTGCCTCTGGTAATTGAAATATTCGATATTTATTTAATCGACGTTTTAACGATCGCACTTGGAAAACCGGTCGCGACAGAATGTCCAGCAATTGCCGTGCTATTTTTGAATTTCCCGTATCTTCTCATCGTACCGCGTCCATATAAAATTTTACGACACGGTCGCACGTGAAAAGTTATCGCATGGCATTGTGCTTGTTATACTCGCAGCTCGTATACAATGGACGATGCTTAAACGATGTAAGAAGCTTTGCATAAATTATATGCTGCAATTTGCGTATTCACCTAGACGTGCTTTTTTCCCTTCCTCTCTTATTTTTCTTTTTTTTTTCATTCTTCTCTTATTTATCACCGATTGCGAGTTGCGAATTTGCGATGCACAGTTTTGTATAAATTACATAATCCATTCAAAGCTTCGGGAATTTTTGATCGATCGCAATTTCCACGCGGCGATCCCGTTGGCAATTTATCATACTGCCCGCTCTTTCGAAATTACCAAGTTATTGGAAGATCCATCTAGGATCCGAAACGGCCGCATAATTTCCTCCGCATTGTAAAATACGTGGAACGTTATCGAACGAGAAGCGTAATTTAGAAAGAAAAGAGAAGATACGAGAAGAAGGAAATGAAGACGGAGATGGAGGTATTCGTCGAAAGAAACAACAAACTGCGATGTATTTGACCCTTCAAAATGTTAAAGTAGCATACGCTCGCGCGAACAGTGTACCGTCGTTTCACGGTTTGCTTGCTTTTTTTTTTATTATTATTTAATTTGTACTTTACAATTTGTCCAGCTGGACATTTGGTAAATTTTTCTAACTTAATTGCTAAATAAGATGTGGATGGCTACCCCCAGCGGTATACCATCTTCGAGTTTGACTATTTTATTTCTTTAGTGAGGTCAGTGGGGTGTTTTCTTTTTGGTCTTCTTTCTATGAGAGTTTTGCTCGCTTTAGCAGCCAGCTGGTTGATTTGTTTCTTTCGAACGAATACCGTTGCCCCTAAATAAATAAATTCGATAAATAAATTCGATAAATTCGAACGTTACTGTTACAGGACCGAACTTTGTCAGCTCGTTTGCGTACGAAGATTACGTCTTCTTCTTTTACCGAGAAACAGCCGTCGAGTACATGAATTGTGGCAAGGTAAGGCTTACGAAATATTAACGACGCGCTACCTACCTATTTATATTTACCTACTCGATATCAAAGACCGTTTTACGATGCCGAATTTCCAAAGCGACGACATTGCAATATCGAAATGTCACTCTTTGTCAGCGAAAGCACTTTAACGAGCGATTTCTTAAAAAATGGCCATACGTAACGTACGCTTTACGATCTCTACTATTCCCTATATTCTTGGTATTCTCAAATTTTCACGCACCGACAATTTCCTTTCCTTTTGCCCCCTAATCCCAGTGGCAAAGTAACGCAGTATAATAGCGCTGGATGCAGGCTAGAGTAAGACGGTCCGAGTAAAGAGGAAAGAATCGAAGAAGCCGATTGTTCAAAAGCTCCGGCTGCATTTGTGTTTTAGGCAGTGTACTCGCGGGTCGGTAGAGTGTGCCAGCACGACAAGGGCGGACCTCATGCGTTCAGCGACAGATGGACGAGCTTCCTGAAAGCGAGGCTCAACTGTTCCGTGCCCGGCGAATACCCTTTCTATTTCAATGAAATACGTGAGTATGCCTGCATGTACACACATCGTATATACGTGCGCCCGTAAGTTCGCCATGGTATGACGTTTGCCGAGACCCTCGTCGAGTGCTCTCCAGTCCCTATGTGCCGGACAAAGGGGTTGGCCTAACCGGTGTACTACCTTGCAGACGTATCGAGTGGGATCCGACCAATTTTACAAACAAACTGCCTCGTTGCGAAAGGCACGCGAAATTTATCGTTCGTCTGGAGAATTTTTCCACGGCATTGGTAGGAGACGGTAGAAAATGGAATTTTTTCGCTAGTTGGTGATACGGACAAACGTTGTTTATAGGTATTATTGCGCTGTATTAACTACCGGTAGTTAACACGAAGCTATTTCTACCAAAAGCAGTTATAATGACTGGTTTTAAAAAAATATGTAATAATAGAGTATTTTTATATTTATTGATTTATTACTTTCTTACAGAAGAAATTCCATGTTATGTAGCACATTTTTGGTAGTATTAATCCATCTACGACTACGATGGTTGGTATATTTATAAAATTGTAGAAACAGTCATTTTGACTGCTGTGGTATTTCTAGTGTTAACATCTAGCGATCTGGCGATTGATCCGGAATTTTCCTGATAACTGGTATCATCATATCGAATGATACGCAGCAAAAACTTTGATAACGTGTGGGTAGTTGTACGAAACGAGAGAACTGGCTAATTGGGGTTCGATATACAGATTGCAGGACCCTTTTACGCTTTGACAAGTACCGGTCGTTTTGACTGGTATTGGTATAAGTAGCCTTGATACAAAATTATCTTCAGTTTGAATACATAAAAAACAAAATAAAATTCATTATATTATTCTTTTGGTTATCGTTGCGAAAATCATTACATCATTGCGAAAAAAAAGTATAACATGAAGTAGGAATTTTAAAATAAAGTTGTAAAACCAGTCAATTTCACTGGCATGATAGTTCTAGTGTGAACAGGGACGGGAAACTATTGGAACGTTTATTTAGATGGTATTTGGAGTAGTGGCGCTATGAATTTGTTGAAGAATTTTGTACGATCATTCGTTCGAGAAAATCATCTACTTACGTATATCCGTAAATATAATTATTTGACGCAACATTGTTTGATAGTTTATAATCGCTAGTGCAATTAACGTAGGAGTTGAACGCTTGAAATTAAATTTCGTTAAGAAAGGAACTGGCAATTCGACCCGTGCAATTTATACGCGAAGAATCTGAAATGGTGTTCGTAAGTACAAAGGTCTGGCAACGTAATCTCTAAATAGAGATCAAATTTTGGCTAAAAGCAAGCTTGAACGTGTGCATAGTCTAATTGGGCCGGAGTCCAAGGTCCAAATAGTCTAACAATTCTCAAGGATGATGCTCTCCAATTTTGTATCTCGTGTACGATCCACGTGTAATGCAACTTGATTTCACAAATTTCCTTGTACTTCCATTGCTCACTCCCATTAACGGAAAAACAGACCAACGTTTACGTTTCAATGTTTCGCTTTTGAAACGTCGCTTACGCTCAGAGATATTTTGTCGCTATGGTAAAATTGCTTTGCACGTTGTTATTACAAATCGATCAAAATATCTGAATGCCCGCCAGCCAATAGCTAGAATAATTTTATTTCAAGGTTAAATTGCCACCGTTAACGCAAACAAATTTTTCTCTCTCTTTCTCTCTCTCTCTCTCTCTCTGTTCATCCGTAGCCGAGATAATAGTTTCCCCGGTTGAAATTTCGTTGCTGAAGACGAGAAAATCTGGATCCTGGTAGATACTCGATAAACCTACTCGTTTATTCTTCATTCTTACGTCAGTACGTCTGAGTAATTGCTAGCTGGCAATTTCGAGGATGCAACGTAAATTGGCAAGAGAGAGGATCGGGCTTCCCGGTTATAAATATCGTCGCAGATAAGACGCCTCCGATATTCCTTACGGAGCTTACTAGAAATCCATTCAGCTTCATCTCTCTTTCTCTTAGCCTCGGTATCTAGCTGTGTATCAACGACTGCCCGCGTAATTCTTCTTCTTATGGAGCACGCTTTATCGCGGCCGATCGTTTTCAACGACCCTTAGCTGAGAAAATAGCGAACAGAAGAAAGAGCACCAATCGATCGGAGCGGAGCGTGCAATTATAACTTAACGACATGGTGACGAGCAAATGGATTTGATTCGTTGCTTGGTCACCGCGTACTCGATTCGATATCCATTACATTCACCACCATCCTCCTCCTCTGCTCTGCTCTTTCCTCTTTTCCGTTTTCGCTTCTGCTCAGCGATTTTCCTTTGCTGACCCACCAATTTCCCAGGGCGCTTCTCGTCCGGCCAAACTAGTTTTCCTTATCACCGCCACTTATTACATTATCATTCCGTCGGCCCGCGTTTTATACAACCACCCGACCGCCTAATATCTTTCTGCTGCGTCACGCGAATAACAACCGAACGATTTTTCTTTGTTACGTTGCTCGTCTCATTTCGTTCGCTGGGTCCGCTCCGATTAGTTTCGCGTTGTTTTTATCGTTCGATGGAATAGAATGCTGGCTGGGTATCTGTAAAGAGAGTTTGCCGTGCCAAGTACTTGTTTGGTAGAAACGATTGCTGTGAATAACACTTTCCCACCGAGAATCAATCAGCAGCAACGCTCTTTACAAAATCGCTGAGATGAAAATCGTTGGAACAGCGAAGAATAGAAGGAACTCGCGATTATGTAACTCTTTTACGATTACGAACTTGTATACGAGTTGGAAAAAAACTTGCTGCGTCGCAAGAACGCTACTCAATTGAACAAATATTTACGACGCTGCGTTAAAAGCGTCATAAACGTTTGGCTCGCGATGGCCGCTGTCGACCGACAAATTGACGAGAGCAAAGTGGCTGGTCTTATTGTCAGAGTTCGATTGGCTCGGTGCATTACCAAAAGATTAGGATGCTTTTGGAGTTTTTGTTGCGCCAACGAAGAACCAATGGAGCGGATAAATCGCGAGAACGTGATTTTGAAGCTTTCATTTTTGATAGCCACTCGCGCGGATATCTCGTGTCATAAACAAAGTTTTTAATCAACGAATTTTCCAAGTCCCCTTCGAAAGAGGTCAAGAGTTAATTGAACGAGAGAACCGAGGTGAATTTGTTGCGACTATACGGTGGACCAGACGTGTCGTTCGGAGCGTTATCTGAAACGTACGCTGAGATTAGTTTCGGTGAAACGTCAGATAAGAGGAAGAAAGACGGGTTCGACGGTGATATTACTGGCAACTTTCAAGCATTTCGTATAGTTATTCAAGGTTAGGCCACCGTTTACCGTTTCGTAGGTTGGCACATCGATTTCGTAAGGAAATTTCATCTTTAACCGCATCTATTAATCCGGTTATTTAAGAGCGAGAAATAAAAAAGAGGAACGAACACGATGATAATTTTTTCCTGTTTTTGATTTTTTGAAGATCACTTTTTGAACCCGAGTGAAATTGATCTGGTGAAAAAGTTGTATTTCGACATCTGTATAAAAATACCAAAAAGCACGGAAAGATGTGAAGAGGCACTAGACGTCCGATACATTGATACCTATTTTGTTTCCCTTTGAACGAGCGCTCGATGAGCGTCAATAATATTGTATAAAATCCATTGAAATATACAAAATATACAATACACATATTCAAGCGTATAATATAAAACAATATAAATCTTAATATCCAATTATGGAATAATTAAGTTTACACATGCCGCATATGATGCGTAATAAAACGTTGCTCGTTTTATTACAAATCGAATTTTATCAAAAATATTAACAGGATATATTTGATTTATTTTGAAATGTTACTCGTATATACGTGAAATATACTTATCTTTCATCGTTAACTACTACCTATTATTCTTACGTTGGTATACAAACGCGGTAAAAAGATTTAAAAAAAATAGGGAAACATTGAAGTTCTTTTGAAGTTCACTGCAACAATCTCGAAAAGTAGCCATTGAAACAAGGAGAAAAAGAGAACAAAGCGGAACCAACACACAGCGGATAACCTAGCCCTTCGTCGGATCTTTAAAAAACGAAGAACAAAAGTGTTGGTCTAAAATCAACGCGAAGACGATGCATCGAAAAGAACAATGAGAAAGCCGAACCGAATAAACTCCCTTTGCACATGAAATTCGGCCTCTTGAAAAAAGGAAAAGGAAAGGAATCAAGGCGTTTCGAAAATGTGCCTCTGGAGGGCAAAACCTGAGAGCAGAGAACCCTAACGGGAACCATGTCGGAAGCCCCGACAGGGATCCCGGAGGAAGAGCCATCAAGCTCGGTTCCCGCGGTGTCGGACACGCATTCCCTTCGCCATCAGTTCCACGATCACGCTCGGAATCTCCGTCGTTCTCCCCGTCTTCTCATCTCGCGTCAGTGTGGTACATATTCTAGGTACATATTCACCGGCACGTTCAGCGGTTTTCAGAGCTCGGCGCGCGCGCGCCTATGTACTTTGTCACTCGATAAGTCGGCTGGGTTGGTTATGGAGCAGCGGCGAAATGAACCAGCAGCAGCAGCCTCGAGTGCGGAACACAATGGTCGCTCCGCGCACCGTCGACCCGCAGGATCGAACGAACAGTGTGGACGGGAGACACGTCGCGTCGCGGCTCCGGAGCGGCAGAGGGTTGCAGTGGATGGCAGAGGATGGCAGAGGGGAGACACAGACTGCTGGTTCTCGTATAAACGTAGAATATTGTCGCCGCACATCGAACCAAAATCCCTATCCGGCCGAGGAAAGTTGGCTATGGTCCAGCTCGGAGAGCCGCCGGTGGATCGCTGCCAAATCGCAGCTCCGGACTATCCCGCCGATTGCTCGGACAACCTACACGCCCACCTCCACCGCCGTCTGCCTCGTCCTACGCTCATCTGGCTGCCGAAGGGCCCCGTCCAACTCCCTTCCGACCCCCTTCGGCGTTGCTGTCCTTTCCAGATGACGGCCGAAGAAAAAATGTCGGACGTGGCCGCTGGGCAACCAACCGGGAAATATAGACGGATAGATGGATAAAGGTACGCGGGAAAATAAACCGCCACGGCATGGGCAGCATGGAAAGAGAATAGCTGTCCGCCGAGCGACCGACGTTGAAACGACTACGAGTAGACTGCTGCTTTGGGTGAACGGCGGGAGATAGATTGGCTGTATAAATCGTTGATGATGGACTGGTCGGTTTCGGTCGAATATGGCGGTGGTTTGGAGGAGGTGGTCGGATCATATAGCTACGAGGATTTTCGGTTTTCGGCGTTGAACGTTTTCCAGAAAGAAACCTTAAAATCCTTCGAGTCTTAAACACATTTTCGATGTTATAATCTCGTTTGTGGATAATGCGTTGCGATTTACAGAGTCGATGACAGTATATAGAAGAATGTAAGGAGAAACTTAATAAGTTAAATATATAGATTTCTTGAATATTAACAAGATTTAAAACGGCGATATCAGAGTCTTATTATCTGGATGTAATATTGAAAAATATATAACAAGCTGATAAGCAGTGTGTTACCATTCGTGAAGCTGAAGATAAGTAATAAGAAGCGTAAGAAAGCAAAGTACGGGGAAGAAATATCAGATAAGAGCTGAGTAAGGAATATCTCGGGCATTCTTGGAATTAACATAAAGACATTTTCCGCTACTATAGTCTAGAAATGAACAGAAAGAAAACAATTCCGGTGCTCTGTGTATGATATTCTTTGCAACGGAATCATCTCCTTTCGCGGGATTTTAAAGGATTCTTTATTCAAATATCAATGCACTCTCTATTGACTCGTAAAGACATTGAGAAAGCGTAAAATCAAAAGAAGTGTAGCTGCGCGAAAGCTTTGAAAGGTGACTATTATATAATTCGGATGGAGAAAAAAATACCTGGAAATTCTTACGTTAAATATTATAGAAATATAAGTTCGAAAATGTGAAAGACTATCGGGTTTGTAATTTCTTTTCTACAAGTTACAAATGTTGGATCGATTTTAAAAAGATTAATGTAGAAATTTAAGATTTTTCCCCGGCAAGGGCTAGAAATGACAATTTTATTTTATACAAGTTACAGAAACCAGATCGACGTTAAACACATTTATATCGGAACATTTATTCTACTGGAAATAATAAAAAGTATTGCAATTCGCTCGAGATAGTTAATCGCTGTGTTAACCACAGCTCGTTCGCTGCAATTGCAATTTATTTCGAATAATATAGATTTATATTGAATGAAAACACACGTGAATTTTATGAAAGCTTTTGCTCGAATGAAAAGAAAATGCTTATAGTTTTAATTAAAAGCCCTTACGAGTATTTTAATGAAAACTAACGATACACCGATTTCTCGATAAGAAAACATCTTGTCTAAAAAATCATTGGGTTTCCCTTCGTGAACAAAGTTTCAGCTCTGTGTCACTTACCGTTTGTAATTCGCTTAATTCTTCGATGCGCGTTGCTTCTACTCGAGTTTCTCTCGCAACTCGAAATTGAAAACTTTCCTCTTTCTTCGCCATTACGTATCGTACATACACGGAGGAAAGTTTTTAATAAATGATATTTTAATCGACAATCTGCCAAGAGCGAATTGCGCTTATTATACTATGCATCTTAATAAACTTCGACGTGCGTTTAAAGCAACGCGTTTCTTTTATAAAATAATATCGATTCAATAATCTATAAAGCGTATTTATAAAATGTATTTTCTTCCTAAGTGAATATTTTCGACGTAATGGGAAATTTTCTATTAAATCATTTTTCGCACGATCAATTTTCTCTTCTTATAGCTCTTAATCGGTATCTTTGGATCGTAAATAACCTGTCACGGTTTGGGTCCGATTATTTAATTTTTATTTTATTTTACTTTATTCGTTATATCGTGTGTGACGGAAATACCATTAGTAATATAATACAAAAGAGAGAAGACACCCAAGCAAGTGAGTGATCCATTAATAATTTTATAATTACTAGGAACATAATAGCTAAGCCTGTTTCTGATTAATATGTAATTAAACGAGAACAGAAAACTCAGCACACGCTTAGATGGAATTTAAATACCAAGAATTACTAACTAATGAAATAGGAAGAAAAACATATACGAGATCGTTGGTATTTAAGTAAGCGAGATGGTTGAGGAAAAAAGGATCACTAGATATATGTTTGTGCACTATTGACATGTTTGCGCCATACCATTGAAACAGCTAAAATAGCCATACAATATACGATGATGTTGAACTCGTAACAGTTCAGGTTCATGGAAATCTCTGAATGAGATTCCCAAAATGTTGGACAACCAGGCGAAGAAATTTATGTCGACAGAATTTGAACAGATTATGGGACCATATTGGCCTAACCCAGGAGCAAAGAAATAAAACCAGAGTACCCCCATTTCGAAAGAACTTAAAAATTCTTGCAACGAATCCTAAGATTCTAAAAACACTATATGTCTCTAAAAATTTTATGTTTTTCCGCGAAATTGAAGTCAGAGAAGAGAAGATCCTGCACCGACAAAGAATTACTTTGCATTAAGACCAAATCTTGTAATTTTACATTTAGCTATGTTAAATAGTAGTTTGTTTAAATTTTACCATTTTTTTAAAATGTTATTTTTAATGATGCATTTTATATTTTACGCGATAAGATCCTAAGTCGAGGGTTAACATCGAACGTTCCACGTAATAAAAGCCAGAGAATTATTTAAACACGACAGTTTATCAAACGGTTGATTGTTATTGCTGCATAACAATTAGATACCAAGGCAACCGAGTCTAGTCGTCATTGTTTTCGTTATCAAGTTGAAATTTTCAAACACTCAGGAATTCCAGCTACTTTCAACGATAGCCCTGAACTCGTTTCGTTAATGTTACATCTGGCTATCGTTAGCTCGTAGCATAATAGCAACGTAGCTGCCAAGAGAGACCTGGACACGGTTGACAAGTCAACCGGCATACGTTCGTCCGTTTCTCCCGCTATTATAGATAAATCGTGGATAGATTTCATATAAATTACGATTAAATTGTAGATAAATTAGCGTTGGTGATAAGCAGAGAAAAGTTGGATCGTGTTTATTATTTTAATATTAATCAGATATATCAATTGCATATCTTTGCTATTTACAAATTGCACGCAACTCCATTCGTTTCATGACTCGATAACGTGATTGTTTAAACGTAAAAATCGACGGAAACTATTAAATGTCGTCGATATTCGTTACGATAGTAGCCACAAATGGTGGTATCCAGACGCTGCACTCGAAGATAGTTTATAAGTAAACAGGTTCGATCTTTCGCCCGCAATTCTAATTGCAAGTGCCAGTAAACTGCAGCAATCATGCACCGAAGCCATCCATCAGTCGCCTAATTACCATTCGTCGATTTTTAATCGTCGTTAAGAGATTAGTGGTGTAACGGTGACGCTAGAAATAATAGATTATCCAGCGACATTAGCAGCGCCGGAAACCAAGAAGTCGAGGAATCGATACGAGATTAAATTCTCGGAGAACGACAAGGGGCCGCCGCGCCGCAGGGACATATCGAGCGGATAGAGAAGTTGCGCGAGAATACGTTTCCTGGGGCACGGAGACACGGTACGTCCAAGAAACGTAAAACTAACGGGCTCGAGGTGTCGTGGTTTTCGGATAAATCGAACGAGCTTCCTAAAGAATTTCCCAAAATTTAACCCTCTTCTTCCTACGACTATAGCCGCTCGCCGCCAAACAATCTCCGTATAAAATTGTTAGGGAAGTGATACATTTACTCTGTACATGAGAGTGTGTGTGTAAGGGCCAGAGGGCGTCAAGGTCCTAGTGGAGACAAAAGACTGTTGCCAGATGTTAGCAGAATCTAGGATAGTCGGTTGGCGACCAGCGTGCGTGCAAGACGTTCTTCAGAGAGTAATATAGTTGTATAACTGTTGTGTGGGAAATATAGTCAATTATTTGTATTCCCAAATCCTCGAATTTCCTTAACAAAAATGCGACGAGTACATCTGTTCCTCGCGAATACAATTTTAACACTTTACCGACCGCTAGCGGTTCAACAGCATACGCACGTCCGACCGGCAACTCAGGCGCAGATTCTCCCCGGCGCCGGCTCTGTTTCAGTTTAGACCCTCCAATACCATTCTTTTCTGTCATTCAGTTTCTCAAATTGGTATAAAACTGTGGGAGCTTATAAAGCAACGCAACTGACGCAACTGAGCAAGGTGCCTTAGTACTAAATAACAAATTACAGCTCAAATAATGAGAAAGATTGCCGGTGACAAAAAGCCGATTAATAGGCTATCGGTCGATAAACGTCGGAGATGAAAAGCCGATTAATAGGTTGTCGGTCGGTAAGCGTCGGCGACAAGAATCCGATTAATCGGCTATCGGTCGGTAAAGTGCTAAGAAGACGATTGTCTTTCATCGATTAGATCGATGGTAACGCGAGCTTCGCTCAAACGTGCCGTACCACTGACTTTCGACAGAGATAACCGTTACGAAAAGCTTAACAACAACCCTCTTTCGTTCCCGGATGAAACTAGCTGTAACTAGGTTTGTAGGTGGCACGTAGGTAAACTAAAATAAAGAGATCATTAGTATACTTGTGCATGCAAAGTAGCTGTAACTTTTGCTTCTTTATTGATCGTAACTCGTACCGAGGTGGAGCCATGCGCGAGAATTCGATATGTTCTGGGAAAATTTCGGTCCTTAACGAAATGCCGGTATAAAAGGAAATCGAAGATCGTGGTAGAAATTCGAAACGCTATTTTATGGCTCGATGCCATCGATCGATATACGTACAGGGTATTATACTTGTAATCGAAAGGACGATAAGGGATTGCGTTTCTTTTCAAGTTTATGGAAATGATCTCTAACCCTTTGGATATCACGCGTCATTGTAGTGCCATCGACACGTTCACGACACGTAAGGAAAGAATATTAACGACATTACTTGTGGGGAAAAAACGAGCGAGTTTAGTGGACAAAAATTTCTTCGTATTAAATTCAACAATACGATACAAATGATACCAATTTGTTGAATAATTTAGTTCTTTGTGGAAACGTAGTACGTAATTGTTATTTGCATCGTTAATGGAATTGCTTTCCTTTGTTTCATAATATGAAATTATTCTCATAACACAGGCAATGATACACGCCTAATAAATAGAAATTAATTTCTACAATTGAATTCATATTTTTATTATATTGCCGATATTCGTTACTTTATAATGAACGTGCAAAGGCAATTTGATATTTTTACAGAAATATTTTACGTTGTAGAATTGTGATTACAAATGGTAAAAGATTAAATGGGACAATATCTTCCCACGGTATTTTAATACTCGAAAACCATAACAAATTTTACCGCGGTGTACCGCAAAAATTAAATTCGTTGATACAAGTAATGGTAACTTGAAAACTCGAAAACAGATACATCGCGGAAAGGAAAACACGCGATTAATTAAAGCTATATCGCGATTCTTTCCACGATGTCCCATTACACGCGGGTCACAATATTTCACGATCGGACGTAAACGCGAAACGAAGGTAACCGAAAACGGCTGACTTTTCCTGCAACTCGTTAAAATAATCAAAAATGTACTAAACGATCTTCAAATATGTAGTTTGTCTCGCAGCTCAGTTTCGAAAAGCTCATCTAGTTCCTCCAACAAACTCGTACTTTTATAACGTATTAACGCGTGAATGCCACGCGCTCGCACTCGTTGGAATTAATCAGTTTTCCTTTGAAAACGCGTAGAACAAATAACGGTATCGGCGATCCTTTACGGCGTATATCGTGATTAAAAAGCCTGCCTCAGGCATATACCATCGATTTTTGTTTCACCGCGAAAACCAGCTACTCAGTCTGTCGGTGCGCGATTCTCGTCCTCGTCATTATATCAGAAAGAAGGTGGAATTTCCTCGTTTCGAAAGGAACAGACCACTTTCGATTCACCTTAATATTCGATTCTTGTGTGTTTATACGATTCTAATTACAAATCCAATCACAAATATTTTATTCCTAAAAGTCTGTTCGAAAGTTTGAAATATTTCTGACAAATAAATAAATCGCTATAAATTTTTACGCGTCTTTTCCAATTGAACATCGGTATAATCATTCGAGACTCGTGTATTTTGCGCGAGAATTTGTAGAATTTCTTTCACGTTCGATCGGTTACAGCTACCATTCGTATCTTTGTTCCTCGACTGTTCCTGTTGAATTTGGAACAATAGTGGAAATCCTTTCAATGAAAAACTGAAATTTGCTATGGAACGTATACCGGTTGAATTCGCTTTTCTTAGTGAAACAAGTTTTCGGAAATATTGTACGGGTACTTGAATTTACTTACAAGTCTATGCATATTTGCTTATATACGCTCTACGTGTCACCAAAGTTCTATAATTTTCCGGATCTCCGGCTTGGATATGTACCTTTGTTAGCTGAAAGTTTTTTGTCAATGGTGTTAGCCGCGCTCCAGCTATTTCCAGTTATCGTTGAATTTAAGCGAGCACCAAAAAAGCTGTTGAATCTTTACTTTTCCTAGGACGTGTTGGCAATCGAGGATTAAAAATTAAAAGTAATTTCAAGATCGAGTCTAGGAATCGAAAACAGCCTGTCGTAACGTTCTCTTGATGTTAGATCCGTTGTATCTTGAAAATGATAATTATTACTATAACACGCTCCTCGGTGATTCACGAGAGACTTTGAGTTAACCGATACTTTCTGTAATTAAATGCTATCACGACACGTTTCATAACAGCCTTAATCAATACTTAATTATCGTCTTTAATGCACGTGATGTATTATAGGTCAAAGATAACTCAACGCAAACTACCTCTTATATGCAGAACTAACTCTAACAAATTCATCTATGTCTGCCGTATCTTTGCGTCGAATATTTTACAAAAGCAACGTTGTTTCAATAAAAAAAAACGTAACTGTGTCAGACTTTCAGTAGTAATCGAGAAACAATTGAAACGTGTTATTTGTACAAGTTGAAATATTCCCGTGATTCTACTACGAATAGTGTAACTTTTGATACTAGAAATTTGCTTGCGATGCTGATTGCTGTGCGATAGCAAAAAGCACTGAACTAGCAAAAAGAAAGAAACGAAATATTTTGCAAGTAGATCTGCAGTCAATGAAACCAGAATTTGACGTGCACGAAATAAGTCCGGCTTTGTCATACGATGAGAAACGTCTAGTTAGCTCGATAGAAGTAGAAATCGATCGTATTAAATTACACAAAATTACAGCTGTTCGAATGTGTCAAAGGAGGGAAATATCATCGATGTATTTCACATACGATAAAACCGATTCTGTTCGGTTGATATTGTATCGCGTTCCTATGCTCGATGAAAACCTCAATCGACAGAGGATCGAATTTAAATCCGGAAATAAAGACTTGACACGGAAAGTGTCAAAATAAAGTATGCCCCGCCGAATGAATTATCAGCGGCCACAATTTAGTGAAAATCTGTATTTACTCGTGGTCTCGAATAATCGGGACCATGTCCGCTCGACTATCATAACTATAAAGTCTATCTACGCCTTGAAGGGAAACCCCCGCCCATTTGGACTTATCTAACGAAAAGCATCGCTGATCGGCAAGTTCGTGGATCAGCGATTTTCTCTCGATTAAACTTTCCTCTGACCGAATTTAAACGGTCGTCGTTGCCTCGTTGTAATTGATGAAGATGTAGTCACCCAAGACCGCGTATCTACTTAGGAGTCATATCGGATATGATTTTCACTTTTACAAATTTTCCTCGATTTCTCGATTGATTAGATTTACGACACATAACGTAATATACGTAGCTATTTCTTAGGGCTTTGCTTAACACTTTGACTGCCACGTTGGGCATATACGACCGGTCACGGTTTCTCCTGTGACGCCACGGTGGTCATTGGTGAACGGAGCGCATGAACTTCTTACAATTGTAAAAACTGTATGAAAATTGACAGTTAGGGTATTTTGAATATAACCGATAAATAGAAGATACTTTGAAATGAAAAGTGCCCCATTGGACAATTAAACATTTTTATTAGAACATCGATAAAAAAAATGAGAACAAATCTTGCATTTAACGGTGCACTGTGTTAAAACACTTTAAACATAAATATGGCTCATCGATACAATCTGGACAATAGGTGGTCACTTTTTGGTCCGATTCTTAGCAATTTTTGATCCTAACTGTTTGACATTTTTTTATGACACTCTCTGCAAAATTTTCCTGCCATTTACGCTTGCCCTTCTTTCTTCTGCATTTCGTGTCGCAATTTTTGTCGAATAAGTATATTTTACGGTTCCGGTGAATGGAACTGTGTAAGGTGCATTACGAGTGCCATTCTAAAATCAGATACCTTGATCTTTGTTTTTGTTGCTTGTTTAGAGAGTATCATCGCGTTTGAAATTGATGTATTTAACAATAACTCTAAAGCTAATTTTATATATCATTTGAGGGTTCTTCTATGTGGTGTAGAATATGCTATCATTTGATCTGATCAATCCAGAGCATATTTTCCTCTGTTGTAATCTACCACTACCATTGGTTTATCACAAACATAATTTTTTTTGCGGACCTCTACCATTTCAGCCTAATATCTTCTACACGTTTCAACAATATATTCTGCACGTTTTGCTTACAATAAAATAACGAATGCGAATATTTTGTTGAAATAAACGAAGCCTTGTTATAATACGTCGCTATCAACTGTTACCAAGGCGCCACGGTGGTCACCTGTAACCACCAATAAGATAAACGACCTTACATCATCAATTTATTATTATTTTGCCATTATATGCTTTGAATAATAAAAATACTCCCGTGGCGTCCTAAGCGAAAACACGTGATTTCGACGTGACAGTAAAAGTGTTAATAGCTCAAGTGACACGAAGCTTTAATTAACTAAATCAATATAGGTGACCACATTGTTTTCTTATACAATAATCGATAATATTTGCGATCATCTTGTACGACTGAGAATTGCCCTGTCGACAAATATTAAAACGGTACGTTGGCACTGAACTGGGACGAGTGTACGAATTCTTAAATTGCTTTTCCATCAGCCTCGGCCTCTGACTGCCTTTCAAAAGGAAAGAAAAAGCGAGGGGATTACTCGTTTCGCCAATGATCTCGCTAGAATCCTCATCGATAACCGAAAGAATGTGAATTTGACAAACTTCCTTCGACCATGCTTTGTCTCTGACTAAAATCGAACGACCGAAAAAATATCACCTATCGTATTTTAAGGGAAAGAATAATTCGCCGACGAAAAGTTTTTCGCCAACGTAGCCGAGTTTCCACTTTCACGCGTGCTTTTCCGAAGAGAGGAACGTAAGCGGAAGTTGGTTGGCTTATTCGACTTTTAAACTTAAGAAGGGTAATGGACGAGAGACGAGCAACAAGGACAAAGCCACGTTCTCTCGCCCCTTCGACGTTCCCAGCCGATTCTCTCGTTGTTCGCCAATGTTTTCACGATCGTACGCCACACGTTCATCCGCGTGGCTTATTTAAAGTAAGTACTAACCGGCTCATACACACATCGTTCCTTTGCAAATACCGCATCCCAATACCAGGCAAACTTTCACGTACAGATTTATCGTACGACGAAAAGCCGAAGATTATTTTTACACACTCACAACTAGAATTTTCAGCGAATAACCATGATAATTGTAAAACGAATTTTCAAAATACTCGTAAATAATCGAAAGATTAACGTTTTAATAATGATATAATTACGGATATTCTATTAATATTCTATTAGTATAATACCATACTTGCATATGCATAATATATATAATAGCAACATTATTATATCGTACAATATTTCGGGGCTTCGTTAAATTTGCTTACATATAATCAAGTAAATTCATCAATCGGTGCATTTCGCAAGCTAATCATTTTTAAAATATATTCAACTTCTCGGTCTAAAAGCGGGAAGAATTTTCGTAATTTCGTGCATTGCACTGTGTAATTGCAATTGCACAGTAACACTGTGTAGCAGTTTAACGAAACTGAATCTCGGCGTATAGCCGAAAGTATAAAATAATTTCTAATGAAATACATTCGTTCCAAATATAAAACATTTTACGTTTCCGATCGAAACAGTGAGATACATGTTTCCAAAAATTATTTACTTCGTTAATTTATTTATTTATTTATTTATTTGTTTATTGGTGGGAAAAATCCATTAGTAAAAAACATTGTACGTGTGTGAGATACAGAGTGATAAATAAAGCAGTGAGATGGAACAGATAAGAATCTAAAACAAAGTACGAGTTGGCTTAATACGTTCACGCTGGCGCTGCTATTTTATTCCTGTGCTCGTATTCGTACTTGTAATAAATTTATAACATTGAATGGTTATTGTTTTAAATAAATCCTACTTTCTTCAATTAATGTACGTTAAATTTATTTAAATGTTCAACTGTATGGCCATTTGTTCTGGTCACTAAACGAACTACATTTTGACTGATACGCACCGTTCGATGGAACATTCAAGCGTGAGCCACCGGTGGCGCACGCCGGTCTGAACGTGTTAAGAAAGTGAGGCGACTGATAAAAAAAGATCGGTGAATACACGAACATTATTGGCGCGTAGTATCCATTCGATTAAAGTACCTAAATTAGTCATAGTTCGTCGTATTATCATATTAAAGATTATCGGAGGATCGTATGAATTAAGATAAAAATGTCTTCCCGATAATTGAAAAAGACACATTTGCATCTCGGTTAAACGAACTTATTCAGCGTTACGAGCGAAAGAAGGTCCGAAAGAAAATATGTTCTATAGATGAGTGACATACATGTTTGATCGGCTTCGTGGAAAGTTTGTCGAATGCAGAAGAAGATTTCCGAAGTAGCACGGTTGCTCGTGTATATTCGCCTCCGATGTATTGGCGAAGAGTTTTAACATGGGCCATTGGGTCGGAGTAAAAACATTTTGTTACGTAACATTGGAACGGAAACTCACGTGGACGTTTAGAAAGCACCGACTTGGAAAACATATTTCGAAAAGAACTTAGACTGAAATTCGGAAAGGAAACACATACTGATCAGAGTTTACGACAAGTTTTCCTCTTGCATCGCTACCTACGTCGAATCTCGAGAAAGTGCTTGTTTTTCAACTAGTAGGAAAAGTGACTTCTCGTCGCGTAAAATATTAGATCTGTAAAAGTGAAATAAACATAATCGCGAACAAATCTTTGTTTCAGATCGTTCGCTTTCCCTGTAAAATGATTTGCGCTTCGAACGTTATACGATATTGCGGAAACGTACGAGTTGGTTTCATTTTGTTGGTTTAGTATATTCATTCCGTTCGATTTTTCGTCACAGATGAAAATTGAAAAGTTTCATCCAACTGGTATTCGCGTACCATGCGTTTATCAACAAACAGTTTTAATATCCAGTAGCTTTATTCGTATCTTTGTTAAACAGAAATCATTATTCCCTGCACGTTAATGGATTTCGCAAAGAATACGTATACAATTTTATGCTTCCATTTTAGCTTTGCTTTTAAATATCCAAGAGAAACGAACATCTCTCCAACAATTTGCAGATTTTTCTACACTTTAGCAGTATATTTTTTAGTACATATATTCGCTTAGAAAATGCTCATTATAATTTTTCGATGTTGCTAATCGAAACCTTAGAAAGTAAAAACAATACCATTTTTCATTCCGTGCCGCTTACTACGAACAACTTTTGATTTTAAACGCAATAAATGTGTACAATAAAATCCTATATAGTGGCACCTGTACATGGATTACAAAGAACTTTTCAATTTTTAAAGGATTACGTAGAATATAAATTAAAACGCCGAACGAGCGTTTGTAACGTGTATTCGTCGAACGCGAATTCAAGTAAACGCTGAAATATCGTGCAAACTTTTTAAATAATTTGAAATCAGTTTAAAAGCAACTGGAAAACGCTTTTTGTAGGTATCTTCATACTTACTTCGTACTTACCTCCTCTATTCAAGCTACTTATATAATAGCGGAACAATGAATTAATTAAAATTCATCGACCTATACCATCAGTCGGTGACTAAATAAAAATAGAAGCGCTGGGTTAGCATCGTTCTTTAAAATCCGGACCCTATAAAAAACGAAAACAATTAACCGAACCTTTTAAAGAGGCTAAACCTGGTAACACTGACGCAGCCTCAACTTAGTTGGTCTATTCAGCTGGTCGAGTGTTTTCGTGATCAAGGATGCGGAGCTTTATTAAGGCTAGCAGTGTATTTACTAAAAACTGCTTCCGTAAGCGCGCAACTTTGAAAGCGAGGTGCTTGCCGCTTTGACAAGAAACGAACAACAATTTGCATTCTCGAAGTCGGCTGCGTTTTCGGCCCGTTGATCATCCTTCCAGCTTCTGCTTTTCCCGAATTTCCGTCGGTGAATTTGTAATTACATGATTCCGCTTAACGTGTACGGCATGACGAGTTCTTTCAGCAGTGGAAAACCGTTTTACATTTCGCACCTTCTCGCAAAATTCACTTTTGAATTCATCGCACCACGGAGAGCACTTGTGGACGTTTCGTCCTGTTAAATGTGACTATCCGTTGTCGTGATTTCCCTTACGTTTTTCCAAGCTTAGAATTCCAAGAATTTATGTATCTTTTCATCGATTAGATTTTACTCGATAATAATATTCACGATAATATAGGTGTATATTCGTAAAAAATAAGCTTTCAAATTAACTTACACGTGGAATATTGAGTTTATTATATAAAATATCGACACATAAAACGCTTCCGGCTTCTGCTTCCAAAATATTCGGGAGATTACGAGAATCGTCGAATTTCAAAAGTAATTTGCTAGTGCGTTCCGACATGTGTTAGCATTTCATGGTGTACCGTGCCGAAACTCGTAAAAAGGGAATAATAGAAAACGATTAAAAATTGTAGCTATCTAAAGTCTGGTACTTAGCGTTTGATTAATCTTGTAAGAAATATGCGTAAGTTAACATTTATCATAAAGAGAGAGAGAGAGAGAGAAAAACAAATATTACACGTTTTTTGAAAATTCCTTATTAGTTTGACGAAGTCATTCCGAGTTTCCATCGAGGTGATTTCTTAAGCTGATAGAAACTGGGACACTGGCCTTTAGCGGTAACTTTCTAGCGAAATTAGCTTAGTTCCCGGCGAAGTTTACTGCGAGTAATAAACTCGTAAATCCAGTGCAGCAAAAATTGAGAAATTTGTAAACATGGTGGCCAACGAGTGATAACTGTTGCACAAGAATGAGTCGAGCGCCAGAAGAGCAAAGGAAACTAAACTTTTAACTCTGATAAACTAAACTCGATTTCCCGTAAAACGTGGATAGTTCTTCGCTAAAAATCGTATTAAAATTCACGTAAAATTATTTCGAATTAGTCGAACTTGCTATACGAAACATAAGAAACTTAATTCTCGAGAAAATTTAATTACACAAAAGTAATATCATACCTATACCTGCCTATACCTCCGACTATCTTAACGTGTTTGTACCAATAAGCACGACAATGCTTGGTGATCTATTAATTATATAGCTAAACGATAATATCATTATCTGATAACAAGTTGATTTTCGAATCGATATACCTACAATAAAAAAAAAAAACAATAAAATGTTGGTCATTTCTGGAAGCTAGCACCTTGGGAGTTTTCCAGCATATCGTAACTGGGAGACGTCAGTTCGGCGTTTTATTCAATGTTTTATCGAACACGAATTACCCTTTCTTCGTGCTAATGCCCCCCAAAGAATGGCCGCATTAATGGTTTTTAGCCTCGCTCGTGCGGAATTAACGAGCAAGTGACAGAAAACTTTCGCTACGTTTCCTTTCAACCGACTTCCATTCAGTCTTTGCTCGCTTGGATTACGGTTCTTTAACGTTATTGTTCCCGGGGAATTTTTAATATTAATGGCCATCATCGGCTACTGGTGTACCAGCGCAGCGATTCGAAACGTCCGTGATTTAAAGGCTAACATCAAGGCACGGCTCGTGTCACACGAACTATGCATTAAGGGCAAATTTGAATTTAAGATGACTCAAGAGCTCTTTGTGAGACCGATCCTTATTTTTGTCTATGCAAGCGGGCTGTGAGGGTAACTCGTTAGACGAACCTCTTTAACGTCATACTCGATCCTATGTTTTGCAACGATTGCTCTTTTCCACTTGACATCGATTCTTTTTCATACTTCTTGCCTCTTTCCTTCCTTCCTTCCTTCCTTCCTTCCTTCATTCATTCGTTCGTTCGTTCGTTCGTTCTTTCCTTCAATTTCTTTTCCTTATCCGTTTTGGCCTTTGCAAGTTCAAGTAGAGGAAATTATGGCTACAAAGTGGTATAACAGCACAATGTTATACCAAAGTAACAGAATTTTTGCAGAGCAGGATGGTTTACGTAAGAATAGCGTAATGTTTAAACGCACAAGTAGATAAATAAGAGAGAGTAGAAGTTGAATAGGATTAACTGACAACGTATCAAATTGTAAAATTGCTGTAAAATTGCAAAAAGTTATAAAATTGCTTTAGAAGACGCAAAATGATACATCTTGTTACGTGTAATATCATAGTATTCAGGTGAAGTACAGTGATCTTCGGTAATTCGTGATTTTAGTTTTCCCTGAAAATTGCAAACTAATTCACAGGGACAAACATACGGCCGTTGTAATCTCGTGTCCGTTTAATTAACAAGAACTATCGCGTTAATGTAAATTAGTAATTTTCAATGTTGCAACGATGACACTGAACATGAACGATGAAATGATCTATATCGTTCGTAATACATTAACCAACGACGTATTAGCGAGTGGTTTTCAATTAAATCGAATACGTGAAAATGTTATATTAACATTTTACGTGGGGAGTGGAGCAGCCTCGAAAAGGACATGTTTTCCTACATATACACACACGAGTTAGCATAATTGATATTACGCTATGGCGTAACGTCATTCACCCCATTATGCAAGAGGTCGCTGTTCAAATTAATATTAACACCTTATTAGCAGCCAGGAAATTACAATTTCTCGCAGGTACCACCCACTTCAACTGTTAGTTTTATAAGGATACTAATTTTATAATGCGCGTTATGGACAAACCGACACAAAATTGTTATTATCACTTAACGATGGTATCGCATTAATGGAGTACGGTACCGTGCGTATACTGCGTGTAGCAATCGTTGATTAATAATTTCTACCCTCCTAACCAGTTAATCGAAAATTGAAATTCTCTTAAAATGCCGTACGTAGAATTTAATCCTTGTACCGTGTATAGTATATATGTATACGTATCTACATACATATATGTATTACGCGATGTTGGTTTCATCGGTAACATGGAGGAGTAGAGATACTGATAATAATTAAATTATGATACTCGAAGTGCTTCGAACGTTGAACTCTTCTAAAACGTGTAATAGAATTATGTAACTACAGGTTTTCGTATGTTGCGTAATAAATTGTTAATATTAGAGGGAACAATGTTAGGGAAAGTTTCAAGGAAATTTGTTACGTTTTTAAAAAGGGGCTGATTTTGTGATACTGTTGCTTTAAATAAACTATTGAAACTGGCAATTTTACTTGATAACATCGTTACACAAAGTAAAGCTAATTGTAATAATATTGTTTTATACGGAATAAGAAACTTTGATTGAATACGTTTGTAATACAACGTATAGTAACGCAAAGAATTCTAGAAATATTCATTTTCGCCATACCGTAAGATACTCGCGCGACTCTTTCCTCACAGAGAAACTTGCAAAAAGAAAAAACACGTTTGTCAAAATTGAAAAATGTCAATTCGATATTTAATTAAAAGAGAAGCAGCGAAAGAAAAATTACATAGCTACAAAAGCAACCAATTGGAATAAGAAACATGACTAAATCGATGGAAAAAGTGGTAATGGTCGAAAATCGATGCCCGTGAGCCACGCGTGAAATGAAGCAAAGAAAAGCGCGGTATGTAGAGGACGAGCGGTTTATCGAGCGATTTACAATTATTTCAGAGTCAACGAGCGACGTCACGGAAGGAGTTTACGCCGGCGAGCGTGCCCGTTTGGTTTATGGGGTGTTCACAACCCCCGTGAATTCGATCGGCGGTTCGGCCGTCTGCGCTTTCTCCATGAAGAACGTCCTCGAAGTCTTCCAGGGTGCGTTCAAAGAACAAGAAACCATAAACAGCAACTGGTTGCGAGTACTTCCGGAAAAGGTGCCCGAGCCTAGACCCGGTGCATGCGTAAACGACTCCAGGACACTTCCAGACGTGACCGTAAATTTCGTCAAAGCGCACCCCCTCATGGACGATGCGGTCCAATCCTTCTTTGCATTACCTGTGATAACTAAAGTCAGCTTCAAGTAAGTACTTGCTACTCGTTATTCGTCATTTCTTTGTTTGTGATTCCAAGCGGTGTTATGTTGTAATAGGATTTTTCTGCGTAAATACATTTTACTTTTTTAATGGGATTATATATTTTCCTTGGTTCTTCAAGTTGCTCAAGTCATCTTATGAATAGAAGACGAATAGACTTTATTATTTCCGTGAATATGTTCTGAATATTTGAACACATCTTTGCTTGATAGCCGCTTTATCGAAACACTTGTTAATAGCAGTAGTGGTAGTAGTAGTAGTAGTAGTAGTAGTAGTAGTAGCAGCAGTCGGAAAGCGAACTAGACAGCAACTAACTTTATGTTCAAGTCAAACATTGCTTCGTAACAACTTACTATAACAAGCAAGATTGCTAAATGAATGGAATTATACAAAATGGCAACGCAACTTGTTCAACATTAATTTCCGGTACAGTCACAGCTGACGTAATCTCGTAGAGTTTCCAATTATTTGGAGTGTCGAAAATGATACCAATTATAAGAGTACGATGTTGGAATGTAATTTGAAAGAGCGACGATCAAACCAAAATGTCGTATTTCAGTTACAGATTTACCAAAGTCGCCGTGGATCCTCAAGTGAAGGCGTTGGATGGCAAAGCCTACGATATCCTGTACGTCGGAACAGGTGAGTTACCGCAATTGTGCAGCACGGCGAACAAAAGCACTCGTACGGCATTTAATTATGATAATTTCATAATTATTCGTAGACGACGGCCGAGTTCTCAAAGCGCTCAATACTCGAGCGCCGGATTCTCTGAACAACGTTAGCCAGGTCATCGTCAGCGATGTTCAAGTACTCAAGTACGGTAAGCGGTCCTCGAAAATCTCCACGCATTTTTTCCCTGCAAATGAAACGCTCGAAGCCTCGTGAAATTCAACGTTCGATCGTTCCACATCCGATAAGCATCGATCCAATTATGGAAATCACATTATCTATGTTCAAATTCTAAGCCAAAGAATTTAATCAATCCGTTGAATTACCATGTACAAAAATCCTAATAATACGTATTACGAAGAACATAATAATTTTAATTAATATTAAAGTAGTCTTTTTATTCGAGTAATCTTCGTTGATCAAATTTCCAACATTGGTGAAACGTTGACCGATTACGTCGCACGAACCGCAGCAAACACGTTTTCTTCCGAACGACGAGCCGATATCCCTTCGTGCTTAATCCCTACACGAGAATTAAAGCGTCCAATTCCGTTCACGTTCAGGACAAGCGATCAAGGATCTGTTGGTGGTCCACCTGGCCGGCGAGGCGAGCAAGTTGGTCGTGTTTGCTGACTCCGAAATTCGTGCGGTACCACTGCATCATTGCGACGCGGCAGCGGCGGTCACCTGCGCGTCTTGCGTTGCACTTCAGGATCCACATTGTGCTTGGGACGCTACGAAGAATCTGTGTGTGGCCGTGTCGACTAAGCTGCACGACAGCGATGCTGACAAAACCCTCTTCCAGGACATTATGAACGGCAGACACAAGGGCTGCGGCTACGAGCAAGGTAATTCCCGTTAACGCAAACTCTCCTTAATTGAGTTGAGACATTTAAAGCTCGATCTCTCGCGAGATTATCAAACGTTATCGACGCGTCTCTAATGTAAACTTGTCGTTCTCGCTTGAATTTCTATTTTTCCGTTTTCTTTTTTTTTTTTCAATGAATTCACGCTGATTGGTTCCTTTCTTTTTTCTTTTTTTTTTCTCTCTCTTTCTTATTTTCTATCAAAGGATTGGCAATCCTGATAGCAGCGATTACTTAATACGACGAGTCTCTGTGAGATTCGTAGGTTCTCGTAAGAAACGAGAAACGTTAGTTTCTAAGCAGAATTTAAACGAAAGAAACAACTAACGCTTTCAATTTGGTAGAACGGTATGATATACTAAAAACGCATTAACAGGAGATCTATCCGTACGACGATTAATCGAGGATGGCTAGATAAAAGATAAAATAAAAGGGCCTATCGTCTTTTCGCTGAAAAAGAATAAATACGTAATTCTATAGCGCGATAACGCACTTTGCGAAGGTCAGGCCGAAAAAGTTAGTTGAATTAGATTGGAAAGTGTCATCGCACAACCTCCATATTCACTAGATATTGCGCAATCGAATTATGGTCTCTCTACAGCACTTCGACGTTTTTAACCGATAAACAAATTTTCCTACGGAGATAATATCAAAAATGCTATATGTCAATTTACTGAACTGCAAAAATGTAAGTTTTATTCGTTAGAGGAATTAGGTCCCTCTGGTATACAGGGTAAGTCAATCAAAACTATTATTATCTAGAACAACTCGTTACCTATTGATTATACGAAAAAACGTTTTATCTAAAACGAATTATAATGCGTTCGAAGGGACTCGTCGAATGGATGCAATTCGATTTTTTTATATTTTGGCGGTTTCTTCGGCTGTACAAACATTGGAATAAATCTTTATTTCGCACAGGATTAAAGGTTCCTTCTATAGAAGCGACCTCCTTCTGCTTTTTTATATTACGCGTTCTCCAATAGTACTTTTGATTAGAAAAATAGTAACGTGTAGCATAGAAACCCCGGCAGAGGGTTAAATCGAACATACTGTGTATAACTCGAAAGGTCTCGACGTTGTTAGGAAAAGTTATAAAAAAAATCTTACTAAAAGCTACCTTTTACACGTAATTATGCCGCCAGTCTCGAAAGGGTTAAGTGGTACTCGATTCGACGTTTGCCAAGGCATTTTGACTGGAAGCTGGATTGTTGGAAAGTTACACGGTACACAGCCACATGAATCGTGTAGGAGTTTTCCTCGTTCAACGAGCGTGACGGTAGCTCGCTTACTTAGCCATGGCACGGTTAAATTCGCCGGTTTTTCGCGTTTACACCGGGGCTAAAATGCCGGGGAAGAGAGCTATCCGTGAGAATTGGCTCGCCACGCTCCTTGATCGGTTTCACAGCCTCTCCTCTCCAAGAGGTCTCGACGGAGAAGTTTCGCTCACCGGATGAAACACGCTTCCTAGAGAGGAATTTTCAACGCCTTTGCCGCGTAACCGTACGATTGTGAATACAGTTATGAATGCGGTATGGTTCGGGCTTCGTAGATCATGTTACGCCGAGCAGTCGAGAGACTCGTAATTGGAATTTCGAGGAAAAATGTTGGCAAATTCGTGTGGATGGTATACTTTGTCGTTCGTGAAGGTTAATAGCGAAATATAGTTGGTCAAATTTCCTTTTAATTTTTTATCGAGTGCTGTCAATTAACACTTTAACTGCCACGTTGGTCATTGGTGAACGGAGCGCATGAACTTCTTACAATTGTAAAAATTGTATGAAAATTGACAGTTAGGGTATTTTGAATATAATCGATAAATAGAAGATACTTTGAAATAAAAAGTGGCCCATTGAACAATTAAACATTTTTATTAGAACATCGATAAAAAAAAATGAGAACAAATCTTGCATCTAACGGTGCACTGTGTTAAAACACTTTAAACATAAATGTGGCTCATCGATACTATCTGGACAATAGGTGGTCACTTTTTGGTCCGATTCTTAGCAATTTTTGATCCTGTTTGACATTTTTTTTATAACACTCTCTGCAAAATTTTCCTGCCATTTACGCTTGCCCTTCTTTCTTCTGCATTTCGTGTCGCAATTTTTGTCGAATAAGTTTATTTGACGGCTCTGGTGAATGGCACTGTGTAAGGTGCATTACGAGTACCATTCTAAAATCAGATACCTTGATCTTTGTTTTTGTTGCTTGTTTAGAGAGTATCATCGCGTTTGAAATTGATGTATTTAACAATAACTCTAAAGTTAATTTTATATACCACTTGAGGGTTCTTCCATGTGGTGTAGAATATGCTATCATTTGATCTGATCAATCTACAGCATATTTTCCTCTGTTGTAATCTACCACTACCATTGGTTTATCACAAACATAATTTTTTTGCGGACCTTTACCATTTCAGCCTAATATCTTCTACACGTTTCAACAATATATTCTGCACGTTTTGCTTACAATAAAATAACGAATGCGGATGGTTTGTTGAAATAAACGAAGCCTTGTTATAATACGTCGCTATCAACTGTTAGCAAGGCATCGCGGTGGTCACCCGTGACCACCAATAAGATAAACGGTTCATTGGGGAAGAATGTTGTCTTACATCATCAATTTATTATTATTTTGCCACTATATGCTTTGAATAATAAAAATACTCCCGTAGCGTCCTGAGCGAAAACACGTGATTTCGGCGTGGCAGTCAAAGTGTTAAACGAGATAGATAGTTAAAGTAAGTTTGGGATCTTATTTCAGACGACAACAAAGAGAAATTGCGATCAAAGGAGTTGTTTAAAAGGAGATATTTTCGTAATGAATATGTACGTCTGTGAATAATCTCCTACTAAAACTACTACTGATTACTAGTTTATAGCGTTATGTTACCTGCATCGTACTTTTCGTTTTGTGCTTACTTCCATTCATACAATATAATCTTTTGGGAAAAGAATTGCAAAAGATGCCAAATCGGTTGTGACAACTTTATCGCCTTAAAGGAAGAATCATTTTGCCCGTAAAAATTCTACTTTTAAAACCGAGAACTTGTAAAAATGTGTAAATCCCCTTAAAAGTGAAGTAATTCTAACCGTAGAATTTTGTTATCCGAAAGATTGTAAGATGTTTGTTATAACGAGGAAAACTATTTTAATTAATCGCTGTCAGCATCTATTACCTAGAAACACGTTCGTAATAAATTCTACAAAAATGCGTAAATTTAGTGCAAGATATCTCATTTCGTCTTGCGATAGTACAAGCGAACGGAAGTTCGAAAAATGTTCGTAGAATCGAGAAAAAAGAATGACAAGACAAGAACCGTCTAAACAGGATATGTTAAAAATGTCTATCGTCGCTTTAACTTTTTAAGCGGAATTTCTCTCAGGAATTTGTCCATTAAACCGAAGAATTTCTTGGGTTAAACTCACCCGGGCGCAGTTGAAAATTTTACCGTTCCACTCCGGTTGCAGGTCTTGTCTAATTTTTGTCAGAAATGGAAAAGAAGAAAAGTGAAAAGGTAAATAAATAAGTAACAAGAAAATAAGAAAACAGGAAGAATTCTTGAAATCTTAAAAACGAACCGCGCCAATATCTCCACGAATTTTCCATCTAGCGGATATAGCGGCATTTCTGAGCGACGCGACGCGAGAAGGACCGCTTCAAACTTACATTTACTTTGTACGCTCGCGAACGATCTTATAAGCTTCGGCATATTCATATTTCACGCTGGTTATATCAGCGGCCATCAATTTCTGTCGTAATCAAATTCGCATCGGCCAGCGACGTAGTAGCACGTGCGACGTTGAGGGGACGCGTGTTACGTGGATGTATCGCGACCGTTTATAAACGTGATTTCTTTCTCCATCGTAGCCATAACAACTGTATATTTTGTTATTCGGCCGTCCATTTCAATCGACCAGTCTTCTTTTGCTTTTTTCCCTATATTCATCACCGTTCACCGTACGCTTTTCTCGCGATAGCTCGCACGATGGTTCAGCTGGCAAATAGCCGATAGCAATCGGTCTAGCGATGGAATCGAATTCGGCGCGTATTCGCGAATACAACTAGTAAAAAAACATCAAAATACTGTTATAAAGAGCTGCAACTTATCTAGGTTCGTGTTTACTTGAAAATACGCGTGTTTTCTTCAAAGCGAGGCGTTGGAAACTTTACAGTTCAATTTTTAAGCTACTTGCAACGGACTCGATTCCACCGGTAGCAGGCGATGTAGAACTGACAATACGCTTCTTTCGACTGGTCACCGTGGGCTAGAAGATACGTAGACGCGATAACGGGGCTATCGGCCCGATGCAAATGTATCCTGAAATCGATTTATGGTATTCGACACGACGCGGCGTGCAACAGCGTCAGATGTGTACCGTCTGGTCTGCAGGATAAATTGGAATTTATGCGTCGGTTTACGTCGTCCGATACCCTCCTAACGAGCGTTACTTGGCCGTTCACCGCTGCTAAAAGTGCTCCAGATCACAGGATCACAATGAGCACAGCCAGGAGCGGTTGTCACGGGGAAAATCGATTTCCCGTACGATCGAACGGGAAACACGGCGGTGATTAGAAGGTAACGTTACACGTCGTGTTTACTTGGTTTACGTTGACGGGTAAAACCGTCTACGACTTCTCGTGGTAACTTTCCTTCGTTTTAACGACGTTTAGAATTATCGAAGTAGCAAAACAGAATGTAACATCGGAAGCACAGAATTACTTTTCTGCGGCTAATCGAATAGCGTTTTCTCAAACGCATATTTTCTCCTCCAATTTATTATCTTCGCTTGTTTTCGTCGCATAAAATTCCTGGGTTTCCTCTTACGCTGTTCACCACGAAATAACCGCTATAGTCTCGAAAGCACAGTTAGATGTACGTACACTTTCTCATCTTGCGGGTAATCATCCTGTAACGGAGTTTCATTATTTTCTACAGCTTAGCTCACCTTCGTCACCTGCGTCAAGCTAAATCACTTGTCCATAGAATATCGACTTTTGTGGTGTCTATGATTCAAGTACGTTACAAAGAAGCATTCTACGAAGGAAAGTCTCGCTTTCGCTCGTGTCAGAGCGATTGCAAGTTGCGTTACCCTTTGCGTTTTGCTATTTGGTTCGCTCGACCGCTAATGGAATCGACTTTTTCCCCGTAACTGGCCTAGAAACGACCGCAAATGACGCGACATTCGGTTTAACGCGTTTTACGGGGTGTAGATCACCGGTGTGAGTCACAACACCGTGACAAAATGGCGAATTCGCTGGTAGCTCGATAGCTTCGCCCTGTCTGCCGGCATTGATAGCCAGTGAATCAGACGCTGCTTTTACCTCTACTACGGAGACTCGAAGTACGTTTGCGAGTATGATTTGTTGTCTGCGAGATTGTGTCAGGCTGACTCGTAGGTAGAATCGAAGGTAGTATTTATATGTCGCTTTATGGGAATGAGGCAGCGTCTTTTACCTACGTATGAATCATCCCGTTTAAGAATATTACGTAAAATTTGAAACAAATGAATGTCGTTTCGCATTTTCTTGATACTAAATATACTAGAGCGAAATCTAATCTTATCCATTATCGCGGAAATCTTGATTTCCAACTTATAATAATTCACGTAGCTAGTTATAACGGTAGTACTACACGTGCAAATATTTGCCCTGATAAAACCTGTAAATTATAAAACCTACGAATCTCGATAGCAAGGTAATCGTAGCGATTAATTAAGCATGGAAATTTATACGCGGAAAATCGTAGGTGCAACCTTTCGCGGTAACAAAGAAAATAACAAAATGTCTCGAGTAAATACTAGACCTGTTATCAAAATCTAGGAATTAAATCAAATAATCCCATAAATCCTGTTACTCTTACCACGATCACGCAATGTACGGAGCTGAAGCGCGTTAATCACAGACCGTTAAAATTGCTCTCGTGGCTTCAATCCTCTTAGGTTCCATGGAACCGATCGCGTGTCGATGCAAAGTGCGTAGGCTTGTCTTCACCAACTAGTTTGACCTATTACTCTTTTATCGGTCGCGTGATTTATCCACGAGACGAAATTGCAGAAAAGACTGGCTCCATTGAAACTCGAGACGCACACGCTGCAAGAAAATTGCCTCTTAAGGCTAAAGGTACTCGCCATTATTGCAAGTAACGCGCGGACACGTCGCGCGTTAAAGAAGCTCCTCCGAATGCCGCTGCCACGTCTGCATCGAGGTGAAAGTTTAATAAGAGAGAAAATCACCGGTCCAAACGAGTCTTACTTGTTGCTCTAACTAGCTACGCTCGTTTCTTAAATCCACACGCGGAAATGGTTCAGCCCGCTCGGATTAATTTTAATCGGCTGCAACTGGTTTGCGATACTTACAGCTGCTCGGCCGATTATACGCTGAGAAGTGCCGCTGCATCGATATCCTCGCCAGTGAAATTTCTCGTGAAACACCGTCGCGACGTTCGTCGAAGCCTTTTTCAACGCGTTGACTGCCACGTCACCCATATTCGGGTGACAACAGAGTTTCTAATAGGGCCGCGTCACCCGTATTCGGGCGACTCTTATTTGACTACTTGCGAAGAATCGTCGTAGGTATTTGAAAAGATTTTCCACAGGAAATAATACAATTATTGAATTGTTATAAAAGTAGTACGAAAATGGTTTATTAAGAAAATTATTTAGAACGTAAAACTTTGAAGCGTTCTATACAAAGGTGAGTTTGGTCGGCACAATTTGGACAATAAGTTGTTGTTTTCTTTAAATTTCTTCGTGTCTTTAATCGGCCCGTTTGACGTCTTTTATCTGCATAACATAGTTTTCATGCGCGTCTAATGCTTCTTCCGGAATCATTTTTCCAAACGGCGATATTATGCTGATTCCGTCGAACACGAGGATTTTTTGTATTTTCAGACAACCCTAATAATTTTCCAGTTAATAATTCTCTAAATCTTCTAATATTTACGTCATTCCTTGTTGCAATTTTCTGATACAAGTAAGTTTATCGTTTCGTCATCAACGAACAGCTCAAACACATCGATGGATTGACATCGCCAGATAATTGCCTAACGAGGCCGCCTGTCTCAGGAAAAGGGAATGACTTCTGCCGACCAATAAATTCATTCTATTCGCCAAATTGAATTGTACTTTCCTCGGTATCATCGGTTCTTTTTTCTTCCTCAATGACCAATTTTTGTAAAATCTCGTCAACGGTATCTTCATTACATTCAGTATCACTACGATTGCACTTATCAATATCCGAATCAGAATCAAACGATGTGTAATTCTATTTATATTTCTATTTCTATGAAATCCGATTTCTTCCTCGTCGCTACTATTCGAATTTGCATAAACCTCGTAAAAGCTTTCTTTTTCATTGCTATTTGACTCACTAAGAAATCAGTTTTCCATTTTCCTTTTCGACATTGTAACGAATTAGGGCATAGATTTTAAGTTATCTAAAATATCGGTGGGAGTACCTAGCAGAGTACGTTTGATACAGCGGCACTCGTGGCCTGAAGGAGATTTCATTGAAAACACGCGCGGCAGTCAACCTGTTAAGAGCACTAGAGAATGTCGGTTACGAAGTGAAACATCGAAAATTCATATTTAATTCTGAACTGCTACGATAAAATGAAAATAGAATCCGGATCAATTATTAACATTGATTGATTATCCCATTTCCAACTATGGATATTTAGGGGCTGGATATTTCGACGGTTAATATGATATAATATAATAAAAATATAATTCAAAGTTAAGCGTTATCTTTCTATGCAGTCGCGAATTTTTCAGTGTTTCTGTTCCTCCTTCTACGCATATTCCATTATTTCCGACTGGTCTGTTGGAAAGATCGCGAACTCGTGGAATGACCTAATACGATTCATCGCGAATTCTAGGCGTGCGCGATGATCGTGTTAAATAGGGACGCGAAAGAGCGATTTCTCTGGAGAACAGATTCGACGGAGGCGTGGCCACGATTTGCCAACATTTTGCCCACAAATGCAAGAACGAGCCGCGCACACTGCGCTTATCACCGAGACACATATAATTTCCTCGGAGTGCAGACGTGCTCTCGATAAACTCGCCACGGAATAATTTCTAACTACGGACCTTATTCCTCTGTGCATCTTATCACGCTCGCAGGTTGCCCGACTAACGAGCATCGATCGTAGAGAACCGGTACGACGTACGGTTCTTTGAATTTTTATACCTTTTATCGAGTAGAGAGCAGAATGGAAAGAAATCTCGCGGTGCTAGTCCAGTGCAAAAATTTGTTACCGCTATTTCGCGGATATTTCGCGGCAAAATGGGAACTACGCGAAAACGAGTAAACTCAGTTGCTCGAAGCATCTAGAAAGTGTTTTATAATTGATAAGAAGTTGATTTTTTCGCAACGCTGTCCTCGTTCCTTTGTCATGACACGATAACGGATCTCTTTAAAGCTGGAACGGTTAGCGGACAAATAAATTGACTTTGGGTACCGCGATACGTAATAGAGGAACTCGGGACTGCGAAACGTTGGAAATATGCCGCGGACGTGATTGAATCGATCATCTTCGAAAGGACATTTCTCTGTTTTGAAACTCTGTACACAGTGTACACGCAGGAGGAAGAAGGAAAACTGCAGCTGTTAGTTACAATGATTCGTCGTTTGAATTTCACACGACGTTCGAGCTTGGTATTCTAGCTTTATTTCATAACGCTGACGATTCTTCCTTTACACTTTTACTCGGCACAATAGAGAAGAAAAATAATAACGTAGATTTCTGATGCTTTATTATCGAATGCTTTGTTCTTCAAAGGCGCTTTGCACGTGACGTATTTGGAAATATAGCTATACTTATACCAACGCTGAAAATAGTAAAAAGAAGAAAGTATTATGTATAATAATGTTAGAAGATGGAAAATTATATCGTTTAACTTTAAACATTCTTCCTTACAGCTTCAAGGTTTATTTTACAAGTAAAACTTTACATTGAAATTGAAAGACCGTTGCATCTTCGATGATATGTAAAGATTTTATATTTTATATATAAAGAACTTGTAGAATACGATAAACAAAACACGCTGCTTTTACGTTAGAACTTAGTCAGATATATTTAAACTTGAAACATAAAGGTAGTAGTTATTTACGGTGTTGCTTGAAACTTCAACTTTCCAGCTTAAGTGGTTTTTAAGGTACGTGCACTGTTGTAAAGAAAAATGCAACGTTTCAAAAACTCGCGTTGAACATTGTTTTTAAGTGTTCCAAAGACGTGAACGATATCTACAGAAAATTCGACTTTTGAAAGAAGCTTCGTAGAGAAGCTCTGGAACGCGTAGAAATAAAACCCATGGTAGTAGCCCGATCCGGCAACCCTCTTAACATGAACATCACGTTGTACTTTCCTTTGAACAAACTAAAAACTCAGTAAATTGCTTCTGTCGTTTAAATTAAAATCCAGGAAGCAAACTTTCCATATGTTTCTACCGAATCGATTGTACCTAGAAGCTTCTTAGTTTGCTATTTACGCACAACGAACCTTCCTTCGCCATGTTAAAACAATAAAAATTGCAGCCTTATTAAAATTCCAGCTTTCGAATAGAGACTGAGATCGTAGATAAAATAGCTGCAACATAATACAACGTATTACGTATGTCCATGTATCGAGCCTCGGAGTCGATAAAAGCACATGCTGCATATCCTTTTCCGATGGACCCCTTTCGTTCGTTGACCGTGACGACTACTTATATTTATTTTCTTGCAAACCGCTTTAATCCTTTCACCGTCACCTACTCTACGCTTCTCGCATACTACTACCGCTATTCTCTATCTATGTCGTGATGCCGCATTGTTTAACAACCTCGTCCTGACCACTTTGTATGTCCACATTGCGCCCATGCGCGCGTGTTGCGCGTCATACCATCGAGATGTCCAAGTGTCATTCTCAATGGCAAGTAACAGCAAAGTTACGAGATCATATTGGCCTCCTTTTTAATAGCCGATTCGTAAACGATCGTATCTAAGCGAAACGTGTTGTTCTCGTGTCACTAACAACCCGATCAAGTACAATTTTAATTATTAACGTCGATGGTTCACGCCTATGCGTATGCTTGTAGCTTCGAGGACAAATCTTTGATCGTCATCTTTCCTTCCTGTGATTTTTCCTAAATTAATTAGACCAATTTTGTTGATTTGTAGTAAACCGACTCACTGTTGAGAATGTCTTACATACAAATAATGCACATCGGCGTGAACGTGTTAAATAACAATGGTTTCGGTTATTCGTATTAATCAACTGCACACTCGCTAATCTTAATTCATTATCTTGCAATACAAATTATTAATCCATTATCTGCCAATAGAAAGTATATAAACGGACTTTGATATAGAATATTAAAAAAACAAATTTGTTTAAAAGCATTGAAAGGCATAGAATAGTATTAAAATCTGTAAAAAAAAAAAAGGAAGAAAAAATTGGCAGCTAATAAATCGATCTCGCAGAAGTCGATGCAAACCAAAGTTGCCATCAATTATTGTTAAATCATGATCACAGACTTAACTTTGCATCGTCCCCTCTGTTAATTGGTATTTTTCAGTCGCATGCAATTCGGCCCACCGTGGTCAACCATTGAAAAAGGGACCAACGTACTTACGAATCATTACTTTACGCTCAGAACATCATTTCTTTTTGTTTTGTCTGTCTTAAACTCGACTTGCCATCTGTGCTCTCGTCATCAAATCAGTGAAATGTTGCTTCAGAGATGGTGAAGCCCGTGCAACCAGCGATTCTGCCCGAAAACGGGCGAGGCGAGCAGCCCGATGAACGGGACAATGAAATCGTCATCGAGCTGGATCGAGAAAATCAGTACGGTCGTACGCAGCCACGAGCTAACGAGCCTCAAGGTAATCATTTGCGCAATATCCAGATGGTCCACCCACACCTCGTGTCACGATACATTTTTTCCGTTTCTTTTGTTCATTAATCTCGATTACACGCACACACGCATACACGCACATACACATATATACACACACATACACGCCTTGCTTTCAATCCATCGTCATCCACCAGTCCGTACATATACAAGAGATTAGGCTGTCTCAAACATTTCCTTCGTTTTATTAGGAAACAATAGATGCACGACATTTTTTTGTTTTATATTATTTCACTGAATCATGTACGATCGATTTTGTTCCAACAGAACAGATATAAAATAAAACAAAATATATAGCACAAAAAGTGTCGTGCATCTATCATCACTTTATAAAACGAAAGAAACTTTTGCAACAACCTAACGGATATCCAGTTTTGCCTAGTCAAATTTTATACGTGTACTCTGCTACAACGATGAAAATAAAAATGTTGTATTTTCAACATTTCAACTTTCAAGTAGAGGATTTTGTATATAAGTAGAGAAATGTTGTATAAGGAACGATATCAACTCTACCGGTGCTGCTTTAACAACATCGATAATGTACAAATTATTTGATTTTGTTTTCGAAATAGGAAAGCCGCAGATGCTTCTTGTCGATTCTTACTTTGTATCGTAGTAACGGCAAGTCCGTTATCGTCCTCTTAGCGTCTGGTATTTTTGACGTAACTTTTTAATAAAACTTCAAACTACATATGTTTGTATAACATTTATTTCTTACTTATATCAACAGAATATACTTATAAAATTTGATCAACAGAAAAACTCGAACTCCTCGTATATAGGCAACGCGTAAACATACAACTTTAGTAGCCATTTTTCATTGTACACGTACAGATAGTTGAAGCTAGCTCTCTCTCATTCGTCATTCGTTACACTGTTGCGGCTCTCCTCGTCTATATGTATATGTTTCACGTATACAGTGTGTCCTAACTTTGTGCACCGTACTCACCCTGTTGTTTGTAACTAGTTGCACCGACCACTCGCGTCCCTGCTACCTGGTTTTATTAAAAGTGCAGCCAACTAGAGGAAAAGAAACGCGTGGAAAAACTCGTGGACATGATCCTGCCTGGCATCCACCACGACGAACGAGACTCGAACCATGAAATTGTGCTTCTGCCAAGAGAATTGCATCCACGATGGTTGCTAACATCGCAATCTCCTCCAGCCGATGATCCAATTTCATGATTCGATTTCTTCGTGCTAAATGTAACGGTGAACGCAACGAGCGATCGCTAAATACTGTCCAAGCCGAGAATAGAACGATCGGTTGTTGCCACGCTAGATAGAATCGCGTTTTTCGACCAGTGCAAAACGCTCGGACACGTTTTTCAAGATCGCAAGCACGAGGTCAATCGATCTCACACTTGCACGTTTAATACGTGAAATTCACGGAGATTCGGATAAACGTGTAATATCTACATCGTCGCTGTTGGGTGATCGAATACTTTGTTCTGACAGAAACTTTATGACACGCTGATTTCGTGGTGTTCGTCGATGTGCGAACGAAGCAACCGATTCTTTCGTTGCTACTTTGACGCAACACGATCGGAGATCGTACGTTATGGTAACGAAAGGCTGACACGAGTCGAGCTACTCCATTTGTCGCTGTTGTCAGAAATTTGTAATTGCTGGTATAATTGGAGAATAGAGGAATTTATTAGAAAGTGCGAACAAGGTGTTTACGTACAAGGCTTCGTTTGTGAAAACAGCGATTTGAAATATTTATTAGGTGCAAAAGGATGAGAAATTTCTTTGTAAAACGAATTAGGAACGTTTTCTCCTTTACGGAAGTTTATCGTGCGATAAACTGCTTGGATTATCGGAGAAGGAAAACACGCGCTAAAAATTGAAAACGAAGCCGCGTACTAAATATTTCGAACTTTTCCTTAGGATCTCTGTTCTTTAGTTACCTTCTTCTTCACGTAGAATCCAATCGTATCATCGGTTACAAAAGACCCTGTGCAACGAAAAACACGCGCCGCGTTCCTCGCCGGATAAATCTGTTTCCTTTCCGTTCCTCTTTTACGATTTCTTCTTCCGGCGAACAATGTCCATGAAAAAGCCCGTCTTTCCATCAAGAGACGATAAATCGTGCTATCCAGTGCCCTCCGATACTGATTCAGCTTTCATTGCAGACGTGATCGCAACACCGGTGGTGTACTCCGCTCAGACTCTGACCGGTGCCCTGATAGGAACCTGCTTCTTCTCGCTGGTAGCCGGATTCGCTTCCGGTTTCTGGTTCTCTCAGAGGCTACGCAGTGCCCCTTACCCGGAACCGTCGGAGCAACGACAACAACTGAACCGATTGACGGAAAGTTCGGAATCTCCGGGTTTCAACAACAAGTCGATCAACTTGGTGCTGAACGTACCACCCAAGAATCCAAATGGCAAGAACGCCAACTCGTCGGCGGAGAACAAGCCGGTGCAGAAAGTGAAGAAGACGTACATATGATATAGAAGACGACACAGGGCCGTCTGAGGCTTGCCGCAGGACCCCACGGGTTCCGGCTCTTCTTCTTCCTCCTCTTCCTCCGATCTCGCGGAATCAGACGATCGCAACGACGACGACGACGACGACGACGACAACGACGACGACGACAACGACGATCATCTGGATAACGTCGACGAGGAGAATCGGTTGGCACGTGTCACCGCCGGTTCCCTGCTTGATCATCTGGCCAGACGTGACGAGGACGCCTATGAAGGCGTGACCAATGAGGAGAGATCGCTCGAGTTCCTTGCCACCCACAGGGGGGTGCCTTACGATTCACGATCGATGTCGAAGGTGACCGATTACGACAGAAGATACGACCACCAGTTCGCCGCGCGAGAGTATACGGAGACAACGTTAACGGAATCGGTGAACAGGCTTCAGGATTACAACAGCAGTAGCAGCAGCAGCAGCAGCGCGAACAGTCTCGATGGTCTCTGCCAGGGACATCAACGAATAATCAGCGATTTAAATCGCGGCAACGAATCGAGCACGCGCGATCATTATATGGTACCCACTCGCGATCCCAGGGAACTCAACGAAAGAATCTTGTCGCTGTTCAATCCACAGTTCCTGCCGAACTTTAACGACATGATGATGTACGTGGGGAATCAGTACGACGCCAGACGAAGCCCACCACCCAGATCACGATCGATGGCCGACGGAGAGAGTCGTTTGTTCAGGAGCTCGAGTTGTCGAAAGAAACGCGTCGGTGCGAGCTCAATGTTCTTCCGCCGTGGATTGACGTACGAAACGGCGCGCAAGTGACGCAAGTTGTCTCCTTTCGGATTCAAACGAAGAATACAGAGTTGGATAACCCGTGATGAAACGTAAGACGACTCTCGGAGAACACCGTTGTCCCGCGATCGAACGAGAGAAAAAAGATTTCGATCGAAAGGACCGAAGACCGAGCGGATTAGCTTCGCAACGGTTTAGTTAGTTCTCTTCCTCCACGATCGCTCTTGCGTTTCCTATTGCAACTATCCTTCGTGATCACGAAAACATCTTGATCCGTATGCGTTCTTGTACGGAGAACGAGTCTACGAAAGAAGACCACGATGTTATATGCAAACTTAGTGTCGCCGTTACCTGAGATACCTCGAGAACGTGTACTCGAGATATGTACGTATTTCTGTTTTGTCGTCGTTCATGATCGTGTACAGACCGACCGTGTACGTTGCAAGACCACTTCCGGTGTCACGTGTCATATCGTCTGAGATGTATCGCGAGAACAGAGACACGCGGACTTTGAAAATATTTTTTTAAGGTATATCACTTCAGGCTCTTTCCGATGTCTTTAAGCGCGACATCGTGTATCGGACGCTCCAACCACACCTTGAGCTAATTTTTGTACGGAATTCGATCGATTTTCGAATTCTTCCTTTCCGTTTCTCACCAGTACGGCAATGGAAGGATATGGGAAATGAAAGGCCACACAAAAAGGAATATAACCGTGCAACAACGACGATGGGACAAAGGATCGACTCGTAGCTGTGTAATGTGATACGATCAGAGGAGAGACTGTGTTCGTAGCAGTGGCCTGCTTAGGTGCTTAGAACCTAAGAACGGTGATTTAAGGACGAAGACGAAGCGTCCAGCACTTGGATCCTCGTTTCTCAAACTACCTTCTACGAACTTTGGCCCCCATGGCCCCTTGACCGTTAACAAGCAACCAAGAAAATCCCGGTAGACAAAAACTCGCCAAAAAAGACAAACTACTCGTTTTACACGAAGAAAAAGTTGCTTGCTGCGCAATGTCTATCAGATTCACTTTGTTCACGATTCTCGAGACAAAGCTGGAGATAGTTCCAACAATTGAGACGTAGAGAGAGAAAATATTCAAAGAGACAACCGGAAAGGGTGAAAGTTTGAGAAACGTGGTGCCATGGAACGACGTTCCAAGCATTCGCACGAGACGAGGCGTGCCTTCCGTATATTAATTGTTGGCAAATTTCTGATTTATAAAACAGGAACGGGAGAATGCGGCCGGTATAGATTCGGGCAAGTGCCTCATTTATGCGTTTCGTTTAAAAATAAATATTCGATAGTGGAAGAGGACAATGATAAGTTGGTGAAGATGAAAAGAGAGAGAAAGAGAGAGCGAGCGCGCGAGAGCGAAAGAGAGAGAGAGAAAGAGAGAGAGAGACTTATGTAAGACTTATTCAAAGTATTGTTGTGCACTTATTGCCGTGCTGTGAGTATATTGGTTATTAGCAAGAGAGAATCGTGGTGTTGAAGCACGTGTACGGTTATTAAAATGAAAAGTAATAAGGAAGAAACATTTACCGCGTTGTGGCGCCTTCGAGAAGTTATGTATTTTTGGCTGGGACGTGTTACGAATCAATTTATCACTGTTAACGGTGTTCCGGGCGAGGTGTGGAGGTGTATCTTTTTCTTTTCTTTATTTTTATTCTATAAGATAAACGAAGTGATACTACGTTGCGAATGAATCGCTCGAATCCGATTATCGATGACTTCATTTGACTGCAGGATACCTCCGTGAGGTCAAGATGGTTTTAAGTTTTATAAATGTGGAAATGAAAGATAGAACTTTCGATACCCGAACTGCTAATAGTTTTTATACGTTTTAGAAAAAATACACAGGAATATTTATAACATAAGTAGAAAAAAAGTAATACGAAAGTTTCTATCTTCCTTTATCGGTAATTTCATCGCACAGATATTTCAGAACTTTCATTTGAGTTTCTTCTAAATTTGGTATTCTTCTTCCAGTGTTAGGTGAAACATTAAGAAGAATGATCTCTCGCGTTTTATTTTTCGCCGCTGGTAGAAGTATTAGTATAATTAAGAAAGGTATTTAGAGAAAGGAAACCGTCTTAAAAAGGAGATCGTTTTTCAACTTATTTTAATTGTGTATATACGTACTACTATGCTACGCTACGCTATACTGTACCCTAATCAAATTTAAAGCAGAGCAAAGTACATCTTCGTAGAAGAGACGATCAAATAATAAAAATGTTCAAGATATAAAAATTCGGATAATAAAGATTCTATCGTGCGGTATATAGAGATATAGTTTTAAATGAATTTAATCGTTTCTCCAAACGATTTGATTTTGTGGGAAAATGTTGCAAGAAGCTAGAAACTGGAGGAAAAGTTCCGGTGAATTCCTTTCGCCAAGATCAATCAGTATATAATATAATAAAATCAATGAAGAGGAGGACGCGACAAAGGTTCAGATAAACGCATTCGCGCGATTCGCTTCAGCTGGTATGTATTCCTTAGAGCCGGTACTGCGTGTTATCCGACACCTTAGCGAAAACTTGGTAGCGTGTACGACAGTTCTCTACGACAAAGTATCCTCGAAGAAAGCTCGGGAGGAGAGGAAACTTGAAAGAAGAAGGGGAGTCTTTGCGTGTTTGGCAAGATGTCTTTGACAATGGCGTAAATCGGTCTTACTAGCGCACAATAGCGAACACTGGGCATATTTCCTTTACAGCTTAAGGGCGGATAGAGCGCCTGTAACAAACTGCGGCTAACGTTTGTCCCAGATATCGAGTAAGATGGAAAGAGAACAAAGGAGGAATCTGAATATAGAAAGTCAAGAAACGTGACCGTGATATCGCAAAAGTAGAGCGGTTCGATTTTCTAGTTCTTCGTGAAATTAGCGTGTCGGTATAGAAAGATGGAACGATTGCGAAAATTAGTTTTAGCCGTCAGCTTTTAGACGCCAAGAAAAGCGGATATTCGAGATGTTTCAGAAACTCGTGGACTTTTAGGACGGTTGGAAAATCGTTAGATATCATCGTCTTTCGTTTGACAGATGTTGTTAAGAGGATACATGTACGCTCTGCTCTTTTCATCCTCGATTTTAATATCAATGGGCAAACGTCCGGCTGCTCTCATGAACCAACACTGCCACATCGATTCTGATATGCTTCGAACAGTAAAGGAAACGGTAAGACGAATTCTAAGTAGATACATCGATTTTCACTGATTGTCACTGAGCGTTACCAATAATAGCACGGAAAAGAAGAAATAATAAACGATCGATTCGAATAATGAGGAAGCTTGACGCAAACACACATGCTAGATAGAGATTATAACATACGCGTATTGAAATGGCCATTAATAGAGAGACACGGTCTGAATACAATGAAGGAGCAACGTAGAGAATGGTCTGATGTTGCGTGCTGGAAGAAAGAAGAAAGTCGTGTACATAATAAGTAGAAATTGTTTTTTATCGTTGAAATCATTTAGAAGCAAGGTCGAGAACATTCATTCGCTACGCTACTCGTCACGCGGACAGCAGTGGTACGCATTAATATTGTTTACGTATACATGTATACGCGTGTGCCGCATGAATCTTTGATACATGTATATGTAAACATCGCATTTCCATTATTGCATATGTCTATATACACACACACACACACATGTACATATATACATACATATACATATAGATATATATGTGTGTATGTGCGTGTGTATATATGTATATGTATATACACGTATATACAAAAAATATATATATATATATTCATATATTTTTTTTTTTAATCCGCATAGATAAAATATACTATACGAATGAGAAAGAAATCGCGTTAAACGAGAAAGGCAGCTAATTACACACTTTTTTCGACGGTCTTTGTGAAAGTCCGCGATCTTTTTTAATTAAAATTCCGCCGAGCACCCACGATGATCTCGTTAATGTTCGACTTCACGAAGAACGACTAACAACTGATTGTTCGGCAAAAAAAATATTTTACGAAATATGATGTTTATATTATACAGAAAAAAAACACATCCAACTTAGGTACCTTGTGTCGAGATGAGAAATTATATATATATATAAAATTGAAAGTTATATATGTATATAATTTTTATATAAGTCATATTGGCGGATTGTTATATGCTATAATATTTCTAAATTAGAGGAATCGAGGAGGTATATAAATATACATATATATACACATATGTATATAGATATATATATACATATGTATATATATGTATAAAATATTATGGATGTACATGTATACAAAGCGTTTTATTAGAGTTTACGTGATTAGTTATTGTAAGGACGATTGTACATATTATTACTCCGTTTAAAATTGACTTGATCGCGCTAAACTTAGAACGAGATTTACCCTGTTTGGGGGACGCTAGATTTTGCTCGATCATGTTTTCCTACTCGTTTTTCTTTTACTTTTATTATTTCTCTCATTTAATTTTTAAGACAGAAACGCTTGCACGCTAGCCCTATTTCCGAGCATGTGCATTTCATCGTTTATACATTATATTCGAGTTCACTTTGAATCGAGAGATCGTAACGATAAGATTATTTTTTACGTCGAGGAAAAAGAAGATGAAACTGATCATAAAAACGCGCCAAGAGTCACGTGTGACGCGTAAATGGTATTTGTACGATTTATTACGCGCAGTTTTATAGAAGTGAATCGATGTTTTTAACATAAAACAATTTAATTTGACGAAAATGAAACTTTCGATGTAGGAATATATTCGAAGAAATTTACATACGAATTTTCACGCTGAAACAAAAACGAGATTGTGACATAGAAATTCGAAGACTCTTACACGGAAGAACGTACAAGTCGATTCGTTACAAACATTGATCCGAACGTTTACATACACGATTGTCACTTTCTGTTGTCTACGTTTCAAAAATCTAGCTAACCAACGTTCCCCTTTGTCACGAATTAACAATCAGCACACATAGTGACAAACATTTCAATATTGACTCAACGAAAAATCGAATTCACAAGGCAGAAACCAATTCTCGAACGACATTAACCCGATGCTAATCTTCCGCGCGGTTTGCGCCAGGGATCGAGGGAAGAAATCCATTTTGCGGGTGGCAAACGAATTCGTAAGGGGAGAGTCGACCGTTTTACTCAGAAAATCGGCCTTGCCATAGTTGGAAAGTTTCGAAGGATTCCGCGATATCTCGCGCAATGGGTCAAGTATTCAAACGATTCGAATAATTTGGACGTATTCGAGTTATTCCAGTGAACCGGGAACGTTTTCTCTCTGCATAGTTCGTAGACGCTACCGCGATTCTTTCCCTCCCTGTACATTTGAAAGTCGAATCGACGCGACGTTCATCCGACGCAAGAAATCTTCACCGAAAATTTACCGACGCATATTGTTAAGCCGGAAACACGTCACGCGCTAGCGCTAGGTTAGAACGTAATAACGATCGCATTAATTAGGTAAAGTAAATACAACATTCCAAGTAGAAGCCAGGACTGCCAATCGATTGATAAGCAGCAAACGAATACTTCCGAAGAAGTATTCACGTCTGATAACTTTGAGCTGACGTGTGTTACCACGATCACCTTTCTGATTAACCTCCAAAAGTTTAAAGTCGCCGATCGTTATTTATTAAAAGGTTATTAACAAAGAAATTAATTTTCCCAGAAATCTAAACTTTGCCGTACCAAGTACGGAAATATTTGCGAAATATTTATCGCATTTCTGCGTATAAACAAACGCGAATAATATAAATATACCAAGTTTGTATCCACGACGTATGTGTCTTGTCCAACGTTCAGAAAATGCGGAATTAGGTTAGGTTAGACCCTAGTTTCTTCTGCGGTGAATTTCAATACTAACATAAATAACTAATATGAAAGCACTTGGTGCGAAGAAGTTCAGATTTCTGAGAAAATTTCGGTAGGTTTTTCAATTTTTCCTCGTTAATGATCGGTGGCTTAAACCTGTGCAAGGTTACTCAGGAGAGTGAGCTTGATATCGCGTGTCAAGGTTAAGGTCATCGGATTTTTTCGGAGATTAATCAATGAAAGCTCGCAACGATTGGCGAATTTAGAATCATGTCAGTTTGAGTCTATCATGTTTTGCGTTTATTATAGAAAATTCGATAATTGTTAACTCCTCGTAAAGCCGGACAAGTTCTATGGTTCGTTCGTTAATGATCGCCTGTTCCTTTACAAAGTATTATTGTAGATTCGAATAACGTGCGTGAAAGTAGCATTCCTTTATTTTTTATATCACGTAGCCTCGTTCCGTATGCTGTAACGATCCCCTTTCCTTTTGATATTACACAATGGCTTGGATAAAAATATTCTGAAAATGAATGACGAAGATGATCGTTGGAAGAACGATCCATTGGGAGTCCAGGAAAGTCGTATCGATACTATGCCTTGCAATTAATTAAAACTGCTAAACGCGCAGTAAGCTTTAGAACAAGTAATAAAGATTAATTTAAAAGGCACTTTTGTACGAACGTAAATCATATCTCTTAAATACCTTCGATATTATTCACGGAAGCTACGAATGATATATCGAAAATCGACTGAATCGATGAATTTCTCGGATAATCTGACGTTTATGTTCCCACAAGCTTCCTCCGATCTCCGATAATCCTATGTCATGAAAATTATATAATTCATCGTTAATTCATCATTAAAAGAGACAAAAAGATATACGTAATTCTTAAAAGCTCAAATCTTAAGTCATAACGTAGGCTTGTCAGGCTTTACAACTGATATTTTCAATTATGATAATCCGCTTGAAATACTTTATCAAAATGATTGGTCAAACTCGATAAACGAGGTAATTATTGGTTAAAACTATTAGTTGATATGTCTTCGTAATTACGTGGATCAGTTAAACTCTTTGTAATCTATTCTTTACAACGTTCATTTTGTAACATCGTCAACATTGGCGGATATCTGTCGTGGAACCATTATCACGACAAACATATACCCATTAAGCTATCCATTTTGATAACAATAATTCATTGACACAACGTCATTTTTAAGTAGTTACAAATGAAATATTCTCTTTCATCGATTATTGTAACAATAAAAACTCGCGCTTAATTGTTTCGTTCGGACTTTAGAAATTACTAACACGTACACGATAAATGCATAGATCTTGGTTAACTTCATATCATAAATATATATAGAGAACGATGCTTGATAAGTGAACCGTTTGTACTAGAAACTATCTAATCTCACCGCAATCTACTGTATTTTATAATTAATCACAAAGAACGTTGGAGATCGGTGCCGGGAAACACCGATCGGTTGATTTTACCACGTGCATGGAATGCTGACGCCGTTTTTTTTTTTTATTTAGTTTTACGTTCTGTAAAAAATATTAATCAAACGATTGTATCTTTGCAAAAGACTCGTAAATAAACCAAAATGCTACCGCTCGAATATAATTTCGAAAATAATCGTATCGTATAGTACAAACGGATCTGCCCAACTATAGAAAATAGCAGTGACTGCAAAAAAAAAAGTGTAGAAGATGTTTCTTTGGCCCGAAAAAAAAAATGGTAAACTATAATATTTTGCTAAAGATGTCAGTAACATAACTTACTACCTTTAAACGAAACATAGCGAGTGTAGTAAGCTGTAGAAGTTGGGCAGAGATATTCTCATTGGACTAAAGATAAAATCGAATGAAAAAAAAAAATTGTTCGAATAGAAAATCGATAGGAAATGTTACAATAGAATGGAAAAATCTTTATAATGTATACGTCACGATTATTTCGCTATGATAAGATACGAGAGCATGACGAATGAGTAGCTAAGTACACGGGTGTACGCTACGCGTCGAAACGATGGATGGCAGTCCAGGCACACATGTTTGCTGTGCCAATGCAATGCGTTTTCTGTACATAGTATCGTAGCCCTAATTAATATTAGTTAGAGTGTAGCTGGAATCACGTTGACGTAGACGATGGCATATACGTAGAAGTAATCGATAAAGGCACATAAAACGAGTCATCCAACCGCGCTGTTCTTCAGCTATACTATGCAAACATCGCTGATATCGTTCTCTACCGGTTTATAAAACCATCGAGAACTTTTCGTTCGCGCGTTCACTGTGCAATGAAAGCGGAGAAAAGTTGCGAGTGACGTTAAAATTACGGTCACTTCGAATTCTGAAAGCAATAGGCGATTCTTTGAATGTTAGTAACGATAGTTTAGATATTTGAATAGTTTAGATCAGATAATACGATTATTCGGTCTTATCGCGTGTAATATCCTTAAAATGTATTCATTTCAGGGCGTTGCATTTATTATTTATTTAAGTCATCGTCCAAGTGTCGATAAGAAACGTTAATAAAACAGTCGACGCGTGAACGAACCATTAAAAACGGTTGGTTGCTCAAAGTACGCCTGTTGTTACGCCCAGAAACAATGATCTACATTTAATCCTTTATTTGATAAATGGAAATATTCGAGCAGCGGTATGTACGTACGTATAGTACATAACAACGATACGACGAAATAAAGCAACCAGAAAGATATATAGGTGTAAGAAGACTGCTGCTTAAGAGTGACATGATCAGATAAAGGGTTAACGTTGTACGTCATCCAAACACGCGTGCAAGTTGTATGCATATGGAACGGCATATGAAATTTCTGATTTGTACAATAATACTCATTTCATTTGGAAAAATCATAAGTATTACGTATATGTATATACGTATAGAAATGATAATAACGGCTCCTTTGACATATTACCATTAGTATTATTTACTACCGTTTAATGCTACTGTTTTCTTTTCTTTTTTTTTTTTTTTATTAAGTTTTATCCATGAACGACAGAAATGATTTTACCATATCGTTTTGAGAGTACATTGCCTTGTAAAATGATGCGTTGACCTATACTGTCCGCGATTCAATGGCGACCAACAGCTCCATTTTTCTCTAAGTTACACCTCGAGACTTGTATGATATAAGTAATTCATTAGATGTTAGAGATGCGTTATTGGTACTGGTAATAATAAAAATCACACCCGTCGAAAATCATAAAGCGATTGTATTTGCTTATTTTGAAAAGAGATCTGCATCTTTTCTCTATTTTCTTTATAATTCTTTTATAGTTAGCGAATAAATACACGTGTACCTATCGTTTAGATTTTCCCTTCGTTTCGTTTCGAATTACAGAAAGATATATAAGAAAACGAGTGTAATCGAGATCGACCGACAAAATGGGAATCGATCGAAAGTTCAATGAAACAAACTGCCACGCACGGGCAATAAACTTCTAAATTACGATGTAACGTTTATTAACATTATAAGCTGTTCAACGATCAATTTTGTATATCCCGCCAGCTCTTGACGAAAGCACAGGTCATATTATGAAAAATGAAAAAAAAAATCGTCTTTCGACTGGTTTGCTCGGTTATACGGTAACTACGATCGCGTATAACGAGATAGCGAGAAAATACAACGGGAAAAACGATCGAAACAAGAGGAAAGAAAAGAAACGAAACGTTCGACAGAAAAAGAAATGATTCGAGAAGTAATATAATATTCGTCATGATTAGTTTTCATCGAGGCGGAAGTGCTAGAACCTAAAATCGTCTAACACTTCGCACAAGACTGAGGAGCTTGTATATAATTACATACACATTTAATGCGGTACATTTGATATAAAAAAAAAAAGAAGAAAAACGAGGCGTTTACCTTTTGGGAAGTTCAGTTTATTATCATAACGTAATAATTGTAACAGCATAAATACGTTGTATGATTGTACATACGAAACAAGGTCCTACTATCGCCAATATACATACATACATACATACATACACACATACATACATACATGGTTACTACCGTTGTCACAGCGTCTCCGGTTTGCGGTGTTTACCCATTTTTTCAAGTTTTTCTAAAAAAAAAAAACAGAACGCGAGAAAGGAACCTCGCAACCGCGAAACCGAAAGAAACAGAGATTTCCTATTTTTCAGCAAAGGCCCGAGTACATACATCGAGAATGAGAATACTGCGCGTCGAGTGCAACGCAAACACGCCCGATCCAGTGGACCAAACAAATTACATCGCTTGAATTCACCGTTTTCACCCGTTTCATGCTTCTGCCCGTCTGTCTACTCTTCTTTAGCGTTCGACAGGAAGAAATTTAAGGATAGGGAATCGATAGGTCCGATTTCATGATAATAACAAATTAACCTCGAGGCTATAATTCTATCAACCAGACGCTAGATGAATCACTCGCTAATCTATCGCGTAATCGCCTATCACCAATAGCAACAGCAAGAAAGAAAATTGATAAAGGGGAAAAAAGAGAAGCGCATATCGTTATCTGGAAACAGTAAGAAACCTGTCCTTTTTTCACGGTAATATTTATAAAATCGTTCGACATTAATCGTTGCTCGAAGCCAAACATCTCGCAGGGAAAAGAAAAACGCTGTGTCCCCGACGCGAAAGAAATGCCATCGTGATACATCTAGCAATGACCTAGCGGGTATATCGACGATGGATTTTTATCGAGTGTCCGTGATATCTACTGTAAACGGTAGTAAACGAATTAATGCGAATAAAGAATACCGCAAGAGATCCGCTTATGAGTTACATTTACATTTACAATCCAGATATCCAGTACGATAAAGTTAAATAGAATTAAGATGAATGTCACAAGTAATGTAAACTCTGAAAATAATGAGATGAAATAAACAAGACGATGATTCAAATATATCAAAGCATATATTTCTTCTGTGAAATCCCTTAATTACATAGATGTGTATAAAATCCTTAGTTTTAAATCCGGTCTTTTTACATTAATCCAAACGCGATCGCGCCACATGCAAGCTCCATTTCCTCTCTCTCTTACGTTTTTCGTTGATCGAATTTCGAAAGAGATTACACATTGTCGCGTATCCTGACAACGAAGCGTTAGTGTATATACATATACATATATATATATATATATATATACAGGATGGAACCGCTTTATTTTTATCTCTGGCAAGATAAGGAGGAACGAGCAAAAACTGTCTTCCTAATTTTCATCCGAACTATAATAATATAGAGCTGCAGATTTTCACGAAGCGCGTAGTCCTTTCTATGCTTTTCTTAAAAGATATTGTAACAAGCAGAAGCTTAGGATAAGCTTCTTAGGACTTGTATACACCCAAAAGGACTCCGCTGATGACGATATCTGGAAGACTGTTCGATGTAATGTTCGACTGAACGTATGGATCACAATGGAAAGTTAGCACAGGTTGATGGCCAAGAGCACTGGTGTCGACGTATTGTTCTCCCTCCGTATGCTTGTACGTACTAAAGCAGAAAAATATTTCCCACGATCAATGAGATTTTCGAAATGGCATACAATTTTAGAAAAGAAAAAAAATATGTTGAAAAATACGTTTGTTATATAAATTGGATAATAAGAACCTGCTGTACAACTTTCTATAGTAACAGACGCATCAAATATTATATATATATATGTATGACGCACCAAAAATTATTGAGTATTAAAATTGGATGCATTTATTATTATGTAAAAGTTGCAGAAACGTTCAATTTAGAGGGTGTGATATCGTTTTGTCGCGGAATGTACTAATACATGGTTAAACTCTTGTAAGGATCAAATACATTTCTATATTTAGGATCAAGTTTACTACATTCGCAATCTAATAATTACTACACATATTGGAAAAACCTTATTACTTATAAAATCATCTAATAACGTGATCCTAAAATAAAGTAGCAAAATAACGAAGACAATACCTAATATGATATAATATTTCACAAAGTTAACGAGTTTTATAAATTCTCTTGCACGAGTACATACTTTTTATACGGCACGCCGGGTGTTGGACTTTCTATACCCAGAAAATTGAGAACCTGTTGCTTAGTGGCTGAGAGCCTTAACATTTTCTGGATGTACAGTTCCAATGCTGCTCGCCTTTGCTCAAGCACCTTCGGTTGGGAATTTCTTACCTTCTTTGGCGGAAACGGAGCAACATCCGCGTTTTCTTTCTTCAGCTATAATCAAAGAAATAGGAATAAACTCCATATACGATAATGATAGCGATATGTTAAAATTTGGAAAGTACTGTAGCAGAATCTCGATGGATAAAATTTAAATATTTTGAGAAATAAAGCTTAGTAGAACTTTGAAAAGTTAAACATGAATAGCATAAAGTATGTCGGACAGTCGGTATGTTATTCATTTGTATGCATTTATACGCATACGGTTGATTTTGTAAATTATAAAAAAAATAAATTATAGTTAAATTATAGTTAATTAGTAAAAATACGTAAAAAAAACATAACTTATGTCCAAAATGTTGTATTTATTTCTGATAAATAACAATAACGCAAGTGAGACTGCTACTTTTTAAATGATTATACAGAAATAAAAATTTATACATTATTTGAATGCGTAAAAAGAACTTGAAACATTGTCAATTCTTTATGTAGATGTAACTTACGATTTGAAACATGATTGAAAATAAATAACTGCACACACGTATTAGATATTTTTACCACTAACTTTATTCCGCATGCAACTTTCACGCAATCCAGTTACGCTCTAAAAAAGCTCGAAAATACTAACTGCATATACGTAGAAGTTTGACAATATAGTTAGTCGATACATCGTATATCGCTAACACGCTGATAAAACAAGTTATTAATATGACTAATAGTATACTATCGAGAGAATATTATACCGAATATGATGAGGACAAATTCAGTTTTACTTTATTCCCTAAATTACATATGCGTCATATTAAGAACTAAATTAACTGAATTGAAAAAAGTCACAACATAAATATTATCATATAGTAAGTATTCTCGCAATAAAAACAGGGTCAATGCATCAAACATAATTCATGATATAAATATAAGCATATACGTTATTATATAATGCGTACATATTATTTAATATTTTGTAGTAACGTACATCCTCGTGGATACTGATCTAACTTATTCGTGCCAACGAAATTGAATGGAGAAAGGAAGCTTAATAAAGAAATCGCTATCCTTGTACATGCAAAGCAGAAAATATTCTAGACATGGATAAAGATACATATGTTTCTCTCCCTTTCTTGCATCGCAACATGAGAATCATAACGAAGATAGAAAGTTTAACTACTTACAATTCTACGACGATACTTATTATACATAAAAGGAATACCAACACGATCTCCAAAGATATTCATATGTATTATTGTTTAATTTGAAGAACGGAAGAGAATTAAAATTAATTAAGAATTGAAATTAAGAAGAATAATTAAAAATATTGATGTTAAAGAGAGAAAAAACGAACAATGTGACTCTATTTACACATTGTATACTTAGATATTTATCGGTGATATATTTGTTTACATAATCAAAAACATCATTTTGATACAAATATTAAGACTTTGATATGAAACAATGAAATAACATACCGTACGATGTAGCGCATTAAATTCGCTGTATCTTCTCTCAATAAAGTATCGGGTACCACTTTCGGACTCCAGAACCTCAATACAGTAAACATAATAAGGCTTGCCGTGTGACACTTCGGCCAAACGGTATCCACTGATGAAAGCTTGATACATTGCATCGCTGGCAATTTTCTAGGTTCTTAAAGCACTTACAAAAAACTAATAATACAACAACAAAGTTAAAATACACAAAAGATGTAATAATTCGAACTGTATACTCTCATACTTTGTTAGTATCAGGAGCTAGAGTAGCATTTGTCGCACATAAATTCATTGAAAAGTGCACTACTACAAAAAACATGTGCGCGAAGTGATGCCAACTTCTCGAATACATTTTACACTACATGCACAAGTACTTTTTAAATATCTCATCTTTCAATGGCAAATTACAAAATCAGCCTGAACTTTACTTTAGGGATCTGAAAGTTGTTGACCTTTTTATTTACAATCTTCTGGTTTTTGATGTATAGAATACTAAATTGCAATTTTTAAGGAGCGGAATCCACTGATTTAAAAGTTATGACTATGTAAAACAGAGTCTTTATAGGGTATTTTACAGGTTAGGTTGGCAGCATATTGGTTTCTATCCATAATTCGTCCAATAAGGAGAGTCCGTGGAGTTACTGACTGCATGCGAATGGCGGTTATTTTGACGCAGTAAGTCAAATGTGTTTGGCTGCATATGTTCTGCATATGTTGGTGTTACCTGGTTGATTGCAAAAGGATACGTATATGAAAAAATCAGTCACTGTGTAGAATGTGTAGCTAAATGAATTTGATTTTGGTTTCGTCTAGAACTTATTTTCCAACCTCTTTACGTTAGTACAAACTAATTTTTAGCGACTTTAACTACAGCTTCCGAGAGTTTGCATATGCAAAAAACAAAATCGAATTCGCGGCCAGTTAAGGATTGAATGACGCTTAGTTTGCCGATCGCGAATTTCTATATATAACAACATTAATATAATGGTATCGTTGATGAGAACGATCCAAAGATACATTTTTGAATAAGATAAACGAAAATCTTGAGCATGAGAATGCTCATTTATGCGGTCCAATCAGATGTTAACTATGCGATCCACTCATTGGATTAAGCATGGATAGAAACCAACATGGCGTTAACATAAAATACCCTAAAAATTCTCAGTTTGACATAGTCGTGATTTTTGAACTAGTAGATTCCGCAACTTAAAACTTACATTTTCAGATTCTACACCTCGAAAACTACAAGATTGCAAATAAAAAAGTCTATAATTTTTAGACCACTAAAGTAGAATTCAACCCAAAATCAAATTCCACTTGAAAAATTAATTTAGTTCTATATATAAGCTAAGGAAAGATTAATTTCTTTGAATTTACTAGTAATAATATAAAACAATAGTGTGTACTTATTAAACACTGACGTTTGCAATATCTTTATGGTTTTTACTACAAGTTTTCGATCTTTCTTTTCTATGATCAATGAAATAAAAGTATTTTGTTTGTAAAATGTGCATGGTACTATCACAACATTGTTTAAAAACGTAGAATTAAAATTATATAAAAATGACACTTCTTCTGAAGCTTTCAACATGGAAAAATCTAATAAAAAGATCATTTTCACCAAGGAATCAGATAATAACAATATCAAAGTTCGATATTCATACGTCGGAATGTAACTATAATTTTATTAATCATATATATATATATATAAATATTATTTGCTACAAATAATCTTAATGTCTGAAGTATATATTTTAATCGCCTAAAAAAAAGATTATTTTACCTGATTAATGGATATTTTTCAGATTCTTTCCATGGTGAATATGAAATGCAAGACCCAAAATCAGAAGCTGATATGTAGGTAAAATTACATATACATTCCTTATATATAAATATTATAATTCTGTCATATAAAAATGAAAAAATAAAGATTTTATCATGTTAGGTCTTAACTAATGTGGTTTTTTAAATCTTATAGCGTTAATGTTACTTTTATTGATAAAATGGGAAAAAGAATACCTATAAAAGGGAAAGTGGGAGATAATGTACTGTATTTAGCCCATAGATATGGAATTGAAATGGAAGGTGCTTGCGAAGCATCTCTTGCTTGTACCACTTGTCACATATATGTACATCATGATTATATGGATAAACTCCCAACAGCTGAAGAAAAAGAGGAGGATTTATTAGATTTAGCTCCATTTTTAAAAGAAAATTCTAGATTAGGTAGGCAAAAACAAGTTTGACATATATAATATTTAATATTAACACATTTGCACTGAGGAATTTGGAGCTCAGTCTGACGCCAGAATCAGAGCATTTTAGCACAATCAAAAAACTCATACATGTGCGATCCAGGTTCTAGTAAAGGAATCTGAATGACACATATGTAACTCATCTAGTGCAAATGTGTAAATTTGATCAAATGTTGAAACAATTTTATATTTTTAGGTTGTCAAATTATATTAACAAAAGAATTAGATGGTATAGAATTAGAACTGCCTCAAGCAACAAGAAATTTCTATGTAGATGGCCACACACCAGCTCCACATTAATAAATTTTTTCCTTTGTATTTAGCTTAATATGTACATATTTTATTCATTTAATTAGTATAATTGTAAATTTATATATTATATATAAAATGTAAATGTAATATAAATTGAATATTATGTAGCACATAAGTTATTTTTTTTTATATATATATATGTCGGGTTTGTCGGGTTCCAACTGTTATACTGTTATAACACTGTTATAATACTATAATGATCAGCTTAAACAAACAGTTTAACCCAAAGTATTGGGAATCTTCCCAACATTCCAAAAGAAAGGCCCGTTATTCCTACATCTCCGACATATATATATATTTTAGTGATCAGTGATTAATGAAAACATATTTCCAGAATGTACTGTAATGTATTTCATAAACTTTTAGAACAACAAACTTGATTTATATGACATTTTGTCATGATACAATATATTTATTTCTTATACATTTGGATTATGATACATATTTTTAATTACAATGATACAAGATTTAAACATTTATGATATAATGAATCTGTAAATTAAAATTGTATTTGTTAATCTTGCAGCATTTACATTATCAGTGAAAATACCCTATAAGTTTTTTTGCAAACTGATCGTTTTTGAGCACTGCCACTAATTTGTTTACATGTTTTCCATTTCTGGCAGGCACCACCTTTATGCATTTTCCCAGTTTGACAACTTTCACAATAACTTTATGTATACATATTCGTATCTATATGTGCATACGTTCCCAGTTCATTAGCTCGTTATATATGCTTACGCAACTTGCGCTTCTTTTCATGCATCCATACATATCAGTGTCGATAATTATTATCATCAACATTGTCATATAATTATCGTACAAACTATATTTATTTATATCTTCTGCTCATTATTGATCACTATAATTATAGACACGTTATAATATCTCAGATCAATCGCAACCTACAGTCATACTCCATAAGTAAAAGAATTTAAATAGAAGTACATTCATACAATGTCATACAAAACTACACTGTGAATATGATTATATATGTATCTCTCATTTGGTATGAGTCATCACAACGGACTTATTGAAAAAATAATTTTTTGTACTTATTTGTAACTAAAAACGGGTCATGATATTTAATTAAATATTGTACAGAAAGAGACTGTCTACATTACATAATGTATCAATGGAATACTTTGAATCAATAAAAATAAAAAATTTGTTTGATATCAAAATTAAACTATCGATTTTCTATGGCAGTAAACAATTTAATATTTACATAGTTTGCAAATTTTTAAATAAAATTCTTTCGAATTTTGTGGATTTGTAATTCTAAAGATCTTTATATAAAATTTCCTGTATAAAATAAATCCTGATTGATATTAATCAATTTACGATAAACGCATATTGTATATAGGAAGTCTAATTATACCACTTTTGTTGTATATCTCCCTGAGCTTATTAAGTAAAAGTATAAATACAATTTTTTATATTATCAAAATGAAAGATCATTATTTTCTTGGAAGTATCTTTATTATAAGTTGTATTTAATACTCTCCCTCCCTTCTGTTAAAAGAATTAGCATGTACAAATTTAAATTTAATTTAGTAGTTATATGTAATATATTAAATGTATCTTATCTTATACAACACAAAACTGTTGCTTTTAAAACTAAGATCTATATTATATTTATTAGTGAGATATTAATATATGAAAAACGAATATATTGTAATATAAAAATTGACTTTATGAATAAGAGAGTGTTGCTGTCTAGAGATATTAAATCTATTATTAAATGGATATTTCTGCTCTCTGTCCGTCTCTATTTAAATTTTGTAGGTTTTTACAAGTTATTTGCGAAGTAAACAAATATAATAAAATTATTAGAAACATTAGGAAACCACAGCAATCATATATATGTATATATATATATATATTAAAAAATTATATGAAGCTCAGAGAGATAAAATATTATGATATCATTAAGTATAATCATGAAGTAATCAACTCACAAAAGCAGATATAAGATTTGTTATGCCAATGCAATTTGTAGTATTTAATCATGTCATATAAGATTAGTAAACTATAAGAGATATTTTAATATCTAATGTTAAATAAGAAATATAAAAAATATTTTAGATCGGATTAAGAGTAAAAGAGAAATAAAATAATTAAAATTAATTGAGATTAAATATGTATAATACATTATGTCAAATAATTTTCACTATTTGTTAATAAAACTACATTAACTGCACAGATATACAAGATTTATACATACATGACTTAAAGTTTTCAGCATAAGACAATTTTGACATAAAAAAGTTTTAATTAATAAATGAACTAAACACAAATTATTATTATTGGACTAGAAACGTAAGACATAATGAAACTTATTGAACAATAATAATTAATTCTTCTCTTTATGTATGTTTTCAAAATACATATTTCTCCTTTTAAATTAATTAAGTGTGTCTGCAAAAGTCTTATTAATCAAGCCATTTAGTAATTAATTTACTTTGTTATTCCAAAGCAGCATCTGACTTTATCGCATATGTATTAGAAATTGTATTTCAAAAATGATGTAAAAACATCCTACAACATTTAGATCATGTTCACTGATTCTATCTATCATATCACTTTAGAAGCTTCAATTTTAAATTATTAGTTTTTCTGCATTACCATTTATAATTATGTAGTATGAACCAGAAAACAACTATGCTTTTGTGTTGCGCTTAAAGATTTATAGCAATTTAATGAGATCAGAATTAATTCTTTGTCAACTAAAATTTGAATACAAAATATGGATTCTTAAAACAAATAAACCTTTAAAACCACACATTATGGTTTATAAAGCCAATTATTTATAAAGCATACATAATCAGATCTTCGATAAGCGGAATTATTGCTAAAAACCAACCACGACCTTCTTTTAAAAATATCTTACTCTCCTAAATATGCAACAATGATATATTCATATCATTCAATTACTGTAAAATATATAGAATGAAACGAATTACCTCCTAATTACTAATGTAGTTAAAAAAATAATTAGGTATGCAAATTATACAATAAATCAGAATCTTTTAAAGAATGCCATATACATGTATGTATAGGTATCTTAAAGAACTATAATACACTATAAAATAGAAAGTTTCACGTTTCTGTAAACAATCTATTTTATGCAAACCAAGTTTACTATCCTTCAATATAGATATAGTTAGTTTTAAACTGAAAATATATTCCAATATACATAACAAGCCTCAAACTGACAATACATGTACTTAAAGTTTCTTATACTTATTTTCATTGTGCATGAAGTAACAATAAAATTGGTAGTACTAAAAGTACCATGCTAGTAAATAGTAAATACTGATATTATTTAGCATTTAACACTGTGCCAACATAGTAGCGTAAGAAGTTCCATTTAACAGATAACTGACTATGTAGTTTATATAAATATTGATATTTTGTAAATACAAAGAGCACAATACAAAAGATCCTTAAAAACAGAATTGCATGTTAGTGATATATAAACAAAATTATATTCTACTACATATATTCACAATCATTCCCGAATGATCGTATAATTTCTTTATAAAACATGATACAATTTTTAGTCATTAATTTCAATACATATTTGTGAAAGTGCAACTAGCTTTTACCAACCAGTTTGTGCTAATTACCAAAAGAGATTCAAAATCTGTACTTGAATAAAAATAAATTAAATTTGATTCAAATTACTTTTTCTAGTAAAATTATGTAAAATGCTAAAAAACAAATTTATCAATATTGACAATATTGGATTCAGATATACAAAAAATGTACAAAATCTTACCTTAAAAACAAAAAAAAGGAAAGATAAATCTAATTTAAGTAATATGTATAATTTTATGTGTATAAAATGTTACACATTATTTTTAATTTGTTTCATGAAATTCGAAATACAATACAAAGTACAAATTAATAAATAATATCTTTAACTTATTTATAATAAAATAAAAACTTTTAATTTATTTCTGTCTAATCATCTTTCTCGATAATAGCAGCAGAATTTAATCTTATAATACAGCAAACATTTTCTTTATCGTTTTTATATGAGGCGAAAACTAGCTTTCAAACTGGGAATAACAAATTACATTTCGTTTCTTGACTGATTTCTCACAGTGTGCACCATGTATCACAAATACTTGGTCAGTCCAGATAATATTATTATGGACCAATCATTCAGAGTAAATACTAAACGATGTCCATTCTCAAATTGTTAATGTACAGATGTGTCTAAATAATGCATTTGCTAATAAAATATACAAAATGTATGGAATATACATGATCTCAGGGCTAAATGCGATAATTTGCGCTCCTATCATTTTGTTTCTTTTTTAAAAACAAATTATTTCAGAGATGACGCTGATGGATAAGTGCATGTACTGGAAGTTGTCTACCCCTTTGATACCTCTGACAACGGCCCATACTCAGATCATGACATTCATACACATTAGCCACAGCACCGCGTGATGAAGAAAAGTTAGTTGATTCAACTGAGTATGAAGCAGAGATATCAAAGGGTTCCTCCAGTTATTCCATCGGATGGTGACGTCCTCCACACATTCCACAGGACGTGCCACACCAATGAACAGCTCTTAGTGGAGGATAAATCCACAAGCAAGGAACGATCAGTGATAATAATGCCAAACCAAACCATCTGCGTCCACATCCTTCTTCTGTACTACAACTGCACAATTCAATATTGATTTATAATGTATTCTTAGCTATGTCTTGATAATCATCCCAAAAGTAAATAATAACGATTTAGTTAATGAATAACTATCGAATACATTATAGATATCAAAAACCTACATTTGAAAGCTTCTTTATGATACAACTGAGAAAGTAGTTCTAAAGAATAAAAAAAAATAGCTTAGACAAACATATCAGCAAAAATTTTACTCACCTGCAAGGATTTTGGGTAAAATCACCTTCAGCATCACTCATACAGTGGTATAACATACCCTGAGCACAAGACAGACACGAAATTTTTGCGATTCCTCGTCTAATAGGATCAGGTGCGTATTCACAAGACCCCCTAGGATTGTGCTGCTCTGTGTACAGCTCTTGGCAATGTTTACATCGTAATCGGATATTACGTTTCATAGTATTTTTAGAAGGTTGGGATACTATAATATCTGGTTTCTTCAAAGAACTGCCGGTATTATGTCTATTTAATCGGTCTCCTTTATGATCACCGATGATCGGATATAAATATTCATGATTAAGCGTTGTGAGCTGCACATAAGAGTAGCTATCTGATCCAACATCTTCAGTTGATGCCAAAGGATGCTGAGATGGTGGCACTTTTATAGATGGTCCACCAATATAATGAATAGGTTTATGTGAATCAGGAAGATCTGAACACTGGGAATGATAATTGGACAGTCGTACTATTCCATGAGGTGTATCCGATGAGGGACGTGGTTCTGGTGGTTCCACAGGTAAATTTAAAGTCTGTGAAATAAATTCAATTTTAAATGTGTTGATATATCTTATCTATTTCTTTTCAAAATAACATACCATAAAAACATCTTCATCCCCAACATCTAACGAGTTGCCATATAATGTGGTATTGGCCAACCCTGAATTATAGAAAATATATTGTTAAAACCTTATTTGAAGTAAACATTTATAAGTTAATATTTAAAATAACGTTGGTATCCTTACCATTTGTACATTCCACAAAAAGTAGCAGAAGAATAAAATTAATAAAAATTTATGTCATTATATTGTAAGATATATTAATTCTATCGTTATAATGGAAGTAGATGCTATAGTTAAATTAACAATTTACCTTCTAACAATTCTTCAACAGCTGTGCGAACACCTTTATCAAAAGCTCTTGCATCTGCGGCTGTTTGAAATGTTAATCCAAACTTTTTCTCTCCTGTCCTCCAGTGATGGAAAGTTGGCATTACCTTATTATATTCGAAATCTTTTTTAATTGTACAGCTAAGAACAACCTAGGAAAAGAAAATAACTCTGTATCATATTTTACAACAAATACACATACTACAATATATTTAAATTATTAATAAATATATTTATATATATATATATATTACTGATTGATCAGTGATGCGTTTCCCATAAATAAGGTATTCATGCATCTTCTCAGTTGCACCAGGTGGAGAACTATTAGAAGATCCATGACTTTGGGTATTAGTAACACTTGTAGTTGATACAGGTTGTATACTGCTAGTAATAGAGACAGTCGTAGTAGAAATACCAGATGCATTGGTATTATTAGACTGATGTCCACCTGAAGAAGTTGGTCTTCGTCTAACCGAAACATTTGCTAAACCACCGCCACTTAGAGGAACCCAACCACCTGAACTATCATCCCTTGTCATTACCTGGGCACGAACCCTCACCAAATAGTTACCACTAAAAATAAAATTTTAAGAAATTACAAAGTGACCACTAATTAACAATAACACTTTTTAACATAAACATACTTATTAGAAATTGCTTAAAAAATTTCTTAGAAAAATATTTAAAACTTACATATATTATTTAATGCAAAGTAAAAGCATATTTATGGCGTTTTATATTATTATTTTTTTATCACGAACAAAACTAATAATATATTTAAATATTAATTAACAATATTACACAGCTGTATAAAGAATTTGTTTCTGTCACATAAGGTTTATAGGAAATGAAATTTTATTCATAAATTTACACTTGGTAAGAAATATTGGAACTAATAAAAGGTCGAGATTGGTTTAAAGATATTGTAAAAACGCGCAAGACCGATATGTACGCGAAAGCGAAGAATCGCTATTATGTACGAGATAGCAGATGTTACGCGCTGACATCGATTTAATGAATGAACGGTCACCCCTACACGGACAGAGGATAACACACCAACACTTGAATCGAAATCATACGTTTACTCGTGTAAATTTTTATAGGTGTTCAGCGATCATGACACGTTTCTAAGAAGGGAAGAATCGTTTGAAGGATCATGTAAAATTTGAGGAAATTGAAATGCAATGATTGATAAGTGTCGAAAATGTTGACAGGAGAATGAGTAGGACGAGGTCAGGTAGAACTGTCAGGTGCCGCACTGTAAACGTGATATCAAAGGAGCACAAAACTTAAGCCATAGTCACGGACATTTCAGGTTTCGGAGCGGAACAATCGTCAGAAAGTATCACAGACATTGTAATATTACTTACTCCTCTGACGCCTCTGTCATGGTTCGAGCTGTCGAAGCCTTTACTCAATGCCCACTTTTTCCCACACTTCACCATTTTCGTTGCATTGAAAAGACATTCGGCCACGATTCTGTTTATGGAGCTTTTTTAGGCTAGTGCCAACCACAGGAAGCGCCCTAGTCCTCCTCCCTCTCGCATTCCCCGTAGAGTTCATCCCCACGCCCGACTCGAACTCGCAGTCCACGCCTGCTCCCTTTAGGTTTTACCGACCGTCGCTTTCGTTTCGAAAACATCTCTTTTTCTGTATCTTCTCCAATACATCTTCCACAATTGAAATATCAATCATTTTGCCAAAATATAACCGTACCGTATAATTTCTTTCGTTCCTATTTTTCACTGAAATCACAAAAAACTATACTGGCCAAAAACTCGCGCATCGACATTCACCCCGTAAAATTGACTAACTATATGCTAGCTATCGACGCTTTTACAATGAAAGCTACCGGTCTGCGCAACAGGATTCATTCATCGATGCTGCCCATACAGTCTTGTTAATAATTAAGCGCGCTAACGTCTCTATGGCGGACAATGTACGTTTAAGTTACTCATGATCCTGCGAAATTACTTTATTACTTATCAAATATTTCACTATAATCATTATCCTCTTTTATTGTATAATTTTATCATGCTTTAAGCCTTTGAATTCTCGTGTGACATTATTTTTCCATAAAATTTACATAAAAATTATTTTGCATTATAATTTCCTGACTTTCTGATAAAAATCTCTTATAAATTGTTACATATTTATCTCATTTTATTAAACGATTTTCTATATTATATCAAACATTAACGAATAATACTTACACGTTATTTTTAACTTTATATTTCAATAAATTGTAGTTTAGCAATTAATGTACATTACAGGATGTTACCATATATATAATAATGTCATATAATCTAATAATGAGTTATTTATTTTATAAAACGCGGTATTGACTTTGTTACTTCTATCGGTTGGTGTATCCTTATTTAAATACGTCCCTGAACTTGAGGCGTTCATTTTCCAGTACATTTATCTAGTCGATGTTAAACCGTAATTATGAATCGATAATAGAACAAATTTTTATTATATGTACCATATAATGCTTGATTTGTTTTATAGATACAGAATTCAATGATATTTAAAAAACGTTTAAAAACTAATATACATACATGTATATGTATATATGCTATTTTCATAAAGAAGCTCAAGGAAAAATGTCAGTAATTTTAGTAGCGTGCTATATTAATAAAGTAACTGAATAAATGAAAATATCGATTTTATAGAATAATTCAAATAAAAAACAAAAGTGAAACTAAAACACTTGAAGTATTATAAAATAAATGAAAAAGATGTTTATTAATTTAATTAATTTGCTTTTTAAATTAAATATATCTAAATAATTTTCAGACGTATAAAACTTTTAAACATTATATTTCATAATTGTTAAAAAAAAAGATGTCTATAAAGTATATTTAAAATACGATAAACAATGAAAATAAACAGTATACAACAATATACAAATTCACGAAACAAATGTTAAATTATAGTAATATAATTTTAAACAACTCCTTAATTTATTTTTAAAAAATTAACTAATTATTATAATTAATGATCGATAAGTGTTGATGAAGTGAAACATACATACATTACTTCATCCTCATACTCCCACGCGTAGAAAGAAACATTGATCCATATTTTTCTTTAGTTAAGTCATTTTATGTGTGTTTATTTTACACAAAACATGTACTGTGTAATATACTTTATCACGTAAAATATCAGAAAAGTTTTAGAAGTATGTTATATCTGAGATATTAAAACTTCTATTTGTACCGCGTTGCATTATCAGTTACATTCGGGAAAACGTCTTTTTAAGTATTTCCGGTACTAAAAAGTTACTGGTATAGGATTTAACATGGATCTAACCATGGATCTAAGTTATCGGAGGTTAACTTTTAACAAATAGCGATGCAGAAAACATAGGGAAATTTGACGGGACGATATGAAGAAATGTTGCATCAAATAGGTACAAGTCACTAAATCTATTGAAATTGGTAAATTTTCAAACACAAGATTACTTAAATCACGTTAAAATTGTTTTAGAAAATATAAATTTAAATAATACGAGTGACCATGAAAATATGTTGACATTCGTGATGTTCGTACTAAATTTTATAAATATGTAGTGACTAAAGTAAATAACAACTAAATGAATAAATGCAAACCGGCATATTTTAGAATCTGGAAATAATCGAGAGACGTTTGCAGTGATATACAACTTGCTTATTTTTCCGGCAATTAACTTAATATTAATATGGCTGGCAATTTTTGGCAAAGTTCACATCAGTAAGATATTCTCATAAGCTCTTATTTTGCAACTTTATTTCATAATACAAATAAATACTTCATGCTTTTAGTCAACAATGGCTTCTAGATAAACAGGATTTAGTGCGAGAACGACAACATGATCTTTCAATTTTCACAGAAGAAGAATATCAAAAATTATTCATCTTTTTTTCTAATCGTAAGCTAAATGTTCGATTAGCCAATTAATCCAAAATGTTGTCAATGTGACTTAATATTGCGAAGATTAGGGAATATTGTTATACCATGAGTTCAATGTAACTGTATTTGTATCATTTATATACATCACGTGCTTATATATCTGTTTATTAAATAATTTAAATAAGTATTTTCTGTACTTTTTCAGTGATACAAGTATTGGGTGAACAGTTGAAGCTAAGACAACAAGTTATAGCCACAGCAACTGTTTATTTTAAAAGATTTTATGCTCGCAACAGCTTAAAGTGTATAGATCCTTTATTACTAGCACCTACATCAGTTTTTCTAGCTTCAAAGGTAGAAGAATTTGGAGTTATTTCTCACAATAGATTAATTGCAGCTTGTCAAACTGTAGGTACGTAATTGTATGTATACTATATATAATAAATAGAATAAGATAAATATCGAATGAAATAAGTCTATATCAAAGAAAAGAAATATGTGATGATTTAAGATAGTTATTATTATATATTTCAGTAAAAAATAAATTCAATTATGCCTATTCACAAGAATTTCCTTATCGTGGAAGCCATATCTCAGAATGTGAATTTTATCTTCTGGAACACCTAGATTGTTGTTTAATAGTATATCAACCATATCGACCTTTACTAATCCTCATTCAAGATGTAGGGCCAGATGAACAATTACTTACATTGGCTTGGCGTATAATTAATGATAGTTTACGTACAGATGTATGTTTATTATATCCACCACACCAAATAGCTATTGGTAGGAAAATATAAAGAGTACTTTAATAATAGGATGTATTATATCTTTTATATTATGATATATCATTGAAAATATTTTTAGGATGTTTACAAATAGCTTGTGTCATATTACAAAAAGATTTAAAAGCATGGTTTGCTGAATTAAATGCTGATATGGAAAAAATTCAAGAGATTGCACGTTACATCATTAATTTATATGAACTATGGAAAACATATGATGAAAAGAAAGAAATTCAAAGTTTATTATCTAAAATGCCAAAACCTACACCATCACCACCACAGCACTGACAGCAAGTTCTTTTATCATCTAATATTTGGGACTGATACTCTATACAAAAAATTGAATATCTTTTCTTTCATTAAACAAATTTAAATTACATACAAATGAATTGATTTATTTTGTGTATTAATTTTTGAATATTCCATCACATTTTTACATTATCTTTTTAAACAAAGCTATGATAAATAAAAATTATCTTGTATATTTTATCAAAATCATTTATATTTTATTAAATAGAAAATAAGTTTCAAAATTATAGATATTGTGTACAAGCGGATAATCTGTAACTATATAATAAGAACAAAATTAGTTTCTCATTAAAAATCTCAATATACAATATGTATTTGCTTACATAATTTATTACGACGAATTGTTAATTTTTAGTTGGCAATGGTTAAACTTCTTCATTAAAATAACCTGAGATGTTAATAAATAATTGATACAAACTGATAAAAATTGATCATATTTATTTTTCGCCTTAAATGACTTAGATTTTTATATTCTTACACATTTTTGTTTTTCATTTATAATATTTAAATTTATACTTTATACACTTTATGGCATATAACAAAATATTTAATGAATCATTTATCTTGCAAATATTAAAAATGAAAAAATAATTATAATTGCAAAGGAAATTTTACTATATGAATTGTTTGTAAACAGTAGTTTTCTAGTACTATTCTTGCTGTACTAACTGGAACCTTTGGAATATCGTTTCCAAAATTTTTTTACGTCGTCATGACCTGCTTTCGTAACTACTATAGTCCGTTTCCTACAAAAATAAAATATTTCATACTCTAAGCATTTGTTTATTTAATTCTTAAAAAATATATATGAATAAAATATTTAATATAGAAACAAACCTTTCGTTTTGCCAAATTAGTACTCCAGTAGAAAGAGCATGATCTCTAAGCACTTCAAAATCAGTTTGAGAAAGAAACTGACTATATAAAACTCCTTCACTAAATATGAATCTATTTCTTTCATTTTCCCATAATTTAATTTGATCTACTATAGTTGGTGGTAAAACTGGAGGACCTGCTTCTATCATTTTACCATGAGCATGTTGCTGCAAATAACTGTTGATATAGCAGAGTTCAAATTAACTGTTTACTTTGATAGTTTATTATATATATATATATATATATATATTTATATAAGAATTATTTCAATAAAGACATACCCTACAATTTGGGCAGCAGTAATTCCACTTTTCAGAGCTTGACGTACAGAATCTCTTGTTAATATTGACACAACAAGGTTTGGAAACCTATAAACAAAATAGTTTAAGCTTTTATATGAGTGTCAATCAATAGGGAGTGAATTTGACTTCTTCAAATACATACCTATATAACATCTCACAAAATAATCCAAGTAAAGCTACTTGTAAATTCGAGTTTGTATAAGCATATACTCTGTAATTTGTTTCAACAACAATGTAACCCTCCTTCTCTGGATCTCTAGACAATGGTTTATTTTGTCCAGTTGCAATATTTAATGCTAATCTTGTGGGATAAAATCTAAACATATTCATTGAATATAACGTTATTATTTATCTTAAATAATTAAAACTATTTTAATAAAAAGAAATGTTACATTTTACCTTCCAGCTTTTCGTTTTCTTTGATAAACCAAACCAAATTCTCTTAAATGTTGTAAAAATGTTGACAGACCTTCGGACATTCCTTCAGTACTATAATCTTTACCAAGTGTCGAGAAATTTAATTGAAATAAAAAAGTAAGACATTCAACTAGGTCAAGTCCTCTTGCTTCTATTGTATCTAGGTATTGTAAAATAAAATACCACACCTATAATGTATTTAAAGTAATAAATATAGCATAAAATTTACACATTTTTACTTTTATTTGGTAAATTTAATCTTAGTTTACTAACAGTATTAGAAGAGATAATTTTGTTTAGGTACCTGCGATGCAGTTTCCAATAACAAAAATTGAAAACCTGCTTGTGTAATAACTGGGCTTCCATCAGCTTCATCTCGCTTCATCAAGCCAGCATGTAAAAGAATTCTAACAGCATCAGCAGATATACCTATAATGTAAAATAATAGTAATTATTCATATCAAAGTTCTAAAAAGATATATTTTCAATAGATTACCTTCTTGCTGTTGTGAACCAACCATGTAATGTAAAACACATTCCCACCTTTCTAATGCATATGAATCTAAAAATGCAACATCTCTAGGTTTACTATCAGTTTCTAATTGGTTCGACATTGTCCATGGTTTTCCACCTCCCAAAAGAACGATTTTTAAGTTTTTCTTGAATGTAGTATTTAAAATCCATCCAGGTAGTCCACCTGGTATTGATGCTTCTTTCCATACATTTAGTTCATTTAGTATCAAAACTACTTTTTGATGTTCCTCAAAATGAAGTTTAGAACACCAAGAGGCAATAACTGCTTGAGGTACAGGTTGTTCAACAAATAATAATCGCATAACATAATGTTTTGCTATTACTGGCAATTCCCGAAACACAGCCAAGCAAATTGGAGGATTATGATATAATTTGTTTAATACTTCTGGTGGACGTGATTTTAAATATTCTTGAAGATTTTTACATTGCAATCCAGCTGGCCGTAACAAGTTTTTTCCACTTATTGTATTTGACATTTTTTATATTTAATGAAGAATTATATATAATATCGAGTAATACTTGTATTTATATTTATTATATTTAATATAAAAAAATATCTTTTATTTGTATTTCATTTTAAGTATAAAGATATATTTATATTTATCCTTTTACATAGATAATAATATAAACTATCTTAACAAATCACACAAATAATATTATACCTTACATAAACATTACATTGCGTATGACAACTACAAAATTAATATCTACAATCTCGTATCTTTTCTACAATTTACCGTCCACCTTTCTCGCGGTGCTTAACACACTTAATAGCTTGGTTTAAGACATAACATAAAACATATAAAAGATACGCAAATTCATTTTAAATATTATTTTATTTCTCTTTAACCTTATTGGTTACAAAAGTAAGCAATTTCATATTTTTACGTACTTCAGAAAATTATGATTATAGCTAAATTATTAGGTCAAAAACAAAATTCTAACAAAAGTAATATAACAATTACGTTTATTTTTTATATTTAATAAACTTGGAATCATAAACTATAGACTGTAAGTTATGTTGTGTGATCTTTCTAAGGTTTTGGGGAATTTAGCGCGGTTACAGCCTGTAATTGTCGCGTTACAACTTCAAACAATTCGAAAACTAACTCAACGTTTGAATGAAAAAATAAACAACGAGAAAGATTAACTTGAAAAATAATTTATATTTAAAAATGAATATTTATAATAGATTGACTACTTTAACAAAGATTTGCGCTTTAATAAAATTTATTTAGACTCTGAGCTCAGCATGACAGCTCTAACGGTTCAACATTCTAACGATTTTCTCTGTTTTTAGGTTGCAGAGTAGCCCATTTATCTGTTGATTAGCCAATTTATTTGTTGTTCAATAAGATAAATTCTTATTAACTAATGCTAATAAACATCAATTTGATTGGAGTTTACAATATTAGAAAGCGAGCGATTTATGCCTTGGCAATGTTCTTTCCCACGATCATGAAAATAAATGCGAAATTTGAGAGTGATCACAGTTATTACTGATAAATTATTTTGACATTTAATAAATAAATTTGTTAAATAACTTTTGTTCGTTGCCTCGGCTACGCTACTGTACAGTTAAATTCGCAGCGCTAGAATTTACCCTATTATCATACAAGATATTCACGTTAGAGGGAACCACAAATCTATACCAATTTATAATAGTTACATGCAACTAGTTATAAATTGGAAGTAGTGCATTTTGTATTTGAGTAGTGGTATGTTATATCAAATATCATGTAATACTGAATACAAAATATATAAGTACATACTTCATACAACAATAAAAAAAGTATTGCACTGTGTATACTAACCTTTATAGAATATGATTTTGTAATGTCATAACAAAATGTATTCGATATGTAAAAGTACTCATCCGGCTACAGGAGTAGAGCACGCAATAACGTGTTACTTCTTTAATCGTTCAGAAAAATGTCTCGCAGTAGCCGGCGCAAATATTATTAGAATATTTCGTTTAATTCCAGATGTGGATATAACGAAGAAAGAAAAATACACAGGTATATTCAATTAATTATTTGTTATTTTAAAAGAAACAGATTAAGTAGCGTAGTTAAATATTACTTTTTTTTAGAATCGCGTCCACCGAAAATGAAATTAGAATGTTTATCTCAATATACTTTACACGGAAATGTAATGTCAATGCAAGCTGTAACTCTTGTTGGATCTCAAAGAGATTCTCTTTTGTTAAGCTTTCGTGATGCAAAATTATCAGTTGTAGAGTATGATCAAGATACACATGACCTTAGAACAGTATCTCTACATTACTTTGAAGAAGAAGAAATACGGGTAATTAACATTGTTAAAAAATATTTAAAACTTATATGTTTCAAAATATAGGATAAATTGCAAATCCAAGACATGACATAATTATTTGTATCATTTTTTTAGGATGGGTGGACAAATCATCACCATATTCCAATAGTTAGAGTAGATCCTGAAGGTAGATGTGCAGTAATGTTAATATATGGTAGAAAATTAGTTGTCTTACCTTTCAAGAAGGATCCAAGTCTTGATGATGGAGATTTATTAGATAATTCAAAAGCGTTATCCAATAAAACTCCTATATTATCATCATATATGATTGTACTAAAAAGCTTAGAAGAGAAAATGGATAACATAATAGATTTACAATTTTTACATGGTTATTATGAACCAACATTATTAATATTATATGAACCAGTAAGGACATTTTCTGGGTAAGATTTTTAATATGTTTAATTGAACTTGTTTGATTCAACTTTTAATAAAATAATAAATATAATGTAAAATTTTAGACGTATTGCAGTTAGACAAGATACTTGTGCTATGGTTGCAATATCATTAAATATTCAACAAAGAGTACACCCTATAATTTGGTCTGTGTCAAATTTACCATTTGATTGCTATCAAGCAGTACCAGTGAAGAAACCGCTTGGTGGTACTTTAATTATGGCAGTCAATTCTCTTATTTATTTAAATCAAAGTATACCACCTTATGGAGTATCCCTAAATAGTCTAGCAGAAACCAGTACAAATTTTCCATTAAGTTGGTATTAAATAATATATATTTCAAAATACAGCTAAATTTATTAATGTTTTATTAATATTTATTAATATCTTATTATTATTATAGAACCACAAGAAGGAGTAAAAATAAGCTTAGAAGGTTCACAAGTTGCATTTATATCTTCAGATCGTTTAGTCATTTCATTAAAAAGTGGAGAATTGTATGTGTTATCCTTATTTGCGGATAGTATGCGTTCGGTAAGAGGTTTCCATTTTGACAAAGCTGCAGCAAGTGTATTAACATCATGTGTAAGCATAACGTAATTTAATTTAATTTTATATACTTTATATAAAAACATCTTTCCCTGTATAAAATATCATAAAACTTAGGTGTGCATGTGTGAAGATAATTATCTGTTTCTGGGATCTCGTCTTGGTAACTCACTATTATTAAGATTTACTGAAAAAGAACCAGAAAATTTACAAAATACGAATGAGAACGACATAATACTCGAAGAAAATGAGACTGAAGAAACTCCAGCAAAAAAAATAAAACAAGATTTCATAGGAGATTGGATGGCATCTGATGTATTAGATATAAAAGATCCAGAAGAATTAGAAGTGTATGGAAGTGAGAGAGAAACGCATACTTCCATCCAGATCACATCATATATATTTGAAGTATTTTTATATATTATGACAAATAACTGATTGAAAACAATAAAGTATTACAAACGTGCACTTAAATTCTTGCAGGTATGTGATAGTTTGTTAAATATTGGTCCATGTGGCAACATATCTATGGGTGAACCAGCTTTTCTATCAGAAGAATTTTCACATAGTCAAGATCCTGATGTTGAACTTGTTACAACTTCTGGATATGGTAAAAATGGGGCACTTTGTGTCCTTCAACGTTCTATTCGGCCTCAAGTAAATAATTGTTTTATACTTTGAATAATTTGTGAATTATTTAAATTCAAATATTTTACAAGATATGATAAAAATACTGTTTACATTTAAAACAGGTTGTTACTACATTTGAATTGCCAGGATGTGAAGATATGTGGACTGTTATTGGTACATTAAATAACGATGAACAAATAAGACCGGAAGCAGAAGGAAGCCATGCTTTTTTAATTCTAAGTCAAGAAGATTCAACAATGGTACTATACTTTCTATGTAGCCATAATTTTTAGTTTCTAAATATAGTAATATATTGTTTAAGATTAAAATATCTTATATTTAGATACTGCAAACTGGTCAAGAAATTAATGAAGTAGATCAAAGTGGATTCAGTACACAAGGAAGTACAATATTTGCTGGAAATCTTGGTGCAAATAGATACATAGTGCAAGTTACTCAAATGGGTGTACGCCTTCTACAAGGAATTGAACAGGTACATACAATGTTATTCCAATTGTACTTAAATATAAATTTTCATATCATAATTACAGATTCAACACATGCCCATAGATCTTGGATGCCCAATTGTACATGCAAGCTGTGCAGATCCTTATGTGACATTACTTTCCGAAGATGGACAAGTCATGTTATTGACTCTAAGAGAAGGGCGTGGAACTGCAAAATTGCATGCTCAAGCAGCCAATTTATTATTCGTAAGTTTATAACGCTATTATGTGTTTATTATTGTTCTATTGTAGTATTTGATTAACTCTCTTATTTTATCCAAATTTTAGCGTCCTCAAATAGAAGCATTATGTGCTTATAGAGATGTTAGCGGAATATTTACAACACAATTACCTGAAAATGTAGAAGATGAAGCACCTGAAGAAGAACACAATATAGAAGAACCACCTATTGTTGGTAATATTGATAATGAAGATGATCTACTGTATGGTGATGCACCAGCTTTTCAAATGCCTACACCATCACATACTAAAACATCTGAAGGGGTATCTAAAAGAACTCCTTGGTAAGTTTATTTCAATTCAAAGTTATTCACTAATATTATATTAAATAACATATACATGTCGGAGATGAAAGGACGTCGAAGCCTCCCCTTTGGAACTTCGGGATAATCCCCTAACACCGTAATCTAGATTCTATCATAGGCGTAATTAAACAATTGTCGTCTTTCGATCCGATCGTATTTGTTCGAGATTTGTGATAATGAGCTTGGGCTCAAGGCCCAGCCAGTCGCCGAATGTAGCCGCGGTCACGGGATTTTTTATCTAACAAAGGTACGGAGTAATTCTATAGCTCTCCTTAAAAGAAATATTTGTAGCGGCACGCGACAGTAAACATTCCAACGGTTTCTGTCCCGTGGCTCGCCACACGCACAGTACGTGATCAGCTAGCCCGAGGGCCATTATAAACACTAAGATCTAGTTACCTAAAGTCCTTCAAACAGACAAACAGTCTTTGTCCCAACTACGGGAAGATAGGGGAGATCTATTTTTTTTCAACGAACGACGTCTCCCACTAGCAACTTTCCCTCGAGGGCGGCTAGCATCTTTTTCTAACCACCGATATGGAGATTGACCAATTAGCAGCAACGCCAATTTCCCTTACTTTCTGAACAAAGGCTTTTTTCGACGAATCCGATGATCTCGTGTCCTTAGACACACCCCATATAGTTTTCCTCTGTGGCATCGTTGGGACGGAAAGTCATTCTTTCTCGCGGTCCCATCGACGAATAGAGTAACACTTTACGATCAGTGAATATTACGCGTCCGACTTAGATTTTGTGAGCACGTTCATCTATCATCCCGTCGACCGCGGATTCGTTATTGAACTTAGGATCATTGTCATTAATTTCTCGAGTATCTAATTACCACGGTTACTTGTCCAATTCTATAATAATCGTATTTGCACTAGTCAATGTCTTCTCAACGACAATGTATAATCCAAATGAAGTTTCGTTTCACGCCCCGAACTCTAATTCTAATGTAAACCAGACATACATATACATATATTATTACATAACATATTTAAAATATTCAATTCAATATGTTATATTCTCTTCATATTAAAATATAAACTTAAATATATAAAATAAAATATACATTTAAATATTCTTGACATACATAGGTGGCAAAAACATTTACAAGAGATAAAACCAACATATTGGTTATTAGTATATAGAGATAGCGGAACGCTAGAAATTTATTCTCTTCCTGACTTACGCTTATCCTATCTTATCCGCAATTTTGGATATGGACAATATGTGTTACATGACAGTATGGAATCTACAACATTACAAACAACGCCTGTAAATGAAATTCCTAATCCTGAAATGCAGGTATTGTAAATAATTTAATTGAATTTAATATTATATTTTAACATACATATAAAATTAAATAAAGAATATAATTAATTAATTAACTATGAATTGATTAAATAACATATAATTAGGTGCGAGAAATTTTAATGGTAGCATTGGGTCATCATGGAAATAGACCAATGCTGTTAGTACGACTTGATTCTGAACTTCAGATTTATCAAGCATATAGATATCCAAAAGGTCATTTAAAATTAAGATTTAAAAAATTAGATCATGGTATAATACCAGGACAGTTAAGGTATATATATATTTTTTAATTGTAGTGTTTTTATTTTCATGATTTGTAATTATTAATTTCCTTCATAGACCAAAACCAAGGGATGAGGATATACCTATGATGAATGAAACTCGACATTGCATGATGCGTTATTTTAGTAATATCGCTGGATACAATGGTGTATTTATTTGCAGTGATTATCCTCATTGGATATTTCTTACAGGACGTGGTGAATTACGTACTCATCCAATGGGTATTGATGGTCCTGTTACCTCATTTGCACCTTTTAATAATATAAATTGTCCACAAGGATTTCTATATTTCAATAGAAAGGTATCATTATTCAGATTAATATAATTTATATTTTTTATTATTACGATTAATAATTATTATCTATTATAATTACTAAAATTGAGTTAGAGTGTAGGTGTACATTTTACATTTTAATTTTAGGAAGAATTGAGAATATGTGTTTTACCAACTCATTTATCATATGATGCTCCATGGCCTGTTAGAAAAGTACCATTACGATGTACACCACATTTTGTTACATATCATCTTGAAAGTAAAACTTACTGTGTTATAACAAGTATAGCTGAACCACTTAAAAGTTATTATAGATTCAATGGTGAAGATAAGGTATAAATAAAAGCATAACATCTAAAATAAAATCGCGAAAATAAAAATAACATTTTTGTTATTATTTTTAAGGAATTTACAGAAGAAGAACGACCAGAACGATTTATTTACCCTTCACAAGAACAATTTTCAATAGTATTGTTTTCACCTGTTTCATGGGAAACTATTCCCAATACTAAAATTGAACTTGATCAGTGGGAACATGTTACTTGTTTAAAGAACGTTTCTCTAGCTTATGAAGGTACACGATCTGGTTTAAAAGGTTACATAGTATTGGGAACAAATTATAATTATGGTGAAGATATTACAAGCAGAGGAAGGGTGAATTTTACTTTTATATGAAATGCATTAAATATATATTGGATTTTATTTAGAGATTTATTTTATAGATACTTATATTCGATATAATTGAAGTTGTACCTGAACCTGGTCAACCTTTAACAAAAAATAGATTCAAACAAATTTATGCAAAAGAACAAAAAGGTCCGATTACTGCAATTACACAAGTATCTGGCTTTCTAGTGTCAGCAGTTGGCCAAAAAATTTATATTTGGCAATTGAAAGATAATGATCTTGTTGGGGTTGCTTTCATAGATACACAAATTTACATTCATCAAATGTTAAGCATTAAAAGCTTAATTTTAATAGCTGATGTATATAAATCTATTAGTTTATTAAGATTTCAAGAAGAATATAGAACATTATCTCTTGTCAGTAGAGTAAGTACAAGTGTTTTTATAATTTTGTATTTCTTCAGTAGGGAAATTTTTAAGAGAATATCTTTTTCAGGATTTCAGGCCAGCTGAAGTTTATACTATTGAATATTTAATTGACAATACTAATTTAGGATTTCTTGTGGCTGATGGTGAAAGTAATATGGCTTTATTTATGTATCAACCAGAATCGCGAGAAAGTCTTGGAGGACAAAAACTAATTAGAAAAGCTGATTTTCATCTTGGACAAAAAGTAAACACATTTTTTCGTATAAAATGCAGAGTTTCAGATCCAGCAAATGATAAAAAGCATTTCTCTGGTGCAGATAAAAGACATGTTACTATGTATGGTGAGTTCAACTTAAAAAATTTTCTCACTTAAATATTTAAATAAATTTGTAACAATTTTATTTTGTTAGCATCACTTGATGGTAGTCTTGGTTATATCTTACCCGTACCAGAAAAAACATATAGAAGATTACTTATGTTACAAAATGTTCTGGTAACACACATTTGCCACATTGCTGGTTTAAATCCCAAAGCATATCGGTAATTATTATATTAAAAGAGGTTATTTATTAACATTTAAATAATAAATATTTGTTACAATTCATTATTTTTTATTTTTTTAGTACTTATAAAAGTCATATTCGAACTCAAGGTAATCCTGCAAGGGGTATTATTGATGGTGACTTAGTCTGGCGTTATCTTTATTTACCTAACAATGAAAAGATAGACGTAGCAAAAAAGATTGGAACACGTGTACAAGAAATAATAGAAGATCTTACGGAGATAGATCGACAAACGGCTCATTTTTAAGATAGTGCCTTTTCATCATTTCAAAAGAAGAATATTTTAAAGATTCTTCCATTTGGTTCTTGAATGGTGAAAAATTTAACTGAAAGAATATTTTTCCTATTCCAAATAATAATAGTTACTTATATTTATACTTTTCATAAAACATACATGGTTAAATTAAGATTTTTGTAAACATAGTTGAAATTTAAATATAAATCATTATAACGAATGTGAGTGTATATAAATACATTAACTAAATGAATTTTGTACAGATCATGAATGTAATGTTTTTTAACTTGCTAAATTCACGAGTTATTTTGTCAAGGAAACGTATACAATATTAATTTAGGCAATAAATTTTTATAAAGATTGAAGTACATTTAAAATCTTTTCTATATTTCTATAACTTGGTATACCCTCAAAACGAATTCGAATTAAAATTTAAAATATACAATGGAATCAGCAGTACAGGAACTTGCAACTCAACCAAGTCGAGAATCTATTAGACAAAGTATTATGTTACGACGATTAACGAGATTTGAATCTGCACGATGTATGTATAATTTATAAATTATAGGTATATAAAATATTATACATTACTATGAGAGAGGAAGCTTGATTTTACATAGATAAAAATGTATAGGTGTGTAAAAATGTATGTACTGCAACATTATATTGATCAAACAATTATTGAGTGCTAATCTCATATATGTATGTATGTATACAAAAGACTGTAAATAAAATATAGTTTACCATATAACTTTTATGTACGAAATACAAAAATATAATGGCGCAATGTAATATATTGCTTTATTATTACTATTATTATTTAATTTCTACTGTTTGCTTATTGTAATTTTATGTTATACATTTTTCGTATATTTTCATATTTAACACATACTTTTTATACAGTGCCACTTTCAGAACCAACATTGCTGGAGAAAAGACTGTGCGAAATATTTGATATATTTGATACTGCAAAGACTGGTGAAATAGACGTTAGAGATTTGGGAACCATTATTAGGGCATTAGGATGTATTATTACCGAAGCAGAATTACAAGAAATACAAGTTGAAGTGGAAGATGTAGTAAACAATTGTGTGCCATTAAATAAATTTCTAGAATATATGTCTAAAGCTATTAATGAACGCAAGTAAGTTTCTTATAAATTTTAGTTTTACTAAAAATAAAAAATTGTGACTTGTGGTATTTACATTCTTGATATATATATATAATCTCAAAGCTATTAATTTTGAATTTCTATCTAGATTTAAACCAGCAGAACCAGAAGATTTATTAAAAGCTTTCCAATTATTAGATCCCGAAAATCGAGGATATATTATGCGAGAAGATCTAGAAAAAGCAATGATGGAAATTGGAGAACCATTTTCAAAGGAAGAAATAAGTAACATGATGGCTATTGCATGTGATCCACAAACAAGAAAAATTAATTATGAACATTATATTAACTTACTGCTCGTATGTATTGATACCTTTTAATATATGCTTTTATATTTATAATTTTATTACACAATACCTACCACAAAAAATGGTGAAACTGTTATATTCAAATTTAGATATAAATGAATTGAAATTAAAATGTGTAATTAAAATAAAATATAGAATATTCTTTTATACTTTTTATACATAGGTAAAAATACCTGATGAGATCAATGTATATTCCATTGTGGATGCATTGGATGCTGCTAAATTAGAAGTCATGCCTAAAAAACCTAGATTGGACAGTCTTTTATTAACTTACCAGACACTTGTTTAACACTAATTTGATCAATACAGTTGTATAATTTATTGAATTAACAATTTATTAAAAAAAGGTGTTAGTATTAAAATAATTGTAAAAGTATAAAACATATTTCTTATTCTTTCTTTAAAAGGACATGTTAACTTTCACCTTGTATGCATGTATTATTATATATATAATACATATCACAAAATTTTAATTTTACAAGTTAGAAAATATCGGTAGATCACCTTTGGTAGCTTGTGATACAGCGGCAGTTATAAAATCTTCACTTAGAAGCATACTTTGATTATACATAGCCTGTTAAAATATAATTTAGAAAAGATGTATAAATATATATATATATATATAAATAATTGTTATTGCAGGTGGAAAAATATTGAAGCTTACAATATGATCCAAACCCTCCTGAACAGAATGATCTCTTGAATAAATTAAACTTAATTTTGAACCTTGTACTGCAACTGGACTTTTATTTGCTATCTCTTCTGCAAGTGCAAGTGAGCTATTTAATAAACTAAAAAGAAAAAGATATATCTTTAACTGAATTACTTATTCTCAAAAATAGCAAGAATCAAGATCTCATTATCTTGTTACTTGTATAAAATATAAACATTTTTTACCTTTCTTGATTATCAAGTAAACAACTCACAAAACCTTGTTGTAAAGCTTCAGTAGCTGAAAATTTCCTTGCAGTATAAACAAGTTCTCTTACTAAACTGTCAGAACCTATAATTTTTTGAAATCTTTGCAATGTACCAACATCAGCAGCCATTCCAAAAGCAACTTCTTTTATTTGAAACCATGCATCTGAAGAACAATAGCGAATATCTGCTGCAGATATCATATCTACACCACCTCCAATGCATGCACCATGTATGGCTGCAATCACTGGCTTTGGGCACTAGAAGATAATTTAAAAAAAAGAAGGAAAGGGAATATTAATAAATGCTGCATAAGTAATTGAAAATTATCATACATGTCATACAACCTTTTCTATTGCAGTAAAACTTTTTTGATACTCTTTGATCCTTAATTGTAGAATTTTGCATTTTCGTGCAATATCTTCATGTTTTGCCAAATCTTGACCAAATTTCATTACATCTTGTAGGTCAATACCTACAACATTTGTCTAGTATTATATTCTTTTTCAGCTATATTGAATATTTATAAAATGAAATATAATACCTGCACAGAATGTTTTGCCAGCACCTGACAGAATTATTACTCTACATTCTGGTTCTGAAGCTAGTTGATCGAAACAAATCTTAAATTCTCTGTACAGTCACCAAAATAAATATATTAAACCTCAGATGTAACGAAATTAAGATTTAATAGAAATATATACCTCCACATAGTATCATTTAGCGCATTAAGCTTTTCAGGCCTATTTAACTGTACCATATAAATCCATTTTTTGGGTACTGATATTGTTAAAGTCTCATATTTATCAAGACTTTTGATACTAGAATAATTCATTTTATAAGCGTGTTGAATTCCTAAAAAAGTCATATATTGTAGCTCAACATTCTTAAAAAAAACACCTGTTACTATGAGCAGATCAAAGTACTAAGTTAAAATTATAATTTATATGTTGATAGTTTAAAAAGTAACTAAACTTATTAGTCCGTTGTATAATTAATAGAAATTAATAATTAATGATAATTAATAGAATTATAATATGCTCTTACGTGTTTTTACAACGTTTCCTAAACAATAGCGTGTCGTATTTAGTAGAGCCATACTTGTAAAATAACACGGCAAGAATAAAGAGTAATAATTATTAATTTTACATTTTATAACTATTTGTTACAGATTTATGGTGATTTTCAAGAAACGAGAACATGGGTTGGTACTCGCGGAGCGCTGATCTGCACTGCTTGTCGAAATAAGGGAAATATTCAAATGAAAATCTTTCGTTTTACTGAAATGAGTAACTTTTATTTGTAAGACCACTATAATAATTTTTACAAGTAGTTTTGTACAGTGCCTGTTTACGTATTAATTGACAAAAGTAAAACCAGATTGGAAGCCATTATAGCACATGCATGTGGTTGCAAAGTTAGCTAACGCATTGTTGATTGTTACATTTGCATGTAGCAACGATCCTGTGATACTTCGGATTTGCTTGATTCCAAACTTCGGAATCTCCAAGTTCTAATTTTTCCATTGCCGTACTACGCATCGAACCTCTGGACAGTTTCCATATACATTCTATTTAAAAAATTGTAAAACATTTGTACGTGGTTGACAACATTGCAAGGATACATGTCAATCTTTTTAGATTATTAAAGCTATATGTAAGACAAGGATATATTCACGCGATAACGTAACATGCTTTTAGAGATTTATACATATAATTTAAATATGAAATTCAGTCTCTTGATATATTACACGTTTCGTCTTTACAATGTTACGTTTTGTTTTGGATTTTTTCAGGAAAAAGGTACGTGGATTGATGCTTGTGACTCAAATGATTTAAAAAGATTGACGTTTCTAAACGATCGTTTATTCCAACTTGTACTGAAAAGAGTTAATGCTTAAAAGTAAAAAATTGAATTGAATTTAGAACCCAACTTTATTTATCAAAAAATATCAAGAAATTCGGATTGTTAGTTCATGCGTTAATAAATAATCTAAAGTTGCAACTCAAGTCCTGAGAAAGACTATACAAAAGTTGTCGAGGATAAGATAACAAGAAATTGTATTAAGAAATTTGAACTATTAATTATTAACAATAATAAATAGTTTAAAGCCAGTTTGCAAAGTATTTATCTGTCTTCCGAGTCAGTGCCATCCTTTATCCGGCCACTTTCGGCGATTACATGGTTGGACAAATGTACAATTTTTCATTTGCGTACACAATCGATTAGTTTAAATTTCGTTCTTGGTTTATACCGGATATTTCTATAGTAAATGTAAATAAGATTTGATTGCTGCAGCTGTAACCATTAACTGTCGATTAGTGTTACTCAAGTTTCACTATAGACTGTTTCTAGATACGATCATTGAGTTAACTTCCATAATCATACTAAAGGCAAGTTCACGCGATAGCACTATGGCGTTATTTAAATGATATTTTTTGTTACTTTTTACTTTTCAAATTAATGCTTATGCTTCATTCTAATTCTAATAAATTCCTTATTTTACATTACTTAATCAATACATTTGTATTTACATTTATTATTTATTATAGAAATATTTCTGAAGTTAAAAATAATAGTTCACTAATATATAATATTATTGTTATGTATAATTTAATATAATAACAATATATAATAACAATAATATTCTAATAATATATTAATTTAATATATAATAAGATAATTTAATATAATTTAGTATAATATAATAACATATACATATATAACGACTAAACATATTTAAATACAGTTACATATAAAATTCAATATTTATAGCAAATTACAAATTAGTCCTTTTTCATATATAAATAATTTAATATATAAAGGTAAAATAAAAAGGTAATTTAAAAATAGTATTATAGAGCAAACAAAATTAAAAATGTTGCTTTAAAACATAAATGTTAAATATGTATTTTTTGAAAGTGTCTATTTATATCATATAAACTTGTACATTGAAATTGCATATTGGTTACTGAAAAAAATTTACCTTTTTTTTTAAATTTGCACAATTTTAAGAAAAGCCACAGTAATTTTTATTAAGGAGTGTACAAAATTTGTAAATTATAATCATTCTAAAGTACTGTTTTCAATTAAAAACATGATATAGGGATTTATTAATAATGAATTTATAATATTCTAAATAATTTTAATTCATATCTATATAACAAAATGTGCACAGTATTAAATAAAATTTGATGAAAATTTTACTATGCACAATGTACGATTAATTTGTTACTGTATTAGATGATAGATTGCTCTACTATCTATTAAATGCTTTAGAAACTATTGTGCAGCTAACTTCGTGGATTCGTGTAAGAGGTCCTGGATTCTTCCGTGACAATTAGGGAGACAGAATGTTGTCAAGATTAAATATCCGTAATAGTAAGATAAAATTTTAAATATAACAAATTATAATTATTGTTTTGCAAAAGATTTCATGTACTATTAATTTTATATCATTTCCGTATAATATTTCTTTTATTGTCAAATTTATATCGATTATTTTATTGCCATTATGTAATAATGTAATATCACTTGTATGATATTTTACTTCTAAAATATCATTGTACTAATTTTATTGTACAATGTTTCAAGCAATATGTTGCATAAATTGTAAAATACATTCATATTTGACAGCATGAATTGCAATCAGTTTCTTAGTTAATATTTAATTTTAAGTAGTAGGTAGAATATATTTCTGCACTTTTGTATTCTTTTATCTCTATAATTTATTTTACAGTTTCTTCACAGCTGAAAACTGTAGCTTCTTGTGGGATCCAAACAACTGCAGTTGCCTCATGTAATGTACCACGTCCAAAGCGTCCCATGGAACCAGCTCCAGTTAGGTTTGGGTTCATCCCAGATGAATGGTTTCGCTTTTTCTACCCTAAAACTGGTGCAACAGGTAAATTGATAATTTGTAACATACTCATCCACTTCTTTAATTTAAGATGTAATTTTTAATTATAAAATTATAAAATATAACTTTTGTATTTAGGTCCATATGTATTTTTAACGACTTTTTCAACATACTTATTATCCAAGGAGTGGTATGTCCTAGAACACGAATATTATGGTGGAATTTGTTTGCTTTCTATTATTCTATATGCTTCATACAAACTTGGACCCAAAATTGCAACATTCCTAGATAAAAAGGTTGATGAAGTTGAAGATAATCTTAATCTTTCTAAAAATGAAATTATAGAAGAACAAAAAGCTGTAATTGATAATTTGGAAAAGGAAAAGTGGTGTACAGAAGGACAATTGATGATCTATGATGCAAGAAAGCAAAATATTATGATGCAGTTAGAAGCTAGTTATAGGGAAAATCTGGCAACTGTTTACACAGAGGTAACATGCTTATTTTTACGTATTTTTATATAAATTTTAGTAAATTTTTATTATTTACTGTATTTTTTTAATATTAACATTAAGACAAATAAAGAAGCTAAGTATATCCTAAAAAATTGATATTACTAATAACAATTGTTACATAATATATTTTCTTGTGTATATTTTCTTTACAGGTTAAAAAAATCCTGGATTATCATGCCCAAATAGATAATATAGATCGTAGGATTGCTCAGAAACACATGGTACAATGGATTACAAATAGTGTATTAAAATCTATTACACCAGAACAGGAGAAAGCTAATCTTCTGCAGTGTATCAAGGATCTTGAAAGTCTTTCTGCAAAGGCTTAAAATTTTATTTTGAATCAGAGAAAATAAAAGTACTATTAGTAATGTGGACTAGTTCATTGTAAAAAAGTTACGAAAATATCCAAAAGCTGTTGAAATAATTATATAAACAAAATAAACATAATCTTTTAAGTTAAATAAATGTCATTGAGAAATAATACTAAATTATGCATAGTGATTTTTTTCATTCGTAATATAAAATTCATACGTAAATTTTATTTGGATTTGATTTGGATTAATTTTGTAGATTTGATATGTTTTATTTATAATTTTACGTGGAATATATATTCATAATAATTTTTTATTTTTTTTATTAATTCTGGTTTATATAATGTGACTTTAAGTCACATGAACCACTAAGTTGGGTCATTACTTTTATTAGCAACTCAATTTATATTATTTATAATATTCATAATTTTTGAAGATTGGTATTTTTTAGAAATTTCAGTAGCTGCTGTTTCTTCTTGCCTTGTTACCTATAATTCTTTAAGCATAATGATTAAATATACGTATAATCATTCCAATTTAATATTTTTTATTTTCCAAGTAGTTGGTTATTATTAATGAACTGAATTATGATTAAACATCTATAAAAAGTCATGTAAGTACATATATATACCTAATTCAAGTGTATGACATATATTGAAATATTAAACATACGACTGTAGTATATCTAACAGATTTATCAGAAAGTTGTAAAAATAATCACTTTGTAGTTTCAATTTTTTTTTCATAACAACATAAATCATTTTTATGTTTAGTAAAATAATAATTAATATTTGTTAAATCATTAGGATACTTTTCGTTAATTGAATTAAGAAATTTAAATAATTACAGTATCAAAATAAAAAAATTGCTTGATAAATGTTAAAGAATTATAATAAAGCGAACTGATTGAATGATGGATATATATATATATATATATATATATATATGTATGTATGTATGTATGTATGGATATTTTGTTTTTTTAGGTTAAGTTTCTACGGTTCGAGGACATGAATTCTGTCAAGTGTTAAACGTCATCAAAGTTATAAGAAGTATATGTATAAGTGTATATTTTCGTTTTTATATGAAAATGGCATGGTTGTCAGGTCTTGCTGATAAGGCAGAAAATTTATTAAATAAAATAGATAAAAACACTGCGGCTGTTTTAAATAAAGACAAATATGAGTTATCCCAATCTCAGTTGACACATGTTACATGGATTTCTTCTGAGTCATGGTAAAAAGTATTAATTACTAAAAATTTAGAAAAATATATATGCATAATTGAAGTTTATTAAAATTTTACTTAATTAAAAATAAATTAATTTCTGTTATTTTTTATCATTATTTATATTAATCTTTATGTGCATCAATAATTGTTAACTAAAGTACAACAATTCCTTTGATATATTTCAGTGTTAACACACAAGATGATACAATTTTGAAACCTTCTACACATACAGAATCATTAAAAGAATTTCCTTATGTTCGTTCAGTACCAAATCTTTCATTATTGACAACAAATTCTGTTATGTCTAAAGACGAAGAGCTTCTAACTTTCTTAAATACATTAGATTCAAGTCCAAAAAATAATGTAGCAGAAGTTTCAATGTCACCATCAACACCTTCATCGCTCATGGTTGAACATCCAACAGATACTACAGATTCTGTATCGGACTTATCAATTCATAGTGGCCGCTCTAGTCCTAGTTTTGTCCATACATCTGTAGAGATGCCAGATAACCTTAATCATGATGATGTGAATGTAGACAATGCTAATTTTTGTAAAAATGTAATAATAAATACCCTAAATAATGAAATAATGGAAAATCAAACTTCTGATATTGTTTTGAATAATGGTAAATTTACACTTTGATTTATTTAATTTGCATCAATTTTAAAATTCAAAAGATTTTCAAATTTGTTTCAGATCATACTGTTATGGAAAAGTCTGATAATATAAAACAAGAATACGAGTATGATGTGAAACAAGAAAATACAGAAATAGATAAATTGATGAATTCATCTCACAATAAGTATATAAGAAAGTATTTGAAAGAAGTAGAAAGAAACTTAGAAGAAAGGAATGAACTACTTGGAAAACAAGAAACAGATCATCAAAAAGAAATCATAGTTCTGAATGAAAAATTGCAGTCTTTATATACAGAAAAAGTACAATTATCCAAGCAAGTAATAGAATTACAATCAGCTTTAGAGAGAAGTAGATTAGAATTAAACTCCACTAGATCTGATTTAGAACAACATAAAGCTAGAGCTCTAAAAACATTGCAAGAAAAAGAAAAATTAATAGCAGAATTAAGGTGCAATGAGTCTACAGGGATGGATGATATAACAATTATGGAACTAAACCAACTCAGGTAAATATAAATTTAAAATGTAAGATGGATAAGTATTTAACAAGGTCTTTTCAATATACATTATATTATATGACAGGCAAGAACGTGATATACTCAGAGAAGAAAATCAACAAAGTTCTGAGCAATTGAGGATAGTACGTGAAGAATTAATGAATGCTGATGTAAAATTGGAAAAAATGAGACAAAAATCTGCTGAAGCAAATATACAAGCTCAAGAAATTCTTGCTACAGAAAGGCGTAGAAGATTAGATGCAGAAGAAGATGCAAGATTACATTCAGACGTAAATTAATATATTTTTACTTTTCATATATGTTATATTTAGTGAAATCGATTAATACTAATCATTATTGTAGGAAATAAGATCATTAAAGGATGAATTAATTCGTCAACGTAATAATTATACTACACAACTACAAAAAAGTGATTCTGAAATCGCTCGGCTTAGGGTGCAATTATCCGCAGCTTCGACACCAAGCAGCAAAGTAGAATCAAGATTGACATCTCTGACCCAAACATTGGTTTCAAAACAACAAGCATTAGAAATTTTAACAACTGAAAGAAATGCTTTAAGATTACAATTAGAAAAAATAGAAGTAAGTTAATTAATAGAAAGTGCTTTCATTCGAGTTAAATATAAGAAGGATATTCTTTAGTTAAATATAACGATATTAACAATTTAAAACTAAATATAATGAGATATTTTCTTTACAGCATGAATTTAGGAATAGTCGACGTAACGTTTCGTATAATAACATAAACGATACAGATGACGCTAAAGCTCAAGTACCCACATTTTTGATAGAAACTCCATTTGATACTGGAGTTACTAGAAGAGTAAAACGAGCTTATTCATTGTTAGATGCTATTAGTATTCGTACAGGAGTATTTTTAAGAAGGTATCCTCTTGCAAGGATTTTGGTACTAATTTATATGGTAAGTGGGAACATTTTAACTTAGAAGTACTATAGTTTCAATAAAAGGTAATCGAAATTAATATCAAATTAAACATTAAATAGTTCATACTTATTGATAAATGTATTTATTGTAACTGCTAACAAAAGTTTATTTTATATATTTTCTAATTTTTTACAGGCATTACTTCAGTTTTTGGTTCTTATAGTTCTTCTATCGCAATCGCCAGAAGCGCATTAATGTATGATATTTACAATACATGTAATAGAACATTTTTGTAAATATTACATTGGATTGGTGCATACATATACTAATATTAATTACTAATTATATCAGTAACTTTTTATAAACTATTAAATGGTATGTTATATAATGTACGAAAATTGTATTTCTAAAGAGATATATATGTTAATTTTTATAAATGTATTTGAATGATTGTTTTATTGAATCTCGTTTATAATATATGTATGTATACCATGTTGATCAGTGTAGTATATTCCCTTGTACGTAATTGTTGTTAGAATAGAACAGAAATCCTATATTTACAATTAATAAGCAATGAAATATCCTTATTTATTCAAATTATCATTTATTTTTTCATTATACAGAAAAACAGATAATACTACAAATATAATGAACATAATGTATTTAATTCAACCTAACCTAAATAAATAAATAAATAAATTGCTTGTATTATATTTTTTCTACATGAAATGCTTTAAAAAAAAGCACGTATTATTCTTTAAGTTGAAATGGATAATTTTAGATATAAGAACAAAATTTTTTATTTATTGCTGGAAATAGTAGCTAAGGATATTGTAATGAGCAATAATGATCAAATGATAAAAATGATTTTTATGTGTGAAAGTTAATAATGAATTTATGATTTCATTACTTTTTATGTGATAATTGTAATTGTATATGGTATCATTGATATAAATTTAACACTATTTAATTAATTATAGTAGTTAAATGTTTATTTAATGCAAGCTAGTATCTGTTAACGATATGGAATTGAACGTGATCACATAGAGGATTTAAATCTTTTTGTGAAGAACGTTTAAAACAGTAATTCAACAGATGCGCTTTCAAGAAGTTAAGATCATTTCAATGTATGTCCAATAATTTATTAATAATTTTAAATTAAAATTTTTTAAATGTGTTTTACATATATCATTACAAAAAGCGGAAATATCTAACTAGGTATATCCTAACTAATTATTATTATTGATTATCTTTACATTTCCCTATGATTGTTAATTTGATTTGGTTGATTCTTATTGCTATGTATTACTATGATATCCTAAACGAAAAGAATTTGATATGCCATGCAAAAACAGAGATATGCGAACAAACAAAATTCTGTATATTCATTCGCGCTTCTACTTTTCTGTAGACATGCAATATGTTCTGTCTAACTGGAACCGTTCAAATATCTCGAATGATACAAAAAAATGTTTCAGACTGAAGTTGTATGGTATTGCGGGAGATATATTATACTTTTATTTGTTTGACCTTGCGAGGATTTTGAAAAGTTCTGTAAGCCTGACATTAAAATTTTTAAATCGATGCCTTAATTTTTTATTACATATTCTTGTAGCTGATATTCAGACATTTTTAAAATAGTAGAAACTTGTGTCTTTCGCACCATCCATTATCGAAATTTAAACTTTCAGATTCGGCTGAGCAATACAAAGAATGACCGAAAAATGACTGTTCGCAACTATCTGGCCATTTTTGAAACATTAGAAAACTATAGCCTTGTGTTTTTTAGCATCATGAAAAATATCTTTATGCGTCTTATACTGTGGTGTACACATCGGTTAGCGCTAATACCGGTGACACGGCGAATTTTAAAATTCATATCTCAATAGTGGACGGTGCAAAAAATACGAGTTTGTAGTGTTTTGAAAAAAGTTAGTCTGGATGTCAACTACAAGGATAATAAAAGATAATAAGAATAATGCAAAAGTAATAAAAAATAGAGGTATCCATCTAAAAATTTTAATATCACTTTTACAGGATGTTTCAAGGTCGAATAGATAAAAGCACAATATCTTACTCTCGATACCATACAACTTCAGTCTGAAACATTTTTTCGTATCACTCATATTTTTCAAATATTTGAGCGTTTCCAGTTAAACAGGATATACCGTATACATATGTATATATTTTACGTTTGATATTCAAGGAATTGCTTTTTCATTTGAGTGGTTGGTCGCATTTACGAAATTTAAAGTTAAAACAATGAGCAATTTCTTACTGATTGACCTAGTACTGTCTAATGCTACGCCTCTGTTGATAATCATCAAATTACTATTGTTGAGCACATAATTTATAATCTACACTATTCTCTATCGTATTATAATTTACCTTTATAAAGATATACAATTATATTGAACGTTTTCGCAAAAAACGCGACACGACCTAATTCGTATGTAACAATTAGAATAAAGCTTAAGCAGAATAAATTACAACTAGGTATATTGCTTTAGCAACTGGAGAACAGCATACGTGATTCCTATACTTTTTAGGCACGATTTTTGTGATTTAATAGATACGTTTAAACGGTGGTCGATATTCGGTTTAAACGAAAACTGCTAGAATATTCGGATAAGATCTTCTTTCTTTTCACGAATGTTCTAATCGAAATGCAATCTAATATTGAAATGCAAAAAAGTTGATAATTGTGTCACTTTTTTGTCGATTGGATCTGTCATTGAATCATCGGTGTTAAAACTTGTTTCCATTTTTTAGTTTTGCGTATTATTTTCAATACTGATACACATCTTATAGGGACTTTCGTTTCATCGATACGATATGTTGCATCATTTTATCATTTTTTAGCGTTAGATTTTCATCGATCCCATACAAGGAGACAATCTATATAGGTTAAAAGTTGGAAACATTGCGAGATACGTGTTAATGCATACGGTGCAATGTACCGAGCGAAAACGTGAGTTGTAACCCTAATTCGGTCTTCGAATAATTTCTGATTCGATCATTTCAATTAAGTTAGAAAATATTTCTTTTAAAAAATGTACTAATTTCGAAATAAATGTACAAGTTTGTTATTAGTATATATAGCTTTCCGCATGATTCTATGTTAAAGGTTTACTCTTATTTCAATTAGTAAACGTCTTTCGCGTAAATGTAATTTTTCGTACTTTGGGAAAATCGCGATTTTTTTGTTCGTTTCTGTTTATATACCGTTGGAAGAACAATTAAATCGGATTCTTCGTGATATATGCAATCTGACAGTGTGAGAATTTAAAGTTATTGAAGGTGAAGATGAGAAGAGCCTGAATTGAAATTATTATGACTAATTAGTAGATTTCCGTGGAAGAATTATAAGTAAATCTCTCCCCCCTTTCGAAAAATATGATGCCAGAAAAATGCTCATGATAATATGGACGCTAAAACAAGAAACCCAAGTCGGAAGGACTTGGTATGAGATTTCACATGAACCACATTTTCAAAATACTATGATTAGTAGACGATCACAACTTGATTTTAACGAATCAGTACAATTAACATTGCTTTTAAGTTCGACTCTTATGAAATATGTCAAAATATATGTACATATAACATATGCATATATATGTATATATACATGTATATAATCGATAAACGAAGAGGTACGTTACTTGAAAACTATTAGATAAACCTCTCTTAAGAAGGTACGTTAATGGATACTATGCGTATTGACACTGCTAATTTTTTTTGCATGGGGAAAAGATTACAGGTATTTAACATCAAGCAGATCAATGTATATTATATGTTTCTAACTTGTGCTTGTTATATTATCAACATAAACGAAGTTTAAAAGAAGAAATATTTCTCTTCTTAGAAATACTGTGAATATTTTTTGATTATTTTTTTTAAATTAATATTTATCGCAATAAGTTTTTACATTTCGAACAACGACATTGTTCGTATGATAGTAGTTGAAATGAGTAAAAAGTGGGCGTTTATCTTACGATACACTTAATCTGCAAACACCTTTTTGGCGCAGTATCAATTAAGTATGTAAGTATGTAAGTGGAACATAGGTCGACCAATGAAACAAATTTAGTGTGATATGAAACGAGTTTAGAAAATCTGCACTGTCTAGATTAAAAATCTTTTATCACTTAATTCTATACGATACGATCGTAGATTTCTTAAAAGTATATTCGTCGATTGAATGTGGACATTTCCGTTAACGGTCGCACGATCTTTTTGAGACAATGCCGCGATTTTGTTCGAGAAAGACGAGCAATTTCTAAGTTAATTAATCGCGAAATTGTTGCACAGGAAAACGAGAGAAAAAGGCAGAATTACAGACGCGAATACAAATTTCACAGCCACCAAATTTGCAGGGCATTTTCATTTGCTTTTCTCATTTCTTTAATTCTAATTTATTCTAGTTCTAACGCAAGTTTGTCTAGAAAAGCTTTACGCATAAAACTTGAATACTAAAATTAAAACGTGAAGTAGTCCTGCAATTTTACTTATATACCGCAACGCCCTTTTTCGAATGTAGCATTGAAAATGTTAATAAGTATCTAATCATGTATATCAAGTAATTGTAATAACTCTACGTTACATGTTACATCGATTTTGTAACATTATATCATTTCACGATTTCTCTGAGTTACTTCGTCGACATGTAAATTTCTTTAACTAACTTTTGTATCAAAAGTGTGGCTGAGATCTTTTCTTTTTCTTAATATTGAAAATATTGCATTTTTTGTATTTTACCTTGTGTCGAATAATTAAATCGTCTTTTTCTTAAAGTGCAACTAATACAGATAATAAGAGGTAAAAGAACGGTCGATAATAAGGAACTGTGTATCTTTCATTGATAATGTAGATTTTTTTACGACTACTTCGTAAAACGAGAAATGAGAGTTTACGAATTAGAAATGTAATTTTTTGAAGGAGAAAAAAAAAAAAGAAAAAGAAAAAAGAAAAAAAATAATCTTGGAGAACTCGATCTTTGTTTAACAGAACGATTTCTTTTGAGTTCGTTATTATATACATTACGTACAATTTTATGTAATCTCTCCTTCGTTAATGAATCATTTGTATTTTTAAGTTTTACTTTTTGAATTCTAATCTACGATATAGGTAGTCTTTATCGGTCGATAGAATTTTTGATAATTGAAATGTATAAGATAAAATGAATGAAAATTATAATCCTCGTGTGGATCAATCTTTAAATGCTTAACATGTCTAAAATACAAAGATAACATAAATTCAATATAAATTAGATACCGATCATCTTATATGCAAACCGATTAAAAAAACAAACTTTAAGAAATTCATCGATTCAACTTAATTCGTATCATCATCAGTAAAACCTTCATTTCTCATCTTGTTCGATCAAGAAGCGATCGTATTAATCGTTCGATTGCTATATTATGTGTACCGACAAAGCGACTCAGGCTACTCAAATCAAGTAACCGATCAACATCTCATTCCGTTTGGTTTCGCTTCGAACTTTTATCTTTCGTTTGCGCACGATTCTCAAATATTATGATTCGTCGTTGGAGAATCGTTCAGAAGTGCTTTCGCTGCCATCACAGGTCGATGTGATATCATTCGACGAAGAATTCGTCGAGTCCGGCGTAGGCGGAAGGGACGGTCTTGCTATGGTTTCCTCTGTCGACGAGGACACATCCGCTTCCTTGCAGTCTATCGCGTCCAATCTCTGTTGTATGCATTTGTTTTCGGGATTATTCAACACCGAATGAATGAAATCTCGAGTCTCTGCACGCAAAGCATTCACTCTTTCTTGAAGGATGTTGTTTCGTCGAATCAAAGCCATCGTACGTACAACGATATCTAAAAGACCTGCGATTTATGATAATATATTTTAGAGTAGCTTGTATTTTGAACAAATTTTCTACACTTAACGATATATAATAATTTCCGCAATTCACAAATTTCTTTCTCAATGATCCCAAAATTAAATAAAAATTCTCCTTTCTACAATTTCTATCGGATGAGTAAATTCATATTCGATATAGATAAATCGTTACTTGCAGTTCCTTTGGGAAATATTAGAAATATTTAAAATTATTATTCAAGCGATTATTACTCGCCGAAAGAATGATGCAAATAAAAGATCACTTCACTTTTTAATAAAACTTTCACTGCAAAAGCTACTCTTTTTCTATATTGTCCATTTACCGTCAATTACACTAAAAGGCACACCTTTCCGTCTCGCTAGGAACACCTTCCAATGTTCCTTTATATCCGCTGGAACTCTAGCCGAAACGTTCGCAGAGGAAGAAGCGACAATGATCGGGGCACAAGAGACACTGGGACTCTCTGGATCCCATAGAGGACTTTCCGGTGGCGTTAAAGATGTATCGTCACGAGAAGGCTCGTTCGTTTCCAATCGTCTGAATTCTAGTCTCTGCTGCTTTGCTACAGCCCCGTTACGTACCCTTTGTCTTCGTCGCGAGCATGGAATTGTCGATGTTCTTACAACTGGTAGTTCCGACAAGTAAACAGTCGGAGCCATTTTATAATGAAAGATCTGAAATCAGAAGAAATAAAACAAAACTAGAAATAGAGTACATATTTCAAGAGAGAGAGAATAAAATTATAAAAGTATATTCTCGGGTTCCGATGATTTGTCATCTTTGATAACATTCTTTATAAAATCGATTGTATTATAATTGCAATTTCCATTGCTATACTCGTGAATATATATATTATACATATGTACATACGTATATGTATGTGTTACAAAAATACGCAAATATTGTCTGAAAATTTTCATTTAACTTTGTCTGTCTTCTAAGCCGATGGAACAATTTTTACGAATGTTCGTCGCAATTGAACCATTCATGAAAACATCCACGTTCTCGCAAAACTACGTTTTGTTATATAATTTTTGTTACGTTTCTTACTACGTACGTTAAATACGTTACAGTCTATTGATTGTGATAATTGCTCTGTCAGCGATATATAATGATACCTACTACTAGTCATCTGCGTAATTTAACGAACGGAGAACGATCGATGACCCACATACGCATCGATGATGCACTTTGTTCCGCGAAAGTACTCTTTTTCATCGATGACTGATCCATGTGACTCGTATGACAGATTTGTTAAAAAGTTACAATACAATAGTACTGATGTTTGAATTATGATTCATCTGCGATAAGTATGCTTGAGTTGCATTGTACAAAATGTTTTCAGTAGTTTATCAGTATAAATTTTAAAAAGCTATTATTAGTAAAAACAGTTTCGATTGCATAAAACTGAGCGACGACATATTCAATTTTCAAGTTGCAGCACCGTAAGAGACGAAAAGTGTGATAAAATATGCTTAAATAAAAAGTAACAACCTTAGCCGCTAGGCTTAAAAATCACATTCTCGTCTCGTTATAAGATTAATGAGGAATAATTTAATACCAGGTCTGTCATTGGCGCGGAAACATCGTCTCACTTTGCGATCAGGGAATTATTTATAAACGAAGGACCAAGAAGACTTTCACTTGTTACAGACGCCTATTAATACCAGCCAGGTCGGTGTGTTGCACCTTGACCTCAGAAGGCACGTGCGCACCTGCGTAATGCTCGATGTAAAGCAAGTACTTTACAATGTTCGCACGTGTGAAAGTACGTGAAACGATTTAAAATAAAGACAACTAAATGCGATAAAGATACAAACATGTGAATCACCGAGTTACACGTATTAACGTTATTAGTATTGGCTTAATTAATCGAATGAATTTCTAATTACATTTAATGCATTAACGATTGCAAGGTATTTTGCTTTGTCATTTGCTTTTTAGACGTACGCGAAAAAGCCGCCGAGAAAATTCTACTTAATTCTTTAACAGATACGTTATCATTATCAGGAATAATTTGAAATGCATTTTTAAAAACGACAGATCTTGGTATAGTTTGAAGGTAAGAACAAGGAAGAATGCAGAATCACCGGATTCACCGAGGAAACTAACGTGTGTAGTATGATTTGGCTATGAATTACACGTGTTCGCTCGTACCGGTTGACGACGCGATCGATGCAGGCGATGACCCGATTACTGTGAACGTCGGTGCACGTGCCTGCACCGAACTAAAGCTATAGAGCCTCGGCATGACTTCTCGTCTCCCCTCGACCGGTTACCCCGACTACTTTGACCTCAGATTTCGTCGCACCACGTACGACTATGAAACAATACTGATAATCGCTTCAAGAAACATGCATAATCCAATTGCGGCTACAATTCTCGTGATATATCATAAATAAATGAATGAATGAATAAACATATACATGTGCATGCATATACGTATAACGTATATAGCGCATATATATCTTCTCATATACTCATAGGTATAAGGAGGATAAAATATTCAGAATATGCTCATTTTTACCGTCACCACATATACTTATCTACTTAATTTGAAAGTTGCTTCAAAATGAAGTTTAGATAATATATGTATAATTACGCTGTTTTAAAAAATTTCATATAAATCTGTAAAACTTTGAACACTCTAATCATCGCAGTTGATTGTATAATTTAGCAAATTACGTAAATTATCAGTTATTATATTATATTCTCACTTCTAGACTTAAAAGAACGGACGTAAGTTATCCTTTAAGTCTAAATATTTAGCCGTGAAAGTGTAAAAAATCCTTCCGGTGATCGTCCGACATTTCTGTGTCCTCCGCGAAAGTCCATCGAATTCGATGAGCACGAGTATAGCAGTATGATCTTTTCCATTAAATGGTAACGGTAATTTTGACTCGTGACGAATATGCCCACGATATTTCACGAGGGGAACAGCTGTGACATATCGTAGGTATCGTATCTGAGCGTTCGTGGATTCGCACCCAACAACCAACACGCGGGCAAAAGCAAAGTGCTGGCATTACAATACAGACATTCGTCAATGGCAACTTCCCGTACGAATGAAGGTCAACTGGGAGCTCTACAATCGGATTATTGCAGAGGGGTTGCATCGTGGACAAAAAGAGAAGGAGAGAAGGAGAAGAGGAGAGAGTAAAACAGCGAGGAAACTGGATGGCCTTCAATAAGGGTACGCGTGCTAAATTTTTGGTTCATCTACCGCCTTTCGCTTTGCGTCCCCGATTTCCGCATAACAATTTCTCATTTAATCCTACATAGCAGTAACCACGTAACTTGGAAGTTAAGTTCTTACTTTCTATGTTTCTGTATGTATGTCTATATTTTTTAAACGTTACGTTACTTATTTATTCGATCGATTATTCGCGAAGAACGAAATTGGTTTTTGGGAATAACTGTAACTGTTATTTTAATATTTTATATTTTACATTTTTTATTATTTCTATATTCTAAAGTCTGTATCCTATTTCCGACGTTCGTCTTTCAAATATAAAATTATCGAAATCGAAAAATTATTCGATTCATCCATGAAAATGTGACAATGATGGAACTATAGCCAGGTGATGGTAACACATTTTTGATACTCGCAATAACCAGCACGTTCCTGTAATGTTCCTCCATGTTCCGAGATAAAAGTTAGATAGGGAAAATAAAATTGTTTGATAATATGATGCAACTACGTGAGAATCACGAGTGCGAAGCTAGGGAGAAGTGCAAGGCCTTCGACGAAGAAAGGCACACGTGTATCTCGTTTCGTCGATATCCGCTATATTTACGGCTGTGCACAGTGCACACTACGGCCACGTGTCATATTCGAACTCTACGGCAATTTTCCAAGAATTTATCGTGAGTCAACGTGATGCGCTGAATTTCTAGGACATCGTTAAAAATTTATACTAGCGTTGCACGTGCGCTTCTAGAAATCCTCTTTTAAAGGAAGATCCAATTTATCAGGTTTGGAAACGCGTTTCGATTCACTCTCGTAGTGGCGATAACAGGATAAACGAATGAATGTAAATGCATAATAATGTAAAAAGGAAGAACACGAATTAAAAATGAAGGTACCAAAAGAACCGCGTTGACTAAAAAGTTGCATGACAATTTTTAAACATTCATACATGAGTATGCATGAAATTAGTAATAAACATGTAATAAAAGTACGCGACTTGAAAGTTACATTCATATTTTCTATAAATGTATTATTTTACTGCTCCTTGTTTTTTAAATTAAAATAAGAAGTTGTAATCAACTGGCAGCTTTTTCTCATAAGCAAGCAAAATTTCGGTGTTAAATGATTACCTCACATTCTTCAATGAAACTTCAACGATATAATCACGTACTAAAAATTTGCAGATAAAGCATAAAATAAAAAATGTGAGTTCTGAAACAATATATTTCGACACGGAGAGCGAAGTTTGCAGTAATGTAAGGGAAATCTGTCCGAAAGTTGCGAATCGATCACGTTTTCGTGAATTTTTCTTTCCGGTTGACTGAAACTGGATCTTAAAAGGGGCGACGAAAGGTTCCATAGGTATTGCGCCTACCTATATAAAAATTTCACCGATACACGTGCTGAACTTACAGTTCAGAGGCATAGTTATATTTATCGTTGCGGCCATTCACGGCCTTTCCAAGAGTTACACGTGCAATGCAACCTTCGTGAAAAACTATTTCGATTTTTTTCACCCTATTATTTTAAAAAAAGACCAAAAAGAAGCAAAAGGGAAAGGAAGAAAACCGCGTCGGCACGTGTCAGCGTTGAACGTTGAGGAGTAAAAATATTGTTCGCATAACAGCATGTACGCCCATTCTCACATGTAGTGAGAAATAAATCATAACTATATTTTTATTTCTGAAACGGAATCTGCTATTTTATGATGAAATTAATTATTATATGACACTGAATAAAATATTATTTAGAATGTGATGATTATTAGTCATAGCGTAATAGTTCTTAGATGCAATATTCAACAAATATTTATGAACAATATGTACAACCTCTGAAGATTACACGAATCGTTCATCTTCCTTTGGAACATTGTATTATGTCTATTTCAAAACAAAGATAAAGAAATGTATGTATATAACAGTGTATAATTAAGCTGTAGTCAGTAACTCGCATCTTCAAATGGAATAAAAAGTAAACACGATTCAAATATCGAAAGAATTGAGAGAGTAGAAGGAAAAAGGTTGGGTTAGGAATTTTAACAACCGGAAGTATTATATTAACGATTGCGCAGGATAGGCACATTCATTAACTCACTGTTTTGATAAAGCAGAATAGCTTGACGATAAAATAATTCTAAAAAAAAAAAAAAACAGATAAAGTATAAATAATATTTTATACTAAATCAGAGGTTATTGCGCAAAATAAAATTCTATTAACGTTCTTCCGATTAATTCATTGAGTCGACATTTAAAAAAAATCCCTTGCGAGATTTCGCGACACGCATGGAGTTCGTTTTACGTGCCACGTGTCGAACGCTCGAGGAAAAATGATCTTATTAAGTATTCCATTCAGGCATGCACAAGCTGTCGGTATCAGAAACTCATAAGAATGACTAGATTGCCCGTGTGACAGCATTATCGATTGTTTATTACCGTTTCACGAGCTGTACGAGATCTTGCATGAGATACATTCGAAATTTATCACTCTATAAATGACCGTGTTACCGAGGCTGACAATCTGCATACAGAATTTTAATTGAGAGCCTAATTTGAAACGGCCAGGATGTCAAATTCATCTTTCGTCGACATTTACAGTAATATCACGACTACGAATACAATTCGTAAAGAAACGTATTATAATATTTGACATTTGTCATAATCTTAATTTTGAAGGTCAAACTATGAGATTCAAAAATAGCCGTATCTATAAATCTTTCAAGAATATTGATAACCTAACAAATCATAAATTATAAAAAGAAGAACGAGATAAATTTTGGACTAAAAAACTACACGCGCTCCGTTTCTTGAAATTATCAACGTAACCGCCTTTGATATCATCCCTAAAAAAAAAAAAGAGTCATTCAGCAAATTGCGATGAAAATCGATAAGAGGAAAGAAAATTTATCATTTATTAAAAGAGAAAGATTGTAATTTCCTGCGTCATTGACAAGATTTCAAGCGGCGTAATTTTAATTTCGATTTATTTCCCTTTACAGGAAGCGAAAATTCAGTCCAGATAAAACACTCTGCAATCACGGTACACACATTGGACCGAGATAAAAGGGAGTTTAGTAAATATGACGCAAATAATCGGATCCGTGTGCTTTAATTCAGGCATTATCATTAAACGCGCTTAACGTAGCTAACAAATAAGTAAGTATGTATGTATGCAGTCATTCAAATGGATATGATTATCAGTTATGCGAAATAAAACAAAATCGAGAGAAACATTACAAAAATTTGATTAATTTTATTAATCTATCTATGGGATGATTTGTTTTTTCAATTACTCTGTTAATTATTTCTTGTGATATATTCTTTTCGATTATTTGTCAGAGAAAATAATATCATAGGATTTGCAGTTTTCAAACTGCACCGTTAGCAAAATATCGATCCATTAAATGTGAAAGATTAGCGAATTGCAGGTCGCTGCATTCTGTGACTTCTACTTCCACACTCAAGTACAGCCACGTGCAGCTTTTCCCCCACCATCGAACATCTTGGTGTCTCGCCAATGGGTATATACCATCCCCACCCCGTAACCCGTGCTGGCTGACGATCGTGTCTCTCACACTCACACTACACGCACCCTTCGCGGTAAAAGGACGGGATATTCCCGTGGATACACGTGGCTACCGCTGTTGGGTTCGACGACCTCGCTTGTGCGTCCTCACGCAGTGCTTTTTGGTGATGTACCGGTGGGGGATGCGTACGATGTCCCCTTGTTTCCCCCCAGGAGGTACCGACTCTGCCGTCTGGCAACGTTTTCCTCGAGTAGCGACGGCTACCTTCGACTGTCTTTCACTACGAGTAAACGAACAAGCTAGTGCTTACTGCTAATCTTGATAGCCACGAGATATGCTCTCTGATGATAGACCGAATCATAGTAAAGAAGCTAACATTCATCTAACCAAAGAAAGACAATAGCAGGAAAATTGGAACCGAATATTTCAAAGTCTTGCTGTTTATCACAAAAGTAATATAGCTGAAATTAAAGATCTGACAGTTTACAAAATTAATCACAAAGCTGAAGATTCAAAGAATTGCAAAGTAAATCGTAACGCTGCGTTTAGTTGTTAATTTTCATTTCGTTATAGCTTTCATAAAAATGAAAAGGTAACAGGAATAGTTCTAGATTCGCATAATTTAGCATTTTTAAATCATTGGATATCTTTTTGAGATATTTTTGTAGTATATTTCAATTAGCTCATTCCCATCACTACGTTAAAGGAGAACATTGCAGTCTGCAATCAACGATCTTGCTTCTCTCGTTTTCCCCTTTCCTTTGGCCACCCACTTACTACTGTTCTATCGTCGTAACTATTTTTGCACGCAGCTTCGTCCATCCCTTTTGATCCTTACTTTTGGTTCCCAATGGAAGGGGGGGGGGCGGGAAGGTGGAGGGAATACGAGCATGGTAAAAAGCACTGATGCATAATGCACACTTTGATCGCAGCAAGTATTTAAAGTTCCTATGAAGCTGTGTGAAATTAGAAAATTCAAGACAAATAGTTTACCTTATTCGTTGATTAATTCTTAAAACGTCCAACATTTTCTACAATCAAATATTTCTTTCTTTCTTAAATAATTTTATGATTTACTTTATTTTTCTTTTCAAAAATCAATCTCAAATAATCTATCTTTTTGAGTAAATATTATCTCTGTCCACAAGAGTTATTAACTTCTCTTTATATGACAAAGTAATTACTCGAATAAACAGAAGCTTTATCAAATCTTTTAATTTTCATTAAGAGCAACTTCAAGATATGGAAAAGACGCGGATTAATCCACCACGTAATATCAACAATCTATCATTAAAATTATGAAGAGAGAAAAGATATATATGTACATATATGTCATTTTATTTAAACAAGAAAATTCCTCGTTCTTTTCACTAGACCAGTGCAAACAAAAGAAACACTTACTTATCTGTAACACCGTTCATAGAAAAATATGTATTACTTTAAAGAACACGTGCGAATAAAAGTCATGGCAGATAATACAGATATAGCGATGATAATACGATTTTTGAGAATGCCAGTCCGCTGTTACGCTGGTTACACGTGTATTCGTGCTAACATGAATGAAAGAAATTACATTCTTATCCATGTGCGCGTTCGGGCACAGAATAGAATTCCGTTGTTCGATAACATGGGTGAAACAGGTGCGTGAACATGTAGGATAGCATTCCACGACGCCGATCACAATCTTTTGTTTTCGTTTATTCTTAGATAACATTTTAAGGAGGTATTCTAGTTTAAAAATTTGAAAAAAAATCGAAAAAATGTTTTTTTCATATTTCCAAAGTTTAAACATTCAAGAATATGCCCCTAAAAGGATTTTTCAAAATTCCAATTATTTTATGAGTTACAGCCATTTTTGTGACGCGGCATCTGCCCTGGTCCGACAGGAACAAATGAACAGTACACGGTAGACGTTGTCCGAGTAAACTTGTCTGAAAACTTTAAACGCGTTTTTCTCGAAACTACTTTTTTCGAGTTGGCGTGCACGATATCTCAAGTTCTAATGAACCGATTTATTTGAAATTTGGTGTGAACGTTCTTTATACGTTCCTCTATCGCCTGAACCACGCTCAGATCAAAATTTTTAATTTTACTATTTTTAAAAAATTTGGAATTGCCAAAGAAACATGCCAAAAAGGAAAATTTGTTTCAAACGGCCGCTATTTTGTGAAAAAATATTTTTTTGACTTTTCCAAGGTTCATGCTATAGCCGCATCTATATTAATTAAGAATCCGTTCGACTTTTTTGCTTCAGATGACCAGAAGGGTTGAAATCATGCACGCTAGCACACCCTTCTTTTTGGACCCCCCACTTTGCCAGTTCATAACTTTGTGAATTTTGAGTTTTTTCAGTTAATTTTTTATGTAATCTTAAAGTATCAATAAATAAATGATAAAAATATTTTTTGTTTCGTTTGTACAGAGCTTCAAAAACCGCCCGAAATTCATACCTCTAGATTAGAATACCCCCTTAAAAGAAACTTTTTGAAAATCGTAAGCGGGGCCTGGTGAAGATAAAATTTTCGAATGAGAAGTTTGCACGAAGTAACGAGGCACGATACGATTTTCCATATAATATGCCACTTTAAACATAAAGAAAAGGAACGAAAATCCTGATTCGTTTAAAAAGACTGCATTGTTACTTTGTTTGAGTTGTTAGCCGTTACTTAAACCGTATTTCTAAGAAGTACCACTTGAGTACTTATTCATAATCCACAAAATAAAATTCTTTGAAAGAACCTTACGATTCACTTACGAGATGCTTCTTTTAGAATATTTGTGTTGAATTTTATAATACTTGAGATGCATCTTGATTTGATGCATATATGTAAAATATTTATGAAGATAAATAGATATTTATGTTTCTCTTTTCAAACATTCCTCTTCATGCAAATTGATTATCAGATACACTTACGTTCATTTAACATGGTTACAATAGAAAATAATATCCTCATACTTTCTGTATTGTATATGTTTGTATGTGCGATGCGTACTATTCATAAGAATTATACCGGAATATTTTACCAACGATCTGAACTAACTGTGCCTTCTGTATAGTTTTTACAGTTCAGTTCTTTCAAGTACAAGCTATAGCGTCTTACAGGTAATTTCGAATATTTCGTTGGTACCACCATTAGCACTGTCAAAGAATTAAATAATCGTATACAGATAGAGATACATACTGTAAAAGAATTGGCGATATCATTACAATATTAATCATTCAATAATAATGTCATGTGACAAAAATGCACTTTGTATTAAAATATTGTCAAGATCAATGCATCAGGAGATTATACCATATCAGTATCGCTCCGTTCCTACAATAATAAAATAACATATATATGTATATCATCAATGCATCTGCATTGCAAGTAGTATCTATGTTTGATGTATTAGGACACTGTGGATATATCTTTCTCATGAAACACGTAACAATGGTAAATGGAATTCTGATGAAATGTTAGATCGTACTTGAAGAAGAATAGAATAATTAGGATAATACATTGACTCGAAGAAATGCGACTTGGATCGCAAAACATTAAGTACAATCTTGTAATATAAGACCGTGTTAAAGAATTTGAAATATTTATTGTTCGAATCATAACATAGAAATAATCAGAAGAAGAAGAAAAACGAATACGCAAATTAAACGTGACCGAATTTCCGTTAACAAGACGGTACACGTAATATAAAATACGAAAGCACGATTGTTACGTGTTTAAACCACTTAACGAAATTAAAGCGAAAGAACTGCTTCTGCTTTGCGTGAGATATCCACTGAGCGGTTACGTTGCCTCACGTTAGCTACAATTGCGATCACACGTCACATCACGTGGGTGTGCACGGCTGGAGTAAGTACACTGCAGTATGATAGTTCCTGTATCGTCATCAGCTCTACGAAAATCGGAAAAACGAGGAGACATTCTCGCCTTATTCGCTTCTCAATTCTTCTGAATTTAAGTTAATGCTATTTAACGTTTCAATGAATGTAATTCATTGATATTACAAATAGGTTACTTACTGAATCGGTCAGGGTACGTAAAGTTTATATGCATGATCTGGCCGATTAACATGTAAAAGCGGACGCAACGTGATTCCTTATGAAAAAATAGGAAAAAGATACAGGATGAAGTTTGTTCATTCTCGGCTTAGTTCCCGAGAAAATCGAGTTTGAAAATTCATCAAGCATACTTAAGCATGGCTAATGTCGGGACTAAATAATCGGCAAAAAGTTATTCTACGTGTGAAAATAGGTCGAAAATTCAGAATAAAATTTTTCTGCTTAAAAGTTCATTTTCAGGCAAATAGAGTTTGAACATATTTATTAAAGAATCGGCTTAGTAGATTCTTATGATAAATTTTCAAATTTATTTTTTTTGGAAATAAAAAGTCTTGTGAAGAAATATTATTCTACATTTTCGACTTACTTGTTCTCACACGTAAGTAACCTCCTGTCGATTATTTAATTCTGTCCAGTCCGAAATTAGCCATGTATACTAGCTAAAATTTCAAATTTGATTTTCTCGAAAACTAAGCCAAGAATAAAAAATTTTATTCATATTCTTTACTTTTATTCATATTATTGCATATTCTTTTCTTATATTTCCACAAGGAATCATGTGGAGCCCGCTTTTACATGTTATTCGGCCGGATTCTGTATATGTATATAACCGCAGTTCACATAGAAAGATAAGTTTGCCGATTCTTTCCATTAAATATGATTTGTTATATTTTTTATATTTGTACCATATACCAAATGCCATTTATATATACCACTGAATATATACTTTGTACTACGTTTAAGAATAAAAATAATATAAATCAAAATGTTAAGAAAACGATATTATCAAAATAACAAAATAGGATCATAAATATTATTTAAAATTGAATAACAATACCAAGAGCAAAAGCAAAATATTATAAAACTTATAAGTGTGCATGCAAGCCAATTTTAAATCAGAAAATGTGTAAATGCATTTTCGTTAAATTAGTGACTCGTGCATTTTATAAAATTAAATGGCACAACTGTCGGAAAACCTTGATTTTCTCAATACATATACCTAACAAAATCGAGGATTAGCTTCAATTACAATTGCCTTGTTTAAACTGTCTCTGACGTGACGATTTACTTCGTGATACTATACCAGGAAATTAACAGTATAACGTACACGTGTCTCCAAAGCAAGTGACTCAATGCCAGCCGATGATTTAACACAACGATAATGGGTATTAATATCAATGCTCGATAGACGCGTTACAATTTTAACATCGTAATAAAAGAAGGAAAAGTAGATAAAAAGAATGAAAGAGAAACAAAGGAATTTCGCTATTATCGTTAAAAAAAAACGATACAGCAGAATATAAATATCTTCATCTTATATAAGGATTATAAAATAACAGTCTATAGTCTATAGTCTATAGGAACATGTCGTTATTATGTAACACTGATGATCTAATAATCGACGTATAATTGTGCATGTATGCAAAATTCCTTTTTTTCAGCTCTATTTCATTAGTCTTAGACGAATTGGTCAATTAGCTTACATTCGTAAACATTCAAATACTTCTTACACGATCAAACGAATATTATTAGTCGCAAGTTATAAATTATTAATGAAATTGTAGAAACAATTTATGCTACAAAAGTCCGTAACGTACAATTTGTCATTTATCAATTTATTAATATTATCCTGCCAGAACAAGTCTCAGAATCCTTCAAAACGTAACGCACGTTCTGAATCGATAAATTGACCTATGACGAAACAACACGTAACACGATCAACGACGTGATTTAAAATCTGCAAGCTTCAACCGATTGTCATACGAGTTACACGTGTTCTGGCGCAAGTAATACTGCATAACCCGTTCCGATGCATTAGCAGACTCCTCTTGGTTATTAAGAACGCCGCCAGCCTAATTGCACGTGTCAAGAATTTTCAAGTAATTAAGGTATATAGTGAACGTTCATTTAATATTCAAATAAATAAGTACATATTCGATTTATATAAGAACTTTCATCGAGGGAATGTTAAAAAATAACGAATAATTTCGTATAAAAATTCAAATGCACTAAATAACGTATTAAATATATAACAAATACTTAGTAAAAATAAGTTTATACAAACATAATCAATTTACACAAACGTCCTCAATTGAACTCGATTTATTTGAATGCTACATTCTCAACCAATAAACTCATGAAATTTTAACTTTAATTTTAATTTTTCGAATATTCTCAAGCTGAAACATTACCCAACATTAAAAATTCGTTGAATTTGCCCTAGGTAAGTCTTAAAACTTCCATCAATCCGCCTTTTTAATATATATCAGAGACCTGTTAAACTCGTGTCAAAAATCGAGCAAATGCGCGATCGTTTGTAAGTGTATGATACACGACGTTGCTATAAAAAAAGAATTGAACGCGGAAATTGAAATTCTCGCTGACCTTCCCATAAGTACTTTTCTAGCCCTCGTTATACTTCATGTGTAAATGTCGTCCACGTGTGATCACGTATATCGGCGTACGTTTTACAAGTTCGAGGCTAAAATAAGTACTCAAGTAAGATGAAGCGTGGGCTGCTTCGCTTTTCAGGACACCTTGGATCCGACAGGAGATCGAGACAACACGACGCGGGTTTAAGTTTAGAGCAGAATCGTATGCTTCGCTGATCAATTGCGCAATTAAAGAGTGACCGAGTGGCTAGTCTGATAGAAACATACGACTGTTCGATAATGCGTGTTTGCCCATTCTTGAAACATTCCTGGATTAACAGTGATTTTTCAATACTCTTTATCGTAATTCGAACAGCAAAAGCGGAATTGAAATTTACAATTTCTTAGAAATTCGAAGCTGAAAACGTTGAGATTACAAGAATTTTTGAAAATATAATTAATATCAATTATTTGAAAGATACCTGTTAAGTCGGAATATTTGGAAAAAGAAGTTATATTAAATAGCTACATTAATAATTAGCATTAAGATATATGAAATAACCATCTTAAATAGATTAATAAGTTCCAACACCGCCACTGGAACTTATTCTTATACATCAAAGGCGCCAAATATTTACAGAGTTTACACAATAAACTAAATATGATGCGTTTGCAAAGAGTTATCATTTAAAAGTTCTGAATTTATGAACAAATAATCGCTGTGTCAAGAATTATTATTTACAACAGGAAACTGACTTAAGTAGATCGCACGTGGCGACATCAACGTACTATAGTTACTATATGAAATTTTATTCGGCTATAGAACTGTACTAGTTCTGTCGATACAATGAATATATTATTTATTTCACATTATAAATGCTACCGCATGGCAAAACTTACGTCAACATATTACCCACTGTATTATTTTCCTTAATATCTTATAGAAAGATATATTGCATTTAAAGGATATTATAGTATATCCATTTGTTTAACAAGTTATAATTCGAGTAAATAATAAAATATGATAGAAAATATAGTAAACTTGATCGTACTGATCAATCTACAATTTGACGATTCTTTATTGACAACTGCATATGGCACATACTAATTGTATTGTATTAAAGTTTAAAATGTAGGTTATATGTAAAATTTTGCTTCAGAAACTTTAAAGTTTTTTCATTTTAATCACATGATAGGTCGAATGAATTAAAGAATAAACAGTGATAACCGAAATGTTTCATCGAAACGTGCAATGCTTAGTTACCAAGTGAGAGGTACAATTATATATAGATACAATTATACGTGTAGATATAGAACTACATAAATATTTTATATCATGTGATAACTCACCGATTTTACAGGATATCGTTACGATGCGGTTCCAATGATTTCAAAACAAATTCAAATGGACGACAAGATTCAGCGTTTTGTTTCTCTTGTCAATCACCTGAGTATCGAAGCTGTTTAAACGGTTCAGTTATAAAATCACTTTCGTAACGTGACGATTGAACTTACTCGGCAGCAGACTCTCAAACCGCGTTTCTGACCGGTGTCAGAGCAAACTCTCATAAACGTCACTTAGCGCGTGCAATAAGTCTTTATGATCGGCACACACGAATCGTTCGTATTTTCCAATCGAAACAACGAGTATTAAATCGTTTCATAGCGGGCAAACGACAATGGCACGGGCTGTTTGTGGATTTTTCAGTCACAACCACTTTTCATTCTAAATAATTTGAAAAAACGATCCAAATCTACCGGTGTCCGTACATCGACTAACGGCGATCGAGTACCGCCATGTTATCCCCCCTCATGGTTGCAAGCAACACGGTCGCGCGTGCGCAAATGCACGATTTTCTTGCACGCGCCTTGAGTTTCGACATTACGACAATCTCGATAACAAAAGCCACGGCACGTGCATCCCCACTTCGAATTGGATCTTCCGAAAGGTTCCGCGGGAAAGCAAAGCAGGACGCGCGTGCTTCATAGAATTTCGCCGCTTCACGCGCCTGTGAGGTGTCAAAACACGAGCCCTTGGCTCTAGAGCGCTTTCCCAGACTGAAAGGGCATTGACCCCTAAATAAAATTCGGACATGTTTTTTTAACCCGCAGATTTATGAAGCAGATTTTCCCAGAAATGAAAAATTATAATTTTAATATTGAAATTAATTTTCATATTGAAAAATAATAAACTTGCCTTTGGAAATATCCATCTTGAAAAAAGGTGGACATTCGATTACAAGTTCCACAATTTTATCTATTCTGCATATCAAGATGTCCTTAAAACAAAGAATAACTTGAAATTCATGAACTCATTAGCAACTTGAAATACATAGCTAATATCTTAACCTCTTAATCTACAATTTACGTTCAAGAATTTACGTTTGGTCCGATCATCTACTACGGGCTATGCCCGTAATATTTACGTTTGTCCCGATCATCGTACTGCGGGCTATGCCCGTTGTTGTAAGTTAAGGGGTTAATGTTGCTCTAGTTTGTTTTACATACGTATAATATTTATACTATTATGTGCACTGTATATATTTGTTCATGTATAATATTTGTTATAAGTTATTATATTCTAATGGTAAATACTCTTACTATACTGGCGTACAAAATTAAGGGATCATTAAATTGTCGATGAAAAATTATCGATATCCAAATCGATGTAACTTTGTAAAAAAAAATCACATGACATGGCTTGATTCATTTTAAACAACTAAAGCTTCAAGTTTACTCTTTCGTGACGCTGACTTCATTTTCTCAGACTATTATTTATTTTGAAAATTTTACATATACAAACGATTGCATGGAATTTAAAAAATTTTCTTCCGAGTTCATTTAAGATTCCTCCATAAAGCAATTTACAAACCTTTTACAATGACCTCAAAGAACTTGATGTACGATGTTTTTTACCATTTTATCGCACCTGAAATGAAAAGTGAGCCGCCGGTATTGGAATAACTCAAGGTACATTACAAAGAAGTGCATAGTCGGGCCTGTACCTCGTGTAGAGAGTGCATGTGTATGTTTAGTTTGTGAGTTCAATGTTTGCAAGTGTGCACGTAGTGTGTGTCTGTGTTATGCGCGTTCAATGATATTTCATAAAATTATGTTTCTCCAGACAGGGCACCAACATTCAAAAATTATGTAGAAAATACAATCAAATTTCACAAAGATATTCATCTATATATTTGTCTAATATCTTTGGAAATATTTAAAATAACATAGAAATAAAAGCTCTCAAACGTAGAGGAAGGGAGGGAGGAAAAGAATATAACTAATATTGAAGCTATAACTTAATACTGAGTAGGTACAATATTATGGACAAGAACTTGTATGGTTCCAATATGTTTGCAATAAGTATTCCTTTTGATTTCACAATTTCTCACAAATCTTGTTGGAAATTTTCCAAATTGAATACTAAATGTCAGAGTAATCAAAGAATTAAAGTTTCTCTGACGACACGTCGATTATGAATACCATGTCGATCTTATCAAAGAGATCCGCTAATTTTAACGACATATGAAAAGCATCGGTTTGTGGAACCGCATATCATCGTAGCGATGTCATTCCTTCCACATTGAGAAATCAGCTGTCGGTACGTTTTCCGGTTATTTCGAAAATGATGACCGTTAATATTCAGCTAACCGTACCAGGTAGTCCAGCTGTCTTTGAAAAAAAGAAAAAAAAAAAGAGAGAGAGAAGAAAGAAGTAAACTGCTGTAAAGATAACTATTGTTGTTATTTATGATGTCGTTAAATTATAATACTTTACTGTATTGCTTTCTGTACTGTGATAAAGTAAATTATTGAACGTTCCTTTCTTAAAATTATCGTGTTTTGTTAATTTATTTTATTATACACAATTTATTTTCTATCAACAATTACATTTAGATCTGTCGTCGAAAATAGGATAGATCTTATATCTTAGATATTCTTAGAAACGATATTAAGGCGTTCTATTATTCTTACAATAGAATTTAAAACCGCACGTGTTCGTTTTGAAGTATTTGGCGCGTGTCTAATGTAGTCAAACGGCGTCACGGCATATTTTTCCGTGACTGACGCTACCAATAGGTCATGAGAAAAATCTCATACGTCATGAAAAGAATAGTAGAAATTAAAATAACAGTTCTCTCTCGCTCTTCTCCACCTCTCTTCCATTTTATCCATCTTTCTTTTTCTTTCATTTTACAGATGACGACTTAAAAACATCGGCATATTGCGCAATAAGAATTTTAACATATTATTTAAACGACCGAAATTCTATGACATCGTCTGGCTAAAAAGAAGGTACGGAAATTTACTTCTAATTATACATTGTATACTGCTTACAATTTTTCAGCCACACCTGACTCGACCGTTCAATATATTTTTTTACTTTATGCTCTCACTTTCATTTTATGATGCTCCGTGTCATATTAGAAATAATATTTTTAAATGTTACATGTTAAGTGCATTCATATTTAATACATTATACGTGACATACATGCGAAGAAATAACATTTTGTGTAATGTATGGTACATACATGATTTAAATATATTAGATATCTGGAATTATTAACGATAATACTCAAAATTCTTCGATTTTGTTGTAGTAAGTACAGAATATTAAAACCATTTAAACGCCTCTCGGTATCTTCCAGGAAGGTGGGAAACAAGGGTCGCGGTAATAATCTAATAGTGCGTATAAAGAGACATGTTTGAAAGTGAGAGAGAAATATCGATGTGTTGCGATTATAAGAAGAGAAACAGATAGAGCAGGTCAAAGAAAGAAGGGGAAGGAAGTCACACGTGTATCCAAGTTCCCCACTACCGTTTGTTTCTCGACTGAAAGGAGCGTCCTTCGGCAATCTTCCCATCCCTTCTGGTCCTCCGACCATTTTCGACCATCACAATGCCTCCCCCTCCCCCTCCCTCCCGCTGCGGCAGAGATCGCGAGGATCTGTAACCAATCAGGGTCATTTGCAATGCCTCTACGGCTTGCACACTTAATCTCGGTGCATATTATTAACTACTCACGCGTACAATACTGTGATCGTTTCGCTATCTACACATAGATCTAAAGTCAATACAGATGATTTATTAATAGATTGTGCATGTGAATAATATAGAACGTTTTAAACATATATATATATATATATATATACGAGATATATATGTACGATGGAATATCTGGAATTACCAGTACGATAAGCTCATATTCCTTTAAAGTTGTTAAGCCGATGACTTCATTATAAATGAAACAATGCTCCAGCAGTTTACAAAGGCGAGATTACTGAATTTATTATGATTTAATAATTTTATTTATTATGATAAACCATTATTGTAATTATGTTCTTCTTATTTTATATATAGATCGTAAGTTTTACCGTTGACTAAGAATAGGACGCTGTATACTCATCTGTGATTTGAACTACACAATATTAAGAAAGAAGTATATACATTCAATTTTATAATAATTTTCATAAATTTCATACAAATTTTATTGCTAGTATCTTGGTATAATGTTATTATTAATGTCAATATAAAAATCATTATGAATATACAATTAAAAGTGTAAAATTGCAGATTACATTGACAATTATTTAGATGTAATATGTATTTACACGCAAGAATTTAATGTATATAATATTATAGCATATATAATAGATATCATTTATTATGTAATATATTAGATATATCTCCAATATAAAGTGCAGTAGATAAAATCAATATTGTTGAAATAACCTATTTGATAGAATAATTACCCAATGATTAAAATTCTGTGTTTGACTTAAGTCTCAGCTCATTCAAAATTAATGTTTAAGAATTTTTATACATGAGTACATGCGTGTGATTTATCTTTTTTATATGTTAATAATATAATCAACTTTATCGACTATGCATATCATCATTTTGTGCAATGTTATTTCTTCTTCTGAAGAGGTCATTGAGTAATTATTTTGAGGATATTGCTGCCTATTTTAAACAAATAAATACTTTACTTTTATATTATCAGAATTTAACTTATTTATTTAAACACTTCAACATTTTAACGCGAATCTAAACTTTATAATAAACTTAGACAAAATTTTCCTCTGTGCTCGCCACGTCTCCGAACTCTTACCTCCAACAGTTTATTAGCAATAATTTATGCTGATAACAAATTAGAATAATTGAAATATGTATGCAGTGTGATAAAATAATACATAGATAGTGAAGTAAAGTAAGTAATGAAGCGAACTTCAAAAGTATGCCATGCCAACTACAGGGCAAAGAAATTCCCTATCTTACCAACTAACGAAGAAACCTATTTTATTGAGATTTATCAATGGTACATAGAAGCAAATAGGTTCTTGTACTTCCATTACTATTTCCATTACGTTATCAATTCTTAGCGTTACCGTGTAGTGGTACACACTACAAAATGAATCATACGTAATTCAGTAAAATAATATAAACAAAAAAATGTTGTGCGTCTATTATTTCCTTATAAAACGAAAGAACTTTTGGGACAATCTATTATTAGTATATTTCATAGTATATAAGATTTATAATAATCGTATCAGTCTTATATTCTTCAATACTGAAGGTTTTAAATATAAGTTCTTACTAATAGTTAAACATTCTATTCACTTCTTAAATCCATTTCTTTTTGGCATTAAGCAAATAGGGACAAGTCGAAATTACAGATTCGGTGTACTCTCAAATTTGAGTTACAGGGAGGACCACTGCTCGTAACTTGAACGAAATCCATTCGTTAGTCATGAATCTGAGCCTTTGTTAGCTCCCTTTTTTGTTAAGTCAATTTCAGTAACAACTCGATGCCGAAGACGCGTCGTGCTGGTCGTAAACATGAATTGCAGAAACTTGTTCGCGAACTATACGAATCCGCTGTCATAAACCGCTATCCTCTGGGAATCGTAGAACCGCTCAGAGTAATAGGAGACACTCGTATCGTAACGCCTGTCATAGAGAAGATGGAATCTCTTGATACGACCGGTGTATCAGAAATCCACACGGTAGCGTCTTCTCTAATTCCGCGGAAACTATAGCCGATCGGCGCACATCTCCTCATCCTCGAAGATTTTTACATAGACGACCCGACATACGATATACATATATATCTTAGGCATCACAAAGCCCTGCTTCATGCCTATCACTAGGTACCCCGGTGTGTCTGAACTGTGAGATTCTTGGAGTCTTGGAAATAACATCATATGCCAGAAATTTCTTGGTTGAAATTTTTGGTGCCTCGAAAAATTTTTCGACCGCTTTTGCGAGTTTGTATCAGAAGAACATGATAACAAAGGAGGCAACACAACTTCACCTATTCTTGGAAGTGATATCATATTCAAAACTTTGAATTGTTTTTGTCATTTCGTATCAGGAGAACATGACAGCGTAAAAGGTGGCAATTTTTCTGAATTTTTTACGGTTCACTTATTTTAATTTGTGAAAAAGACAAGGAAGGAAAGTGGGAGGTGGATAGAATTAAGGATAAATGATAAGATATTCGAATTCGCTTTAAAAAACCTATTTATTGATTAAATTAAAAAATTATACAATAATCTTTACAATTAAAGGTAATTCTATAGTGATTAACGTACTTAACCTTCTGTTATATATATATTAACAAATATAACTTAATTCTATCTTCAATAATGTATAATCCATACTTATTTTTTACAATATAATTATTATACAAACATATCTTTAAAACTACTATAGTCAGAACGCATTAAAATTAAAAAACATTAAGAATATAATAGGTTCTACACGAAATTACGATTCAATTGTATCATAATACGCTTGGAGTATAATTAAGGATATATTGCAAAAATATAGAATTCTATACTTCATGCACAAAATATCCTGTTCTGTACCTTATTTGTAATTTCATAGGGAAATTTAGTTTCAATTCAAACCACTATTATGCTGAATTGATAACGTTGTATAATCTCAAAACGTGAGACAGGAAAAAATAAAAAACGACAGAATGTCACATCTATTCTGTACCTCGTCGGTACTCACTACAATTCTTAAACTTATCACTCTAAATTGTAGAGGGCATAACAAAACGTATAATTTTTTACACGATCGGTATTTCAGTGACCACAGGTCACAGATGAAACATGTTAGATCTATCTTTTAGCTTTTGTAACACTTGACCGCTTGGCGCAGCACTTGTACCAGGAGAAAACTTAACTTACGGGCGCGAGCGTAAGCATTGTGTGCACTCTCATTTCCTCTGATCTGTCATATGCCTATGACACTATGACTATGATCATGTACTACACTGTAAATGTAGTGTAGATGGAGTTACTTGTGTAGTGAAGTTTTGAGGTTATAGCAAGTTTCAGTAAGGACAACATTGCTAGTGTTATCGTAATATAGCATTATTTAGGTAAAGAATCGTCCTCTTATTCGGACGTAAAACAGACTTCTTAAATAAATTATGTGAGCAATTAGAGCTCGCTTGTTAATTCTATGTCGATGATATGTCGGCTTCAAGCAACGTTAAAACAATGCAGGTGCACAGATTGGCCTACCTGGCCGTCTGACAAATATGAATTTATGGAATAATTTCATAACTTTAATAATCGATCATGGTCAAGGAAAAACCAAACTCAATCCGTATTTACGATTCAGAAGGTTATAGACGTAGAGCTGCATGTATCTGCGTCAAAAACGATCTGGAAGATGAGGTAAGCCAGCAGATGGCAGTTGATATTATTCCCTTTATTAATAGAGTATATTTATTTTAATATCAGTTATATTTTATTTTTATTATATAAAATAAATAGAAATTACACTTTTATATAATTTATAATGTAGGTACTCTTGGTTACATCCAGTCGAAGACCTGATAGTTGGATAGTACCTGGTGGGGGTGTTGAACCAGAAGAAGAACCTGCAGTAACGGCTTTAAGAGAAGTTCGAGAAGAGGCTGGTGTTTTAGGACATTTAGGCAGATGTCTTGGCATATTCGAGGTGCTAATGTGCTCGTATATAGAACATAATTACTTGCATAAATATAATGAAAACGCAAACTAATGTATTCTAAGAATAGAGTTGCCCGAAGAAGTATGAATGGTCAAAATAACTTTTCTTTATAGAATGTGGAACATAAACATAGAACACAAGTATGGGTTATGCAGGTAACCGAAGAGCTGCCAGAATGGGAAGATTCACGTGCTATTGGTCGAAAGCGAAAGTGGTTCTCTATACCAGAGGCCTTGCTTCAGCTTGCTCAGCACAAGCCCGTCCAGCGTTCTTATATACACAGCCTCCACAATACTAATCCTCGACATAATCCCAATATTTCACCATCTCATCATTCACATACCACTGTAACATCTATTCAGCTAATGAATAATTCTAGTAACAATCCTCACCTTAACAAACACAGCTAATATTAAATACCATCCATTTGCGTGAATAATTACTATCAAGCGTTAGATATTTGTTGCTGCTCCTTTCCTTTCGTACAGTTACAGCAATTACCATATATAAAGTTGTATTTTATATGTAAAATGACACCATTTGTATATTCTCCTTTCCTTTTCTTTTTTCATTCTTCTCTGTTTGTTATTTGTAGTACAATTGCAGTGGATCTTGTTATTATAACTACTAGTACTACTATTATACATTTACTACCATTATTACTATTACTACTACTACTATTGTCATTGATACTGCTATTCTACTATTAATATTACTATTATTACAAATACTATTATTATTATAGTAGCAATCATTATTATTATTATTATTGTCTTTGCTATTATCGACGTTATACTTATTCACATAAATTAGTTAATAAACTGGTCCATAAAGGAGCAGTTTCTTCAATTTAGTTCTCATTTTTGTCATAATTTTGTGGGGAAAATAATGCTTATACTTCATATATAAATAAGCACATAATTTTCATACGTAAAGTGGATGGTGTTTTATGTAAAAGGAAAGAAATTCCACAATTAGAACATTTCTCTCATGTTGTTTAAATATATTCAAAGTATATTATAAACATCATAATGAAACATATCTGTATCTGAACAGTTTGTTTTGAAAAAGAGTTTTGTTGATATGTGATAAGAATAACAACTTAAATTTATTTATATGACAATTATAACATTTTACATGGTCACTATATTAGTTTACAAACTGAATTGTTTCCAGAATTACACTAGGGATTGTTTAGAATATATGTTCAAGGAAAGTAAAATTTTTCTCTATATAAATCATTAAAAAAGGCTAATATGAAAACTATTTGATGTAAAACGAAATATAAATACGTGGGAACACTACAAATTTTGTAGATTTTCTTTTGTGCAATTATGTATTTAAATTTTGTATAACTTTCTAAATGTCAGCAGTTAAATATTATAATTTCACAGTTATTGTCATTAATTTGCATTGTTGCAAATTGATTCGCACAAAAAGTTGTCAATAAACCACAGTAAAAAATATTGTAAAAATTTTAGTACATAGAATAGTTATTTTAATGAATATGTGTACATATTTGGTGGTACCGATACGAATGTATAATCAGAGATGAGTCGGGAGATCATCAGAGCAATGTTAAAAAAGTCTGCCAAAAATGGACACTAAAAATAAGAGCCTCTTGTGGCCAATAACTGCACTATCGTCCCCGGTGGTTTTGGAGAAACGTGCTAATGCACGGCGCGAAGAGAAATGTGCTACAATGCGACATGCAACTGTACGACTCAACTCGTACCTCGTACCGGTGAAAAATGAGAAGTCGCGCGTGTCGTAATTCGTAATCATGCACGTAACGTGACGTAACTATAAAGTGGCAGTGGGGATAATCCGATAATGTGATATCATGTGCCATATGCATAAAAATAAGCAAATACTTGTATGTATTAAGTACACGTAAAAGACAAATACTAGATTTCTTATGCATAACCTTTTACTAGTACTAGGTATTAAATGATAGTAAATCCTAAGTAAATACCATTTCTAGTAAATACTTTATCTTTTACGCACACGGAACCGAGTATTTATTTGAAGAATCACTAGTAAAAGCTTTTACTTTTATGCATAACTTTTTGCTAGTATTTGGTAGTAAATGATGGTAAATCTTAAGTAAATACTATTTCTAGTAAATACTTCATCCTTTATGCACACGGAACCGAGTATTTCTTTGAAGAATCACTAGTAAAAGCTTTTACTTGCCTTTATACATATAATCCTATGTATCCAAAAAGGGGGAATTCTTACGGCAACGCAAATAGAGGAGAAACGCACGCACGGCAACAGAGCACTGCCAGAGTAAACATAGACAGCCAGCCTTAAGTATGTAGTACATACCATATACTAGGGCATTTATTAACATATTTTATAAATTACGTGCTTTCCATTGCTTTTATTTTCTAGTTAATTTATTATAAATCTATTATTCCATTTGTATCATGTATGCATTGCAATGAAATAACCGAAATAAAGTAAAATTTGTTATAATTATCTAATAAATATGTTAAATAGATATACTAATACTTATGTTCGCCACTTGTAGATAAATTCGTTTCCTATTTTTTTACAAAATTTAACGATTATTAATAGAAAACTAAATTTAAAGAAAAGTACGTAGTTTCGCCGTGCTGGTCTGAAGGAGGTTGATTATTTCAACAGTGTTTTCAGAGAGAGACTTTTGTATAATAATTATATTTATAAATTAGATATATGTACAAGGTACAAATTTAGAAAAAACATATTTAAAAAGAAAAAAATTGTTGTAATTATATTTCGTTCTCAATTGGTTCTATTGGTGAATTTAAATAATTTTCATCTATCCGGTATATAAACATTTAGATGATTTTTTTCGAACGAAAATGTTATTACATTTGCTTTAAGTGAAAAATGATTATATAGTATGTAAATAATACTACTATTAACGCCTTTTTCAAACATTTACATTTTTTAATTCATATTTTTGTGAAATTGTAGAACCATTACGTTTTCTAAGATTTCGGTGATCTTTGTTATATAATATTATATATATATTATATATATTATATATTGTATGTTATTATATAATATATTTCTTATATATTATTATATATTATATAATATATGCTTTATTGATATAAATTCAAATTCATAAGCATTGGCGGCAACCGACGATTTCCCTACTCTCTATTACTCTTTAATACAACGTATAACCTATAAAGTGTTTCTCAGATATTGTTTCATTCACGTGCTCCGAATCTGTGTTGCGAGAGGTAATTTATAGAATTTTTTATATTAACGATAAATTTGTTAACACTTATATTTTATAACACACAAATTTTTTCAAATAATATGTTGAACTAACATATTATGTTAGAAATGTTAATATCAAAAAATATTCATTATATTTATATACATACATATATAGCTTTATTGCATACTAAGGTTAGATTACTCGCATATGTATTTGATTATTTAAATTTTTCTTTATTTCTAATTATAGATGTATTTTTACTAAGATGACTATTTTCTATAAAGAAATTTCTAAAGAAATGGAGTATGAACAAATGAGTGAAGTTGATGAGGATATGGAAGAAAGTAGCACTGATAGTAATGAAGAGGATTCTATTGCAAGTGATGAAGTAGAAAATAACAAATCTAAGATATATCTTCCTGGAAAGTCTTTAGAATGTGGAGAAGAACTTATTGTGGACAAGACAGCATATCGAATGTTACATCATGCCCAATCCGGAGCTCCGTGTCTTAGTTTTGATATTATTTTAGATGACTTGGGTAATAATAGAGAAGATTACCCATTGAATATATATCTTGTGGCTGGAACTCAAGCTGCCAAGACACACGTTAACAATCTCCTTGTTATGAAAATGAAAAATCTATGTGGTATAGAAGATAATTTTGATGATGAATCAGATGATGATGAATTACATAGCGAAAGTGATACGAATATACCAATTTTGTCTGTTGCACCAATAAAGCATCAAGGTTGTGTTAATAGAGTTAGGTAAATATATATTTTTATTGCCTTTTAATAACCATAATACCAGTTACCAACATAAAGTTACCAATAATGTAAATTTCCAATATAAATAATTTAAAAAAATAACATTTATTGGTTGTTAAAATGTGTTTATTTATTTCAATAGATATAAAAGAATTGGTAATAAAGCTTTGGCAGCAAGTTGGAGTGAATTAGGACGTGTACATATTTGGGATTTGGATAAACAATTAAATGCACTTGATAATGATGAATTGCTACGTGCATATAATAAGGAGTCTAAAAAAAATGATGGGAACATCAAACCATTATTTAGTTTTAAAGGACATCTTTCAGAAGGATATGGACTTGATTGGTGTCCAACACAAGTAGGCATGTTAGCTTCTGGTGATTGCAAGGGTAACATTCATATATGGCATTTTAATAATTCTTCAACTTGGCATGTGGATCAACGACCTTATAATTCACATGCACCATACAGTGTTGAAGATATTCAGTGGTCACCTAATGAAAGACATGTACTTGCTTCATGTTCTGTTGATAAAAGGTATGATCTTAATTAAATTTCTAATAATTTTCTATTAGGTTAATATACGTTTTATTATTTACTTTAATACCATAACTAATATCAAGTTTTTAATATACTTTTGTAATTATACTGTAACTTTAACAGTATCAAAATTTGGGATACAAGAGCAAGTCCACAATCTGCATGCATGTTAACAGCAGCTAGTACACATACTGCTGATGTTAATGTTATTTCATGGAATTGTAAAGAAAGTCAGTTTCTTGTATCTGGTGGTGATGATGGCTTGGTTTGTATATGGGATTTGCGCCAGTTTAGTGCTAATAATACAAGAGCATCAGCCATATTTAAGCAACACACTGCACCTGTTACAACAGTAGAATGGCACCCTCAAGAGGCTACTGTATTTGCTTCTGGTGGAGCTGATGATCAAATTGCTCAGTGGGATTTATCAATAGAAGTCGATCCATCAGAAGAGATAGAAGACAGTGAATTAAAGGAACTTCCACCACAATTGTTATTTATACATCAAGGTCAAACTGATATAAAAGAATTGCATTGGCATCCTCAATGTCCTGGTACTGTAATATCAACGGCACATTCAGGATTTAATGTATTTCGTACAATTAGTGTATAATCTGTCCAATAAAAAGTCCAATGTTTATAAAATACTTTCTATCATTTAAAAATTTTTGTATCTTGTAATAACATGCTCATAAATACCTCCATTTTAGCTACAATGCAATAAAATTAGAAATGTTTGGTGCCATTTAAAAAACATTGATGATTTCGAAATTCCGTAAAAATATGACACATAAGAAAATCTTTTCTCACCATTATATATATGTAAGCTTTTAAATAATTTAGTTTTTCCTCAATAGTTTTTTGATATAAAGACAAATAAGAAAGACATTCTTCCTGTTATCCTGTTTCTCGTAGCTTATCCTGTATATTACATATTTCAAAGTGCTTTCAAATGTCAAAAATGTCATTTTTTTGCATCATAAATAAATGAGAGATACAGTGACGAGCAAAAGTGTAAACACACTCCTCTGATTTTATGTAAAAAGCGATACTACGACTAATTTTTCAAGTGATCGGTAAAGATTAGGTAACAGTAACTACAAGCTGCGTCTGATTAACGAAATGTAATAGTTCATTTTTATTAACATTAATAATGTACAGAACATTTTACAAAAATGGACATCTCAAACCATGTTTACAGTTTTGCATTTTAATTATACTCATTGAATTAAGGTTTCAACCTGGTATTTCGTCCACTTTCCTTTACTTTTTTATAATGCTTTTAATCTACGAGGCATACTGTCAATTAAATTTTTAATTATATATATTTTATTTCATGTATACATACATATAATACATAGAATATAAAATATAATTTATTTATATATAAGATTCAATGATAACAGATGTCTTATTGTCGGTCTACCATGAGGGCAATTCCAAGGATTTTCCATTTCTGCCATTTGAGTAATTAATTTATGCATGTCATTGTTATTAAGAGCCGTACCTATCATAACTGCCTTGCGACAAGCTTTTGATGCTAGCATTTGTCTTACACGACTTGGGCGAAATGTACTATTTTTTTGGTTTTCTATACCACCTTCTCTAATAAGAAAAATCAATTCTTCGATGTCATCTTGTCCAAATTGCCAATGACCACTTACTGGTATACCTGTAAGTTGCACACGATGACCAGATTCACCTAAACCAAAATATTTTGAACTATATTTATTTATATTTGAATAAATTAAAAATATATTATACATTCTTTCAAAACTACTAATTACTTATGACAATTAAAACATTTTTTAATTTATTTTGCTCACCTTCAGAATCTATTTTAAAAAAAAAACCATTATCTTCAAACGTTTTTTGATGTTCAATTAATATTGTCTCATTAAGTGGAGAAATATTTAAAAATTTAGGAATAATTAATTTTTGGGTTCGTAATTGAGTTTCATTATTAAGCTTCTCAAAACGATATTTTTCATCGGTAGCATGTTGATCAATAATGAAAAGATCTTCTTTCAAACGTGTTATTATAAAACCAAGATTAAACTGACCTATAATTTCCATCTGTAAAATATTCTTTTTATAGAAACTGTATAAGAAAATAACTATTATGTTAAACTTATAAGATAATAAAATACAAAATAATACATGATGTGCTAAAAAATTAAAACTTATAGAATCCAATAATTCAGTAAAATATAAATAACCTGGAAAAAAGAATCTTTTGTTAATTGTTTTTTTAATTCACTTTCAGCATTTGAATTTTGATCCATCTGTGCCTTAAACTTGATCCGTGTACTTGAAATCACACATTTTGATAAAAGATTTTGCTTTTCTTGAAGTTGTTGTTTTATTGCCAGAATGCTAATTGTCATTTGTACGCTATCTAATATTTTTGTTTTATTTGTTATATTATTTTGTACATTATCATTATCATTATCATATTGAATAGTCTTATTTTTATTAATGTGTTGTATATTTTGTTTTTCTGTATGTTCTATTTTTGATATTGTATTTAAATTGTGAAATCTTTTGATTGGTCGATCAGCATTTGTAGGTGAAATTGTTCTTTTTACACCAAAACTTAATTCTGGTACAGGGTTTACAGTCAAATTTCCTTGCAATTTGTCCCATCTAGATGATAAATTATATTTTAAAGTTGCTAAAATTAAATTTTCTTGTGTACAGAAGATGATTCTCTTATTTGGAGTTACGTTAATATCAGTTGAGTGTTTATTTAACTTCAAATTTAAAAAAATAAATGGATATTGTTTATTATTATATTTATGATAAATTTGATTTATTAATTTACTGACTTTTGTCAGATCACATGGTCGACCATTTACATAAAAAAATTGTCTATCAGGAGCAGAACGTCCAACATCATGATCACAGCTGCTAATGTAGCAATCCCATTCAAAATCCACAACTACATTACTTGATAAGTTATATTCTTGCAATGTTGCTTCATCAGGAGGTAACAGTTCAATTTTAATAAGTCCATTTGAAGATTTTTTGCCAAATATTAAATTAATATTGCTTAAAATATTACTGGGACTAACAGTATTGATTACAAGATTAGGGGATTTGTCCGATACACAATTGGAGCATGTTATTTTTGTATTAGTAGAAACTAAGCAATAGCTATATAGTACTTGAATAGCTCGAATATATTCCTTTTTAAGATTTCTTTGAAATTCTTTTGCTCTAACAGAAAGGCACTTAAATATATCTTTTATATGCACAGTAGTTCCTATTTCTCTTGCATATGGTTCCTTTTTTTGCAGTGCACCATTGTGATCAAATTGTAATTTAAAACCATGTTCGCTTGTAGAATGTCTTGTAACAATACTTAAGTCAGCTAAAGAACAAAGTGAACTAAGAGCTTCTCCTCGAAATCCAAACGTGCTCACTTCTGTTAAATCTGAGAATTCTCGAAGTTTAGAAGTATAATGCTTCAGTCCTGATGAAAGAAAAATGTATTTAACTATTTTGGAATTTCTCTTCTATATTAAATATACACAGATATATGAATGCATATATATACCTAATCCTTCAAAATCTTGTTCTAAAACACCACTTCCATTATCACTGACGCTGATACATGTCTTTCCATAATCTTTCAATTTAATATCAATTAATGTAGCACCACTATCTAAACTATTTTCTACCAGTTCTTTGACAGCAGTTGCAAGATCAAATATTACCTAGTAAAATTTTTTATGTATACATGCATACATATATATATTACCTAACTATTATTGTATATCATATATATAAGAATATATATGAGAAGTAAATATGGGAATTGACAAAATTTATTAAGGCTTGCATGAAGCTATGAGAATTCTGTCTGGAGAACTAACATGGGCAATATTAAATCAAGCTAAAACTAAAGAAACTTCAGGAAACAGATAAGACTAACAATTAAATTAGTAGAACTTGTCAAATCTGAAATACACTATACTATATTTCAATATATTATATTGTGATATGTATGCTGTATTATATCATATTATGTTAATCGATAATATATTATGTATCATGTTATATTTTGCTATATTGTATTATGATTATATAAAATATAGATGTTTCTAACAAAGACTGTAGTAGCTTTCAAGCCTCATTATAATGAACAAATAATAATAATTATTAATACCATAGTTAAATAATGTAATTATTTAATAAACCTAAATCGATAATACGTTATTACCTATTACTTAATAAGCAATAGATTTAAAAGCACAATTATACCACATAAAGAATATTTTATTTAATTTGAATCAAGTTGAATTACTTAAAAAGTATCAGTATTCTACAAAAACGTGATTAAAAAAGATTGTTCTTATACAATATAACCAAAATCATATATACTATGTCTGAAACATTTTTCAATGTTATTTAAAAATTGACATCATATTAAAATATTTAGCTGTTTATAACTACGATACTCCATGCTCTATACCGACATTTTTATGATATAATTATAATTATAAAAGAAATATTATGTTATAGTAATTAAGATACAGACGTGAAAGTAAGGTAACCTTATACATTTTAATAAATAACTAAGAATAATAGAACATATATTTATTTGCTAAAAAATAATTAATATTACATATTGAATATATAACGTTGATATATAAAGGTTGAATATTAGTATACTCGTAGGTTAACCTCACCTGACCAGAACAAATTTGATGAATTGTTTGTTTACTTATAACATTAATCTTCTTCGATTTTTCCGACGATGATATTGGTTCATCCATCACCAATACATGTGAAGGTAAATGAAAACTCAATTAGTTATCTATTGTCTACGTCGTAGGAACATCTGTACCTACTTACATTGTAGCTGTAAAGTATTATAGAAAAGTTAATAATTTTATGTTTTGACAATGTTTCAATATAAAAACTTTATTTTTTAAGTATTTTAAATATTTTAAATATTTTAAATATTTTAAATTATTTTCAAATAACTTGTGTTTATAACATTCTCATATTTGATTGGATATGACGAAATGGAAATGTTAAGTAAGTAAAACTAACCACATATTATGGCGCGATATTTGATGTTTATCTCCTAATAATATAACAATCTTCTAATATACAAAAGTACGGATAACTTTGTAGTAAAATAATAATTGCTGCATAGAGAAAAAGATAAATTTGTTAAATCTCTACAATAGTAAGAAATAAAATTAAAACGAATTAATTACAATTTTGTTCTTCTCTACGAAGATATACATTTTATAATCAATTTCTTTATTATACAGCATAGATATCCCATTTACTTATCTAAGAATAAATAAAATTGCGAGTGGAATGTAACGCAATTAAATTATTGTAAGACTATTTAAATGTTATAAATTACTATCAAATACGTTACATTTTCCTAATATAATTACATAAAACATGTTTCGATTAGTGCCAAAATTACCTATGTGGAATGAGGAAAGTAGAATACCATTATGTTTCCACTAAATTATAATCAAATTTAATTTATAGTACTTACAATGTTCTCAGTAGTTAGTTTCCACAGACAACAAATGCATTCATAAAAATATAACAAATCATTCTATAACTGTTACATTTCCTTTCGTAGAGATAACTGAATGCTTTTTATTTAAACAGGACTTCAGGAGGCTAACAAAAATATAACAACAAAAATGAAGATGCGTTTGTTTATTATTAACCTTATGTAATATCGTTTCAAAAATTTTCAATTACATTATTATATATAATAAAAATAAAAATAAAATAGAAATAACATAATAATTATAATCGCAATAATTGCAATAATCGCAATAATTATAATTATAACAGTGGTAATAGTAATAGCAATAGTAGTAGTAGTAGTAGTAGTAGCAGTAGTAGCAGTAGTAGTAGTAGTAGTAGCAGTAGTAGTAGTAGTAGTAATGTAGTAGTAGTAGTAGTAGTAGTAGTAGTAGTAGTAGTAGTAGTAGTAGTAGTAGTGTGGTAGTAGTAGTAGTAGTAGTAGTAGTAGTAGTAGTAGTGACAGTTTAATAGCAGGAATAGTAACAGTGGTAATAGGAGTGATGATGGTGATAGTGGTAGTAATAGTAGTAGTAATAGGAATAGCAATAGTAGTGGTAATAACAATAAGAATAATGGTAATAATCATAATAAAGACAATAATAAAAATATTAATCACATAATCATAATAGTGATAGTAATGATAACGACAGAAGTAATATCAGGATGAATAATAATAAAATAAAAATAATAACAATAATAATAATAGTAGTAGTAATAATAGCAATAATAATATAATGTAATATAATATAATATGAAAATGTTTACAGGGTAGATACAACTTTTTCTTCATCTTGTATGGAGGCTTGTTAATTTTCATCTTAATAAATTGGTTTTTCTTAATTCAGTTTGTTTTCTGTATTCATTCCTTACATTTTTTATGTCGGTTAGCGTGTGCAATCATCAAACAAGAAACTGAAATGATGGATGTGTACTCATCATTTCTTCTCGTCTATAGACGTACGCACTTTGCATAACAGGCATACATCAGTCGTGTATTATAGTATATTTTCTGAACACAATGTTTTTACACATGACGTTAGGAAACTTATGGTATTTTAATCCAGTCACAATGTGTTTCAAAGAATTTGTTTTAAGATTTGCATAAATATAACGTATGGTTTTCAAATCATTTAACCAATTTAATAATTTGAGTGAAAAAAGCATAAAGTGAATTTTTTAATAAATACCCTGATGAAGTTGTTTTAATTTTTTTTAGACAGAAATTAATAAAATAACTCGTTTTTTCAAAATATGAAGATATCCTGTATACCATTATGAAGCAATAAAAAATATACAAAAGTTTTTTAGTGATATATCGACAGTGAATTAATTAAATTTTATTCAATTAAAATTATTTGAAACACGAATCGTGATCGGTTCTTATACTATTTAAATGTATACAACTCTGTTGTTTGCTAATTGGCATAAATACTCTACATTTTGCGACAATTGTTGAGTGGACAAATTTTTTCGGGGTACAAAAACTATAAGAAACATATACGTTACAAATGGAAAAATATGAAAATATTTTGAAACGTATTCTCTGTGTAAAAAGTTTTTATATGAAAAATTAATTGGCGCGTTTGAAATGAATCTATTGTTGTATAATATATGAATTCCACTTTCTAACGAAAATTTGTCAATTTCATTTGTTATCCGACATATACTTCTTTTGTTTCACCAATTTTTTTCTTTTTCGAATAATCGACACCACTCTTCCGAGTATTTTTTAAAGATCTCCATAGTAATTAGTGAAATTGCACACATTTAAAACATTTCCCCTTCTTTTTCATTGTAAATATTGAACGAATTTGAATTTCAATTTTATGTAACGATCATCGCCTTTTTTTACAAGCGGCAACTCTACTAAATTTACTAGTAAGTGATAGGATACAATCAATCACTTTATCTTTTATCTAATCAAAGTAATGGTAATCGTTTTGGTAAAAATTAATAACTGTCAGATGAGAAAATGCTTCGATGATACGTTGGAAAAAACTGCATTGTGCTCAAAAGTCAACCTCTTCTAAATCTTTCCTCGTTTCCTTTTAACGAAAAAAGGACTTAGAAGACGACATTTTCCTATAATACAGTTTCTTGTGCTACAATTTTATCAAAAGTGAACTTTCCTCGTACCAAAATACATAAGTAAAAAAAAAAGAGAGAAAAGAAGAGAAGAAGGAATAGGAATTCTAGTTCTTTGGAGGACTGATGAGCACAATACATAATAACGTGAATTCGGAAGAGGGCATGTGTGGAATCATCACACATTTTGTCTACGTTTATAGAGCGTACTGATTTTTGCCGTTCAACAAGATTATCGAAATGTCAGAAATTGTCATGAAAAATCTTGACTAAATCTGACAAACAATGTTTTCTGTTTGAAAAATCATTCTCTCCCTTGCTCTCTCTCTCTCTTTCTCATACACATACACGCGCACGCACGACGCACGTACTACACACGCACACACACACACGCGCGCGCGCGCGCGTATGCACGCACACACACACATTTTCGTTTTTTCTCGCTTTCCCTCTTCCATACTCTCTTTATAAAGTTGAGAGATATCGTCACGGCAAAATGTTTCTCGCTAACATAGAAATTTAAGAATAACTTCATGGTTGTTAGTAATTATAATTTTAGATCGAATTTACACCATTGCGTTTATCATTTCTCATTTATTCCACTTAAAACAGAAATTCGTTATACCTTTTAAAGTTAACATAACATAAGCAATGATCGTCATACATTAGGGCGAAGTAAAAATACTAATATAAATTTTTTAGTACTTGATGGTAGAAATCTATGAATTCGAACGAATGTCGTTTCGCGAGTCATTACGTCTATCGGCAAATCTTCACAATGCAAATATTTAAAAAATGCAGGATTCTAAGCAGCCTATCTAAACAAGCAATTCTCGAAAATTCAAACATTTCATTCTCTTTCATAAATTCGTATAATAGAAAATAAGGAAATTAATGTAAGTTTGAAATTCTCTTGAGGTGTACAGAAAAAATTTCCTCGAGAAAACGATGCATATTTTAAGTTAAGCTCCTTTCATGTAAATTATAATATTGTGAATGAAAAATATTCAAAATCAGTGTTATTAAAAACAAAATATTAAAAACCTGAATAAACAATGTTAAAATTATATAATCACATGCTTCGAATAAGCCGATAAGAAGCTGGCATACTGCATACAATAAAATATTAAAGTATCATTCGAATGTATATTTAGTTTCTGTAAAATAATACAAAACGGTCAATAAAATATCGTAAAATAATTTTAAAAATCAACCTGTTTAATGTATATGCCACAACAAAGAATAGAAACATGCAAAATATCTCAAGAATTATTTGTTGCAGTATATGTTATTAATAAGTATCGAAAATTTACATCGTTCGTCGTGTCTTGTTTTATATTATCTTATCGTTATTGACACAATTTGTTTGTATTTAATATTTCGCATTCTGGCATCGAAATTTACGTTCCTAGTTGTCGGTACTCTAGAACCAAATATGAAAAAATAAGAGAAATTCATTAGAAGGACCATATCGATCGATACAATTATCAGAACTTGAAAAGAAATGTGCAAGTGCCAGAAAACGATTATAAACTTATGCTGAAGGTATATTAATATAATATAAATAACATTACTATTACCAAAGTGAAACGGCAAAAATCAATTACGACTGCCATTGGAAACATATGTATATGAGTACGCGCGTATCGTTTATTATAAAGTATCTAGGTTTTTGTATGATTATATCGATCTTGATCTTATGTGTATACTGCCTTTTAACTTTCTTATTACTGTCTTCTGTATAAATATGTATTGTTGTTAAATCATGCAAACCTCGTTTGTTTAAAGTCCTTCGTCGGTAACAAACTGACGTTTGCAACGTCCTCTTTTCTATTCATCAAAGTAAATAAAAGAGTCGAGTTTACAATGTCAGTGTTCTCCTCTTTCACACTTAAAAGCTAAATCCTAAAGCTGCACTCTTATCATTTATCTATGTATATTGTACAAATAACTAGCATTTGACGCGACTGTTTGCTAGCAATTACTTGCTAAACCGTTTATATTCGTGACATTGTGTATAAAACTCTATTGGAGTATATGCTTACACTGGTAATTCTTATTTTTCCTTCTGTTTAATGCATTTTTAATAATAGTAATTATCACTTTTTCGCTCTCTAGGCCACACAGTTTGGGTGCCAAAATTTATTAACGACGTTTGCACGCGACTAAAGCATTTGGAGTGTTTGCAGAATCGGGCAGGACCCGAGAGGCCAGCTGGGTTCATCCTCACTAGACCATGTTTGTCTGTCCGTGCTCATAAGCAAAGTATCATAAGCTTCTGTGCCGGACGCGGTATATCCGTGCCCAATGTAAGACCAGTCGGCTTCTTAAGATAGATAAATAAAAAAAACTAAGAAGAGAAAGACAAAATGGAAAAAGGAAGTTTCCCTCATGTTTTCCTTTGCATTCCTTCGTATTTCTATTTTTCAACTGAATATTTCTCATTCTTTTTCTTTTTTTCTTCCCCTCCCCCCATCTTTTTGTTTTTAAAGAAGCCACTCATATATTTTTAAAATCTCCTTTTCTCATAAACGAACGAAGAATTTCTTGTATGATGAATTGCTTTGTTAACCTGTCTTTTATGTTTCGTTTTTGTTTTAAGTTGTTAGTTTGAAGCAATGTACTCTTACTAATGTACTCTTATTTTTTCAACACGTTTACGCAGCAATACTATATTTGTAGTGCTTTTGTCTCAAATTATTTCTTATAACCAATAAAACGACGAAATGCAAAGCAATGCAACGGGGAAGGACTTCAAATTTCCTACTGCCCGTTCTCATTTCCCTCTTTTTCTTTTCTTTTTTTTCATAAACAGTACGATAGGTTTTACGGTATCGTCATGAACTTCGTATATACAGTATATATAATCACCTAATATATATTTTTGACGGTACCGCTAACGCGACGATAGTATGTGTAATTGGCCATCGCCGTAGTTCCTTTTTATTCTGTTTCGTTTCAGTGAATAGCAACTGGACTCTGCTGGACGCATACTCCAACCATAGGACTGTCTTCCCTTTCTGGGTCTCTTTGTTTGCCGGTTGAGACTGTCGACGGTTGTCTGACTATTCCGTGCGTATCAGTCGTTGAATAACCGTAATTGTAAAAGTTCTGCTGCTGAATCATCGGTGAGGTCATCATCGCAGGCAGATGGGGTATACCAGGGAGAATTAGGCTATTATACGATCCAAGAGAGCTTTGTATCAGGGAACTGTCTACAGATTGCATGGACATCGGGCCGGATGCAGACACCCCAGTGGCCGAAGTTGACGGATAGTTTGTTGTAACAACGCGTCGATTCCCCAAATGACGAGGTGATGACTCGCACTCCATTGGCTGATAGCCACCAGGGAGACTTGATACTTGCATCGGATTGCCACTGTTGTTGCTTCCCTGTCCTGACATGGTTACCAGTCCTGGGACATTAAGAAAACACAACCTTAGATAAACAGATTAATCATTTTCACACTAATGCAAAGATCATCCAATGGATTACTATCTCTTACTATAGAATGTCACTATAAGAAAGTTAAAACAAATAAAAAAGTTTTCAAAATACTACGGGGATACATTCCAGGCATTGAACTTAACGTTTCGTTTTCCTCTCGTATAGTCAACAGTTCTGATTTAGATTTCATTGATATCTAAATATACCGATACCGACTGATCAATGATCGATATCTAAGCAATAACCAACTGTTCATCTTTGTTTCGGGTCAATCGAAAATGTAACAAGTTTAAACATATTTTACCAAAATTATGATTCATATACATAAAATTAGAAAGACGATTTCTAAGAGTTGCGTCTTTTACGAAATTGTTATTTCATATAATTTCTATTTTATATAAAGTATTCTATAAATACATTTATATTATCTGTTATTTGCTAGCTATATCAGAATAAATATGATAAACTTATGAGGTAAAAATAAATTTATAAAGTGAAAAAAGTAATATGTTTTTTGTGTTTTTAATGACATATTACTATTGTATTAATAATGTTATAACTGCTCTTTTTATTAGATTTTATAATTAGATACTGTTACATTTAAAGGACAATTTTAATAAGAAGCCGATAAAAAAGCTTTCTTAATGTTATTACATTAATATTTTATGTAATGTATTTTGATTTATGTTACATAAGTGATTAAATAAGTTAGACTAAATTAAAACCAACTAAATATTGTAGTTATTCATTCATGGTAAAGTGCAATTAATTAAAAAAGTATTGTTACGCTACTCTTTAAAATCGTCTTCCTTTGTATTCTATGATTCCTTATTATTTAGAAATATGTACTTTTTAGGACACTATATGCGTACATAAAATTACAATTAGTTATACATTAACTATATAAACCATTTTAATGAACATTTAGATAGTCGCTTTCAGGTAAGAATGTACAAGTCAGAAAGAAGAAATCATACTAAAAAAAATGAATGTAAAACGATAAATGTGCAGATCAATAAAATGTTTACTGCAACAACGGAATTTAATGTTTCGTTATACGATGAAGATGCACTTCGCATGCTATATGCAAGCAGTTAAAGCATGCATGAAATAAATTACAAGACAATGAAGTAGTTGCTCTACAGAATAAAAACTTAATACAGATATGCAAATTGAATTACTTTTAACAAGAATATGTTCTCTGAAAACGAAAGAATTAATAAAAAAAATATATATGCAATAAAATATATGTCATACATAAATTATTGTTATTTGTTATACTTGCATTTCTCATAACTGTGGATATAAACATTACAAAGAACATATTCTTAGAATACTATTTAATATTTACTGCTTTTAAAATCTAATGTATTTCATAATAATATAATAATTTAAATAATAGAATTTATGATAATAAATATAAAACTTATAAGAGTACACTGTATCGAAGAACAGAGACACGGGCAATCAATATGAATCCGTCTCTCATATTTAAAAAAATCAGAAGTGCAAGTTCTTTTATTCAAGCAAGCAAGGCTTCGTATATTACATCCGAGGTCAGGATATGATTATCAGGGACATTGTTAGTCTTTTAGCTTGTAGGATTGTTTGTTAGACAGAACTTACTTATGTTAGTAAGTAAGATTAGGGTTGGGGCCTAGGACAGGTCGTCGCCGCCCCGCGGATACGACAGTCATCGAGCCACGTACTGTCCCCCCATCATATCTACGGGCAACAACAAGTATCGTTTAGTTTGCGCAGAAAATAAAATATATCAGACAAATATACATTTTATGTTGATATTCACTGATATTATATTATGATTTATATCTCTACTAAAATGTAATTATTAAAACAGTTCTTCTATTTAAACAAATTTTTAATAAATATAAATAATTATACTTTATAAGTGCCAATCTTTTATTTATTTCATAAATAATTTTTATTTATTATGAAATATGTAACTATATAAGCAAATGTCTTATTTTCTGCACAAATTAAAGCCTGCCTAAATCTTCAATACAATGCCGCAGTTCCTTAAAAAGTTCAACACAAGAGAGTCACTGTATTGCTCTAATTCATTAACTTTTAGATATGTATAATATTTCTAAATTATCGCAGAAGCTTGAACTCAATTGGATGTTAAATTATAAACACTGAATTAAAAAACATGTTTATATGTATGTTACTTCAATTAGATTTTATATAGATTTATAGATTTTATATATTTATATAAAGAAGTACATTTTAGCTGTATAAGACAAAAGTTGCTATACATTATATGAAAAGCAAGTAGAAACAATCAGACAAATTTTCAATCATAAGATTGTACAAATTTTTTTATAAGTTAAAATAATTAATTAACAAAGTTATAAATTTAACGTATAGCCAGAATGTCAACTGTATATTTACTGAAACTGTGTACTTTTTAAGCGATATATAGTTTCTTTGCGATTATTTGCATAATCCATGTAATTATTACACATTTTATATTGTAAACAGCACGTGCGTTTATTAAATAAACAGAAATCTATTAGTAGATTTAGATTTATTCTAAATAAAGAAATATCAAATATAACTTTATTTAAAATTGATGTAAAAAAATTAAATTATCCACCTAAAATTTTTTATTTATATATTATCACATGATTTATTTTACTAAAATTTAGTTCATTTTATTTACCAGTGTAGTTTATCTAATTTTATTTTATTTATCAGTGTAGGACAACTTAACGAGTGAAGATGATTAAAAATCTTACTGAAAGTAGAATAACTGTATTATATACAAACTGCTTAAATTATGATTTAAAACCAATGGTAACAGGTAAAAAAAATACCAGATTTAAAGGAAAACATCTTTATCCTTCACGCGTGTAAAACGACCCAGTAAGCAAAAAATGCTGCTTTATGCATTATGAAGTTTTAGTAACTTACCATGATCTTGGCTCATCGATACCACTGCCGGGCTCGTGTTAGCACTGTTGGCAGCAGCAATATTTGTGTTGGTCCCCTCGTCGGCTGTACGCTTAAAGAAATTGTGCTGAAGTGCATAATACGGTGTCACTCTTGTTTTCGGATCAAAGTCTAACATTCGCAGGATCAAGTCTTTGAATTTGAGGTAATCGGAAATTGAATGACCAGGTTCACCTATCCTTCTACCACCAGGGCCTCCGCTTTCGACACCTAAGATATCATGTAAGCGTCTTGTACCAGGAGGTTTGTACTTTTTACCATCCTTTGACTTTTTCAGCACATACGAGCCATCCGTGGGGACTTTGTCAAAGTATTTCCGCGCTTTATGCGCTTGGTCCAATATATGTTTCGGTGGCATTCCTAGTACTTCTACAATTTTATTCATCTGATCGACCTGTGAAAGAAAAAGATGAATAATAAATAAAAAATACTTACTTTTCAATAAGAATTACGTACATTATAATGTTGCAATGAAAAACAATTATGTATTGTAGATTAAATAATTATATATTAAATATATTATAACGCATGAAATAAATTAATACTAAAATACTCTGCAATCAAATTACATCATAGGTGAGAGTTCAATAAGTTAATAATATAACTTAATAAGTTATAATTGCTACCTCATTGGCCCCACTGAACAGAGGTTCTCCTGTATGCATTTCAACTAAAATACATCCTAGACTCCACATGTCTATCGCAAGGTCATAAGGTATTCCTAATAAGACTTCAGGAGACCGGTAAAACCTGGATTGAATATACTGGTATATCTACGAGTAATATTAACAACAATTAGTTTCTGGATATTATCAAATTATGCTATGCCGTCAGATATTCACCCTTTGTCCAAGTTGACATGAACTACCAAAATCCACTATTTTTATCGCACTTCGTTTGGGATTGCACAAAAGTATGTTTTCAGGTTTCAGATCACAGTGAATGATGTTCAATTCCGGTGTAGACAGGAACAAAAGGGCAGTACACAGTTGCTGTGCAAACTTCCTTGTTAAGTTCAACGACACTCCTCGAAAATTCGTATTTCTAAGTAGATCATATAGATTATACGATAACAGTTCAAATACCAGACATAAATGATTCCGCCACATAAAATGCCTTTTTAGTTTAACTGTAATTAAAAAATTTGAATTATGAAGTAATTATAAATAATTTGATTTAAGTAGTACGTATATATATATATCTAATTATAAAATACAATAACCAACCTATATAATATTTGTTGTCGGTATCCGCCCTGTTCATCATTTCTAATAGCCTCACTTCGATTTGCGCTTGATTTAGAAAAGGTTTTTTGTTCTTGATAATTTTTATTGCCACTTGCGTTTGTTCTTCATGATCAAACGCTTTTACTACTTGGCCAAAACTGCCTTTACCTATAAAATGCAAATATTTCATGTCATAAAAATTATATTTATCGTACTTTACCACTCATAAAGATATATATTAAAGATTGTATTTAACTATTTAATTTAACTAGATATTTAAATCTTTGATATTCATATAGAGTATTGCTAAAGGAAACAGTCTTCTTAAAAGATGTACATAATTAGATATTACTAAATGTATTACAGATAAAATAGAGAAAAATGTCTCAGAAATATTTAAAATACTCATATTTAAGAAGATAAGCATTAAAGAAATGATTAAAAGCACTAATATTTACAATGGTACATATAATGTAATAAAACAATAAGTTTATCCAAATAAATTCTAAAATTAGTTGTAGGATTGTACTATAATTACAAATAATATTGCTGAAAATAGTACATATATTAAGAATAAGTCAATGATTTTCGTAAATTTAACTTTGCATAAAAGAATACGCTTATATATAACCACATTGAAAATTTTCTACATTTATCTATTAGCTACAGGTATTTAGCATTATGAGAATATCTTTTACATTGTTTTCCCTCTTCTCCCATTTTACTTAAGAAGGTTACTTTTCTCAGAGATACTTTGTACATTATTTTTATATAACACTCTTCTGTAATTTTTCCAGTTCTGTTGTTATATAATATTAATAACGGATTCCTCGTTATAAATGACTCATATTTAATAGAATAGAACATAGCCGAGCATCTTTATAGTCTAGAGCATTATTACCTATTAGCGAATCGATCTCATAACGATCGAGGAACTTTTCCCCATTCTTGATAATATAATCATGATTATCGTCATCCCAACCATCGTTGTACAATTTTCTTTCTTTTTTATGGGAACCATCTTCTCCTTGCATCTGTTGCGCCCTTCTCTTTTTCTTAGCATAATAAACCTATGAAAAAAACGAGCAAATTAATGAAGCAGAAAATTATATACATACACAAAATTATATATTACAGGTTATAAAATGTTACATTAGACAATATAAACTATTAAAAATTTTTTTAAATATTAAAAGGATATCTTATTTTATAATAATTTGATTATTAAACAGAGTCAGAATTCAAATAAAAATTATTAGTTTTCAAATAAATGCAAGTATTATAATATATTTTATGCACAAAGTATTTTTATTTTATTTTCAAATGCTTTTGTTGGTTTTTCCATCCTTTCTCATACATGGATTAGTTAGTATTCAATTTTTTCTAATGGTAGAATGGATTAAGCAAAAAATAAAATGAAAAAAAATATAGCATAAACAAAACGTGGAGTTAGTCAAATCCAAGTAAAGATAAAATAAGGATAAAGAAATTGAAAGACATAACTTGTAAGTGACAAGATATAATTAAGGAAGATAAAATTATTCCATAAAAGAGATAAGTGCAAGATAAAAATTAATGAAGACTTATTGTATGAATATTATTATAAAAAGAATTTAAAAATTTGAAGAAGCACAGAACACTGATTTAATTCTTCTGCACTTTTTATTCATTAATGCATTTGACAGGTTTCTTTTATCAATATTTTATATCACAATAGTATTTTTAATGATAAAGGCAGAAACAAACAAATAGAAATAAGCTGTACAAAATAAAGATAAAAAGTTAGTAGTTGAGTTAAATGTAAGGTTTGTCAAGAAAATAAATATATATGTTTAGCATCAAAGAAAAGTAGAAGTATAAAACACTATAATAATGTTGTATTGCATATGATATTATTATATTATTACGTTATGCTATCATATTATTGTAAATTATCTCTCAATAGATTAATTGGGTAATTATTATAATATAATAATCAATAAATTATTGATAGAATGAAAAGTTTCCGACGAACTTCATTGAAGACATAGAAGAATGAAGAAAGAAAGAAATAGAATCTTGGACTGTCTTTAGAAGAATGTAGGATATTTTCGTATCTTTTTTTACAATGTTATAGAAAATATTTGAGAATTTTGAAGGCACTATAATTTTTATTATAAGAGATACATATAAATCGCAAGTTTATCTGTTATTATTTGTTTTCCATCCAAAATTAAATGATCTTTTGCTTATAACATTTTCATTATTTTACTTAGTGATGTACGATCTTGTTTATATTAATAAAAATTATACAAAAATGTTTATATTAATAAAAATATAAATTAAAACTGTTTTAGATTCTAAATGTTTACAAACCATTTGCTATTATTTCTTTTATAAAAGAAAAAAACAATGAAAGTATTACTATAGGTTACCAACGAAGCCATTAATTATGTCTTTATGTTTAACAAAAGAATGGTCAGCTAGGAGAGAAAAGAAGATGAATAAATAAGTATGTAGGTAAGTATGTAGTTAAAGAAGTTACGTGCGTAGATGAGACAAAGCAGAGGAAGAGGTGGGTATACTGTGAAAGACGTGGAGGAAGATGGAAGGGGTACGATAAAGATAACCAATTAATTTGCACATAATATTAAAGGCAAATATATTTGAATATTGATTATTTGTGCTCTAAACACACCGAATAAATCTAATGTAAACGAACGACTATTGAGCAGAGGTTAGTAACAATTATTTATTATAAAAATCATTTATCGATATAATTTCCATCCATTACTGAATTTTTTACTATTATTATTGAAAATCGAAACAAAGGAAACAGAATACGTATTTTAATTGCCCACTTGTAAATTTTGTATTCTTAGCCTTTTACCTTTTTACTACCTTAACTACGTCAATAATTATTTAATAGTAATATTCAATAATGTTTAATTATTGTAAAAATCAGTAGCATGTTATGTTTGATGTGACAGATTTTCAAACTATTCTTCTGTGAATCGAAGTCAAGATCCAAGGATAGTATAATTTTATAATTTTATCAAAAGAATAACAGTAAACAGACTTGAACAGAAAAAGAAGCATAATTGAAAAACGATAAACGATTTGTTAAATGAAAAGTATCTTTCACCTCGTTGATGTGCTTGTAAGTTTTGATGAGATCTACACTGAGTTTCCTAAGAGGTGCCGTAGCTGGATCACGAAACCTATGGGGTATCCTAGCTTGCATAGCGTGTATATCCGCGGGGGTTTCTTGCGGAACCCCGCCAGTACCGCCACCGGTACCGGCACCCCCACATACTGTAGGAGGTAATGGCTCCTCAGCTACCAGACGACCGTAAAGGGGCGCGCCGCCGCCTCCACCACCGCCACCGCCTGCACCCGCCCTTCCGCTTACTGAAAATTAAACATTACCAAATTAATACTAATTATTAATATATTTATCATCGGTGATTAGTTTATTTATTACTTTTAAAGGCTATCGATCGACATAGCTATATAACTTGCCTTAATATTTCTCCTACTCTAATTGGCAGGAAATAAATATTAAAGTATTTAATTACTTAATAAATTAATTTTGCGAGTCATTCGTTGAATGATGAATACTAATTCCTCTAGTTATAAATTGAAACTATCTAAATAAGAGAATTCGAATCTGATCGTTGACGATCATAATTTAGAATTAAAATGTAAACAGATCAATCGTTACAATGAGATTAATTTCTCATACAATACATACGATACAATCATATCTACTCCCTTCTTTTAAGACCTAAGGTATAAATTATCGATTTTAAAATCTTCTTTTGATATTAAAATCGTTGGTATTTAATTAGTATTTGATACTAAAGACGAAAGTTCACTTAAAAGTAGTTTAGTCACGGTATACACAGCTCGTATGTACAATGTTACAGTACATGTGATTGAGAATCCACGCAACGAGGTCACGAAGACTGACATAGGTCGTGCGATAACTAGCACGCATTCCGCTTCATTCATGTTTCTTGATATAGACTGACTTTCACCCATATACAACCATTCTCTAAAACTGCCCCTAGAGAGTATTCGTAAATGTACACCACCTAGTCTTTCTCAAGTAGCTACTACCAGTCACAATCTTTGTTGAATAAATGAGATATTTTGTGATAACTGTCATGTAAAAATTGCATTCTATATTATATGACAATTTTCTGAAATTATTTTATAAACAAGTAATAGTGTAAGAGATGAAAAGAAATATTTTTATAAATACAAGCAATTAGATGAAGGAAAAAGAGTACTTTGTTACAATTTATTTGTTATTAAAAGATGTATGTAATTTGCGAAACAAGATAAAGTGCATCAATGCATCGTACAACAGAACTATTATTAATGAAAATTACATTAAATATAATACGTAGTCTTAGTATAAAACATACTAGTAATTACAATGTTACATAACTTTGAAGTTCATAATAGATCATATATTTAGTTTAATCCGAGTTAATACCACATGTTATTAACTTAAATAAAAATAAAATAATAATTTAATCAAAAAAGCTTGTGAAAATATACGTTTTTCATTTTTATATAAAATTATTGATCAATTGTTTACAAATTAATAGTAATAAATTATATGTTATTAAGTAATTGACTTTTTATGGTATCTATTCATAGATGAATTTTTAGTAATATTTAATAGATCAATATAGAGCAAACTATAACAGTTTCGAAAAAATAAAACAATTTGAACGATGCCCCTCCGTTTGATTGCTTCAATTGAGCTTACCGGGTGGCTTGAGTATTTATCGCAGCCCCACGTGGTGAGAATCTTTGTGTAAGGGTCGAATCGTGTTCTGTTACCGACGACGACGACGACAACGACAACGACAACGATGACGACGACAACGACGACAACAACAACAATGACGACAACGACAACGACAACGACAACGACAACGACAACGACAACGACAACGACAACGACAACGACAACGACAACGACAACGACAACGACAACGACGACAACGACAACGACGACGACGACGACGACGACGACGACGACGACGACATAACGCAACTGCTTGTTTGGTACGAGTATGGTACGAGTACGGTATTTAATCGTAATCTTTTGATCTTAATATTTAATGCTTCCAAAATATTAAATGTGTTATTGTAATAAAGGTAACTTATTGTTTCGCTAATTTACTTCTTCGAACGTGCTCAAATATAAAAATTGTACGTTCGAAGTACATTATATATATCATTTCGAATTTCTCGATTGATAATTGTGAGAGATAATTCGATAATTAAATTAGAAACTTAAAAAAACATAATTCAAAGAACTTTACTTTCTTTCCTTAATAAACTCCTCCCAATTTTATTTAAATTTTATTTAAATTATTCATCTTAATGTTTGTATAGGTTTATATTACATTAATTTATAAATGACCTAGTAAATGAGCAAACGCAAACTTTGATCTATCATATTTAAAATCACTAGCGCAGTTTTAATGTACGTACAAACTATTCGGTATTACGTACACACTATTATACTTGAGGCTAATATTGAAACAGCATAGGTAAATATGCTTATTGGACGTGTACACAGCCAACATATTTTCATGAACAAAATACATATGTATATTTTTTTATTGAGTAACTGCTTTAGAGTAGGCGATAACCCTCTTATAAAAACTGAGGTATGCATCACAAGTGAAATATAAGCATCGCCAAGTTCGAAAGAAGTTTTAACATGGATGTAAGATGTAAAAGGTATGGTCGATTATAAAATAAGATATAAGAAATCATAATCGGTCATTGACGTCTGACAAACGATCACCTCTTTCGAATAGGTTGAACAAAATGTTGGTAACTTTTGCGCAATTTTTCTATGACATTATTAACTTTATAACACTATCATTTGTTCATAAAGAGTTGAGATGTAATCAAATTAATAATAGCTACTATACAAAAAAAGTACTGATTCAATACGATTAATTTTCAATTAGATCGTAAATAATCTATATTAGTTTGGATTCAGTTACTTTATTTAAAAGTACTTTATTTTAATCTATATGCTATGTTTTGCATGATAAAAATCATAAATAACATTTATTACATAAGACACAGAATACAAATTAAAATCAAATGTCTCAACGATGCCAGATGAAAGTTAAGAAATGAAAGTATATGTATTCCGTTAAAAACTATAATGAAAACGCTCTTCTTTTTATTACAGTGATTTAATAATTAAAAAATTTGAATTATTAAGTTATGAATTATATAAAAAATCTGAGTATACTAAGCAGATAAAAATTAAATTTAAGAAAGCAAACAAAAATGACTACTATTCTTTGAACAATAGTGATTTTAGTGATATTAATGATTTAGATACATTTAAAGGTATTTAGGGAATTAAATAATACAAAGAATTAGCACAAATAGTATACACGTTACGCTATTTATCAAACACTAATTCGAAGATTTAATTTCTCTTCGTTTTATATCCATAGAAACGAAGTTTTTATAATATTTAGAAAAGAAGAAATAAGAGTGTGCACATGAAATTGTAAATGAGATGCAAAATGTTATGATCTCCATAAACCGAGCGAATATTTTAAAAGTTAATTTATTTTGCGAACTTTAAATGTTTCCGACGTAAATGATAATATTTAAATAATATTAATGTAGCATAATTGATACATTACGAATACAATTATTAAATTGTATTGCACAATATTATATATATGATATATGTATATACATGGGACAACACAGTAGTTATAAATTCTGCTGTACTGTTATCGTAAAAAACAAATAAGTTTCCTGTATTAAAATATATTGCGGAAACGGTACCGCTGCACAGATAATTGCATCGTTAGCGCACCGTTTCACTATAAGCATTCTTCAATGAGAGACATGTTTGTGTAAGACTATAAGGCTTTTTATAAATGGATGAATTTCTTATTACGTAAAATGCAGGTAAATGATCTTGTTGGAGATTAATTTCCTTAAAAATGAGAGCGGAATATCTACATTTAAAATTGTGCTTTCATTAAAAGATATTTCATATATCGTAATTAATATTCTTATTCTTATAATTAACTCTTTCTATAGAACACTAAAACTTTTTGTGATCAAATAAGTATTTTGATTTCCCTTTAACTCTTTCCTTTATGATTTTTTGTGCACATATACATCAGTGATCACTGCGTGATCACTATTGTCACATATATGTGTGCATCAATATACACTGTTCTCCCTGTTAACAGTATAGTTGTATTGAAAGTTGTCTGAAGCAAAAAATTGAAATATTATAAGCAATTTACATTCGATAATCAAGTCTTGCTATTTTGAATTAAAATCAAAGTTTAAATCGATCTTTAATATAGAAGTGTAACCTTCTGTCTTTGCCCAATCTGATTGATAATTGATATCACGAGTGTCACTGGATATTATGAAGCAAAAAAAGTGGAATCGTTTTTTGTGTGTTATCCACTTTTCAACTATAATAAAATAATGAATAAACAAATGTAATGAGGTTCACAATTTAAGATAACAGCTAAAAATGGAAAAAATCTATTTTGTATATTTGAAGTTTGAAAGATGAGATAGTTTTGCAATTGTTAAAATAGAAGTTATAAAATCTAGATTTTAATCTCTACACACCATATACATTCTTAAAATATGCAACCTGTTTTGCTGTCCGGATATATGTATGTCTACGCGTGTTTTGTCTCATACACACACTTCTACAAAACTATACAGATCATAGAAAAGTACATTTACCGACTAAATACAAACTGCGAAAGTAAAATACTTCCACCACCACTGAATGTCATTTTACTTTTCTCTCTTCTAGAACACTGCGTTTGTATTTTGACAACGTATCGGCATCAAGATTGTCACGCCTAAAATAAGCATAAAATGACGAAAAGAAAGAGATACGTGAAGGTGGGCGAAATGTTTTCCAGAATGCAGAAATATATATAAGCGAAAAAGAACAGTACAGGTAAAAGGAAGAAAAGAAACAGAGATATATCGAACCTGTTAGGAAGAAAATAAAAAATCAATTTTTGCACAGCTCCTCCGAGAGATTACAATAAAAACAATGAGTATACCTGTGAAAACATAAAGGTTAGCAAAAGATAAACAAAAACGATAAAAGGAACAGATTGAAATGAAATAAAAATGAGAAACGAAAAGAGGAGAAAGAAAAAAGTAGTTTTGGATAATCGTTTGGCAAGGAACGACGGAAAAGAATAACGCGGAGAGCGAGGCGACGCAGGATCTCTGTCCTGTAGGATGACAGCGCACGGAAAGAGCTCGACCGGAGGAAGGAGATGGGAGAGTAGAGAAAACAGAAGAGAGGATAAGGGCAGCCAGCATAGCAACAGAAAGACAGCTTCAAAACGAACAGTTGAGCGCTTCTGGTGCTGTTGCCGATGGTGTTGCTCGCTCTTGCTGTTACCGTTACTGACTACGGAGCTCTGCCTGTACGATCTGCATGGAAAGAGAAAAGGAATGGGAGAGGGAAACGAGAAAGTTGGGGCGCGCGCGCGCGTCCACGAGCGCACGCTGCCGCGTGTATATGTGAATGAGATAGGGGGTGAGCACGATAGCAAAAGAGGAGAGTCGCGTATTGATCGTGTCGCACGGGGGTGGAGTAACCGCCGACCGACTGGCTGGTCTGTCTTCTATACCGGCGCGTGTTGCGTCCAAAGAATGAGACGGAAAATGTAAAAAGAGAGAGAGTAGCCCTTCGAGAACAGGGCCTCCGTCTGTATATCAACACCATAGGCTATAATAGAAAGTATCGAGGACGACCGAGAGAAAGACAGTGCGTCGCCTTGAAATCAGGTGACCGCGACTTCTATCAGTTATTCATTTTACTTCTCCTTTTGATGCTGGTTTTTTACCTTGTATTTCCATACGAACAAATGAGAGAGTATATTACGCATCGATTGCTATCAAATCCCCCCACCCCCTTCTTTCGCGAATCAACAATGGATACACGAGCGGAACCAGTTAATTGGATAATCAAATTCGATATTTCTTGACTTAACTGGAAGAAAAACAATGTGAAATGATACGTTGGTATCGTTCATCCAAACTTATTTACATCTGCTACCTGTCGCTCGCAGGCTTCACGTACTTCTGTGCTTTACGTATTTAGGTTGCATATAATCATATCCTTATAGTTCTGTTTAAGTTATATAGTGTATATATTTGCGACACATTCGAGAACTTTAATATTAAAGGTTTTATTTGAATATGTATGATATTTCAAATTTCCTAATACATTGCAATATTTCGAATTTATGTATCTATGTTTCATCATTTAATTTTCGATGCAAAAACAGATATATGATACTGTTAAATTTAATTATCACACATACACATTATTAACTCAATATATATCATCCATATAATCATTTATTTTAAAAAAACACATAACGCATTAAGATTTAACGAGAATTACGCTTTATCTAGCATGTGTTTTAAATATAACTAATAAATATATAAATTTAATATATATTTCTAACCTTATCTCCTTCCTTCACTTTATTATCTTCTCTTATTCATGTCTACGTATATAATATTCATCATAAATCTTCTGAATTATATAATATTTTTACACAGAAATTTTCCTATGTTACAGAATGGTACTATATGTAATATGTAATATCATTGTGATTACTGGAAACGAAAAGTCATAATGATAACGTAACACAAAATTAAAGCTCAAATAACATTAAATGAAGGCAGAAACGGATAACAATAAGTTTTGCATGCAACATATTTGATGATATAGTTAAAGTATCTGTCAATGAGTACGTGATTAAGACTCATGCATATAAGCTTTTATTAATTACATTAGAGAATAATAATAAAAACTTAAAAAGAAACATTGAACATGATAATGATAATTTTCTCTTTTATTTAATGAATTAATATGTACCTTATATAAATTCAATCAATTTTTATAGTATTGTCAAAAATATATAAGATCTATATTCAAGGTAAAACCCAATTACTTTATTAAATGCATTTGTTATTACTAATTTCTTTTTGATTACTCTTAAATTACATTCCCATATTAAATATATTGTTTTTTTAATAAAAATTCTGACAAATTCTGTCCCTTTCAACCGCGATTAGATAAATAAAATGATTGTTAGACGAAGATTATCATGTCAAATGTTTAATGATTATCAATATAACTTATGTTGCAGATACTCAAGATTTATGTTCTATCATATTAATTGTTTGAAAGCGAAAGTAATTCTTAAAAAATAAGTCAATCTTTTTTCAGACATCATCAGATATCAATATAGGTATCGTACATTGATTATTAGTCTAAAGATTAATTACAACAATGGATTCTCATTAGATCATACAATAAACTAATTCCTATAGATCACATTTAATCATTATTAATTTACATAAATCTTATACTTTGCTCTTTAACAAAATGAGTTTATGCAATTGTACTTTTACATAATAATAAACACCGATTCTTTACCTTTATGTAACTTGATTATGTATATCGAATTTCAATCAAACCTGACTGATACTACAAACAAAACGTAATTGTCATATGAACAATACACTTTCCAGTTATATGTATTTTCTTGACAAATTTCGAAAACTTTTTAGAGTCTGCTTATTCAGCTCACAGCAGCAGTATCTATTGCGTATTGAGAAAGGGCTAGAGCAGCACCTCTCTCTTTTGCTATACTAATTATTAACATGTTTCTTATTATCAAAAAATTATAAGAGATGTGTTATATGTTACCGATTCATATTCTCAGTTACACAGCTTGTTTGTTACAGAATTTGCAATGGTAGATCAAACAACTCCTAGAATATTTGCAAAATCTATTCACCTAAACTACAAATTAAAATTAAATACGATAATAATATCCGCACAATATCGTATAACAAATATCACTACTATTAATTTATAGATTTTTAATTCATATTACATTATAAATCCTCAAAATACGACTTTCTATAACATATATGTACTATCTACATATCTTTTAATCCTTATATTAAAATATCTTACATAATGCGGAAAATATTGCACGAATATAACCATATTTTGATTAGATTCTAGAATATAATTCTATATTCTAGAATAATAACAAAATACAAAATAATATCGTCATTCTTTAATTACGAAGATCACGGAAGAAAGAGAATACATATCGTGATACTTTACGCGTAGAATGTTCTTCAATATTGTTTGTTATCTCCGTAGATATTCTAGTTCTTCGGAAAATTTCCTATACCTCCAAATTTCCATTTGAAAAATAATACGATTGTTTTTCATCCGACAGGTTCAACTCTTGCCAGTGTCGATTCTTTAATCAGAAGATATAAAATGAAGTTAAAAGTAGAAGAAAGCGAAAACACAAAGACATGATGCTAGGGGGATAGAGTGCCAAGTCGAAAATATATATCAGTCAGTAGCCAGCCGGACAGTCTAGTCAAAGTCTTTGAATTTTTCGAGAGTCGCCGAGTTCAAAAATGGATCTCACTATACTATTGCCAACGTTTCCTCGCCACTTATAAATTTGACTTTCTCTTTTCTCATTCACAATGTATATATCTGTTGTGAACAGGGTGAAGTTGCCACTTCTAATACGAATTTTTATAAAAACTAAACGGCACTCGTTTGTCCACGATTTGTTCACATTTGTTCAACTAAAATTCTCGTTGGTCCACTCTTCAAAAAAAATTATCAGTTTTTTTAAATTTCCATTGGATGATAAATCTTTTTTGAGAGATGGATATTCTAGGTAGTCAAACGTGAACAAATCGTGGACAAACGAATGCCATTTGGTTTTTATGAAACTTCGCATTTAGGGGTGCCAACTTCACATTGCTTTTTTTAATATGGCGATAACTTTTTTCTGAAGCGTGAACAAACTAAAATTTTGGTTGAACAAATGTGAACAAGTCGTGGGCAAACGAATGCCGTTTTTGTAAAAATTTGCAAACTTCAGTCAGCTTCTGTTTTAAATATTGTCCATCTTGTCACTTTGTTATACAGATTTTCGTTAAAACAATTTTTCATTACAGACGAAAGAATGAATCACTAATTTAAAAAGTTTGAAATACACGTGCTGATTGAAGCTTTAATATCGTCTTATATGCAAAATAAACTCTGTGAAAATTATCATTCGGTATATCGATTTAGAATATAAGAAAACAAGAAACAAAATTTTGGAGTAAAATTTCAATTTATTTAATTAAGGTGAATTTCTATCTACGCATATCACGCCAATACAATTTAAGATCAAACACATCGTATTATTCTTTATGATTTCTCTAATTAAATTGTACAAAATTGCAACATATTTTCAATTCAAAATTCTCAGATCACAATAAATATCGAAAATTTTCTTAATCAATTTTATCAAACATATTTATTTCGAAAGACTTCTATGTATTATTAAAACCACTTATTAACTAAAATTTTACAAAGATTTTGATTTATATGTAAATCATAATTATGAATATAAAATTAATATAAAGTTCTATAATATTGTTACAACTGTTACTATAGTACTATAATTGTTACTACTTAAAATAAATTATATTTTCATAAATTGCAAAAATATTATACAGTTACAGGATAAAACAATAGACCATCTGAATTACTTTTGATAGTAGAAAAATATGCATCAGATCTTTGTTCTTGCTTGGTTTCGAGGTAGGCATAATTTGATATTAGTGGATTTTTTCATACTTGGATATTAAGGTCAATGTCACTTTTTTATATGGGATGATATGTTTTTCACATACTTTGTGATATAGCATTTTAGGTAGAAGAACCTGTGTGTTTAAGTAGAATGACCTATAGTTGAAGATCATTAAAGATTCTTTAAGATCAAATAGGAATGGAAAATAAATTGCTTTAAGATACCAATCGAATACTTTCGTGTCTTCATGTGTATCCGTGAATGTTATTATCAATGTATTAGCTTGAAATATGCTAGCGACTAAAGAGCGGGGTTTTGTAGTACACAATTTTCCAAAATGCGTTATACAAAAACGCGGAAAGTAAATATGGTTTATATTTATGATGAATGTCGTAAAGTTATGAGACAGACAGTGCGTTTGTGTACTGAAAGATTTCTCGATCGTGTCAGACCCTTACGTTTTGTCTTTTCAAGCGTTATAGAAATTTTTCATGAAAGCGAAAGCGTGGGTAACAGAAGACGCAACAAACGACTTATGATAGAAGCGCTATAAACATTTTAGCAGCTGTAACACGAAATCCACATGTTAGTATAAGATAACTAGAAGGCGAAAATGGAAACAGTTGATGAAGTAATATTTTGTAAGATACTTCGTTTCAATTTTCACCTTTTCCACATTTCACTTCGCTAACAGTTAAGTAAAAATGAATTTCAAACTCATTTATAATTATGCGAACAGGGCTTATGAAAATTGCAAAACGATGATACACGTCTGACTAAAATTTCGTTTATGGATGAAACCACATTTACACGAGGAAATTAATTAATTTACACGACATGCGCTATTGGTCAATAGATAATCCTCGGTGGCTAAAAGAAGTGGACAGGCAAAGATCTTGGTCTGCATATGTCTGCTGAGAACTTGTTAGTAATTAAATAATTGGTCCATATTCTATCGATGGAACGTTAAATAGTCTTAATACGAGTGAACCTTAACAATCTTTTCGTCAGAATTATTACAAGGACATACTTATTACAAGAACAGAATCATTTCACTCAACATACGACAATCCAGCAAGATAGATACCTTGCTCATTCTGCACGAAATGTTACGGAATTTTTGAACGAACAAATGGCTCGCACGGTCCCTTTTTGACTTAACAGCTTTAGATTTTCATTTGTGAGACTAATTAAGCGAGTACAGCAAGAATATAGTAACATACCAATAATCAAAGACTGCATATAAAAGAGCACATAAGATGAGCTTGCTCTGCGATTGATTCAAATGAAATTCGTCATATGTTATCCGCATTGCAACGTTTTAGAGCATGTATCAATGATCAATATCATCACTTTGAACACTTGTACATACTAACAATGTAAATCGCCGAAGTGTTTGATCAGTGTCTTGAAGTAATTTATTTCCAATCCGACCTGGCCTTGAACGACCTCGAATCTTAAAACACTTCATCTTAAAACACTCTATCAAGAGATAAGTTGAAAAATTTACCATTTCATTTAAAAAAGTGAAGCTGACCTTGATATTCATTATACTTCCATCTATGAAAAAGCTATTAACATCAGGTCATGCTCCCTGAAAACCAAGAAAGTTTGGTCTGATGAATTTTTTTCTACTAGACAGTTATTCAAATCGTCCGTTTTAGATATCCCTACATAAAATCAAATATGAATTTCATGTTGAATACAATATTAAATATTTGGTCAAAACAATTTTCAAACCGAAACTTGGACTGTGAATAATAATCTACCCCTTAAACGGTGATAGTGAAAGGGTTCATTCGTTTACTCAATTGGAAGAACTAACTCTTCTACAGATGTACATTATTTTTATATACAGCAGATCTTTGAATAGAGACTGTGAAAGTGACAGTGAAAGTTTGGAATGCTAATAACGCCAATAACCTATTGTCGATAAGAATCCTTATTTCGTGTACTATTGTATATATCATTATTACTGTGTATTTATTGCAGAGACTATACTATACACGTAATGTATAACACATCTCTTATGGTTTTTTTTGGTAGCAACGGAAATATGAATAATTGCTACAACGAATAAAAAGGACTTATTCTGTGTTTTCTTAGATAAACAGAGCTATGACGTTATGTTATGACGAGCTGAATAAATTAATTCGAAATAAACAGACGTCCAATTCAAAATTTTTAAACACAAAAATCCACGTTGTACAAAAGTCAACTGCGCGTAGATTTTAAATATTTCCTACCGTGTAAGCCTATAATCTAACCCTAATGTTCTTGTCTAAAGTATAGATATTTCTCAAATATACATAAATCGTATGTTATTACCATTATAAATGATAATTAAGTATTAGTTAAAATTTTCTTATAGAAATTATTTCAATATAATATTCGACTTTGTCATTGTATTTAAATGCGAACAGTGAAACGTACTCGAAAAAATAAAACGATACACGTCATTTACGATACAGTAATCAAGTACACTAGAATGTAAATATATGAATGTATGAATGTTCATGAAAATTTCATCGCATGTTAATTATACTAACTAGAACGTATTTTGTAGTTAGCATCCATCATGAATTTAAATAAAAGGAGAGACAGGAGTGCAACTTTAAAAATTTAAATCATCGATTAACATTTCTAATAGAATTGTAATATTTTAAGTATTTCTTATTATTATTTATTTCATTTAAAGTTGCATCGACTACCAAGGATAAGTATTTGTTATCATTTTAAAATCTAATAAATTAAAATCTTAGTGAATCTTGTAATAGAATGGCACTGCTGCGAAGCAACACGTGTTTCTACATACAAGAACTACTGACTTCTCAAGTCATGTCCTGTCATAAAATATCAATATTTTACATTTTCATATAACACATAAACTATCATTGTTATTCAATGTATCGTAATATAGATATAGTATATCAAAAGGAAAAAACATTAATTGTAATAAAATTTTATAATAGTAAATAGACATTCGAAATATCCGTAATTTCTGACAAATGTAAAACAGAGGTAACACAAAAATTCAGTTTACATAAATTGTATTCGAACTATAGATAAATAAATCAGTGTCCATTAAATTTATATTCCTGAAAGAGATTCACAAATCTAAAGGATGAAAGAATGAAAAAAAGAAGAATATCATAATTTTGGTGTGTATACTTACATTGTTGCTTATGTCTCGATTCCATAAGGATCATTTGTTCGTGTTTGTGCCATGCAGCATCAGTAGTGTCTGTTCCCGCCATACCCCTCGCACCTGCGGAGGGTGGTTGGACACCCCCACGGCCCCCACCGCCTCCGCCCCCGCCGCTTCCATACTCCATACCAGCGGCACCCTTACCCTTCCCTCCCTCCCACCCTTTCACTTCTGCCCCCGGCAGTCTTCAGACGCTCACAACATGGGGCACGCCAGCCCTCTCAATACCGCTTCAGAGCGTGCACTCTTTCCCCCTTTCCCTTCTTCACCACACACTTCTCTTTTTCTCTTCTTTCTTTCTTTTCAGCCCTTCTTTTCCAGGTGTTCTTTTTCACGGTCTCTTTCTTTTTTCTTATATTACTTCCGTTTATACGCTCACTCTCTCTCTCTCTCTCTTTCTCTCTCTCTCTCTCTCTCTCTTGCTTCCCGTGAAAATTTTTTCAGTCTTTTCAAATCTAAACTAGTCACTCTTCGCGAATAATATTCTTCTAGAAGTGGAAGAAACACGATTGATTTTGAATGAAGGCTATAGAAAAAAGGCTCGATAATAATTGTGACACTGTATTTCTTTCTCCTTCATTCACCTCTTTCTTATCCTCTGTTACCAGTGTTTTATCACCTTCGTATATCCTTCTAAGAGAGAGAGAGAGAGAGAGAGAGAGAAAGTCCTCCGAACCTTCTTTCGTTGAAGGACTTTTAAACGTCTTCTCACTCGTTTCTCCTCGTTTCGACGTCGATGTAGCTCCTTTTCCCTCATACGAAAAATAACTCTTATTTACAAACACACTGAGTTTTTTTCTTTTTCACTCTCTCTCTCTCCCTTTTTATTACGCAATCCACGAATGTGTACACTCGCTTTCCGATACTCTCCCCTCGTGTAATCCTTTTCGTTCCTAAGCCCCTTTCTGTCCTTTTAACTAATTTTATCAATTTTCAACAACGATACGTTCAGTTCTTTATTTTCTTCTTTTTTACTGCTATCAGTTCACTTGTCGTCTTACGCTGTAAATTCCACTTTTCGACGAAACGAATTCTCATTCAATTTCACTATCAACTTCCATGATCTTTGTGATGTTGATGTCTGAAATCAAACAGTAAACCATTAAAGCGCTATTTAATACTTGTGTCAACTAATTTATTTTTCTATTACAAGAATCATAAGTTCTTGCAAATCAAGAATTAAATTCATCTTGATATAAAGAAACTCTGGAAAAATTTTAAATTGTATAATTTTATTAATTATGGATCCACAAACCACGTGTACCACCTGTTTTGTAAATACATTCATATATATTCATATATTATTGATTGGTAATTTTATGAAATAATTTAATTTCTTAAAAATTTCTACACTCAAAAAGATCTCAGAATATCGTATCAAGTACTTCTAATTACAGTGATATATTTGTCACCCAGCGTATAAAAGCTAGGTTAGGAACTGATGCGCGTGCTTATAATCTAAGATGTATTTGTTACCAAATTTGTTACACGTTCATGCAACTTTAACCCTTACAGGAGGAACACAGAATTAATAGCGACAATAGTAATGATGAATTTTTTAACGAATACAATTAAATATCAAATGGATATTTGAGTAACGCAAAATTACTATCGAAGGAATTCATTTCTAAATGCTTAATTATTTAAAATGCAAGTATTAGATATATATGTATATGTATGTACAGTCGATCACAAAGATTCAGACACTGTACAATTTTCAATAAATGTACAAGGACCAATAAAAATGTAGTATATTATGTTACATTACACTATATAAATAACAATAGAATAACAATAGAAAAAGTTTTTAAGTTATTATTTATTATTGTGTAGATATTAGAAGAAATACTGAAAAAGAGAAAATTTTCATGTTACAAAAAATTTCGGGAACAAGATATATATACTATTCATTGCAGTAAGACTAATGATCTAGTACATCTATAAATATTAATTAACAATTAAAAAATTCAACAATGTCGTGAATTTTGTACTTGGATTGAGATAATCACTAATGTATTTTAATATACTATAGAACCCTACTTTTTTATCGCACTCACACGTTACAAGTTATAAGAAAAAAAAGGGGAAAAGCATAATTCCTTTTCTATCGAAAATAAAGCATTCTTGTCCGTTGATATGTCTTTTAAACGCCTTTAATTAAATATCGAAATACATATTTATATAAATTTTTAGCAAAATTCGAGAAGCATACTTCAACCAATAATTGTATATATAACTTCCTTCTTAAACATAAGATATAAAATACATTTTATAATGTCAATCCTATTACTTCCAAAATATATCTCGTAAGTAAGCTACCCAATAAGTGTCGACGGTAAACGTGTCGCCTATTATTAGGCACGTCGTTTCCGCATACGCGCACGTAGGATGTGTTATATATAGGTTTATTTAATGAAAAGAAAAGTAAAATAGTCTAAATAATTTTGATACTAATCGAACTTAACAGGTTTTAATCGTGAACGTATTTCCTACAGCATATTTTTTTGTTTTACAAATGTAACAATGTATTATAGATAAAATTAAAATCATGAAATCTCGCGAGTATATCATTAAACAATCGGAATTTCAACGCTAAAATTTATATTACAGAATAATAATTAATAATTACTTTAAGAACAAAGTATGTATTTCTAGGTACTCAACAAGATGTATATATATAGATTTTCTCAATTTTATCATGGTTATGGCATTATGGATATTATTAAATACTGTTGTAAAACTAGATAAAGTTAGTTACAAGAACCAGTAACAATTTATTTAATTAATTGCTAATATTTTTATTTAAAAATATGTAATTCAAGTATTACAACATGCAAGTATTACATCGACATTTTACAATTTGAAAAAATTTGTTGATTTAGTACTAATAATATTGTTTAATGTGGCATAAGATTTTAAAGTACACCAATTGTCGATACCATATGATAAAAATTAATCTAAAAGATGTAAAATTAAAATGATATAATCAAACAATAAATAACATTTTTCAGGCACAATAAAGAATCCCACTAAATAAACAATTAACAATAATCTAAATATACATGCATTCTAAGAAGGAAACCAAATAATACCAAGATCATCTAAATTATACCTTTTTATTTTACTGATATTTATAAATTTCTATATATTCATCAAAATGGAATAGCGAAGGAACAAAAAACCAAAGCTACAATTAAGAAATAAACAAAACAGAATAATAATTAAACAAGTAATACTACTTCATCTAACTTTATTATTTTATATCACCCTTGTATTTCTTAAGATTATAAAAGAGATTATAAAAGTATAAAAATTTTTTGAAAAATATTTCGATTTTATGGTGCTTTATTTACTAAACTTCTAATTTATTTTATTAAGCATATCCTGTAATGTGTACTTCAGATTAATTATAATTATACATACATACATACATTAAATCAATAATATTGCATAAACAAGAAATGATATTTATATACATAATCTAGTTACATTTTATCAATTAATTTAGCCTATATTCATTCTTTAATGTTTATCGTAACAAACTATGTATAACACTATATAACTATGTATACCCTTTGAATTTAAACATTAATCTTCACATATTATAAATATTCAATATCATAAAACAAAATGTAACACATTTTAAAAATGGAATTAAAATGTAAACAAATATTTAATTGTTTATAATTATTACTTTTCCTTAATTTTAGTCATAGTAATAAAAGAGACAAAATTATATACTATAAAAGATGCATATTTCCACAGTATATCTTCCATAAAGCTATACTTTAACATTTTAAAACAAAGTATATATTGAATTGTTATTTGAACTTTTGTCAAGAAGTATCGTACAAAGTTTTAATATTAAATGTCACATTATAAGATTTTTGTAGTGAACGTATAGCAATGTATAATTTTTATCAAAAGGAAAAATGATGTAAGTGATTTACATTAACAATCAAAGTAATATTTCTTTTTTATTTCATTTTATTTACGTCATTATACTATTACACAGAGCCTATTACAAGGAATTTGGTGAGTTTTTATTTCTAATTCCTTATACTATTATGCATTAGATTCTTATATTGGATTTTTAATTCTTACATTATTGTATATTGCTACCCTATTATAATCAAGTTAATATTACTGTGGACTACATTCATTTATTTTATGATAAATCAAATTATTAAACAAATATTGTACTACAAATTACTAACTGTATAATGCAAAAGAAAAGTTAATAATGTTTTAATTTTGCATTAAAGTAAGCAACTGTTTTCTTCATTAATCCTCTAATCAAATATCAATACTTAGAAGCTACCCAACAAAGCCCACACGTTTTATCATGAATCATTACTTTATACAAATTTTCATCATCAGTATTATAATTTCTATCTGCACATTAAAAAAAAATTTAACATATATCATGTAAAACACAGACATTGTTTTGCTTTATGTCTCCATATACATATAATATGTTTCTAGTTAAAGAAATAAAATTCTTAATTAGATTTAAATTCCAACTGTACGTATATGACATGATTTTATACTTTTTTTATTAACAAAAATTTTGCTTCCATTAATTAAATGATGAAACTAATATTTTTGAATGTTTAGAATGACAAAACTAATATTAATACCCAAGATTTAATGAACATATAATATATATGATAACATAGTACACATAACGCCAATTTATAATTTCTCACATTGATTATTTTTTAATTCTGAAATATAAAATAGAAAGAATGATATTATATAATCATCTTCTAATATGATCTAGAATATTAATTACATGGCATATATTATGTACTTCTGTAAATATTCATATTTATTATAAAATATCTATTATAAAATTTTATGTGACTTTACATTTTTAAATAACTTAGATAAAATAATGTGCAATTTACAATGATAGTAAAAATGTGCTTCTTTCAATATAAATGAGATTATACTTCATGAATATATTTCATGTATTATAATATTAAATGATCTAATATATTTATAATATTTTAATTATTGATCTTAAATAGTTAACTCAGTTGGAATGTGTTCATGACAATAATTTAATATGTACTAATGCACATCATCTTAAAAAGTCAATACTTTTAAATCTGCCATTAAATACCATAATCAGTACTACTTTACTAATTTAATAACTCATTTATTAATCAATAAATAAAGTCATAACAATGCTTAACAAGTTATAAATATCAAAGTAATGAAATATCAAACAAGTCATAACATTCAAGATATTAACACTAATTAATTACTAAATTATAACTAAAATATGAATAACATGGAATATAAAAAAAATTCTGTAATATTAGCATAAAAATTAAATGTTTAGTTTATACACAGATATGAATTTTATATTTAAAAATTTTATTTCTATTAAGAATTAGTGCAATCAATAAATCAATTTTAATCATAATTTGCATCAATAATAAATAATTGCAAATCTTACGTTATTCTGCATTACTTGTTTCTTTTCATTGCACTTATACATTAATTACAGATTGTAAAAATTATATATTATTAATTAAACAATAATAGAAATTAGAGATACAAGTATTTTAACAATTATATATCATTATTAAACGTGCAGTATTAAAAACATAATAGTAAATATCACACATATATATAATAATGTTGTTTCTTTTACACTGCAATATTCATTAAGAGCTTATAATCACATTACTTAACATATTGTTGCATGTATATCTCTAAGTTTTTATTATTGTAAACATTTGACAAATGTAAAATATTTAAAAAATTGTTTACCGTATCAAAGTATGAAAAATCTAATGAACCTGATCTGTTGTTGCACGTATTATAATAAATTATAAAAATAAATAATATAATAGATATAAAACAATTAATAATTGAAACTAAAAGAATTATACCATTTTTATGTTTACCCTCAGTAACTTTGATTGCAGAAAACCTTCTCAAATCTTATAATCTCAATTTAAAATTTACGATATAATAGTCTTTTTCGCTTTGCTTCTTCCTCTCTAATGTTCTAAAAATGATGGAGGCTACATTGATTTTGAAAACTCAAAACTATTTTACATATTTTAAAATCCAAATATTCTAAGAATATGTGATTTCCTTTTTAAAATATATGATAATTTAGAATTTACAATATGGAAAGAAACAATACATGAAGCACAAACTTAGAAGTTTCGTAAAGTATTCTGTACTGTAAAATAAGAAACCATTAAAAGGTCAGTGACATAAAACTTAAAATTTCTACAACACAATCAAATTTATTCCTATATGTTATAATGTAACTTTTATTTTAAAATGGAATTAAATTTATAACCAATTTTCATATACACTATAAAATCTAACAATTTGTTAAAAATCTGTAACTGACAATAGGATATAGGAACTATTCAAATAGAATATAAAAAATATAATATTATAATGGCAATTAATAACTTGCTTTAATTTCTACTTGTAACCATTTATATTAAACATTATGATATTACTTTTATTTTTTATAACCAAGTTAACATCATATTTGATATAATTTCAAAAATAGCAATATATTTCATGTAAGATATGTCGCTTTACTAACTGAACAATAAAATGATCTTGAATACATCTCTAGTGAAGTTTTACCTTCTTTATTTTATAAAAAATACATCTTTTTACAGAAAGTAGAGTGTAAAACTTTATAAATAATAACAAATTGTAACAAGTTGATAACAATTAGACTAGACATTTACTGATTTCAAATTATCGATATACAATTTTGAAGGAAAAGGGAAAAACAATTACATTGTTTGAAATTCTTGTTTTGTTTATTAACATGTATGAATAATGAAAACCAGTAAAATTATGGTAAGATCAAGAAAAAGAGATGATTAACCGTATTTGAGGTTAAGTACTAATGATCAGTAACCTAACCTAGAAACATTCGTTTCTACACGAATCACAAAATCGTAAATTTAAAAAGAAAATAAGAGATAAAAATAACATTAAAAAATTAATTGATAAAAACAAATATAAGGTCATTAAAAATAATTAAATCTATTATACACTATTTTCAGTCCATTTACCTTTTCGATGCAGTACGAACGTTTCAAAATACACAATACAATAAAATTTCATAATTTAAAAATTTAAGCCTTAAGAACTAAAAACAAAATAAATGAATTTTTTCGTTTATAGATATTCTTCTCTTCCTTCTTTCATTTTTTCACGTTTTTCTAACTACATTAATGAAAAGAATAATAATATAAATAAAAGTATGAAATTATACTTCTTTAGTTTTTTCTACTACCAATCTCCCTCCTCTATTCTGTTTTCCTTCTTTTCTCCCATTTTCTTTATCTCGAATAACTAATTAAAACATATGCTTTGCAAGAACAAATGATTACATATTTTTATAAATGTTATATATTAAAATTTTGACTCACCAGGTATTTTTCATTGTTAGACACTTGATAAAATACCATCCAACACTTCACTACAAAGCACAGATATTTTTCAACGATGCTGTTAACTTGTCAATAGACACACTGGTTTCTAAAAATTATAATTTCCTTTCTTCTGCTATTAAACAAAATTACACAATTTCCATCATTTACTCTTTCTTAAAATTGTTAAATTGACACACAGTGGGATGTTTTTCCAATTTAGCTGGTCAAAATTACTTCTGTTATTTGCTTGATCGACAATATGATTACTGACTTATTTGTGGTAAAATTAAAACAATTTAAAGACAAAAAATCATTAGAATGTGTTTTTAATGGTTTAATTGTTATTATCGATAAATATAATAATATGTATATACAATTAAATATAACTAAGATATGTGTACAAAATGTATGTTTTATTTCAGATTTTATATATGGAAATTTATTTTTAATTTTCTTGGTCTAATCCTCCAAGTATTCTTCATGACTCAAAATGTAATTTTTAACAAATTTTAATTTTTCATTAATATTACAATGTTATTTTTGTTGCATTATATGAAATATATTTTGAAATATTTCTCTTTGATATATATCTCTTTGAGTCATTGTTTTAACCCAAGATGCTCCCAAAAACAAAATTTTCAAGTAAAAGTAATCCTTAGTGAAAAAATATCACATATGACCATTTATTATATTCGCAATGATCACAAGAAGATTCATGTATTTTAACAAATCCTTTCAAGTTATGATGATAGATCCTTTAAATTTAACTAAAAAATTCCTTTCCTTAATACTCTAAGTATGTTGAAATGAATGAAATTTTAATTAAAATGTTTGAGACTTATGCACCTTTACGTACTTCAGAACAATGTAGGAAATAATTTGATACTGACAGGTACCTTTAAAAACAGGAAAAAGTGACGAATTTGAAAGATTATTATCGCGGAAATAAGCAACAAAATGTACGTTCGCTGTGAGACACGGTCAAGTTTCAATTAATCATCAGAAGCTATACATGTTAATGTGAAGATGAAAACAGTTGCAGTTTATTGCCTCCGTGGTACTTGCCTTTCTCAGATAAAAAGTTATTTTTACCTGTAATGAGTTTAACAAAACTGACTTTTGTCCAACTAGATCGAGCAAATAACCCACTGTGCGACGTAAGAAACGTGCTTGACACCTTTTTCTTTGGTAATGAACGGTGTGGTCACGAAAATGGAAAAATAAATAGATCGTGACCATGAAATCAAATATTAACCGCACGCATAGTAAGTTTCTTATCAGAGAAGACACTAAAAAATCTTGTTGATAAGCTCGACTTGTGATTCTCACAGGCCTGAGTGGCGACCGTATTTCACACGTGGACACTTGTATCTTTTCGTGAATACGAGCGGTTAAAATGTCGGACTCCCACGCCACCACCTTCAGACAATTACACGTAACGGTTGACACTATACCGACACTGTATCAATGACACTAAGTGCACAGTGCTCCATAGCATGATTATTTCAAGTTAACACCGTTATGAGAGGACACTAAACGAACGAGAAACAGTATACGTATCGCGATCAATCCGTCCATTTGTTCAACTAGTCACCTGTTAGAAGCAGACTGACTAATCTTTTTCCTGTGATTAAATCTTTACTTTGTTTTCACACTAGACGAATAATACCATCAAAGCATAATACACTTGTTACTCACAAGCGAACATCCTCATGTTAATCGCAAAAAGCGGTAGCGTGTTCTTTATCACAAGGAAAAAACAGCAGAGAGAATAACGAGAGCGCAAGCACGAGGAAAGACGAAAAAAGTCAATGGCTACCGTTTGTTTTCTTTCATTCGTTCGTTTGCTTGTTCGTTCAACTGCGACTACGTTGAATCGGGTTTAATCGGGTCAAATCGGCTCAATTCAGGTTATGGCCATCGGGGAGTCGAGCATGCTTTGCATGACGCGGCCCGACGACAGGTATATCACGTGGTTCGTCGCGTCCTTTCTCACAATCAGTCGCAACGTCACTGTAGTTCTTTTCAGTTGACTCGGTCAAGATATCGCACTAAGTCAATGTTCAGAAGTTGTCGGCAACTTCTCGCCCTATGAATAGGCGGTTCAACGTGCCTGGATTATTGGTGTGATCAAGTACATACACTAGTAGACATGCTGCATATACCACGTCGTGGTATGGTTCTGGCGCCGTCGGCGCTGCTGCTGCGGACGGAGAAGGCCGGAGTAATAAAACTGGCTGACACCCCCGCGAAAGCGCTGCAATGAACTCGCCCGGTTTGTAGGGTCAAAAGCACCGCGGCAAAATAATAACAACGCAGCCGCCACCACCGTCGTCGTCGCCACCGCCGTCGTCGTCGTATAGGCTGAGGGGTCAGCAGCGTCGCAACTGTAACCGCCGTCACGAACGACCTTCTTAAAACGAGTTGATCCCGTTGTTGTTGTCTCTGCTGCTGTTGCCGCCGCCGCCGCGAGAGAAACGGCGCGACGCCCCGACGCGGCGGAAAGTTGTCAAAACAGCACAACGTCGCGCGTTACCGCTGCTTCTGCTCCTGCTGCTGCTGCTGCTGCTACCACTACTACTACTACTACTACTGCTAATGCTGTTCCACCTTCTCCTCCTTCTCCTCCTCCTTCTCCTTTTCCTTCTACTGCTGTTGTTATTGCTATTGTTGCTGCTCTTGCTGGTGGTTGTTCGCGGCCGCGGGTTTTGGCGGGTTTCCACGAGCGACGAGCGCGCACACCACTGGCACACACCGCGGCCGCCGTGCATTCACCTCGTCCTCACACCTTGCGCCACCGCTGTCGTCGCCGTCACTGTCGTTGTCGTTGTCGCCGCCTTCGCCAGCACTTTTAACGTTATTATTTTTGCCTTTGTTATTAGTATTCTCTTCTCCGTCGTTCTTTCCGATATCTTCTTTCGATTAAACTGTATTACTTTGTGTTGTCGCGATCGGTTTTTACCAAGATTTCCTCGTGCACCGAGACCAAACCAAAAATCGTTTCGCCACGCTACTTTCTGACACGCCGAGGGATTACACACCCTTAAAGTAACCTTGCCACTCTCGAAACGACCGGTTCCAAATACTGACTCACAAACTAACGCATACAAACTATTCAACGTCCTCCCACTAGACACGAGATTTGTATCCCCTAATCGCGGATATACCGCATCACTTTCACGGGCGAACATGGAGCTCGATCCATGCCGAATGTTTTCTAAAACGTCCGCATCTCCGTTTTGTGGCGCTTCTCATCTGTCGTTCTTCTCTGTCTCTTAATATTTTCACCTCTTCCCACTGATCATCAGTACCTTTTCCATGTGGTTTTTGCTCATACTCAGGTTTACCAACCCTATCTGTGATATAAATTCAACTATTTCAATTATTTTTAAATAAATATTTTTAATGTCACTTTTTTCAACCTTGCGTATTCACTTTCTTTTAACTATTTTTTTACTAAAATTATATAAATATAGCTTTTTTACATTATTTTAAACAAATTGCTATTAAAAAAATGTGTATATACATATATGTATATATTTATATAATCTTGTAAACTAGGTTATATAGTACCCCAAAGCACTAGATAAATGAAAATTTTTAATTCTAATATGTAGTGTATAAATAGACTTTTAATAATTTCAATTTTTAAGTGATTTTTCATAAGTATTACACTCCTTAAACTCTAAAATGATATATATAATAGAATGAGGTATATATACATACATATATACTTATGATAGTATTATTGATGTAATACTCTACCTGTCGATGTAATATCTAATGAAATAATTCAATAATTTTATTTAGAAAAACTAATCAGTAAAATATCGTTTATAAAGTACAGAATCAATCTATACGGAAAAATTTTTTATTTTTTAATATATATTATAAGACAATTTATTTAAGAATCATATAAAAATGCAAAATTTTCCTTACATTATCATTAAAAATTTTAATTATGAAATTATAAAATTTATGTCTCAAATTTCTCTTTGATTAGGAAAATAATTTTTTAAATCGAATATATATGCAACCAGTATTAAATACAATTTTTCGTACAGTTCATTATAATAAATTTAAATATATAAATTTTTTATACGTAATATTTAATAGATCTTGCGGCACTATTATGCAATCTGTTCTGTAAATAGCAGTTTTTTGATATGTAATGTTAATATTTTATGCAACAACTATAACTGTATGAAAAATAGATTATTGCCTTAGTAATTATATCGTAATTAAAAATTATTTAAAGATTCTTAAAAGATAACATTTTAGTAGTTTAGATATCGTACGAAAGGAGAAACAATGCGATATCCAAAATATTCACCGCATCCGTAATAGGCTGCGTACCAATTTAATGCGCATATACAAACATTCTCCCCTAATCAAGTAGTTTTGATATTTTGATACCGGTGTTTGTATTTATGCTCTTTTTGTATTAAAAAATATCGTCATTTTTACATATTGACTTTCTAATTATAAAATATAAACGATGGATAATTCTACCACATGAAGTACAAAAAAGCCTTTAATACAAAGTTTCAGCAGTTCGTATATTTTAGTTTATTATTATCTTGATTATTTATTTACATTTTCATACTTTTAAATATTTGCTTTTTTCTAAATTAGGCACTATTTACGTCATAAAATGTTATTTCAACACGATAAATGTTGGTTCTGAAGTCTCTATGACATAGAGCTTATTATCGGAATATTTATATAAATATTTTGAAAACATTACATTCGAAATAGATAAGAAATTAAAGAAAAATTACATAAAGAAATATTACCTAAAGGCTTTTTATGTCACATATATTACATATTAAATATCATACTTATGATATTTCAAGTAAGTTTTGATACTCTTATATGTATGTATCATTTATATGTCATTAAATAACCTTAAACTTATGTAAATTTAAAATAGCATGATATAAATTACTAATAATAAATTATTATTTTAGGTTTAACTCAAATGAAAGCTAAGAAAATAATAAAACAAAAAATGGGAAATATTTACTAAACAAAATGTCTATCATATATTGTAATATATAAATAAAGAATTAGATATTCATTTATACATTTTCAAATTTACCATGTTATAAAAGTTATACAAGTTTGATAAGTTGTCTTTTAAACATAAATAAACTTGGGAATGAAATACATATATAACTTTATTATAAAAGAAAGTATAAAAAATAATATTGTTACTAATTATGAAGATCCTATTCCACTTGTTTCTTTGCTTTTGGAGCAATTTAAAAAGGGATGTAAAAAACTTCAGTATTTTAATATTTTGAAGCATTTAATCCATAAACAAGGATCTAATCCAGTAAAATCAAATTGCATGTATCATATTAATAAAAAGCAATTGAAGTTATTTTTTGATCTTACATTCGCTAAAGTAATTCCTCTAAACATGTTTGGAAAATTGAAAAATTTTTTAAAAGTACTGAAAGCTATTTTCCACTTATTATATATACCATGTTCTATACCACTTAGTTTGAAACCTTTTATTGAAAAATTAGATTTATGTAACTGCACTATTTTAACAAAAGTAATTCATTCAATGAATTTGCACTATAAAAATATATTTATATATTTTAAATCTTCAGTAATCTGTGTAATGTGTGTTACAAGATATTAAAAGTACACAAACACATGATAGGTTATAACAAAATTTGTAAAATGTTTTTTGTTGAATTTCTTTCAAAAATATTGTATATTTATTTTCATATGACATCAGATTCTAGAAACAATAATGTTGTAATGTAAAGAATTACACAATATGCATTCAGCTTGGAACTTCATCCAAACGAAATTTTTCAAATTAAATTTGGAAATCCAAAGTGAAGATAAAAGTAAGTTTTAAGTTATATTATAAAATATTATGAGAATAAAATTAAATCTTGTATATCAAATATTTCATTAGAAATATTCATATTAATATTAAATATATAAGAACATCCAACATAAATATTTGTAAAACCTAATAACATTTATCAATACCAAAAATAATTTGATAAACATTACAAGCATGTCTGAGACCTTAGATAACATTTTATTGTGTCACTTTCTTCTATTCATAAGGTTATTATTAAAATTAAGTATTAATTTGAATTATGCTTTCATTTTACACGTGTTTAAAATTTGACAAAACATTAAATAACTTTGTAGCAATACTGTTACAAATACAGATTTACAACATTTTCGAAAATTAAAAATACTTTTTGATATGCTTCATTTACGAGAATAACGGTATAACGTCATTTCCGTTAACATTCAACAATTCGCCGTAAGGAACATGTGATATTTTCCCCTAAAACGTTTGTAAATTGTAAGCAATGGAAATAAACCTTAGGTTAGGACAGGTTAGAGTGTAGAATGTTGTATATCATTATTTATCGGTGAGCGATCCTCTGAAAGAAAACTAATAAAGTAAACTAAATTATTCATCAATGTAAATGTGTAATGTGTAGATACCAATTCCATATTTACTTATTGTCATCTTTATATAATGTATTAAAATCTAATATTTGATTCTTATAACTACTATAAGTTGACAATACTATTTTTATAAGTTCAGATTAAAATTTGAAGTTAATAAAAACTGGATTGTTTCATTGCTCGTATTATTTACAGGTTCAAATATACAACTTCAGAGAAAAGGGCATTTATTGTATTTCTCTGTTATAAGAAAGAATTTAAATACTAAATTAAAAAATGTATTACTCTTAAAATACATTATGGAATATGTGAACAGATCAAAAAGCAATTTAAAAAGTAAATGGTAAAACATTCTTGATAAAATTAATACAAGTTAAATTAAAAAATTATCAATGATATTACGTCTAAATAATGCTTATCTTTATTCAAGGTGGAAGTAAGAAATAAATACAATAATTGGTACATTTTAAATAAGATAGGAGACTTCTGTACAAAATAAAAAGACTTATTTGTATTTCAGTAAAATATTCTGTAATAGCCAATATTTTGTAAAAATAAGATAATATTACATAATTATATATTTAAAAAAAGATATAATTTAAAAAAGATAGATCTTTTAAATATCTTATTAATGTGTACATTATTAAATGTGTAATAGTAATAAAAAAAAAAAGACAAAGCAGATAAAACTTTGATAAATTTGAAGTGAAAAATATTATATGCTTTTAAATACTTAATCAAAAATGTCAAAACATTGTGATGTATGCTCAATATATTTTCAAGATGAATATGCCTTGCAAGGTCATCTTGCAGGTAAGAAACATTTAAAAGGAATGGAACGATTGCAAGTTATGGAAAGGTCAATTGTTGTTTCGCCATTACCGAAATTTATTCCTGCTCGTAAACTTATTCATTTTTTTCAACAATATGGTGTAATTAAAGGACATCAATTTGGTCCAAGTTATCTCATAGTTGAGTTTTGTGACAGGTAAAATTACATTTAATATTGTTGTATTGTTTGATATTGTAATTATATTTATAATCTTTTAACAATGTAGAAGTTCTGCTGAAGCTTTATTAAATAAATCAGTTTGGATAGATAATGTAAAGCTGAATATAGAAAAGAAAAAAGCACATAATAGTGAGTATTATTCATTTGAAAAATATATATATATATTTTTATGTTTATAAATTATAATTATCTTCTTCTTAGATTTAAAAAGGCCAAAATCAGAGAAACAAAATAGTCTTGTGGAAAATACAGATTCTATAAGTTATGATAACATAAAATATATATTTGAAGAAAAATCTACGTTTGATGATCAGTTAATGTTATTTTTAAATGCAGTGCAACTTACTGATATTGAACTAGAAACAAGATACAAATCTGTTTGTATACAAATGGATAAAATATTTAAAGTGATATTTCCAAGGTGTAAAACATATAGGTTTGGTTCAACTCAAACTGGATTAGGTTTTAAGGAATGTGATTTAGATATATATATGGATATTGGTAAGACACAATTTTTTATCCAATTTTATTATTATTTTATAATATATGTATTTATACTATTCTTTTTAATAATAGTACATATCCTTTTATTGAAGGTGAACCAATAAATGAAAGTAAAAGTACATCAACAGATGCATGGACTATGCATAAGATTTTTAAAGAAGTAAAAAAAGTTATGTATCGAATGAACTGTGTTTTTTCTAACATAATATTAATTCCAAAAGCTAAGACACCTATTATAAAATTTTATTATGTTAGAACAAATGTTTCTTGTGATATTTCATTCAAGAATAGTTTGGGTGTATATAAAAGCTATTTGATAAAATATTGCATATCTCTTGATAACAGGTTAAAGCCACTAATGTTGCTTATTAAATATTGGGCACGACATTTTAAAATATCAAGTGGACAGAAAATATCCAATTATGCTTTAGTGTTGTTAATTATTTTTTACTTACAACAGCCATCTGTTAATATTATTCCTCCTTTAATGGTACTGAAAAGTACATGTCGACCACAAATTATAAACGGATGGCAAGTTAATTTTGACAAAAATGCAGTATTACCACCAATTACAAATAAAAATAATATTCCACAACTTCTTCATGGCTTTTTCTTTTTTTATGCGACTTTTGAATTTAAATCGCAAGTAATATGTCCGATAGATGGAATGGTACACACAGAATCAGAGTTTAAAAATATAAAAAATTTACCATCATGTATGAATAGATATAAAGCATGTGTAAAAGAAGATGAATCTCTTAAATTTAACATTAATAAACCAATGTGTGTACAAGACCCTATAGAACTATGTCATAATGTTACAGCAGGCACACAATTTTCCACATTGGATTCTGTTATAAGATATTGTGCAATTGGTGCAGAAATTTGTGCAATATCTAGTAAAAATGATTATAAAGATCTAATGAAAACTTTGCTCACCACAGATGTTAAAAAGAAAGGTAGATTTAATATTACAATTTCTGCAAATCAATCTCAATATGGATCAAATAGTATGGAAACATGTGTAAACACTACAGAAAAAACGAAATTTTCAAATGGTGACTGGTATTCTACTGTTTCTAACATAGTAAAAGATATTTTTGAAAAAGTTTTCATAGTACAAGTTGAAGTACTTCCAGTTAAAACAGAAGCAAAGCAGCAAAAAGTTGAGATGTTATCAGATGTGCATATAGAAAAACAGCAAAGAGTTACACTTCATTGTACTGGGACCCATTGCATATGGCGTAATAGACGAATTGACAATAATGTTTTAGATCCCAGTTTGAGTTGTTTGCAAAAGGAAGCTCTTATATCAGAACAAGCAATAAAAAATTGTGGTAAAGAAAAAATAATAAATAGAACAAATTTAGATTTTATTTGTACACTTAAAAAGAAAGATCCCTTAAAAGTAATTTTAACTGTAAGTAATACACATTGTGATGATCATGTTTTTCAAGAATTTGCTTGTTTTGCTAGAGGTAAGATAGCTGAAATAATAAAACGAACATTGATACATATGCAACAATTTAACAAATCGTAATATTATATCCATATATATAATATTGATTATGTATATTAAATACCTAATTCTGGACCAAAACATGAAAAATAATAGGAATTACATCTTGATCTGTATTATAAAATATGAATTTTCTTTAAAAATGTATTAGATTATTGTAGATTTTTTAAAAATATAGATATTAATTTCCATGTCATTAGTAAACCAAAATTAAATTTAAATAAACCTTATCTATTTATTCCACAAATCTTCCTTTTATTAGTAAATATGATTTTCATAATGTAGAGGATTATAACTATTAAGTTACAAAATACATTACAGCAATTAATAGTTGTATAATAACAAAATAAGTAATATAAATTAGATGATATAAAATGATTCTAATAAACGAAATATTTACAATATTTGTATTGATATGATATATACACAAAAATTTTAGGCTGCTTGAACAATAATATTGCTGTTTAATGTTTCAAAATATTATTGTATTTTTTTAAATCAATACACCATACACTAATTACAAGTAAAGAAAGCTTTTAAAAGCTTAATTTTATATCATGTATGAATTTAGATAAACCATAAAATTAAGATATTTACTTTCATTAATTACATAAGGCTGATAATGTATGATGTACAATAGTACAATTTTTATTTTCATTAATAATGAGTATTTCAAAATAAATGTTAGTACATATTTAAAAAAAAATCATACATACAAAAATAATATGAATATAATAATTCTTTAATCGTTTCTTCATGTTCAAACATTTTATTCGTCAAGACAGACCTATTTAAAGAAACATCTATTTATTTTTACAAAATCTTTTCTATTTATTTTTTCAAAAACTAAGTCTATATACTTAATTACTTTAAAAAAATTTATCTTGTAATTTCAATTTTATTATTATTGTTGTGAACTGGTGTATGACTATGGCTCCCTTTAACGTGAATATCTTGTATAGTAATAGGGTAAATTCTAACGCCGCGAATCTAACTGTATAGCAGCACGCCCAAGGCAACGAACAGAAGTTATTTAACAAATTTATTGATTAAATGTCAAAATTATTTATCAATAACAACGGTCATCATTCTCAAATTTCGCATTTACTTTCGTTACCGTGGGAAAAAACATTGCCAAGGCATAAATCGCTTGCTTTCTAATACTGTAAACCCCAATCAAATTAATGTTTATTAGCATTAGTTAATAAGAATTTGTCTTATTGAATAACAAATAAATCGGCTACTCAACAGATAAATCTGTTACTCTGAGACCCAAAAACAGAGAATCGTTAGAATCGTTGAACCGTTAGAACTGTCACGCTGAGCTCAGAGTATAAATAAATTTCATAAAAATACAAATCCTTGTTAAAGTAATCAATCTATTATAAATATTCAGTTTTAAATATAAATTATTGTTCAAGTTAATCTTTCTCGTTGTGTATTTCTTTATTCAAACGTTGAATTAGTTTTCGAATTACTTCAAGTTGTAACGCAAGCAGAATGCTTCAGCACTCTACGGGCTGTAATGTTGTTTTAAATATGAGCATTTATTATATGATATATATATGTATATACCTATAATCTGTCGAATGAGGATAAGACAGAAACTCGAGTATCACTAGTAGGTAGCCAATAGTGGCAGTCGCAACAATCACATTTTGTTTGCGCCTACTGCCTCGTCTCGTTGGACCACAATTACGATCATACAAACAGGTCTCCACACTGATGTACTAAAACCTAGGGAAAACCGTCCGAAAATTGAGTCATGTCTAATCGTGAAAGATAAACGTGGAAAGTCAACAAAGTTCTGGTTCTTGCGAGACAGAGATGAATAGAGTGTCACTGTTCTGTCTGAGACATAGAGATGTATAGAGTGTCACTGTTTTGTCTGAGACATTTATAGTATGTCACCTATGCGCAGAATAAGGATATTCTTATGTTTCATGTTAATATTTTACAACTAGTCACGACTGAATTTTCGCATAGTTTTCCTTAGGCTACAATATACGAGTGTCAAAATATGTTTATATAATCGTGATTTTAATTTCCAACTATAAATTAAAGATAAAATGTTGATATGACTTGTAGTGTTGTTTTAATCATGGACCTAGGGGTCCCAATATTCCTATGTTCATGGTTTTAATAAAAGTGTAAATAGCAATAAAAATAAAAATATTATTTCATCTCTTTCTTGTTAAAATCATAAGCATTTTTTGCATAATAGATCATTATTATTAAATTCATATTGTATTACACACGTCTTAAAACATCTGTGGGGACGTCATATTTTAACCTAAAAGTATTTTTACGCTTTTAATTATATTGTCCTTTGTATTTAAATTTGTATTTAAAAACATATTTCAAGGAAATTCCAAAGAAATATATGTATATATTGTTATTTCTCAATATTAAATTTTTTCTATGTTTGAGTGCATATAAAATGATTTCTAAATTGGTAGAATTTTTTAAATGGAAAAATCATTAATTTTATATTGTTTTAAAATTACAAAATTTGGATATGTATTTAATATATGAAAAATGAAGATAAATAATACAGAACAATTTTTAATTCTTCATTTGATATATTAGATAATGTCAATTTAAAATGGAACTTGAAATTTTTTGTACATGAATATAATTTTTCTAATTAATACATATTATAATATGTATAGTAAAACGTTATTTCAATTTTCTTTCTCAATATTGGTCATAGTTGAACACTTCAGTTACATTTATAAAAATGGTTAAGAATAAATAATAGAATGAGGTAATAAACCGTGATTAATGTAATACATGAAATTCATAATTACCACATATTTGTATTTGTTTATTAATTCAATGATAGCATAAACAGTGTTTTTCTTCCACCTGTTTGTATTGTCCCATAAAATGTTTATTCAACAAAACACTACATATAAATGATTTTATAATTTACACCTTAAACATAATGTTATTATATTTTGTCAAGAATATTTATGTATATACGCATTTAATTATTTATGATGTAATGTTCAAATGCAATCTGTATTTCAAATGTATTTTTATTTTAGTAATAATTTTTGGAATAATTTTAACATATGATGTAAAAATTTAATTTTTAAATAAAACGATAAATTCATGTCTTTCTTTCCAAATTTTTGCAAGAATAGACTAACTTTTTTAATATATTGGTATATTTGATTACATGGTTCTACATTTAGTGTTTGTGCTTTATGCAAATAATTTTAGAATTTTCCACGAAAATTTCCACGCCCGCGATAAGATCTTCCACCTGAATGCTTTCCTCTGTACACATGTTTCATTAGTGAACTTGATCTACCTCTTGGTAACTTCCCTCTTCCATGCCAATCTGTTCCCCTTTGGAATGTATGTTCCAATTCCAATTCTTCTGCAGAATCTTCTAGCATCATTGGACTTTCACCTCGACTATGATCACTTCTGTTTTCATGAAATTCATCACGTCCTTCTAAAGAATGCCTGTAATTAGGTGAGTATCTTTCATGGACATAATGATCTCGTACAGATCCTTTATGACTGGAGAAATTATCTCTGTTTCTTATTGGAGATTCTAATTTCATATTTCTTGAACCATGATCTAAGGAAGATATAGAATCTATACGATGTTTACGATCATCAATTCTTCTAGGAGGTGATACCGTTCTATTCCAAGTTCTTTTTTGAGAAGAATTACTTAAACTCCATCTCAAGTCGTCAGCCTCTCGAAATTTAGGTGTGCAATCAAATGTTTCACGCACATTCCAATCTAAACGATCCATAATAGGTCGTTTTTCTTCTTTAACAGCATATTGTAAATCTTGAGGATATACTTGTACTTCAGAATCTACCATAGTAACGCTCGCTTGAACAAATTTTGTATTTGTTTCCACTTCATCAGTTTGACAAATTTTTTGGTGCATTTGTACATTTTGCTTTATGGAAGTTAGATGTTGTCCTTCCTCTTCTTCCCAATAGATTTTGTTTTTGTTCTTTTGTAAAAGAATCGAATTTGACGAATATACATTTTGTTCACTTTGTATATTCTCCTTCTTTGGATCATAGAAAAATCGTCCTTTCATTTTTAAACGAAGATCTTCAATAGGAAGTTCGCGTAAAGCGTGTTCACAGTGACGTAATATTTCTGGTTTGAATCCTATTGTGAAACAGAAACAAAATTACGTAGAATTAATTTACTCATTTCTATATCACTGTACCTGAATTAGGTTGAGAAGAAAATAATGTTAAAAAATTTATTTAATAATGTTGCTTTAATTAAAGATAAACTGTAGAAACCATTATAAGTTGACAAATTAAACTATTCTTACCTGGATACAAGACTGGCAGACTAGTTGAATCTAAAAAATGTATAAAACGTGAGAAATAAACTAATAATTTTGTTTATTAAACATAAAAAATGTTTGAAATATTGTATATATAGCTTTGAATAGTAATTAAATCAAATATATTCGCACCTTTAGCAGAAACAGATGCTTCTAACAGACTGGATAAACTTGTTTTTTCAAATTGCTGTAAAATTAATTCATAAGACAAATATTAATGTTTTCATACAAGATTTAAAAATTTAACTGCACACTACACGAAAAGGTACATAAAGATATTACTCATTAATTTCAAAGTAATATTTGTTGTTTTGTGTGTGATAATACAGAATAAAATATATAGCTATATAAAAAAAGAATTTTTTGTTATAATATATAACAAAATTACTTTTGTATCTGAGATGACTGGTGGTTCAGGAGTCTTCAATCGTTCTTCTTGTGAGGTATGATATCCATTATAAGAATCCGTAAATCTACGTTCCCTGTAGTTTTGTGAGATTGTATCCTTAGATTTATTAGAAAATTCAAAATTTTGAATTGGAGATTGACGAGTGGAAGGAATGCCATGAGATGAATTATATGTTTGTATATGTTCCACTGTAGATGTAGCAGATTCATGTTGTGGTGATGAAATTGGTGCTGGAAGAAGTGCTGGTCGATGTGTTGACTGAATAGAACCAGTATTTGGTTGATTATACATTACTGGACCAGAAACATATTCAGTTTGAGGTAATGGATGTAATGGAACAGAATCAAAATTCATTGGCTGAGATGAATTTTCAAAATTTATGAAAGGTGGACCACCAGTTGTTATATTTGATGACATTGGTGGTGCTAATCCAGTTTGATGCATGTAAGATGGTATTGGCATTGATGGTCTAGATTCTGTTTCTTGCTGATATACATTATTCATTAGAGGTGGTATGCCATCCATAGGCGAAGGATGTGTATATCCAGAATTCATGTGTGATGTCATTATAGCTTCATTCCTTAGTTGCCTTGTAAGTTCATTAATAAAGGGAGATCGTTTCCTTCGACGTTCTAATGATCTACTTCGAGTTCGACTTCTACGACGGGGACTGTAACGTCTACTAATTGGTGAGCGGCTGACCTTTCTTCTAAGACGTTCCATACTGCGACTTCGTTGTCGATCACGGGACCGACTTCTTCGGCTTGACAATTTAAATTTTAAAAATTAAAATATTTTATTAATTTAAACCGTTAATAAATTTCACCAGTATAATTTAATAAAAGCAAAAAACTTTTTACATTAGATTTAGATTTTATACGAACTTGTTTTACAAAATAGATTTATATAAGAAACATTTTTTTATTTCTACAGTAAAACTTAAGCAGTTATATATGCTTAAAAATAATGTCCTCTCACCGTTCATGTATATTTATACGTCTCCTGTGTCGTTCAGCACTCCATCTTCTATCTGCACTTGTTCTTCGTTCCCAACTAAGTCGTCTAATTGGACTTCTTCGTCGTTCTGGACTGAATCCAAAAGGGCTTCTACGAGCACAATTAAATCTTGGACTTCTTCTTTTGTCAGGACTAAACTTCAGTGGACTTCGATGTCTCTCATTGCTCATCTTGAAAGTACTTCTACAACGTTCTGGACTTAATATTAGGGGAGATTTACGTCGAGGAGAATTTAGTCTAATTCTGTCTGGAGTTCTACGCCGTAATGAGTTTCCTCTTTGACGTTCTATACTTCTACGTCGCTCTCGGCTCCTACGCACATGCATTTGTGCTTGTTCTATATTTTGTCTCTCTGTAATGCTCTGAATGGCTTCAGTTTCTGTACCTGGAGGTACAACATTATCAGAGTCCAACAAATGTTTAATAGCTTTCTCTTTTTCAGCTAGAAGTTTGCTTTCATTATCTCTTTTTGTACGTATTTTGTCCCTTTCTATATCTTTTGTGCTTTTAGAAGGATCGCGACGGATTTCTTCATGTTTCTTTTCTTCTCTCTTCGGCCTTTCACGATTGTAAGTTCCTTTGTGGTCACGTCGATATCTTTCCCTATAAGTAGGCTTATAATAATTTTTTTCTGTATATTACTAATTATTCAAAGGGAAGAATTTAAATTTTTAAACATAAACTACATTGATTTTATAATGTAACATTAGATATTAAAATTATGATATGTATAATTATAAGTTATAAACTGACTCTATGTGAAAGTTTGTTGCTATTATAATATTTTATAATAATTTGTATGATAATATTATAATAATTTTTATGATATAATAAGAAATAACTATAACAATATGGATTCTATATGATTAATGCTACCTAGAAGAACGTTTTTGTTCTTGATCCTTAACATGGGTAGTTTTAAATTCAACTTCACGACCCTTTTCTTCATCACCTTCCCAAGCATCAACAACATCTAAACCTTCCATAAAATCTTCATCATCAAGAAATTCTTGAAGTTCCTCATCTGGTATATCCTTTAAACCTTCAATTGCACGTTGAACATCTTCATTTGTACTTTTTAATGCAGATTCTTTCTTATCAACACTTTGTTTTGTATAAAACTGATCCATTGATTCATTTTGCACATTGTTCTTAACACTTGAATCTTTCATTTTTTTTGCTAAATCACACATTTTTCTGAAAGATCAACTAAATTGTTCAGTTAACTAAAAACACTATAAAATTAACATTTCATATCTTTCATGTCATGATAAGTTTATAACAAATATTCTAAAAATTTGATTTTTGGTTTACGATAAAATTAAGTTGATTCAAATGTTTCCAAAGGACATTATTATGTTATAGTCTTAATTTTAAAGTTTACAATATATCTACTTGTAATGATATGTTTTAGTAAAACATTTATGTAATAGATATATTAAAACGTAATAATTAAAGTAATACAAAATTTTCATTATTAAGTACATTTAATTTCTTTTGAATAATGTACTTAATACAATTATAGGTATTCTTTAATAAATTGAACTTTAAATAATAAACGCATCTCTTAACCTTTCGATGGAATATATAAAATTGATATTAACACTCTCATTACGTAAGTCGTATTATCTTTATTTAAAATCAAAATAATTAAAAAGTCGTATGTTTCTTGATTTTGTAAATGACGCTTATTATACATTTACGTTAAGAACCGAAGTTACAGTTGTTTGCCAAGTAGACTGTTCTAATAGGTAATATACGCACTTATTGTTAATAATACTCAGTACAATTAAGTACACAACACGTGACCTCAATGATAATTACAACGTGTACCAATAATGACATAAATGAATTACATTTAACTTGTCTCTTCTTAAACTCTATTATGTAGAAATATTTGAATCCGAGATATCCGGATCTTGAAAAGTCAACATCTATCTATTCCGCCATATTAGTTACTAACAGATTTGAGGTACGGTGTAAAACAAGGGTATACTCATATGAATTTCAATACGTTAATTAACAATATTAAAATGATACATTATTAGTATAAAGAATTATATTATTGATTTTAATTAATTCATTGTTTTGTCAAATTTATATTAATCTCGTAATAAGGATTCATATAAACGCTTTCATTCAATTTGTTCCTTACAAGTACTACAACATGGTCATAAAAACGGGTCTGGTACTCGCTAGGGAAAATCGTCGATCTTTTGAGTCGAAAAATATCAAGATGGACAATAAGAAAAGATCTTGTTCTGCGAGCTAGAGAGATAAGTAGAGTGTAAGTATGAATCTGTTCTGTTCGAACAGAAATGACTACTCATTTCTGGTTTGAAATATTCATAGTATCTATGTGTGTATATGTATATACGTATTACCCATGCGCAGAACAAGACCTTTCTTTGACCTCCATCTTGATCTTTTCCATTCAAAAAACGGACGATTTCGTCAATACTTTCAGTATGAGAATGTCCAAATTTGTTTATATGACTATGGCAATAGTTTACACCTAGATGTAAATACAAATATTATACTTACCACATTGAACAAAAAGAGGGAAATGTGCAATTTAAATGATACAAATATTATTAATAAATAATTCTAGTACTTTATTATATTTCCGAAGATTAATAATGTTATTTAAAATATATAAACTTTTCAATTATATCATTTTATTGAAATTGAAGTTATTGTATATATATTTATAAAATTTTTAACTGCTAAAATTGTAGCAATTAAATAAAAAAACACTTTTATTTAGTATCATAGTGTTAAATACAAACAATTATAAATTTATTAAATTTTTAAGAAAAATGAATTTTTGTTATAAAAACTAATACATATATATGTATCTTCTAGTTATATTTATTAAAATTAAAAAATTAGTTTTATGCACTTTTTTTAGAAATTAAAAATATTTTATTAAAATATTTTATATGCTAAATTAATTTCATAATATAAATGATTAAAAAGTGGCAAACATTCTAAAATCAAAGTTATAAAAATGAAATTGAAACATTGAAATTATTACTTATTCTTATTTAGATTTAGATAATAATATTTAGTTGTAACAGAGAGATATAAAGTTCCTGTTGAATAATAATGATAATAATAAGATATAAATAAACAACTGTGTTTATTTTTATAATATAAGATTAAACAATATTAATCAATTGAAGGATAATTGTAAATTATAGTCATATCATGTGTTTTGTATCTTTCTTTATCGCATTTCTTAGAGCATTTGTAGCATTTTATGAAAGGAATGCAATACAGGAAGTATCTAATAAAATTTTAAGCCCATCAAATGGAAGATTAACCGCATGCTTTCTCGTCAATAATCGACTAGGCCCCTAAAAGAATAAACGTTAATGAAACGTATTGGAAGACCATCTTAATTTTAATTCAATGTACTATAAAGAGCATTTGCAATTTTACCGGCTATTTCTTGGACTTAAAGAACGAAGTGGAGAATCTCTGTATCTCCTACGAGATTCACTTCTAAACTTTTCTCGATCATCCCGCCTGTCTCGTTCTCTATCTCTTTCCCGTTCACGATCGTGTTCGAAATCCCTCACATCCCTATCTTTCCTTTCTCGACGGACAATTCGTGGACTACGACCAGGGCTTGGCGTACGCGATACAGAGGAATGTGAATCAGAACTATGACCTTCATAACGATGTCTTCGTTCTCTTTGTCTAAAAATTGTTAAACCAAAATAATAATGATAGAAGATAAGTAATATTAAAATAAATATAAAGAATATATAGAATAGAGATAATAGCATACTTTCTACGTAACTTCAAAGACATTTCCCGAATTTCATCTTCTCGATCTTGCCTTTGCTGTTCCATTTTTTCAATTCTAAGTTGCTCGGCTTTTTTATCAGCTTTATCTAAAATATAAATATAATTATATTATATTAAAACTACGTTTGTTATAGAAGTTTTTATAAATTTTACTTACACTGTCTATTTAATAAAGCTTGCATCTTCTTCTTAAGCCGTTCCTGGGGTGTGATCTTCAGTGACTGAAAAATGTAACTCTTAAAAGTCTGTTTACAATTACTACAATTTTTTTCTGATATGTATAGCAAAGTATAAAATATTTCTAAAATTTTAATATAAATTTTGTAACATTAAAGAATATTATTTGTTACACTTCTTTCTTTTATTCGAAATATTTAAACTTTTTGGTACAAGTAGTTCATTAATGATTTTAAATAAATGAAAATTTCGAAGAAATTTTATATTTATATATAGGATGTTCAGAAAAACCATTCAATATATATGTGGTAGATAGGATACACCATACTGAGTAAAATAATCTTAGTAAAAGTATAGTTCGAAAGGTGAATATTGGCTTCTTAATATTTATAGAGGACGTTCCACATGTTTTCCTTCAATTTCTATAGACAATTGGCATTTTTTTCTGGTATTGGTAATTCTTCTGTCATTTATCATAATGCTAACATAAAAGAGTATATTTCTCGGAAACGGTTGAGCTTCCAACCTATATTTACTAAATTTATTTTAATCAGTATGATGTGTCCTACGTAACATAGAAATATTGAATGTTTTTTTTTAACACCCTGTATATGCTATTAAATAGTATGAAGTTCCATATTTTGTATAAGTTTAAGATATATTACATATATAGTGAAGATTATATTAAAATTTTAAAAAATTTATTATGCTATTACATATTAAGATATTGGTATCAAATATATCCTATACTGAAGACTCTTTTGTATTACTACGTCTACGAAACAAATATATTAAACTATAAAAAATGTAATGTTTTCATTCTGATAACGTCAATAATAAAAATGAAAATTTCACAGAAATAATTTCTGAGAAACGTCATTAATGGAGCTATTAAATCAAATTCTTCATGTCTTTCTCCTACTGGACATGTATTAAGAACCCGAAATGAATTGATTAAATGTGAAATATAAAGAACGTGATTTAAACGCCTTGTATTATCCAACAGAATGAAAACAAGTAGCACTTGTTGAAGTTCTTCGTCGAGAGGGTAGTTATATAAAGAGTATATACTGTCTTTTATTCTCTGTGCTTTAAGTGACTAAGTAAGCGTTATGGTTCTTACTGACTTTGTGTCCGCCACCAGAATTTGTACTTAACCCTGCTTTTGGCTTGTTCCTGAAATATTTAAGTTAATTAAAAAACTCCTTAAAGCTAGTTTTAAATTTTTAGTGTAATATAATTAATATTAAATTTACATGTTCGTGATATTAGTAACCGTTAGTTTCGATGCTGCCGGAGAGACTTTTTCTTCGTTATCTGATAATTCTAATTCCAAACTTGATGATTTCCCACGTCGGCCGTAATATCTAATACCATAATTAAAAAGTAATAAACATACCGAAAGTTTCATATTTATTACAATATATATCCCACCTTGGCAGTGCTGGCACTTTATTTTCGACACTACGAGATCGCTTGCATCTGGACTGACTTCTTGATCTTGATCTAGATCTAGATTGAGATTTAGTTCTGGATCGAGATTTAGATACTGATTTCGATGGAGAATAATGTCTTCGACGATAACTATCTCTTGAGTGACTTCTGTTATGTGACTTAGATCTTGATCTCGATCTTGACTTTGATCTAGATATACTGCTCGAAGATGAACTTCTAGATCTTTTTGGACGAGAGCGGGATCTAGATCTAGACCTTGAAATGGTGCGCGAACGAGATCTAGTAAAACTTCTATATCGAGATCTAGATTCACTTCGAGTTCGTGATCGCCTTGAACGACTTCTTGTTCGCGATCTTGTGATTTTTCTATGTCTCGAACGTGTTCTTCTTGATCTAAAAATTATATATCAATTAGTAGTATAAGTATATATATATATATACATTATATATACAAATACCCTTATATGTATGTAAATATCGATGAACGTACCTGGTCCTCGACGCACTTCGTTTCCTATCACGGTTTCTGTACGATTTAGATTTATTAACAGATCGAGAGCAACTCCTAGATCTTGATTTTGAAAGTTTTCTATTAATTGTACGTTCATTAAGTGCTGGGCTGTCTGATCTTCTACGTCTAAGATGAGAGTAATTGACTTTTTTCGAGTTGGAAGAAGTGACATGAGACGAACTTCCATGAGTCTCTTCTTCACCACCAAAACTTGTAATATAAGTTATTTGTCCAGTGTTTATAGGTGAAACAGATCTCGAGCGAGATTTGGATGAAGATTTTCTGTAGGGATTGTATTCAGGACTTTCCCTTGCTGCATAACTAATAAGCAAAATGTAAAATATTTTAAATATATTTTTGATAATAAGGACTAACTGATTAAGTACTTATTACTATAGTAATAAGTATATTAATATTATAATATAAAAGTGACTACCTAGGTGGACTCATAACTCTACCAATCATCTTTTTTTCTCTAAATGCACGTCTTTCTCTACGTGATCTTCTACCCTGTGACGTGAATTAATTAAATGTATATATAATAATATAATTAGTAATATATAATTAATAACTTTAGTCATGTTATATTATCAAAAAATATATTTAATTTAATTTTATATTTTACCGAGTACATAGCTTTTTCTTCTTCTTGTTTACGTGCTTGTCTCAATGTTTCAGCTTCTTCAAAATCTTGTGTTAAAAAACTAAAATAATCAGCGCCTAAAAGCCCATATTTTTGAGCTACTAAGTTCATTTCATGCGCTTGTGATGGCTCTATTTGAGATACATCTACACAAATATCTAGAAAGAAAAATTAAATGTTTATAATATATAAGACAAAGTACTATAATAATTATTTATAGAATATAAGTTATACCTAGATCTATATCACTGTCTTCATCGTCTGCTTTTTCATCAGATATAACAGTATCCAATGATTTTACTGTTTCAGTTATTGGTTCTTCTGTTTCATAATTATATCCAATCGCAACATTATTACACGATTTCTTCTTATCCCTAGCAGAATCTAACTTTGTTGATGAACCAAATTGTTCTTCCAAATGTATTTGGTGTAAAAATTTTTCTTCCGTTACTACATTGAAGACTATTATTTATCAAATAATTTTAAATAAAAATAAAATGTAGATTTTAAATAAATCTCCCACCTCCTAAAAATTCGTTTTGAACAATAATACGATAGCGTTCATAATTGATATGTCTGTCTTCACTAGTGAGAGCAATATCTACATCAATAGAATCTGGTGCTTCTGGTATCCAATCAAGATGAGCACGTACATCAAATCGGTCAATAAGATTGTCTTCGTTTCCTTGCCAGGGCATCCTATCAATATAACATACATTTTGCAGACAGAGTTATTTATTTATATCCTGCTATATGATAAAATTTTCAAGTATTCTGTTTTTTAACATAATTCATTAAATGTTCAATTACTTCTTCTGTTTAGTATATAAAATATTTTTTCATGTATAATTCCTATATTCATGTATGATATGAAAATGTTACATATTAAGTTTAATTTTAATTACATATTAAATTTTAATTAATAATATATATAATAACACATATGCATGAAAATATATGAATGATGATATTAACAATTAAAGAATTATATGCATTAAAATTTATTTATAAGATGAAATGATGTTTTGACAAAAGGTGTAATAAGTGATTAATAACACAAAGACTTACATATTTGCAGGACTGTCGCCAGCAGTAGCAATTGCTGGATCCAAATGTATTTTGCAAGGTCTTCCATGAAGTTGCAAAAATTGAGTAGGATCTGATTTCTAAAGAAAATTTAAATGTGTGCATAATAAAATGGAACATATTTCATGTATGACATCTATATATTATAATGTATAATATATACATGCATATAATTGCGCGATGTGAAATGATGTGAACTCAATGTGAAAGTGAAATGTGTAATTTCCTGAATTTATATCTTTAAGCGACTATTAATAATTATAGAACAGACATAATGTATCTATAATAGACTTAGGAATGAGTTTAAGGTTAACTTAATAATAAAAGGAGAATAAAAATTTTGGTCTCATGACAAGAGGAATAATGTTAAGTTTCATAATTTCAATAAAATTTACATAAAAATCGTTATTTAATTTGTTTTCTTACAATTTTTTCATAATAGTCTCGTCGACGTTCAGCTCTACGACGATAATCTACCAGCATCCCACGAATTTTCTTTTCCTGTTTTCGTGCTTCATGCCACATTCTACCACCTGTCTTTTTTACGGAAAAACTCATTGTACATATCAAATAATTCACAAATCACTAAATTAAAAAGGAACTTTCATGTTAACACTTCTATATAAGGAATCCAAAAAGTTATTAATTAGACTCTTCCCCTGAGAGGTGGACATATTGCATTTTACAAGCGCTATTCTTTATCCACAAAATATGATTCAACTAGAGAGGCGATTCTACGTTACCACATTGGTGATAGGTTGGAGATCAGCTAAAATCTTTTTGCACTGTGACTGTTTTCGTTATATGTGGTTGCACTTCTTAAAATGCAATATCCAATGTCTACGGTACAAATTTTAATTACATAATATGTTAAAGTCTTAATTTAAATTAAAATCCTACAAGCATTGGATTATATTATTATAAATCTATTTTATTATATTGAACTATTGTATGTATATAATATATTTTATATAATATTGATGCATATATAAATATAAATATATACATATATAACATAATAATATAATAGTAAAATAGTATATACGTGTAATACATGAGATACATACCAAGAAACGTCTGAACGGTGCATAGTGAAGTACATATTTGCTATGACAGATTGATCAAAATTTAAATTTTCAAACTCATTTAAAAACAAAAAAAGTCTTTTTCCTTAAAATATTCGAATGGAATGATGCAATGGTAATTTTAGCGACTTTAAACTTCATACGAAAGCAGGCGTTCGCATAGAAGAGATTTTCATTTATTCTGAAAGTTAGTTTTTACGCAAGGTATGAAATTTATAACTTCTCTTATAGCAACTGTTTAGTATATTATTTTACTTTTAAGCTATTTGATTTTTAGCAATTCAGCAATTTCAATCGCCTTTTTTATTTTTCTGTAATGCACATGTGGAGGAAAAGTGTACAAGAAATAGGTTGATGAAAATCGCTAAAAATTGTTCCCCACTCACTTCTACATACATACTTATATGTATAGCCTATTAACTATAATGAGTAATAAATAGATCTAGTTGAGCTGTTTGTCTGGAAGAATTCCCGAAAATTCCCGATTATTCGGGCTATTACAGTATTCTCCTGCTCTAATTTATTTAAATAGATATTACATTCAAATTATTCTAAAATTGGTGATGAAATCTTAGTTACCTTACATTTACAGTACAGGGTATTTATTGTAACGTTTGCTACGACATTTTAGCCCTTTTTGCTAATCTGATGAAAAAATATTTCGGGTAAGAGTTAGTCAGTACTTAGATGGTAGCAAATTGCAGTAAACAATATCAAAAAATTTTTTTTATTCAATAGAAATTCAAGGTCACTTTAACATTTCTAAATGGTATCATATAATTTTTCTTATCGAGTATTAAAGGTGGCATGTATCGAAACAAATTCAATGATGTCATGCATATTTACTTTTCTTCAATAACTTCTTAAGAAAATTATTAAAATATAATGTAAGTTTCCTTGTAACTATTTACCTACATATGTAAGTACATATGTATGTACTGCATCGCATGTATCTCTTCTACTCTCACTACATCAATCTTTCTGGAAATCGAAAAATGATATTGTTGCTATAATAGGTAGATGTTCTAATATTAATAAGTTCAGAATGCATTTATTGTGTCACTAACAAGTAGATATACATTTAGCTAGAAGTTATTACTGGATAATTTTCTGTTTAATTTACGTGTTAATAAGAGAATTTAATAGGCTGACTTTCTTAACATCTTATTGAAAGAAAGCAAATGTGTGCATGACACCGATGAATTTATCACAATGAACACAAACAATCATATGTATGTATGTCTAGTGTCATTTAAGCACGTTATGTTGGATTTCATTTTTTATTGAACAAAAACCTTTTTAGCTATTTCTATTGTTGCAATTTGTTATCGAAACTTATTTGACTTATTTTTATTTAAAACAGTTCTTTATCAGATTAACGAAAGGAATTGAAAAATCGTGGTGACTGTTACGATGAACACTTTGTATACATATACAAGGTGAATCATAAATGCACGTCCATATTTCATGGTATGAATCTACAATCTACATATATTTACATGACGTATTTTTCTTATTTTCACTCGTAGGAATATAGGAATATGCTTCTGTTATTTTGAGAAAAAGAAATTGAGATATTTTGTATATTCCCAATTATTCAAAAGTGTCTTTTTAATTGGTATGAAGTACGAAATTAATAAGAAACAAGATATAAACATATAATATAACGATCAAGATACATTTAGGATTTGAATTCAAAATTACATTTTATTATCTTAATATGGACTAGTATAATATTACGATGTACACATTTAATAGCTTACTTATAATTTATAACTTATAATACATCCACAAACATTGATAAAGACAGTCATAATATTTTGTAGCATGTTTCATGACTGATGAAGCTATAGCGCAAGCTCTATTTATGTATAAGATATATTTTATCACTTATCGTATCGACATTACAAATGGTTGTGTTTAGATTATCTTACCAATATGATTTGTTTAAGGTAATGTTGTGTCTATCGTTTGCACTGACTTTACCCGATTAGTGATCATTATTAAATTAACATTTCCTCTCTCAAAATTGACTTTCCCCTTTCTATACAAAACTTCCCTTAAAATTAATATTAACTTACATCAAAAGTATATTTATACTAACCTAAATTGGCTATTTTTATGACATCTTATACGCTTTCTCTGTTTCAATATTAACATTAAACCGTTTTAATGAAACATTAATATATTTAAATGTATATGTATGCTCGTTTAATTTAGCTGAAATTGATGCATCAGGCTCATCTGTTCTTTACTGATATAAAGACAAGGAATACAATAACATCTAATTACGTTCAAATAACGAATCAAAAATTAATAAACACGAACTTTTATTTCACATGTTTAGAATTTACGTTTTCCATGATATAATTACTAACCATAACACCTTTTACATGTGTAATATTAGCCGATAAGATCTAACTATATTCCGGTAAATAAAAACTCGTTGTTTTCTTTTTTACTTTTCAGTTACGGATATTTTCGACAAAAATTTAAGTCTTTAATTTTATATAAAATCTATAAATTATTTATCTGTTATTTATTTTCGTTCTTCAACGCGTTTCTTTCTTCCTTTTTTTTTTTTTTTTTTTTTTTGGCAATACAAGTAATTTTCGGACATCATCACATTATTTATCGTGAATTAAAAATATTTTTTTTCAATTCTTTCGAATATAAACTGCTTGTTTTTCGAACACATGAATGTTTATTATTTGCTATAGTATGAGCATTTTTATTGGAGTATGTTCTACATACGTAAGTTTATTTGCATAACAATCATTTTAAATTTTAAATCGACGAAACTTTTCATTTACGATGAATGAAAAAAGCATAATGAAAAGACAATCTCTTGAATTTTCATTGAATTTTTTTTCTTATACGAATTATTCGATTCAATGTATCGAAGCTCTTTAAACAATTTGTCGAGAAGCGATTACTTTCACGTGTACATTAGAGTAATATGTATACCTAGTAACTCGCGTTGCAAATCTTTGCGGTTTCATACATATACATATATATATATATATATTTATATATGCATATGTATATGTCTGTAGTCTTTACTGCGCAAGCAGTCATACGAAATTCCGTATAGTTTAATTTTCTAATTTATAACAGTTCTTTGCGTTGATATAATTCTTTTAAAAATTTTTTTTTTTAAGTAATTACGTTAAATATATTCTGCGATTAACAGTATGCTATAACATTTTCAATACCGCGTATGTTTCTTATACGTTTAACACATGTTATGCAATGAAATGTGATATTTTGTATTGATATTATACTTTTAGAATTTTCTTTACGAATATGCTTTACAACTTTTCAACGCATAACAAAAGTAAATGCAGGGATACGTTCAACTAATGAAAACTTCATTAACTTCACTGCTTAAAAAAAAACAAAAATGTTCTATCAACAACCACGCAAGGTCAGATCGACAATAATGTTATTTTGCGAATGTTATTAAAATATGGCTAAACAGACACATTCAGTCAGGGTGGTTCACGGTGGCTGTATATTTTATTTTATTTGTATCTTTATATCTATCTATCTATCTATCTATCTATCTATCTATATATACACACACACACACATATATGTATGTATTTATATTTGTATTCATATTTATATTTGCATTCATCTTCATATTTATATTTATATTTGTATCGATTTCCGCATATATACGTAGTTATATGCGTACATATGTATACACGTACATATGCATGTTTTATCTTACTCTTACAATTAGCGTAATGACTAGATAAATTTCGGCCACCCAATATAAACATGTTTGATCCCATATATTTTATTCGTATCATTCCTCTGTTTACCAAATATATGGATAAAAATTTCCATGCCAAAATTCATTTCTTTTTTATACATAGGACATTTGCATTCTAAATTTGTGTCAACGTTTCCGGGCGCAGTCTCCACATAACTCAAAAGAACATTTTATCGGTTCCCTTTTTCCCCGAAAACTTCGTCGATATACGTACAACACTTTGTATAAGGCGCTATTTTATCGTACGTTTTAGAAATATACGTGTTCATACAATGAATTTGCAGATAAAAAATGACATTAAATATTTCATAAGTAACGAAAAAGCTTTCGGTTGAAAGTAACAAAGTTAAATGATGTAAGATCTTTTATATTCTCAAATAATTAAAATGTAAATTATAAAATGACAGAAAAGTATCAAAGATCTAAAAGAAATTTATTTAGAGTTTACTTAGAGTAGATGTTTTATGAATGATATCTAAGTAAGAGAATGAAAAAGAAGTACATAATACTATATGTAAACGATTGTGTTCATGTTATGAACATAAACGTCCGAAAGAGTTTGACTGGATTTTTTGATGAAGGTAAACGCGCGGTGTTCAATATTATATGTGTGTATACATTTAATGTGATATGCGATGTGCAACACGCTGCTTACGTCTCTTACAATCGAATATAAACTTTCGAAATTTATTTAAGGCTTGCCTTTTCTATAATTCTGTGAAAGCACCCATAAGGATTAAATGTATAAATAAATCCTTCATGGTATAAAATTTATATCGTTATTGCATCTAGTCGTAAAATATGAGGCGAAAAAGGACTGTCTTAAAATAGCAATAAAACAACGTATCTGCACGACATGTATAATTAGATATCAGCTATTATGGCAAGTAGATATAAAATAATCTAAAGGAAAAAAACCGCATACATAGAAAAATAGTACGTGTATAAAGGTACGCGTATGTTAAATCTATACAATAGAAAGATAGTTTGATTGAAAGTAAACATAATTATAAAAAATGCAATATATTGAAACTGCAATTGTTGACACGTTGATTATCTCTATCATTTTCCTCGTATTATAGAACAAAGCGTTTCTTGTCTTGATATTTATACAAAATAAATTAAAGGAACAATTAAAAGACGTTCGTGATTTACGAAGTGAAATAAGGTTTTTCCATCAAAAATATTGCAAGAAATGTAACCTTTTCTGAAGATATAGTAAATGTATAAAAAAGTATTGAGAATACGTTAGGACATCAGCAGAAATAATAAAACGTGCACGTGTAAAGTATCATATAAATAATCTTTTCAATTGAATAATTATAATTTAAGATGAAAAATACAAAAGAAGTGACTGTTATAAATATTACATATGTATTATAGTAATGATATTAATGAAATATTATTTATTATTAAGTAATAAACATTCCAAAGTACATTAATGTTGTTAGGAAATATTATTTGTTATTTTCGAATTGGTACATTATGCGTAATGAACTTTTCTCAACCACCTTATACGTACCTATCTCGTATAAATCAAATAACATTCAACGTGCGAACAATGTGAGTTTTTACCGAACGAAGCAAGAATTAACATCCTTTTTAATTCGTATATTTCTAATATGTATCGCTATCCTGTTCACTGTATTAGATCTAAAGTGATTTCCATTTATCTAAAATATCTATATTATGCAGAGATATTCAGTAAAATCCTTGTGAAGCAAAAGCAATAATGATTTCTGAATGATAATATTGAGTCAATAAATAAATGTAAATTATCTTGTATTAAATAGATTATAAACAGCAACATTAATCGTCTGCGATCAAAAATAGTATTCCTTGGGAAACGTATCGAGTGGATTTATATTATACAAAATGTATTTGCGTATATTTGTAAGTTCTTTTTAACTTTTTGAATGCAATTCTAAAAAGTGTAAAACATTTCAACTGAAATACGAAATATATAAATAACCACATATTAATAATTGAAACCAGATTTGTTGTCGTACATAGGATTGTATAATTTTGAAATAAACATACAAATATAAAATTATAATTTATATAATATGTCCACTATGAATGCACAGTTGAATTTAAATTGAAGTTCTTGACGACAATAAACGATTCTGCGAAAATATTCTCTATTAAATGTAATTTATATAAAAATAAAATATATATATATTATTTGTAGGAATTATTATTATTACTAATCTTCTTTTAAAGACGTTTCTTCTCTAAAAAATGAATTTCGAGAAACTTTTACATTTATCCTTGTTTTCGATTAATCGTAAATTATCATGAATTCATGTGTTTACGTTCGATATAAAATAAGGAATTGAAAAAAAGCGCAGTGCAAAATTTATTATATTTTTTACGATTGAAATTGCGCGTTTCGGGGAAAAAGGATAATCATATATGTATATATCTTGTCCGAAACGCGCAATTTCAATTGTAAAAAAAAGATATGAAATTTCGCATTGCGTTTTTTCACACACGCACGTACGTGCGCGCGCGCACACACACAATATATATATATATATATATATATATCTATATGTATATAATATATGTGTGATATAAGAAATGTAAATTATATCAGTTTACTGTAAAGTGTACATTGGTGTATGTGGTTTTATCATTATAGACTTTTGCTTTAATAAATGAAGCATATTTCCCAATGGAAATGACGACAGTAATTTTGAAGAATTTTTATAGAGCTGAATTATAATAAGGTATTAGACAAAATGGAAGAAATCAACTTTTTATACCAGTATACTGTTTGATAGAATTGTATTTCTTGATAGAGACATATACTTAAATTTAAATAAATTTTAACAAATTTACACAAAACTGTTGCATTATATGTATATAAGCATTTTTATTTGATTTATTAAATTTTTATGCGTTGAGAAACATAATTTCTTTGGTTGCAGCAATGTTCCTATAACTATCTTTAAAAATGTGCTGTATTTTTGTGTGCATTCGACAATATTGAATTGAATTTTTAAATTAAAACGTTGTTTGTCATTCATTTCAAATAGTGTTCCAACGAAAAACTGTCAAATCATTCTATTAGAATTAAGATGGTAGAATTTTCCACTCAGATCCGTTACACAAGCATGCGCATATTTTTATTTACTAAAACATAACTTCTGTATATGTAATAAAACATAAAAAAGTTCAATTCCAGGGCATTATAAATGGCACTGATTAAATGCAGACAAAATAAAATTAGTATAAACTACATTTTTGTACATATTATTTGATATTACAACAAACCGGTTTAAATAGGATTTGTAAAATCATATAATTCTTTAAGCGGCGAAATTATTATCCGTTTCAATTACTTTCTCTCACATTCACCCTTTCCTTTGTAATCGCTTTCCTTTTTGATTTCCTTTCTACATTTCAAAGATGTTCTATCGTGAATTTTTTTTTGTTTATGATAAAACAAAGATTCAATAAATAATAAAATGTATTCTATAACATAGATACTTCAAGGTTGCATCATTTTGCAAAATATATTTATTTTTACGTATATCATCTTTGGAATACACAGAATAGCTATGCAACAAAATAAGATTGCTTTAATCATTTTTTTAATATTTTGTTATGGAAAAGAATATTATTGAAAATTATAAATATAGTGCTGTATAATCATTGCGATTTAAATAATTATGAAGAGAAGAAAATAAGAAAAGAAAAAAAAACATTAATATGGTAAAAAATTTGGAAGAATTCTTTTTGCGAGAAGCACGCAATTTTGCACTTAACTTACACTAATCAAAAGGAAATTTAATCGAGAATTTTATTAGTAGTATGCAAAAAATGTCGCAGTTGATGTATTTCTTATATTATGAATTTATTAAACGATGGCATATTATTTAGAAAGTTTCTTTTTGAAGCAAATATTAGGTTTTAATCAATCTTGAGGTACCTATATACATACATGAATTATTTTAATTTCTCAATATCTTAATAATAGAAATATAAATAAAAGGACTTGGAATAGGTATCTAGTACTAGATACAAAAATAAAGAAAACATAATCCTATTGTACAACAGAAGAAAGAAGATATTTTCTTTGAGATAATAAAAATATAAAAGCAAAAAAATAACGAGGAATCTCTATCATGAATTCGGTATTGTTGTTTACATAAAGAACAAAAGTAATTTAAGCTTTTTTTTCGTAATTTCACTTGTAATCTTTTACAAATATTAAGCTTGATATTCTATGAAAGTTTATTTAGAAGACAGAAATTATTATGAATTGAAATTTGATATGCGCGAAAAGGAAAATTATTATTACGTACATATCATGATAAATAGTTAAGAAAATCATGCGATCTGACATATGATATTTAATATAGTTATTTAATGTACTTTGGCATTGAAATTTTATCAAACTTTCATTAGAAATCTTAAGATTTGCATATCGCGTATCTGTCGTTAGTTGAAGTGGAAAGCTTCCAGCAAAAAATTGATGGAACTCAATGGGTGCTGATGCGCGGTATTTACATAGAAGAGAACTCCTCTCCATGTTAATATTATTTAGTTACCATTTGTAAATGTTAATAACCTTTCAGTCGTAATATTACATAAAATCGAGATTAAAACGTCTTTTTCTTTTAAGTTAATTTATATTCGATAAGTAAAGAGTATCTTCTAAATAGTTTAATAAGATCATGTTTCAATCGTGATAACTGTAAATGCTTGTATAATTAATGAGATTGCTCTCGCTTGATTACATTAATTGTGAAAAAATGATGGAGTAATATTGCACCATGTAAGTCGGTTACGACTGACGACATTAAAATATCATCATCCATCAGTAATAAAAATAAGTGCGTTCATTTTTACGCAATATGTTACATACAGATGTTGTTTTGTTGATCATATATTTACTTCAATAGCAATTCATAGAGTGTTATGTTCAATTGTTAAACGAAATCTTGAACTTAAAATTTCGAAGTAAAATTCTAAAAATAATTGTTCATATTTTCTGTATTATGGTATCGATACACAGAAAAATATTTTTCTATTTCCTAAGGTGAAATTTTGTTGTTAAAGTTTTTTTATCTTACAACAATTATCAAAGTGTAAGTAAATTTAAATTTAGAATACAACATTATGGAAAGACACCTTGTTAAAGTATATTTAGCGTTATAATGTTCGGTATAATAATTTTAACAAAGAAAGAAATACAGAATTTTCGATAGTACATTTTGATGCCCATACAACGTTGAATATTAAATTTCTTTCTATGTATCAATAATACTTGGTATTAGTAATTTGATTTGATCAAAGCAATTGTTAACAACAACTAAAAATATTCTTTTATCAAAAAAGATATAGTTCTGAAAAAGATCACTGTAAACAAACATTTTGTTGATGTAATGAAATGTTATACGGAGTACTCTTCAGTATAACTACCGTGATATTTATCGCGACACGTCGTATTCGAAACATTATGTAGTAGACAGTAGATCTTAATATTAGTCAAAATTAAAAAACTAAAGGAATTGCAACTCGCGGATAGAAAAGATTAAATAAACGATGTAATTTAACATGAAGCCAACAAAATATATGAAGGCCCTTCCAGAAACATACTCCGTCGTTAACTATGTAATGTACAGAGAGTTCCAGCCCTGCTCTAAACGGTGGTAAAGAGCTTTGTGCTATGTATAATCGTGTGCACTGCATATTTCGCTTTTCTTATCGCGCATGGAATGCGATTCTCGATGCTGATTTCGCAACATATATTATTTCTGTATTCATTGTATTTGAATACATGGAATTTAATTACTCAATTTTTTGTCTTCCTCTCTGTATTTGTTTCGCAAAAAGAGCTTCTGTAAATATAAATGTCAATCTACTTATAATTTCCTTTTTGTAATAAATTATTTTCTCATAAATACACATCACAAACTATTCTTTAGTAAAGACTTGAAAACAAATATACACAATGAATGAAGATATACACAAATGTATACACATATAAAGTGCAAGCAACACAATTATTGCTCTTTACTTCAAAAGTTGCTTACATTGCAGTCTTTGAAAATAAATATATAATAACACCTTTTCCACATATATTATAAATAATTTTCCCAATACATAAAATATTCCACTATTTTGTAAGGCGATAGAAAATAAAAACACATTAGACAATGGTGAGGAAGAATCGATGAAAATTCATCAAACGTATTTTCGGTTTGCAACAATTGGTTGTAGTTTCAGCATCTGGATATTATGTTTTAATAGTTGTACGAATATTAGACTGGAAAACAGACATAGAGAATCTCATTCATAAATAAAATGTTTATGTATATATTATGTATATATATATATTTTTTTTTGCTTTATGTAAATATTCAATATATTAATATTTGTCGCAACGTGTTTACGTAAATTTTGTTGCTTTGCTAAGCAGGAGCTGGTGAGAATATACGAATAGAATTTCACAAGAATCGAAACACAAAGCAATTTGCGTAGAATAAATCTGTACAGAGAGTAGAGTATTGAATAATATGGTAGTGGATGGCGGATGTATTGTCTGTTCACTACGCATATCAGCCAGGCAATCAAACGCTTATATGTACACTGGAGATTCCTGGCCAGTTAGTAGCCTAAACATCGACGTGGGCATCGTTTTCATTAATATCTGAAATAAAATACAATCGGTAAGAAGCGTATTACAATAACAATTGTTTTAAATACAAATATAACTTTCAATATATTGCAATAACTCGCAAGTTATGAAAGCGAATGTCTTTGAGGATAGGAGTAAATTAAAAAAGAGAAAGGTGATACATACTTCGCCAACGGATGTGGCAAGAAGATTGACGATCTTCTCGTGGGGCACGGCGACGACGCTTTGATTGTTAATTTCGATAATCCTATGACCCACTCGAACACCTCCTCTTTCAGCGATACCGCCTCTTAGTAGACTACATATTACTCCATTCTGTACACTAAATCCTAACTGATACTTTGTGTCAGGTCTTTTGATTTTGACCTCGACTACTGGCGCGCACGGGACGACAGTTAGCTTGACGACTGTCTGATTTTTTGAATTCTTGATGTAAGTCTGACAAGTGGAGAGAGGCAAGCCAACTAATGAAACACCATTGATGGCTATTATCTGATCACCAATATTTAATTGTCCGCAACGAGCAGCCGCTCCGGCTGGTGCCAAATTTGCAATTACAACTGTCGGTAGCATAGAACCCCATCCAGATTCAACAATTACTACACCCAAAATTTCGCCTTTCGCCTTTGGTACCACAACCTGTAAATGTTCAATGATACAAATTTGTTAATTTCAATCAAAAAATCAAAAGTGATTACTATTTTACTTAGCCTCTTTAATGAATAGTCTTTTATGAAGTGATAAGTATAATCTATCTAAACGTTGATTTCAATTTGAAAATTATTTTTCATGCATAAATTGGACGGAGGACCCACGCAGGGTTTCATAAGAAAACTTATCTCTGCTAATACTTTTGTTCGTCATTACATATATTAGGTCAATTAATAATTTCGTGTCACTTATTATTTTGCTGTTTAGAAACATTTAGTTTCGATATCATTCGCATTTTCTTTAAATGCCAATGAATAGTTCGATTTAAATTTGAAGACTTTAAATACTTTTTGAGTGAATAAACTTCATCAATAAAGTTGACAAAGAATTAATGCAAAGATAAAAAAGTGGCAACGGCAAAAGTTGCCCACGTCTTACACTTAGCCTTCATTTTCTTTACATTCTGATCCAGCTACAGAATAATTATTCATCCATATTGATACAATAATTCTTCAGAAATTCTGCTGACCAGGATTAACTGTAACGGATAAACAAGTTTGACCATTGCCATTTCTCATCTATACACTTATTTTTTTCAACTTCCCTATCACATTTGCCATAAATGCTAATAACATTTTTTGTTACTTGAGAGATGCTCTGAAATGTTCCGATACTCAAAACTGGTTACATTTTAACTCTTCTTTCCGAATAGGTACAATCAGGAAACTATCTCGCGTGGGAGAAAACATTTTTTTTATAAAAGGAGCAAATATTATTCGTAGTATTGTTCATACAGTTCGTTGCTGTATTTCCTTTATGATATTGGACGACATTAACAGATCAGAAATTACGCTCGCGTCAGGGTGATTTTTCATAGTTTATTAGACAGAATATACTACTAGATTATATACAGTATAGAAATGAACGAATTACCTCTTTTTGCATTTCCTTTTTGGCAAACATCTGTAGTTCGTCACCGAATATTTCTTGAGAATTGAGTACTTCCTGATAATCCATTTCTTTTACGAAACTATGATCTTCTATTCCATTTGCTTTAAGGAATTCCATGTAAGCTACTTGAAATGCTTGTCCGATGCTTTGTGCAATAAATCGGGCTTCTTCGCTTTCAAACACGTGACAAATCATCTTTGGAGTTCTGTTGATTTTCGGCGCCTCTTCCATTTCGTGTGGTACGAATCGTCTTCGTGCCATTAGCACCACTACATCACCAATATCTGCTATATAAGATATTGTTCTTAACGCGTGATCCATCATGATTTCTTTTAGATCCGTATTCAAAACCATGATCTTTTCCGTCGAGATGAACAAATCAACTTCTGTGCTTGGTTGAGTTTCGCCATCCGGTGCCTGTACGTACAAATTTTTATTTCTTTATATTTGAATGGCATAGAAAATTGAAGCACTGAAAGTCTATTTTACGTCGACGTAAAATAGATTCAATGACAACAATTACGAATTTCTAAGCTGAATCAACGACAAGTATTTATGTAGTAACCTTTTGAAATTGAAACGAAGAAATTCAAACAAGAATAGTATGAAAATATTATACGATTGTTCAACTGATTACTAGGGTAGATGTAGCAAAATGGATCTGAAAATGAGGGAATTCGACGATTGTAATTCTTACTTTTTATATTACTCTACTACCTACACTATCAATAGCTACCTACACTATCGATCTTCTTTACAAACAGAGAGATTAATCTTTAATTTTTATTTAAAGGGAATATATGTATGTAATTACTGATAATATCTGTTTTTAAACCAACACATTTGCCGACTGTTTGAAAAAGATTTTCACAAAGGCAGTTATCAAAAGTAATTATAAATGAAATTAAAAAGTGCGCTGTAGTTCTGGATTTGTTGGTCTAAAGATGTCTTCTATTCTATAAAATTGCAAGTATTATTAGTAAAATAAATTTATTAACGTGCTTTCGAGTATTATGTATATTTTTCAATATGTATTTTGCATCACAAATATTGTCAATGAATTTTTTATGAATATTTTCAAAAATATTTACTTAAAAAGGAAAAATTGTGAGATTAAACACTAGTTATCTTGTCGTTTTTATCTCAATATCAATTTATTAGCAAACCAAATAATTTAAAGCTTATCATAAAAGTATTATCATCAATAATATTGTCGTCGAATTTATTAAAAATCGTGTAGAGTAAAAGTACTAAATTGAAGTTCCTACTTTCAACTACCTACATATTTTGTTTCGTCTTATATCTTTGTTACACATGAAAAAGATATTCAATTAAAATGGTATTGTAAAAAATACGTACCAATGCCTATCACGAAGAAGCAGCATGTAGAATAAAATAAAGGAAGCAATTAATTAATTAATTGAGACTAACAATATTATACAGTAAAGAACAGTAAGAAAAGATGCTGTAAGTTTACTATATATCATGTTTAAATTTATGGCAAGGAATGATGCACAATATTGAAAATGCGATTGTTAGTAAGTTTGGTGAAATAGAATTCACGTCCATATGTATTTTTTCTATACTAATAAACTTGAAATTCGAAACTTCCGTAAACCTGAGAGTTTAATAAGAAAACCTAATCAAATATGTGTGTCACGTATAATTGTGAAAAACATTATACATTCAAAGTACAATTCGTTTAAATAATCATGTCTAGTTACACCCATTTTCATTGACAACGAGTAAATCTAGATAATTTTCATTTAAAACAATTAAGCAATTATTAATCTATCGAAGAAAAATATTTTTCTCTTACATTATCTTTGAAATATTATAATTATCTTATCCTTCTATCTTATTAATACGTATAAAAGTTTACTTTCTTCTTCGTTTCTGCTTTAAGCTCTGATCTTCACTTGATTTTCAACTTATAAGAAACTGTTACTTGATAACATGTTTCAATCAGTGTTGCGAGACGGTAATAATCACTGAATTTTACTTCAATTGTAACGTAAATTTGATAAGTGAAAAGTGGCTCTTTAAGAGAATACGTATATAATAGGTAAATAAGTAATAAAAACGTAAAATTATTAGAAATTGGAAGCTTTTTTTTTTTTTTTATTAACGTGGAGGAAATCCGCACGGACACCAGGTCGCTTCTGGGGAAAAGCGGCGTGGTAGTGTCGGACTCCAACCGACTAAAACCTCCACGATGACCGTCCCGGCTGCGATCGAAAGGGGCCCGGGAACCGGTGTGAGCGATACACCGGGCCCAGAAATTAGAAGCTACATTTTAATAGAATAAAACATTCTGCTTAATCTGAACACTCGCTAGTATGCCACGCTCCATACGTTGAAACCTGCATCAGCATCGGACTTGGCTTATTAACCAGGACAATATACGGATTCCTGCACCAATTACTGGTCCTATACAGGCGAGTTATACGCGCAAGACTTAATTATTCTTCCTTTCACGTTCTTTCGTGCGGTTGGTTCCTCGCGATAAACATTGTTTTTCATTTCTTTTTACGGAAGGAAGCGTCTCTTAGAAAACACTGTAATTTGATCAAGCAATAGTTTCATCACTTTTGAAAATAATCAATGTTTGACAAAAGATGTCTAACATTATCGATGTTGCGAGATGTTGTCATTCTTGTACATATCCTAAAAGGTATCGTCACACGTTTTTGTTACAATTGAGGAGAAAAAAGACGATGTCAGAAATGTCAAAAGCTTGCGTACACCTGACAGATTTACGTGGTATATCTTTCTGTGGAATAATGTTCTTTATTAAGTAAATTATTTTTTGCATCTTCTATTTATTACTTTATCTTGTTAACTGTAGCATCCACTACAAAGCATTTGCTGCGTAATACTACGAGCTATCTAAGAGTTTTCACTCTTCGATACCTAATTTGCTATTTAAAGCGCTAAAATTGTTTCTTTAAAACGAAGATATATTTATTAGAGTATCGGGCGAATAATTCAATTTGAAGGATTCAAGAACTAAAGTAAGTAACATGTACGTAAAGTACTCGTTGTCAGTGAAAGAAAGCGAAGGTGTAATGTAAAGAGAAACGAGAAATAAAAAAAGCAATCTGTTGCAGGTAGGAGAGTCGAACATAACAACGATTATAGAATAGAATATAATGATACATCTAAGGGTTGGAGGGCGGACCTTGATCTTAGTCACAGCCTCCCGCACTATGTGGTTGTTAAGGCGCTTACGTCTCCCTTCCTCTTCAACTTCAACCGATCCGAGAAAGTGAAGCCTGAAAACGGTGGTGGGCTCCATAGAGCCACTGATCGGGGCCAGTTTTGGTTGGAGCCCCACAGTCTGCGACTCGGACTGGCCCCCACCAGATGCGTTCCCTATGAGTTCTTCACTCGAGTCGCATTCATCTTCCTCGAAGCTTCCTTGCGATGCAACGCTGTACCGACCAAACCCTTGCTGCCCCCCATAGTTTAACAGCGTAGCCTGCATACCCGTAGCCATTGGCCCCTCCTTCCGTAACGATAAACAAAACAAATGCTCTTGCTAGTCACATTACCACGCACCACCGACACCACGAGCAAACGCGGACAATTTTTTCGTCTTTTCATTTCCCACTTTTATTTTTTTTTTTTTTTTTTTTGCTTTTCCTCTACAATGCATTTACATTTCTCGAATTTACTGTCGTTCTACTCTCTCCTCTATCGTGTACATTCTTCACCACGGCAAATACAGAGCTAAACTCGATTCGGGGCAAAGAAAATTCATTACGTTTGATCTTAATCGGCTTGTTATTTTCCTTTTACCGAATACGTACATAAACACATTAATACACGATCGGTATTATATTTGTTCTATTTCGTGTTTTGGTTGGAGCAAGTGTGTTACGGAATAACTTGACGTTTGTTAAATATTAACTTTCAAGTATCGGTATGATGGAAATCACACACAGATCAGATCGAAATTCGTGTGAAGCGTTTGAAGTATAAGCCAACAAACTGTACAGAACCACTGAATTGTATACGATAGAAGCTGGTACTGTATCATGCTTCGAGATGTTGGCACTCGTCATCTCACACAGAGAATGTCCTATCGTTGTTCAAATCTAGGACATCGTGCAGATCTGTACAGATCTATACATTTTTAGGATTCTTAAGAAACATTTGAACATTTAACAAATTTAATAATATTCATTTTCATCGAGTTTCTAAGCGTAAAATCGTATATGAGTTACGAATCATTTCCTGATATATTTATGATGATATATCTTGAAATCAAATTATTTACAAATTCTTTGATTATATGGCACTTTATAAATATCAATTTCAAGTAAATTGTTTGCAAGAATTATAGAAATATTAACAATTCATAACTATTAATAATATTTTAAAACTAAGTCTTGAAGCAAATTCATCTTTTAACGACACATTTATCTTAAGACGCCGTGTGTTTTATATCGTCCGTTTCAGATTCGAAAATAACGCAGATATAATGAAATACATATATCGCGTTCTTAATAGAAGTGACGTTACTTGGAAAATCCATCTTACGAGTACGCTTCTTCTTGTTGATAAGTTGATTATCAGAATAACGTGTTATTATGTTCAGAGCGCGTTACTTAGTTTCTTGCGTCTTCGAGTTGTGTGACTTTCGAAGTTAGAGTGTGATACGTGCAATATTCTTTCTTTCCTCAAAAAGTATCTAAAATTACCTTACATATGTACGTGTTACAGTGAAATATAATAAAATATTAGCTTCGTTTTATCAAGGTTGATTTTTACTTCTTATTATATTTTTATTATATTCAAAGGCAAATTGAAATTAAAGTGTGACATTCTTATTTCGGAATTAACGTATCAGTTCATATGCTAATGTGAAGCACACAAGTCCATCAATATAAATGTACTTTATACATTTTTTTTTTTCTTCTATACTGTGATTTATGTTACACGAAATTTTTATAATACACGATCGTGCAGAAAGAGACATAGTGTTGCGTACAATCTACGAAGCAAAGTAGGGCAGACAACTATGTATACACAAGAAAGTAATCGTAAAGGAGCCGAATAAATATGCCTCTTTTTCATGAATAATACCAATATATTTAAAATAAATTGTCCGAATTTTCCAAGCATGTAAATACATGCATAGTAAGTTAATTTTTACCAATGTGATCACACAACGATTGCTTTTCATTGTGCTTTGGTTTGCAAAAGCCATAATCTTATTTTTAAATCTTATTGTATTATTAATTTATCACTGGTATATACATGGCATAGTTAACAAAAGCAATGTTTTTATTTGTTTGTATTTATAGATATATGCTTGTATTTGGTATTTTATCCAGCTCCTATCCAAGACAGATAAACACAGAGAAACATCAAAATCACATAAAAAAAGTGAACGATAGGTAGGTGGTGGTGGTGGTGGTGGTGGTAGTAACACGAGGAAAGGGTGACTATTAGAGAACATTCGTACTTTTTTACGTAGTGATCAATTTTAATGCAGATCAATCCCCAAATTAGTCTTGTGTACAATCAAACTATGTCTTAGTATTCGAATATTTCCTAAAAAAAATTCATTTACAGACTGATTAAACAATATTGTGTAATTATGTATATAAAAATGGGAAGAATTTTCAAAATTATATAAATAAGAAGCAATAGTTCACATAGAAGTTGTCTAATAATGGGGAAAATCATTTTATAATGTCTAATTTGATAATTAAATGTCATTTCAATACACTGTAGTATTTTTGCTAATTTATTTATCAGTAGAATATTTAACATAATACTTTTATACAAACGATACTGAGCAATCGTGTTATCACTATTATAGCATAGTATGTTACACGTTAAGACTAATTTTTGAAAAATATAAAAATTCCGAACAGATTATTTGGGTGATCATTCTGCATGTAAAGCATTATAAATATGAACATAGATCCCGATATGTACTTATGTAGTTACAGTTTAAAGTGTTCTTGCAATTCGAAATTTTACTGTTGTTATTGGAAAGTTTTAAGTTTAATATTACAACTCAGCTTTGAGAAATACAAGTTATTTGTTATTCCAAATGACTTTCCAAACGAACAGGCAAAAATTTTCATACTTTATACTTTTATACTGCAGCAGATTATCCTGTATAATTTTAACAATAAATTATGTAATTAAAAGACATTATATTTTTATACATAGATAGAAATATCATCTTACAACGCGGTGTAAACCATGCTATTATAATTATCGTGTAAATTTAAATTACTTTCCTCTTTTAAACATCAATTATCTCTCTTAAGTTTAAAGTTTTTTAAGAATCTCGACCAAAAGTTTAATTCAAGATATTAATTATATTTTACTTTAATTTATATATTTACATCGATATTCGCATTTTTTGAGATAGCATCAATCTGTTTTATTCGAAACTGCTCATTAAATATTTTATGTAAAATTTATATATTAGCTAATATAACATCTAAATAACATACGATGCGTAAAATTGTTTCTCTTATACTCAATTAGTAATACTTTGTATAGAAATTTATCGAGAAACTAAGTCTTTTATCTTTTTTAAAGTTTTATCATTTTATGTAACTTTTCTAGAATATTGTAATTAGAAAATTATTCGAATACTAATCGATTGAATTACAAAGGTATATGATACTGTATAAAATAATTCGGTGTAAAGATGGAACAAAACACTAATTCATCAGAAGAGACGTGATCAAAGCATGTGTGTAGAAAAAGCACAGTCAAATGCTAATAATGTAAGTCTTTTCTTATACCGAGTGAAACATGAGTTTATGAAAAATACATAGAGAAAATTCAAAATTACCGTACCTTTGCTTTCTTAAAAACAACGTATCTGCCTGGTATTATAATAAAATACAAAAAATATATCGTATTTAAATAGAGTATTTAGAATCCACAACACGATCAATTCCTTTAATCAATTGATAATTCATCTTGCTGCTACTTCTAAATTATTAACATTCTATATTAAAATGTTGATTCTTATTAGCGATGTTTCATTTCATGTTAAATATTTTAAAATTCCCAGCATATCGAATCACGTGTTTTTCTTTAATTAGAATTTAAACAAGGTAATCTTTTTAATATTTTAAATTCAAAGTTTCGTTTAATATATAAGGTTGTTCGAAATTATTATTTCTATTTTATTAGATTTAATTCGATCGTTGTTCATTTTAAACAGTCGTATCCGATAATTCAATTAAGTAAAATGTTGGCAATCAACGTGTTGCTGATTCAGAAATTATTCGTTTGGTGTACATTAGTCAATGATTTCTTAATGTTATATTACCAGAAATTACATTTACATAATATAGGATTAGAAATCAATAAAACAAGAATTGCGTTGAAATTCTGAGGAAAGGTTAACTTCGAATATAATCCTTCGTTTTCGCGATATTCCTAACTTGTGGGAAAAACTCTCAGGTTTAACTGAAGTATCTTAGCAAAAACTTTAATTTATTTTCTTTGAACATACTTTTTTATACTAGGCTATTTATCAGCTAAAATTTAATAAAATACATATAAATTTTTATAATACATATCTTTTATGACATTCTATATTGCATTTTATTGTACATGCAAGGACGCGTCAGTGCATTATATTACTGTTATACACATAAATCGCATATACATACATCTTATAGAGCTACCGAAAAGATATTACACTTCTATAGGTATTCAACATAAATCATTTTAAACAATAGTTTTCTTCATACATCTCATATAAATCACCGTAATATTTAACAGCTTGCATATATTGCACAGATAACGCAATAGGTATAAACGAACATATATTATGTATGTATATGTAATAACTATCTACAGGTATAAATAAAAAATACCGTGAAGAACAAATAAGAGACATTTGATTATTCAAATTATCAAATTTTAATCCTATCTAAAGATAAGACTATCTAAAGATAAGATCTAAAGACCCTATTGAATTCAATGCAATATATTCTTTATAGAGTGTTTGATAAATGGAAAGTTTCAAGATTAAATAATACAAATATCAAATATCAAAATGATCCCTCGTACAATCGTGAAATTGATATTAATTAAGGAGGGAATCAGATATTTAAGTAAATTCACTCGATGTACTATTATGTTTGAATGTTCCTGCCATTGATCTTATAATTATTTTATACATATATGCACGCATGAAACCTCGAAGTGAAAGTTAGATACAATTAATATCTTAAGAACTTACTTTTTATATTATTTATTGAGAGCTATGTTGATATTAAAAGAGTAAAAATCGAATGCGTGTCTTATACAATGAATGATCGAAACTCGATAATTAATTATGCACATTAATATTCTATTAAAGTACGAATCATTTTGTTTTCACGATCGAGAAATTTCACGTTTATCAAACACAAATCTTCTATAAGTAGGAGTTATTCTTCCCTTCTTGTAATCTTTCCACAACATAAACCACTTTTCGTATATACAAACATATCCGTATTGACAAAACAAGAAATGAACAAAAAAAAAAAAAAGGAATGCTTACGATAGCAGCAGGTCTTTACCTATGAATTATGAAGTTTCGAAGGAACTAAAGATCTGCCATGCATTTACCGAATGAATTGTGCAAACGATACAAATATGTCTAATAGTGGACAATCTACCCTTACTTCGCAGTGTTGCAATCGTTTATAATAATATTATAAGTAACGCGCGATAAATGCGAGAGTTATGAGAATTATACGTGATCTCTACCGCGCACATAGAGCGTAAATGAGTGTATGTAACGTTTAACTTGACGTTAGATATCCTAACATATTTAAATATGTTGCTAATTATAAATACATATGGTTACGATCAGATAACCGTATAGAATAGGGCTCAGCGATAGGTTTCATCGAAATAAAATATATAAGAAAATTCCACATCAAATTAATTGCGTTTTCTAATTTTACTCTTTCATCGTTTGTAATTTTGAAGTAAATTGCGTGTAGAATTTTTCTGACATCCTAAATACAAAAATACATGTCATGTTCTTTGCTCTTTCTTATGCAAGTTACACGTTCTATATCCTACCGTATCTTCTGCCATATATTTGAATTATCTCTTAATTTCTTATTTTTGAAAGGAATGTTAATAAGGATGCTGTAATTGAATGAACAATGTAGTTTTCGTATTAAATAAATCGTAAAAAATCGCTTGGTAAATTACTGTTTCCGCAAATCATATTAATTTAACGTGGAATAATTGCCAGATCCTATGATATCAAAGAAGTAAAAATATAATTTTGAAGGAGGGAAACGAAAGAAGTAAGTCGTAAGGTAAAGAGCATATGCGTAAAATGCAAACATATAATAAGAAAATGATAAGCGTACCTTTATCCTAGACACAGCTTCCTCTGCCTGACACATACGAGTCGACTTGGTAGGTTCTCCTTCGCAGACGAGCTGAGTAGATCCGAGATATCTGGCTCGGAACAATACTCCTTCGATCAAAACTGAAGAATCGTTGAGAAGAGCTGAAACGTTCAAAGAAACGTACCATTTAGACTTCTCACGCGATCTCTCCTTCTTCAAATTGCCGAACAACAAAGAATAATCGAACGATGACTGAACAAGTCTAATTGAAGACGCGCGTATTGGAACAGGAACGCTTCCCATCGAGGTTTCATCATTTTTTAAATTGTCTGTTAACGTTATATCCATATCTCTTATTAACCAACTGTTCGCTTGATGTCATTTTCTGATCTTTTCTAGACTTCTTACAAAATTACCAATTCTTTCTTGTTTCGTAATTAAGTATCAAAACGGTTCTGTATGCGTTGAAAGTTTTGGTATAGCAAGCAAGTATAGTACAATTTTAATGTTCTTCATGGTTCTTTAACATATTCTAATAATGAATACGTTCTCTGGTTGATTTATTTAATTTATTATCTCTTTAAATTCAACGACTAATGTCAGGCATGGAAAATTGGAACCTGCTTGAATATATATGTTTCATATATGAATATTTATTGGTATCACATAAATCTTTAAATTATAATTATCAATTATATTTAATTAAAACAATATAATTTCCTTCCTTTGCACTTCTTATTCTTCATATTTCTTATACTCCATAGTTGATTTCTTGTAATAGTTCTTCACTAGTTTCAATAGATCTAAGCTTGATCCAAAGTTTCTAATTTTGTATAACTAATATTCGTATACAATTCAGTTATATAATGAATAGATAAAATGATTCCACTGAAATGGACATTCTTAATTTTTAGCTTTTTCTAACAAATCTAACATCTAAATAGATTATAAGTACATCACAGAAGTACATTTCGTACTGTACTGATCAACTTCCATAAATATTCTCAGAAAAGGAATTAGATCAAACAGTTATCAGCCGATCGGATATTATCAAGCTATCTGTCGTCATCTTATCAAAGGGTTTAAAGAGATACAAATTCATGCCTTCCAAACATGCAGTGATGTTAATATTTATAAATCACCTAGATAATTTGCTTGCTACAGCAAAACTGTCGCGTAAAATTGAAAGCAATGTTGTTACTTAAGTTATCCATTAGTAATCTTATTTAGTATTATTAGTAATCTTATTCTTATTCCTTCCAAATTTATAGAAATAGCAAAATTGTAAACATAATTCTTACAGTCTTCAATCATCAATGTAAAATCAAATAACTTTCAACAGTTAACTGATTATATTACAAGTTCCAAATTTGAAAAAATGATAAATTTTACTTTAAACTACCTACCGAGTATATCCAACAGGAATGCAGCAAATGAAAGACACATTTTATACATTTATTAGTATGTACATAATTTGAAAATGAATAGTTAAAATAATCAAAATGATAGAGTTAGGAATATTTTTTAGAGTTTGTTTTGAATCGACTATAGAGTAAGATCATAGAAGTAACATTATCTATAGCGCCACATAAACTTTAATCTTATTGCAGAAGATTAAATAAGCATTAATTAAGCGTTTTTGCTTTCTTAATCGATATCATACAGTATCAAATAAGATAAAAACAATTAATTTCATATACCTTTAGCTTATCATGAAGTTTTCTAACATAGCAACGTTATATTTTAATTTTCTAAAATACTTATGATAAGCGATCTTTTTCTGATTTATCACTATATTTCTATACTATTTACAACCAGAAAAATATATCACATGATATTAAATAACATTCCTCAGTGAGTAATAAAAATTATTGTTATATCACTTATTACAAATATTACAAAATTATTACGAAAAGCAATACTAAATAATGAAGTAACATGTACTTTGTATGTATTCGCAAAAAGTATAGAAATAGTTTTCATTACCTTCTTTATTTCTGCTTTTTTTCTTCTCTTCTTTTTCCTATTAAACATAAAAATATTTGCAATTACTTCACTACTAAAACAAGCGAAAATTCATCATACAATATTATGGATACGTGCTTTTGCAAATTATATTTTGTACCACTTATCAAAGCTTCATTCATGCAATAGTTTTTCAAATCTAACTGTCTCGATAAATAAGTTTTAAAGAAATATTTATTGCAGCTAATGTATAGTTAAACAAGTTTCAAAAGACCTTAACCCGAAACATGAGTCTCTTTTTATAAAATTAATAATTAAATTAAACTGTATGGATGTATATGCTTTTTATTTCATTGTTTTTGTATTATCTAGCTACCTTAATATCGCGATATTGTTTTAATATTGTAATATTTTTCAAAATGCGATCTGAAAAAGAAGAATAAAAGACTGAAAAATAAAAGATAAGGCGATTACTTTTTTAATAAAACCGTACTTAAAGATTACCGTTACCATTTGGCTCTACTTTATTTGCATTACGAAAATAACGAAAACTGTTTTGAATTTGTTAATATGCATGCACTTGTGACGTACTATGTAACTATCTATCACTACTTCGTGTTTGTATAGTTTGTAAATTGCATTGATATGTATCTCCTTAGATTAGTATATTATACAATTCATATTTAATCACCGAAAAGGAAGAAAAGATGGAAATTATATACGAGGGGTTCAGAAGCAAATCAGAACAAGTCCATTAGCATTGAAACCGAAATAATGAAAGTTCTTACAATTTATATGGTTGTAAATATAAATATTAAAAAAGTGATAATACTAATAAAGATACAAAAAGCGATTTTTATTATAAGATGACATACGAATAAGCTTAACCGTAAGAGAAAGAAAAGAAAACGCTATGTTTTTTTAATAGAAATCAGATTAAATCAAAGAATTGTGATATGTCAAATATTTGTTCGGATTATCACTTTCAAAGCCACTGGCATCAAAGTTCATTTGATTTACCTTTGATATGAATGCTAGTGTTTTTCCCATTTACTGTAGGCAAGATTCGATAAAACCTATAATAATGCAGCGGAGTACAACGTATCAGATCAAACATGTGTTTCTTTTTAATTTCTTTCGTGAGTCGATACTCTGGACATCGAATACAATTCCTTCTTTACAACTTTCTTTACAACAAATTTTGCTAATTATTTAGAAAGCTGCCGCCACATTGAATTTCCATAACTTTTTGATATGTCGTTAAGGGCATGATTCTAAGCAATTTTTTTCTATACACGTAACCGCCACTCGATCTTAGTTTCCGAGATATTCGCAGAAACTGTCGGTATCGTTACAGTGAATATAATTGGGCATCGGATTTAAAAAGCTAACGAAGGTCCTAAATCTTATCTTTTCTTTACATGTAGTATATATAAACGAAGGTTGGACGAGGTTAAGTATTCCACGGATCTTTCGTATTACAGCTTCGTGCACAACAGCATATTAAAAATGATTACCCTTAATGGTCAGCGTTAGGTTCGAGTTAGTCTTTAAAATTTGGTCGCCGCGTTATGACTAATATAATTTGGGTAATAATAACATAATTATAATTCATACTAAGCTTTATATTTTATTGATATTATCCCGCCGGAACAAATTTTCGGACACATTTCCTGCAGCTTCGCGTATGCAGTTGTGAATAATTATTTCGATTCGTGAAGTATGGTACAAAGATAAAGAGATTAATGGTGGATGGATGTAAACTATGTCACAGGTATACACGCATAGGTAGAACTCTCTGTAGTGATATCGACAGCTTTCTGCAAATACTAAAAGAGTCCGGCGGTAACATGCAAAGGGAAAAGTTGTTTAAAATTTCTACAATATTTTAAAAAATCATCGAAATCTAGGACAGCATTCCTAAATAATTATCTTCAGACCCACTATCAGAGGAAAGATAATTTTCTGATAACAAAAAAGGGGAATTTTCATTTTATTCTCTCACGTTGAAATTATTCTCTAAATAACAAACAACAAAGCGTAAACTTAACGCGACTTTAAAGTGACTTACATTGATCGTCCGCTGAATAATTTTGACCAGTAACTCAGTGGTCGATACAAGTACCGAAATCTATTCTATATCTATGTCGGGTTTACATTAGAATTAGGGTTAAGGGCGTGAAACGAATCTTCGTTTGGATTACACGTGTCGTTATGCAATAGAGAAGACATTGGCTAGTGCAAATACGATTACCATAGAACCGGACAAGTAACCGTGGTAATTAGATACTCGAGAAACTAATGACAATGATCTTAGGTTCAATAACGAATCCGCGGTCGACGGGATGATCGATGAACGTGCTCACAAAATCTAAGTCGGACGCGTAATATTCACTGGTCGTAAGGGGTTACTCTTTTCGTCGATGAGATCGCAAAAGAATGAATCCCCGTCCCGATGATGCCACAGGGGAAAACTATATGGGGTGTGTCTAAGGACACGAGATTATCGGATTCGTCGAGAAAAGCCTTCGTTCAGAAAGTAAGGGAAATTGGCGTTGCTGCTAATTGGTCAATCTCCATATCGGTGGTTAGAAAAAGATGCTAGCCGCCCTCGAGGGAAAGTTGCTAGTGGGAGGCACCGCTCGTTGAAAAATAGATCTCCCCTATTTTCCTGTAGTTGGGACAAAGACTGTTCGTCCGTTTGAAGGACTTTAGTTAGCTAAATCTTAAGATTTATAACGGGCCCTCGGGCTAGCTGAACATGTACTGCGGAGACGCATCGACATCTGGCAATCATCTTACTCGAAGAATAGGGTCTGCGCGTGGCGAGCTACGGGACAGAGATCGTTGGAATGTTTACTGTCGAGTGTTACAATTATTTCCTTTTTAAGGAGAGCTATAGAATTACTCCATGTCTTTGTTAGACACAGCGTCCATCCCGCGACCGCGGCTACGTTCGGCGACAGACTGTCGCTTCGAGCCAAAGCTCACTATCATTAATCTCGAACAATTACAATCGGATTGAATAACTACAATTGTTTAATTACAGCTATCGTAGACTCCAGATTACAATGTTGCGGGATTATCCAAAATTCCGGAGGCTCCGGTGTTCTTTCGTCTCCGACATCCACATATAAATGTAGCTACTTTATCAATTGGAATATTTTAATAATAAAATAGTTTTTGGACTATGTAACTCATTTTCGGGGAAGTTGGACTTGCACTGATTGATTTCTGAACCCCCCATATAATGGTCTCTATGTATATAGTGGAAGAAATAGCAAATGATGTTATTGATTAGGAGGATTGTACTAAGATTACAAATAAATGCAATCAGTTACTCTAAAACTCGAAATTTTTGAGGATTCAAATATAAGGTATAAATATAGATATAAAAACCCGAAAAGGATTATAATTTTATCGAACACTTATTTTCGAAATTAATAAAATAAAAAACAAATCCTTTTGAAAAACATTCATGAGAAATTATTAGTTATTTTATGAATATCAAAATGTGATATACAATTGTAACATAGAAAAGTATCTTTAATTTTTATTTATTTAATTAATTAATAATTTAATTAATAATTATTTGATAATCATTTAATTTTTAAATAATGAGAGATTATTTTTTTTAAACAAATAACGAATAACAAGAAGATTGTAGTAAGTATATCAATTGGTATTTGTTGTTTGTTGTTATTTAACTGAATATGTTAATTGCACTACTGGTAATAATAAATGAATAGAAAAGAGAGTAGTAGCAGTATGATTAGTAGCAGCCATAATAAAAGAAGATAGGTTGATGAAATTTAATTGAAGGGGCACCTTTTTCACCTTGTTGCTGGATTCCTTGAGACTCTGAGGGGACGAGGGAGAATTTTTGGCTGGAGTCTTCTGTGGACTTGTCGTAGGTTGTGAAGGAGTAGTAACATCACAATCGGAAGGCGGAGCTTGAATAACGGAAACTACTGGAGGAGGTGAAATAGAGGCAGAAGCGGAAGTGGATACACAGGCTGAGGTCGAAGCTAAGGGTTCCGAAGGTGCTAGCGGGCTTTCTACCGGAACGACACTCAGGCTTTTCGGGGGAGTTTGCTTAGGAGTTGGCACTTTTCCACTCATCGGTGGTAACATTGTCCTAGTCTTAGGCTTCCTCCACCCCTATGTAACACCAATTATATTTATTATGTTAGTCTGTTTACCCTTAAGATAATACCCCTACACAGATCATGCACTACCTAAGGCATATTTTTTATTTACTTTAATCCTTTACTTAGTTTAACGTATTCTGAATAAACTAATCTTTATGCATTATAATATCTTTCTTCGCAGAATACACGAGAAGGGGGCGATAAAAATAGAAAAGATGTGAAATAAATCAAAATATTTTCTGTATAAAAATAACGGTTAATTTTACCTCAACAATTTTTTCTAATCGTAAATAGTTATAAAATATAAACAAGATATAAACACGAAACTATTTCAATTTTACTTTTAAGAGTTTTTATAATTCCTTTGTAAAACCCATATTTCCTTTTCCTTATTAAAAGCTAATATTTACTATTAACATTTGTAAACTATAATATTTATCTTAGTATCTTATTCAGTTAAATGATATTTTATTGTTATTAAATTTATTTATCGTTAAATAACATTATTTTATAATTAATGAACTTTACTGAACTTCTCTTAGATATTGCAGAATATTTTTAAAATATTTTTTGTATTACTAAATAAAGGATTAAGACCATTGAACAATTATATGTTATCATATCATCAAACAAGTTGTATAATATGAAAATTATTAATCTTTAACGAATAAAAGAGTTTTGTTCTTGATATATATAGGATATTCGAAACTGATTTGTCATGATCACAGCATTTTTCTACACCCTGAATCCTCGATGTGACCTTGGCCTTGACGTTAAAGATCAAATCTCTTTGTTGCATCATATTCTACTCATCGTGAAGACGAAAGGTCTCCAAGGAATCGTGGTTCGCAACACGATAGTTTTTTTGAAAAAAAAAAAAAGATATGTTGAAGTTCCATTAATTTTAAAACTCGCTTTGCAATATGCTTATGCACAATTGGCAGTCAAATGCAGGAAAAATAGCATCTATTGTCACATATGGATATCCCAGATCCATTATTATAAATTCGATATCTCCTTTTTTTTCTCGTTATTATTCCTGAAGTCGCATTTCTACATTCCGACCAAATTTCTCCCCAAGATCACGCACTGACCTTGACGATAAAAAAATTGTTGAATCGATCGATGATGCTACTCCATCTCACACTAGTCAACCGGTTCATCAATTTTCTCATAATCTAAAGTCAGGGCGTCATCTAGGAGAAAAATTGATTTGGAATGTAGAAATGCGAGTCCGCGGCTGCGAGAGAGAAAAAAAGGGAGATATGGAATTTATAATAGTGGATCTGGAGTACCTACGTATGACAATAGATGCTACTTTTCCTGCATCTGACTGCACAATATAAGCAAATTACAAATAAACTGAATTTGAAAATTAATGGAACTTTAACATTTTTTTCCCCCAAGGGAACTATTGAGTTACGATTTACGATTCCTTGGATACTTTTTGTCCTCACGATGAGTAAAATACGATGCAACAAAAAAATGTTGACCTTTAACATCAACAAGGTCATGGTCAATTTTGCGGCTACTTTTTTTGCAGATCTTTGGCTATTCAGAGGTGTTGAATAACGCTGTGACGCTCGTGACAAATAAGTTTCAAACACCCTGTATATAATTACTTACTAATAAAATACTGAATCAACAGATACCTTCTAACATAGAGTATCGATAATAATAATTTGTACATACATATATTTGCGTGGTTATATATGAAAAGTAATATTTTTAATACAAAGTATTTTGTTAATTGTATAATCCAAATTATAAATGGCAATAATAAAAAATACTTTATTGAATAAATAATAAATATCGGTAAGTTTTTAATTTTCATTATTAAAGGTTAAAATTATTAAAAATCTTTGACAGAACCTGGTTCAACATTTGTAAGGACTATATTCTAAATTGCTGTAAATGTTTTTTTTTAATAAATATTTAGAATAATAAAAACCAACAGTAATTTTTTAAATACAAGATTTGGGAAGTTAACATGATAACATAAGAAGATAACTGTAATAATAAAAAAGTGGAGAAAAGTTAAAGTTTGTACTAGAAAGAAAACTGTACTATATGTATTCGGTATCTTTGATTAGATATTATTTTTTAATATTATACATTTCGCCTGCAACAAAATACATGACGATTTCAGTTTATATGTATAGTACATATACGTATACTGTTATCTTTAGAGGTGTGTTTTAATTTTACTAACTTGCGCGAAGATTATTTCGTCAATTCATAAGATTGTGATTTAAAAAGACCTTATTGAATAATATTATTTTATTATTATATATCTTACCTTGTCGTCGTAAAAACCCTGGTCGTCTGTTCTTTGCTGTCCAAGTAAACGATCAGTTTCGAGGTCAGTATCTGCCTCTTCTTCATCTGGACCCTCCTCGATTTCAACATCTGCTTCTTCACCCGTACGACGAACTTCGGACTCTTCGCTATTATTTTCCACGCAAATTCTCCGCCTGCCATCCGATAGACTACATTTTAGTTAGATGTTCTTAAAGAACAGTAATTACATCTCAAATACAAATATGAATGATTAATTTATTATGCAAAATAGTTTCTTTTTTATAATATTTTGTATTCTTAATATTTTTATTTTACAATAGATTATTGAGACTATGCCGTTTAAACAGTACAAATATTTATATAAGAAAATATTCAGATTAAAAATTTATAATAATGATGTTTATAATAACTAAAATAAATATATGTATTACTGTCAATAAAGAATACTCTGTGGATTGATGTGTATGATAGTAACAATAAATACTATTGTAGAATAGATAAAATCTTACGTTATAAATTATTTATGTAAATATAAAGATGTTTAACAGTACACATAATTCATGTTTGTAATTTTTATTGCTCATATCGGGCATTTTAATGCAAACTTTAAAAGAATTGAATATGATACTGAAAGATTTTATTTAAAATTTTGAAAGAACAAGAGAAATAGCAAAAATACTAATATAGAACTTATAAATTAAAATTCGAATATAATTGCTGTTGCCTTAATTCGTATTAAAAATATACAAATATTTGCAAAACTAATAAAAGAATACAAACTTTAAAAAAAGGAAAGTGAAATACCTTGGTATCCAAATAGGACTGACATTAGGTTCAGCTGATTCTTCTGTAGAAGATTTTACAGGTAAAGTCTTAGTCCTTTGCAAAGCCATTCTAATGTCTTTAATAGCAGCTTCAACTTCACCACCTATTTCTAGATTAACACTTTGTCTAGCCTGAGGTGCTGGTGGTGGTGGTGTGCCAAGAGGATCCAAACCATCAAGCTGAAGCTCATTTGTATCATATGAATTTTCTTTCTTAGGAACAAATAGATCAGGCGATGAAGTTTTTAAGGAATGCAAAATATCTTTGCCGACATTTAAGCCAGAGAGATCTTTCCCAACTGAATCATTCTCCGTGGTAGCTGGATGAGTAGTATCATTAATACGACTACGTTGAATAATTTCTTTTTCAATTTCATTAATTTGTCGCTTCATCAACATCACAGTTGGATTATTATTATCAGTATCACTGGCGTGTCCACTAGATAAGCCATCTTCAAGAACTGGCATGCTAGCATATATTCTCAATGAATCTGAATTATTTCCTAAATCACCAACTGATCCAAGAAGACCACTAGCTGGTATTAATTCATTATCCATCATCATTAATGAAACTTCACTATCGAGATCTCCACAATTACTGTCGCAATCAGTTGTTTCAGGACTCAATGTAAAATTACGAGAGTGCCCAACTTGCAGTCCAACCTCTGTTTCTCCGAGATCCTCACTACTTCCAGTACCTACTGAGAGGTCTAAGAAATTATTTTCATGTTCACCGGCCTGAAAAGAGACGAAACACTAAAATTCAAGTAAATATAACTTCATTTTAAGTAAAACGATGCTATGTAATATATTTTGGACTTTATCTTTTTTTTTATTGTAGATCGATTTTTGATGATTAACTTCAAATTTGATTAATGGCTTATATACAAATAAAAATTACTATATATGCACATTTAGAAATTTGTTTGTGAATGAATATTCTTACATTTTGTGGAAAATCTGCTCTTTGTTTCTTGGGAGATTCATGAACTAGAACTTCCTCTGTTGTTGGTGGACCACTAGCTAATCGCTGACCAACATAAGCACTTCCTCCTTGTCTCCGCAGTTCATAATCCAAATCCTTGAGAAAAGAGTATGATTATAAGCGGTAGTTTAAAACATAGTTACCATCATAGAAAAATCAATTTTAGTACAAGCAACAAAAGTCAGAAAATGCTTTTTAATATAAATCATGTGTTAACATTATAAGATAAAGTTACATTAAAAGAATTAAAAGCTTTAACTAAGGCATGAATAAACTTATAATGTTTATAATATTAAATGTGTATTTATGTAAATTTTACTTCCGTCGATTATAATACATATAAAATAAACAAAATGTTGATACCTGAAATGGGAAAGACTCAGTACTGTTTTCCTTTTCTTTTGTTGGTGGTGGACATTTAAAGAATTCCTCAAGTACTTTTCGAGTTTCTGAGAATTCATATAAATAATCAAATGTACTACCACCAGACGATACCAGATTGCTTATATTATCTGTGGGTATAGTTGATGGTTTTAAAGAGTCTTCTTCTTCATCTTCAATTTTAGGAGATGGAGGAGAGGCATTTACAGTTTGATCATCAGAATAATTTATATTTGTTTCTACCACAGCCTTTTCTACGATGATTTCTGCAGAAGTATCCTCCTTCTAAAAAGAAACATGAAAATATTCTGTAATTTCTATTTTCTTGATACAATAATGTAACCTTCCCTCTTCCTTCTCAAATTTGAATTTTATTAAATTTAAAAATAATTATACATATGTATAAACTTATAAAAGACTTTAAAAATTGTTAAGGTGTTTAAGTTACACTATACATTTTGTATAATAACACAGGAAAATATAGCTATTCATTTGAAACATACCTCATTATGACTTGGCGTTGTTGGTAATACTCTCTGTGGAAAACCAGGCCTTGGTGTCATGTATACAGATGGTGATGACAAAAGGCATGGAAGTTGAGTATCACGTACTCCATAACGTCGTGGACTTTCAGAATATTGTGCTATTGGTAATTCACCAATTACTCTTGTTACTTTGTGATTACGTTCTGAAGATGGTGAGTCTACTTCACAATCACTAGCTGGAGTAATAACCTAAAAACATATGTTCTATATAGTATTTAAAACTTTATTTTGGATAATAATGCATAAAAAACATTTTACTTCTCAATTGCTTTACTATATTAAATGTTTTAAATAATTTTATTATATTCATCCTACAAAGGAAGATGTAATGAAATCTGATCATTTATTTAATTGTGTAAATACAAATATAATTAATAGATAAAACAAGCAAATAAAAATATGCACCTTAAAAAATTCTGAAGTATTACGATGATATGCCGTTGTTGGGCTCGGTGTACTTCCAATGCTAGAACTTAATGGTTCTGGAGGAATGCGACCTCTTTGAGATTCCTCAGTTTCAAGGCTTAAATTAGTTGGTGTAACTTGATTGGTATTGTTAGAAGTTAAGTCTAGTCGCAAATTTTGCCAATTATCATCAATGTCATCAAAGACAACTACTTCACCATCACTAACGATAGCCATGCTTCTTGCTGGCGTAGTGTGATTTGATTGATAATCTATGCAGCTTTTTGACAATCCATAATCAAGATCCGCAGTATTTTTTGATATACCATATTCTACATTATTGCTATTCAAAATTGAGTCATAGTTAATAATACGATTGCTGTGATTGCTCTTAGGGGAATCATAGTCAATAGATTTTGTTGGATTATGTCGCACCGAATGTATTTCTGAAGAAAATACAGTTTCTGTGACTTCTCTATTAGAACGCTGCTTTCTTGTATCACCGCATCTAAAAATTCAGTCATATATAATTTGTATTATTATATACAATCCTTCATCAGGAAAATAATACACAACTAATTTATTAAATATGATAGTCGTATGAATAAATGAAATTTTTCTTGTTCAATTCTATCATATATTTTGTGTATTAGAAGTAGATAATACTTTTCAAATTACCGGCTTCTTAATTCCCATATAGTTTGAGTGTTTGGTGATTTATTATTTCTTTTAACTGATAGCTTGTTATCTGTTTGAATGTCTTCATTATTTAATGAATTTGATGCCGCAAGAAAGCGTGATTTTCTAGCTGCTACTTTACCTCGACTCTGAGAAAAAACTTCTCGTCCACCAGCAATTTCTATAATTCTAAAAAGATAATAATTATTTAAATTAACGTTTAAAATACTGTTTGTAAAAACTATTTTTTATAAATTAAATTGTTATATAGTAAGTTAGAAATTTATATACAAAAATATAAACCAATAAATTTGTAGAAATGATACCTTAAATTTATTTATTATATCTAATCCACTTGTTTATATGGTTATTTATTACATGTTAAATCAAGTTTAAACACCATTGAAGTAAAATGTAAAAGGAATACATAAGGAATTAAATAATTAAATAGAATAAACATAAAATTTTTGAAACATATGCTGACATATTATTTATTTCATAAATACAAATATTAAATGCTACTATATTCTATGAAATATTATACTAATGTTGATGTAAAATCAACAGTAGAAAATAATAAAAGATAAATGGGAACACAAAATATGTATCCAATATTTATTTTATTATAAATTATTTAGATATTAAATATTTATGAAAATCTGTAGAAATATGTTTATAGTATAAGAAAAATCTAATATAATTTTCATATTTATTTATATTTATATTATAACTGTATTGTCTTTGTACATATGTATAATTATATTAAAAATAAAGTTATGAAAGGAGATCAATATTTTCTTATTGCAATCATAAATAACTTATTAATCTACATCATTAATTATATTAAATTTATTCATAAATTTTTTTGGAAAAAAGTGAAACATAATACAAAATATTAATAGTATTCTTTTAAAAATTTTTGTAATAATACGATCATCTGAAATATATTTAATACTTTACAACTTAACAAATTTCAATAAGAATGAGGCATTACAATTACTAGATGAAAATACATTGTTTTCGTCGATATTATTTAATAAATTTATATTAAATAACTTTACATCGTAATAAATGGTATTGTTAAAGACACTTTGAACTGATTATCTTAATTAAAATCATTACGAAATGAGTACTGATAGTATCTGTAAAATAATGTAAACAAAGAGTGTAGGAAACTTTATTATGCTATATCATTTATTATATAGTTAGTACTTACACTTTGTTAATAAAAAAAATTAGTTTATATACAAGTTTGTTGTTAATATAATAATAAACAGTTTATATGATATACATTTTTCATTAATCACCACAAATTAAGATTAAGAACAAAAAGTGGTACAATCTAACCTAACATCAATTGCTGTGTAATGTTTATCGACTAAACTTCGATTGTGTCATTGACAAGTTTATCGATTGTTTCAAAATGTGGGTAAAATTTTTATAAATATTTAATTCTTTAATCGTTTAGATATTTTACAAGTATTGAATTTAAAGATAACAGAATTTAAAAAACATAATAACTAAGAGATCAATATAAGAATATAATATAGTGTAAGAAATTAGAAATAAGAACCCAATAACAATCTTCCTGTAATAGGCTATGAGACTAAAATAAATCTATTATTAATAAATCTATCTATTATAAATAAAAAAGTAGTAGTAAATTATTCATTCCTCTTGTTTTGTGAAAATGTAATTTGTTTATGATGAAATACACAATGTTAAAAAATATCAATATTAAATATAAAACACTGTTTGGAAATTTAATATCACAATCTGAATTTTTTGAGATTAATATAATTAATATAACATTTTGAAATTAAAATTTTAATTACCTGAAAAAGTTTAGAAAGCGTAATATATTGAGTTTTCCTTTGTTGAAAGTATTATCATTAGTATTTATTATTACATTTAAAAAATTATTCAGTATGTTTATAAATTTTTTACTTTAAACATATATTTTTAAACGCATATTATGAATTGTATTATCTTTTTTTATATACATAATTAATGATTATAGTTTATTAGAGATTAGAGATTACAATCTATTTATGGAAAATGTACTATAATTCTGATATTTATTAATTTGGCTCATTAAATATATATATTTCCCAAATACAGAAGAGATATTTCAATATAATTAAAGTAACTTACCTAGAATCCCTTAATTTGTAACTGCGATCACCCTTAGCAGAAGTTAAAATGTATACAGGGCTTTCCTCAGGCCCACTATCATCCTGTTGTGAGTGACTCTGCTGATCACTACCTGGAAGGCTACCATATTGTTGTGCATCTTCACTATGTCCAGAGGCAGACGAGGAGCTTGAAGAAAGCGGTTTAGTATTAAGTGCACCAAGCGAATTAAATGTTCCAAGAGGACCACCAACATTGCTTGTACCACTGCTAACACCAACAGATAGTTGACTGTCACCTGTAAAACCGGACACCATGTTCGTTGTCCTAGGAAAGAAAAGAGTAATTATGATTATAATCTATGTTTAATTTAAAGATCTTAGAAAGTATTAAAATCAATTTTATTTATTATATGTATTTATCATTATGATTATATATTCCACTAAAAATCCAATAAATAACAGCTTTTTAAATTCAGTAAATATGAAATTTTTTATTCATTTTATACATTTTTTAATATTATTTATTTACTATTTATTCCATCTTTCATACACTAAATGCGTTTTTATATATGTTTCTTAGTCTACAGTCTCATTGCATCTTGATGAATAAATAAAACATATTTCTAGCTTACAAACTTGTTTAAAATCATTTTAACCAGTACAAAATAAATTACATCTTTTAATACAATATTGTGAAATTACCAAGATTTAAATTCATGCTTTAATTCATCATCCAGAAAATTAGTTAATTTATTATTTAAATTAATATTCTATAACAGATTCTTTTTTTTATATATATACAGAACTACACAAGTTATTTAAGTTCTACTTATGATTAGAAACAGTTATCTGGATTTTTTATATATTCACATTTTTACAGTAGTACCAGAAATATTATATGTAATATAATGATTGTTAATTATTTTATTTTTATTATATTTATTTTATTTCTATTTTTCAATATCACTTTCTCCTCATTGATATTTTTAATGTTATAAGATGAAGTTATTTTTCTATGAAATAGCTGTGAATTATCCCAATCTTTATTGTTTTTGTGATGTAAAAGGTATAAGGATTTTTAAAAGCTATATTTTCCACAAATATTTTAAAGATTTATATAAATGGTATTCAGTGTAGTACCTAAAATTACACAAATACTGTTACTGATGTATTTAAAATATAGATAATAAATGTACAATATTTCTTCCTTCAAATATAAACTATTATTAACAAGGAATAGTACTTTTTAAATATAACTTTAATAAAAGATTACACATTACATTTTTTATTTATTTTTGTTGTATGTATTATTATTTTTTAAGCATGTTTTTTTAAATTACTAGTTATTATAACAAAGCATTAGTAAATAATTTAGTTCATTAATTAAATAGTTGTATAAAGTATTAGCAAGTACACAGTGCATTTTTAAACTGGACATTCGTCGCAATATATTTTTATTTATATTTATATAAATTAGATATTTTTGGGGGTCTAAATAATGTTCGTTAATGGTTGCAATGCAACTTGTAACATTTAAAAGTCTATTATATCGATTAATTTTAATTACCGATTAGAAGAAAATCATTGATCGGTAAGTCAATATAAATTTACCTATCGGAGATATCACGCTCGAGGTCGATCATGTCTTCCGGTATCGCTTGTGAGTGCGTTGAATGTGTGTTCTTGGAGTGAGTGTTTGCGAACGTAGTCGCGAGTGTATCTGTGAGGCTAGTCGTGAGGCTGGTGGTAACAGAGACGGCCTCCTTCTGGCAGAGGCTCTCATGCGGCTGACTGATCTGTGTGGAGGCCCCCGGACTCGGGGGTGGGCCACCCCTAGGCCGACATTTCGGGAAAAGTCGGTTCAAGTCTGCGTTTTCCAAGATCAGGCTTGTCATCGCCACGCCACATTCATTTCTCTTAATACCCTGTCCATTCTGGAACATTATATATCCGTATCATGTAGAATGCTACCACATATATGGTTAAATTTTTACGTTGTTAGGTGTTTTTATATCAGATGAAAGTTCTGAATATTGCTTAACATATAATTAATATCTAATTAATAATCTTAATCTTTTTCTCAATATATATTTACTGATGTGTAAAGAATCATTAATATATAATGTAATAAATATTAAGTCTTTAATTAGGAAAGTAACAACCTGTTAAAGATCTCATTTAAAATTGATAAACAAGCAGTAAAATTAAAAAAAGCTCAGAATATCATAATGATTATTCATAATAAATATACATAATTCTTATTCATAATTTTACTTTTATTTTAAAAAATGGAACATGAAAAAGTAAAAATGTATCATTACTTTATCAAATTTCATTTTATTTTATTTTGTTAATTAATATAAAAGTATTTTATGTAATACGATCGTAAGAAAGAATGTTTATAATAATAAGCTAAAAAAAATACAGTGCAAAATTGTGAGAATATGTTTACTATGATATTCTTGTTACGATACAGTAAATACTTATAAAGTTGGACAGTCCTGAACTCTAAACATAAACCGGTACCTCACTTATTGATTAAATTATTGATAGGTAAATACATATATGCATAGCACGTGGTATTTTCAATACATAACACCGACCACTCAACTTCACACTTTAATAACGTAAAAAGTTATATCCTTTATTACAGAAATTGTAAAATTTAGATCAAAAGAACTCAATGACACAACATCCATCAGACCTACATTTATTTTAACAAATCACATAAGTAATGATATATACATATATCATTACTATATATATAGCGTTGTTACCGAATTCTAATTTCGTTTTGTATTCTCTTTTGCCATCATGCTTTTTTAAGATTTTATTTATATCGTTTTTATGTTACGAAATATAAATGTATTTGCATAATTGTCATTAGACACATAATGTAATTTCATAACAATTATGCGAAACAAATAAAGGAAAACAGTAGACAAGAAAATAGAGAAATATAAAAAAGAAGACAAAATGAAATAAATAAATGATAATGGTGTAAGAAACTGGATAGAATAATGAGACATGGAAATCGGTGAAAAGAAAGAAAAGGTGGTAAGAGGAGAGCGGAAAGTCAGGAGGTAAAAGGAAGTATACAATAAGAAAGACGAGTTCTAGTCAAAATAAACGAACAGAATGAGACAAAGGCAAAAGGATGAGAAGTTTGCGGATTTGAGGAAAACATGAAAACACTAGCAGAAGAAACATAAAGAAAGCAAGATGAAAGACGAGAAAGTGTATACTAGAAAGGGCTAGAGAGAAGACGAGGGTTTGGCCCGTGCTTCGTTGAGCGTGGAATCAATAGGAGGTCACTGGCACCAGTAGATACAATCGGCACATTTTAAGTCTACCTCGGTGTTGCACAGCTTGCTATTGTATTGACCCTGTTTCTCTTTATGATTAATTCGAGACATGTGCATATCCGTAATTATAATAATTTGCGCTGTATATTTCAACATTCTATTCCTATCTCTTCTACCCCCATGTTCCATTTTTTACTTTTCTTATTCTTCTTGAGAACAAGCATTGGGATGAATCATACAAATGACACCTTAATCCAGAAGCGATAGTTATTATTTTCTTCAATAGCAAGCAAGATTCAAACAGAGTGAAATCGTGCACTTATGAGATAAAATATTTTTTGTCAAAGCAATTAAAGAATCAATTTTATTTTATACTTTTATATATAAAAGATAAATTATTACATTTTGTAATATCGTATTGTTACTTAAATTAAATATTGTATTTGGATGTATCATATAATTAAAAGACATTGTATTTCGGTGTAACTTTTGTATTAAAATAAACTTTGGTTTGTTTTATTGATTCTTAAAATATAAATTTCTAAAATGTATTAGATTGTATTGTTATCTATGAAAATATTATTTTATAAACTTATAAGCTATCAATTTTTTAATGATTTTTGTCAATGCTAGTAAAAATTGTTTATTTATATTTTTTATGTACATGAAAAAGTCAATTTTAGTTTAAAAAATATAAGTATTACTTTTAGCCTTCAGGTTTTAATGTTATGAGTGTAATACGAATATAATTAATTTTATTCTTCCGCAATGATGTCTGATACGACACCAATGCTGTAACATGCAAAAAAATTATAAATTACATTAAAACGATAAGTTACGAATGTAAAATTTATCAAAAATATAACAATTAATAATTGAAGTATGAGAAATGGAATGAAGTACTTGGAAAAAATGGAAAAAGATAACTATAGTGTATATACAATATATACTAATAACGTAATGAATATTACTACTATAATACATATAATAATGTAATGAAACAATGAAATAATGAAAATTAATCTAAGAAAGTTATCATTTTCAAAAATGTGTTTTATTTTGTTTAAAATTCTTCCATATGTAATGGATCTTAATACCATAAGTTTTGTGAATTTTATACAGTATTATCTACGTGATGTAGTAGTAAATATCTATGTATATGTTAAATTTTGTCACTGCTGGTAACTTTAAGCTTACAATAGCAGGTTGCTATGGATATGCGTTTATTTCTCTCACACACATAATGTTCAGTTTTTGATACATGTACATATAAAGAAATGCTAGCAAATAACGTTTTTAACTCGTAAGTATGATGAAAGGAAAATAACTGATAATTTGCATTGTAAAATATTATATTATACAAAACTATCTTACGAACTTTTTTATTTGAAATTAGCATGTTAATTGTCACGTGTGCTGTCAGCGGTAGATGACGTCTTTCGTTACTGCATAGGTTAGTTTCATTTTTTTTTCATTTGTCAGTTTGACAGTCTGTGAGATATGCGGATTGTTCGCATGAAAATAGATCTTGCAATTTTGACTTAAAAATTAAGATATTAAAAAATATAATTCAGTTGAGGAATGCTTGCAAAAAATTTTGTTTATATTTTGTTCTTAGCAGTTAAAAGAAATATACGAAATAACTTTAACTCCAATTACGAAAAAAGTTTATGAAAAACATTCAGTTACTCGAGTACCGATGTAAATATATGTATAGATACTAGCTCTACATTGGTTCTAGCTAGTAATATAAAAAAATTACTATAAAAATCAAAATGAAAAGCTAATAACATTATATTATGTTTTTGTGATATATATTTCATGTTACACATTATTGATATAACAGAATATAATTTGATTAGTATAATGAATTTTTAAGTTGATATTTGATTGATATTTAATTTCATAAATGTTATATACTTAATACTTTTTTTAGAAGATTTTCAAAAACTTCTGTAGTTATTACACATACGTAATATAATTTTGGATATGTTATTAAATTATGTAAGTCGTATATACATATGTGAATGTTTTTAATTTAGAGATTTGTTTTTGCAACAAAAGACATGTAATGAGAAATAAAAAACGGAAATTAGAAAGTTAATGTAAATAATAAAATGCTTGTATACATTTACATGTGATGAGTATTAAAATGTTGTGATATCTTTCCTGTAATATTTATATAATCACTCGGAAATAAAAAAGGATATACATCCATGTAGTACACATATACAAGTATATCAACTTTCAAATTCAGTAATTTGATAATTAAAATTTTTCGATTTTGCATTTGAAAGAAAATGTTAAAAACGGTGTCGGTGGTTACGTATTTAGTTAAATATGTGCTATTTAAGACAAAGTATTTTACGCACTTATTTATATAGAAAATAACGAAGTTCATTATTATTATCTTCACATAAATTAAAAATTATTAGGAAACAATCGAGGAAGTGATATACGTTATACAATTAAAAGTATTTCATATTTTGCGTACGCTGAGTTATTATGTAAATTGGCATCGTTATTTTTATTCATCATTGTTTGCTATAATTATTCAAAATTGTACTTAACTGTGTTTTATTGTGTTTCACACATTGAAATCTTTTCATATTCCAGTATTTTTCCCCCATAAAAATCATATTAAATAATTTTAATTATAATAATTTTTAATAATTATCGATAATTTACTATTAAAAATACTAGCTTTTTGATTAAATGGAAATTGCAATATGTATATATCTATGTTCTTTATGTTATGTTCTTTATTTTAGCAAAATTTTTATTGAAAGAAATAACAATATTTCTTTTGAAATCATTTTTAAATATTCATTTTTAAAGATTATAGACCAATAGTCAATTATATAGTTTAAAACAAATATTATGAAAAAAGGTTGTGCTTAGATTTCTAAATAGAATTTATCTGACTGTATAGCGATTGTTCTTATGAATATTTCTGACAAAAATGAAATGCAGACTTATGGGTACTGGATACACCTGTTTAAAAATGAGAGCATCATGTATATTGCAAATTCTGTCGTCCGATACGTACGAATTATCTATTGTCTATCTGGATTATATTTTAAGAATCAAGATCGAATTTATTACTTATAATATATCTAAAAAAATCTCAAGGAGAAATCGATCGTACGATCTTATTTGTATTTGCATTCGTAAAAGAAAGGAAAACTTGAATGGAACCTACATCTGAAATGAGTTTAAATCAACGAAATTTCAATGAACTCGTATGCGTTTAATAGAAATTTTACGAAAAAATAGAGGAAGGGCTTTGGCTGTAGGCGTCTTTCTATCCAGAGATTTCGAGGGTGACTTGACCTCTTCGAACATCAAATTATGCATTTTTGAGCGAACTTAACAAAAATAGATGGACGTTTGATGCACGAAATAAAGTAAAATGCACGTTTTCACTATAAAAAAGAGACTAAAAATTCGTAATCAGGTCTTCTATTGGAGTCTCCCATCGCAATACGACTTGCGAGAAAGAGGAATCGATCCAACATGTTAACGCGTGTCTGGCATCGAGGATGGCAGCCACCCGAACAAAGTAAGTCTTTTAGGATAAATTTTATCGTTTCTATTTACCTTGTTGTATCCGTTTTAATGCGTTCACTCGTCACTGTGTTATGACACGATGCACTGAATTAAATTGTCACACGAAATGTCGCAATAATCTGGTAATACGGTCGCGAGTACACAGGTCTTCAGAGGATAGTCAGACACTGAACGAATAGATGGCGCCCAACACTTGTACGCCACCCCTAGCGTCGAATTTTCCTTCAACCCTCTTACTCCACTAACATTGCTTGCTGCTTTCGACTAGAGGGTTGATCGCGTGATTCTAATCAAACTAACGAAAGTCAGCGCCAGTTCTAACTACGTAAAGTTATCTATAACAGAGAGTTGTTGATGCTTTTAGTTAATTTGTCCATTGGAAATTCAATAAGCCAAAAGTATAATTAAGAATATCATCGTATATAGAAAAAAAGTATTGCTTGCCTCTAAAAGATTTACTGTATACATATACATATATGTAATAAAAAAGTTTTTTAAATACATAAATATAAGATTAATTATTGTCATACTAAACTATTGTAAGTAACTATTGTAAGATATTTAAGGACAATGTGCCTTAAAATGATATATTCTATACATATGTATAGGTAAAATATTGCTTTATATAATTGATTTTTGTAGAAAAATTATACAATGAATGCGTATATATTTTAATAAATTACTATCATTTTTATGTCATTATTTTTGCGTTTATAAACATATTTTTAAAATTATGGTTATAGAATTACAAGTTTATTTAGGAATTTAACAGAACTTAATGTCGTTATCTAGTTGCCATATCTAAGGCAATGGTTTCCTTATTTTAAGTCACATCTTTGGTTTTAAACAACTGATAAAGGAATTGAACAAGAATTGAACATGAAATAGATAATCAAAGAGAATCAACCAGACCAACTGCGGTTTTTGTTAATTTTTTCAAAACAAATATTTTAAATACTTTTATTACTTAAACATTATCTAAACATATGTATATTATTCTTACGCAAAAATCAGATAGATGATATGAAGTAAACATTATTTATTAATTGATATACGATGTAAACACTGTAACACAACAGAGATAAGTACATTGTTCATGTTAAAAGTATCTAAGTGCTTAAGAATATTACTAAGTACAATAAACATATATGTATAATAATATATTTTTTCCGCATGCTTTGTTTCTTTTAGAATGTCAGCTAGTGGCAATAATACAATAGAAATACATATATATGTATGCATTGTCCATATGTATCATCCGGTATTATGTATACATAATTATATTTTACTTGCATAGTTTATTGCATTCTGATTGCATCGCGTTTAGGAGTCTATGTTTTACTTATTTCGTGTTCAAGAAGAACTATATAGTACGTATAGGTACTTTACAATTTACACTCATCAATAAAAAAAAGGATCTATTTTTCAAATGAAATAATAAGAAAATAATGATTTTTAATTAATTTACCAACTTTGTACATTTTACCCATTTTAATTGTATAAAAATAATGACACTATTATCTTAAAACAAGTAACGTATATTTCAGGTTAATCATAGTTATGTTAAGAAAAAAACTGATATTTATTGTAACTTTTTAAGCTATTTTTGTTCTACACATGTTCAATTATTAACGCTTAAGGGATGAAAAATTTTTTGCAAGTCCTTCGCATAATGGGGCATTAGTTTAGAATATTGAAATGTTTATCTTACTATCGGATAAGATACCTACATGTATTCGCTTGGTAAGCAAAGCGAACAATTAACAGGAACGGATATATCCGCTATCCCCGCTCAAGAGGTTAATTTTTGTTTTAATGATTATATGCTATCACTTTGTAGTTTTATGTGATATTTAAATTTTTAGAACATAAACTGTAATAAAATACATTAATATAATGCATAAAGTGAATTTACTTGCTCCAACAATCGAGTATGTTTAATTTTTCATAAACTTGAACTGTGTGTGTGTACATGCTCAATATTTAAAATATGAAGTATGATAAATAAAGATATTTAGGATGTATTATCCAAATATTAATTTATCCTTATTATTTTTCTACATTAAAAAGTGTAGTGCTATTAGAATTTCAGTATATGCTTTGCTTATCTATGTATGTACATACATGTGTATATACCATACGTACATACACATATACAATGTGCGTAAATATGAATCTTATTTATTTAGTTTTTAGTGATATTAATAATAATTAAATAAGAAAATCGCCATCTATTACTGATCTGCAATTACAACTAAGTGGTATATATATCTGATAACTGTTGATTGTTATGAGATATGGATGAGATTGAAACTACGGCCATGTAAACAGGTCTTGACATTAAATAGGGAAACCGTCCGAAATTTGAGTCATGCAAAATCAACATGGAAGACAACAAAGTTCACGTTTTACGAGCCAGACAGAGATGAGTAGAGCGTCTCTGCCTCTGTGTGAAACATTCATAGCACGTTACACATGCGCAAAACATGGATCTTCTTGTCTTCCATGTTGCTTTTTTATGACTCAATTTTCGAGCGGTTTCTACTATGCTTTCGATATATAAGTGTTTAGTCCAGATGTTGAGACTTGTCTATATAACCGTGGATAAGACTATGATATTTGGGTTAGATATTTCTCGTAATTTATTTATTTGCAGTTAATATCTCGAATATTTATACTTATCGTTCATGATTAAAAACTAGTGTGGGATGTAGTCATATAAAATGTGTACTAATTAAAAGAGTAATATTTAATCATTAATAAGAGTTCTGAAGGTAAATTGAAAATATTTTAATTTGTTAATTTAAAAATATAAAATATTAAAAATTTATACTCATATCTGTTATTGGCCAATTATTTTAATTTCACGTTAACTTTTTTTTATCATTTTTCATTATTTTTTACATACATGTTAGTCCTAAATCTAACCTTTATTATTTAATTTTATGATGCAATATAATATAAAAATCACATATAACGAAGTTTTACTATATTTCAGAATTGAAGTTTCAAGTCTAATACAAAATGGTCTGTGAAAAATGTGAAAAAAAATTAGGAAAAGTCATAACTCCAGATCCTTGGAAAAGTGGTGCACGGAATACAGTAGAAAGTGGGGGACGTAAAGTTGGAGAAAATAAAGCACTTTCTGCAGGGAAGGCAAGATTTAATCCCTATACTGTTACCTTTGAAACTTGCAGAATATGTAGACAGAAAGTACATCAAGTTGGATCACATTATTGTCAATCATGTGCATATAAAAAGGCTATATGTGCAATGTGTGGTAAAAAGCTAATGAGTACAAAGAACTATAAACAGTCTGCTACTTAAATATTAAACTTAATGGATTTGTTTGTAAATTTACATTATGATAGATGTAGATTGGTATAAAGAAATTAATTTGACTTGGACAGATATTTTGTCTTGATATAAATAATAATTATATATATATGAGTATTCCTTATATTATTTTAATAAAATACGGTAGGATGTACAAAATATGTTAATTAAATGTATAATATAGCATTATATCTAATTTTGCTTATCTATTCATAAACATGAATAACCCTGGTGACTATTTTTAAAACATCTGATAATATGAAAACAAAAGTTGAAAGAATGGAAATTATTAATGTTTATACCTGGAATATACCTATTTTGAAATGTAATTTACTAAAATATAAAAACATTTATAATTTAAAATAAGGTTAAAATAGATATACATACATATATCCATACGAATTCATGTTATTATTTTTAAGTGGTAAATCTACACCTAAATTGCTTTTTTTTATTTTATATTTAAAATATATTTGAAATATATATTATTTTATATCTAAAAATATTGTTGTCATATTTTATACAAGACAAAATTGTACTATTTTCACAAACATAAGTTTATGTATTTTGTATACCATAACAGCTTTTGCTACTTAAATATGCATTATATATGTTTAATATTACTCAAAATGAATATGTAAATTTTAGCATAATAAATTAAACAATGTTTAACGTATAAAGTTTATGATATATATTACAGATTTTGGATTTTTAGATAGTTACCTTCAACATTACATTCAACGGCTTCATAAATATATGTTTAGATACAATTGTTTAAATTTTTGTGTATGTCATCCGGTATTTTGTAATGAATTTACTTTTATCAGATAAAATCCAGTTGAAATGAAACGTATACGTCGAAATTAAAATTTATATCAAACTGTGGTCTTTAGTTTTTCATTTGAAACATCTTCCGAGTACAGTTCTCAATTCGATGCTAAATTTTTATCGATAATTTTTTAATTTATAAAAATACGATCGATGCCAACGAAATTGTAAACTAAATGTGAAGATATGAAAAATATTTTTAAAATACATACAAGTTTGTATGTTTGTTATTTTATACAGCTAAACCAAAAATTATCATAATTGCTTAAATCTTGTTAAGCATCGAAGAAAACTGGTCTCATAACTATATAATGAAATGATTAAAATACATCAGATTATAAGTATCAATAACATATATTTACAACATTTTACATACATCAGACGATTCGAAAAATTTCGTATCGTTGCAAGAAGTCTATTTAAATACAGAAAATGGAGTTTTGTCTAATATATGTATTCGTACTATATAGATATTTTCTAAACTGTTACATTCGTTTTGTTAGTAAATACTTGTCTGATTCTTTATTTTTAACATTAATGTGTATAATTTTATTACAATATTTTGCAGTTTATGATTATATGGTCCAATAAAGTCCTTCATTTTGTTAGATTCTTATATAATAAGAATCGTTCACAGTAGATAACAATTAAGGAACGCATAAAAATAGCAATATACAAGAAATGGGAATGTTTAAATAGCATTGTTTACAGATTAGTACAAAATGTTCTTGGACAATATTAGTATTTCAACAGCAGATAAAAACTACTAAAGATATTCCCTTTTTTATTTTAAAACTTCAATTTCTTTTTTTAACATCGAAATGAACTAATCTGTTTTGTTTAATTTGTTAAGTTAATACTAAGAAAAATGTAAAATCATTCAACATGTGACTCAGATGGATTTCACATGTATAGTACATTATTTTGGCGTACATATAAAAAAATTTTACTTAATTAATTACTTTCCTAAAAATTACAAATTGTTATTTAAGTCTTAGTAATGTTAAGAACTCTAAAGAAAATTTAATTATAATAAAGTATTCATTTTTGATCATTTGCCTCTCGAATTGAATCATGCATAACGAAACATCTGTAACTGGCCTCTATTTACAACAAAAAACATTTCTAACTGTACACTCTTTTTCTTAATAAAAATGTACATATATATTATTTAACAAATAAAATTGCACTTTAATTTTGAAGAAATTGCGAAATAGATGACTTATTTTAGCAAACATGATCTTATATTTACATGTAAAATTATTTCAAGAAGAAATTTAGTTATCACTAGCAATATCAATCTAAGGCATATTGAAACATATATCATTATTTTACTTAAAAATTAAGGTATTTTTGTTTGCATAATTTGCATAATTTATATATTTATTCAATTTCTTATACAAGAAATTATTTTTCGAATTATGATATTCACGTATGCACACAGCCTTATAAATAATCGAAATGCACACAGGATGGTTCTAAAACAGGTTACCGAATAAACAGACTAGAAAAAGCACCTATACTTCAACCAAAATCCTACACATGTACTAAATTATTGTCAAGTTCCAAATATGAGAAAGATTGATATAATAATTTTGAAAGTATGCTTTTATATTTATATTTGTGACATCTCATTTAATTTATAAGATCAGTATGAAAGAATAGATTTATTTAGAATTTATGTAAATGATATATATGTATATAAATACTATTTTTTTCTATAAGAAATAATTTTCTATATTTGAAATTGAAGCCATGATGAAATGGATTAGCGTCAATAACAATTTTAAATATAAAACTGTGTGATTATTTTTGCATCTCAAATATATATTGATGAGATAATAATTTGAAACACTTCCTATCCTAAAATTACATGCATACAAAATGTTGATATGATTTATAAGTGAAGATGAATAAAGTGAGAGATAATATTATGTAAACATAATTATGACAAATTATTGATTGCTTATTTCACTAATCTGTTAAATCAATGTATAATTAGCTTCTTGAAATTTTCCTATATACATATATACGTATAATATAATGTTTTATTATGTTCCCTTGTTTTTCAAATATTCTCAATTAACAATATATAGTGGACGGATTTAATAACATGAAATAGAACCTTTAAATGTTTACTATATATAACATATATCAATAAACAAATGTGGCAAAATTCTGTGTACATATATTCATAGTGTTTTGCAGCAAACTGCAGTGAAATGATGAGTAACATGAGGTAAAGATGATTGTTACAATTTTTGTTATTTTTTTGTATTTTTCTTCAATGATGATTACTTCGCCGTAAATTGAAATGAAGAAAATATGATTATATAGAAGAATTATGAAAATACCAAAATCATGATTCCTACAACAGATAGAACATATTATTTTCTAGTGTAGAAAGTCTAGAAGGTTAGAAGTTTAATAGAGAAACTTTTATTCGGTAAAATAATAATATAATAGAATTTGATAACGTATACAAACATATTGCTATATGTTTGTATAACCAAAGCTTTATAACTGGTTTTGTCGTCGTTTATCGTTATATTATATATTTTATGTACATTTTATAATATAAACATCGTTTATAAGCTCTCATATGAGTTATTTTTGTAAAAAGATGTTAATAATTATCAGCAGTGTTTAAAAAATATTCATTTTATATTTAAAAAATGATACTATTATAATTATTAATTTATTTTTTATATGAAGTGATAATGTATGGTAATAAAATAGTATGGTCATTATATAATATTCGTACATTATAACAACAACATTATTTCATATTGTTACAGTTTTGCTTTGCCCCATGTTACCCTATTATTGTTAATATTGCGTTAATATAAAGTACAATAATAATAAGTATAAAAAAATGAATTTTTCCTACAGTCATATCCATAAATATTTATATTTTTACACATATAAAAAAATTTAGAAAAACTTATAATAAATATTTTTGCCTCGTACTGAATTTGTGTTGATCAAATTGTGACATATCATCTAATATCAATAATCGAATCGATAATTTTAGTGTTAACATTCTCATATATCATATGGTCATTAGTTAGTAGGTATTTATTGTCTTAACATTTGTTTAATAATTATACACATGTATATGTAAATTTCTAATAAATCGTGATTTAATACACGCATAAATCATTTATTGCGATAGATCATCTATCACAGTCTGATAGTATACGAGCATTCAATAGATAAAAAATATTCAAATATATATACATATAGCAATAATTAATATATTTAAAAATTTACAATATTTTAAATTCATTTTCATAAAATGTGAATTTTGAATGATTTTGCTAATTATATTGTTTCTATGAATTATATGTTTAAGTTAATTAATATTATTGTATTTGAAATTTCAATAATATGGATTTGTATAATTATTGCTCATTTATAACCATGTATTATGTAAATGTATTAATAATTTTATTAATCAATTTCTGGAATATTTTAAACCATAGCCTTGTAATTTCTTATTATTGTAATAAAGTATGATGTTTAAAAAAACGCGTGTAAAATACATACAATTTTTGGTATGTATGATATTCTTTAATACTGTACTATTTTACACAGATGCGAATCATATATAATACAAATTTTAATTGTAATAATTTTTAAAACAAGAAATGTGTTATAAAATAAATATAATTATAACAACAAATATTTTTATCAAATGATCAGAAAACATGTTTTTTTAAACAAGAGCCAGTCTTTTCAGAAGATTGAGGAAGATACTAGATAAAATTTTCTTCGACTAGTTCAAGAGCAGATCTATTCTGGATGAGCACTATAAGTAGTACATACATATTACGATCGATGTGATTTCTCCATATGAAGAAGTTTAAGTACAGTATATTCTAATTTTAGCTATATATAGTATTAAAATTTTCATATTTTTTGATTATAATATCTGTCTTATTCCTGTACTAAAAAAAAAAAAAAAAAAAAAAAAAAAAAATGGTTAGTAGAAAAAATGTTGCTAATAATTTGCAATGTTTAGAATTGCTCCTTCAGTTTATAATATGTATTTATTACTTTCAATCTAAACCCACGAAAACATTATTGATTATTGTGTAATTCGCTAATACTTTATTCTTATGTTCGATTTTATTTTTTATTCCCTAAAATAATTCATCGATCATGTCTCTGCGGACCAATTATCTGGTTGTTTGATTTCATGAGACGCGTCTGAACCATCTGAATCTTTTGATTCATTAGATTTATATTCGGTTACATAAATAACTTGTTTTTCTGTATTTCCTTTTTTATTAGATTTCGTAATGTCTGTTCTTCTGGGAGGAACGGGAGGCTTTTTATTAGTTGTAGGTTTTCCATTTGAAGTTGTTTTGATTTCGTTTTGCATCGGTTTCTTACCCTTACTTTCCACTGTGGAAAGTGTTTCACTGCTCTCGTTGTCATCTTCTTGAAATTCCTCTCTATTAGTAGAAAGTTTGATTTCCGTAATATAAGTCGTTTTTTGTGGCATTGGCGTATCTGGGAGTGGTGGTCGATTATCAAAGTCTTGTGGATTATAATCCATTGATTCACCAACTAGCCCGCTATCTTCACTGTTTTCACCACTCGAAACACTGATATTGTTAATGTTACGACGATCCTCACGATCAAATAAGTTTTTGTTATTTATAGTTACACCAGAACCGAATTCGTATTCGTCTTCGTCTTCGTCTTCATCATTTTCTCGATCGATTCTTTGATTTATGGGGACTCCAATTACTCGTTTTGACGACGAGTTCGAATTTAGTGATGACTTTTCACTTCTACTTTCTTTATCTTTAAACGTCGATCCATGGATATGGGACATCGAGATTTGTTCCTTTTCATCGTTAATTGTTATCGAATTGGAACTACTACCTTCCATTGAATTGGGAGAATAGTCTTGTAAAGGTATTGGGGTTGATGATCTTTTTGTAAATGATTTTTTCTTGCAGGTTTCATGACGATTACAGTTCTCATCGCATGCATGGCATCCTCTCTTAATATTAATTTTTGTCACTGGTTCTTCATTGACAGATTTTTTACCGGCATATGAAATCATTTCATTCGACGTTAATGAACTATCTTCTTTCCAGTTTTTGAAACGAAATAAATCATGTTTAGAGGAATCTAATAATGTCGGCTTTTGTACATATGTTTCAAAATGTTTCAAAGCTTTCTCGAAATCTTTATTCACTATTTTTTCATCGTGGTCCGAAAATTGTTCATTTATTATCATACTATCATCGTTAAAATCATCGGGTAATGAGATTTCCTTTTTAAATTGTAATTCTACTTCTTCAACTGTAGGACTTTTAATAACATTTCCATCATTAACAATTCTGACCAGAGAATTATCTTCATCTGGATTGAACATTCGTTCTGCATGAATAAATTCTTCTGTAAGTCTTTTGCTCAAGGGAAGATTATAAAGTTCGATACTAGTTTCGTCGTCTGTAGGATTTAGTTCTTTCGAGTCAGAAGTTTCATCTTTTAACTTAATTTCTATAGAAGACTTAGATCGTTCGAGCGAACCATTACTCTTTTTTCTAATTTTTGATTTTTTCGACTTATCTTCCGAATCCTGTTTTTTACGCCATACAACATCTTCTAAATTACCCCATTCATTCGACTTTTTCAATAATCTTCTATCAAAAGTATCCATTTGATCAAGCTTAGTTAAATCTTCCGTAGATTCATTAATATCCTCCGGTGGTAGAGGTGCTTTACGTTTCTTCGTGCCGGTATCAGTCATGTCCAGACTTTGTGCTCTTTCAAGTGTTGCCGACGTTCTGCATTCGTACTTTGATAGATCACCTAAGCTCGCAGCTTTTCTGTAAACATCGTCTTCTTCATCTTCGTCGTTATTTGTCTCCGGTACAGGTGTCCGATGAATGGTGATATCAGCCGAGTTCAATTCGATAGTCGTAAAACTGTTTTGAATTTCGCTGTCAGTGTCAGATTCAGAGTGTCTTCCATCAATTATCAAAGTTTCTACTTTTTCTTCTACACGTGGATCTATTCTTTCTGTAGTTTCGCGTACTTTCTTTATATATTCAGATAAAGAATCCGTATAATCAGTAATACTATTGATTTCATCTTCTTTTCTCAAATCGTATTCTTTCGTAGTCAACGAATCTTTCTTCATAGTAGAAGTACATTCGATATCGTAATTATTGCTTTTTGGTGGCGGTGGAGCTTTCCTTTTATTCTTTTGCTGATTTTTGGAATCCTCTACCTCGATGGAATCTACATTTTTTGATATATTTAATAGCTCAGAACTATTTTTTCGGTTTCTACGAGCGGCCATGGCTGCGTTATGAACTTCTGTTGGTACTTCGGATGGTACATGAATCGACGTATCACTAAGTTTGCTGCTTTTATTTAATGTATCGTTATGCAGTTCGAAGGTATCATTTTTCCCCTTAGAAACTTGCAATACTTGTGACGTTTGTTGACATTGAGCTTCTTCCTTTTTGTCACCAACTCTGGAAGCTTCGTTCATATTTGACAAATGTTTCTCTGTATCGAGTTTCTTTGAATGTTTTCTTTCAAGATTTGTGTTATGTTCATTTTGATTTTCAATGCGATGAACAGTTCCATCAAGGGAGGGTAAAACTTTAATACCAAATTTATAGTGATTGCCCTTGGACTCGTCGTGACATTTTTCAAATATTTGACTATTTGGTGTGGATTTTGTGGATTTCAAAGTCGAATTCATCGTCGAATAGTTAGAATTGATAGAGTCATTCGGGTCAACTATGAAGAGTCTCTTCGCAATACTCTTCGATTGTGAGAGTTCTGGAATTGATTGACTCCTGTATAAAGGATGACAAATTCTTGCCGCGCTAGGACCAACACTTTTTTTCAAAAGTGTGGTTGGCTTCGATCCAATTCCACCGCTTTCTACTTCAAGCTTTACGTCGTATGGCGAAGCATAACTTAAAATCGTTAAGGCATCCTCGTAGACCATATTCCGAAAACTGATTTTTACACTAGCTATACGATCACCTGTGAAAATAGTAATGTAATAATAATAATGTAATAATAATGTAATAATAATATAATGAATAATAGTAAAATTAAGTTTCTTCAAATTAATTGCTATTTACATATATTTAGTATTTAATAAGGGTGATTCTACGTACAAGAATAAATCGAAGACGTGGAATAAAATTCTTTTAACCGAATCTTCGTTTTCAAGAGAATCGAATTTGAAAATATGTCAAGCAAATTTAAATTTGGCTAATTATCGACTGGTTATAAAGGTATAACGATTGCTTTAAAATATTTAGTTTCTCGGATATAAAAATAACGACTAACCTGGATGTATTCGACCGGATTCCGATGCAGGTCCACGATGTAGAAGATCTTTAACAAAGATTCCTTCTCTCATATTGCCGCAAATATTAAATCCCAGCCCTGTGAAATCTCGGCTTTTTAAGCTAACTATATTGATCCTTGTTGCTTTCGGCTGTATAAAAAGAAATCTCTGATTAGTCGAATTGAAAATAACACATTATCGATAATTGCAATGTTACAAGTATTATTCCTTTCAATAAATCATATTACACATATTAAAATAATAATTTAACATATTCTTTTCCTATTCTTTTGAAATCATCAGTGTTCTTTGATCTACATAGAAAACTTCCGTTTTATTATATTACGTGTGCTTCTTCTTATATTCACTTCTTACATACATTTCAAACGTTCATTTTGTAAAAATTAGCTTTATAATTCGACTCATACGCCATGGACTTCCTCCTCGCCAAGAAACATAAAGGCACGTATCGAAGATGGCTAGATTAACTGTACATCCAACCAAATTTGGCTATGCACAATACCTTCTATGTTTGGAATATCGAAAGGAAATGTTTATTTTATAATCACTGTAGCCTGCTTCATAAAAGACTTTTACATGCATATGCATATTCTTTTCGTATTTTTCTTACAACGTTGTGTCTTCGTTCGTAATATAACCTCTGTATTACATCGTGAAACGGGCGAAAAAGAGATAGAACTTACTCCAAGGCACGAATCGTCCAGAGTTTTTCGTTTATCGGTGCGGTTAGTCGAGCCCAGTCCTAAGGATGTCCAGGAGGTAGACCATCGTGTAGAATCTTTGCTTGAAGTGTCTCCAGGTGTCAGAGACACCGGTACCTCTCGAATTCGGTTACTTGACGATATCGTGACATCCTTGAAACAGGGATTGTCAAAGGCATAGGCTTCTTCGACGATTTCTGGATCAGTCACCAGTACTAAGTGTTTTCCTAAAGATATTTGTTTGATATTATTATTGATCGAGATTAATTATTTCGAATGATTAAAAATGAATGTTTTCACAGGATTTGTGTTTTTATATCCTACTTTTAAAATATACTTTTCTAATAAATAAAATAAATTCTCATGGCGGAATACTTGCCTCGAAAATGATTATATAAGTATTTGAATTTTAAATTACTTTCTATCCGGGCAAATGTTCGATAAATATTATTTTTCGTTTAACCATATTGCCTATCTATCGGAATTTGATATATTTTTTTACATGACATTGTTATCGCATAAGCTACGCTTATAGTAATTTAACTACTCCTTCTCTGTTTACAAATTGTAAGATATTCCGATATGTTATATAAAAATAAGAATTTTTTTTAAAAGATACATTAATTAACAGAGCGAATACGATTTTCATAGTATATGTATAATACGCGTTTATTCGATATCGTTGTAGTTCGTTGATGCCAGCTATTCTGCTTGAATTATCTGATTCCGCCTGTTCGTGCTCATTTATGTTCGTTTGTTATAATATACAGACGGATCTTAATAAGCGCCAAGAAAGTTAAGTTTTACGATCCTGAAAGAAAAACTGAGATACAAACGCGTGCTATATGGACAACAGAAAACTCTTTTATTACGCTATTACTAATTAATATTACATATTGACTTAACGGTCTAGACGAATAGATTATATGTACATACGTACGATGTATTAAACGACGCATCGAATTAATATAAAAAAATTATGTATATAAGGAAATAATATAATGGATATTGGTCATGTTAGAGATATTTGAGAGATATTACGTAAATTATATTACTACATACGGTGACATCATTCTACAGATTTGCGCTTATTTACCGCGTTTAGCATACTCTTGTCTGCCTACTACGTTTACGCATATATTAAAAATTACATGCTATTCTGGTTGTTTCAAAGTGCATTTTTCATTTACGAAGAAACTTAAATCACGAAATGAGTTCGATTCTCCTCGGTAGATTTAATTTACACAATTAGTAAGTTTCGTTATTATTCAGTTCTTTCTGCTAATTTATAATAAAACTTATAATAAAGAAAAACTAATTTATAATAAGAATATATGTATGTACTTGTGTACTGTGTATCACATATGTACCAGGAAGCACTATACTTGTATGAATATGTATGAATATGTAGTACAATATATTATCGAGATAGTACAAGTAAATTTCGACTGCCCTTTGTACGAACAATAACTTCAATTTGTGTATTTCAAGAATATTTGTTTACTATAAATGCTTTAAATTTACTTTGAAACATTATCACTCTACTACTATGCTCATCATTTGATCAGATAATGATTAATTTTATATATGTGTTTGTTTCTCTACACATTCATATAAAAGTTAATCAATATTAAATATAAATAAATCTTCATCATTAAATTAATTGCTATTTATATCCAATGTATCAAATATTTTCAATTATAACAGAGTTCTTATAATTTGAATCGCTTATTTCAGATAATCTCAGATTCCATTTAACCATTATTAGGTAATTCGATGCTTGTTAAGTAACAACATTCATTTGTCACTTTTAATATCTTTCCCTACTGTACTTGCTATTATTATTTTAACTTTTATTTTCATTATATATTTATACAATCTTATTCATTTCGCAATTGATTAAACTTTCATTTCTACAAATTAATTTTGCGTGTGATTTAAATTTCATACAGAATTAATAAATATTTATAAATGCAATTATCATTAATGCTGTGATATACGTAACTATAATTATATAGGAATATTTTCTAACTATTTGGTAATTCCGAGGTAAATAAAAGAAAAGAAAAAAAAGGAGAAAAGTTCAAAAATTGAATTGGTAGTTCTTCTTATATTTATATATTATTTTGAATTGAAAAACACTGCTTAACTATCTATATCGGCTCTGTACCAATTTAACGTTCCACGTGTAGTATATTCTATAATCCTAAAAGTCGATCCCAAAGTAAAGAATGCACATTCCGTAGGAGATATTTTACATTCTAATCTGTAAACATCATTCCACCAGATAGAGATTCCAATGTATCGAGCTAGAGAGACTTTCGTGTCTTATTGTGTCTCTCGAGTGGCACTTCAAGGTCTACCTTTTGCGTGGATATACGCATCAATTGCGACGCAATAGCGAAAAGGTTTGTAATATGCAACACACGTTGATAGAATGTACGAAATGGCAAGGAATATTTCTTTGAATTTCTTTTACTATGATATATATCGTTCTATTATCCCTAATTATTCATGTAAAATTTTTATGACAACTCTTCGGAGATTAACCAATCTACTTAGTAGGTCATTTCAATAGATAGATATTTTCTACATCTTCAATGACACATAATGTTTTGGTTTACAGAATGTTTTACATCACAAAGTTGTACTGTTGAGAAACATCGATTAGTTACATAATTGTATTTCTTTCATCTATCAGTTCGTCAGTTGTGTCTAAATTGCTCAACTTTCAGTCGATCGATTAGAAAATATGCATATAATTGTTCCGCGTGCCAGGGCGGAGTTCTTTTGCATCGTGCATTTGATGTATTTCTATAGAAGTTGCGAAGAAATAACGCGTAGGAATAAATTCCGATTTATTGTGCAATAAACCTCATCGACTTTGCATATGCTTGGTATCGTAAAAGTATGACTACAAGTCGGTAAGTGCAACAAATTGTTATCCTCAATGATAAAATACCATTGGTTCTTTGAATGAGCAAATTAGTTGTCGCAAGAACGTCGTTGCAATAGCTTGAATTTAACAGCTAGAGCGCGCTCGAGCGAACACAGGATCATGAATGTAAACCACGATCTGTCATTACGGATCCTATGACACATTATTACCGGCAGTTGATAGGATTTCTATATCTATGAAATACGAGGACTCACCCTTGTGCCTACGCCACTGTCTGTAAAGGAGCGCAGCAACCAGCAGCAGGAGAATTGTTGTAAGGAAAGTACCGATTACAGCCCCTGCCACATTTCCTGCCCCAAAACAGGTATCCCGTGGCTCGTCCTCCATTGCTCCTTCTTAAACTCTCCTTCGATACATTTCCAACCTGGCTGCTGCAGCGTACTCACGTTTCTTCTTCAAGAAATATCCGTCCTAAACCTTTGAACAGACTAGGCTTCACACTGTTCACCGCGATTCCGTTCGATGTGCACAAGAAGACATTATTTTCACTTCGTGAGTCGTTGCCCTTTACCGAAGAATCAGCACCGCGATCGGAGACCGTCCTACTGCCGTGACACCGTGCACGATACTAAAGAGAAAGAGAAGAAGTAGTAAGAGAAAGAGAAAAGAGAGAACGGCCCCATGGATCGAGTAAAACAGGTAGCTGCGCAACAGGTGCTTCTGCCTATGAGGTGGGGATTCCATCTCTGCACAATTTACAGAGGGCCGGGGGCAGGGAGGGAACGAGTATGCGAGATCAGTGGGGGACCCTGGCATTCCTTCACCGTTTCAGAGCTGACCGTATTTCTCATACCTCATACCTAGCCTAGAAGTATTGCATGAATGTAAGCCGTAGGAGTGTAAAGAAATGATTCTTATATGGATTAATTTTTATAAAGCGGAAACGCACGCGCCGCTATTGTTACAAATCACTTTTCAAGAATAATTCACAACCCTTGAATGATGATACATCAGCCAATAGTATATATTATTTGGTAAAAGTATTTAAGAAAATGATAATAAATTAATGATTAACGTGTAATTTAGATGAATACATACAATGTGTATAGATGTAATTAGGAAATGAAAATTTCAAATCTTTCATATATGATGTTAAGTTACTCAATAAGAATTTTAGAAAATAGAACATTATTAGTTTATGACTGTTATTTATTACTTAAATTTTACATAAGGATTATTGTTAACTAAACTTTTGCTGATGTGTGATAATGTGTAAATCGACTTAAAAAGCAAAACAGTTGTTTTAAAAGTACCATTACTATAAAAAGTTACATTTAGTAATATTATTAGATAATAATTATAAATTCCCTAAACTATGAACGATCAAACTTACAACTATCTTTGATCTTAGCAAACCTAACTATACTTTGAGCGTGTCATAATGCGCCATTTCTATACATAGATATATATATAGTTCTTTCTAATTAATATAGTTTCTGTGCACCGGAAATTCTCAAGCAAAAAGATATAGATCGTAATCTGAAAAAAATATAGTTCATTTCAATTTCTTTCTTTATTGTAAGCTGAAATTTTACATATAATGATCTTAGATATTAAGTATTTTCTCAGGATGAAGATATGTATTGAAGATTTGTATATGGATGAAATATGGATATATATATAGTAGGAAATTAGTTAATGAAAAAAGTAATTACATCCATATATGCAATTAAGAATGTAGCATATTATATATGAGTATTATTTATTTGTAATAAACAATTTGAAAACACATATACATAATATGTATCTGTTTAATATTATATAGTATTATTAACAACAGAACTGTACAGTGTAACCAGAGATATTCATATACGAACTGTTTATATATTTGTTTTTAGTTTTAGACTAATTAAATAATATTTATTAATAAGAACAATAAAAAGAAATAGAGCATTTCAAAATATGGACTTTTAGAAAGAATCGTATAAGTTTGTAAATTATTTGAGACACAAGTAATCTGTAAATAAATTTATCAACAAATGTATGAAATTATATTGATGCATATACATATGTTGCATGAGTTTTGAAATTGGCGCGATACAAATAATGAAATAGATAGCGTTAAAGTAGTTTGCTGTTACTACGATATAGTACATATATTTCTACTGTTTCTACTGTTTTTTCTAAAATTCTATAACACTCAGTTCCATACTACGATAGAAATGGTTTATTATTTTCAATCGAGTTGATAGCATGATCGTATAATTGAATCCTACATGTATTCTTACATGTATTCTTACATGTATTCCTACGTGTAGTCCTACATGTATTCTAGTCATAACCTGTAAAGTAACAACTAAAAAATGTGACAAAACTAAATGTATATAATACTAAAATACTGTAAGTTGATATGTTATATGTAATTAATAATTTAAGAAATGAATTACTATATTTGAACCTCGATATTCATGAATATAATCGTGGAAAAAAAATATAATCGAGGTGCTATAACCTAGTTCAATCTGTTATTGAGGCATTATGACGCTTAGTCCGAAAGATTTATCAAAATTATTGGATATCCTGGAAGAAGAAAACCTGGATACGAGTTTGGAAAATCTTTGTAATCAGTTACATCAAATATTTCCGAAAGAAGATCGATTTAAAGTGGGAATGACATTGGTTCTCCTTTTACAGCATATAGATTTATTGCCAAAAAATGTTCAACGTATAATAGCAGTTGCATTGTTATTTGACCTTTATAGAGGAGAAACACTAGCATCGACACCATTTGCGCCTGTTTTTGTACAGGTTTTAAGATCCCAAGAAGATACAAATAATGGAGTACCAAAGACAAATTTTTCAGGACACATACCAGTTTTATCACAATGTGAAAAAAATCTTTTAATAAGTTTACTGGGATATAACCAAAAGGACATTTTAAAGAAAACTCCAAGACAAATTGTGGATGAATTGTATTTTGTATCTGTACCACCTGTTGATTTAAGTAATTTACAAGTACAACTAGCAGAGCGTCGTTCAGAATTACCTTCCATTGCCAAATGTGGAAATCCTGTGATCTTACCTGATATGGATCATTCTAAAGTAACAGAGATCGATAAAAATGCAACAAAAAACATGACAGAAGTTTTAACTGCTAATGACCCACCTTTATGTAGTCAAAGTTATCATCCTGAGTTTTTAAGATTAGTACCTCCTCTTTATCGTTCAGTCGATGAATTACCATGGTTCAATGTTACAGATCCATCTCAATTTACAATTGAATATGATACTAATATGTGTGTCTCAAATTGTGCTGGTGCAGAAGCTCGCAGATTAATGGGCAAAGCGTTCAAAAGTGTACTGACGTTACAACAACAACAGCATCTTGTTAATGAATTGGATAGAGATCCAAAACTGGTGTATCATATTGGTCTTACTCCAGGAAAGCTACCAGATTTGGTAGAGAATAACCCTTTGATCGCAATTGAAGTTTTGTTGAAACTTATGCAATCAAGTCAAATAACAGAATATTTTAGTGTTTTGGTAAATATGGAGATGTCTCTTCATTCAATGGAAGTAGTCAATAGGTTAACTACTACTGTGGACCTACCTACAGAATTTGTTCATTTATACATTAGTAATTGCATTTCTACTTGTGAAACTATAAAAGATCGTTATATGCAGAATCGTTTAGTACGTTTGGTTTGTGTTTTTCTGCAATCCTTAATTAGGAACAAAATCATAAATGTGAAAGAACTCTTTATTGAAGTGCAAGCATTTTGCATTGAATTTAGCCGCATTAGGGAAGCTGCAGCTCTTTTTCGCCTACTTAAACAACTTGAATCTGGTGACATTGGTGGATTGAATGCACCACCCACTAATAATAAATTGGATATGTGTTAACATAGTTAATAATATACTTTTCAAATATTTAATAGAAAATTAATAGAGCTATGAAGTTTTGTAACTATTTTTTTATGAACAAAATTACAACGAATTAAAATATTTATATATAATTGATGTTTATGTATAATTTTAGTATTTGATAAGTAAATTATTAGGTATCATTTATTTTCGATTAAGTGTTTACATATTACATAATATTTTCATTAAAATAATTAAAAGAAAAAGTGTTTCCGCAATAATATATATAAAGCATACTTATTCATCTCTCATAATTTTTGTGCTAGGACTACGTGAAATATATGTATACTATCTATTATCATAGATATATTGTAATATATATGTCTTAAAAAATAATGTATGTTGTTTCCTAATAATTAATAAAAGATTGCATAAATTGCACTTAGGAAAAGATAAAATGGACTATTATTTGCGCTCAGATGAAATATTTTTTGTTACTATGTAGTTTTTAATATTTGTATATTACATTATCAAAGTTAATAAAATCTTACAAAATACTAACATGTCATAAACATTTATTATGTGAAATAAAGGATACAATAGACATAAACAATAAATTTTAATATTTAATTATATTACATTGTCATTAATGTCACCTTTCTGATTCATTCAAGGCAGTGTTTACTGTTTATGCAATACAGTCATCATTGTTATTTACTACAATCAACTTAATTGTTAGTATTTTAAATTATTTTCTACTATATTATTTATAGTACATAACAAATATATATCTTCATTCTATATTTGTGTATACATATAATGTAAACTTTCCGTTTTAACGATTTCACTACTTTGCTATATTAGTGTTGATACTACAACAATACAAATAAAAGCTGTGATTGCTGTTAGTAAGCTATTTATAACAACAAGCTGTATAAAAGTAAAAATAGAATAAATGTGTGAACTATTTATAGCATGTGAATCACCACATTTGTAACTTTTGTAACACTGTTACGTTTTCTATGTACGTATATATATTTACATAGATTACATTTTACCATCTACTTCAGAAATAACTCGTGAATCAAGAATAAAACCATTTTCATTGCGAATATCCGTTTCATTATATTTTAAGTAATTTGTAAAATAAATTCAATGATCTATTGCAAGATTATCTTTGAATATTTATGGAAATTAATATGTTCTTTAAATAATCTTTCACGGTAGTGAATTTCCGGAGATTTTTGTATTTATGTTTCCTAAATTATAGATTAAAATCTTACATTTCTCAATTTCTTGTATGGAAATATAAAATTCCTATGTTAAAAGCCACACATACATACATACAAGTACATAAATTTTCCGCATCGCCGAGAGATCTAAATGCTCGCACTATTAATGTGTATCAAGCTGAGCTACTACATACTTCGAACATGATTTCAGTCATTGTACATTCTGAAAATAATTTGAAGGAGAATTTTTTTATTTAAATTAATCAAAATAATAGTAGAAGTTGTGGAAGTTATTTATTAGAAACTATTAATTTTTAATTTGACTGTTTTTTAAATTCAAATATTAGTATCAGTTTTATTATAATCGAACAAAAAAGAATGTTACAAACAAAAATTAGTCAACACTCAATCAAACAATAAATTGCAATATCAAAAATTTGTTAAATATCTTTTTTCAATAAATAATCAAGGTTATCTTTATTTTTGTAAATAATACTAAAAAAGTTACGCGGTAGTTACTTTTTTAGTATGATTACAAAATCATAAAATTCATTTGGAAAGTTATGAAAATGTTTAACTTAAATCATTTTAAATAAGAGTTGATAACAATGCTTCTCTATTTCAAGAGATAGAATTCAATATATGAATCTAATACATATAGTATAAGAAACTAGTAATAAGAATGCAATAACCTCTTTGTAACAGGCACTGAGTCTAAAGTACAAATATATAATAATAATAATAATAAGATAACAAAGGAAATGTTAGCTGGAGATAAATAGTTTTATGTTTTAAAATCCTTTTCAGTAATTTGAATTAATATTTACGGCTATTCTGAGCTATTTTATTTCATTATATTGCGGTAGTAAATTTACTAAACAATTCTAAATTACGATGTAATATGAAATAATGATTTGCTTTAAATGTTTGACTTAAGTACTTACATTTATTTGATTTCGATAATAATTTAACTTCCAGTTAAATTTTTATTTTCAATTTGCTATCAATGTTATAACATAATTAAAAATTTCAAAAATATTGATCATATTAAAATAATATATTGAAATTGGTACTCAATCGTAACAGTTTTAAATGCTGCGAGCTATACTTACAATTAGTATCTGAGTTACCAACTTAAAGAAAACGAATATATAGAAGAGTACAAAGTTATAGAGGAAAATAAAAATTATTGTTACTCTCTGCAGCTTAAAAATTAGATCAATTATAAGTATAATTTATTTGTGAATATTAAGTTAATCTTTCTCAATACGTTATTGTGCAAAACTGTTTGTTCAAGATATATTATGGAATCATTTTATTGGAAACTACGTTTTTCGCAAACTATTAACTATTAAAGTTAAAAATATTGAAATCCACTTATCGCAATTAGTATTTTGAATAATTGCACTGAACACACATACTGCTTTACTTGAATATATTAAATAGCTAGTTTAAACTAACTTTAATTAGAAAATTTTAATACACTTTTGTATAATTCAGTTGTAATATAAGGTTCTTTTTTATTGACCTATTTATACTTTAATTTTTTATTCTTTGGATACTAAATGCTCTACAAAAATATTACTTTCGTACTTGAAAACATTGAATATAATTTTTTTATGGTATATATAGATTTTCGTACTATCTATATCGCAATAACTTTCTTTTTCACTATAATTGCATTTTATCTTTAAATTAAATATTTTCTCTGTTAATACGGCTTCTATAGTAAAATATTATATAGCATATAACGCCGATATTGCGTAAAATTCTTTCATTTAATATAGATATATATATATACGTGTATTTTAAAAAATATAATTTGTGTTTAATATGCAAAGAAAAATATATTACAGCAGGTCCCTTCGTTACGCGAATTCTCGACTTTTACCTACTTTTGTTTTATTTTATTCGTATGACTAATTGGAGACGTTATACGAGGACAACAAAACATATAATTTGAGTAGATAATAAACGATAATTTCTCATTCAAAGATGGAAAATTATCACGCAATTTTTAAGGCCATTTTTGATGCTATTCTTAAGAAGTTTGAGAACGACAATTTCGATAGTGAAGGCACAATATTTCGGCATGCCTGTTATGTAAAAATCAAATATGATAAACCTCATACATATGTTGCAAACAGTGCAATTAAAAACTATTTTTTTGAACATTATCTTATTGTGTGCGAGTAAAATAATATATATATATATATATAATATATAAAATAATTGTGTTTGTTACTTTCATTAGAAGATGATAACGAGTAATTTTTTTGTTTCATTAAACAGTCTTCCTTATTATACGATATGTGGTATGAATTTAAACTATTACGAATACCTATGAAAAAATGTTATTCCTTGTATCAAATATTGTTTCATGACATTTTTGGAGTAGATAATTCGGATCATTATAAGAACAATTAATCGATATTTATATCTTATATTATGAACATTAGATATAAATGTTGACGTATGAAACATTTAATTTTCGTTCAAATCATCTTTTAATTAATTTAGCTTGATTAAAACTTGATGTTCTCTTGATCAAGAGACTAGAATTTTGTTCATTAGGAGATTAGAAATAAAATGTATCTATTAAAACTTAACGAGAAGAAATCCCCAGAAATAATTCTGTTTGCTTAAATAATAGAATTATGAAAATTAACTTTTAAGTGTTTAACATAAATATTTTTTATTATAAAGTGAAATTTTCTTGGAAGATTAAGTATCTCTCCCAGTACTAATAAATACTTTAAACCATGTATAAAAGTAAAAATAAAAATAATTAATACACATTGTTAATTTTTAAATAATATAAATAAGAAATCTGAACATACGTATATAAAAAATAAATTATCGAAGTTATAGAGACATGTAAAATTAAGAAAATATAAATATTTGCTCACTATATAAATTATGATATCTACACGTTCAATTTTATCTATATACTTAAATTTGAGCTCTGCATGTCTGCTCTGAACTTCTTCAGATAACAAAGTAAGTTTCTTTGTTATTTGAAACCGATTCAATTTCATCAGTAATATCCGTTTTATAAATTATTATATCATCATTTATAACAACAGATAGAGTAACAAATAATGATAAACATTTTCAACATCGTTTCGCCTCTGTTGGTCATTATGAAATTAATATGAAACAACAGTGTTGTTAAAAAATTTGTTGTCCGCTAACTCATAATTAATCACCCAAACCAATTATTAACGAAGGAGTTGAATCCGTTACTAATGGATGAAAAAATTCCGCTATTTGTCTCGGATGCAGTATTGGTTCCAGAATGTGGTCGAAAATGTATCACATGGTCCCGATTAATATGGTCCCTGTTTCCATTATAAAAATTGGATCCAGCTTCATCCTCACCTGGATGTCTCTATCATCAAGGCATGTAAAATAACTTTCAAGTAATAAAAAAATTTCGATAGAAATAGATAGATAGATGGGTAGAAAGAAAGAAAGATAGAGAGAGAGAGGGAGGGAGAGATAGGGGGGAGATAACATCTTGAATCTTTGTCTTCGGATCAAATAATATGGTGACTCGGTTAGGTTTAGCCATTTTTGTAAACAAAAAAAGCCGAGAAAATGGATGTATAAGTATTTGTTTACATATACATATGTATTCTTTAAGTTCTACTTACACTAGCTCTGTATAATGTTACGTTGAAAGAGGTCGGATGTTGTTCTACTACTCTAAATTCTACATCACGTGGAAGATATCCATTTGCATATACCTACAAAATAAAACGATAAATATCGCATAAATGACTAAATTACTGTATCGAATGTGGTTTAAAATTATTTTTGAATTTATAAGATATCAGGTGTGATGATGCAAGTGTGAAAATTGTTAACTCGACTTTCAACAAGTTACCTCTAGTTTATACATTCCTGGCAGTAAAATTCTCCAAAATTCACCATATTTCGTAGTAAGAAAACTAACGTCTCGTGATTTCACTTTAATAGATGCTCTCTCAATGGGATTTCCATTTTCATCGATAACAAATCCACGGACACCCCTATGAGCTTCCGCTAAAAATTTAATAAGTGCCTAAAAAGAAAATTAAAATACATTGTGTAAGTAAAGTACACATATAGTATCAATTCAATTACGGTAAACTGTGTTTGCATTATTTTATTACGACTTTCACGAATTAGTTTTCCATATTAAGCATCTATTTAAAACATTGACGAGTTAATTCCAGGAACCAAGAGAAGGTACCTTGCAAAGAAATGTTCGATAACGTGCTGCTCTTTTGAAATATGTTCTTGTCACTTTGATAACTTACCGCGCGATTTTCTTCCCAGTAAAATTGCAAATCAGAAGCAGGAGGATATTTACAACACGAAAGTTCCAATGTAATTTCCATACAACCGTTCCATACGTAGTTGAAATCTTGCATTCCACCGGTAAGTGGATACCATTGTGCACCATTGGTTATACCATTTTTAAAGCCGGGTTGAGATGGCGAGCAGGGTAATCCTTGGTACATAGATCCGTGGTTTCGGGAATACACCAACGATAAGTGTTGAAACACGTCATCGTCTGGACAAATACTCGGCGCCGAAGTATAACTCTGAAACACTAAATTGTTCGTATACATCTTGGATCTGATATATCCTTTCGAAGATTTGCAACGTTTTTACAAAATTTTCATTTTGAAATAAGAAGTTAGAACTGATAGAATTACGTTGTAAAATCCATTAAATATATTACAAGTTATGATTTATTTAACTCATTGACAATTTATTCCGAGAAACTCTTGGACACGTCGATATGTCGGGCCTCTGTATTTTGCCATACTGACGTGAGATGTTTCATTGTTATTCAAATTTAGTAAAATCTCCATTTACAAAAATCCTATGTCGTTGTTTAATTACAAGCAAATACCAATGACAGTTATATCTTCCACAGCAATAATACTTTCTTTTTTATCTTTTCGTAGAAGCAAGTAAGGTAGGTAATAGTGATTGTCAAAACAAATGACTTTCAATACATAACATGAAGATTGGAAGATGTGTTGTCTCTTCCGCAGGATATTTGATATTCGGGACAGATATATTTTTAATTGAGATAGACGCCTCACTGTTTCCGTAGAAGCTAAGTTGACTGAGATGATATCTCTAATGTTTAACATACGAACCAATTATTTTAAAACAAATAGTTGAATTATCCGGAGCAAATTATTTGCTTTTAATAAAAAATTATTTATCTCGCAATAAAAAGTTTGATAACGCCAAATCTATTTAGAGTCCTTTTACTTTTTTCCACTCTGAATTTTTTTAGCAAGTTAGTAAATATACTATACCTGCACATAATGGCGCTGACCGGCATATTCCTGACAGCATGAAAAGTTATACAATACCATCAGATTACTTTCAATTACATTAATTACGTAATACAATTCACATCACAGCGTTAGTGTGCCATGTTAGTGTAGCATGTTTAGATACGGATGTGTAGGTCGTTATTATCATAATTTATATTCTTAACTATGCATTTTTAAAATATAATATTGCCGATCTTTTAATTTAGATATGAAGTACATTTCAAAGTAGACGAATGTGGTACAATTAACGCGAACGCATATGAACACGTATGATCACGTATAAAAACAAACTTACGCGAGTTAGGTGTGTTATCGAATGGATAACTTGCAACCAAGGCACCTCCGTGTAAGCTTCCAGACAAAACGAATTGAATTTTAGAGACCCATTCCTTTACAGCTTCTGTTTCCGGTTGACTTTTTTTGTTGTTCTGTTTGAAGTAATCGGGGAAATTTCGATTGAGATCGAAACCGCGTGCGTTATACCTAAAGGAACATAGTTATTCGTTTAGGCGTAATAACATGTTAGATGGTATAGAAAAAATACGTTAAAAATAGCTGAAAAATTACTACGACAAAAGTAGATACGAAGAAAAAGATGTAAATATATTTCATACACGTTCCCAAGATCTTTTTACTGTGTATTTGCTTTTGGTAAAATTATATTTCTTCCATTCCGTACTTTTTCATGTTTACTTTATAGAAACATTGTAAAGCCTTACCTGCCTTGACCACCTTCGCAATATCCTTCCTTCGAAACTTCAAAACCATCAGGATTCATTGATGGAAGAATATGAATTCTGGTATTGTCTAAAAGCCACGTAATATATGGATCTGATCCATAACTGGTGACAAGGAACTAGAAGTAAGAAGTAGAATTTCTGTATATTAATACCGCTTTATCGTAACGAGATCCACATATGTATATGTATAAGTGATTAACTCAAATATATCGAACTTTTTCATCAAGTTTTCAAAAGTAACTTCTTTTCCTCTATTTTCCTCTTGAATTTTACTCCCTTCTTTTCTACATTTCGTAAACAAACGTGTTAAAGGTACGTAACAAATTTTTTAACGAAGCGAGTAAGTTTCGAAATATCTTACTATTTGCGTAAAAAATTTCGCTTCGAATTTACGCGTTAAATCTAAGCGTTTCATTTAAAAACGTACTTAGTAAAATGGTACACATTGATAATTATAACACACGATATCAAAAGAGCAATAAGGAATTTTAGGCAGGAGCAAGAGATATTAATGCATTTTATAACTATCGGAAATATTAACTATTGGTATAAAATCCTCAAATATACGCAGATAAATTCTATGTATGAAATACAGGCGTTTTCTTTTTCACGTAAATGCACATATAACGCTGCTCTTCTTCAGAACGTGTAGAAATTCGTTAATGAAGTTGTGACATGTATCGTACAGCTACTTACGCGAATTAGATGTAACATTAATTCACGACCTACAGCCTCATTCCCATGTATATTGGCCACATATTTTACATCGGGCTTACCGATCATATGCTCGTAAGGCGAGGAAGAAACAACCATTACCCACAAATCGCGACCTGTAAAATATGTATACCTTTGTTTCATTATAGATATGTAACGTCACAGAAATCAAAGACATATATGTATTTAAGTAATTGACATAATATCGCAATACAGTCATAGAACATGAATATATCCGGATAAATATTTTAATACTAAAACGGTACTAATTGTAAGTAGAAGAAGGGAAAGTTTCTCGAGAAGCATACCTTTCACGGATTTTCCTATAGAATATAAGGCAGTGAGGTTTTGAAATCGAAGAGATGTTGTCCGAAGAAAACGACTCATTTGCTCGTAATTATGATACGTGAAGTCGATACTGTACGGTTCTTCGTAAACGTGAAAACGGGCATTGTAGTGATTCGTGAGATCTTTGTTAATGTGTTGCGAGGCGGCGGCAATTTCATGAAATGCTCCGAGAATGGTAACGAAGAAAATCGGTCCATACATTCTGCGAATTAAACAACAACTTATTTCATAGGATCAATGTTTCGATGCCAAGAATTTATTGGTTTCGATAGTATACTGTTTCTAATCAACAGGAACTAGTTGTCATTTAATGTAAGTGACGATATTATAACGCATTATGGGCACACTGAGTAAGTTTGTTACGCATACTTATACGTATGGGGGAATATCTTATTATTGTTATTATATTATATTGTTATTATATCTAGTACACTAGATAAGGTATATAGTATACTGCTATAGGTTTATTCGTTATTACATATATTTTTATATGTAATATTAACATTGCTACATATATTTATTATACATTATTCGTAACTTATTCGTGACTAACATAAGTCAATTACGATTTACTCGTGACTAATGTAAGTCAATTTGTGTAATATTCGCAATTGCAAATTATGTGTTTAACTTTTGCAAAATTATGCTTTATAACTTTAGTAGTACATAATAGATAAAATGACTGTAAAACGGTATCATTTCAGGCTCACACGATGCATAAAATCAGATCAAGGCTTGATATCCCTCTATGTGAATTATAACGAACTAGTAGGAACTAAAGAAAATTGCGATACATATATTATATATATATATATATATATATATATATATATATATACCAAATGTTTTCAATCCACACAGATTCAACTTTTATATGTTAGCTTCTTCACATCTATTTTCTATACTATTTCCTATTTTCCTCGTTATTTTCGCATTAAAATCGATTTATGTCGAAAGGAACATAATAATCATTTATTAAGCGGAGTCAGCGAGAATCTAAAAATATAAGGCTTCGTTAAAAAAATTGGGTTACAATTATTGGCTTCGGACAAAATTAGTCATCGATCAATCAGAAAATACGTACTTCTATAAAATCTCTGCAACGGTTAACTATATTCGTTCGAGAAAATCTAACTGGAATAAATTTGAGTATTTTACTAATCATATTCTACTTGAATTAGATTGCAATAGAATTCCATTGGATTTTATACAATACAAAATTCCTCATTTCGTTTAAATATGCGATATATTATTATTATATGCAATAAAATAAAGATACATAAGAATTATGTAATATAATATATTAAAGTTGCAATCCATGCAATATCCTAATCACAGTGTAATCTATACAAAAGTAACGAAATATCATTGTTATTCTTTTATTTATGTAACATTACAATTTTTCATGATTTCATCGCTGATAATAGGATACTCGTATTTCTTAAGTTTTCTTTGTCACTGTATTTTTATAATTATCGATTTTTCATAAATTTGATTAAATAATTTTACATATTATGAAGTATAACTTCAATTATGTTGCATATAATATAATCTATAGATAGATCATGATTTTTTTACTATTGCTATATAATATAAATATAATGTATTTATATTGCATACAAATATTCACATTTCTCATTTTATTTTATACAGAATTTTAGTATACAAGCGTAATAAATATAGCGGAGAATTAAAGTAGTGTCTCTACAGAGCTGTCCTCGCGTTTCAACTTGACCGTGTACTTTCTCCTATATTTTTAAGACTCGTTTGCTATCCAACGCTCCTTGGGAATGATTTTTCATATTCATTTCCTGAATAAATACATTCCACAGGTGCGTCATCTTAAAGCGAAATAATTTTAATAAAATATTGGAACAAATATTGGAACCACTTGACAATATTGTAAAAGGCAAGGATGAGATGTCGAGTACTATAATCCGTCGTATAAGTATCTATTGTTCATGCGATTCTCTACATAAATCTCGAAATGTGTCGAAAAAAAAGTAGATAATTGATGTATTTTCGGAGAGAAAAGAAATTACCTGGCTCGTTAATTACGTGAAGCGCAGGAACGTTGGTGATGGAACTGGCCAATTCGGTGAATCGTACGCGTGGAAGATCGGCGAATTTGCGAAAAAGATGCAAAGAACACGAAGCACGTGGCGACAGAAAGGTCGCCGAGAGATATCTGATTCTTCGTTCGTTCAAACAGATCCTCTCAATGACATAGTACACTAGTAGAAGTAGCAGGGCCGAGGCCGTTTCTCGCGGTTGAACACATTAAGATTTTCGATCTTTTACAAACACGGTTACGCGAATAATCATAGAAAAAGAGAGAATAATTCCGCGGGTACGATAAACGGAATGGAATCGCGCTGAAGGAACAGTTTATTTCACCTGCGAGAGTAAGCCAAGGTGCGTGGTACTGTGAGAACTTACAAAGAGAAGCGCGAAGTGTGCCGCGCGCTCACTACCACCACCTCCACCACTACTAATGAAAGCCACTTCCTTCGTCGCTAGCATCTGACGTTCTAGAACGGCTACCACTACACCTTCGTCGTTTAGTAAATACGTAGTTAACACCATTGCGCCCTACTACTACCACTTTCGGCAAAACAATGAGTAACACACAAACGGTGTCATTCTGGCCCCTTCTCTTCTTTTCTCTCCTCTCCTCTCCTCTCTTCTCCGCCTCTCTCTGGCACCTCATCAATTCCTCATCCTCTTCTCCCACTTCTACCTGCCTCTACCTCTGTGTTCTCCAAAAAATTTCACGAATCTGATTGCAGGATATTTAAAAAAAAAAATTCGCTTTGTTCTATTCTTCCTGTGTATTATAGCAATGGGCGGATATGCGTAATGAAAACTAGACAGATCACGCTTGACAATACGCTTTTTGAATCACCTACATTTCCAATAGCGTACACGCTACACGCGCTTTCTTCTACTTCCTGCATCGCGTTAGCACGCGTACTTGCAAGTACGTTCGTTTCGACTAGCTTTGTACGATAATCGTCGCATAAAATGGAAAATTCTTTGGTAAATCCTTTTCGTGTACATTTTTTTTCTCTGCGGTACCATTACTTTCCTCTTTTTCTTCCATTTCTTCGTATTCGTTTAAGTTCTCATAACTTTAGAAAAAAAAAAAAAAAAAGGATCTATACCGTTCAGTACCCTTTTCGCGTATGCGCAACTTTTTTGAAGTGTCGTTAGTTCGTTTCTCTAAATGGAAGCACTTCTTCCATCAAAATCCGGTTTCACGTCTTAGATGCTTGAATTCCGAATTTTTTGCATTCACGTGACCGCATATGCGAGGGGAACTCTAGCGGAAAATGAGAAACCTACTTTACAAAATATGAAAACAGAACACGATTTACGAGAGATGGTTGTACGTACAAGTTCACCTTAAATAATGGTGTCGTACGAATACGAGAGAGAAAGTAAGTGGAGCGAAATAATCGATATTTCATTTGAAATTATCGAATAAATGAAAGCGTTTCTAACAATTGAAAGCAAAAAGTAAATGAAGATGTTTAAGTTTGTTTCCTGAACGAAATTCCTGAACGAATATCATTCTATATGAACACTTTCAGTTTTGCGGTTTCCTATTTTTATATTATTTATTTATAGTATTATAAAATATCTATAAAATTGTAAATACAATTTTGAGCCATGTAAATACTTTTTTAATATATCTTTTTGTTTAACTTGTGATATCTTACAAGATATATAATACTTTCAGTTTCAAAAAAGGTTTTACATTATTAAATATACTGAAAAATGATAATAATACAATGTAATGAATAATATTTTAATTAACTAAACTTTCATTAATATTCTTTCGTTATTAAACTAAATGCCAATCATCCATTTCTTAACAAATATTCTTTTAATTTTTAATTAAAACAAAATTGTATATTTATAAATTTTAGAACTCGTTTGGAAAATCCAAGGTCGTTGAACAACGAAAAAAGTAATGTTACAACTGTCACAATTGTATTCATCACGGAATAAATAACTAATATGTCGAAAAATAATGTAAACATTCTACATTTAATCAAAACGAAGTTTACATTGCTGACAGTCTTGATAACTTTGATATTTAAATGTTTTAGGTAATTTTACTTCTGTATATATAGAATTAAGTTTTCCATAATTTACATGATATTTATTTCTATTACTGAAGCATTGTACTTTACATAAATCCAGTATGTGAAAAGTGAAATGCAAGAAATCGAATGACTATTTACACAGATTAACACTTATACCGGAACACAAAACCAGTGAAAGTTGTTCAAATTTGTCATTAATTATCGCTGATATTTTTAGAATCTTTCGCTCATTTTCTCTAGTATTCCTTAGTATACCACCTATAGGTGATCCCCTATAATAATAAGTAATTACTATTTAATCCTTATGTTTCGTATTCAATGTGAATGAGGTAAAATACAGTAAGCATAGAGCAATTACATGTAGCAAACAGGGCTGCATTTTTGTCATTTCTTCGTAATCTATAGAGGATCTAAAGATGCAAGAATGCACATATTGTAGAATGCGAAAAAATATATAGAATATTCCAAAATATAATACTCGTTACAATACTTAACAGCTGAAACAAATCTCTGCCTAGAGAATTGTATAAACATGAATTTGCATGAATATTTGCAATCTAATGATATACGATAATCTAAAAATTGGTAAGCCGGTAAGAAGAACAGGCATTACTTTCGTACCAGCCCTTGTACACGTTTCAAGAGCTATCGAGATCAGTGTCCTACTAGCAGTGCTTACCGAGTAACAGATCATACTCTTGGATGGATCGTTGAACCCTGAAGTGTGGAACATGTTTGAAAAAAATTCCAGCCAGAAGTGTGTCACAGCGGTGTATGATACTGGCTGTTGAGAGTGGAAGTGGGGGAAAATGGGGGTGATGGTAAGGGATAGAGTGGGGAGGCTGGAGAAGAGAACTTCTCACGGTCGATGATCTACCTTGAGATGACCACGGGACCTCATTCTTAAAGGTCAGTGGATATTTTCAGCTTCTAATTTTAATAGTACTTAATATTAGTACTTACTATCCTATTTTATTTTATTAACTGTAATTTTAGATAGTTGAAGCAATTTCGGTATGCGGCTACCGAAAATTCCGTGCGAGAATTTGTGAAGGGGAAGGCGTGCGTGAAAATCAGAGCTTGATGAACGGGTACGCTCAGCAAGTATACAGGAAAGGAAGAGGATACTCGAGAAAAGCGTATAATTCTTAGATTGTGCGAACGAATTCTAGCGGAGTGTACTGTCTATAATGATTAACAAGGTCCTATTGACATTTTTGTTCCCGTTGAAAGCGTTTTCGTTATGAATGAAAAATAAAATCATAGCCAAATGGAACTAAATCTATGTGTCCATGAAGAGACGAGCTATGGGTATTTTTATAAGATAATATTACCTCATTGGAATTACCATTATCGTATCAAACAAAATATCAAGAAAAAATTAACTTAAACGGTTAAATTTAATATATTATCCTATATGACTAACATCGTTCAACTCCGTCTTGTTAATACGTTTATATTGTTTAAATCAATTGCGGTACTAAATTTCTTATTTAGCAAGTGTACTCCGCTGTTACATACATTACACAATTCCGGGTCTGCATACTAATTCTTTACGATCGAAGCATGTTTGAAACTTTATATCTGAACCTTAGTACTTTTAACTGATACTTTAGTGAAAGGATTATGCATTTTCTCTATATAACGCGCTTCGGGACGATCGGTGTTGCTTTTTGCGTTACGTCTTTAAGAAAATAGCGGTAGTAAACTTATATTTCTTCTCATTAGTTGCGTTTTCGATTTCGTTACAGAATGTAACTCATTAAGCTTTAAATGGCATACATATGTAGATTTAAAAATTTCGTGAAATATAGAAAGTAGTGAATTACATTTTTCTCAAATTCAAATATGTCATCGTATTAATATACGAAACTATACTTTGCATAAATATTGTACATACAAATGTACATTAGGTTGAGAGAGAATATAGAGTCGACTGAAGTTCACATTTTTAAATCGTTATAACTCATATATATTTTCTTTTCCAATTAATGAAAAACAGGATTCGTTAAAATGTAGACACTTTTAGTAACAACTTGTAACCGTATTTATTCTGTTTCTTAAAATATTCAATTGCTTCTGGATCAATATATTTTTCGAAACGCTTTTAATTACTACGACTTTATTATTGCAGTGATACTTTTCTATTTTAATAAGTTGCCTGAGTTATTGAAACAAATTTGTATGGGGAGAAAGAAATGGATATAACGATTTCTTATAGACAGGGATAATATTTATAATAATTTAATAATAACAAGAGTGAATCTAATAAAATGTCTTTCATACGAAATAATTATAAATAATTTAATTTAAACCACAAGTAATTATGCATCAGCATGAGCGAGTGCTTTAACTTTGTATCAGTTCGGCAAAAGTCGGACGAAATCGACTCGAGGCTCGGGAGCCCGGGATTATTCAGTTATTAAGAGGAGATAAAGAGATAGCAATGGTTAGTAAAGGACTTTGGTTAGCTTCGTACCATAACGTTTAGTTACGGGCACGTAATAATAGTTTAATCATTTATTTATTATCTTTTATTTAGCAAGAGTTGATGTATCGTGAACATTTGTTGAGCCAACAATGTGGATTGGAGTTCTATGCCTCGTGATTGTATTAATTATAAAAATATCGTTCAACCATAACGATCACTAAAATTTCATCTACTAAACTTTTGTCTACTTTTTTTACTTTTTTGTCTACTAAACTTTCATCTACTGAACTTTTTAAATTATGTATTTGTATGTAAACAATTACATATTTAATAATGCACATTCTTAATTTTTTTAAATTTAAGGTCCTCGAGGTTTACCCCGCATTGGAAATATATTAAATATCGCAAGATTAGTAAATTAGACGAAATATTATGATGATACCTGGTGTCGATTAGCTGAGAAGTATGGATCTGTTGTTGGTATCAGACTAGTTTTCAAGAAACCATTGATTATAGTTTGTGGAAAATCTGCAGTCACAGAGATGTTAAATTGCCCTGAATTCGATGGTAGAGCAAATGGATTTTTACATAAATTTAGAAGTGGTGGCATTCGCCAAGAAATATTATTTACAGATACTGATATATGACTCGGCCAAAGAAGGGTTAATTGAAATCAAATTTATTTTTATTTCATAATTTAAAATTCATAAATAGAATTAACTATTCTATGATATCGATTTAGTTATCGTATATTAGTACGTTAAAGAAATATTTGTAATATTCGACAAAATTTAACTTAATATTTAAAGATCTACAAGGTATATATAGGATGTTCCAATCTTTTTCTGCAAAACTTTACTAGTATATTCTATAAACAATTCCAATTCCTTAGCCTCCGAGATTACCAGATATCACGTCCATGGACTTTTACTTGTGGAGAACTGTAGAAGAAAAAGTTTATCTTACACGAATTAATACGCGTCAGAAGTTAATGTAGAAAGATTCATGACGTATTTGCTGCAATTAAGGAAAATGAATAAGAAATTACTGTAAAATACTAACTTCTGAAAAATAATTTTGGAAATAATTTCGTACTTTCAATTTATTTTTTTTATTACTGTTGAAATACGTCGTAATAAAAAATTTATCAATGAATTTTTGTGATATTTATTATTTCAGTATTTCAGTCTATATGATTTTATTAACTGACATAGTACAGTTTTATATTCAAATTGTCAGGCTCTAATAATTTACATTCGAGAATGGCGTATTGATGTGAAACGTGAAACACAAGCATTGATTCACAAATGGCGGCGCTTAATGCGCTGCGCCGTGGCAGAACTGCAAAGTTCGTCATAAAATGCGGGAAAGTCAAAAAGAAAATATTTTACAGAGTGAGGCACTTGATATTATCAGGTTGAATATTTATTATTGTTGCCAATGTAATCGAAACATGAAAAATTGTATATCGTGACATAAATAAAAACAAATCCTCTAACTCTAAACTAGAGTATGTTGAATGAATGTGCGCCATCTGTGAGACTGTTGTCATAAGAAAATATTGTTTATTATTTTATATAAGTTTCTTCTCTATTTTATGTTTTAATTTATACATGACATACGTTATAAAATACGAGAGGATTCGAATTTACATTTAGTACATAGAGAAGACACAAAAGTGGTTTGCTTTTCGTTATGTCGAAAGTGATGAAGAAAGTTGTTGAAAAAGATCTTTAAATTTCTATGGTAATATATATAATATGCAGAAGATGATACTAACATAAAACAGAAAAGTTATTCACATATTATAATATTTACTTAAAAACAATCGAATAAATGACATTCCGATTTAAAAATGTTAATATACATTAAATTTCGTTAATTTGTTAAATATTAAATTTATTGTTTTACGATACATTAACTTAAATGGTTTACTTCTATTTATTTCATATGAATATGCTGTATCGTATAGTTTTAAGTATAATTCAAATTTAACTTTCCACAGATTTTCATCTGTATTGTTTCTGATTGCTTGACAACATGGAAACAGACCCATCAAATAAAGTTGTTTTGAGCTACTACAACTACTTACTGAGAACAACTGATATTACGTTGCTTCAAGGATCACATTGGTTGAACGATGTTATAATAGGATTTTATTTTGAATATTTAGATGATCTACTTAACAAGAATGAGAGAAGGGACTTTTACTTTATCAGTCCTGAATTAACGCAATTGTTGAAAATGACAGATCCAAATCAATATATTATATTTTTGGACCCTCTTAGTATAACTGAATGCAAATGTATATTTTTCCCTTTGAATAACTGTGATAAAAAAGATGCAGCTGGAGGAACACATTGGAGTTTATTAATATTTTGTAAAGAAGATAAAACATGTTATCATTTTGATTCGGCAAAAGGATCTAATGCTACTATTGCCTCAAAATTTGCAGAGAATGTAATGGATTGCGTATTTGATAAGAAAGAACCTAACAAGAAGTTTGTCGAGGTAGATAGTCCACAGCAAAGCAATAGTTATGATTGTGGAGTTTATGTGTTATGTTTAACAGATGTTATTATAAATCATCTTTTGAAAAATGAAAGAATGGATGGATGTAATTACAACCAGGTAAAAAAATTAGTGCTTGCAAAACGTGCACAATTATTAGCCTTGATAAATGATCTTAAACATAAACCACTTATTAATCAATGATAAATATCATGTATTTTTGTATATTGTATTGTATAAATATCAATTATTTTTGTATAAATATATTGTAAGTATTCTATTATCAAATAATTTATTTATAATTTTATGTTGCACTTATTCATGTAAGTAATAAATTTTCAAATATATTAATATTTACTAGTATTATTATTTTACATATTCCTGTATTTTATATATGTATATAGTTATAATATATAGAATATTATATTATATATCAATACATAATATATTCACAACTTATGTATTGGTGACGTTGATGTACATTCACGAAATAAAGAATACCAGTTACACTAATTCCTAAATTTGTAGATATACTGTACTGTACAGTCGGACACTCTGTAACGCGGTACTCCCATAACGACGACTAAAAATTGCGCCATGCGTATGACGTGATGAAGAAATTGCTGGAAATGACTCATTTCTGATATGAAAATATGCGTACGTTTGAATTGACTCGAAACTCAGTTTTGCATTAACTCTTGTGCGACAAGGAGGGATTGTTTACAGTGTGCATTATGTAAAAGTTATTATCGTGGAACGCATATTATTTTATCATACTAAAAAAAGATCACATATTTATTTAGTTATAGTTTGTTTTTTTTTGCGCTTTTGGATTCATATAACGCGAAATCTGTATAACACGGAACGTGTATCTCACGTTATAGGCAGTCCTACTGTATTGTACCATATACTGTGTTGCAAGGAGAAACTAGACTATTAATAAAACAAATCAGAGAAAGAGATTAAATTTCGCAAAAGATAATAAAAATAAGATGTAAAAAAGAACTAAATATCAATAAAGATATTTGAGATATAACTATGTATTCAAATAAAAGTAAATTAACATGTTTAGTTCAGATGGATACAATTACGTGCAAAGATATAAAACTTATGTTCAACAGTAAATCACGGATTTTATAAAATATATATAAACATATATCAACCATACATAACAGATATAAACATATGTGTATGTATGTGTGCTTAAGTTATTTACAAAATTGAGCGTAAAATCAAAAAAAAAAATTATTATCGAATATCAATAGTAGATTTACTTGCAGACATATAGAAATAAATCCAGGAATTATCACGGAAAGAATTAAATTTATAAAAGAATTAAACAAATAAAAATTAGATAAATATGAACTAGACAAATAGGGATTAGATAAATAAGAATTAGCAAAAGTATATTTGAGGGAACGGACACAAAGTTTGAAGAACCTTACGTAAAGAAGGATATCATAGTAGGATGGCTAAGAATTGCCAGAAAGAAATCTTGCATCTCAAAAGTCAAAGAGAAAAATGTTTAGAATTTGCTAAAATCTATTAAATCATGATAAAGAATTTTGTTAAACTGTTATATTTTCTGATGAAACAAAAATAAATTTATTTAGCGCGACCTCTATAACTCCGCTAATCTTCACCATCAACACAGATGTACGTTAAATTTTGAAAGTGACTATGTATTTGATTGATGTTGTTATTGACATATAGATCTAATTATGACATGACGTATTTTAGGTGTTACTCGAGATAGTTTGTGTGATATGACAACAATAATAAGGCCAGAGCTAAAGCTAGAATAGCTGAGTTTTTTGTTTATTGAATAGGTCTTATAGGTATAGGATATATCATCGCTGTTGTTCTACTATAATCTTGCAACTGTAGAAGATAGAAAAGAATTTCATCAGGTAAAATTTTAATTAATCTAGCCGTAGGTGTCCACTCTGAAAGTAACGGTATTTTGAATATTTCAAAATCACCTGTATATCTTTAAATGGAATTATAAATTTTTGTATACATCGATCGATCTTTAAATTGTTTATAAAAAGCTATTAAAGCACTTATATCGAGAACTGATTAATTTCAAATATGTTTTAATCTTAATATTGTAAAATTTATTATATGGAAAATGACAACGCAACATTTCCATATTTCTGTTTTCTTTGCCTTTCATACACTCAGTTTGATGAAATCTTTTAAGCTATGTAGTTTCAGCTACAAGTACAGATTGATCTATAAAAAAGATTTATAAATTTACTTAAAAAAATAGACTTAAAAATAGACATGAAAAAATGTGTGACTTAAGATCCCGATCGTGCGTTATTTGATACTGTTTAATTTCGCTTAATAAAATATTTTTCTATCTTTTACAGTTTCGGAGTTATAGCTTGACTTTTTGACAATTTGTTACGTGGGAGACCTCGTATATATATACATGTATATTATAGGTGCGAGTGCTCAAGTACTATCTATTTAAACATTGTTGCACTATCGGCATATAGTTGATAATCATTTTACGCGACACAATAATTTTACAGGACAAACTGAACGTTTTGTACTTATACAGTTTCATGTATATTCAGTATAGCGAATATGTACTATTAAACATTACAGAATCTTTAGTAAAGTTTTTTAAAGCACTGCACATACAATTGTAATGCATTTAAATTTTTAAAATAATATACATACTTTAAATGAAATATGAAAAATAATAGCTTCCAGCATAGAATCAGTAAATAAAGCTCAAATATAAATTGATAAGCATCGTTGCATTACAATGTAATATTGTTATCGCTCTTTTTGTTCAAACGAATCTCTAGTACAATATGAGATTCTTTTGCAAACAATAAATTTATGCTCGGTGAGCTAATCATAGCTAATCATATATGTAAAGCAGATAATATTTAGCTCTGACGCAGTCATTGAATAACATAAGGTCCAAGATGCACAATCCGAAGTTAAGAAATGTTGCCAAATGTTAATCTCAGTCATCATCAAGCATGAGTCAATGTGTTTTCGAGATGTAATACACACCTTGAATCGCAATTGTGAATACGTTAGTTTAATTTTTCATGCTTCGAATGCGCATACCGTCCATCGAGAATTATCATTGTTTTACAAGTTTTTATGAATTTTTTACATGCATTAAGAACTTCGTTTTAACATAGCCAAATATACTATAATCTAGATAAGTTGATTTGAGCTGAGTCGTTGAATGTGCTAGTATAGTGTTGAATTCTAAAAGTAAAAATTTATTAAGTGGAAGTTTAATAGTGGAAAGAAAATGTTTTTGTATTGCTATGCTCGTTCGATATTATTTAGGAATTTTATAATAATATTTTTAATAATGTATGATATATTTAATAATCCAAAGATTATTCAATTTCTTCAATTCATTCATTGTAATGAAATTTCAAGATATTATAAACGTATGATATAAACGTGTCCCAACTGTATAATTCGAAACATTAAATTGGAGCATAGCATTGCATACATATATCGCATAAGTAAAAAAAAAATTGCTGCGTCTATTAGAATAAAGCGAAAGAACTTTTGATCTATAAATGTGTACGAAACATACTTATTTTAATCAATAAATATTTAATAACACAGGGTTTGGTAGTTACTGTTAGCATTAATTTAAAATGTCTTATACGTTTAATAATGACTGTATCGCAACTTTAATGGAACAGAACGTATAATGCTTCTTAATATTTTCAGGTATTAGTTCATTATTTTTAAGAGATTAATATAGATAAAACTAATAGATGCAGAAATTTCCGTACAAATCTTGTGGAATTCAGTCATGTAATCATGTCTACTGAAAAAGAGGAAGTGTTATTTAATGAAAATGAAAATATGCCAAAGAAAAAAACGGAAAATGTATATAATTCCGAAGAAAATTTTGAACCACCTGATGGTGGTTGGGGTTGGGTTGTAGTAGTAGCAGCTGGATTTTCTAATGTAAGTTATGGTTATTCTCAATTTTTAGTATTTATAATATAATAACATTTTTATGACAAAACGTTGAATCAATGTTAAACATTTTATATGATTTATGATCTAATGTAACAAAGATGTACATAATTTAAACAATTTTTTCCTACATAAAGCTTATTGTTTATATTACAATGATTTATTTTAAATGTAAATCAGAAATATGTAATGTTTGATTTAATTACGAAATTTGTCATTTTTATTATATATTCTGCAATTTAGAGCTTATCTTATTAATAATGCGAAATCATCGTTAAATTTTCATTCTCGCATAAAGAAATATTTTAGATTGGAAATCTATGCTTACTAAAAATATAATCAACTGTGAATGGAATTTTTACAGCTTTGTATATTAACAATGTTGCAATCTTTCGGATTAATATTTAGAGACAGATTTGCAGAACTAGGAATCAATTCGTCACAAACAACGACTATAATAAATATAAATTTTGCAGTAAATTCTTGCACTGGTAAGTTGTTTTCCAATTATTCGTACTGATTTTTCGCTTACATAATAATCTTTTGACATAATCCTTTTAACTCTGTTTCATCATTAATTATCTTTTCGCTAGACATGACGATATAAAACTCTATCAGTTTATGAAACAGTGCGTTACTGTGCGTAACAGTGGTATTGATAAAAATAAGCATGTTTTTATCTTAACACCAAATGGGGATTTTGTGCTTTTCCACTATCTTATAACGTATCGCTAGGTGTATCACTACCTATCATTTCATGCTGCCAATGGTAGTTGTGTAATATTACGAACGAATATCCCACAAATTCATCGAACTTAATTAAATGCAACGATTGTCTTTGCTGACAAACAGTTGTAGTCATAGATCTTGAGAAGAATTTAAAATGGAAAAGCTTATGTAGTTGCGATAATTTAAACATGTTTTCCAAGTAGCGAAAAGAAACTTTAATCTATAAGTTACGTTGAGCGTAATTTATTTACGTTAGCACGCTGTTTACGTTATATGACATTTGTATTTTATTAGAATATTTCTTAACACTGACACGCCTGGTCAAACGACCGGTTCCGAAATTTAATTTAAAATTGTACATTCGTTGTTATTTCTTTTGTTCATCTAACTTTATGGAAATTCTTATATTAACAAAAATTAGGAAATTGATTAATCAGGTAATACAAGAATTTACATAAAGTTAGATGAACAAAAGAAAAAACGACAAATGTACTATTTTAAATTAAATTTTGAGACCGGTCATTTGACAAAGGTCATTTGGTAAAATTAGTGTTAATATCATTAATACTACTATCTGTAATTTTTGTACCATATCCCCATGATTATAAACAGCGATAAATTAACGAATTTATCTAAAATTCTTTAATAAAGATGTTTTACATTGTAGGTTTAGCTAATGGTCCTCTGTTTAGAAAATACAATTATAGGCAAGTAGCTTTCGTAGGCACTCTAATTTGCGCTGTATCGATCACAGCGTTGTCAATGACAAGAACTTTTACCGGAGCTTTAATTTTCTTTTCTATTTTATACGGTAAGTTAAAGGTGATAATACAAGATAGATAAATTTGGGTAATGTTAACAGCAAAATATACAGAACGACATGATAAAATATTCATCGTGCAAATTTCAATGATACTCTATTTATAAGTTTATTTAAAAAAAAAAAGTATTAAAATACAGATGTTTAACGTTTGAGTTGCTGATTTCAGGTGCTGGACTTGGTATAACGATGTCATCAAATACTATAGCTTTAAATGCTTACTTCAAAAAGAAAATAAGAATTGCTATTAGCCTTAGCTGGACCTGTACTGGCATAGGACCAATAATAATGCCGCAAGTAAGTAAGTATAATTTATACGAAAGAAAATAATAATTCTTGAACGTACAATAAATAAAGAAACGTCAGGTAGATTATACTTAAGTATTTCCGTGCAATTTTCAATTGTGTAACAACTTTTTAATTTTATAAAAAATTAGTGCCACATGAAATAATTCCCAAATTATTGATTCTAGACAATTAGATTAATATAGTGGAATAGACCATTTTTTTCTGAAGTATGACGAGATTGAATATTTCCTTACAACTAAATACATGAATAGTCGACAAAACGATATAGAGCAACGTTTACGTTGTTCAAGGACTAACTTTACATACACGATTGTTACTTGTTAGTCATAAGCCATAAATGTACGGAGCTTTGTGTTCTTAGTTAACAAGATAGCGAGATTAAACATTGCGACGTTTTCTTATGGTTGCATTGAAGTTTAAGAAAGCATTTTAAGAATTTGAGATATCATACCTGCAAGTATGATCTATAAATCTATAAAAATAATCTACGAGGAAAAATATAGTTGTAAAAAATTTCGATATACGAGTACAATGATATAACAAATATTTAAATAGCGCTATGTTGTATTAACGAAATAAAAAAGTTTATCATGAAATTACCTTTAAATAGAAAATATGGGCAGCTGTACATACTGTTTCAATTCTAGCGGATTTTTCCACAGAAAAGATGAATTTATATTAAATGTTGCTTATCTCCTTTAGCTCCGAAAGTTAAGTTATAATAATAACACAATAATATAATAATTTATTCGTACAGTAGGCCCATAGCCAGTTACAAAGAGGTTGCTGCACTCTTATTCCTAGTTATATTCCTACGTTGAACTCTTAGTTACTATATTATATTTCTATTTCATTGTGTTGTATTATATTACTTAGCTCTTTCTTAATACAAGAGCTAAGTTATAGTCGATACAATATAGTATTAATTATATTAATTTCTAGATAATTACATTGCTGACGCCAATATATGGTATGGAAGGTACTATACTTATTTTTGGCGGTTTTGCATTTAACGCCGTAGTTTGTGCTCTTCTGTTGCAACCTGCTTCTTGGCATGTAAAAAAAGGACGAGATATAGAAAAATCTCCGAATATCAAAAACGTGAATGCCGAAGAATTGCCAATGACTGATAAGGTATAGCGTAAAGATAACTATCATAAGAATCATTTAATAACATATATAAACAATATAAGAAACGACTACAATGTTAAGAAATGGTTTTTATCAACGTTTAAAACTTGTAGCAGAAAGTAGTTATATTTTTTGTAGATAACGACGAATGTTACTTGTCAAAGTACATCGTTGGAAAATGTTGCCAAGAATACGCAAAGTAATTATAGTATTTCGAATCTTGTGAAAAGAAAGTTTGGAAGCCAATATTTGTATTATGACGATGAAGAATATGGTGCTTCCGGTATAGACGTAATGAGTCCTGGAACACCAATGATGTCCCGAGCTAATGATGGATGGTAGGTGTGAAAATGTATGGAATAACAGTGAAAACTGAGATTCATAGTGGTTCGTTTTGTCACTAGAAGCGTACAATGTAGAAAGTGATAAGAAACAATAGAAAAATGACAAACTAGTTCAACGATAATGATTCTTTATAAATAATCGTTTCTTTTGAAGCCTAATGTTACAGTTCGAACTTCATAAATTTATATTTCAGTTATTAAGTAAAACGCACTATGCGCAGATTGGAAACTAGCTAATCTACTCCACTAAGTAATATTTCTTAAATAACATGATTTTCATGCACGTCGTTTTTACGTGCAATAAATTTAAGATCTAAACGCTTTCTTTATGTGTAGCAACTTAAAAGATAAGAAATGAAATATACACAGGTTCTCTAGAAGAAACACTTCAACTACGTCGATGACGTCTAAATCATCGAGAAAGGAAAGCTTTTCATGGACTCCAAGCCCAACACCATCAATAAATTTAAGTAGACAACCCAGCCTTAATAAAAGGTCGTCGGTTAAAACTCTTAATAGGTAAATATATACAATATAGGTATTTCGCTGCCAAATCTGACATTGATATTAAATATTTTTATCCTGCAATACTTTAATCTTCGATGGTAAATAAATCAGCTTTTTGCTATTGCTAAATCTAAATTATTTATTTTGTAACACTTAGTTAATACAAATATAAGCTTGAGTATACATATATACATACGTACATGAAGTATACTATTATGTTAGAACTGTTTACAGACCAAACAGTGAGACAGAAAAAAATAGAAGAAGACGTTTAAGTTATCAACCATCCACCGCTCCATTGATTATCGCTAGCGAATCTTGCGAACATGCTGCGTATCTTGAAGATTGCAAAGATCCAAATTGTCAGTATAAATTGCAACAAAATTCAATAGTGCTCGAAGAATTTGAAAATAATCAACTCTTGAAGAAGGTAAATTTGATTAAAGTTTTAAAAGTGTAAAAGAGAAGCAAAGAAAAAGAAAAAATGAAGAGATAAGAAAATTGAAAAATAGAAAAATAGAAAACTACTAACATAGATATAATATATTAATTTTATAATATATTAATATATATAGACTAAAATATATTAATTTTAGGAATGTGTGGAGAAGACGACAAAGAAAACGTTCTTGGAAGCATTGATAATCTTTTTCGACCTAGATCTTCTTCGCGATTTTGTTTACGTAAATATAATGTTGGGTATTACCTTCGCCAATTTCGCAGAGTTAAATTTTTCGCTCTTAACGCCGTTCATATTGAGCGAACGTGGATTATCAAAAATTGAGATTGCGACTGTGATGTCAATTCTTGCTAGTTTCGACGTGGCCACTAGATTGACAATTCCTTTTATTGCCGACTTTATCGGATGGCAAAATAGGACTTTCTTTCTAGTTGGTGTTTGTGGAATGGCAGCAGGTCGTATTGGTAAGGAATCAATACAGTCATTTGCTTGAAATTTAGTGATTTTTTTCAGTATATGATAGAACTAATAACATGGAAATGATAAAATTGAGAATGTCTATTCACTTTGACCTTCAGTTTATCAATATGGTATATAAAACAACGTCTCTCTTCTTTCGATTATTTTAATTAATAATATTTTATACGTAATTAGTACTATCTCGTTAATAGATGAATTCTTGTATATGAAATCATTTACCGTTTTGTATAATACTAAGACATTACGGACTATTTTTCTGCTTACTTACATAATTCCCATCGGAATTGCGTAATACGTACTTAAAAAGAATCAATTAAATTTCTTATTTTTATCGGGTCAAACTATAGAAATAGAATGACAATATTTATCGTATTTCTATGATGTTCTTTAGTTCATTTCTTTACTATTATACTATACTATATACTATATACTATTATACGTATATGCATCATATAAAGCATCATATAAAGAACATATAATTTGTATATGTCTGTCAACTTTTTTCAGTTTTAGCACACGTTCAAAATTTTGGAGTTACCTTGGCAGTTGCGGTTCTAATTGGTGCTGGGAAAGCTTTGAAAACAATCTTTATGGCCCTTGCAATCCCTAGTCATGTTCCTCTGTCGAAGCTTCCAGCTGCGACTGGTATACAACTTCTAACTTGTGGCATTGTTTCATTGTCCTTAGGACCAATAGTTGGTTGGATTAGAGACGTAACTTCAAATTACGCAATTATGCTTCATTTTTTGAACATTTTCACCTACTTGACTGTAATTTCGTGGTGGTTAGAAACCTACTTTACGGAACGAAAGTCAACGACAGCAGAAGAAGAAAAAGACATCAAATAAATTAAACATTTAACACGCTGACGATTCATGCAACTCTAACACCGAGTATTGTTCTTCTCCTTTTTCGTTGAAGTAGAATGAATAGAACGTCTTGTTTCCCTCTTTTTTGAATATGGAAATTTTCATTATTTAAAACAAACTTATGAATTAACAGAAAATAATCTGTTTGTTCGTTCAGTCTCGATTAGATCACTGGAATTAAATTTCCTCGGCAATCAACGTGTTTTTCCATGATATGGAATTTTTACGACGACAAATAAACGAGCACGTATTTCGTATTGATTTATAACAAAAAATGCTGTACGATCATATACATATGTATAAACAAATAACAAGTAATTAACAATGTATTTAAATTATGTAAATGTTAACATTGAATTTTAGATATGAGCTTTTCTGAGATAAGAAGAAGATATGAATACTGCTGATTATCTATTCTTTCGTATTATTACGAGCAATTTTAATTCATTGTTGTAACGTGAATCGTAAAATGTAGGCGGATGATATTTTTATACACTTGAAGTGCTAAATGATGTAAACATAAAAATTAGGACAACACGATGCTATATGATTTTACATTAATAACGAAATATTTTCAGTTTACGCGATATGCAATGACAAAGCATTATAAAGATAAAGATTAGATTAATCAGCGGCACGTACTTGACTTTATCGTTTACAAGGTAGAATTCACTTTGTGCGGAAAACTTCTCTCAGTACCTGCCATGTTAGAAACGTAAGACTGATATCAACGTCGTTTATTGTAATTACTCTATTATGCTGTAAAATTGTCTTAATTTCGTTTAAGTACATTGTTATGAAATTGTGTGAGCGTAACTCATGTCTTTTATGTTGAAAAGAATGGCAAAATGTGTTCACTAAAAAATAAGTGAAACCTTTTACGTTATAATACTGTTATTTGTTATTAGGAATTAATCTGTTGTGTTAATTTTTTAAGCTGTTATTACTATCATTGTTATTAGAAATTAATCCCGTTTAAATGTAAATGATATAACCACATGAAACGCAACATTAGGTAATATAACTTTTAAACATACGTAAGATGTTAACCGAACAATTGTAAAGAAGATTACTTAAAAGCTAATATATTTTTATTGTTAATGTTCTGTGAACGAAGATGATATAAATAAAGAAGCCAATACAATCATATTTTATTATGGTGTGATACAATTTGTACAAGAATAAAGAAAAAGAAAAAGAAGAAAATGAGCGTATCAAACACTGCTAAATTACCTCCAGATGGAAGCTGGGGTTGGATGATTGTCCTGGCATATTCATTGAACGGGGTACGTTAAATGTAATAATAAATTTATAGCAACTGTTATATTTTACTATATCGCTCAAATAGCACAGTTAACAAAATGATCGTCAGCACGTCGTTATTGAGCCTAAGTATCAGTTTTTTCTAATAAAACGTTTTCATGTCACTTTCTTAATTAAAATAAATTTCCATCGATCACCCGTAGCATGATAATTTTATATCGTTACTTTATCATAGGAAAGAATTTATGATTTCTTTCAAGTGGCTCCTGTGTTCTATTGTTTGCAAAATAATAATAATTTTTATATTAGAGTAATTTCTATCTTTTTATTAATCGAAATAAAGGCTTTATCATCTAGTTAAATTTATACTTGAAGATTTACTTTTATCTATATTGATGAATTTTTTTGCGATTATTAATAGTATTGAATTTTTCTTATATATAGATATGTACCGTATCGATTATGCAAGGTTTTGGATTAATATTTAAAGATATTTTCCCTCGTTTTGGGTTCACTGCGACGGAGGGAACGATCATTATTAATACAAACTTAGCTTCCGGCATGCTCCTTGGATTGATAAACGGTCCGCTTCTACGACTTTTCGGATATAGGAAAATGGCTATGATCGGTAGTATAGTATTCAGCAGTGGAGTAATTATAACAGCATTTGCCAAATCTTTTACCTGTTTAATGATCTTCTATGGTATAGTCGCATGTAAGTGAAATTTCCATTGTATACTATTATAAAAGCCAATTATTTGGATATCTAAATAATATAAATAAATAATAAGAAGATTACCATATACACAGGGTGTTTCCTCTATCTTGTGTACTTGAATATCTTCGTTACTTTTGGAAAATAATGTAAAAATGAATTTTAAAAAAACTAGCTATGAAATTCTTTTCTATCGTTTCGTTTAATGTAGCGTATTGGGCTTTCTTCGTGTAATAAATAGAATACGGTTGCTGCCTTTCTGCAAAGAGGAAGGACTCGCTTCCTATTTTTAAATTAATTAACAACAGTTTGTTCCATTGTTTACAAAGAAAGTATGAGTATCGATCATTACATAATCTTATGAATATGCCAACTCTTTGTCTTACGACGCTCTTGCTATCTACATAAGCAAGCATTAACTATTTATGTCCATGTCAAATGGGAAATATTATATTTAAACATAAACGTTACCTGTGTTTTAATTCTAAACAGTGTTTTTTCTACACAGCTTTGGGTACGTCGATGACATTATCTGCTTTCTCGTATGCGTTAAACTCGTACTTCACGACAAAAAGGGGACGTGCAATATCCTTAGCAATGACACTTATTGGAGTTGGCCCCATAATTGTACCTCAAGTGACCACTTTATTAAGTTCATATTATGGATCTCAGGTATTTTTAAACACATTGTATAGTACTAAAGGAAATTATATTTTAATTCTACTATATATATTTAGAATTTAACTATTTAATTTATTATTAACTATTTATTTAACTGAATAAAAATAATGTGAGATAGAAACGTTTAATTAATCCTATGTTTAGAATTTTTACATTTTTCAATTTTATATTACTAGGGTACGATATTGTTGTATGGAGCGTTCACTTTGCACTCATTAGTAGGTAGCTTGTTACTTCATCCACTCAAATGGCATACGAAAAATGCTACTAAATCGGAAAGTGTGAACGATGAATCGTCGAAGAATGAGAATGAAAATACAATCAGGGGTAAACATTTGTTCAAGGAGTAGGAACAGAGACAAACTTTTTTTTTTTATTTAATTTTTACTGTCATTCGATATTTATTTAATTGCAATTATTACTCAAATTTTATATTTATTTAATTGCAATTATTACTCAAAATTTATATTCTAATTTATATTATAATTATTTTAAATTCATCTTTTCTAATTATTTCAAAATTAATTATACGGTTAATGATGAAAACAATAATGGACTGTTAATTAGCTTTTCATTTATAATTATTTTCAAAGTCGTCAAGATTAACAAAATTTGGAAAAATTCTAGATTAAAATGATATTTATTTTAGCACGGAAGCGCAGTGTTTTCCAAGACGAAGAAAGTTTTAAAAGTTCAATATTAGACTTAATTAATGTACCAAGAAAAACGACTGTTTCAAGTATCGATCACGATGCAGAGATTGGAAGTATATATGGAATTGATATACCCTATGCTCGACAGATGTCTGAAACATTAAGTTGTAAGCGATAGATTTATGATATATTCATGCTAGTGCACCTTAATTATACGAACGACGATTATTAAAAGAAATGTTAACGCAGCTTCGTTAGGAGAAAAGGAAGTTGATATGTACATAATTGCCGAAAATGGTCAAACGGGAAAGGAGCGTCGAAAAGTTCAGCCTTGTAATCGTCGGTGTAAGTATATGAATTTTTTTTAAGCAAGACTAATTAAAATATAATGAAATAAATAATTGGAAATACATATGTCCTCATTTTAGTAAAAAGCATTGAGACAATCAATCTCGGCAGCAGTATAAAAATTTTTGAAGAGAAACCTTTAACTAGGTGCAGTAGCATAGATGAACTTGAAACGGATAATTATCAAAGTACGATGGAAAACGATACATTATTAACAAAAACTCATGCAAACACAGTGTCAAATGCAAATATTGACAGCAATGAAAAGTATGTATACACGTTCTGATTAACGTGAAATTTAAAGGGAATGAAATTTATTTGGATACAAACGTTTTACTGAAATTAATAATATAAAATATATTTATGTCTGTTCGTGTGCATGTTCTAATGTGAATCTCAGAAAACTTGTAATACCACGAATAATATGTTACTGTCTTCTTGTTGAAACTAAGCATATATCGGATATTATGTTAGCCTAAAAATGCTTCTTTAACGCTTGACCCCTAAATTATTGATTATATGGTAGTTCTTGGCGAAGTTTTTAAATATATATATAATTGAAAAAAGAGAACCTTAATTATAATTTGATCATTATTGCCTTTTGGTTTACTTTGTTATGTACAATCACTCGTTAAAGATATTTTCTCTTGATATGACTCTTAGTATGATAACAAATGTCGATTCGAAATACAAAGAAGTGTATTTTGGAAAATAAATATTTGTTTTAAATACTTGATTTTTTCAAGGATATACGTATTCTTTTCAAAAGAATTGCAAAGAATATTTGGTACGAATTTCTCACTTTGTGGATCTTAAGAAGTTTCGTGGATGACTGTTCAAACCGATTGCTCTAAACAGCTTTAATAAATCTTAATCCCTCGAATACTGAAGGATGATAACAGACAGTGATATACTGAATTCAAAGAATGAGGAAGAAAAATAAAAATATTATATCTTAGCTGTATTTAATATCAGATTTAATCAATTTTAGGTCTGAAAAGGAATCGACAATGACACGAATGTTCAAGACGATATCAGAGTATTTTGATCTGGATTTACTGCGAGATCCAATCTATGTAAATATGATGTTGGGAATGTCCATAGCTATTTTTGCTGAAATAAATTTCTCTCAATTAACGCCCTTTTTCCTGTCGGATATGAAGATATCAAATAATCAAATAGCAACTGTAATGAGTGTTATTGCCAGTGTAGATTTGATGTTCAGAATTCTTGCTCCTTTTATCGGCGAGTGGCTTCAGCAACCACCAAGAGTAATGTATCTAGGAAGCTTATGCCTCTTAATTATCAGTCGATCAGGTAAGCATCCTATCGTATAGTTTATCACATATTTAATAAAAGAACATTAATTTCTGAATTAACCAACTAAAAATAAAATAATGTTTCATAAGCACTTGCCTCGTCAAAAAGACGTATTCACCGATTTTTCATAAATATACATAGAGGTGTTGATGAGGATCCTTTGATAAAAATATTTCAGAATATTTCCAGATTTTTTGAAAACCAAGAGCAATAAAAAGCAATAAAATCCTCACGGAGGATTAAGTCTACATAGGTAAACTGGGTCGTTGATGATCTAAGTGCTTCAACCTTGAATTTTTTCCTCCCAATCTTTTACTTCTATTGGAAGTAGACCGACTTTTATGGACAAATTTTTTATTTAATTTAAAATTTGACTTAACAGTAATCTTTCAAATTTTTCGAACCTAGTAGAGTAAGAAAGATAAGTTTGAATAGAAACGAGCTAGTTTGCCTATAGGGAACGTGAAAGGACATTTTTGGCTACGATGAATTATTTAAGATTCAAAGCATATGTTCAAAGTTACTATTTTAGCATAGAATATCTCTTCGTAACATGAATCTGTTTAATCTCATTACAGCTTTATTATTCGTCAATGGATTTATTTCGCTGATAATCGTCGCTGTTGGATTGGGAGCTGCTAAAGGGATACGTTCAATATACATGAGCTTAGTAATACCTTGTTACGTGACAATAGATAAATTACCTAATGCATCGGGAATCCAAATGATTGTAAATGGAGTAATTCTTTTGTGTGCTGGTCCTATGCTTGGTATGTACAAAACTAAAATACATCAAGTATATTTGTATATTTATATGTATTATTATTATGTATAGTATTAGTAGTATTATTACATAGTAGTATTAGTAGTATTATTTCTTGCCACAATTACGTTCATGAATGATTCTACAAGTCAGATTCATACTTTGAGTAGACTGCTTGAAATTTCCTATGTAGTTTAATGTGAACTTCTTCCATGTATTATAAACTGCCCATTGTGGTATCTAACACATAATTGTTAATCCATTGAGTTTCAATAATTCTTGCAAATAGTTTTTAGGAATCTTACACATGGAATTAGTAGAGGCAAGAATTATCATCGGAGAATTATATTTGATCAGACCTTTTTCTATTTTCCTTAAAGAAATGTATTTTTTAAACGTGTTATATACGAAAAACAAGGAATACGCGATACATTTAATAATTTTCAGAAATTATGCTAAAACGATACATATTTCATTTTCTGTAATTATTGCAGGTATAATGCGTGATAGTTTTGGAAGTTTTACACCTTGCATAATTGTAATAAATTGTGTTACGGGTCTAACAGTCACATTATGGACAGTGGAAATGTTAATCATCCGAAAGAAAAAAATGCAGAAACGAAAAGAACAGCGAGACTCTCCTTGAATTGTTGAATACTCTATACCCTATACACTTATTCGTAACTAAAAATAATTTTTTTACTAAACTTCAATCAATGTATATCACTGTACACGAGACAGAGCATTTTTATCACGAACTGCCATTGGTATGTATAACGTGCATTGTAGTTGTGTTCTTTCCAAATTTTGAGCAACGTTCGATGTTACGTGTAACGTTTCTCCACTGAAAAAACGAAGTCGATAAAATATTTCCATATGATAAGAAGATTAAATATTTACTAAAGTTTACTAACGAAGACATGAGGCTATAATATAATGTATTCATTAAGATAACTCGTGAAATGTTATTGACATATATCGACAGAAATTCAGTTTCGTTACTTTTCGCGCACCGTATATACAGAAATAATCGACAAAAGAGATTTCATTTTTCCGAACTGGTACTGGACGTACATACATCTGTACATTGGATATGCACTTAATCATCCATTCTTCGTTTTAATTAAATCTTTACAAAACATAATGAATGACAAAAATACATTATAACACGTCTTACGTGCCTGCAAAACGGCTTTGAACAATTTATCGCTGGAAAAGGTAAAAGAATATTTTAATAAGACGATCACGAAATTATTCAATAAATTAATATGTAATTTCTTAAAAATTTGTTACGGATTTTTCGAACTATCCAATAGAACAATTAAAATTTGTTAACTAATTTTAAAAATTACTATATGTATTTAAAAATAATACTTGATGCGACGTTTAAAGTATTAACGATTATACTTACATATGGTGTTTATTAAAGAAAAGTTTGTACAGCACTTTCTATACGGATCACAGCAACTGCTATATCATCTCAAGTTTAATTAAGGTCGTGTGCTTATTCAATGTTGTTTGCCACAGAACAGACTTAATGATGTGAAGTGTTTCGTTACCGCAACTCGGGTCTTTTAACAATCACGATCTTCCGCACAACGACAATAGATTCTTTTTTCTCAGAATCTTCCGGTAAAAGTTCTCACACGCTGTTAAAGGCATAACACAAAGGATTAAACGTTTTACATATTTTAAAAAGGGTTTTAATTACACGGATTAATGTAAATATTCAAAAATAAGCATGATAGTACCAAGAATTTCTAACTGGTTCGGGACGAATGTAATTGTACATATGTATATATGTATGCTTGAGTAAGTTAAATGAATAAATATATTTTTTTAAAAAGCCTATTTTGAAATAATTAATTTCCATCGTAGGAAAATATACATACGTCTCGTCATTTTATATTTTTCTACGCGTGTGTATATAATATTTGCACGTATATATAATGTATATACACATCTATAACTTATATACAATTTAGGTCTATAATTTACAAATAATTTGGTACTTTGAAAAAAGCATTTTATATATCTTATTTATTATATTTAGCAGAAGAATCCGTTTGTTTATTAATGTTCCACATTACGGAAATTTTCCTTTAAGATTATTGCAATGGATAGAAGTAAGTTAATAAAAAGTCAAATTCTTCTTTGAACGTATATATTCAGTCAATATATATAAGAAGAATGAAATTAATAATTCCGATAATTTCAATATGCATTTACGAATCCAAGATAAATTTTATACGAATGTGTGTCTTTTTTTCCAAGTATTCATTCTTAGAACTTTCTAGTCAGCTTTAAACCAATTTCTGATATAATTCTCGTATCGTTCCGTAAAAGTTTAAAGCACAATAAAATTAGAGAGTATCATCGTAAATTTCAGTCACGAAATCATGGTAAAATGGTCGCACTTTTCAATTGATGAAACAACGTGAACCGGAATACGGTCTCCTTTCACCATATAATCGAGAAAGTCTTAAACATTGTCAAACACGCAGTACGCGGAATACGTATGAGTGTGCATCGCTATAGTATCTGAATACAAATAGCTCTTTTTGGGTGGCTTCCAAATGTGCAAAATAATCGAAAGTGACGGTATAAGAAAACGTATATTTAGTTATATATCCGGGGAAAAACTTATTGAGATAATTAAAAATGAAGTTGAGTTTCTAACTTTTAAATGTACTTTGAATTCAGTTACATTACATTTACATTTACATTAGTACAGTAGGGTTTAGTACATTACAAAGTTGATTCTGCCCCTCTTAAAAATAGCCAAAAAATAGATAATGGTCCCTTTAATTTTATAACTATACTTCGTCGAGTCGAAGAATGTTTATTTTTACACATTTCACGCGTACATATACGTTGTGCGCTCTGTGTTCTACTCTTTAATGTCGTAAAGGCAAACTTCAAATTCAGAATTGAAAGAGATTTTTAACAACATCAGAGTAATGATTAACGTTATTATGATCTAATGTATTCGACAGTCTATAGCAACCTGTAACTGTTGAATTTTCCACTATTTTACAAAAATAATTATGGATTTTTGTGGATACAATCTTGTCGGTACGTACTTACAATTAATTTAATCCTATTTATCAAACTTATAGTATGTTTACTTTTACGTATTTACAAAGTAATTACACGATCAAATAACAGTTACGTCGATGAAATTGTATTTTTATAGCAATCCTTCGTATATAGCAAAAAGAGGAAATTCGAAAGCCTCAATTCGCAACGCTCGTAACACGTTACTTTTTACAGACGTATCTGCTTATGTTACAAATAATCATCTTATTGTTTCTATATAATAATACGTATGAGTCTACACTGGCCGTAATAAAGTTCAGGTTGTACACTTAAAAAGCTAAAACAATTTTATTCGTGTCCTGTTACACGCAAATCAAGTAATAGAAAGTCTTTAAGATTAAAACGACCGAACAGTTAACTATTCACAATTAAAAATTGTGCTTTTCAGCCTATTTAAGAGATTCTTGCTTGTCATCGTTTAGCTCGTGACACCTGTAAACAATATCATTGTTATTGTCTATAAATTATCTATAAATAACGAGAGAGAGAGAAAGAGAGAGAGTTAACAAATAGCAATATTTCTACCATTTCCAAGGATAATAATTGACAGAATATGTTCAATATTTTCAATAATTTATCACCTTCGAGTGTCCAGAATAAAGTATCGGTCCATCCACGATATCTTCTGCTGCTTCTTCGTCATTTTCGTTCAAATTCAAAGAAGCAAACTCTTCGTGTTCCATAATTCCCCATAAAGGAATGTTTTCCTTCCCGGTGGATGCAACAGCAAGATTATTTACCGCTTGCGGAAGCACTTGATAGGCTTTTTCGATCGCTTCGAAGTCACTGAAATTATTCTTGCTGTTGCTTATGTCACTGACGGTCGATTCACTTGTTCGCTCCGGTTGTTCTGTCTCGCCTTGCTCCTTACGATTTTCCATGTCATTTTTCGAGGGTATTTGTGATATCGGTTGTGGCGTTACCACGTAAACTCGTTCTTTATTAATAGATGATATCGATACAGAGTCTGATTTCCACGTTGACTTTTCTTCTATCCTGGGCTTATCTACGCTGTGCAAGTCGTTAATTGTCACTTTCGGTTTATCTATTCGTAGCACCTTTACGGCCTGGAAATCAATATTCAAAACAATCAATACGAATAATATTATTTTGCTATTAATATTGTAATTTACTGTTAATATCAGTTAATATCGTTATATGATGTCACCTATAAATTAGACGATAATAAAATAACGATTTACCTATTATTATATGTAGATACGTAGAATTATTATTACTAGTACTGTATTATTATTATTAACGTAGTAGTATTAGTAAAAATTACTAATGTGCTAAAAAGTACTAATGTGCCTTTGCTATTAATATTGTAATTTACTGTTAATATCAGTTAATATCGTTATATGATGTCACCTATAAATTAGACGATAATAAAATAACGATTTACCTATTATTATATGTAGATACGTAGAATTATTATTACTAGTACTGTATTATTATTATTAACGTAGTAGTATTAGTAAAAATTACTAATGTGCTAAAAAGTACTAATGTGCCTTTGCTATTAATATTGTAATTTACTGTTAATATCAGTTAATATCGTTGTATGATGTCACCTATAAGTTAGACGATAATAAAATAACGATTTACCTATTGTTATATGTAGATATGTAGAATTATTATTACTAGTACTGTATTATTATTATTAACGTAGTAGTATTAGTAAAAATTACTAATGTGCTAATTGATATCACCAAGCAATACTACTAATAGATTAGATAATGATCTAGTGATCGTAACAAATAGGTAAAATGTGGAGTGCACATCGAATCGCATCAAATTACCGATTGGGTCTCCTCGATACGATTACTCGCAGAGCCTTCATGTTCTATCTCATTGAAACTGAAGCCAGCCAAAGAATAAGTTTTCACAATTTCATTGTGATCTCTCGACTCGTTTGTACGATCGGCTGGTTCTGTTGTTGTTAAGTACTCCGTTGGAATTTTCTTCGATGGCGAGAGATAAGGGTGCAAGGAACTAGGTAAAATTGTACTAGACGTTGTAGGTCTTGAATATTCCTACGGGTGAAAATCTTATATTAGTTATTTTCCTCTGTATGCCTCCATAAAAAGCATATTCATTGTAAAAAGCATCAACATATCATCAGTATCATTTTTAATAATGCTGAATTTACCAATTAATGCAAATGATGCAAAATCAAAGAGGCAAGACTAATTTGATGGGAAAATTTTATAAAATCTTGATTACAACATGCGACGATTCTTTATTTTCCAAAAATAAGGAGAATAAAGAAAATTTTGACTTCAAGAGAAAGAAACAATATGATAATTATAAGTAATAAATAATAAGAAGTGTCGAGATATATCTTACTTATATTAATGATAATTAATTAATTAACTATATATCTATAAGCTCACTTGTATTGTCCAGTTATCGATATTCTTTTGCAACCTTCGCACATCGATGGAAGTGTTTGCTCTTGTTGTAGTGCTTTTTGAATCTTCTACAGTAGTTGAAGATGGTCTTATCGATTGCACGTTCGATTTCTTTGAGTTATTGACATTAAATTGTGATTGTAATTGATTAACTACTCGAATATCATTCCTAGATTCTTGTTGAAGATAATTATCAGCGTTCAATCCGGTTCGAGAAGGAACCTTTCTTGGCTGCGTACGTTCAAAATTAGTTTTGATACTCCAATCTCCGTAAGATTGTTGGAACGGAATCGGTGTATATTCCGACGTGTATGGTATAATAACTTGTACCTAAAACATTACGTTATTTTCATAAATTCGTGATCTTTGTCATCGATAATCGAATTTTACTTTATTTTCATACAATTTATTAGTTACCGTGTAAATAAAGTCTCAATGAAAATTGCTGAATAGGTAAATAAATATCTTATGTTACTTGTAAATAATTAAAATTTCGAATTTTACATATTCCACCGTTACATTTAAGTTTCGTAAAATCCTAACTACATTTGTACGAATAATTTTGCTCACTTGTTTATTTCGCTTCATATTTTGTGGCCTTTGAAGCGTATCTCGCGTATCCTTCGTATCTATACTGTCTTGCTTTTCAAAATTCTTATTTCCTGACAAAGAATTATTCCATCGAGCAAGATGATTCAAGGAACCGTGATTCTTCGATGAATGATTTCTCAAGTTTGGTGTATTTATTAGCAAACTTGGCCACAAATATCCTGCTTGTCCGGATGGTGGAATATACGAAACGTCTTGTTGATTTGTATATTCTCTACTACCTGTTGACGTCTCCACGTGTTCATTAATATTACTATTTGAGAAATCCACGGTTGCGATTGTTGAAGGTCCAAAAACACTATTAATATTTTGAATATCCGGAAGAGAATACGACTCAGTCGACTTGACAGAATCGGATGAATCGTCGAAAAATACATTTTCGGTTTCTAAATTATAATCCGTAGTTGTCTTCGCTGTATTGTCGGATACATTATCGATATCGGTATAGCCAATAGTGGAAGTTGGCCATTGTATATCGATGCGACTTTCGTCTTTTTTCGTCAGATCTAGCAGCGGCGATTCCTCAAAATGTATCGGCCTTTCTTTCGACACGAAAGAACTCGCAAGAGACGGTTGCGTCGTTACATGAGAATCTTTAACGACACTGCCGCTAGGCGACAAATCGCCGGAATATTGATAATTCAAACTATCGCTTTCTTGATTGTGAAAGGTGGAAGTTGCGAAGCTAGCCGAAGGTTTCAGATCCGGCGGTAAGTAATTGAAATCGCTGATAGGAGTTGGATTTGGATGAAAGAGTTCATGGTATCCGTTACCACTTTGACTAGGAAATTCGTGATTTTCGAGATTCGACGATCCCGGAGACTGAGCATCGAGAATCGAACTATCAAATGATTCTTTGTGGTCTACAGGCACTTTGTTGATCTCGATCTCGTGGCTTTTAGATATGGCACTTACATGTCCTTGATTAATCTCTGTTCCAATGGATCTTTGATCGTCGTTACCATAAATATTATAACGCTCGTCCTTAACATCAGGGCTTTTGTGTACTTGATCAGTTAACGGTGTCACGGGCAAAGCTGGCGATTTGAAATGTTCCACATTTTCGATTGCAGGAGGATTTTGAAACGGCCGAGCAAAGGGTTCTGCTTTGTAAAGGGGAGGTATCGTGTCATGGTACAACAGTGGGTGCGGTAATGCGCTGTTGAAAGGTGTTTGTTCAACAGGTATTTGAGAAAGTTCTGGTATTCTGATCTCATGCGAAGCGGCGTATTGGACGTCGTGATTTCCTTGATTGCTAGGAGGAAGATAACCGTTTGAAAGTTGCGTAGGAAGCGGATACTTGTCCGAATGAAGTCCGCTATCTTGCATCGGAATCCAAGGAACTTTGTTACAAGGATTACAATGTTTCCCTTTATTCGCCGCTACGTAACTACCGCGATTGTCTTTCGCAGTTGGGATAGCGCGTTGCATACCGTGAAGGATCGTTGAAGGGTTGTACAATTGTAAGGATGGGCGAGCAGGAAGATTAAAAGATGCATCCGGATGTCCACTAGAAGGAGCTGCCACAGGTGGACCGGTATGTTGAACAGGAGGAAATGGACCGATAGAAGAGTGCAAAGATGGATCAATTTGAGGTCCAAGTGGAGGATGAAGAGACGGTCCAGGTTGCAAAGCAGGATGCAAATTATATGGTGGAGGGCCGTAAGATTGAGTTAGTGGTGAATAAAGAGGTGGTGGTTCGAGGTGTGATGTCTTTAGAGGAGTAGAAGTTGAAGAGACATAATTAAAAGGGTTCAACCAGCTCATCAATTGTGTAAAGTATCCTGGAGATTCCGCTGCCGAAGGATTTGCTACTCTTCCAGACCTCACCGGATAAGGTTTCGGTATTGGAGGTGGGACTAAATATTCATTTAATCCGGCCCTTCTACTGCGCCGAATAATATTTGGACCATTATCGAAGGATGGTTCACTTGGATCATTTTTCAAGCATGATGACGTACTGCATGCAAAAACGAGCAGTGATAGCGTTAACGTAACCTAAAAGCATATAAGTTGTTAATTGGATTAAAGATGAACACCGAACTTAAACCGTTTTTATTATTATATTTATATATTTTGCATACAGATAGTTTCTAGTACGAAACTATACGCGATATAGATAATTTCATGTTTTAGAACATTCGATAAATACGTTGAATTTATCGAAACAGTTTGATACGTTTCGTGAGAAATAAGATATACTTTATTCAATGATAGTTAAAATAAATACATCGCATTCCTAACAGCAGATGAAAATTTATGAACGAATACGCTTAGAAAAGCTCGTGCACTTCTCACAATGGTCAATAACCATGGAAAATAAACACAGGGTAAACTAAAGTGGGTCACTTCCTGAGGAACGTTCATTACCGCTCTAAATTATGCCAGAACTATGTAGTTTCACTTGGATTAGACAATTACACTAATTTTTCGTATTCTCCTACTTGTATTAATAATTATATATATAAATATTCTTTTTCTATCGTCTCATACGTAATTAATTATGTCCATTATTGTTTCGATGAGACAGAAACATTTGAAAAAATAATCAAACTTTACCATAATCTCCGGCAGAAGGTAAAACTCATGGACGTAGGTGATAAGAAAACTTTCTAATATGAAGATCTTTGTTTAATTTAATCTAGAAATAAGATCTTTGATAGAAATTCAATGAATTTTGTAAAAGTTGCAACAAGGAATCAAGCAGAAACATCTCTGCATCATGATAAAGTGTAAGGAATAATTAGTAGCCTTCATCTTCGTTACTGTGTTTGTAAGTTCTAATATTCAACTAAATTATCGAAAACAAAGGGTGAGGAGTGAAAGGGGAGCAAGGATAGCATAAAATCGAGCGCAGAACAGATTTGAGCGGCCAGCTATTGCTTACGAGTTTCTCACGAGACGTAAATTCAATGGTGTTCCCGTGGAATTCCACGTGCTATTTTACGTTTACCGTGAAATACGCGGACGTGTGAGAGAGAACGAGAGTACTCGCGGATCACCGTACTTACAGCGAGAACCGGAACTGCATAAGAAAGTGAACAAATGAAAAAAAAGGATGGAAGAGATCCCTCATATCACTTTTAAACCTATTAACATGAAACTCGGTGTGCTTTATATTCTTAGCAGCGGATAAGAAGTAGTTGCTCAAGCGAAAGTAGCAAACAATATCATTTTGTATTATCGCTTTGAGACAAGTCCCAGTAGGCAGAGTTACTTGACCTGTTATTACGTTTTCAAATTAATTTAAAATAGATAATATGTATAATAACGTTCTAATTGCATAGTGAACTTCAAGCCAGCTATAAGCAAGCCATTCTATCGTTATAACGATATATAAAACAATAATATGTATCGAAAAGGGAACCCTTAACAAAACCATGAAATATTTTTTAGTAATAAAGTTAGTAATAAAATCTCTGAAGTCACAATTATATTTTATAAACTTTAAATTACGTATTGTACAAATATATTTAATTCTAATTTCGATAATTTTACGCGTTGAAAATTATTTCATAGCTAATATTGAATTGCATTTAAAATCAAAACTTAACATTTATCTGCACGTGTAAGGAAGTAAATTAGTATTTTATAAAGTTATAACATTCTAAACGTGTATTCTAGAAATTACAATATATACAGATAGAATAAGTTTTATAGAGAAAATAAATAATTGCAATGTCGAAGTTACAAGGAAATAATTATAATTGTAGCTGTTGTTTGTTTATTTGTATCATTAAATGTATAGAAATATTTGTATTATTGTCGATGTGCTATCACTTAAATATTAACGCGTTTTTGCATTTTCATAGAATTGACACGCTTTTCACTTCGAAGCATTTCAAGGCGAAAATTGTATTTTCCCACTTTTTATTTTACATAAAGTACGTTCGCGTTAAATTTATTATTTAAAGCACATTCGTCGAGAAGGAAGGAAATATTATAGTAAAAGAAAGTCTTCAATTATTATTCAGCTAATACAATTTGACTAATAAAGATTTCATTAAAATGAAATGAATGAACGAAGGTCATTAAAATTACATTGTCGTCTAATTTTGGCTATCGAAAAGTAGTATACATATAATCGGTTGTGTTTGATCGTGAGATAAACTATTCTTCATTGAAGAATAGGTAGTTCACACACTGTAATAGTCGAAGTATATAAGAGACACTTGTGTAGCAGGGGTAATGTAGGTAAGTGGGCTGTGGGTATTACGAGAGTCGACCTATAGTGAGAAGATGTAATATGTGGTTGCATGTAATCAGTATAATGCGTATTTAACAAAGTGTTGGTGTGCTCGTGTGAGCAACACGTGTGCTAGAATAAATGCCGGCGCTAATCGAGACTAACCAATGCCAATAACGAGTGTGCAATTTTCTTCTGGCTGTCTATCTCAAATCGAAATAATATCAGAAAGCTTTCATTCTGCTTGTCGAGAATAATTTCTGTTGTCCTTAAATCTTCTAATCGTAGGGAGGATAATTGTACAGTAACAAACAAATGTATATTTGTCTTTGTATTTCTTCGTTGTTATAGTTCTTCATTGATATTTTAAGGAAGTTAATATATCGATGAATAGGCTCTTCTAACATTAAGACATTTAGTTTTTGGAAAAATATAATAAAAAGCAATTGATATTGCAAGTTTTTCAGTTCTATTAATATTAGTTATAATAATCGTTATAATAATTATAATAATAATATTTTAAGGAAGTTAATATATCGATGAATAGGATCTTCTAGTATTAAGACATTTAGTTTTTGGAAAAATATAATAAAATGCAATTGATATTGCAAGTTTTTCAGTTCTATTAATATTAGTTATAATAATCGTTATAATAATTATAATAATAATATTTTAAGGAAGTTAATATATCGATGAATAGGATCTTCTAGTATTAAGACATTTAGTTTTTGGAAAAATATAATAAAATGCAATTGATATTGCAAGTTTTTCAGTCCTATTAATTTTAGTTATAATAATCGTTATAATAATTATAATAATAATATTTTAAGGAAGTTAATATATCGATGAATAGGATCTTGTAATATTAAGACATTTAGTTTTTGGAAAAATATAATAAAAAGCAATTAATATTGCAAGTTTTTCAGGTCTATTAATTTTAGTTATAATAATCGATCATAATTAAATGAACTTAAATGTTTCAGAATTATAATTAAATGAAAATAGAAATATATAGGTCAATTGAAATCGAAATGAATGCTTGCGATATTGATACAAAGAAAGTAAAATTTATTTTAATAGCGAGCAAAATTTGGTCATTTTATATTTCGTCGTATGTATTTTATGTAAATGTATGATTTAATTACTCTACACGCCATCTTATGTATATAATATAATGCATTAAAGAAAGAAATTCTAATCGTTTTTGTGATGTAACTATAGTAAGAAATAAACTTTCAAACAGGAAGGCTCCATTCCTTGAGAACTTGATGGGAAGAGATAAAGTGAAAATCTTGAAGTCTTATTCCTCACAACGAACAAGCTCTAACGGTTTTAACGAAGTAGTTTACATAGGAAGGACAGTTGTGGAAATACCTTGATAATGAGAGGTGTAATTATCACGTGCATTAGATTTTTTAAACGAATTTCGGGAAAAAATAGATATAAAATATATTTAATATCTTCCTTAATTTTGTGAAATAAATTCTATTTAGTTCAGCAGCGCGAACATTATAATATAATGATAAAAAAAGATGAGTAAATATAGAATATATAATATAAAATATATAATAAATAAATATAAAAATTAACTTTCTGAACTTTTCTTGTTTTTTCAATCTAAACAAGACTACCCATAAATTTTGCTTTTTCTATGTTTTTGTCAAAGCAGACATCTTTCTCTTAAATACTAAATACTCAATACTATGATTAGAATGTTAGAACGTTACATACATACATCCCATACTATTACGACTATTCTTCCATAATTAGTTTCTATAATTTTATAAGTTTACATGAATGAGGATAATCAGCTTGTAATTTATAAAATGCACTTGTAGAACTCTACTTATTTTATCATCGATCTTGTTACTGTCATAAAAAACAAGAAGATCTATCGACACTGATAATTTGATACTCCAGTCTTATCAAACTTCGCTAATAACACTAGTTGTGAGAGTATCTTGTTGTTGAAAATGTTATAGAAAAGAAAAAATTGGTAAGGTTAAATGCTACATAAATCATGTGACATCTATATAATGTACAAATATTTATCAGAAGACGAAAGTTTTTATGAGTCACGTCAATGTTTAATAAGGCCATAAAGCTTATTCAAAGATGATTGGTATTGACACTGATAAGAGGAAGAAACGTGCAAACGGAAAGCGACAGATTTAGGTCGTAGACGAAAGAGTTTCGCTCCTACGTTGGCACTATGCCAAACGACAAGGATCACTCGAAAGCGTCGAGCATATGTTTCCCTCACATCGTTCACGACGTCTTTGTTGGATCGTGAACGATTGGCGATTCACGACGTATACAAATCAGACCTAACTTTCAGAAGCTTTTGTAACCGGACATGTCTACAGGTTAATTTCTTGTTTCTTGAAAATCTGCCAAAAAGTTTGTTAGTGATTCAAATTGTCAGTAGTCAGAGGTTTAGCATTCGAATGCTACACTATAAGAATTCATGGGAGGTATTACCAAAAAATAACACCGGACATGTAGTTGCTAATAATAAATAAACATTTGCTACTTGTTTCTTTTTTTAACTATTAAAGGTATACATATTTGTAATTATACTAATATGCATTGTTTATAGAAATTATTCTATTAAAAAAATTGTTTAAAAATTGTTCTATTACGAACTGTATCTATCGATAACGTTTGGAGAATTTTTTCTAAAAATTTGAGAACATTATAAAGCATTTATTTTTTTTTTTATCTTTCCTTAGTATCTTTGCTTTTATTTTTATTCCAATTAACATCTTATTTCTACTTTGATTTTATTGAATTTTTGAGGTAACGAGAATTCCTGCTTCTGAAATAATAATATAATAAAAATAGGTGACGTTGATGTTATTGAAAGTGGTTTCGTCATAAATGTAAGAAATTTTCTTATAATCTTGAAATCAATATACTCGGATACTAAGCTAATTCTAAATTTCTTTACGAACACTTATGAGTGATAGATTATTACAAATAAGTTAAACTCCTATTTCATAAAATAAAGGAAATGTATACTTGTATTATCTTACTTGAAAATTCACAATCTCAGCTAATTGAAAATTCGCAAAGCGAAAGTAGACTAGTCGTAGGTATATTTCTTAAAATAGTAGTTAAATTTGGTCATGTCGCTGGAGCGTCGTTTTACCAGACTTTGAATTGGTGATTTTTAACTTTCGCCTTGTACGCGTTGCATGATAAATCAAGCACATGATCCTCTACAGAATTCTATGTACAAGAATATAGATACTATACGATGTTTCGTTCCAATAAACACTATATTTTTGACATGTTTTGTAATATATAACATAATAATTTAAAAGAAATTATGTTTAGAGTAAAACAAATTTAATTTTATTATATTTTTGAAAGGTGCTATTATTTATGTCATGAAATATTTGTAGAAATTCTTCTTTAAAAAGTTGAAGAAGAAAAAATTGGAGAAGGAAAATAAAAGTATACTTTCTGACAAGAAATAAATTATTTTAATTAATAACACTGTTCTATTTCCCCACCTTTTTGCTTTTTGTATTAAGTTATAAACAAAAAAAAAAAGATTTAGAAAAACTCTTATTGAAAACAAAATCAATGCAACATAATTAATATTTATTATATATTATATTCGCTAATAAGACATTAAAATGTATCTATATGATATAAATAAATTTATTGTAAAAAATAGTAATTTATCTCTGTCAGTATAGCTTTCGCCTCATAAAATCTATGGTTAAAAAGTCGAACATCTACTCTCACAAGTACAATGCAAAATCAATGAAATACATATGTATAGAGTTTCTAACCATTAATTTGTAACTAAGAGTGTATCCTTACAAACAAAAGTTTCAATTAAACAAACACTTATTTCATACTAAATAATTAATTGATGCTGTTATAAAATAGATTAATTTATAAATGTAAAATTGAAGAAACGTAAAAAGGTATAGGAAAAATTTGGAGGATATTTCTAACGGTTAAGAGCTATTTGCATATTCATCTTTTGAAATTAAATTTTAAACATCGTAGAATAATTAATTACAAAAGTAAATTTTTATCGACAAAACTGTAAGTAGGTAAAGTCAAATAAAATAGTAATTAATATTTTATACGACTTCTAAATTCATTTCATTTTATTCTTGTACCTAAAGCAATAGGTATGTACTTAGATCGATGCTGTAATCAACATTTCGACAATAAAACAGAAAAGAAATAGTTTCATTGTTAGTACATTTTTGCAGACGAATAATGGAAAAACTTTGTGAAAAGTTCTGTGAAAAGAACTATGAAAAAGCTTTGTTGGAGTTTTATGAAAAAACTATGGGAAAGTTTAATTAACAAGCTTTACTAATGCTAGCACTAGGTTGAAACTGTCAGATTTGTTTCATACAAATTAATCTACTCCCTTTCTATTCTTTTTAAACTTTCACAGTGTATAGGTATATACATATATGGCAAGCTATAATTTTAATAACATAAATTTTATAATTTTCCTTACATTATTACACATACATTACATACAAATTGTTAAATATAAATGTAAAATTCAATACAGACTAAATAGAGTAATATAATATTTGTATAATATGTACAATGTGTAATATAAGATTAAAGAAATAAATTTCTAAAGTCAATTTTTGCTACTTATCCTGTGTCAAGGTACGGAAAAAGTTTGCTCGATATGAGATACATTGTTTAATCAATGGACTATTGTTACATGTTTAATATAGTAAGTTTTAATAATTAAAATCACTATGTCAGGAAATATAACTCTGTTATTTAATAAACTTTCGTAATGTTTTAAAATGTTATTTATACTCACTCGAAGCAGATTCATGTTTCGCATACTGTTATGTAGGTCCATTTCGTCAGGAACATATCACAAGAAACAAGGTGAAACTTTTTAATTCAATGGTCACACATTTTGATTCGATAAAAAAGAATTTATTGAAATCACTGGAAATACTGTTTGAAGATTACAACGAAGAACGAGATGCAAACTCGATATATTATTTTTGGTAACACATAATCAGAAAGTGCACGATGCGAAAGAGTTACTGAACTTCCTCACGGCAAGATCAAGATTGAAGAGCAAGGACGTCAAATAGAAGGATCTTATAGAAAACTTCGAAGAGTAAGGAGATTGGAGAACGAAGAAAAAACAGGAAGAAAGGTGCACGCTTCAGTAAGGTCAAAGAGAGAGTCCATTGGCGCGTCTTCCATGTAAGTCGCTTATATACATTTGCTCCTTCTTTCCTTCCTCTTCTCTTTCTTTCTTTCTCCATTCCTTCATCCTTTCTCTTACTCTCGAAGAATCGAACTCCTTTTCTACCTACCAATCTCTCTCCTACAATGTATACCTCTACGAAAGTTTTCTCACCTGCGAACCCCCTGTTGGAGAACGATCTAACTTCGAGGGAAACTTGCGTATCTGTTGGGGTTGTTCGAAACAAATGTTACAAACTGTACAACTGGTGAACCGATTAACTATAATATACTCTATTTACCGAGTAACCTATTTCAAATAAAAATACATTCTTTACAATATCTAATACTGTGTTTACTCACTATACTTGCTTATTGTTATATAATATTTTATTATACATATTTATTCTTGTTAATCGATTAAGTAATCAGGATCGTTTCATTAAACTCAAATAAACAATCTTTTGCGTTTTACAAATTACCCAACAAAGCTTGCATGGGTATCTTCTATTTCAGACAAACGAATTTTCATCAGTTGGACAGATTAATGATATTTCAATATTACATTTAAGAAACAGTTTGATTTTAACAAATTTAGCTAATTTACTACCGAACAAAATGTTTAAAACGTACATCATATGAAATAAAAAATTTAATCTCTTCTACTTCCTACGCTATTTTTTGGTTGTTTTTCATAAACTCTTTCAGAAGAAAATAGCTCTAGGAAGACTAAATGTTAATAGTACGTTCATATGTCGTACACAAGGAAGCAATAATAGTCCGTATATCTCTTTTACTCATAAACCAAGTATCATAAGATATTTATTTTCAGCTCGTATTTTCTCAGAATTTAACAGATATTCGTAATACGCGATAATAAAACAATAAATTCAACGATGATAATATATTCGCTGCAGTGATGAAACTAAGAAACATATTCTCTTTGATTTTCGGCAAATGAGCATCGTTTTCTGTAAACCAGTAAAATACGCAAAATGAACGTATTCCTCGTTGCGTTTGAAATTCTTTTCATCTTTAATTCGATTCCCATTGGGACGCTTCAAATAATTCCATCTAAGCGAACATGTGTAATGCAAGGAACATTTGAAATCGTGGATGGAACGTGTGCTAATTATTATATATGTGTTTTTAACGGAGTTGAATTCATATCATACGATATGTCGTGCGCACCTACGATGCTATTTGATCCCTCGCTAAAATATTGCACATCGTCTACGAATTATGTCTGCAAGCAAATTGCACCATTGACGTCAAGTTCCACGTCAAGTTCCACGTCAAGTTCGACACCAAGTTCCACGTCAAGTTTGACACCAAGTTCCACGTCAAGTTTGACACCAAGTTCCACGTCAAGTTTGACACCAAGTTCCACGTCAAGTTCCACGTCAAGTTCGACACCAAGTTCCACGTCAAGTTCCACGTCAAGTTCGACACCAAGTTCCACGTCAAGTTCCACGTCAAGTTCGACACCAAGTTCCACGTCAAGTTCGACACCAAGTTCGACACCAAGTTCCACGTCAAGTTCGACACCAAGTACGATGCCAAGTACGACGCCCAGTACAACGCCAAGTACAACGCCCAGTACGACGCCAAGTACGACGCCCAGTACAACACCAAGTACAACGCCTAGTACGACACCAAGTACGACACCAAGTATGACACCAAGTATGACACCAAGTACGACACCAAGTACGACACCAAGTACGACGCCAAGTACGACGCCAAGTCCTAAATGCGTTACAAGTGGTAGATTTCCAATAACAGGTGACCCCTATTGTCAGCAATATTATTTCTGTTACGTGAATGGTGCAATGATCATCAGATATGATCTTAAGTGCCCAAACGGTTTAAAATTTAACAGTGTAACGCAAAAATGTGTATTACCTTGTCCAGGTTTTAAGGCATGTCCACCTTGTGTATAGTCTAAATAAATTTTCTTGAAATAGATTATAAATCTCTTAAAGATATTTTCAATATATTGTTCGACTATGTTTTCATTAAAATTACATCATAGATAATAAAACTATCGTATGTATATGTGAGATTAAATATTGTGAAATAAAAAATTTTCTGAAATGTAAAAACGTATTGAATAATTCACCATGATACTCGTTTGAACATGTATCTAAGTTTTAGATGAGAATAATATAAAGTTTTGACATAGATACGATATAGATACAAGAATGTTATATATCATGAGATATTCAATATGTATATATGTACATTATATTTTACTTATCTTATTTCAAAAAGAATTCTAATTACTTCATCTACTAATACAAATGGAAGATATAGGATATCGCTTATAACGTACTATGGAACTACAGTTCCATGATGGTGATTCTATGTGTAAAAAATGAGTCAGTAATGTAGAATACAATCTTTTTGTACAAACAAACGAATTACGTCCGATGAATGGAGTAAACGACCAATGAAAAAGAAAAACAAGAAAATGTACGAAAAGAGCAAACAGATGACCAAAGTCTTATTTCTGCGAACAAATATATCGATCAACTGCATCGATCTTTACAAATGTATTAAAAGTAATGCTTAAAATTAACGATACAACTTAAAGCTGGGACTTAAAATTCAGAGTTAAAACTAAGGTTTAAAACTACAACTTAAAACGAAAAACAAACAATGAGTCCTTCGTTGACCTCCACCGTCTAACACAGTTGCTTAGTATTAATTTAATCGAAATCTTAGAACTAGAACCTATTTAAAAGTAAAACTAAACTAGAGATAATAGATACTAATCTGAGGTATTTATGGACCGTTGGAATATTATTAGACTTATACCATATATTATATTCAAGAATATTAAAATGTACGGATGGTGCAATAAATACGTCCATATAAATCTAAAGTACATTAGATCGCAGTCCTGTCGGCAGCCTTTCGTATCAAAAGATTTAACTTGAAGCAAAATTTAAAAAAAATGAAATTATAACAGTCTGTTAAAAATAATAATAAAGAAATTTTTAACTTTTCGTTCTAAGTTAAACAATGTATCTTTGTATAAAAAGCATGCATACATCATAAATTAATTCTACTTATCAATAAAATATCTATTCTACGTTATACGTTTCGTTTGTTTTAATTTAATGCATAATTGGCAGAAGAAACTGGATAAATTGTGTAAAAGATTCTTAAACATGCTTGTATTATATTTGATACAGGAGTAATTGATATTATGTTAGCAGGAACAGAACATGGAAATCTTTTTGATAATAAAGGAGTACTGAGTATTGAAGTTTATTAATAATAAACGTTTAATAATAAATAAAATTAATAATAAGTTTATTAATATTCCCATGTAGGAAATTATTATGGACACCAAATCACGTTATATTTGACTCTTAAATAATTTCATTAAATATGTTTTCAAAACCAGAGTACCACAAATTATGACAAGAAATTTAAGTTCATTAAGACAGAAATAAAATTTTAAGATGACTCTGTTAGTCTTATGCACGATGATAGAGGTATCTTTCAAATATTTGTCAATAAAAATGTTATTAATTGTCGTTAGAAAATTATTGAATCGTGCATGAGTAGAAGTCGTGGAAGTTTAACTCGTATATAAACTTAAATAATCATGTTTACCAAAAGAACCAAACCATGTAACTTATCAATCATAGCATGCATGATTGAATGACGAAATTTCATTGCCTTTGTTTTCATTGCCATGTCATTTGCTTCCTCAAATCCATGAACAGAATTTGATTTTATGGCTTTGTTCGGATATGAAGTGTTAAACTCTATCCATAGGTATATGTTATTAATACTTCGCGTTGTAACCGATTGTATTTGAAATAGATAAGTGAATAGCTAAATGAAAATTGAAGTACTACATTAAAACTTAAAATATAATATTAAATGTAAATGAGATACCGTTTGAGAGATTTCAAGGATTTAGTTAATATCAGATAAAAAGAAATAAATTAATTTAATTATTACGAATTGATGGTGTAACTGTTCTAAATTTACTGTAGAATTGTTATAAATTAATAACATAATTATTATAAATCGATGGTATATTGTTATAAATTAACAGCAGAATTGTTTTATAAATGGTATATTTTTTTCCAAACCGCAGTGTACACGGTTTCATGTCTGTATGAGTTGCGTGCGAGTTCAACACTTATATACTTGTATACTTATATATACTTGTTATGACACACATACGAAGTGACTTAACCTTGTCAAGATTAGTCGAAAGTTAACGATTTTTCCAATGTAACACAATCAGATCTAAATGGCATAACATAATAATTAAACTGTTAATAAGTAAGTTAAAGCGCTAGTTTATGGCAAAAATAATTGTATTATAGTGGTTAAACATGAAACTGACCAAAGGGAAAAGAATTTATATAATATTTCAGTTTGTAACAATAACAGATTTTTCGAAACTCTTTTACAAGATTTTTAATTTTTACAACCATCATAATATTTTAATTAATTATTAAATATATAAATATCATGTTTTCACACACACACAATTCTGTTCTAGTGTCTAATATAAGATTATATTGAAATATTGTTTTCATGTTTCTTACGATAGAATTCCGTTCAATTGAACCTGTCGTGCGACAAATACCTAACTTCTAAGCATTTACAATTTCTCGCTCAGATAAATGATAAATGAATTCAATGACCAAAAATTTATTTAATCGAGCACTACCTAAAGTTTTGTTTAAATAAACGGAGCGCATTCTGATTATTTACAATCGTCGCGGTGACGTTATAAATTATAGAGGGCGTGAGAAACATTGACTTTAGCGGTCGGTATTTCAGATGAGGTCCCATTTAATTTCACGTCTATTCTGTCTTTAGTTAATGATATAACAGTATATATTACCTGATACTGCATATCATGCCATGATCCGTAAGATGTAACAAGTCCATTTTTATCGTGTTCGACGATTCAATTGAATTACAAATTTTTATATTCGCCATAGCAAATAGAGAGCGTAAGAGACATTCTGATCTTTTTCGAGGTCGGTATTGCAGAACGTGAGACACAAAGTCCTTCGTCGATACTACCATGACAGACGAATATCCATATAGAGTTAGATCTATCCTGTACATACATACATCTCTATCCGTTAAAAAATCGCCTGCTAACTATCAATAAGTAGCCGTTAGAAACGCCCCTCGCTCACACATTACAATTTCTCATTTGTTTTTATATCGTAGTTAAGGAGATCAAAATCAATGAGTCATGTTATCCATGAACGCAACGAAGAACCGAATAAACGTAGAGAAAGGAAAACGCCACGTATTGATCGTCGGATAAGTAACCGCTTATTGGAAAAACTCTCTTCTACAGGAGAGAAAACAACGACTTTAGTATATTAAAATAACCTGACTTACCTATAATCAGTTAATCGTTATTGTATATGAAACATTGTTAGATGGCGCTAATACACCAAAACCACGACATTGTCAATGATCGGTGCTCATGATACGACATCTCGCGATTGCTCTAATGCAACACTGCTTGCACGAGTCGTGTTAGGATCGTGGGTGGATAATGTTCGGGTAGTGAGCATGTTATTTAATCCTATTCTAAAAGTGCTAAAAGTACGACGATGAGAGTGGTGTTCAGTGGCTTATTCGTCGAATATTCCTTACATAATCCATAAACATTGGTTTGTTAGCATAAACGTATTCTTATAATTTACGTTGTATAACAGATTTAGAATCGCTGAATTAATACTCGCAGCTATATTCAATTCCTACACACGATAAGCCCGCGTGGCACGAATTAACAGTGAAACCAAATGTTCCTTATCCATAATTTGTCTGTGTTTTATCTTCGTTTCTAAGCTCATAATCATAGCAATTGTACATAGGCGTCTGTAATACATGTTAAGACTTTCTGAAGACTTGTATAAGCGAAGGAATCTGTTATTATTACAAATTCATGTTTTAAAGGTAAGATACGATTCTTTACATGATTTAATTATTACTTTCTAATTGTTAATTACTTCCCATTCGCACGACACGTCATAAGAAACTTACAAAATATGGTAGCTGGTACAACGTAGGTAAACTTTATCTATGTAAATTGCTTAATTCGAATCAGTCATGCGTACATCGATTTAATTTCTAATTTTTTTTTCTTTCATATTTTGTAAGAACTAGTCAGAGCAGATGCAAGATTATGTAATAGTTACCAAGCACTTAACGTGAATATTTTAAAAGAAAATAGAGGATGGTATTACAAGATATAAATTTTAAAAGATGTTATCACTATCAACTCGTGCATTTATTTCCTAATCAAAGAAAAATGCAAAAAGTAATATTGTTTCAAGAATTTTAAGGATAATGTGGACACTGCATAATGCTGCAGCATGTTCTTGAAATAGGACACCAAATGATCGATTACTTTATACCAATAGACCTTTCCCTGCTCTAATTCGTGTCGGTTGTGTGCGATACCATGATACGAAACCACACGAATTTTAGTTACATGACAGAAAATATCAACAAATATAAAATTCTGCGAATGAATACACGATCGCTGAATGTCAAAATTTCACGTTCTTCGTATGTTGGTAATATTTATGTGAAGATATTGTGGAAAAATATTAACTCATTCAAAAATCATACATGTTTTATCTCCCTCTATAGTGATGTTAATCTTACAGGTATGTGATAAGAAATAAAAAGCGCATTTTATAAAAAAGAGATAAGGCTGATATTGAGAAGATAAATACATTTAAATATGTGTGTCTAAAAAACTGTTGATAATGCAACGTTTATTTAACCACTAATGATGAAGGATACGTAGATAAGTATTTCGTGTTAAATATCAAGCCTTCATCATATAATTATTTATTACGCAAAAAATATTGTTTTTATTAAAAGACGACATTTGTAAAAGAAGATACTGCAAAAAAATTTCAATTAAAACCAAACGAACGTTAATTAAATAAGAAAATTTGAGATTGTAATTGTAATAACGGTATAACTCCTTTAACCCACTATAGAATAAACCTAATAACCTTTGTCTCTATTATAACGCGTCATTAAAGCTAGAGAAGATGTTTCCTTCACACGATTTCTTTTTTTTATTATTATTAAAATCTAGTCGAATTACTCTGTGAAAAGGAAGATAGAAACTGCCTTTCCTTCGGGGTGTAAAATTCCGTTCAAATTAGTCAGCATAATTTTTTTACTCAGATTCTTTATTAATTAATTTAACAATAGAACAATTTTCCTTTAATACAATTGATTTCGTAATGATACACAAGTGTAAAACGGTGTAAGATAAATGTAGACACATCCCGGTTAATTGATAATTTCATATCTTATTTCTTGTGTATATACATGTACAATACTTAATGTTTCATTTAATTGTATTTTTAATATTTATGTTACTTTTTCTACACTAGTGTAGATTCTTACCTATCTAATAATTTAAAATAATAACCATCTGAAAACTGACCAACATTTTTCATCTTAAATTGTACGCAGGTTTCAATTGCGGCTTTTAGTTTTATATGGCTTGAGTTAATTCTAAAATATTAAAAATAGATTATATTTATACTATCTTAATAACTTATAAAAATAATTTTAATAATTTTGTGATATATAGTAATAAAGATTGAATAATTTTAGAATTGGTAAAATTTAGAAAAAAAAAGAATTATTGCAATAGCTTTAAAATTATAACTGTTCACTTTCTCAAACAATTCAAAACTCTATGAGTTGTACACTCATTTTGTACTAACGAAGAAAATTCATACCGAGCAAATATACTTGTGAACAAATCTGTTACGAACGGAAATCGTTCCATTAAAACGAATAATCCAACGCAATGAATCTTTGTATTATAAAGTCGATATTCTTCAAGTGACCAATTTTCAGCATGATATAGTTGGTACATCTAGAACTTACAATAAAATTTTTCATACAAATAAAATATAAAATTTGTTGTATATCAAAATTAATCACGTAGTCACATTGAAAAAAGATATTAGAATAAGTTTTTTTACGCAAGCTTGAAATACAATATTCAATTAAAACTTACAAAATGATGAACAAAGTTATAGCTGCATAAACATTGCTATTAAATTCCACTTTTAATAAATATTTGTACATCATCAACTGATTTTCTACAAATATTGCAGCTAGTGCATTATAAACTCCAATGAATTTCCGGCTTTTGAATGGAGATCTTAAAATGTTAATAAACCACGTTAGTGCTGGTATTATAGTCAAGTATGTATGATCCCGTTTGTTAAACGGGATAGATTCTCACATACTATACAGTTAAACGGTGCAATTTTGAAAACTGAAATACATATAATATTTATTGTTCATTGTGTATTATTAACTACAATACGTGAATACTACATTAGTAGTGATAGTACATTATATTTTATTTATTAACAATATTTTATAATTTTATAATAGATTTATAATTTCGTAAATATATATATATAATTTTACAACTTTCCACCTACTATAAAATCACTATAACAAACTATATATCACTATAACTAAAGGCAGAATAGAATAAACAATTAAAAATATATGTAATGTGAATATACTTTACTGCTGCTATCCATATATGTACATATTTTCTTATAAGTGAAATTCGACCAAGTTTGATTTTTTCGTACAGGAATTTTACGAAGACATGAGATAAGTTAAATCAACAGGATGGTTCGTCACGGCAGCGAAAGGTCCTTGCATTCCCCGCAATCGATGCATGCTGATTATTCAGCTCATGTAAACAACACCAATGAATCACCCTCGATGGATTTAGAATCGTTAGAATCAGCAACATGTACTGACAACAATAGCAGCACGCTCAAGGTCAATGCCGATAACAGCGTGGTTTACACGACAGGAAGTGCACCGAGTACCGTTCCGTCACCCTCAGTATCTTCGGTATCCTCTTCGTTGGATTCTCGGATTCCACGTCCCTCGCCGACAGGTCTACGTCGTTCGGTTAGCATGCGCATGCGCGGTGAGCGAGTTTCACCGAATCATCCACCACCACCACCCAGTACCGCGGTCACCGCGGGTCTGAGTAGGTCTTATCAACAGTGTCGTCGCTTTAACCTTCTGCACCACCAGCAACATCATCATCTGGACCATCGCACTTTTCCCGTCATCACGGAGAATGGAACCGAATCACCCCGACAACGATCTCTCGTAAGTATTTTAACCTTCCTTGTCAACCGATATTAGCCATCTTTCATGTATATTCTATATAAAAATTGCTCCAAGTGGTCATCTTACATCCTTCTGCAATATTACGCCGTATCCTTCGTTCGATGCAGATCGCAGATGCGTGCTGACAATTGCGTCTTATTGACTATATCCAGACTGCATTCTGTTTTCGTGTGATTTATATATAATGCGATGATTAAAACACAAAAGGTATTGAAAGGTATAGATTGGTAGTGGAAGAAGGATATATGGATGATACGTGCCTTATCAGTGTATATTAAACGCGGTATAAACGAAACTGTTTTTTGCAAGTGCTAAAGAACTTATTGTCAACCATCGATATAATTTTGTAGGCAATAATGATGGTAAACTATCGTTTTATTGTTAACAAAATGGTTGACGTGTGAAACAAGTACGTGTACATAAATCTTTTTTCTTTGTTTTTTGTTCAAATTTTAGTAAGCGTGTAACTGTTTATGATTGTAATAATATTTTATGCGTTACACGCAACTGTGACAGATATGGGACAGAAAAAAATATATAAATTACAGTAGTAATATTATTTACAGAAAATATTTATTCCAGTTATGATTTTAGTTAATAGTTTCAGTAATTTATGGACTTCATAAAAATATAACTACAGCACATATGCTATATCGAAGCTTTGCTTTATTTTTAAGTTTAATACAGTATAATAAAACTTCCATTGCGCAACTAATGCGTTATCTTTTAGTTGAGTTATTAAATAACATAGAATAACGAATAAATTCGAATCGCTCAAACGATGGAGTAAATATAGGCAACTTGCCAAATTCGATTCCCTTTGATATCTTTGATATCATATTTAATAAAGTCCTTTCGATTCATACGCTGTAATTGAAAAGTTCATTTATTATTGAATAAACAACTTTCCACTTTCTCTGACCTGAATAAATAAGAAATATTTGCGAAGTATCGTATAAACGTATAACGACCTCCATTATAAGCCGCTTTCCTTCATAGAGACAAACACAAAAGCAAGAGGAACGGCGTGTATGCATGAAAAGATGCCTGGCGCTTACCTAGACAAAATTTGAAATATCAATTGTATCTAAATTCAAGTAGATTCAAGATAACCAACAAAATATGGAGATAGTCTGACCTTTCCGTAAGCAATGCGCCGGCGCACATGAAACCTCTCCATTGCTCCTAGATCGTAGTGCTTCGAGATCGTGCTCGGTATTTATCAACGCTTTAATCCCAATAGGCGTTACGTTGGTTTAACTCTCTCATTCTTAACACTAGCTTCAAACCTCATTCACGGCACGGTCTGTGAATACCATGTACATAATATCAACTTGAATGGAAAACTATCTATAGATTCTGGTGTTGACTGTAATCATAGTCTAGAGTCTAAATTAAGTTGTTAAACATTCAGTAAAGATATATCTATCTGTTATTGTATTGATAAACCTTAGATTTGCTTCGTTTTCTTATATATATATATAATATACAGGGTGGTTGGTAACTGGTGGTACAAGCGGAAAGGGGGTGATTCTTCGCGAAAAAAGAAGTCGAAAATATAGAATAAAAATTTCTCGTTCGAGGCTTTGTTTTCGAGAAAATCGACTTTGAATTTTCGCTCGGTACGCGTGCACTTTATCGCGTCTCGTTATAACGGATCTCACTGTAGATCGTTGTCTCGATGGAAAAATTAAAAAAAAATTTTTATTCTATATTTTCGACTTCATTTTTCGCGTGGAACCACCCCCTTTCCGCTTGTACCACCAGTTACCAGCCACCCTGTATATAATAAGAATATAATATAATATAAATGCATTATATATATATTTATATATCAGTTATCTTATCGTTTGCATAATGTGCATAATACTATTTAGTAATCTGCATAACATTACTCTAATATTAACTGCTCAGTCGAGCGAAAGGGTACAACACTTCTTTCTTCGGACATCGAAGTAGTGAGAAAAATAAAGAACCAAGAAATATTGCGATTATCGACATCTGCGGTATAACAGAAATTGGCGCAATTCTCCGCCAGTGAATGTTGATCTTAGCAGCTAATTCAATTTTTGATATTAATAATATACAGTTGTTTATTTGATATTTGATATTTAATAAACAATAAAAGACCAGCGTTAATATACATTATAGGGAAAATTTCATTTGCCATTAAATTTTTTATTATTTCTTATGTGTTTTATGAAGGGTATTTTCCAATTGATAAAAAAATTTGAGTTAAATAATACCTATGTATATATCGTACTGATGCAAAGATGCATTTTTTTTTTTTGTTCTAAAAGTTTAGATTCTCCTTGTTACAAAAAATATGCCGTGTTTTTCCTAGGCTACTAAAAATTAATTAATAATTACAGTTTATCTTAAGAAACCGTGGTTGCAATATATAATTAAATTTCCATAACTATTTCTAAAATGTACAATAATTTCAACAGACTTTATACTATCAAGACTAATAAAGACGAAATATATTTTTTTACACTCTGACTTACGAGTTTACTTTAGTCCACTTGTTACGAAAAGATAAAATGATTTTGCAACAACGGAAACTAAATTTGCGTGATACATTATTCATTACAAAGTAAGAGCGCGTTTAAGTTTATTTATAATTGACACATTTGTCAAGCGTAATCTATTATTGAAAAGTATGTAATTTATCAAATATTTTAGCCACTTTTATTTGAAGACTGTTCTCGTGCAGATTCGACAAGCTTCTCGCCTTTAAGGAAGACTTTCATATCTTTCTGCTCAATGGGGTGTTTGATTTTGCCTCACTTTCAAACCAGACTTCCTAAGTTCCTAGTCAGAGAGCAAGAAAGCTTCTCCTTAAGTCTAAGGTAAATTACCCTTAGGTCAACCAGATATAAAAGCGATGAACTCTTCTTTACGTTTAATCTTTCGAATGCAATCTTAATGTAAACGTGGAATTATTTACTGATTCTGAGTGACTGATGTTACGAGATGAATTTTCTTCCTTTATATTTAACAGTAATGCGATTGTGATAAACAAATGGGGAGATTTGACAATCTTATTTAAAAACCTTGTAAATTAGAAATTACTTAAAATGGAAATCAGACGTGGTAAAAATGACTTGTTTTAACCATTCACAACACTAATTTGCTTGTTAACGTTATTTACTAACTTTTCCAAAACTAATTATAGTTTTCTATGTATGAGTAACCCTTTTTTATAATGTATTAGTCGAACTATGTGTTCAGCCTTCTTCGGATTCGTATTTCAACTTTATAAACAATATATATCGTATATAATGTACTCAACATTTATCTTTATCTTTCTTTTTATTTCTGTGAGAAATTTATAAGATCTCAAGATAATCTTCCAAACTTGTTACGTAAAAAACATAGAAAAGGAATTATGGTAATTTGTAACTCTCGACATCATATAAACATCATTTCACATATTTTGAAATACTCTGTGTACTATAACGAAATATATCTATGATCTTTATTACACTGATAAAGGATATTTAACTGTTTACCATAATAATAATTCCTTTCTAGTGTTCCTTTTCTTATTTAATACAGCGTAATATGAAGAAAAAATAGAATTTTAGCTACGAAGAAATACTATATTGAAGAAACACTAGTTAAGATGGATATAATCTTGTAAATCATAAATATAAAAAGAAAACAATAGTCCTAAGGGATTTGTAACTTATCGTTCGTAAGAAAATACATTTTGTGTAGTTGACTTAACCTGGTTCGCATGATTTAAGTTCCGATAAGGTAACGTTCTTTGATATAATGCTTATGCTTTCAATTAATCCAACAGATAGTAACGAAATTATTTATAAAATGACCAGAGTAATATGAGATAATAATTCTGACGAAAAAGTTAACCCTTTAAGGACGAACTTTATTACATAAATAAAATTTATAAAATTATACCAAGATCTATTTTTCGGGAGAGACTTTCACTTTTTTCTAGTAGATTGAATGTATAGAATACAACAACTATGTAATATTACGGATGTTCGGTTTTAATAAAAGTGGGCCTTAAGGGGTTAAATTAGTCGAAATTAATGAAACTATCGTCTCGTTTCTTTTTACTCTGCAGAGCCTTTCATTGACCCCGGCGAGGCCGCGACCTGGACACGCGGCCTCCGGAGGATCAAGCACTGGAATTGCCGATGACAGCGATGCAGAAAGCGTAAAAAGTTACGGAAGTGCCTGCAGTACCGCAAGCGCCTGTGACCATGCTACGTTTGCTCTCAACGGTACCACGTGGTCAGGTAGATCACGAAAATACGTTGTTCATTGTTCAAACCATACCGGGGACAATGAACAATATCTTACGCCTACTCAAAGAGCAGCTAGACAAGTTAGAAAATTTCAGGTAAAAACCAACATTGTTTCTCTTTTTTTTGCAATGTTCTTCGTTGGAATTTTTACTTAACACTTTATTACGATAATTAAACCATTCGTAATGATATCAGTCTCAAACCGCAGACGGTAAGAGAATGTAACGCGTCTAGAGCCTCTAGTTAAGACATGAACTCGCTTCATATTTCTTGTAAATTTCTCTTAAACTTCTATCAAATATATTTGATGAGTTTGACTATAAAATATAACAAAATATTACGAGAAATTTTCTATGCAAAAAATATAATGCTTTTATGAAATTAGATACGTTCTGCATATTATTTGTAATTTTTTTCATTTTAACAGTTTAATTAACATTTTAAGTACTTCGTGGAGACGGTCAATATGTTCTTAATACATATATCAATATGTACCGATATGTAATTCGATATGTAAGTTGCTAAGCTAAAAAAAGGTGTCTTTTTATACTTTATCATGGTATTCGAGTATTTTTACCCTTTGGTTAAATAAATAAAATAAATGTCACCTCGTAATATTAATAATATGGTGCGTATAGCACCTTCGCCGTATCATTTATCATCGTAATAAGAACAAGAACACCTATTTTGAATAATGTAAGTCATTATAAAAATCATATTATTCAGGCTTTGTTAAAAGAAGCGCGGAAGGAGATCGAAGAGAAAGACCAGGAGATATTTCGACTAACGAAGGAAGTAGTGGAATTAAGATTATACAAAGCTTCTCTGAATAGTCCCGATGAAAGAACGGATAGTAGCGATGCTCTCACTGTACGAGAGAACAATCCTTTTTCACCTGAATCGCCAAGCAAGGATTTACCGGACGAAAGTACACTACAAAAGGTCGCAAGTCCAGAAACTCCAGAAAAATGTGCCCCCTCTGATCTACCTTCCTCTCTTGCGGACTCGGGTCACTTTGAAGACGGATCCGTCCATTCGAAAGATTCTGTATATATACCAGAGGTGCAACCAGAAAGTACACATGTTACTGCAACGCCTAATACAATTCCCGAAAATAGTACTTCCGATACGTTTGTAAGATCCGCTGCAGAAATACCAGAAAGAGATGAAGTGAGACGCAAGTTGGTGAATCTTTATGAAAGTAGAATTGAAGAAATGCATCGTAGACATGTTGATGAACTTCAAGAACTCAAGCAAAAACACAACGACAAGGTATATATCTCAAATAAAATAGTCGTTGAATATTTATAATTGAATAAAAAATAAACAAAATGAAAGATTCGTATTTGGTCTAGTTTAGTCAAAGAAGACTAGTTTATAAGAACATAGAACGGTTAATAAAATGTAGAACAGTAACGATAATGGTTTTATACTTTTATGTATAGTAAAGATCATAACTAAATCAATAATCGCAAATTTTTTAATATATAACATATCTTTAACGTCGTATAAAAGACGTTGCAAAACATCTTTGTATACGTATTGATTCACAATACCATTAATTTGGTGCAATGAGGTAACACCTTCGTGTTTTATTGCCCGCTTTACATGAACACAGCACTGAGAAATTCGGTCGGTGCAGATCCTATAGTATCGCTAAATATTTGGAAAATTATTGATTATTTAAATACACAAATATTAATTTAATTTAATTTCTTTTTACTTAAGCACCGCCGATATCTTAATATGAAACTTTTGTATAGTTCTGAAATGTTTATGATATAAAATAATAAATGTTTTCTAAAAGCAAAAATTCTAGGTAGACTTCTAAATTAGAAATTTATTAGTCTTAATGTTACATGATAAGTAAAATGCCAGGATTACAGTAAAAATAGAAATAAATTGTTTACGTAAGAATGCATTAACAAACAACATACATTAATACAATATGTATTTTAAACATTGGCATAATGAATTGCTTTATATTACAGGTGGAAAGTTTATTGAATCAATTGGCTGAAGTTAATACACGTTACTGCGAAGTGAGGCCTTCTGTTGATGCTGCAGAAGCTCGTGCTCGTGAATTAGAAGCAGAATTAGAAACCGTGAAAACGGAACTTTCTGAACAAAAGGCTTTGTTAAACGAGCAAGAAGAAAGAAATAAACAAATGTACCTGAGAATGTATGCCAAAGGACAGGAAGCTGCACGCCTAGAACAAGCTGATCAGGTGCGTTGCACGTTGATCATTACATTGAATCTATAAACATGAAACAAAATTTCATAATATATTAACTGCATTATTTTTTTAAAAGATAACAAAACAATGTTTGTAATATTCAATATCTCGATACAAAGTTTTAATGCTTTTAACTTTTTTAGTATTTTTTAGTATTTTATGTTTACTATTTTTAGTATTTTTTAAACGCATAAGTAAAAACTAAAAGTTGATATTTATTACAGATATATGAACATGCGCATCAAACACCACCAAAGGTTACTGTTGCAGAGCTACTTCAACAATTAACAATTACACAAGCAGAATTAGAAAACATCAAGGTAAATGTTTTTGCTTTAGTTACGATGTTTACTTTCATGCAGGGAGTTTCTCTCACTAGTTAACTCAAAAGCACCGCCGATCACATCGCACATCGTACATTCCTGTTTTCACTTTACAATTACATGTATACACAGCTATACAGCCGTGTCTACTTTGACACAGAGACGATATTGGCTTCTAATATATGTATGTACATTTGTACATTATATATATATACGTATACTGACACGATGTTACCGCCGTGATGTGATTGTTGGTGCCGTCTTTGAGTTAACTAGTAAAAGGATCGCCTTATATATAGTTAATACTTATGATAGTAATATACACAGTGCACATTAAAAGTGAAAGAATAAAATTCTTTATGCCTGACGTCATTTATAATTAAAGCTTTATCTTTATTGCTATATAAAATATGTAGCATGAACTTCATTTTAACACATATTAAAATTTGTTATAACTTGTATAATAACACTAAATTATACTATTAATATGGTAACAATGTATTTATAATAACAAGCAATATTTAACATAATTATTATTTATAATATAAAAGATAATTTTGAATTTTGAATTTAAAACATTTGTATTATCGGATTTAAAATATTTTAAACATATATTGTTTACCGATATCATTTATTTGTTGATTCTATCAATTTCTTTTTCTTGTTGCACTCACAATCAGCATTATTTAATTATTTTAATTATCTTTTTCACATATAAACTCTAAAAACATTTCAATAGGATATTTTATACTTCTTTGTAGTACAACAACAATTTAAAATTGTATACAGTACCATTTATTATTTTATATTTTTCACACTGTCTACATAAGTTTGAAATCCGTTCATAGAGAGTTTTAAAAAATTACAACTTTTTAATACTTTTAAATAATGCATAATAATTCAATATAAATAAAAAAGATACAATTTAGGAATCAGTGTTGTTTGCGCATCACTTTCTGTGCATCTCTGTCATTCACAATTCTCTTGTACTAATGATGTGCCACTTTTTTTGGTCGCCGCTCACACTCCAGGACACAAGCTACTCGCCTGAACCTCACATTTCAGCCGATCGTAGCCAAAGTTTATTAAGTGCTCAGGAGGCTGTTTCTCTCTGGGTCCTTGGCACACGTAAGGTCTGTATTTTTGCTGAATCGCCACGTGATGCAATTCTCATCCACTGTTTTTTAAGCATTTATGTTGTATTTGTTCACGTACAAATGCACAAACAAACGAATATTTCTTTCTTTTTTATTTTTGCCCTTTTGAGGTTTTTTTGCAAAATGATGGATTCTTATAATATCAAATGTTTATTAGTAGAATATCTGCATTTCTCTCCTTAGCAAGGAACAAAATAAAATTGCTAATTTTGCAAATTTTACTACTTGAATAAACCTTTCACTGTTATTTAGTCATTTCCACTTTATATTTTGTTCTAATATTATTGTTAATGTCATCCTGATTATTATCATTAATTTTGTAGTAAAACCACATAATTATTGTTCAGAACATGTATACCCAAAAAGATTTTTTTATATATTTGTATATATCGTGTTTCAATCTATTTTTATACATAATTTATTTTATTACATCTTGAACAATTTTTTTATCAACCTGTATATATATCCTAAATTCCACAAGCATGAAATTAAATATAAAATAAATGTGTAAGCATAATGTTAAATAGTTTATATGAATGCATATATTTTTATTTTTCTAAAAAAGTAGCATATAATTCATAGTTGTATTAAATGCAATTAGTATGTCAGTTACATATAACAGAAACTTATATAATACTAATATCAATTTTAATCAATATATTAAGTATTTTTTTTTCATAATAACTTTTATATATAATCAACAATCATATTGTTTATTAAAAATAGCTTAGCCGTATAATAACCAACATTTATAGGTACCTGCTTTTTGCTTACAGAAAAAAACTTATAAAAAATATAAATAAAAAGTAGAAATTATTCTGAATTTGTAAAGAGATTTTATCATTTTGATAATTATTAAAAACAAAAGCTTATTAGCTTTTAAACTATAATAGTGGCAAGAATTGGTTTCACGTGCTTTCATTTGTAAGTTATACATATTAGGAACTTATATTTATGAGAGAATGTATTTACAATTGAAATGCTTCGCCACAGCGATTGCATGCGAATTGTTATTGTTAAGCACAAATGTAGGTGATTCCTGTTATTATGCAGTATTATTAGGTCAATACAGATTATTTTGTGCACTTGAAAGAAACAGCCTCTTATTATCCTTCAGTTAATGTAAGTTTGCACGTGCTTAAGCATCACATGCTTGTACCATTTCATACAAATCACATCACTATAATCATGTCAGATCCTGAAAAAAAGACAACTTTACATAATATACATGTATATACATGTCTACATACATATATATATTTTAATATAGTTTTTCATTCAATGTATATTTATAGCTTTCAATAACTTACATTTCTGTTATATATATATATATATTTAATCGCTCATTTTTCATTCATTTGACACCATATCTGAATCTAATATTTACAGTACACAACCAAGGAATGTATCAAATTTCAAACAGCACATAAGTTAATCTGTAAAGAAAAAATTATTAAAAATATTATTAGCAAATATAATTTTTTCAACAGGCAATGTATCGACGTATCATAGAAGCGCGAAATAATCAAGGTGCCCTTGATCCAGAGATCACATTGCAGTTCCTAAAATCGGCGATTTACTATTTCTTAACGGATAAAGAAAATCATCATGGGCATCTGAACGCAATTGAAAGCATTCTAGGATTCACAGAAGTTGAAAAGCACAATATTGATAAAATATATCGATCAATAAGAAAGTAATATTTACAACATTTTAATTATTAAATTTTAATGCATACAGATCTAGGATTTCCGGACAATTCGTTTATTCTTAGAAAATGCCAACTGAAAAATATGTAAACAGGTATGAATTATCTTTGACTTACATTTTATTTGAAATCAGTCTACATAAACTATGAGTTACATACTTGCATTAGTAAAATAGCATATAATATCGTTATACAGTCACGAACAAAAATATTGGCATACTGTTTAAAACAGTATACATTTTTTTAAATTGGATCAAATGATTTGATTTTTCTAAAGATGTTAGAAGGTTAGTCGACAGTTGGTCGGAAAGTTGGAAGTAAAGGTCATTTTTTACGACTTCTTTATCTGGGCCTGTAATAAAAATTTTAACAGCACATTTTAAAGAGTTATGTCAGCTATATACTTGCTAAAAATTTTATCGAAATCGGTCGATGCAAAAACAAACAACAGGTATCGAAAGGTGAAGAAAAATGTAGATTTATTATCGTTACGAAAACTGTGAGTTTCATCATTTTTAACCTTTATGGCTTATAGCAACGTAATTTTCATCATATATATAACTAACATAAATCAACAAAGTATACTTTTTAAATTTTTATTACTGGCTCAGATAAAAAAGTTGTAAAAAATGACCTTTACTATTTGCTTCGTGATTTTGACCAACCGTCGATCAACCTTCTAACTTCCCTAAGTTAAGTCGATTGGTTCAATTTTAAAAAAGTTATTTTGCTTTAAAGGCTGTGCCAATACTTTTGTTCGTGACCTTATATATTTTTATAACTGATGACGTAAAATTTTATTTTACCTGAAATCCGGTATAAAACATTCATATCATGTATTTTACTCATTTTTTCTTTTCTTTCTTTTCAAATTAATTCGTGTAACCAATAAGAAAGACATTATTCAGTTACCTTCACCGATTTTATTTATTTTACATAAATCATTTTACAGTTAACTGTATTATAAATTTCTTAGATTGATAATATGGAGAATTATTACTTGCTATATCCAGGAAATGATAACTTACAATGATAAGAATATTTTTTTACATCATGTTCTGTGACTTTCTAAGTTTATGTAATACGAAGGTTCAATGGAATACAATTTCATGAACATATAGTGAGTATCACTTAACACTAAACAATTTGATATTTATTATATTTTTGCATATAAATTTGTTTTTATTATATTATGACTAAAATAATTTACGCATAAATACTTTAACATATTTTTATTCAATATATAGCAATTGCAAAAATTCTCTCTCTCTTCCTTTCTCTAATTACGTTTTAAATAACAAAACTTTACATTTTATATAAATGTAACTTACTAAGTTATTTTCTACAACAAAAAGGAGATAGATTTTGAATTATGTTCTTCTAAATTTAGAATTAACTTATTGTATGTAGATCTTCAATTTGACTAATTCAGTTATTAAAATTGTTACACTGACATAAACATATGTTTACAAATTTTCTGAATATTGAAAATGAATAATAAATGATAAATATTTATTTTAAATGTATAAATTATTATGAAAATATTTGTTTGGTATGTTTTAAAAATAAAACATGTCAAAAAAATATAGTAACATTGTGTAAAGTGCTTAACATATGTTATAATGCTTATAACATAAGTTATCAAGAGTAATTCTTCTATTTAGTGTTATTAGTTTGATATTTAATTGACTCAGATAAACATGTATTGAAAATGAAAAGTGATATAAAATGTATATACATATATGTATAAATGTATGAAGTATAGAGTACAGTAAATGATTTAATCCTTTGCATTGCACTTGAAATTATTGGTTGACAATACATTAGCTAATATATTACATAGTAATAACTGATAATCACAATTCTCACCATAAAAAATATTAGAAAATTTTTATAAACGTATAACGTGCATTACATTATGTAACATATTGTACAAATTATACTATCACATTCAGTATTATTACATGTTTGATATATTAAATGTATGTTTTATAAAATACACTTAATGTAATATACATATATGTTTGATGTGTTAACTTTATTTATCAATAATACAACCAATGCAAAAGATTAAATATATTTACGTATCTATGGTAAAGGGAAAGAATTTATCAATTCTACTGTGGAAAGTAGAAAGCATTATGTATTTGTATAATTTACCATGGCATAAATATTATATTGAATTAATTGTACAGAATGTGAATTAATGTTGCAAGATTATTTAAACTCTTCAACATATATCTAATTGTTATTAAGAAGAATATAGTATATATAAATATTTAATTATATCATTAAGAATATGACGTCCAGATAAAGAAACAATTTGGAGACTGAGGGATATATCTTGCCTTTTTATCTGTCTGATTACGTCGAGTTAGGTAAATAAGAGAGAGTATTATAGTGCAATGGTGTAACTATTTATGGATGTCACATGTGAATATTAAAAGAAGCACATTTCTTATATATCTGTTATAATTCTATTTCACATGTTTTGAAATGATTGACTATATATACCATTAGATTAAAACCAAAGATAAATTTAAATAGTAAAAAATTATTAAACATAAATTGCAGATTACAGAAAAAAAATCATATATGCTTTGCTATATTGCTGTCAAGTATCCTAATATTAATTAGGTAATAGAGTTCCAAAAAATTAACCTTATGCATCAAGTTTTATTACTATTTCATAATAGCATTACAGTATAAGGGTACTGGAAATAAGCTTATTCTCATATAATAAGCTAATGTGTTTATAATAATGTCAGTCATTCAATAATACAAGTTTTAGTATAATATATTCCAGAAAGTAAAAGTTATATAAGTGTTTCATACGGAAATGTTTGCACTTTTGTATCATTTGAGTTAGAACTATTACAAATAAATTATTTATTATCATAATTAAGTTTAGTAGGTACTTGCAATAAAAATTTATATTACCAATTTTTTTATTTAAATTACACAAATTTAAAAAATTAAATTAATGTATTAATATAGTTTTCCAATACCCTGAGTATTTTAATTTTATAGATATATGTTAAAGGTAAATGATAAAAAAATAAAATATAACGATTAGGTAAATATTAGATTTTGATTTCCATTTCGGAAAATATATTTAGAATATGTTTGTAATAAAAGTGTGAACGCTTTGCTTTAGTTATCCTTATTATTTGAAATTGAAGAGTCTAATATGTTTCATGCGTATCATAAAAAAAAATAAAATTTGAAATCTAAAGGGAAATGCGTGACAAAATTAATTTTAAATAATGTGTTCACATCTCTAAGTAGTATCTTTGCTCTAAAAGATATGCAGAACTACAACTATGAAGTTCCTTTCTCATAATTTAAAATTAATCATGTGCTCACTTAAAAGTCAAAATATTCAATGAGGTTCCAGTTTCCGTATTAATTTATTTACTCATAATTTCTGTAAAAAAATAGCATAAATAAATAAGACATATATAAAAAATAAAACATAGGATCATGTACTGATACAACAAGGCCTTTTGTATTTTCACATTCTATACTATCACTACTACAGTTTTCACAAATTTGATCTGATAATTATTTGAAGAACTAAATGTTAAGCTAAAACCAATGCCTTTGTTATCCGTGGTGTAGATTGTATGTGGAATATTCTTATGTTATCTTCTTTATGGAAACATGAATGTGTAACAAAATATTCTACTCATGTATTAACGCACTGGTGACGATATAGTAGTCATTAATAAAGTCTATAAAATTCTAATTTATTAGTGTGTATTTACTTGTTATAACCTTTCCTTATTATAATACGAAGTATTACGTCACCAATTCTTAATTTGAAGCAAGTTTTGTAATAAAATTAATAATTGAATAACTTTATACAATTTATAAAATTCTGTTTCTAATATTTTTATAAAACATTAATATTATAAAATTGGCATTCAAATTATGCTTCTTAGACAAATAATGTACTTATAAGCATGATAGTAAAATATGTGATGAAGGTATTAATAAAATTTGATTAAACAAATAAGTTTATTTTTAAAATTTTTATGAAAGAACTGTAAAATACAAATATGTATATTACTTCTTCCCAGCTATAATAATACCATCATACTTCTGTTGAAACCATTTCATTGCATCTTCTTTGGTAAGTCTATGTTGGAAACCGACTTTCCCAGTTTTCCTCCTCCTGTGAGCTACATTGAAACCTTAACAGAAGAAAATATTGCAAACTGTATATAAAAGAACATTTATTTGATTATACTGTAATATAGCTTGATTTAATTTTTACAGTTACAATATACACAAACTAATGTATCATTTATATTAATTAAAATAAATCTATGCATATAGATTGTAAATAAAGGTAATGGTATGAAAAAATCTACTGACTTATTCAAAACTAATCATTCAGACATTAAGGCATTCAATTATATCTCTCAAGATCTGAAGGTCAAGGGCTGAATGTCTAAGTCATCTACAGAGATTTATATCCTCTATTAAATTTTTGATTAGAACAAAAAAAAAGGTCATTTTGTTAGAGAGATGAATTATAAAATAAAGTGTTCTACAGCATCAAACAGCTTTTAGTTCTAAAATTAAGTAAAAGGATAAATATTCTGCAATTTACTCTTAATTTATCAAAATAGAATTATAATAACAATGTTAATATTCAAAGAAATATGAATCTAAACTGTAGCTTCATTTAAGTAACACACCCAGTATTATAAGTGGGCATGAGTTGCAAATACGAAGCCTATATTCTAGCACATATTGTATAAATATAGATACAACTTGAATATAGTAGTAACTATTATGCCAGATGTGCATATATTTAATATATTGATTTATCATAGAATATCAAATGGTAATAAACTAACCTGGTCGTCCAAGTACAACATAGAAATCCAAGCCATAAATACCAATGCTGGGATCATATTTAATTCCTAAGTCAATATGTTCTTGAATACCAAAACCGAAGTTTCCAGTGCCAGAGAAATTTTCTTTTCTCAATTCATATTCCCGTACCTTTAGAAGGAAAAGCAAAATTGAACACTTAAAAAGAAATTAAATGTAAAACATTCTTATCAGTGATAGAATTACCTTCAATCCACGTTCAAGAATTTCCTCTGCTTTAGCACCTCGTACTGTACAATGTACTGCAATTTTTTCATTACGGCGAATGCCAAATGAACGCACAGTGTATCTTGCTTTAGAAAAAACTGGTTGCTGTCCAGTTAATTGTTCTAACACCTACAAAAATTTGAAAAATCTTAATAGAAATGAAGTGTTCCTTAATTTGAAAATCGTTATTCATATTAATCTATATTTAATTACAAAAAAGATTAATTTTTAAGAAACCAACTTTTATTATTAGAGATATAGAAATATATATATATATATATATATAGTACATATATATTTATATGTCAATAATTATGATGTAATAAAAGAACACGAAGAAGTTAAAACAATTTGAAACGAACAAAATACAAATAACATCTATAATTGTTACCTTTGCAGCACGAGTGAGTCTATCACCAGATTCACCGACACAAATGTTTAAACAAAGTTTACGAATGCGTACTTCACGCATAACATTCTTGGATGAATCCTTTGGCTCTTTCCGCACTTTTTTTGCTACCACTTTCTTTACATCCTGTAAAAAAACGCTTCATTTAATGAAAACTGCTCATTTTAAATACTGTATACAAACGTAAAAAATATTCGAAATATTGATTTGTTTTATAACAATAAATTATGATATCAAGATGTTCAATCTATTCATACTAATTTCTTGAACTAGTATTATAAGCGACTATTCTATAAATCTTATAAACATCATAAAACAAATTTAGGTTATACTCGCAAACATGCTGAGAAACCTCGCCTAACTGTCATACATAAAACTTTAAAGATTAAGGTATTAATGAAAAAGAAATTGATCAATGTTAAATTAGTAAAGATGATTTCTTTGTAATATATAAACAATCTTCCTTTTAGGCATGATGTCTTTGATATTTAAAGATTATAAAATTTGTTTTCAAAACGACGACTCCACACTCACCGCCATGATGAAGAGAAAAGAACGGAACTACGCACGCGCACAAATCACGATGCATTCTGGTGAGTACTAGAAGAATGTGATTCTAAAGTAAAAAATTGCCAAATTAATAAAAGTAAATTTAAAATAAAATTAAAACATGTTGTTTTTCCACATACAATCCGATAATATAAAAACAGGATTATTTAGAACATTTGTAATTAAAAGATATTTAAACACTGTTATATCTTCTATGTATAAATTATAATTGTGCGCATGTGCCATGTGATTATTATTTTTTATATAGTTGCAAATAATAGTAAATTTGAATAATTTAATGTTTTATAATTTCACGTTATATGCTAAAGTATTTAATAATATAAAAGAAATAAAAAATAAAAATTACTTGAAAAAGAAAATTAGTTCCTAGAATTAATAATATTAATAATATTGCGTTAAAAATAATACATATTTCTCAATTAATGTTTGATTAAATAATATCGAGAAAAAACAGCATATGTGTATATTTTACTTTATAATATATTTTTTTAATGGTAATACAATTTTACCGCTCCAGCCAATCAGGAGTCAGCTAGGTGGGAATTTGGCAAGATAAAGTATTACTTTAGTGTTGGTAATCATGCTTGCTTTTATATCGATAGTATTTTCATAAATAGATCTTTAAATTTTTGTAGATATATACAGAAATGATAAAAGAAATCTTTTAGATTTCTGATAGGTAAGATTTATGAAGAAATCTTTAGATTTTTGATAGAATTAGGTTCCTGATAGATAGGATCTATATAAGAGCTTTCAATTTCGTTTAAATTAATCTAGTTTTAAGTTAATTTCAGGCATTTCTTCAAAACCAGTGGAAAGAGATACACAAGATATATTTATGTACAAATATAGATACAAGATATTTAAGTGTGTTATATATGTATGTATATACAATATACATGCATGGAAAGTATTCAAGACTCTGGAGGTATAATGTCGTACAAACAGGTCTGGACACTCCTATACTGAAAATACTGACGAAACCATAAAGCATCCACTTTTTGAGTCCAAAGACAAAATTTTTGTTCTGCTCATGCATGACATGCTATGAATGTCTCAGACAGAGATACTTCACCTATCTCCGTCTATCTCGTAAGAACTTTGTTGTCTTCCATGTTGATTTCTGACGACTCAATTTTTGAGCGATTTTCCCTAGCGTGTGTCGAGACCGGTTTATATGATTGCGTTTCATACAATACCTTTCTCCTCCCTCTCATTATTACATTCAGATATTTATGTATGATAATATAATGATATTAAACGTAAATTAAAGTTAAATTAGATTTTAGAGCGAAAATAGCAACAACAATAATAATATACTTTTATTAATTAATACGCCATGCATCATAAAACTTTTTTTTAACTTCATTGTTTCAATATATGTTTTACAGTTATTATGTTTGTTCTGAAGGATTTTCTAATCCTAGAAATATTTTCGGTTTATGGTTTTAGAAAAGTCCTTAGGTTTATTATGCGCTCTTAGAAATACCGGAGAAAGCTTTGACCTAACGGAAACATCCGGGTTTTCCTTTAAACAATGACATCAACTAGCAACAGGTAGGAGGTTTCCTTCCCCCCTCGTCACTCATTAGCATTGACTAGAACCAATAGGCATCGCAGATCGTTTCCCTCACCTTACTAACGAAAAGTGTGAGCAACGAATCCGCTTTCTTCGCTCAACAAATCACACCCACACCGAGCTTTCCTCCGCAATTGCATGAGAGCGGAAAGTCAGTCTGTTCAGTTGCTACTTCTGCTACATCAGGAAAGTTACCTTCTTCTTATATTCAACTGTAAGGGCCTTGCTCTACTACGAAAGAACATTCAGTGCTCATCTATCGGAGTGTCATACTTCAAAGTTTCGTCTACGGCATTTATATCATACGTACCGGTGTAACTCTTTAGTGTATTAAGTGTTGGAAATATAAATTTTATTTACCTGTTAATCGCAGTGTTATACCACATCAGTCACCTCTATTATCCGTGGTGTCGATTCTTATATTCGTAACGGGAATTTACGACTGCCGCTGACGCGCTTCCTCGCGATCGCGTCTCCCCGCGATAGATCGAAAATACATGGTACTTTGAGCCGGATCACGTGCCATTGAAAAGTGCACTTACCAGTGACCATGCAGTGTCACGTGAAATCAACATTCCATCGACTTAATCGCCTAACCAAACGAGCAGTCATCGGAAAGTAAGGGAAATTGACGTTGCTGCTAATTGGCCAATCTCCATATCGGTAGTTAGAAAAGGATGCTAACTGCCCTTGAGGGAGGGTTGCTAGTGGGAAACGTCGTTCGTGGAAAAATAGGTCTCTCCTGTCTTCCCGTAACTGGGACAAAGACTGTGTATCTGTTGAAGGATTTTAGGTAACTAGATATTAGTGTTTATGACGGTCCTCGGGCTAGCCGATCACGTACTGCGGAGACGCGTCGGCATCTGGTAAACATCCTGCCCGGAGAATAGGATCTGCGTGTGGCGAGCTACGGGACAGAAACCGTTGGAATGTTTACTGTCACGTGTCGCTACAAATCTTTCTTTTAAGGAGAGCTATAGGGTTACTCAATGCCTTTGTTAGATGGAGAGTTCGTCCCGTTGACCGCGGCCACGTTCGGCGACTAATTGTCGCCTTGAGCCCAAGCTCATTGTCACAAGACTTAAACAAATACAATTGGTTAGAATGACGGCAAATCGTTTAGTTACAACTGTAGATTTTAATTACAATGTTTCTATGGATCTTCCCGAGGTTTCAGAGGGAAGGCACCGGTGTCCTCTTATCTCCGACATATTAAATTACATTCAAATCAAATATATGAACAAGATCTATTGACTTTTAATTATTTTTTGAAGCACTAGTATCAAATAAAAGTGCGTCATTACGAATACAAAAACAATAACGTTGATATAAAAATGTCATCCTGAAACACAGTTTAACGTGATACAAGTGTATTATTTTAATTTAAGCAGAAAATATCTAATCATATTTAACGATTTTGAAAAACATACCTCTACTAAACTATCTACTAAGCCATCGGCAAGGCCCTGAACAGCAAGCAGTTCAGCAGTTGTTAAAAAACTAGATAATTGTTCCCGAACCACATTTACTTCACCGTGATACATAAAATCAACCAATGCAACCAAATCATCGAATTTTACATCACGAGATATTATAACAGGATGCTGACATGGATTTTCCTAAAATAGAATAAGTATCATTTATAAAATATATGTTAACAGTAATAAATTATTAAATTCTTAATTTCACTCTACCTTAAATAAATCTCTAAAATATGTACTACATGCAGATAATAGCATTTTTTCTGCTCTTATTCCTTTTTCCTTCGCAGCTTAAAGTTACATCAACAAGATATTCTTCTGTTCTCAGCGTATCAAAAGCACAAGTAATATGTTTTAAGTAATTATTCCACCTAAGAGAAAACTGTTGAATCCGTAAAACAATTATATTAAATTTGCAATTTTCAATCTGAAAAACATTTGACTTCAATGAGTATATTTTGATTTTTACCTGCCGGAAAACTGATGGAACAAAAATTTGTTACAACTATCATGTACTTATGTAATTAAAACAAGACAAAGCTTTTATAAATATAAAAATTGTCATAAAAATTTTGACGCAACGCATTTGAACATTTTATGACTCATTGTATTAACACCACATTATTTCTTTTTTTGTGAGTGTAATAAAAGCAATAATATTTAAAAAATACATACTTGTTTAGATGCCTTTCGCAATATGACTTTCTCATAGAGCAGGTGGCTTATTACAAAATTCACGTCATAAATGTAATTTTCTTCAACTTCCAAAGCAAAAGTTATAAGTGTCCACCCAGGAATACCCAACATTTTGAAACACTTAAATAATACAAATTTCATATTTGGGTATTACATATTTCTAACGATTGAACACTACCATGCTTACCATGCTTTCATTAGCATGCTTAAAATGACTATATATTGAAATTATTTGTATGGTATGCCCATTTCCTTATCACCCTTTATTTTTCTTTCTCCTTCTGCAGAAGAGTTGAGACTATTTGTATCCTCCCTATATTTGTCTATTATACATCCTACATACTTTCACAAATAACAAAAAATAGCAAGGTCAGATATAGCTTCAGTGTATACGGTCATCACAATGAAATGTGAATTACCTTCTGCAGATCTAAAATATTAAACGTGAAACGATGATCTTAATTTGGAATAGATTATAGATACACAATCTGTTCGTTTTTTCCTTTCTTAGCAATGATCTGTTCCATTGTCAAACAAGTATTTCCGTCAGTAGCCGGATGAAATGCAAATTTATATTGTATTATGCTTATCATTATACTGCAAGTACTTTGAATCACTGAAATTGCAGAACCATTTCCTGTTATTGAATGCAAAACATACAGCACGAACACGTTTTCCATTATCAAAAACGTTCCAGGAATAGGATCAACTGCCTGTAGTTGTTTAGCTGTACATGACGAGTATAATTATTTCGGGTACTCCTGCAGTACAAAACGGACACCCAAACGACAATATTTCAACACAAAAATATTTAAAACAATAGTTATAAAAGCATAATACTTAATACCGCGCTTGACATCAGGTATAAGCAAAAATAAATTTCTTCAAACAAATTTCAAGTTAAATCTTTAGCTTGTGTAATTATATCAAACTTGTTCAATTAACAATGAGCAATTTCCATCGTGTTTTGACAACTGACTCATCAATGATGTATTTCCTTGGAATTGGAAAAGGAATGTGCATAATTTTGTCCTTCGTCAACACTCAAAATATTATCTACATGCTATACTTAGGGATTCAATTTTATAATACGTTGCCTCATTTTCCCATCACTGCTTTCCTATTATCAGTCACTTGAACTGTAATATAAACCAGTCTTTTATTTCCATTACTATTCTGCGTACCATTTATCAGGAACAATATATTTTATTTGTTAATCTAATAACATGCGAAGTTCCTCATTTGTCCCAACATCAATCAATGGATAAGTGAATTGAAATCTGTGAAAATAAGTATCTAGTAATACGACTTCCGAACCGACGTAATTATTGCAATGATTGTTAAATTTCAAAACAATTTCCTATCCATATTAAACATATTACGTATATGTGCATGTCTATTATTTCGATTAGTTGCTCTACTTGCGGTAGTTTGCCATTCTGGATCATCTAGACTCAACAAAGATGCATTCAATTTACTCCATACCTCAAAAAGCTCTTATTATCTTAATTCGAATGGGAAGATAGAGACCTGTGACAGTATTCAGCTTGGTCAACTTTGAACAAGGCATATTAATAAGCCAGAGTAACTCGCATACAACCATTTTTTTTTTTTTTTTTTTTTACGTGGAGAAATCCTCATGGACACTCTGCTGTTGCAGTAATTGCGCAACAGCAGAGTAGTGTCGGACTCTTACCGACTAAAACTCCACGATGACCACCCTACGCGTATGACAGGGGTGCTCCAGGATCCTCTTATGAATTAACTTCAGTTGCACCCCCTTCACGCGTTCTCTTGTTCTAGCCAGTCCTAATATTTCCTGACTATTGAATTGGCGTTAGGGGGGGCCATTACCCCTAGCGCTGTCTCTCCTTATTGATATTCACCGGAGGCTTATCTTGTGTGCTTCGACAACTCGCATACAACCTGGTGGTACAAGCTATGAAAAAACTTTTCCTGACATGAGAAAACACATTTGCACAGATAACGAACAAAAGGGATTAGAGCTCACCAAATAAGATTTGCTACAATTTGCTGTAGTTCGTCACAATAAGCCTATGAGTATCGCACGTCAGACGATTTTCGAATTAGTTGATGCTTGGATGTTCAAGATACGGAAGCGCGGAGTGATGAGATGTTTATGTACAACTTGATCATGGTGCAACCCATTCGTCTGCCAGAAAACTTCATGTACGATTTTCTAAAAACAAAGACTTTCCGTCCCTTCTTTATCCCGTACCAATCCTCTCTCGTCGTTCCTTATCTCATACACAGACAGGCCAAATAATGTTGCCGATGACGGCCAACAGCCTGGGTACATGTACGGGTCTCTTGCCTGCGACAGAATTTTGTTATGTGTAGTATGCTGGGCAGAAAAGCATTTTTGGCATTAATATGAACTAGAAGATTGCAGAAAAATTGTAAACATTTTATTAATTTCATCTTATTTCTTAAAGTCTACGAAACTGTTAATATATACAAAATCTTGACGTTCAGAATAATGGAGCGAATATTTTAAACGATACTACTAAATCTACAAGCTAAAATGTACTATACAAATTTTCTTTAAACTATAAGACATACAAAGTATATATTTCTGAAAATAAAAAATATCGGATCGAACACTCTTCGAACATATTTCGAACGCTCATTATTACGTATATTACCAAACCAATACATATAATATAATATATAAACCAAACCAATGAAAGGCGCAGAGATTGGAGAACATGGGGTCCCCGAGCGTGCGGTACGTTTCAGCATCGTTGCGAACACCAACTCCCTCCGCTTGTCCCAATGCCATCTCGAACGGTGAGACTGCAAACAAAAAATATCCATATATACATCAAATGCGATTTCTATTCCTGCAGCACCGACGTAACACACGGTGCTCCATAATCGCTCGAGATTTCATATAGTTGTTGAAATCTCTACGCATTTGGTAGATAAAACGTTGCGAGAAATCCTCTTGTCAAAGTAGTCACAGTTAGGTCTTCCAAACCTAATCGCTTGCATTTTTCCCGCTACCTCAGCGTTGTAACGGTACTTTTATTTCTGCCAACTTAGACATGAAATCGTCTAAACTGCTCAATTCAGGACACGATGGCTCTTCTTCCCGGGGATTCTGTTGAGACGATCCCGGATTTTCCGTGTCTTCACCATTGTAGAGTTCATAATTTGTATAATTTACCTTCTTCAAGCATTGTTTTTTAAGATCCTCCCATTTTGAGGCTGTTGATAATCGCCGGATGCGTAAATCATTTTCAGCTTTGGAAAGAGCGCACGTCAGCATTGCTTCAATCCGTAAATCGCGTCTGCGGTTTCGGCGACACTTTGATTGTTTGCGGCGAACTTTGTTAATCCAAGTTACTAACCGTTCAGTTTCACTTGGCTTGTCGGCGTTCGGTTTTGGAAGTCTCTCCTTTGTCTTCGTCATGCTTTCTTAACTATTTCACCTAATTATTGAATAAGTAAAAAGTATACTAACCTGTATCCGGCTCGTGTTTGTCGTAGAACAAAACAGAAGAGATTCACACAACTGCACACAAAGGATTTGAAACCACCGAGCAAAACACCCTCCTCACAGCAAAGTCGTAAGATGACTGAGGGAAGCCTACGCTGCGCGTCTAAAATCCGCTTTCTATACCCCCACCCCTGTCTTTATGACGTAGTCTTACGCGCGAAAATGGAAACTAGTTCTGTGTAAAATCTTACGTCGACCTTACATTCTTAGAATTTTTGAAAAATACTTTAATCCAATTAATTTTTAAATATATGTGCGACAATTTTAATGCTAAATTTTATATATTTTGTACATTATATTAAAATTCTTCATTTACAGGAAATAATCAATAGCGTATGAAAATGTACTGCGGTTAATTCTAACCAACCGTGTGCCCCATTTTGTAAACGTCATTTCCGGTACACGTATTATTTGGCACGTACGTTAATGTTAATGCAAAAATCATTATTCCAATGATTTTAAGTTACATACATAATAAATAAAGTAGGCTGTAGACTATGAAATTCGTATGAAATAAGCAGAGAATAGTAACTAAATAAATGTATACAGGTGGAGGTGAAAAAGGAAGTCGAAAATATGGAATAAAAATTTTTTTTTAATTTTTTTTTTATTTTTCCATCGGGACAACTATCTACAGTGAAATCCGTTATAACGAGACGTGATAAAGTGCACGCGTACCGAGCGAAAATTCAAAGTCGATTTTCTCGAAAACAAAGCCTCAAACGAAAAATTTTTATTGTATATTTTCGACTTCTTTTTTCGCGTAGAACCACCTCCTGTCCACTTGTACCGCCAGTTACCAACCACCCCTGTATATGGAACATAAATCTTGTAAAAATATTAATATGTCGGATCACGATTCGAATTTTGGACGTGCGACGACTCTTCATGTGGACTAGCCATCGTTTCACAAAGCCGAGATTTTATTTACACGTATATACAGGTCTATCACTAAGCTTAACAAATAATAAGTACAACTAATAATAAGTCTAACAAACACTAAGCCTAATGAATAATACGATCTACGAATAATTAAATTAAATAATACTATTAGCAATGTTTGAGTTCAAACGAATCCACGGTCACCGGGATAACTCCTTACTAAGCGAAACTAACTTAGACGCAAATGCGATCGTCGAAAATGCTCGATGTATCACTCTCCAAGGCAATCGCAAGAATGCCAGCCTCGTGGAGACTTTTCTTCCTGTACGATTGCATTTTGTTTTCTATACCCGTTTGGAAGCATCGAGAAGGTTCCAAACGCCGTTGCTAGGCAGTTTCTGCCTGGAGTTTTGATTACTAATACAATGTATGTCCCATTGCATCGGCACCTCCGAGGCAACATCACACGTGGCTAGGCCCGCTCTCGAGGCCGCATGCCGCCACAACCACATTTCTCGGAAAACACATACAACCACTCTAGACCTCCGTTAGATAAAACATCCATCCCGTGACCGTGGCTACGTTCAGCGACCGATTGTCACCTCGAACCCAATCTCGCTTATTACAAATCTTAAGCAATTACAACTATAATAAAATCTAGGCTAAGGTACTAGAGGATGTTCCCAAAATTTCCAAGGAAAGGCTTCGGCTTTCCTTTCATCTTCGACAAATATATTTGTCGGGTTTACATTAGAATTAGGGTTAGGGGCGTAAAGCGAATCTTCGTTTGGATTACACGTCGTCGTTATGCAATAGAGAAGACATTGGCTAGTGCAAATACGATTACCATAGAACCGGACAAGTAACCGTGGTAATTAGATACTCGAGAGACTAATGACAATGATCCTAGGTTCAATAACGAACCCGCGGACAACGGGACGGTAGCCGTACACACTCGCAAAGATCTAAGTCGGGATCTGTGTCAATAGTCGCTGGCGTTAATCTCTTTTTTTGTCGATGAGACCGCAAGGGAGAATGACTTTCCGTCCCGGTGATACCCCAGAGGAAAACTATGACGAGGTGTGTCTAAGGACACGAGATCATCGGATTCGTCGGGGACATCCTACGTTCGGAAAGTAAGGGAAATTGACGTTGCTGCTAATTGGCCAATCTCCATATCGGTAGTTAGAAAAGGATGCTAGCTGCCCTTGAGGGAGGGTTGCTAGTGGGAAACGTCGTTCGTGGAAAAATAGGTCTCTCCTGTCTTCCCGTAATTGGGACAAAGACTGTGTATCTGTTGAAGGATTTTAGGTAACTAGATATTAGTGTTTATGACGGTCCTCGGGCTAGCCGATCACGTACTGCGGAGACGCGTCGGCATCTGGTAAACATCCTGCCCGGAGAATAGGATCTGTGTGTGGCGAGCTACGGGACAGAAACCGTTGGAATGTTTACTGTCACGTGTCGCTACAAATCTTTCTTTTAAGGAGAGCTATAGGGTTACTCAATGCCTTTGTTAGATGGAGAGTTCGTCCCGTTGACCGCGGCCACGTTCGGCAACTAATTGTCGCCTTGAGCCCAAGCTTACTGTCACAGGTCTCAAACAAATACAATTGGGTAGAATGACGGCAAATCGTTTAATTACAACTGTAGGTTTTAATTACAATGTTTCTATGGATTTTCCCGAGGTTTCAGAGGGAAGGCACCGGTGTCCTCTTATCTCCGACATGTACATATTCCATAGTACCAAAAGAACGAAGATTTTTGACGTCGGGTAGTTCAGAGTACCATGATTCATACGGCGTCTTACCTGTGTGTTTTGTAGATAAGATATTTTGCAGTTGGCTGTGTGTATTGCTTCACCCCAATACTTCTGTTAGGGAAGTGATACATTTATACTGTACATGAGAGTGTGTGTGTAAGGGTTAGAGGGCGTCAAGGTCTTAGTGGAGACAAAAGACTGTTGCCAGATGTTAGAAGAATCGAGGATAGTCGGTTGGCGACCAGCGTGCGTGCAAGACGTTCTTCAGAGAGTAATATAGTTGTATAACTGTTGTGTGGGAAATATAGTCAATTATTTGTATTCCCAAATCCTCGAATTTCCTTAACATGGTAGCAGAGCGTAGTTACTAGTTTTGCAAGATATGTAGTGCGTGGTTACGATCTTGCGAGTGAGTTTTCAGTAAAGAAAAAAACTTTCAGAGAAAAAAAAAAAAAAAGAAATATACTTCGAGCACGTAGGAACGCTTGAGTAAGAAAAGAAAAAAAAGAAGAATCAATTAAAATGGAGAGATCGGAAATCATGATACCTATATTCGATGGTGAGGATTATGGAATGTGGAAGCAAAGAATCACGATGTTTCTCAAATATAAGGAATGTGAGGTTGTTACAACTAGAATGAAGAACGAAAGAGACGATGAAGACTGGGACAAGAAGGACTTGAAGGCAATTAATATAATTTATAGTGCAATATCGAACAGACAATTGGAGTATGTTAGGGAAGGAAAAACGGCGTATGATATAATAAAAAGGTTCGATGAAATGTACTTGAAAGAGTCGACGGCACTGCAGATCGTATGCAGAAGGAGATTGGAAAACATAAGACTGGAGAACTACAGTGATTCAGCATCATTCTTTAACGACTTTGAAAAATTAATCAATGAATTAAAAAGTGCGGGCGCACAAGTAAGTGAGAGGGAAAAGCTGAATTACATGCTGAATACGTTACCCGAAGAATACAGCTACATAGCGGACATAATAGACGCATTGAAAGAAGAGGATCAAACGGTAGCGTATGTAAAAAATAAAATAGAGATAGCAGAGAAGAAAAATAAATCCAATCGAGGAGAAAGGCAAACCAACGCCTTTTCTGCAAAAAAGGAAGGATGCTTCAGATGTGGAAGATTAGGACACTTTGCGAGAGAGTGTCAAAATGGCATACAAGCGGGAAGCAGTAACGGCTATTGGCATGGGCCAACACGTGGTCGAAACAGAGGAAGAGGGAACAAAGGCAACACGAAAAAATCAGAGGACAGGTATAAGGCTAGATTAGTGGTAAGGGGATTTCAACAAAGAAACGTAGCCGATGACATATATTCTCCAGTGGCGAGTAATCAGACCTTTAAGATATTGCTATCATATTGTTGTCAAAATGGATTAATAATTGAGCAAATGGATGTAGAAACTGCCTTTTTAAATGGTGAAGTAAGCTCGGAGGTATATGTAAATCAACCAAAGGGATATGCGGACGGAACGAATAGAGTTTGTAAATTATCGAAAGCGCTTTATGGGTTAAAAGAAAGTCCGAGGGACTGGTATGAGTGTTTTGATAAGTATGTGACGAGATTAGGTTTTAAGAAGAACAATATAGAGCTGTGCCTATATACTTATGGAGAGGGAGAAAATGTTGTTTATTTGTTAATATACGTAGACGATTTGTTGATTTGTAGTAAAAACAAAGGGAAGATACAAAGTGTAAAAAAATTATTAACTGATAAATTTGAAATGAAAGATTTAGGTGAAGTAAAAGAATATCTTGGAATAAATATAGAGTATGATTATTTAAAAAATGAAATGAGATTAAGCCAAAAGAAATACATAGAATCATTAGCAAACAAATATAAATTACATAACAGCAAATTGTACTGTACACCTATGGAGACCAACTTAAAAATTGAAAAAGCTGAGATAAATAGAGAGGACATTGGATACAAGAATTTAATTGGCGCATTGCTGTATATTAGTGTAAATACCAGACCCGATATAAGTTATAGTGTGAATTATCTGAGTAGATTTCAAGATTGTTGTAACGAGACACATTTTAAATATGCCTTGCGAATATTGAAATATTTGTACCGGACTAGAGATTTAGGGCTACATTATAAAAGAAATGAAAAGTGCGAAACGATAGATTGTTATGTGGACGCTGATTGGGCAGGAGATCATATAGATAGGAAATCGACTTCTGGGTATGTAATTAGATTGTATGGAAATGTAATTGGATGGAAGTCTAAAAAACAAAGGTGTGTGACAAAAGCCTCGACGTATGCAGAGTATGTTGCTCTATCGGAAGCGGTGAGCGAAGTAATGACTATCAGAGAACTAATGAAAATCTTCGATGTAAATGTAGACGATAACCCTGTAAAAATCTATGAGGATAACTCTGGAGTAATGAGTATAGCAAAATACGGAACTTTTACAAAAAATTCTAAACACATCGAAGTTCATTACCACTACGTTCACGAGTACGTAAAGGAAAATAAGATAAACATAATAAAAGTAAGTACAGAAGAAAACACTGCGGATATTTTTACGAAGGCACTGTGTAGAGAGAAATTTGAAAGGTTTAGGTCATGGATGAATGTAAAATAAGAGAAATGTAAATAAGGCGATAAATGTTAAATATTTTGTTAATTCGACAAGTATGTAAATAAAATTAAGTGTACAGTATAAATGTAAGGAGGCGTGTTAGGGAAGTGATACATTTATACTGTACATGAGAGTGTGTGTGTAAGGGTTAGAGGGCGTCAAGGTCTTAGTGGAGACAAAAGAACTTCCTGTCCATGTCGGCATCAATAAGCATACATTTAGCCATTTCTATTAATGAACGATTCTTCCTTTCAGCCACTCCGTTTTACTGCGGCCAGTATCCTGCTGTATATTGAATTTTTATACCTGCATTATGTAAATAACTCCTTAGATTGTTGCTGACGTATTCCTTTCCTCGATCCGATCTTATTACTTTAGGTATCTTGTTTAATTGATTTTTCATTAGTTGTACAAATCCTTTAACGCATTTCGTGGTTCCATCTTTTGTTTTCATCAGATATATTTTTGTGAATCATAGTTAAAATATACCTTTTTGTACTTGGAGTTACAGTCTTAATTGGGCCACAAACATCTGTATGTATGAGATCGAAAATATTACTCGTCCTCGTAATGATTCTTTAGGGAAAGGTTTTTTCGTCATTTTTCCTTTCATACACACTCGCAAATTTCTCTTATGCCGCAGTCCCTTATCTTTATCCCGGGTACAAGGCCATTCTCTAATTGCTTTATTGCATCTATGTTTCTATGCTCGAAACGCTTATGCCAGGTATGTTGGCAGCTTTCATTGTGTTCCTTTTCCTTAATTGTACATGCACTTTCGATGGTCGGCAGTAGATATAAGTTGCTTGAGGCTTTAGCAAATACTTTTACTACTCCATCTTTTATAATACGACAACAGTCATTCTCGAAACTTACTTTATAGCCATCATTTGCTAATTTGTTCACCGAGAGTAGCTTCGAGCTTAGTCTAGGTATGTACAGCACATTGTCAACATGAATGTTTATTACTTTACCGTTACTTGGGTACCTTGATGCCTGATCCTTTACCTTTTACTTGGCCTGCCTCAACTTCGTCTGCTAAAAGTACAAAACTCTTTTCATCTGGATTGAAGCTGTTGAAAAAATTTCTGCTTGCCGTCATGTGGCTCGTAGCCCCTAAACAATAATTCATACATCTGTACGTTCTCCATTTTTATTACTCATTTCGAGACAACGTTCCTGGGAAATTTTCTCAGATGCCTTATATTCTGTACTCACAAAAGCTTGCTGTTCTTCATCAGATGTATATACTGAGGTGATATGTCGTGATAGGGTCGGAGGAAAACTCAGATTTACTCAACGATAAATGTTTATTCACTGTAATGTCAATGAGTACACTTGTCGCAGAACTCGCGATTATATTCGGTTCGCGAATGCGCGGTTATAAGTTAGAGCTTGGATAGCTATGATTCGAGATGCGCTACGAGTGCGGACAATGATTGCACGAGATGTCGAGAGCTTAGATAATTATTCGACTCGAACCGTGTAAGTATAACGATCGTGGTATGTTGACTCGCTGTAATAGACTGACTTTTTTGTCGCGATGCTGCTGCGAAGGAAGACTGCGTTGGGATGTGTCTAAGGATGCGAAAGCATTGGATTCGTTGAGAAAAGCTTTAAGATTGGCCAATTAGCAGCAACGTCAATTTCCCTTACTTTCCGAACGTAGGATATCCCCAACGAATCCGATGACCTCGTGTCCTTAGACACACCCCGTCATAGTTTTCCTCCGAGGTATGATCGGGACGGAAAGTCACTCTCTCTTGCGGTCTCATCAACAAAAAGGATTAACGCCTTACGGTCAGCGAACATTAACACAGAATCCGACTTAGATTTTTGCGAGTGCGTACGACTACCGTCCCGTTGTCCGCGGATTCGTTATTGAACCTAGGATCATTGTCATTAGTTTCTCGAGTATCTAATTACCACGGTTACTTGTCCGGTTCTATGGTAATAGTATTTGCACTAGCCAATGTCTTCTCTATTGCATAACGACGACGTGTAATCCAAAAGAAGATTCGCTTCACGCCCCTAACCCTAATTCTAATGTAAACTCGACATACATATACCTCAAGAGTGTCGAAGAAAAATAGACGAGAAAGCAGAAAAATTAAGATTTGTCGAATATTCGGAAGAATCAAAAGCCTACAGATTACTTAACACAACTACGGATAAAGTAAAGATAAGCCGTAATGTGAAACTCGTAAGGAACCCGGGACTGAAGAAATTATTCTTGAAGAACAGACTGTTCCTGAAGATACAGTAAATAAAGCTGAAGAAAACAGAGGAGATAACAATAAGGAAATTATTGAAGAAAAAGGATGAATCCAAAGACAAAGATAAGGAAAATAAAGTAACAAGTAAAGATATTCAAGATTCAGAGCCAAGGCCGGTCAATTGGCCGATTAAGGCCATGTTTTAGTTTAATAGCTTGAATGGTCTTACCTTGAAGAACTGAACGTTGGTCCGGGAATCGGTTGCTACTCGTTACTGTGCGGCTGTGCGGTATAATAAATATACATGTTTATTTTATAAGATATAATAGTTTATCTATAGGTGTAATCTGTTTGTGATTCTGTTTGTGAGCGATGATGGTGTTCAATTAAATTTGAGCTAGCACAGGACGTCTGTGAAGAATTTTAAAACGATATGGTATATTCTATATGGGTATAAATAATTTCTTAAATTTCTGCAAAATAATACATAAAATAAGTCTTACCATATGTGTATAATTAAACAACGCGCAATTAACAGTCATTTTTACTTTTTATTTGTTTCTTCTTTTATTCTTCTTTTCTGAGAAATTGGACGACCAACTAGGAACTAATTGTGAAATCGTAGAATAGTGTCTAGGATTTCTTTACTAAAAGAATTGCCTAGGACGCAGTTTTCGTAAAAGGATTTATATGCACTTTCGTGAGACATTGACAAACGGATTCAACATCGGCGCGTTCCTGCGATTTCGTTAACCCTTATTTGCCACCCCTGGAGTCTCTACAAATTGTAACTGTGATGTGTGTGTTGTATAATTCATTTTTAAAACGTACAAGCCGTCTGAAATAATTGTAAGCTAGTGACACATAGTAGTTAAAATTCTTATAGATCAAAATCTATTGCGGAGCGGGTGAGGGAGAGGGGCTCCCACTCCGAGAGGACTGGCCAGCGGGGACGCAGCAGAGGCCGTGGATGCGTCTCGGCGAGGTGCACTAGGGCCGCCGCGCCCTCAGCTGGGGTTTGAAACTTAGGCGCTGGCAAGTCCAGCGCCCCGGGACCGCCAAGCAGTTCGGTTGGGGATCCGGACGGTCTTGCACGGCGGTCCCGGCGACAGGGCGCGATGTGACATGGCCGCACACCGCGCCATTAGCGAATGTATTATAGTGCGCGAGGGGGCCCGGTGTGTCGCTCGTAGCGGTTCCTGTGCCTCCTCGATCGCAACAGGGACGGTCATCGTGGAGGTTTTAGTCGGTTGGAGTCCGACACTATCAGGCCGTTTTCCCCCAAAAGCGGCCTGGTGTCCGTGCGGATTTCCTCCACGTAAAAAAAAAAAAAGATCATGATCTATACAACGCATTGTATTACGATCAAGCTTCGATTGTTTCGATTTGTAATCTATTTATTACGTAAAATTAAAAAACCATAAAATCTCTAACACTGGTATTACATTTTCATGGTACAACTTTTACATTACTGGTACAACTTTTTCATTATTTCATTTGTTTATAAAACAACGTAGGCATCACCGCAAAGGAAAAATATTGCGTCATAAAATGAGATAATTCATGAAACATGTTGATTGCGATGACAGTATTACTAATTTCCTTATCGAAATTTAATACCTTTAATATGCAAAATAAATATATTACATTCGAAAGCGACACAAAATAATATAAAATTCAAATAAGAAAAATCTCGAGGCCCTGGACCACGTCCAGGAGTAGATCTTCGTTCCTTTCCTTGACTTCCCATCTTGGCGGTGGGCGCGCACGTCCCACCCTCGGAGCCGTCCAGGAACTCCTTGAACGTTACCCATCCGCAGTTGGGTAACACGTATACGCCCACCACCACCATTCCTGCCCACTCGACCGCGACGTACCCGTTACCGCGCTCCAACGGGCCCCCGTGGGCGGGTGTTTCCAGCAATGATGTCCAGGTGACGGCGGCTATTTCGTCCGTATCTCTGGTCCAGTCCGGAACGTCCAGCACCCTATACGGTTCGGCCACCACCGCTAGGGCGACTGCGTTCTCCCTGATAGTTTGAAAGAGCAGGTCTTGCGCCCTTCTTGACCGTCCCATCGTACCTAAGAGGTTAACCTTTCAAAACTATTCTATATATCATCTATATGTCAACCCTAATTTCACAATTTATGGTCAATGGTCGAATAAACAACACGTATATACATCTTCTAAACGTATCTTTATTTATTCTTTAGTCTCCTAAAAATTAAATTATAATTAATTCAAATTATATTGCATTACGTATTACCTGTTATATCATTTTATACTCTCTTTTAATTCCTTTTTTACCTATGTCAACTTCCACGCGTCTAACTTACGATCTTTATACATATTTCACGATTTTCACAAAGTTAACCCATGTTTCGATAAATTCCCACGCTAAATCAACATCGTTATTACGTTTTCTTCTCCATCTTTCGCGCCTCCAGATTAGATACGCGTTTATTTCATTTACCCATCTTTATTACACACCTCGTCCTTTCACCCTATACTTCAACGTTTTTATCACTACCTGCTTTACGCAAAACGCTTTTCAAACACTTTCATTGACGCTTTCATTTACACGTTCTTATTTACACATTCACGCTACTTCTCCCTGCTACTTCTTACTTTATTTCACACTTTTTCTTCCACGCTTGCACGCAGCCAACGAGGTATTCAAGAGATTTCTCATTGTCAGCGATAAAACAAGCTGTTTTCCTTCTTCTCGTTAGTCCTCCTGCTGCTCCTCGTCGTTATTCCACTTGCCACAGCCCACTTCTCCAGATGGATCGTCCAAACATGCTCGCCGCCAATTTATACTAAAGGAAACAAACTGGCATAACTTATAACCTATGATATGACACCTAGAATTACCTTTTGCCTATTATATTTATCTTAACCCTTTTATGGCTATATCAACCTGCGATAGACATACCCTTATGCTAAACTTCCAGATACGAAAATATCTTACACAGTCTCCACCATGCGAAAGATTTCGCAACTATCAAAAATACGCTCGTAAGACAGCCGAGAGTCACCGCGGACAAGATGTCAGTCATGAAATACGTAGAGCTCAGATCGTCCATCACTCCCCGTTTACAATAAACTATTCCGGTACTTTCGAAATTTAAATTTAACCCGTATAAAAGACCCGACTAACGTATCGTCCTTGTTCTATCCTATCGCGACGACATAATCTTATTTCCCTATGGTCTTCCATATAGTTTTAGCAGAGCTACTACTATCCCCTAACTAGACCCTTAGGGAAGTAAAACTTTGAAAAATTATAAGCAGCAAGTATGTAATTACAGTAGCCAGTAAAATTCGAAATAAGTGTAAATCTAAGATATTACATTCTTACATTCTATAATATTCTTCTATGTAAAAAAAAATTAACTTTCCCTCGTATAATTATATTTCACGATTTTATATATATATATATATATATATATATACACTTGCGTGTCAATGTTCATGCATTGATCGGTATTTGTATTTATATAGTATTACAGCTTGAAATTCACGCGTTGCATATACCGGTTATCGTTTAAACTTTTGAAAAATTAAAGTTGACATCAAGAATTAATAAATAATTGTATGTAGTTTTTTGTACACTGATACGCTAATTCTGCAACGTTCGATATTATTTTATAAAGGGGAGAAAAATGTTTAAAAAGTATGTATGACGTTTTGTCTCTTATAAGAACATAACCTTTTTCTAACAATAATAATATAATGATATTGCTTGCTATATCTTATTAGATTCGACGAAAAAGATAGTGTTTCTGGTATACAACAATTGAAATCATCGGTTCAAAAAGGAATTCGTTCGAAGCTTTTGGAACTTTATCCTCACTTAGACGGTCATATAGATGCTATCGTTCCAAAGAAAGATGCTTTTCGAATTATAAAATGGTAAGCTATCTCAAAAGTAATGGATTTTACGTTTAGTATTAGATGATTTTGTTTATGTTTATTTTGTGATTAGTCACGACCATATAGAGATTATAGTAAATGCGGCAGGAGATCTTTTGTTCTTTCGTCAACGTGAAGGACCTTGGATGCCTACTTTAAGATTGTTACACAAATGTAAGCGATATCTTCCTACGATAAATAAGACAAAACAAAGTTTGATTAATAGAAAGTTAATTTCAAACAAAATATTGTTGTATTTTACAATTTATTTTGCTTCGACACAAAATTTAAACATTCTAGACCCATTTTTTTTACCAATGGAACAAGTTGATAAAGGTGCTATCAGGTTTGTTCTTAGTGGAGCTAACATTATGTGTCCTGGTTTAACGTCGAAAGGTGCAAAGATGACACCCGTAGAAAAGGGAACAGTCGTTGTATCCTTTGTTGAAATAACTAGAATGAGCTTGTTTACCAATTTCCAAAATTAATTGAGCATATTAAATTCTTAACTTGAAATATAGGCTGTTATGGCAGAGGGCAAGCAACATGCTTTAGCTGTGGGTGTTACTACATTGTCAACAGATGATATGTAAGTAAAAGAAACCTAGTATAGAATATGTGAAAAATATGAAGACTGCTCTGTGCGTTATAACAATGTAATTTACAGAGTTAAAGTGAACAAAGGAATAGGCATAGAAAATTGTCATTACTTAAACGATGGACTTTGGCAAATGAAATCTGTGAAATAGAAGACTGATGTACATTGCCCAAGGTGTATTATACGGATATATTGATTGTTGTATGAATGCACTTTGTAACATTTTTGAACATGAGATGTGCTGTGAAGTGATAATTCCAATTACGAAATTACTCTCATAAATAAAAAAGAAAAATTGTCAATGCATCTTTATTGTACAAACTGAATGTATATGACAAATTTATTATAACTGTTTAAATGCATCGATATTATTTAAATGTAATTTTATAGTTTACATAAAATCAAGAGAAATCTATAAGGGAATAGATAGAATAGTATACGGTTATAAAAAATAATTAACCAGATCCTGATTTAATATCTGCTTGGCCTTCTTGATTTTCTGAAGGAACGGAACGTTCATTTTCACAATGTCCCGATGCTGGAGAGTAAGATGAATTACTAGCATCGGAAGTTGGTGCGGATGCGTTGCTTGAACCCGGTACGTTGTTATTAGTAGTATTATTTTCGCCAACGGCATGAGGAGATTGTGGATGGTAATGAGGACTGTGCGGGCTGTGAGGACCATGGGCGTGAGGACGGCCCATAGTATGTGGTGAATACTGCGAATATGGTTGATGGTAATACGGATGTGCGTATTGAGGATATGGTTGATGATATGGTTGTTGTTGAGAATAAGCATAGGATGGATGAGGAGGTCTTGGAGCTAGTGGAACATTTTGAGCCTGCTGAGTAGGTGGTTGATATTGCTGACTGTAACCTTGATTCGGTGGAATCATTTGCGGTGTATGTGGATTAGAAACTGGCCCTTGAGGTGGAAGCACCTGTGTCCCCTGGGTTCCTTGATGAGGCGGTATCGAGTGATTAGCTAACATTCCTTGTGGATGAGGATTATGTTGTATAGGAGGAGCTGGCGAAGAAACAGGAGGCATATTCGGCGTATTTGCATTTGCATTTGCATTTGCAGGTGCATTAGTGTTAGCAGAAACTGCTGCTGTAGTAGTAGTAGCAGCAGCAGTAGTAGTGGTAGCAGTAGTGGTAGTAGTAGTAATAATAGGTTGCTGCGATTGTAAAGAAGATGGTTGTGATTGTTGCGTCGGTGGCTGCTGTTGTTGTTGTGGATGCTGTTGATGTTGAGTTGGTGGTGGTGGTGGCGGTTGCTGTTGATGTTGAATTGGTGGTGGTTGTTGATGATGTTGAGTTGGTGGAGGTGGCTGCTGTTGTGATTGCGGTTGTGAAGACGGTGGTGGTGGTGGTTGTTGTTGCTGCTGCTGTTGTTGTGCTGCTGGTGGTGGTGGTGGTGGTGGCGGCGGCGGAGTTTGTTGTTGTTGCTGCTGCTGCTGTAGTGGACTAATAGTTCCACTGTACATTCCAGAATTAGATGTATGTTGATTAGAATTTCCTTGAGCTGATGAAGGTTCTGCTTTATTTTCAGTATATGGTGGTGAGGATGTTTCCTTTTTAATTTCATTATTAAGTTTTTCAGTTCCATTTGTCTTTTTATCTATTGCATCATGATCAGGAACCTACGAGGAAATAGCAATGCGTAACGATACTTGTGCATCAATAATAACAATTGTTACAGATAATACTTACATCGGATGGTGTTTCATCGTTAATAGGAGCAGGAGTTGGAGTAGGAGTAGAATTTGGAGTTGATTCACTGGATGCAGGTCCATCCGAGCGATTTTCTTCTGCACCTTTTAATCTATCTCGCCTAAGTGCTTCGTATTGTCGTTCCACCATCTTATTGAATGTTTCTTCATCTACAGCTGGTTTACAATGCTAAAAGAGGCATGTTTGACTTCGGTATTTGAATAATTATCAAATAATAATTAATGGAACATATCTTATTAAAAATGATAACCTACCTTCTTCAATTCTTCTTGAAATATTTCGCTTGTCTCGATAAATTTACGTTTCTTTGCTTCAAATTTTTCTTCTATTTGTTGTAATTCAGCTTCGAGCTTTTTCTGTAACATGTAATGCCATGATATAGTAGATAAAATAATATATATTATATTAATATAATTAAAAATTAACTTCTTTTTTATCGTATATATATACCTGATGCATTGTTAAAGATTGTACTTGACGACGTAATACTTGCATTCGTTGTGTAGTAACAACTGAGCGAACATCCGGCACTACAGTATCACTAAATATCTCGTTAATAAGACGATGGTTTCGAGTATATCGAGAGTACGCAACATGTTTTACAGAATATCCATCATCTTGATCTGCAAAATAAAAAAATCATTTATATAACTTTTACTTGTCCGAATTATATAAATTTATATACCATCATCATCTTCTGCAGGTAAAATATCTATTCTTCTATCTTGCGCTGCTTGTCCTTTGGTACTGCCTGAAGAACGTTCATGACTTTCTCGATCATCATTATTTTGTTGTGCGGCACATAATGCTATAATAAAAATAATGATATATTGTACTAAGAATGTAATATAAATAAGTAGTGTACTTATTTACTTACTAATGTAAAATATTTACCAGATTTTCCTCTATTTTTAGCTGCGATGTAAGCTAAGTACGCAGGCGAATTGTGATAAGTTTTTAAACTTTTCTCATATTCAACCTATTGAAATTCAAGTAGTATTAATATGTAGTTTTACAGTTGTATAAAAATAATACCCATATATATGATCTTTACCTTTTCAGCTTCATATTCTTCGATAAACTCTGTTTTATCCTCCTCTGGTAAATCTCTCCACATCTGTCCAATAATCTTTCCTATTTCCCATAATTTTAATTCTGGATTTTGAGCTTTCACTTGATCCCAAACTTTTCTACTATATCTCATATAAGGCATAAGAGGTTTTTCTGGTGGCTTGGGTGGTTTGGGCATACGAGAATCAGCCTACTCGATATTAGCATAAAATAAAATTTTGACAGATTTACAAAAGTAGTGTTACAATTTCAACATGATTTTATTAAATATTTATATTATATATTTAAAAGGTACGTACGTTTGTATTTTTCCCAACTTTTTGTGGTGTAAATCCTGGATGACTATGAGGCGTTTGAATGAATGGGCTTTGTGCATCTTTCTATAGATTGTTATAAAAATTAGCTTTACATTTTGAAACGTGTATAAGCTTATTTACATAAGAAATTTACTTACGCTATTAGTTGAACTACTGCTACTTCCACCAGAAGCTCTGAGTCTTTCTGAAATGTAGTTAATATATATATATAACTTTTTTCTTTTTCTTTTTTTAATACGTACAGATTAAAAAGGAAAAACGGTATTTGATATAATTAAACAATTTAAGGTTAACAACACTTACGATTAGATGCAACAATATTTGAAGTAGCCATTGCCACTTGCTTATAGTTTGGAGGTAAAGCCATTTTGTACGTCAATGAGTCTTATTTTCTTAAAGGTATAACGAACACGCTCAATAACGTATAAATATTATTAACATTTGTAACGTTTGTGATAAAAAAAGAATTGTAGCGTGTTCCGAATTTCAAGAGATTCACTCAATCATATTGCTGTGACATTACAATTGTAGACAATGCTTCTTATACCGCGATAGAAATATCTTTTTTTTTCTAGCCTTAAACCAAAATTGTAAAGTTTGTCGAACGAGTCGAGTGAATTGTAGGGAACGAGAATGATCACGTGATGTATTGCAACGGGTTCAACCATTGGCTACTAATTGTTAGTTAATTGCTGATGTTCATAAACAATTTCGCATTACTGTAGTAAACTTATCAAATTAATATCTTAATTTCCACTTTTGTATTGACCAATCTTCACTTAAGAGATTAACGTCTTAAAAAAATTGATTTCACATGGTAGAAGAATTAGGCACTATGTTCCTAGTTTATTTTTCGCTAACTTGTACATAGAATTCTTAAATAACCAATATTTTTCAATAACTTTTAACATCTGCTATGGTGCAGATATTACCTCGTAATTATTAATTTGATCTTATTTACGACCAATTCATGACGGTGATCTTCTTATAATTGTACATCAATGCTTATAACAGTTTACAATAATTTATATTACTACCAACTTGTTAAAACCACTAAATATATGTCACTACAGTTGTAAGTTAAGCCTAATTTTTCTAGTTCTCATAATTCGTTGACAAACGAAAGCAGATATTTAATATCGTATTTATTCTATATTCGCGAGAATGCCATCATTATTTCTATCAGCCTTGAAAATTAGTTTTACGGAGTGTCATCGATAAGTACGCGTTACATTTATACGTGTATTATAATCTGTGATCATCGATATTTCACTTACTTATACTTGTTATTTCCGGTTTATTCACTCGAATTCGCAAACAGTATTTCGAGTTATTGCAACAAGTAAAATATTTATTTACAAATGCATATACATATATTGAATAATATACTGACTTATGTACATACTCTTATAAAGAATTCTTAATGATTACATTTTACTGGTTTTAATGTAATATTTATAAGTTACTCATTCGGACATTTACAAAAATTATTTTCGATTAAAATAAGTATTGATTTCAAAGAATACATTATAGATTTTGTTTCGCTTTCAAATCGATGCATTGTTGGTATAGCATATATGGCAATGCTTAATATTTAATTTTGATTCATTTTATATTGCAACATAATGCAATTCTATATGTGAAAGCATAAAGAATATAGGAGATTTTAAGTTATTTTTTACATTATGAAAGCAATACATATGATGGCAGTGAGCAAATTGGCAGTGTTAATCATTTTTTTCCAAAAATAAATTAGGGTAAAATCTTAAAGCTTCTATTGTGTCGTCTCTACATGCTTTTCCTCTTTTCTCCGTTACTAACAGTCTTTCGCGCGCTAAAAGGACTGATATACCCTCTGATTGAGCAAGTTCTTCTGCTGTTAGAGATCCTCTTTCTTTTATCTGTAAAAAATAAATAAAGTTAAGTTTTATACAAAAACTGTTCAGACGTATTTACTTACTAGATCAGCTATAACATCAACTATGACATTATCATCGTGCGATCGAGACTGAAGAACCATAACTCCGCTATCAAACACTCTCAATACTATAGGTAAACCTAAAGATGCTAATTGTCTACTGGCATTTAGTAAATCTTCCGGTGAAAGAAGTTCTAAACCTCTAGCTCTGTTTACACGACAATAAACATCTGTTAATGTTATCATTCCCCCAACTTCCTGTGGAATGAAATTACTTAAATATTTATCATGTATTATAAATTTAGTAACGATTATTAAGAATATTAACTTTAATTGGCTCTTCTAAAATATTTGCAAGTTGTTTTGCCAATTGCTTGAAATATTCGTTACTACTTTTATACGCATCTCTGGTAACGGGGTCATCAATGCCAAGACTCATTAAATAGGACTTAAATCTAACCGTTTCATCCTCTGTGATGTCTCCTTGTCTCTCCTGCAATGGTCTTTGATTATGAATGTCAATTTTACAAAGTAATCTTGTTGAGATTCACCCGTATTTTTGCCGAGATGGTTTTTGAAATGGAAACCATGTCTTTGGCTACTTCCATGAGCTTCTTAAGATCTTGAAAAGCCATTGATATGCTTTCGTCTGTTGCTTTCTGTTGTTCCTGAAGGCTTCTTTCAATACCTATGATACCTGTTCGTGTCTTTATTTGCGGCAGAGGCTTATTAATGTCTCTGCTATTTTTTGTGTTGCTATCGGGATGTTCCAGAGGCACGATAGGTGTAAATTCCCAAATTCGTCTTGTAATAGCATCGGACAAATGTGTATGAAAATTTGGATCCAAACCTTCTTTAAACGAGAATTTAATATAGTTGCATACGCTATTATCCAACGGACCGGGCATTTTATCTGTAAAGCAAAATGTAGTATTAGCATTATTACGTAGCTTGATTTACAAATATATTTTTTCACTAATTATAATATACCGATTGGAGCTTCAGAAAGGTGTATAACAACTTTTTTACTGCGTCCAAAGGAAAATGGTCCAGGAATTTCTTCCTCGAAGAAAACTATATGACGAAGAGATAACGAAAGGCATGTATGACCGCGTGATATATCACCAGGTCTTCCCCAAAGAAATCTGTGGCTGGTAAGTACTAATTCACCACTTTCAAAATTTGTCTGTCAAAAAGTTGAAGGTTATGTTTTACTTTGATGTTACGATTAATATACATACCTTGATATCTCCATCGTATATGCATATGCTAACATCGCGTCTTATATAAATTTCATTCGGAAGAAGTCGAGAATCAGCGTATTCAAATCTATTCATTATTTCTGAAGATTAAGATGCAAAATCAAGAGTGTTACAAAGACACGTAGAAAACAGTTTATCTCGGGCATAAACTGTCTTACTGGCAATTTTGACGTATTCTAACCGCAAGATGTCCTTCGATTTCGTTACAATTTACTTTCACTCTAACGCTAAATCGTTGATATATTTTATGTTCTGTTTATCTACGCGTTTTCTAATAGCAGTAATGTAATAGTTGATTTTATTTTCTAAGCTTTTTGCTTTCGACTATGTAATTAGTACTAACAATTGCAATTTTATGTAATTTAAAATATCCACTTCATTTTAAGTAATTTAAAGATTGAAATTGGGATAACTTGCAAAATTATATATGGATATATAGACAAAAATTTATACAGGAATTCAAGGTGATAATCACGAAATAGATGACATTAGTTGTTACTTTAAATATATTTGTTTGGAATTTATTCAGTAAACGAATCGTGTAAATAGAATCGCAACCATGATTAACAATGATCATGTATGTATAGTTAATAGTACGTGATTTTCCGTGTACTTGTTACATTACACGATTGTGTATAGTGATTAACCTTTTCATTTGTAATATATTTTTTTCACAGATTTTAGCGTAAGGTTGTTTTTCGTTTGTTTATAATTAATATAGCATAATGTAATGTGTAACAATACACGTTATACCTTTCACAAGCACAAGCTCGAACGTACCTTACCTTAAGGGATATGTTACTATTATTAAAATTAATAATTTTAAATCTATACAAATTTCCATATACATTTTCCGCTCAATGAATCTATACTTTTAAATATACCGTACTTTTAAATATAACATGAAGAGATCGTAAAAACTGAAAAGCAAAATTACATACACGATCAAATTGAACTATTTAATGATATATGGGTAATTTATTTTTAGATTTCGTTTAGAAACAAGTAATTGTAGGCAGAATAAATCAAAATTACTTTATCGGAATTGATTTTGTTAAGTTTTCGTTTACATTCGTTCTGTTTACTGTTCTATTGTAAATTGAATAATAGCAAATAAAAAGATTTTTCCAACATACGGGGAGAATTAACTTTATCACGAGAAATAGATTTCTCTTCAGATTCTTAATTAATTTGTTTGTAACTGTTCTTTCCTTAACATCGATAAAACAATAATTATTAAAATTATTAGTAAATTAAAACATTTATTGGTATGGATCGTTGAAAATCATTACCAATACTTCATATATGGTTATTTGAAACGATGCAGCGTCTGTCGAAGTACATAAACGCTTTAACAATTCCCTTAAGTTCATTTAAGCAGGATAGCGTCAGCAACTTGCTTGAATATTTTTATAATCGTTTAAATTTGCACGGTTTTTGATTCGGTTTTTGAATCTGGCGACGGTACGCACGAGCATAATCCGAAATGTAATTAGGAAGGGCTTGGCAAGGATTGTTCTTCATAAAGTTTCACCTTAGTCGATAAGATACAAAGACCAATGCATATACAGGGTGAGGTGAATGTGCCCTTATTATATCACAGAGAGGCGTAACAAAAATATAAAACAATTTAAACTTTATAGTATTTTTGTATGAATCATATACGCTCATGCAACGGCTACGCGTTGCGATTCGTCCTACAATTCTGATCGCGATTTCTAAATTATAAGGCATCGTAATTCCTTTTCTCACGAATCCTGATTTTCTGATTAATCAAAATTTTATACGTGATTAACGATACGATATCTAAAATATAAATCAAGAATATCCTAAAGAACGTAAGATACGAGTGAAACAGCTGTGCCGCGAGAAGATATTATATCGGTGTGATAAAATAAATGATAACGTTTATACAAACATAGAATGTTTCAAGATAGAACATTCTGTGTATAGAACTGATTAACAATGTAAATTATTGAATTGAACTCGCGCGTAATTAAGCAAGAGTATAAGAAAGTACTCTTTGAATATAACCAATAAAACTTATTTAAGACATACATACATATATGCATATCGACGAGTTCTATTATTTAGGTGGTTAACTGTATCGTTTGCAGTACGAATCGCATTGGCATTATTATTGTCATCATCACTCCTTTTTCCCTTCTTTTCCCTATCCGATGATCGTTCGTTCTCATCTTATCTTTCACGCTATTCTTTCCTCGCGTTCTCTTTACATTCTCTCGTTTGTTCACGTTCTCTCACTTCCATTTTCTCTTGTCTCTTGCATGCTCCTTTCTTTCCTTCTCTCTCTCTCTTTCTGTCCCCCCGCCCCTCTCGCGCTTCCGCTCCAACTCTACGCTCGCTCTCTTTTATTCTCGTTCGCTCTGTTTCTCTTAATTTCGTCTATAGCTAGCCCCTGACAAAACTAAATTCTGGTAAACGAGAAGCAAGCTATTGAATGCCTTCAATATTGTTCTCTCCCTGTCTCATCGTTCTGCGCCATACGTTCAATGTATTCCAGTTTTTAACAGTAAAACTTAGTAATACGTATCCGTAACATATGCGTACACGGACGCAGACAGACGTACGTGAACAATTCCACTTACGCGTGTGTGCGGGCGCGTGTGCGCCACGTTGGTATTAAGAATAAAAGATCAGTTTTGTGCTGATATACAACAGTGTTTTGAATGGTAATTTCACTTACATGTATACAGATTATACATACGTACTACGTACGGTTTCATGAGTACAAAGTGGAACGCGAGGACGATTCAATTGATTTAGCTTCGTCGTGTCGGATCATTTTCTTCCATTCTTTTCTTTCTCGTTTTTCTTTTCCGTCTTTTTTTCATTAAGAGCTATCTACGAGTTGTATTTGAAGGAAAAGAGGAATCGATTGATTTGACTGGATCTGGATCGAACTTGCGATCTAAAATTTCCCTTTATCCGCGAATACTCTCTCTTGATTTTGTACAATTTTTTGAATTTTGAAGAATGAAGAAATACTCAATATTTCGTGAATCGATTGTTGATAGTTCATTTCATCGGCGTTAAAAATCGTTCAAGTTTCGATCGAGGTATGCACGTAATAATTAATCACAATCGTTCTCGCTGACCACTTTGTATGAAACGATGCAGAGATACATATCGTTCACGATGGATAATTTACAAATATAGTTATGGAGTTAATGAGAGTTCAGCGATATTAGTCCCATAGTAAGTTAGCGATAGAAAATATCCTGAATAAGTTCATAAGTATGGATTTAAATAGTCGGCAATTTATGACAAAAAATGTATAATATAGAGTGTAAAATTCTCTCGTAATGTAACTATACATATATATAGATGTTGTATATGTATATATACACGTGGCGTATGAGTAATGTGTACGTGTAATACGAAGAGTTAGGTTTGTTAAATTTTATCGTGTACGAAGAGGTACAAAATTTATAGGTATAGAATAGACTATGAGGTCCGAAAGGCTATCTAATTCGTTCGATTTGCGTTAACGATCCCGTTAGTCGAAGTATCGCGTGGTTTTCCATTTCTGTCGGATCTATAAACGTATCGTTAATTATAAATTAAGATTTCCATGAACATTCTTCTGTATTTCGAACAGCACGCATCATCCAATCACGATGATAATATCAATTAACACTAACGACGAAGAAAATTATTTTAATAAAATATGCATTTTTCATGTCAAATCACAAGAATAATTGTTTTCGTACCTTCTCCTAATTTCAATGACATTCCGCACAAATAATTCCGACCAAATGATAACGCGTCCAATTATATCAAGGAATAATCGAGTATTATCGTAACCTCGAACGTTCGATGGAATTGTAATGGTGCAAATTTTGTAGGATTAAGTCGACGTAAGATTTCTTCTATGAACTGTACCGTGTACGTATAAACAACCGGCAACAGATTTGCATCGACCAAGCATTGCTTGAAGATGGTGTAATTCGGTCATGTGCCAAGTACTGTCACGAACAGGAAAGAGGAGAAAGGAATCGAGGTTAACCATTTGATCGTCGAAATGAAATAACAAAAAGAGATGGACAGACTCTCCGAGAAGAAAGAAGGAACAGAAGAAGAAGAAGAGGAAGAAGAAGAAGAAGATATATGAAAAGGATGATCGTTGGTCGTTAGAGAAGAGAAGAATATAATCAAGAATTGCGATCAATCGTCCACGTTTGGAAAAGAATGCTCTGCACGTCGAGTACGTCGTTAATAAACTCTGTACAAACATTAACAGTTCATTGGGAACAACAACATTTACATCTTGATAAAACCCTGAAACAGAGCTTCCATCGTTCATAAATTTTTCAACGTCGCAATGAATTTTTTAATTGCGGCGCAACATTTCTTGTTTCTTTTACTTGCTCTTTTTTTTCTTTTTTTTTTCTTCAATTTCTTTTATTCCTCTGTAACTATGTAGCCAGTCATTCAATGAACAACGAGCAAGATTACAACGATACGCCAGAATAGAGGCACGAAAAAAAAAAAAAAGAAAAGAAAAGAAAACATGTTTTCTTTTTTTTTTACAAGTATCGTACAAAAACTAATAAATAATCCTGGCGTTAAAGAACACGATGATTATCCGACGTGGAAAAGGGTAATTTTTCTCTCTCGAAAAAGAAACAAACTGCATTCTAACTAATATCAACATAGGTACATACGGAATACATTCAGAAGATGTCTCTGATGGACATTTCTTTATACACGTAAGGAAGGTTCGATTAAGCTTTTCTAAAATGTATCGGTTTATACGTGTATTCCTTTGCAAAGGAAAAGAAACTGAGAAAGAAGAGGAGAACACATTTTTTAATGCCATCGCTAATTCGTACGGGTTGGTTTGTGCATAATTTCGTATGCAATTTGATGTTTAATTCACAAAGGCAAAAAGGATATTCCTTGGCTCTGACATTCGCCGGCCGTATACGATATCTCGATACAAATATTTGAGCCTCGTAGCGAGAATCTAGCGGTCTCGTCACAAAGTTCGTTCGAACCTTCCTCGTGGAGGGACACACGGTATGGAGAACGATGTGGATCCATTTAGAACCTACAGCGATTTGTGCTTGACGATGACTTTTGATATCGATATATCAGTCTGAAATGATTGATATCAGCTCCGTGTTACATCCCGACTCATTCTCACGTTTCTTACAATTTTGCTTGTTTATCTTCCATTTTAACGGTAACCTTGTGTCGTGATTCACGTTGGAGCAAATCGCGTGAGCTTTCATCACGGAGCCGTCAATTCGAATCTTATCATTAGACGAAACAACATATCATGTACATCCATTTAGTACATGTACAATAGGATACGAGTTTGACATTGAGAATTTTATACCATCAAATCGAAAACGATGAATTGTAGATTTTGTTGAATTGTCATGTTTCTGCTTGGAACGTGTCGCCACACGTTTACGAGTGTGCTTCCTCGTTAGAGCATAGAGGAGAACGGTTAAAGAGAGAAAGCTGGACATTCGGTAAAATACTTACAAGTAATCGTAACGTGAATAGAAAAATCTTTCGCATTGAGGCCTTAAGTTTGTCAGCACCCTGTAAATTCACGAATTTATATACAATAAATCCAACGAATTGTACGTGATCGTTTCTTTCAAAGGTCAACAAAATCATCTAGGTTTCTCTCTTCTATATTCTTTTTGTTAATGAAAATAGACTATTAATTAATACTGTATATTATTGGGTTATTCTAAAAGATCACGCAGTTTCGAACGGTCTATTTAAAAAAAACGTAACTTCATTTCCTTCTCAAGCTTCTTTCTCTTGAATGGAAATATTCTCAAAAATAGGAAGACCTCGAAAATCGAAAATGCTTATCAGAATTCTCCTATTTGAAAGATTGAAATTTCTATATCGTAATTTGCAATGTTGCTCTAATTCCAAAGAAAATCGTTGAAGCATGGGAAAGTACCTAATGCTTTTTAAAAGTGAACGGCTGAAAACTCGGACGAATATCAGGATAACTCACTACAACATCGTGTCTACGTAATCCTACCGTTCTCCCAGTATACTTTAAATCCGTGCAGATTTTCGTTCTATTATATATTCGTTTTGCCAACATCCTACGCGATTTTTTCATTTCCTGAGCGGATGCCACATGGCGACAGGGCGTCTTTGAGCAGCCAACATTTGTCGCCAATGGACGAATGCTCGTCCTGCTGACGTAGGTCCCACGATAACGTGTCCGACGGAGTACGGCTTCGAATTTACACCCTGTTCATTGTTTACTTCCGCTACAGTTAGCCTTATCTGTATGTTCTGAAATTAGATTGAAGAAATTAGCATGTCTTTCTCACAATACCTAACAAATTTTATAATTAAAAATTATTCGAAACCTGCAGAATATGACTGGGAACGTTAAAAATAATTGCCTCGTTGAAGATTGGACTTTCTTCTCCCTTTTTCACAGACGTCTTCTTCTTGTGGATCTTTTTGCCTTGTTGTAGCAAGTAAACCTTTGGAACATAGTAAATGCATCATTCAATGATCAATCAGTATCTATGGATCATACGTGATCACAATAATTTCAGTTAGCCTATTTGATTTTGAAAATGTTTAATTTATATAATATAATAAATCTTATCTCTCTTTTTTTTGCGTTTATGTGTATAGATTCTCAAGAGAACTATTTTGAAGGGGACAATGTACACTTTTCATTAAATGACGTATGAACATTTTTACAGGGTCAGTCTCGTTACTTCTTAGACGCACCTCGGTGCATACGTTGAGATTACAATGAGAAACAAGCACTTTATTACCTTAACGAAGAAATCACCGGGCACAGTACTGACACCATGTAAATTTCTAGCCTTCACAACCACCAGGGTGAGTCTTTCAGCCGTTTGCAAGTAGCTCAAAGAGAACATCAACTCTCCAAGTCTTGGCGTGGGCAAAGCTGATCCCAGAAGTGGTAACCACGTAGTTGCAGGTGCTCTTGAGGCGGGTCCTAGACGTAACCTAGCTTCTCCGATGAGGGATGTTCCATCACCTATACTGGTCTCGTCAGAAAATACCTTAAAAATTTCCCATGCAGATAATATCGCTTATCAAGCATTTCACATATTTCGAATTACTTTAATTAAAATAACATACTTCAACGAGAAGAGTTCTTCCAGTGGGACCATCGTCCAGGGGGAACAAAAAGTTTTCTTGATAACTAGGCGACGGACTGCCTCTATACAACCGGGTTTTCACGTGTAATTGTCTATTCGGTAACAGACAAACTCTAAAAGAATAAATAAGTATCGACGGTTAATTTAACTATCCTTCTTTCTATGGTGGATATGTAATATTTAACCCTTTCATGTTTGACGCGTGTACGCAATATTGCGCTTTACAAATTATTCGCTAACTAATAATTGGTTGTGCAATAATAAGTAATAATGATCGAGAAAAACAAATTTTTCACAAAATCTAAGAACTATTCGATCCTGAAACGGTTAAATTTAGATATTTCTACGATCTTTTGCCTGATATAATTCAATCCCGGACCTGGAAATTATTTCGTTCGTCGGATTATTAATCTAATCAGTATCAAACGTAATAAGCTTGACGAAATGTTCAAACCTGGCAAAGGTATCTTGAGCAGGTTGTCCGTCCGAGGTGACGAGATCTCTGGCTTCGAGAACGCTGACCGCGAGATCACCCTCGCTATCAGCACCTCGGCCACCCCATCTGTCGTACTGGACACCGACGCACACATGACCGACGACAGGTGCTTCTTCGAGATCGTTTAACACTACACTGGTATCCGAGCATACACTTTCGCAGCTTATTGCCCTTTTTAGGTTCGATTCATCCGGCGGTGGCTCTGGATCCGGGCCCTGAGGTCCACGACGACTTCCGGGATTGATGTCATTGTAATCGTTCATCGTGTAGTTTGTGACAAATGCCTGCGAATGAAATTATATTTAAATAACAGAAAATCGATATATCTGAAAGTGAAATTGTACCTGAGAGAACTTTCGCTTCAATTGCGCTTCCTCCAGTGCGACAAAAAAGTCGTGACTGTTTCGTTTTCTGTGAAATAAGTTGGAGATTAATTTGCTTTTTAAGACAGATCGACCAAGTTATCGTATATCGAAGGCTACCTTAACGAGTCAGCGTCATCGAGTTCGTTGAGTTCATGGATACCGTTCAATCTCTCCATACTTTTTTTTCTTTGCTCGATACTGTTTAAAATATCCTGAAAGTAAAATGATATATACGATGATACGATTCATCGAATAAAGTTTAAAATATAACCAAGATCGATAGTATAGTCGTACCTCTGAGGTTCTCGTGAAGCTTGGGTCAGTCATATACGTGTAAACCTCTTGACTGTGATCTTTAACTAACAACGGCGACGACGGTGGATCTTGTAAACTATTGTACACCTAAAATCGTAAAGATTTAATACGATGATTAAAATTTTAATAATATTCTAACGTCCTCCTAGACTCGACGCATACTACCTCTTGTGCAGTTCTATGTGCTTCTAAATTGAGTTCAGGACTGTAAAGATCGGAGCTACGCCTAGAGCCGTCAGGACCTATCACATCGGAATCGTTCTCCGCGTAAATATCTTGAACTTCATCGTGCAGTCTAGTAGTGGAGTTATCCTCCACCACCAACGACGGAGATCTCGATGGGAAGGTGAAACGTTGAACTTGTTGTGCCGAGGATACGACTGAGCTATAACAACCAAGAACAAAATTGTTAATATTTATTCGTACGAAAACTTCTTCTAGTTCTTTCCTTTCTTTTTTTCTTTTTTTTCTTCACAGAATGATCAATCTGACGTATACTTGTAAAATTCCGAGGCGTCGATGTAGCTGTGAGACGTGACCAATCTGAGAGCGTTGAATATTCTTTCGCCGGTTGTCTGGCCGTTCTTCTTTGGCACATCTTTCGGTGGGTCAGGTGGCGCGGGTGGCGGTGGTATCGGACTGGAAGCTACCTCACTGTTGACCTTCAACGCGTTGATCGATGTTTGAATCGTGTCATCGTAGAGGATGCGATCCTGATCTCGGTGGAGTCCGAGGTCGTTGATCGAGTCGTATATAGGAAGATCGGGTAAGCTCTGAATATATTGCGAGACCTTTTGCAACCCTTGATTCTCGCGAAACAGGTAGCACGGGCTGATATCGTCCTGAAGGCTGGAACTTGTAAAGGGCGTCATCTCGATGCTTTGCATCTCGTTGCTCTTACGATCGAGGTCGTTGCCGAGACTCTGAGTGCTGCGAAGCATCTTGGATAGTTCCTCGGATCCGTATATCGATCCCATGATAGTCTGGCTGGCGGCATTCGAAGAATTCGTCATATCGAAACTGCTTGGCGAGCTTCTCGAATCATTCCGGACATGTTGCCGTATTATGTGATTCCTTTGGACGATGTCGTAACTGCCGTAGCTCGTGTTGTTGTCCTCGTCCCCTTTCCCATCTAGCGTAGCTATAGGTACACCATGTACACCGTACCTAATTCTTGTCGATTCGAGGCCGGTATCGAATTGCCTGTAAGGATTGTGCCTATTCTGCTCTTTCCTCGGTTCTTCCTCGAATTCGTATCTCAATCTTGCGTCGATGTGATTTTGTGAGCCGTACGGTGTCATCTGAATATTCTCATTCGTCATGGTGTTCGGTTTCTCACCGTCGAATCTAAACGAACCGTGGTCGTTCGATGCTTGATGTAATGCATAATTTTTCATGGGCTCGTTCTGGAAAAGAAAGACCGACGGACCGTTCGACCTCGAAGGAATCGATGCTCTCTGCAACGATGGCGGCGGTGTCAGAGGTACCGGGCCAGCTTCCTGCATTCTCAGGTAGTCTACTGTGCTGGAGGTTTGAAGCGGAGATGGCCTTGGACGTGAAGTTGGCCTTGGTTGAGGTGCTGGTCTCAAAGGCTGCGGTGGTATGGTGCTGCCGGTAGCAGTGCCCAGAGGCGGATGAAGATCTCTATCTACCGGTTCGAATCTGCAAATATAGCAAGTTACGTCGTTTTGAGACAAACAACCCTCTTTCCTCCATTGTATGTTCTTCGTCGAAGCGTTTCTTTACTCTCTTCACGTTTTTTGCTTTATACACGAGTTGTTTTTATTTCTGATTTTTATTTCTCTAAATATGATATTTTTATCACACTGATGATATCCAACGCTCAAATCGCGCAGATATGTATCGTTTCGAATTCGGCGCATATATTAAGCCGAACTGTTCATTTGTCGAATATGAAATATTGGCCGCGTGACGCGCTGCGAGATGCGGATTTGATTTCATATTTCGCAGAAGCGCGGTTTTGGCTCGTTGTCGTGTGAAATATTAGTAAACGACTATCGATTGGCCGATTGCGTAGACATCGCACGCTTACAGGAAGAAAGGGAATTGCGTAATTTTCCCTTCGAATATAAATACTTTAACGATTGTTTCGAGCAAAGATTTATTTAATGTTTGTTGTATGAAACAACGAATGCACGAGGTGGTCGAATAACGTATAGCAACGACAATAATTAAGATTTAGTGCTTTTAATAACGACACTGTTATTCGATTGTAAGTTAGTCGAGCTATCGATGGTTTTAGCCAATTATTTTCCCAGTGCTTGTTCCGGAAAAACTTATCGCTGTGTCATCAAGTGGTCGATCGCATCAAGCAAAATATAAGAAATACGCGAATACCGGCCTATCGCTTCGACAATGTCCTGTGTCGTAATAAAATTAACGCGCGATGGCTCCGCCCTATCGTAATTTACACGGTGATTTCTTCCACGGTTCGGTTAACGATGAAATTCTATTTATTATCTGTCGTGGTTGTTTCGTCCTCGTCGAAGACATAATCGCTTTATCGGTTCACAATGCGCGATATGGCTTTTCATTAACCAACGTCCAGTGAATTAGTAATTTATTAGTAATCTAATCAGGAGTTGATTTCGCAGTTCGTTACCGCAATACCTGGTGAAAGCTCCTTGCGCGTCGAGTCTGAGGTCGCTGTCGCTGTGAAGCAAATGTTGAGATGCATTTCCAGGTTGTCGATATAAACCGGGAATTGTCTGGGCTATTGGATGTTGTGCTTTCACTAAACCAACCTGGAAAATCCATCGTAACGAATCGTCGGAATTTAAACTTTTCGAGTGACAAATCTTAAGCGAATTTTTTATTTCCTTTTAAAGTTTCTATTTTCTTCGTTTTACCAAAGTGTACCTTTTCTTCTCGCGGCGCCCATAACCACGATAGCCTTTGTCGCCATTGCTCGCAGATGTTCCAAATGTTTCTAGCGCTCCATTGCCAGTTGATGCAATACCTGCGGACAATATTCCAAGCAATTGTTATTATTAGTAGCCTCGCTAAAATTACATTAGTATGTTTCGCGTTAGATATCCGTTATTTATTTATATGTGTAAAAATTGCCTTTACGGTTAGATATCGAGCTTTTGGACTACGGTATGGCAGTTGGATTATTACTGAAAAGGGCTGCCGGTGTTTCTAGTTAATCGACCGATTTTACATTATGACAAAAGTCGTCGTGAACCGATCGACCTACTTTTTTCACATTTTTCTCCTTCCTTTTTTAACGTTCGATATGCTAGTGAGAAAGGTGTTTGGTCACATGGAGCGCTCGACGGCAGACTAATAGCGGGAATATGCTACTATTAAGAGTATGGGGGAATGCGCGCTCGTCAAAGGGGTGAGCGAAGAATCGATCAACGAGGAGAAATGAATTTTATCAAGTGTGATACTGCAAGGTAAAATAAAATTTCGCTGCATTCCCGGGCAACAGTTGTTTAATCGATTGCATGCGAAAGGCTCTGCACACGCTTTTTGAACTTGAACCTTTCCCTACCATAGAATTGTTCAGAGATATTTATTTTTGTTCATTGTTCAGAGATATTTATTTTTTTCACTTGTACCTAAATACTTATTATGTATTCATGAATGCTTGTTTTTATATGTGAGGTGTATGTGTATTGTCCGTGATAATTGTAGCGCTGGCTGTAGATGTCGTTGATGGGGTACTGCTGATTTTTTTCCGTTTTTGATACGTAGAAGAAAGATCGGACTCCGGTCGGCAGGATTTGAAAACCCGGGTCCCGAACGTTCGTAACCTAAGGCGCTAACCACTTGACTACCGTCGTCCGACAGAATTTAGTGTCGTGTGGCGGTATTTGTTGTTGAGTGCCGCCACAGTACCCCCTTACCAGTGATAACGTTTGTTCTTAGTGTGGTAAAGCGTCAGCCGATTGTTGTCAAGCCCGTGTAGATGTTGCGCGTTGTCTTCGATGTGGCATTGGATATCTGTCGGTACGGTGTGGGGCGTTCCGCGTAGGGTCGTAGGCCTGCCCTGTTCCTCTTTTTAATACGACGGGCTGGTGGTGATGCCCATGAACTTTGTAATGGCTACATCACTCCTGGCTTAGTCATCGTCTCGTATTCTGTCACCTGCTTGCGTGGGTCGGCAGTGAGGCGTCGAGTTTTGCTGAAGGAAGGACCGTTCCGTGTGCGTCGTAGCGGTAGATCCAGATTACCACAGTCTTAGATTCGCGATGATCGAAGTCTGGGGTAGCGCTATCACGATCACACCTGTTTTCGCTGTCGATCACGTCGGGCTCACCAATTTGATCAACATGCCCCCGCTGCAGCCGTCGGAGATCACGGCGTGGTTCACGCTACTGGAGATGCAATTCGAGGACATGGATCTCACAGACGGCAAGTGAAAATTCCTGACCCTTGCCACACAAGGATATCACAATATCGAGGATGTGAGGAGGAGGACATCAGAAGTTGAACGGTACAAAAAATTAAAAGGTGAGATCATCCGAGAGCTGGCTGATACAGCCGGCACGAGGTCACGCAGACTGCTGACCTCCGAAGAGATGGGTGACAAAAAGCCGTCCCAATTCTACCAACATCTAAGAAGACTAGCCAGCCCCTCCATACCGGACCGATCTCCTCCTCACACTCTGAAGAGGGCGACTCCCGGATTATGTCGACAACGCCCTGTGTCACAGTGAAGGATATATCGGCGTAAAGAAGCTGATGTAGGCAGCCGACCGGACCTACGAAACGCATTCATTGAGGATACAGAAAGTCGTCGTCGTTATTAAAAGACTGAAAGAACGAGAGGCGAACGACGAGGTTGCAGCAATCGTCGTAATCGGCTCCCACGTAAGAGTCCCACGACGCATCGTGAGCGATCATCGTCTGACGATTCTGGGGTGCAACTTCTTTTCTCTTAGTCTTAATAACGGTGACTTTCTGTCTTTTTAGTGAATGCGTTTCGGAGATCCGGCCGGCCGCCTACGTCAACTTCTCCACGCCGGTATCCTCCCCGCTGTGGCCAGGGCGTTGCCGAGATAATCCGGGAGTCGTTCTCTACCAGAGCGTGAGAAGGAAATCGTCCGGTATGGAGAGACTGGCTAGTCTTCTTAAATGTTGGTAGAATTGGGACGGCTTTTTGTCGCCCATCTCTTCGGAGGTCAGCAGTCTGTGTGAGATCGTGCCGGCTGTATCAGCCAGCTCTCTTGGATGATCTCACCTTTTAATTTACGTACCGTTCTCAACCTCTGGTGTCCCCTCACGTCCTCGATATTGTGATAGATACCGGGGTCGCCGAAGCATCTGGCCAGGGTCAGGAACTTCCGCTTATCGTCCGTGAGATCCATGTTGTCGAAGAATTGCATCTGTAAGTAGCGTGAACACGCCGTGATGTCCGACGGCTGCAGCGAGGGCACGTTGACCATTTGGTGGGCTCGTTGATCATTTGGTGGACTCGTTGATCACTGCGTTGCTCGTTGATCATTTAGTGGCTCGTTGCGTGCCGTCGCACTGGTGTTTTCATCCACGGCGCTGATTTTCTTCTAATTTAGATGTGTAGAAGAAAAATCGGACTCCGGTCGCCGGGATTCGAACCCGGGTCCCGGACGGTTGTAACCTAATGTACTAACCACTTGGCTACCGTCGTCCGACACAAATTAGTGTCGTGTGACAGAATTTGTTGTCCAGTGCCGCCACATATTTTTTTTTATTTATTAAAATTTACAATCAATTCTCGCATTGAGAATTTTCAGTAATTCTTTTTGGCGTGGCGCAGTGACATGGCTAATTATTTATAATAAGTTAATACTTATTATAGATAAGTATAATTTATAAGTAAGTATTATAAATAAGTAAATATTAATTAATTTAGATAACTAATTGAATCTAGCGTTTAGGTCTAGCGGGTAGTGTTGTCTCTTCAGCCTGCGGATCTGGTCCGACGTATCAAGTAGTCCAGTAATTGGGGGTTTCGATTTTTATTGACTCTTTTGCTATGTGGCAGATCGGTATCAATAGGACGCCGACAGGTCGAGGGATCAACGCGGCGCCACACCTCCCGGGCGATCCGCGGGCACCAACCGCCGACACCAGAGGGCTACGACGAGTCTGTCTATCTCGCTAGCGGTCGAATATACGGACGATTGCTATAAATACCGCACCTAGCGAGACTCCATCTAAGACAGGTACTACCGGGCATAGCCTTAATGACGAGTCCACCGGTAGTCCCGGGACGAAACGCAAACCTCTCTTTTCATCCGCCACAGCTATATCTGTCGCTATATTTTGCTATTTCCTCTTTGACTCTTGGTATCTTGAGGTCGCGATGTATTAGTTCATTGGTGACATACCAGGGTGCATTTATAATGGTCTTAGCGTTTTCGATTGGAAGCGTTGAAGTATTTCAATGTTGGAATTACTTGCTGTTCCCCATAGTTGGATTCCGTAGGTCCAGACAGGTTTTATTACGGTCTTATAGAGGGTAATTGTATTCTGTGTGTTTAGTTTGCATCGTCGGCCAGTGAGCCAATAGAATTTTTTGAGTTTGTTGCTTCGTTTTCTCTGTGATGTGGTATGTGCCGCCACATATGTTATTGACTTTTTATATGATTTTATGCGATATGATTTCATATGTTTGATGATTTACGATTAAAAAGTAGAGCATTATCGTATAAAGATCAAAGCTTTTAACAAAGCTTTCTCTCTCTTAACAAGTAGAGTGCAGAGTGCTCGAGAGGCTCCTGCCTAGAGCAGGTTTTCTAAATGTCGTTACAGCTTCAGCGATCCAACTTGAGGCTACCGACTTGCTATTACGATTATCACGAATTCTCAGGTTTCTCAATCCTTTAACGAATCTATCGATGAACGACGCCTGCAGGTCGTAAAGAGGCGGTTTTGCTGAAAAAAGGATAAGCTGGAAGAGAAAAAAGGGCAGATGAGATAAGAAGTCACTGATACAATTGCTAGCTGAACGACCCTTTAACCTGTTGCACGTGCCGTATTTACCAGTCTTCGCGAACGTACCTGTTGTGTAACGCGAGAAAATACAGAAACAAGAAAACACTACTCGAGCTTATCACGTGAAAGAACGTTTCTGTTATCGCGGGTCTGTACAACGAGCCTATAGAATCGTAACAACTGTTACCATCGATGTTTCAGCGAAGAGGGAAGCAAGGAGTTGAAAGATGTTATCTATTCGTTACTAGGAACGGTAAATGTAAGCTTCGAAGCAACGAGACTAAAATTTCCCGTGAATCGTAAATCGTGAATCGTGAATTGTGATTCTCGAAAATCTCTGGTGCGAGCTATCACCGAACGTGTTTGTATTTTCGACCAATCACAGGGAGACACAATCGGGTGTCGTAAATTCCCGTTACGATTATAGCAATCGACACCACGAGTTGTTCGATCCCCTAATTTCCGTTAAGATAACAGGGGCGATTGAGTTTGTATAACACTGTGACTCACAGAATTATAAGGTTTTATTTCCAACACTTAAATTACATCGTTGAGTAGATATAATTCCTAGATGACACTTGTCGCCCGAAGGTAAGATAGATATGCACGCTAGAGCAAGGCTCTTATAATTGAATTTAGTGTATTAGTGGACGTAGCACTATAGTATACTTAGTAGAGGAAGTGATTGTTTGTGCTTAGACTTAGACGTTAGAATTGTACTTAGTTGTTGACTTTTCTAGCGGTGTAGAAGAAGCAAGGTTGAGTGACGATGCTGTGTCGGAGGAAAGCTCGCGATGGGTGTGTCTAGCGCGCGGGACCATCGGAATTGTTCATGACATTTTTGGTCAGGAAGTGAGGGCAGTATGCATTGCTTCTGATTTGATAAACGGAGGGTGGCGGACTAGGAAAGGTCTTAGCCGCCCGCGATAGAAAGTTAATATTAGGAAGCATCGTACGTGGGAAAACCTAACGTTCTCTGGTCAAGCCGCGGTAGACAATAGTCCTTAGAGAGTGATTTAGAAAAAGATATTTGTTCGGTCTGAAGGACCTTAGCAAGCAAATTACTGGGATTTATGACAGGTACTTAAGGCTATTGAGGGTACGTCATAAGGATGAGCGGACATCTGGTGTCCGGCTGGCCCGTACATGTCCTGGTCTAGGTAGACGGTCGCCCGACGTAACAGTGTTTGTTAAAAAATATAGTGGTGCAATTACCTTCTCCTGTAAAGTGCCAGGGCGGCGCTAGCCACGACGACAATGGCTAAAGCCACCCCAAGAACGGTGAGCGTCCAACCCATCCTTCTTAATGCTAAATCCAGGCCCGACCACAAATCCAATCAGACCGCCGAACCTGAAACACACGGAGTAAATCCGTAGAGAGCATGATCCGATTACAGTTACAGAAGCAAGATTACCAGTGGATTAACGATCTTTATACATACCAACTGTGTGTGGACCCGTTTATTCGATTTCTCAGTATTTTCGGCAATATATTACACGGGTATTCCAACTACTGATCGTAACAACAACCATTTTACCTTTGTTCCCATTTACGGTCTTATCGTTACGTTTAATATCGGAATCATCGTTATATCCGCAAATTTATATTTTCATGGACACCACTGAAAAAATGTGCGATATATATACAGAGAATCGTTTCATTCGCTAAATGTTGTAACGAGTGCTTCTATATCATATTTTCGTCTGTTATGTACGTTTTCCCATCTTTAACGATTTTAACGTTAACGTAACGGTGTAGCGTAAAAAAACAGCGTTCGATGGAACTCACGAAGGACGCAAGTCAGATGGAAGCCGGAAATGTCGATAGAAGTTAACGAGGCGGCACCGTGAGCGATAAAATCTCCCCTCGGCAAGTTCTCCGACGATTCGTGCCTTTGCCGACGACACGAAAGGATTTTCAAGATTCGCAAGAAACTCCACCGCAAAATTAGAGTCGCTCGTGGCGGCGGTTTCATCTCTGGTTACGTCGTGAAGGGTCCCTAATCTGGTCTTTCGACGTGACTGACTCTATACGAACGTGTGGTGTATTCGCCTTCCTTGTCACTTGTATACCAATGTACGCGTATATATACGTCGTTTCCAGTCGAACAGACTCGTGTTACGAATACATGCGTTATGTAGAGGCATACATATGCATCGAGGAACAAGTAGGTACATAGTCGGTAGACCAAAGACGACTGGAGAACGCTTGGCCCTTGACGTCGCATAGGTTGCTTCTGCCTCGAGCAACAACGCACGATTTAAAACGCCATTCTCTGGGAATATATATATTTACGATAAAACGATTTATTTTCTCATGCAAACTTTTCCTTCGATTAGCTTCTGGTAGATTAATTTATTTGTCAACCTGGCTTGGCACAATCCCGTACTTTGCTCGGAGCACCAATCCGCATTCCCACGCCAAATCTCTCAATATCTCGTTCCATATCGAACAATCGCTTAACATACACGCGTTTCTCGTAACGTACGCGAATACACTATCCTATACTTATTTAACCTATTTAACATACCTGACGCGTATCTACCTTTAAATTAGCCGGCTACCTATACTCTTACGCTATTTTTCACCACCGCTCCATTTATCCAACCCTCTGCTAAATCTTCCGCTCTTAAATACGCTAGAATCTGATCTATAGCAGTCTATATTATACAAGGTGGTTGGTAACTGGTGATACAAGCGGAAAGGGGGTGATTCTACGCGAAAAAAGAGGTCGAAAATATAGAATAAAAATTTTTTTTTAATTTTTCCATCGAGACAACGATCTACAGTGAGATCCGTTATAACGAGACGCGATAAAGTGCACGCGTACCGAGCGAAAATTCAAAGTCGATTTTCTCGAAAACAAAGCCTCAAATGAGAAATTTTTATTCTATATTTTCGACTTCTTTTTTCGCGTAGAATCACCTCCTTTCTGTTTGTACCGCCAATTACCAACCACCCTGTATAATATAAGTTTTGCGTATGTAGCGAAATTGGGTAATTAGTTTCACTTTGTAACATTTCTTTGATAGATATATAATCATCCCGTGCAATTTCACAATTTAACATTTTCTAAAATGTACATGTAAGCATTCTTAGTCAACTAAACTAAATAAAATTCATATACAAAGATATCGGTCGAGGGTTAATATCAATTTATTACAGACTAACAATAATTTATAGTTGGCAATTCGTTCATGGTTTTCTAGTTCTCCTTCGTACGTTGTTCGCGTTTGTGATTGCTTAAGCTTCATATACGTATCACCGGGAAGAAGTCGAGGTATCGTGTTCTTCTGTCACGTACATCGGAGATTCTATATTTTTATCTGAGAAAGGAGCGCGTCGTCCATTTTCCGCGCACAGGGTAATGCTCCCCCTTTTATCTCAGACGTTTTGACACAAAGTACGTGTGTGGCTTAGCTTAGGTGTAGTCATGTACTCATCTTCTTTCAAAAAAAGGAGAAAGGAAAAAAGAAAGAAATAAAGAAAGGAGGGGGCTAGCGTGGAGGAGGAAGGGGTGAAAGAAAGAAGGTACATCACGGCGTGTGTGTGAAAAAATAGGCCAAGCCAGCGGAGTCGGTGAACTTTGCTCAGATACTTCGACGAGCATACGAGTATACAACGAGCATACAGCAATCCGGATGGTTTCCCCTTCGAAGATGCAATCCGCTCTTCAAGCGCTATAGATACGAACGATCTAGCCTATAAATCGCGCATATGTCCACGGTATTTCTAAATATCGTACCTCCAACGCAAGTATTCTCACCAACCAAGAGAATTCCGTTGGTATTTTTCTCCCGTGACCTTATTTTTTTTATCGTGATTATCGATTATCGTTTGTGTTTCAAAGTAATTTTTATATGCTTCGTTTGCCGTTATTCAAGATAAATCATTTAATATGAATTGTATATACAAAAGTATGATTGACGGTTGTTACGTCGCGTAACACTCTACCTGGCCCAGGCCACACACCGCGGGCAAGATGGCAACCAGATATCTTCGGATACTCACTGCGTACCCTCAATAGTCTCAAGTATCTTCCATAAATCTCAGGAATTTCTTAGTCGAGGTCTTACAAACCGAACAAACGTCTGTTTCCGAGGCATTTCTAAAGACCTTTGTCTACGGCTTGACAAGGGAAAATTAGTTTTTCTCACGTATGATGCAACTTTCCTCTCACTAACCACTTTCTCTCGAGGACGGTTAAGACCCTTCGTTTAACCAATTAACAACGAAGACTATTTCCCTCACTCTCTTAGCCAAAATCGTCACCAACAAATCCGATGGTCCCGTGCGCTAGACACACCCATCCTTAGCTTTCCTCCGCCACAGCATCGTCTCCGAACATCACTGATTCTACATCCTTCGAACAGTCAACATCCTTCGACCGGGTTTACACCCGAAGATCAGTCAGTCTCAATCAAGCATCTCGTCAAGCGGTCAACAATTCGAATACGGTGAGTGGACAAATCCAGCAGTATACGCGATAATCCGTCTAGAGACTCAGGTCGCACTCATTCGTAGTCATCTCATAGCAAATATTCATTTTGTGTTACACCGAAGTTGTTGGTTTGTGAAAATATATAATAACCTGTTAGCAGCAGCGTTATCTTTTATTTAACTACTCTTATTATCCTAAAAGAAATAAGGGATCGAACGATTCGCGGCGTCGATTAGCAAATCGTAACGGGAATTTACGACTCCCGTTGGCGCGCTTCTTCGAGATCGTGTCTCCCCGCGAACGTGCGAAAACAACGGTAGGTAAACTTTGGCTGGTAAACTTGGATTTGTTAAATTTCGCGGCAACGAATCTTGCATGTAAGCAGCGAAAATAAATAAGTCAAGGATTGAAAAACGGTGTATGGAATATGTCGGGAAAGCAAGACAGTATATAGCGAATAAAAGAACTGTGAAAGAGCGGCGAAATTGTCTGATAGAGAGGATACGAAACGAACAGGTGGAGAACGACAGTCGTATTATGTTAGGAAAGAAGAAGCCAGGAAACAAACGGGTAATAACGCCGGATGGAAAAGGATTCTTACCCACAAAAATCATCCTCGTTCTAAGCGAAAGATGAAGCACGCATGTTACCATCAGGTAGAATGTACCTTCAATGGTCAGATGCAGGACATGCGCGTTTTCCTTGTGCTGAAAGCTAAAGTTACAGTTAAACGAATATCGAAGAAATATTGACGATAGTTACTTTGTTCTCTGTTACACGATGGCGAACAACTCGTACGCTATTGACCTCGGTAAAATTTCAAGCACGGGCAACGATCACGATCAGTCGACAAGTATACGATGGTATGCGCGAAACTTTTCAATCTCGAGGTAGATACGAAATACGAAGGGAAACAAATTAGCAAGAACTCGAAGGCAGGAGTTAAGAATCGAAGGAAATAATTCATTGTCGCATTGGCTGAGCGAATCGCGATGGTATACATGTAGTAACTGATGGATTCTTAGAGTAAGTAATGATGGTGGGTTCAAAGTTTAATGTATTTTAAGAAGTGATATTCAAATACAAGAGGACCGACTATAATATCGTCGCACGTCGATGCACACTCTGTGTCCGCTCAACTCGCACTCTGCTTCTCAACTGCTCTCTGGCCGTTGCAGCATTCTTGTGTCTTTTGCTAGGCCCACGGCACACGTGTTCCGCAGACGCTCGTAGCCAGGGTCACGTAGGTCTTTTCGGCGAAGCTATTTATTTGAAGGACCCGATAACGCATTGATGTAGCCGACAGCGCCTCGGCTCTCGCGACATTCTTTTGCCCTTTTCCATTTCTTACGCCCTTCTCCCCGATACTACATACATATATGTACATATAGTTGGTTAAAGAACCGGCTGTGTACGTGGTGCAGCGAACAGCAAGTAACTGAGACTTTTGGCAAAATGGAAAGAGAAGGTAGATCAACGATAAGATTTAGCAGGAATGAAAAGGGCGGTGGTTGCGGGTCGCTACCGCTGTGGGTGGTGGTGCTTCGGTCTTTCCCATTGGAGACAATGGTAGCAATTAGTGGCGTGTAAGATTTTAGCCCGGGGGCTGCAGAGAAAGAGAAAGAGAGAGAGAGAGAAAGAAAAAGAGATGCTGCGATTCTCAAGTACGTTCATTCAGGGGCTAGTCTCTTTTTCGTTGTCTCGACGTGGCAGAGGAGTGAAAAGAAAGGGGGTCATGTACATCTAATCGAACTCTCAAACATTCATCGATCCACTTACCACCTATCGAACGTTACGCCTATTCGAAGCAACAGATATTAAGTATCGGACACCGGTTCCAGATGTGGTGTTCAATTCAAGAACGAAAGGGTTCAGAGTTTTGCAGTTTCGCTCGGAAGAATATCGTTCACGCGATAAATCTATCGTGCTCGTTATACTTGCGTGATATTTTTTTATTTATTACTTATTTATTAAAATTTACAATCAATTCTCGCATTGAGAATTTTCAGTAATTTTTTCTTACTGAAACTGAAAGAAAACTTGCGAAACCGACGTTTTTATACCTTTTGTTTACTTTCTTCGAACCGAAGATAAACTTTTAACACGACGATAGAATAAACATTGCGTCATGCGATCGATCAAGTTAGAAGATAAAAAGCTATTGATTGTAAAAGTTTTCGAACGTAAAATCTTTGCTCGAATCTTTTACCTCGATCTTTGAAAATGCCTTCAAATACGTTGTTGTCGATAAAAAATAAAGTCTCGTGACATGTATACATATATGTATAATGCGCACATCCGTTGTTACAAGCGCGCAAAAGCGCATTGCGCCTTTTGGCAATCAGGTATCCATTGGGAATCGATGCAAGGGTAACGCATGCGGAACGGCGAAATAAGGACGGCGAAGTAAGTAGAGGATATTAAAACCGGGTCAGACCAGAGCGTTCTGCCTCTGTTTACATTTGTGCCACTGTGTCAAGGTAACCGATGTCAGATGTACATGACGTATATACAAATCAAGAGCAGTTGATCAGAGACGAGAAAAAAAAAAAAAGAAGAGAATTTCGTCAGCCGCGTGTGTCGTCGCGTATCAACCGTTTCGATTCGGTTTGAAAGAAAATGTATTAAACGCAAAAATCCAGTCGAAACAAATACTCGACGACGACCATACCAATTTTTTGCTATCTACGTGCCCTTCCACTAAGGTTGCATTCGCTTTTCAAACATATACGGATATACAGGGTGGTTGGTAACTGGTGGTAGAAGCGGAAAGGGGGTGATTCTACGCGAAAAAAGAAGTCGAAAATGTACAATAAACATTTTTCGTTCGAGGCTTTGTTTTCGAGAAAATCGATTTTGAATGTTCGCTCGGTACGCGTGCACTTTATCGCGTCTCGTTATAACGGATCTCACTGTAGATCGTTGTCTCGATGGAAAAATTAAAAACAAATTTTTATTCTATATTTTCGACTTCTTTTTTCGCGTAGAATCACCCCCTTTCCGCTTGTACTATCAGTTACCAACCGCCCTGTATATACACGAATTTTTTAAACGTTTCGATTTTTATTAGACACGTGGACGTTGTACCGTTGCAACGAATTTTGTGCGAATGCCGAGCGATATTCGTCAAGTGAAATTTAACTATCGTAAGGTGCATACGGTTATCGTTCAAATGTATACCGTTCCGTTTATCGCAATTGAGAAAGTTACGAGATCGGAATTCTTGACTCACCGTGAATAATTCACGTGCGAGTTTCGCTTGTTATTGACGGTTGGTATACACGCTTCGACTCGGTTAATAAACGCCATTGCTAAACCGTGAACGCTGCAAGCTGTCTCGTCGCTGATTCTTCGCTGTCGAAAATAATAAGAAGATAATTTCCTATTCTTGTCAAGGTTAGTATCACTTTATGCCACTGTGTTTTCTCATTATAGTAGATGAATGATAGTTTTACCTATTTAGCGATTAAATTCGGCGAAAGAAATGTTTTCCTTATCCGTATTTACGAACGTTTATACCAAGATATTTATCCGAGTGTCTAGTCAGCTGCCTTATGAAAATTCGTTGCGGTGAATCGCGGCCGTGAACGATGACAGGACTTGACGTTGTGCATACAACGAGCGAGTCGGCCATGGTCGCGAAATATCAATGCGAATATTTTAACAAGAGAAGTTATAATTCCTTGGTCGTTGAGCGAGACTTGAATTCGTCGATTCGTATTTCGTATTTAAATATATTCGTCCTGTTCGTCTGATATCGATATACGGATTATCCGGATCAGAGCAGATCAGAATACGATGAGAATTCCTTTATAAAAGGAAAAGGTTACGATACATTCGTTATATTTATCGAGAGGATTAATTAATAACGGTGAACGCATACAGAAATGCGGTAAAGTGCAATAAAATTAAAGGAACAGACGCTACACGGATACGTAATAATTTTGTGCCATTTGGCATTATAGGAGGACAGAAAGCAATTTTTGCAAATTTTGCAATTTTTGAAAATTGATAATCTAAGTAGAGTAAGGAAAGGAATGAAAGGGCCGACTGACTGATTGGTAGAAAAAGTTTAATTCGGCATCGAAGAATTATATGGTACCGAGCAAGTATCTACGAATAGTCAGCTTCTATTTGTTGTATTTGTCTAGCGAGCCATAAAAAGTTCTTTCTTTCTTTTAATTTGTAACGACGGGCGACTAGTAGACTAGTAGAGTATTTACTTTGTATTTTAATTTTCTATCCCTGTTAGAACAGGTGACTCGTCTGTCTGATGAAATTTGTCTTTGACATCGATTCCCTGATGTAACCGACCCTAATTTGTGCAAACCAGGGGCAATGAAAGAGGTTGAAAGAGGTAACGGGAAACCGTTGATGTCGCGAGTGTTTCGTATGAATATTTACGAGCTAGATAAAAGTAACGCGAATACTGTCACTCGATTTCCAACTAAATCGAGCGTCTACGATGTTCTATAAAATGTTTTGTAGCATCGGAACGTTTACGATTCGCAGGATCGTGGTCACGCAGAATTTTCGCTTTCGCGGAAGAAGAAGAGCGAAGAAGGCGTTTTCAACTTGCGTTTTCAATTTCTTTGATGTGAAACCGGTGACCAACTATTTTACACGAAAATTCTGTATCGCGTTTTCCATTAACGAAACAACGATCGCGGAGGCGGTGAAGAAAGTTTTCATGTAAATTGCAACCTTGTAAAATACAAGTAGTAACTGTTTGCATCTTGCCACGAAAATTAGTTCATACGTTGTTTATGAAAGAAGCATACTTCATATCTCGTGTCGTAAATTTTGCTTCTTGAAAGAAGAACGAGATTGGAGCATGAAAATTGTAGAATTTAAAGAAACCGGCAAGATTAAATATTTATTAACATTTTGTTACGCTTTTTCGTCTTCTTACGCTTGTTACGCTTCTGCATCTGTCGGCATATAATTCGCCTCTAAATGCTTCTAAAACGATGATTAGCATACGCGAAAGAAGTTGGTCTGCAGCGAGTTCGTCTAATCGAGTGGTCTCGATCGATCGGGTCGTCGGTCCCGTCCCATCCCGTTGCGTCGCATCGCGTCGCGTCGCGTCGCGTCGTATACGCGGCTGCAGGAGTGCGCTGCAGGTTCGTTGCACTTTCGGCCGCATTTGTAAAACTGCATGCCACTGCACCATCGGATCTCTCGTTCTCGCCACGAAACTGCTGCGATGATCGAATTCCATTCTTAATCGGTTCGATGGCCACGGTGTAGTATAATATTCGCCTATACTGCGAGCATTAATACCGACGAAAAATGCAACGAAAATAAAAATGAAGTATCGTCTGTGATATTTAATCGAAAGCCGTAATCGATCCAAATTAAATTGACCTGAATGTTTAATAACTGCATGCAAAATAAATAATTAAGAAAAGATTTCTCTATCCGCACTCGCTTCGAACTAGAAATCAAGCAAGATTTGCCATCGACGAAAGATATTATTTCCCTTTATTACATTATAATCTTGGTATGTGCGGTCAAAGCGAAAAGGCAGGATTATGATTGTTGGATGGGTAAACGTTAGCTGTAAATGCAGTCCGTTCGGGTAGCGGAAGGAAACTGCGGGGAAATTCTTATGGAAGATGTGAGGAAATAAGGAGGGCTGGTCCGTCGTGTTTGCGATGTACATTCATAAAGTCGGCGATGTTGCTAAGGGATCTTTATCCGGTTCGGCGATCTGTCAAAATAATCGAATCTCTATGTCAGCGTTGTGGCGACAAGCAGGCACAAGCAGGAAAAGTGGAAGGAGACAGGAACACACAGACGGTTAGGCAGAGAAAACAGGAGGAAGAGGAAAATCAGACGATCGTAGCCTTTAGCGATGTGGTTGGTATTCGAGTTGATTACATGTATTGGGCCACGTTCAGCCAGTGGAGCTCATGCTGGCAGAAGGAGCAGAATGAAACGAGGACTGAGGTTGGTGGAGCTGGCCGATATGTTGGCGAGGAACGTAGCCGAGGGTCGATTAAAATGCAAAGAAAACTACAGCGAGCTATCCAAGGACTCGGAGAAGAAGGTCTTTCTTCTTCGACTCGGGGAGGGCTGTAAGAAAGCAGAAGAGATACGAAGAGCGAATGGGGGGGAGGGGAACAAAGGAAGGCGGTAGTACTCGTATCTAGACGCAAAACAGAGAAGAGAAGAGAAGGTAAAAAAAGGGGAAAATAGAGGACGGCGAGAAAGGAAGGAACGTATAGATAGATATTCTATAAGTACGTATACCCGCGTACCTGTTCTATTCTCTTCGTTTTGTCTTTAAGAGAATATCCCTCCTCTCGAGACATTTCGCCTAGTCTCTTTTTGTCTCTCGTCTGTTTTACTTCCACCCCGTTTTTCCGTACACCGGTAAGGAGTGTGCTAGGAAGAAAGGAAAGAGGTGGGGCAGGGAAAGCGAAGGTGGGTGCGTCAATGTGGACGAGTGAAAGAGATAGTAGCGGTCGAAAAGGGATGGAAATTCTGGGTAGCTGCCAGATGGCGCATTGCGCTCTAGAATCTCGCTTCCCGAGTTTCTAACGTTTCCAGCCAAACACCAAAATTCTGTATGTGTGTGTGTGTTTCTTGCGCGGCTGTGCAGGATCGCGTGTGTGTTACGTAGCTTCACGGACGCGTATCCGTATATCTCCACAACAGAGAAGATTGCGCGCGGGCTTTTAGGGTTTCCCAAAATCCGGGGCACGAGTGCTAGCTCCGCTCGAAGCCCTAAATTTCTCTGCGAACTCTCGATTAACGACACCTAGGCTCGCGTCCTAAGCTGAAAGTGCCGCCCCAGGCTAATCGGCCTAGAGACGCGTACTCGTATCGTACCGTAATCGTATTCGCAGGCAGAGAAGCGTAAGGTTACACGCCCTCGAGGCGGGATCGATACTTATAATTGCATGTACGATTCTTTCTTTTCGTCTCGAGATCGTTTATCGATTCGTATTAAATAGGACGCGCAAAGTGCGTTGGTTATCCGGGCCACGAATGCAGCAAGTTTTCGAATGCCGTCGCGTTGATCTTGAATCACTACGGTAGATTTGTTCGAGTAGAACAAATTTAATTTAGAATCGAATAATACGCGCGTTTGTACACAGTAACGCGTGTTTAACGCCGATACGAAATTAGTGGGAAAGTTGGAACAGAACGGACACAGAGCTCGAATAGCGAGCGTGGAAGGGTGATGGATGTTGGAAACGGTATACTCTGTGCGCGCGATGTATACACCTCGATCGCGATATAACAGCGTTCTATGTCAATGCCTATACGCTAGTGTGCCTAAACCATTCGGCAGAGACTCTAGAGCAGCGTAATTATACCTTGACAGCTAATTTCAATTACAAATAACCGTGTGCTTTGTCATTCTCCTATTGTCTTTGAATAATCTCCTATTCAGCCTGTCGTCGAGATTTCCGGACTTGTGCGGATTTTCCGACTTTCATTCCAAAACGGCTTTATATATGTAGTAACTGATGGATTCTTAGAGTAAGGACAAGTGATGATGGTAGAGTTTAAAGTTTAAGGTATTTTAATAAGTGATATTCGATAACAAAAGGACCGACTACAATATCGTTGCACGCCGACTCACACTCCGTATCCGCTCAACTCGCACTCTGCTTCTCGACTGACTCTCGGGCCGTTGTAGCACTCTGTTGTCTTTTGCTAGGACTCTGCTTCTCGACTGACTCTCGGGCCGTTGTAGCACTCTGTTGTCTTTTGCTAGGCCTACCGCACACGTGTTCTACAGACGCTCGTAGCCAGGGTCACGTAGGTCTTTTCGGCAAAGCTATTTACCTGAAAGACCCGGTAATGCATTGATGGAGCCAACAGCGCCTCGGCTCTCCCGACATTGTCTGTAGTTAGCTCGACGTTTCCTAGGCTCTTCTCCCCGATACTACACTCGGCCATCCTGCAGTAACATCTGCCCTCAGATGTTATGCTCGCTCTCGCTATCGTCGGATGCGTCATCTTCGGCGTTCAGGACCCAAGGCTTCATGAAATCGGCAGTCGTCGAGGTGTGCGTGGGTCCTTCCTTCGGTACTGCTTCGCACGCTTTCTTCTTTTCTTGTAATTTCGCAGGTTCCCTTCTAGCTTACCTAATTTTCGTTCGATTAGGATATAGTCAAAACAGTTGGATACCACGTGTTCGACCTTTTCGCATAACCCCTTGAACCAGAAGTCCTTCTTGACCATAGCTTCTGTTTTGGTGACCCCGAAATGCCCACGCTCGTGCGCTTGCCTGACTACTTGCGTCTGCATCGCCTTCGGTACTACTATTAGCACATCGTCCTTACACTCCTTATACAAAATATTGTTTCTTATTACATACCCATCGGCCTGACTGCACGTTGCGGCGTCCAAAATCCTACGGACTTCAATGTCCTCGTTCTGTGCCCTTCTCAACCGTGCAATCAGCCCGTCTTCACTCTCCGTTACATACATAGTGTTCGGCAGAGGGTTCCTACTCAGAGCATCTACATGCTGCATACTTTTCCCCGGCCGATGACACACCTGATACTTAAACTCGCCTAGTAACAAGGCCCATCTAGCCACACGCACACACAAGTCTTTCTTTCTCATCGTCATGACGAATGCTTGACAATCCGTAACAATAGTAAACGGCACACCTAACAAATATACCCTAAACCTTTTCAACGCTTTTACTATTGCTAGCACCTCTAGTTCGTAGCTGGTGTATTTCGCTTCCGCGGGAGTTGTTTTTCCACTGGCAAAGTAGACCGGATGGAATTTACCGTCGTTTAGATCTAGTTGCATTAATATTGCTCCGTATGCAACTCGATCTCTGCGCCTAGTCTATAAAGTGTTAACACAGGCCCGCTGGTAAGCGCTGCTTTCAAGGTTTCGAAAGCTTCTGATTCCCGATCCCCAAACCTGAAGTCTATCTCCTTTTTCAACAAATCGGTTAAGGGTTTGGCAATTTTCGCGTAAACTCTAATGAATTTTCGGAAATATCCCGTAAGTCCCAAGAAACTCTGGACTTTTCTAACCGATGTTGGCTTGGGAAAGTTTGCAACGGCCTTGGTTTTATGAGCGGACGGCTTTATGGTGTTTCCCGAGACTATGTGTCCTAAATACTCGATTTCCCTCTGCATAAAACGACATTTTTTCCAATTTATGACCAGCCCATACTGCCCAGTTAATTCTACGACCATTTGCAAGCGTTCCCATGCCTCCTCTAAATTCTGCGCAAGGATAATGATATCGTCCATGTACACGATGACAATACCCTTGTCCATCAGTTCTTTGTAGATCTTCGATATATACTTTTGGAAGACAATAGGGGAAATTTTCAGACCAAACGGCAACTTCAGAAATTCGTATTGCCCCGTGGGCGTAACAAAAGAGGTATACTTCTGGCTATCCTTGTCTAGGCTTACGTGGAAAAACTCATTTTTTAGATCTATCGTCGTAAAAAGCTGGGCGCCCTGCAACGCGTCTAAAACGTCTTCAATTAAAGGCAACGGAAAATGTGGACACTCAATGAGTTCGTTAAGCTCACGAAAATCGACGCAAACCCTGATGGAGCCATCTTTCTTTCGGACTACCACTATCGGACTCGCATACTCCGAGTCTGACGATTTGATGACGCTTGTCCACGCTTCCATCAGATCATCTACTTCCTTTTTTTCCGACGGCGCCAGTCTTCGCGGTCTTCGCGCTACCGGTTTGTCGCTTTTCAGAACTATTTTTGCGGTTATCCCGACGTCTCGCTTCTTCTCCGGCCTATACCCTTTAATAATATCTCGAATGGCTTCACGGTAATGAGGTTCTCGTACATGCGACAAGTCTATCTCGTCAGATCGTTCTACCGCGTTTACCCTCAGTACATCCGGCGCGTCCTCGTGACCGTCGGTCTGATCGTCGAGTCGTAAAAAGGTCACCTCGCCCCGTTTGACTCGCAACTCTACCTGGTCTAAAAAATCGGTGCCTAACAGTAGACTGTGTCTTGCCTCGATCGTCTTAACACTGGAGTTACCCGAACTCTGTCGTCTTGCCTATTGAGATTGCGATTTCCTGGGCCGTTAACGTCCAAACGGTCCCCAACCACGCTAATCTCATCGTCGTCGTCGTCTTCTTCTGAATCAACGTCGTCATCCTCCGGGTAGTCTCCTCGTGCACCATGCTCCCGTTCTACGCGTAACGCAGCAAGCAATCGCTCTACCAACTCGCGTTTTCTGCCCGCTAGTCTCAGCCGTCGTCTTCTCAGTTCGTCTATTAACTCAGATGTTCGCATCTGAGCCACCTGCTCGTCGGTCAATACTGCTTCTCCTGTATCGTAGTCAGCCATTGTTTCAAATATCACCTTCACGAATAAACCGTCACTTAAATTCTTCACTTGTCACTTGGCACTCTAAATCCCGGCTGGAGCCCCCAAAAATATGTAGTAACTGATTCTTAGAGTAAGGACAAGTGATGATGGTAGAGTATAAAGTTTAAGGTATTTTAATAAGTGATATTCGATAACAAAAGGACCGACTACAATATCGTCGCACGCCGACTTACACTCCGTATCCGCTCAACTCGCACTCTGCTTCTCGACTGACTCTCGGGCCGTTGTAGCACTCTATTGTCTTTTGCTAGGCCCACCGCACACGTGTTCTACAGACGCTCGTAGCCAGGGTCACATAGGTCTTTTCGGCAAAGCTATTTACTTGAAGGACCCGGTAATGCATTGATGGGCCGACAGCGCCTCGGCTTTCCCGACATTGTCTGTAGTTAGCTCGACGTTTCCTAGGCCCTTCTCCCCGATACTAATATATTTAAATAATAATAGCTAATATTTATCGGTATAAATGGGGCACTACAAGAGGCTATGAGTAATGGTGATAGGATGGTCGAGATGATGGTGACAACGAATTCAGGTTCGATGACGAATCCACGGTCCACGGGAGGACAAGTATCTACGTAGTACTCGATTCGGGTAACTTCTCGACAACTCAATCAGTAATTCGTCCAACGGCTAACTAACAAGCTAACTCTCCTCTCATCCAAAAGAAACTGTCCTTATATACTGCTGTTCTCACTTCTCGGGTCAGTCTTTGTTCTTAAGGAGAGCTATATAATCATTTCATACTCTGTCAGGTACACGTCCCTTCCGTGACTATGGCTACGTCTAGTGATCTGCTATGTCACTTCGAGCCCGAACCTATCGTCATAAAGTCAGATCGGAACATTAATACTATTTCTTATTTTTATTATTTAAGCGCAGCTATAGTAAAAGTCTGGACTAGAGTATTGGGGTTTTTCCCAACATTCCGGACGGCAAATCCCGATGTTCTTTCATCTCCGACATATATAATAAAGTTTTCATACGAAATCTATTTTTATCTTGTATATCTCTGTTTAAGCTTTTTTTTTTATATAATCGATAGCTTCAATCGATACGAATCGATTTTTTCGATCTTCGATCTCGCGATATCTGCGCTAACTGTCCCTTTCGGACACGTAGTACGGGCCATGTAGCTGGGGAATTCTCAACGCGAGAATTGATTGTAATTTTAATAAATAAATAAAAAAAAAATGTAGCTGGGGCTACGCGTCACCCTCGACTAACGGCGACCATGAATTCCCGCAGCAATCTGCAAGGCGCCATCCGACCGTCTATCCTTGATCTTGACGCGGCTTTCGCAAACTTTTCTCTGATCGAGCGACCTGCTTCGACGGGTCCCTCGATATGAATCATTCGCTCCTGTGCTTACCGCTTTCTCTTCGTCCTATCCTACTTTCTTTGTTCTTCGCGAGTACTCGGATGACTAAAGGATTAACTCGAGTATACTTCGTGTCGTGTGCTTTCTTTCGAGGCAAGGAGAAAACAGTCGCCGCGAACGCGTTCTCGCTTTTTCTTCTCCGTCTCGTTAACGATTCAGAACAGTGTTGCACTGAAAAAGCGCACGAACCGTTCGTTCGCGTTATCCTACTCTCTATGCTCTATACTAACTATGCGTTTTACCTGGGCATCGACGCGAGATTTCATTTCAGATGCGAGGTAATCTATAACGATGTTGGGACGTGTCTGTTTGCGAGGCCTAAACAAAAGCACGGCCGTCAATGATCGTTCCTCGCCGTTGGAGAAAAAGGAAGCGGAATGAAGCGAGATGAGATGAAACGAGGGTGAGATATCCGCGAGGGACTCGCCAGGCTGTTTGCCTCGCTGTTAAAATCGGTAAAATCGATCGAGTAGGAAGGCGAGACACGGCCGAGACCGGATCGTTTACACGGCAGAAAAATAATATCGCGTCCGGATCCTTCAACGATCTTTCGCTTGTCGAAGTAACGTCTTGCGATTGTTAGCAGGTCGTCCGTTGGATGGATTTAAAATATGGCTTAAGAGCGCGTGGAATGCGAAAAGCCTGCCGCGTTCCTCGCTTGCCCTCCCCCCAGCTTCCTTCCAACGTCCTTTTTCCTCCCTCTATGGCCAAACGTACAAGGCGGTGTGTGGCGGCTCTGGAAAAGGGGGAGGAAATTGCGCGAGAGAAGAGGAGACGCCGAGAGAAATACAAAGAAGAAAAGGGAGGGAGAGAGGGAGGGTTTCTTTCTTCTTTTGTGATATGCTTCATCTTCCACTCTATGTGCGCGCGTGTACGCGTGCATACTGGTGTGAATACGTATGTGTTTATGTGCGTGTAGTTCGTACGTTTGGTCGTGTTGCTATGTTTGTTTGCGAGAGGAAAGGGAACGGCAAAAGATGGACAGAGGATAGAAAGAGACGACTCTCAAGAGCATGAACCGTCGCCATAGAACGACTCCGACTCTCTTTTTCTACTGGAAATAACAGAAATCCAGAACCTCATGAACGTTGCGTTGTTCTCGATGAGATTCGTATAGAATAGAAATTGATCGTCCTCGACATCGTAGCTTCCTTTCGCTCGTGAATATCTCTAGGAAATTCTGCGCTTGCCTAGCGACTACGAGGAAGCGTGCGAATCCGAGGAAAGATCCTCCTGTAGAAAAACGCACACGTATTGGAATTTCCGTTAGCGACACGCGATGGACCTTTTGTACGGAGCTGAGAAAAATGGCTCTACAAGTCTCGACTGGTGACACGCACGGACCAAAGAATGTAACTGCGAGGGTGCTGGCTACGACCTCGTGATGTCGTAAGAAATTGGTTTGTCTATCGGCAAGTTGTCTGTTGCGGACCGCGATTCTTTCCTCTCACGTTCTATAGGATTGCGCGAATCTTCTGCCTTTTCACTTTTCTCTTCTCTTTCTTTTGTTTCGTACCAAGGCTCGGTAGGTACGCTCACGAGGACAAACCACGATGATGGTACCCCGCTGGGGGTAGCCACCCACATGTTATATTAGTATACCGCTATAATATTTTACCAAATGTCCTACTGGACAAATTGTAAAATTTAAATAAATAAATAATAAAAAAAACGAGGACAAAGAAAAAGAAGACAAGAACGCGAGACGAAAGTAACGAGAAGGCGAAATGGAGAGGATAGACAGGAGCGAAAGGCTCGACATCAAGAGTTTTATCGGCAATTTCGTAAAGAATGTGACGAGGATCTGTTTCAGGAAACGAGGCTCGCCCGGTGAACACTATCGTCATACGTTTTATCAGAATATTTAACGAGAAAGAAAATAGGATCTTGTCTTACGCGTGACCATGTTGGCCAATCGAATGGGCAGTCAATGTGACAACGTTTCGAACGTCTTGATGCTATTTTCATACGAATTTAAATAAAAAAAGGGAAGGGAAGAAAGCGGATAAAAAAGTAAAATATATTTTCTTGCAGCGAAATTAATTTTCTGTCGATCTATCACTTACCTATATTCGTTGATCGTTTGTTTCGGTATAATAAACGGAGTCATGTGTTTGCCAATAATGCCAAGTTTGTAGAACACAGCCGCGAGTTAATATCCTGTCTGCACAGCGGCAAAACTCGATAAGCCTTCGTCACGAAACAATTATATGTCGGAGTCAGGTTGGCATTTTGGGCCGTTCTATGAACCTTTACTTACTTTACCGTCGCGGATGTGGCTAATATTTATCAGTCCGAATGTGGGCACTACAAGAGGCTAGTGTAATGGCAATAGGATGTTCGAGATGATGGTGACAACGAATTCAGGTTCGATAACGAATCCACGGTCCACGGGAGGACAAGTATCAACGTACTACTCGATTCGGGTAACTTCTCGACAACACAATCAGCAATTCGTCCAACGACTAACTAACCAACTAGCTGACTGCCCCTTGATCCAAAAGAAAATGCCCTTATATACTCCTGTCCCCACTTCTCGGGTCTATCTTAGTTTTTAAGGAGAGTCATATAATCATTTCATACCTCTGGCAGATACACGTCCCTTCCGTGACCGTGGCTACGTCTAGTGACTCGCTATGTCACTTCGAGCCCGAACCGATCGTCATAAAGTCAGGTTGGAACATTAATACTATTTCTTATTTCTATTATTTAAGTGCAGCCATAGTTCTTTCATCTCCGATATATATATTGGTCCAGCGTGTTCGGGCATTCGCTGGCAACTAGTGTAATTAGCGACGCTACTTTATTTACCAATTTATATGAATACGCTTAATTTATCAAGAACATGATGTTGATAAATTCCTGGCACGTCCAATCTCTGCATGAATTTCTATCAAATTTACGGTTTCAAGATCGACGACCATCGTAATGCTTCGATATGACTTCGATATGACGGCTTTCGTTCGAATTATGAATTTCATTTCGTATGAAATAATCCGCTGGCAGAGGGAAAGGCAAGAACAATTTCCCTCGAAAATACAATCACGTGGTAGCTTTATAAACAGCGTAGAACGACGTACTCTTTGATCGACAGGAAATTAAGATTTGTCGGGTACGTGGACTTGGCAAAAATTCCAACGGCCAAACCCGACTTCTTTCCAAGAAATGTTACGCGTTTTTTCTCCTCTTATACCATATTTTATAGGGAGAAAGTCGCGTCAAGTTTCCAGAACCACCTTCAGCGTGGCGTAAAAGCTTTTACGGTGTATCCGAACGAGGATCGCTTCCGAAGAAAAAGATTTTATTCGATCGCAAGGGATAAAAGAGAGAGAGAAAGAGAGAGAGAAAGAGAGAGAGAAAGAGAGAGGTGGAAATTTTCAAACATTCGTATGACTGTTGTATCACGTAGAATATGTACGAGCGCGAGCACGCGCATCGATTTATTCGTTGACGGATGAACTCGGCTTCTCGTATTAATTTCATCCCTGCGTAATCGTGAATTCAGTCGAACGGATCGATTTATCGTGGTTCGGTAACAACTTTCGCGCGTGTACTATCAAGTTATCGCGTCGATGGGGCGTAAATGACGAGACACGAGGAACTAAGCCAAGGATAATGTGACCCTGACCCCTTTTGGGGGGGGGGGGCGACGGCGGCGGCGACGGGGTGGATTCGGAAAAAGCTTGAAGGGTACGTTAACGGAAAGCGGCTACGTACCGATTTCCGGGTTAATCAAACTCAGTTCCGACCTGCGAAGCGACTAGCTTACACGAGAGATGGACGATCGACGGTTATCGTCGTATAAAACTTGTCTTTCACACGTTCTTATCGCATCGCGGTTTACACGAGCACGAGGAGACTACCAACTACTATCGCGATCTTTTTTTGTATCCAAAGTGTAGTCTTTCAACCAAATTTTGTATACGCTTAATACGCTAGTTCATCGAATCGTGCTTTGCTTCGGTGAGATTACTTTCTGACAAATTATAATTAGGAGGGTAGTAATTAGAGGGTAGTTGTGAAACGAAATAAAGGAAGCATAATTAAGCGAAAGAAATTTAATTAATTAAATTCGTGTAGTTGGAGGGAAGGTAGGTCGAACGCGTGTTTGTACATACAGAGCGTAATGTTGCCGCTACTCGCGCGTGCATGGATGCATCCCACGCATTGTGCAACAACCCATGAAGAATAAATCCAGTAAATATAAATATTCGAGCGGGGACGATGGAAGGAAGGTAAGGAGGATCGATGGAATGGATAAAACCATGTAAAACGTTATTTCGTGGTGATCGTGACCACAGTGATAATAATAATCGAAGAAAGCTTAATTAGAAATATACAATTAGATGTAAGTAATTAACGTGTGATCGTACAATAATTATCGAGGAATAACGTAACTTTCCAATTTCTTTTTCTCCGTTTCTTGTTCCATCGGAACACTCCTTTTGCTGTAAGCAGCTAGTTAACGTATAGCAAGAAAGTTTCGATAAGAGTTTCGTTTTCAAGCTCGTTCCGAGTCACCGATGAAAATCGACTCTGGTCCCATAGAAGATACACGTGTAAAAGATACACGTGTACGTACAATGCTTTACGTAATGATTGTTTCATCCGGCAAAGGGAAACTCTACCAATGGTTTGTCGCGAGAGTTTTCACGGAGAATTTCTTCTCGTTGCTGCCTTCTCGATTGGCTTCCCTTTGCTTTTCCTACGTTTCTTCTCTTTGTCGATGTCGAGTCCTTCGATCCACCAGTTCGGTTCGACTCGGTTTGACTCTCGATTCAGACAATTCGCCGATACCTCTCCTTCGCTATCGACGAAATTTCCGTGAATTCGAAAACAAGACACGAAAAAAGAAGAAGAGAAAATTCACGAGAAGCGAAGAAGATACACTTTGCCGGATGGTTTCGATATTTTCTTTGTAAGCCGTTACCAGAAAACTCGATAGTTATCAAAGTAAAACTCTGGTTTCGTTTTATATTTGTACGATTTTCTATGCCGCCCCCCACACCACACCTAACCCCAACCACCACCACCCCGCCCATCAATTTTTCCAACAAGACGGGCGCAAAGGAGAGCGTGGAATTAAAACGTATAAAGAGCTGTTGATTCATTTTCAAAGAACCCGACAGCAGGATATGGGATACTATTCGCTACTTGTTTTCGTTACCAACGAGTACAGAAAGAAAGTTCTTACTAAATAATTTACCATTTACACTTATCCCTTATACAATTTTTCACGGTAAAATACTCGAATTTCCCGTCTTTTATAACGAACTTCTTACATTTTTTTAATTCAAAAGTTTCACATAGGAAAATTTGTAGTACGCGTTGGAATCGCCGATTATCGTCGCAATTCGTATATTTGTATAAAATTTCTGCGAAATAAAGTGGACGTGGCAGAAATGAGCAAATATTATAAAATAAATTGCACGAAATGGATGGATGCGGGCCGGTTGCACTTTTTTTCTTTTTATTTCTTTTCCTTTTTTCTTTCGATTCGTTTTCTCTATAAATCCTGCGGATAGCACAAGGGGAGTATAACGGAGGTTGGAGCGGTGGTCGCCTTTGTGCGAGCTTATTGTCTTATTGGCTCGCTTGGAAATCCATTTAGGAGGGCAAACGGCGTTAGACAATGGGTCGCATTCAACAAGTAACGAAGCCCACCGATTGCCAGTCTATTCTCGGTTACTGGTCGAAACTACTCCAACTAGCAGATCCTGATTCCGTATGCTTAGAAGTAGGATTTTCCGTGGCCTGGCTGAGATGGATCAATGTGTCTAGACGGTGCAATGGGACTCGATCGCGATGTTGTTACAAGAGACAGGTTTCCAGGCTATCGAACATTCGTTCTTGAACGTAGCTGTTCGCATTAAAGTTGTAGGAAAATTGGCCATTTTCTTCGCAGAAATGTCTGGCTGCTCGAGTTAATTACTATTTGAATAGATAGTGGCGGGGTGGATGATCGAAGAAGAAACAACAGCGTAGGATAACAGCGGGTTAGAATTCTTAGAACGCGTTGAATGATTTAACCTGCTCTATTTTTCACTGGCGGTAATGTCTTCCACGTGTTGGTTAGAAGAAGAAGGTATCGATGAAACGTTACTATGTATTGTTACTACGAGAGCTTTAGGTATACATATTACGAAGACATTGGAGATAGTATACGATCGGTTTCTTAATTTTAGCTTTGCTTCTTTTAGCTGATAATTCTATGATTAAATATTTGTCGAGTAACAATTTCATAGTCTCGTAATCTTTGATTCTAAAGAAACTACCATTCATAAAAGTCAATTTTATCGTGTTATAAGATTTCACGATATTCAGTCGTAGATTCGTAAGTAGTAGATAAAAGCAACGAATTACATCGTCACCTTTGCATTTTTTCATCTTTTCTAGTGATAATTGTCGTTAGGTAATTTGGTTTTATACTTGTCGGATAGTAAGTAAATGTACGTACAAATACTTTTGAGCAGTGATAGACAATTATAATATCGCTGCATATTTAATTAAACGGTAAATAAAGTGGCGACGCTTTTTTATTTACTACTATCTCCTCTGTGACGATAAACGGGTATAGCTAGTTGGCAGGCGGCCACGCGAGTAAACCTTTCGCGAGCAATTACAGGTTCGAAACCGAAACGTTTCGTCAAATCACAGGCTGAGTCACGGGGACATAGAACATCACTATCTGTGCTCTCTCAAACGTCGCCTTCCTCTTTTTTTCGTTCCTTTGTCAAACGCGAATAATATTTTTCTTCGTAATTGATCGTTCGTGATGGATCATAGACGTTGAGAATTTGAATTCGAACATGTTCAGATTCAAGATGAGAGTTTTTCATAAAGGAAGCTTTTCAGAAGCACATATTTCTCGAAATTACAAGGAACCCTGGAAAGCGGGCGGAACAGAAGAGAGGATCGGTGTGATCGTATCGCCGCCAGATATTATCGGGATTTATTCTTTTCCGTTGCGATAATTATTGGAAATGAATCGGCCGAGCTCGAAGATACTAACGAAAGCTTACGGAGGAATGCCAGATCGAAATGAAAAGCCGCAGGCTTTCAAGGAATTTATATTTTCAATAATAATTGTACGATGTAAGCAATTTATTATATTTACTTTTTTTTATCATCCTATTCGAGGGGACAATCAGACGTAATAGAAAAAATAACGGGCACGGAAGTACGTTTTTTGTTTCTCTTGGTTTCCTCTAGCACTAGTGAGGAACAGCAGCAATGAGCCATATAACCAAAATAGAGGCAATGCAATTTAAAATAGTCAGAACAAGTGCAAACGCGTCATGGTACGTTAGAAACGAGGACATTCGGAAAGACCTGGGAATACCAACGGTCAAGGAGGAGATTAACAGAAGTGTAAGAAGGTACAGAGAAAGAATAGCAACGTACCCAAACCGGCTGGCAGCGGAAACGATCGGCGCATCAAGCATAGAAAGAAGATCAAAAAGGAAACACCCAACAGATCTCACAAAGGACATGACCTAACAAGCAAGCACTCACCACACTAAAGAAATAAATCAATCAAATTCGAAGACGGTATCCCACTGGGAGTAGCCATCCACACGTTGTATTATCATACCACTAAGCTATAATATTTTACCAAATGTCCTACTGGGCAAATTGTAAAATGTAAATAAATAAATAATAAAAAAAAAATCTTGGTTTCCTCGAAATTTCCAGAGACTACGGATAGCGAAAATAAACGGATCGTAAGAGTTTCTCCTTCTGCATTCTTTCACATCCTGTATCCAGCAACACGAGGTTGCAAAGTTTCACGGATCTTAGATTTTACTCTCGTACCTCTATTTTCGTCTACCTACACCTTTCGCATCTTTATCGCATTACAGACTGGCTAAAAGTCTGAAAGAAAATTCTTCAGCGAGGAGGAAGGTTTGCTCGTTAGACGGGGAAATTATGGCTTCTACGGATATTCGGTTTGCGAGCAAACTGCATCTTACAACGCGTGCCGCGTTCAAATAAGCTCGCGTAATTTACTTCTTTCAAAATTCTTTGTCGCGATGGTTTCTTCTTCTTATCGTTTCAAAGTAAGTATAAATTTCAAAGAACGAGTAACATTCATATTCGATTTCGTTTCGATTCCATAATCTCCGTATTTTTGCTTACTTTCCTCGGAGTAAGCCGTTCTAGAGTTTATTTCTCTCAAGACCTTGGCTGCGCTTAAAGCCGGAACACCGACCGGTCCTTACGATTCTTGGCCGTTATCTTTTCTTCTCAACAACGGTCACGTCGGAGAAAAGGAAGCAGCACGGAAACGGGGAAAAGAGAAGAAAATAAAGGAGGGAACGACGGCGATGAAAGATCCTAGGGAAAATAGGCGAACTGGGTCGTGGCCAACAGCTGCCTTCTGCCCATTATTTCCGTCTCTCATTGGTGCACACCGTTACTTACTGCTTCCGTTCGGCTGCACGGAAAAAGAAAAAGAGAAAAGACAACGGACAAAGGCAATCGATACCGTAAATGATCGGATATTCCGGTGACATGATTCATCCATGAACTCTCTGGTATATGATTTGCGCTTTTGTAATTATATTGTCGAACCGTGTGCGTGGATTCGTGCAACGTGATAGATAGATAAACAATAGAAAAAGTCACATTTTTATCTAAACGTTTCCGCCTGATTTTCGTTCTTATTCTTTTTCTTTTTCGCTTCGATTTTCAAAGATCTTTAATACACAGATTAGCTTCGTGTCTCACTTATTTATCACTTTATTATTTATTTATCGAGTTATTTATTATTTTTACAGGTTGGTTCGCGACGTGCTTTTACCTTTAACTTTCTTTTAATTTTTATGCCAAAGAGACGGCAGCTGATCCATCGCACGATGCATCGCTTTCAAATTTCACGAACGTGCATTCAACTTGATGAAATTAAATTCACTCGACGATCGATCGAGGCTCGTGCGGCATTCTGTTGTTCACCTGTTGGCAAATTCTTCCTGTCCACATTGATTATTTAACCAAGTATGTGACACTGATTTGCGTCATCGTTTATCGAACAGTTCCCACTCGACGCGAGTCACATCCTATTGCCGTTGGCGATGTAATTAACGTTGTCGAAAACAGATTGACACGGAATATTCAGTGCTTCGTGGAGAAGTACGTGCACGACTTGCAAACAACACGTATATAGGTTAAACAAATGTAACGAGAAACGGGCAACATAAGAAAAGGTTCATTTCGATTCAGTGGAGTAAATCAATCGCGTGTCAGACGAGGGACAGTGGATCGAGTAATCGTAATCTCTGTCAGTGTTTTTCCTTTTACACGCCAGATAAGAATTGCAAATTTGTTATGTCTACAGACATCTATATGTTACCGCTCTATGTCTATATGTTACAGACATATATATATATGTTTGCCGCTCTCCGAAACAATATTTCGACAATACGTATCATAAACGAACGTAATTAAACGTAATTAAACGTAAACGTTGTAAAATTAAAACAGCCTGGGGATACGATTGGGTAGAAGCGATATTTACGCGTCGTTGGAACGACGAACTGCATTCTGAACGTTGGAAAAAAAAGATGAAATACGTTTCCCGTAACGTACGGCGCATACACGTCGAAGCTGACGTAAAATGAAACTGCTGTCTTGCCGGCAGCCAAAGAGTACAAGTAACTTGGATCGATCCCTAGTCAGACAAGGGTATTCGTTACACCATCGAATGGTAGCTCGTTTCTCACCAGCCGCGGCTGGGAATATCGTGCGATAGCGCAACGTTTTCACAGAGAGCATTGGACCTGTACATACGTACATACGTGGCGTCATTACCTCGGTTTTCTTGCCTTTGAAATTCTCGTCGATGCGGTGACGGTTTAATAAATTTCGCATCCACGAACCTGCCGAGTGAGAAAGATGAACGAAGAAGGGATGAAAGGGGAATTTAATAACAGGATAGAAATAGAGAGAGAGAGAGAGAGAGAGAGAGAACGAGGAAGCAAGAGGAGAAGAGAATCCAATAGTCCAACAATACCAGGCTAGAAGCGAAGCTCTTTGTCTCCCACTCGGATGCCAATAGCTGGCATGCTTCGGGCTATACGCCTACACACGATGGCAGGCCACACCGGTGTATCGTAGCAGCGCAGTACGATCGGCCGTTGGCTCGTCATTTGCCGCAGGAATCTTTGAAATAAGTTTATTTGGTTCGAGCGAAACCGCTCGATGCGCCGTTAAACTTATTTGCCTTGTACCCCTGCCTGGCTCGAATTAGATTATTTTCTGATTAAACGTTGCGAGTTTATAACAATTGCTATTCATCGTCTTGCGTTGGGCCCGCTGTCTCGGTTACTGATCGAACAAATACTTGTCTAATACTTTTCTGGTTGGCCGGAACGCGTTCTCCTTAAATATCGATACGCATTTTTGTGGAATTTACAGTTTCAGTTACGGGAATTGTATATTAGCAGCGGTTCCCGGGCCTCTCTCGATCGCAGCCGGGACGGTTATCGTTGGAGGTTTTAGTCGGTTGGAGTCCGACACTATCAGGCCGCTTTTCCTTTCTGCACGTAAAATATAAAAAAAAAAGAGATACTTGTATGTGGGTATCAGTGTGTGGAGGTATGTGTGTGCGCGGCGTCTCGAAAACAGATGAATGTAAACTGTTCAGTCGGTTAACAGTCGGGTATAGAAGAAAATGCTGAGACGCGTGCAAATGTGTATCGATGAATATATATGAAATCGTCCATGAAATAAATATATTGCTATTTCAATATTAATCATCAGTATAAATTTAGTGTTCCTATAACATTATTTCGGCTTCAAAGATCCACAATTCTCAACAATGACAAAGTCTCGCGTTTATGATAAACATCGATACGATAAAGACGTGAAAATTTCAATGGTCCGTTTCAATGAGACGGTATGAAATATTCTACGAACTTTAAAGTTTCGATTCTTTGTCTATGAATTATAGAAAGCGTGGAAGCTCGGTTTCGTGGCAGATTCGAATTTTTCGATTCATAAATCGGTTCGCATTCTTAAAATATACGTATACGTACATTTTAAGTGGGTGGCACGCGACCCAAGTATACGCGTATACAGGTTTCATGGCCGGTGTTTAAAGTTTCACGAAGACACGAACAAGGATCGAGTTTGAGTTGGAAAGTTCCATTTGCAGAAGGCTTCAGTTTGAGGATAATTAATGCGCAGGATATAACGCGACTAATATATCGCTTGGCGAGCACTGCAACGATCCTGCTGTAACTGGTCTACAACTTTTGCACGGACAGCTATAGTTGAATGAAATTTTCCATGCAGCTGAAAGACACGAAAACATAAATATGTCGGAGATGTAGGGATAACGGGCCTTTCTTTTGGAATTTTGGGAAGATTCCCAATACTTTGGGCTAAACTGTTTGTCTTAGCTGTTCATCATAGTATTATAACAGTGGGCTTGGGGTCAAGGTGACACAACTGGTCACCGAACGTAGCCACGGTCACGGGATGAACGTTTTACTTCACAGTAGAAGTACCAATGTTGAGGGACACACGTTGTATTAACAAACAAGTCCCGAGGCGGGAGCAATAACGGCCTACGCGAGTCTGCCTAGTAACGGCGCCTGGAATTTTGTTGATAACCCTGATCAATACGCAATTGACAAGTGTGAACGTGTCAGTCTTCTATTCTTATGGTCACCTTGGAAAGTTTATACACAACGTCAGTCTGTCTTAAGAGTGTCTTATAACGTTATATAGTTAAACCTTGTTTAAACAACTCTTGTATATATCACTGTAAATATAAACCTCTTTGAACAACTACAATGGTTTGTCCTAATGAAGACACACAATACGCCCCAAGAACCAGCGCCAACCCGACAAACCCGACAAATATATAGAGATATGTGTAATATCTATCGTTTAAAGATCTAAGATTTTTTATTTGAAATTTCACATTCACAATTTGTCCAATTTGGACATTTGGTAGAATTTGTTATCTGTTTGATTATCATGTGGGTGGCTACCCCCAATGGGGTACCATCTTCGTGTTTGTTAAGATATATCCTTTGTGAGATCTGCTGGGTGTTTCCTTTTTAGTCTTCTTTCTATGATGGTGTTGATCGTTTCCGCTGCCAGCCGGTTCGGGTGCGTTGCTATTCTTTCTCTGTACCTTCTTGCGAATCTGCTAATCTCTTCCTTGACCGTTGGTATTCCAAGGTCTTTCCGTATGTCCTCGTTTCTAACGTACCATGGGGTGTTTACAGTTGACCTAAGAATATTAGCTTGGATTACCTCTATTTTGCTTATATGGCTCATTGCTGCTGTTCCCCAAAGTGCTATTCCGTACGCCCAAATTGGTTTTACGATCGTTTTGTATATTTTTAGTTTGTTTTCTATGCTTAGTTTGGATAAAGATCTAAGATGACTCGAATTTTCGAAAATTCTATTCTTTCGGCTTCGGAATATTTCTTTGCTTAGCTATGACAAATACATGATGACGATTAATTTGTATCGTGCCCCGTATTTATATCTATTAACAGGTGGAGATCGATATTTTCTTATGGTATGTTGCTGCATATGTACATAGCTCGAGAAGAAGAAAAATGTGTAAGGCAAATACGCGGATGTTACTGGTGATTCGAAGCTTTCCTCGCGGAAACCGTCCGGACGTGAGAATTTGCACTTATACGGCAAACGTAAAAGCAAAGTAGCGCGCCCTCGAAGGGTGAAACATTTTCACGCTTTTTTTTAGCACTTGCAATTTTAGCAGCATCGTGCAAGTTGGTGGCAGTGGTTGAATTCGGCAAGCGGTCGCGCATTTCGCGGTCTGACGTGTCGCGTAGTGCCTTTTTGGCACCGCCCTCGCCGAGAAGGAACGGCTTACGTACGAAAAAGGCGATTGGCGAAGAAACACCGCAACGTTCGACTCGTGCCTTGCACGATGAAACGAAAGCTTTCGTCTTTCAAGCGGAAATCGTGCTTCGAGGGAATGGAAACTTTCTTTTTCTTTCAATCCTGCAGAGACGATTAAGGTGGATATTGAAAAAGGCGGGAACAATTTTATCGCTTAATGGAAGCTCTGTAAACGATAATTTCACGTTTCAAACACTTTGCCTTCTTTCTTTTCAACCAGCGTACATTTTGTCGATGAATCGCTATTAACGGAGTCGTGGTGACATTTAAACGTCGGAAGCATTTAAAATAGTCTAACGCTACGTTTTCCCGAGTATTGCCAATGAAAATGTCGGCACACGCTGCTGAAGTTGGACTATGGATCTCGGAGGTAGTAATAGAGACTCGTATATAATTGAAATGTGATTTAAGAGGACGAAAATATCCGGCCGATGGATTTGATCCGTTTGGTCGGGAGAACGTTTGCGCAGTACATAGAGGACAATATCAACTGAAAGCGACACGAATAACAATGTAAATAACGGCGTTCTGTTGTTAACTGGATCAACAGAGTCTATTCCTGTTGACGTCAATTACAAGCGGACGATCGATGATTCGCGATTAATTTGCATCATCTGCCGCCACGTTCCAGTCGTAATTAAACGCGTCGAGTTCAACGTAGCTATTAACGGACCGGCGTGTTTTGCATTTTAGCCTTTTTTCTCGTTTCGGCTGGCTTTACACGTCTGGATGGCGTACGCGACGTTACGCGTCGAGTTTGCCATTCGATAAATCGACACGACGTACTACGAAACGTGGAAACCGAAATAACAACGGAACGCAACGCCTCTTTCTCTTTCCTCTCCTGTAACGCGACTCGCCTGTTTAATCTTTGCTGAAATTCGTATGGAGCGTAAACGTTGGAGACTGCGGTTAGGTCGCAGATAATTGGGCAGTGAATATGGATCGAATTGAATAATTTAACGAATTGAATGATAAAAAGAAGCGCGAAAATTTAAATGCGTTTTGACGAATAATTAATTGCACCGATTAATCGGCAAACGAATGTTCCCTTTCGCGTTTGTTCAGTTTGCTCGAATCCACCAAATTCAGCAGCTTTATTAGCTAAAGAAAAGCTTTTAAAGCAAACCAAGTTGGGATAAGGAGGATTGCCGACGTTCGATCCGATGACAGCGTTGGCGAATTCAAGCAACGTTTCGTTTCTTTGGAATATTGAAGTTGAAGCGCTAACTGTTGGAATTAGAAGCCGAACGGGACGAGTTTCTTGGAGTAATCTCCACTAAAGTAACTACTTTTCTATAGAAGCGTTCACTTGCGAGATAAATACGACAATTTACGTTCGTAGTAAGTCACGTCGGAATAAGTAAAAAGAAAGAAGGCGTTGCTTTTGATAAAAGGGAGCTTCGACGAAATCCTTTTTTTCGTTCGACGAGCAAGATCGTGAAATATTTCGACGTAAATACGGCGTGTGTCGCGCCGTCAACGAATTTCAAACGAATCGGCCGAGCGATAAACCGCGATACTTTCATACCAATTTATTTTTTATCTCTCGAAGGACCCCGGTAAACCGATATATGAAACTAGCTCCTATCGCCCAATCAGTCTTTTACCTACCCTGTCTAAACTATTCGAGAAGATGCTCACGAATCGACTCCTTCCACTCCTAGAGGACTTGAAAACACTCCCAGATCACCAATTCGGCTTTCGAAAACAATATTCAACAGTAGAGCAAATCCATCGCACAACCCATACGATCAGCCAAACCCTTGAAAAGAAAAAATATTGCTCAGCGATTTTCCTAGACATCCAACAGGCATTTGACAAAGTATGGCATGAAGGGCTACTATACAAGCTTAAAAAGATCCTACCTCACCCCTACTACTCCATCCTAAAATCCTACCTAACCAATAGACAATTCATGGTTAAATGCCCAGACACCACTTCCGCAACATTCCCAACAGAATCCGGCATACCCCAAGGTAGTGTCCCCGGACCCCTACTGTACTCCACCTACACTGCCGACTTACCTATATCAAATGAGATAACAATAGCAACATTTGCTGACGACACAGCGCTATTAGCTACCCACGCAGACCCGGTAATTGCCTGATCCACTCTCCAGCGATGTCTCGACTCCATGGAAAAGTGGTTTAATAAATGGGGCTTCAAAATCAACGAAAAAAAATCCACACATGTAACCTTCACGCTCCGAAAACAAACCTGCCCCCAGGTCACCATTAACAACACAATAATTCCTAACAAGGACTCAGTCAAATACCTGGGCATGACCCTGGATAGGAGGCTAACTTGGAAAAATCACATCACAGACAAAACCAATCAACTCAAGGACAAACTCAAGAAATTCTATTGGCTCACTGACCGACGCTCCAACTTAAGCACACAGAACAAAATTAGTCTCTACAAGACCGTAATAAAACCTGTCTGAACCTACGGAATCCAACTATGGGGAACAGCAAGTAACTCCAACATTGAAATACTTCAGCGCTTCCAATCGAAAACGCTAAGATCCCTAATTGATGCACCTTGGTATGTAACCAACGAAACAATACACCGCGACCTCAAGATACCCACAGTCAAAGAGGAAATAGCAAAATATAGCGACAGATATAGCAAAAGAGTCAACAAACACCGAAACCCCCTAATCACTGGACTACTTGATACGACGGACCAGATTCGCAGGCTGAAGAGGCACTACCCGCTAGACCTAAATGCTAGATTCAATTAGTTATCTAAATTAAGTAATATCTACTTATTTATAATACTTACTTATAAATTATACCTATCTATAATACGTATCAACTTATTACAAATAATCAGCCATGTCACTGCGCCACGCCAAAAAAATTACTGAAAATTCTCAACGCGAGAATTGGTTGTAATTTTAATAAATAAAATAAAAAAAGAAAAAAAAGATCTGTCGAAGGAAGAAGGAGAAGAACGAGCTTGCATCGGCATATTCGTTTACGCGTTTCAACGTTTCGCTCTAGTTGTTATCGAGTATTTCGAGCGTCTTAGACTAATTTTCGTGGGCATGAATTATCAGAAACGCCTCGGTTCTAAGAGGCAGAAATTATGTAAGACGCTTTTCTGACCAGGCGTTTCGCTGCTAACGAGGGAAACAAAGTTTTCGCTTGAAATGTTATTGCTCGACTTCTCGTGGCATCGGCCGATTATTTGATAAATTCGTTACGTCGAACAAAATTTCTTAGCCTCGTGGGATAATTTCATGGTAGGTAGCAGAGGGACGCCGCTCGCTTAAATTGTTGTTCATTAAATACTTGATCGGTCGTGCGAATTAAACGAGCATGTGAAACGATACTTTTCTTTTTCTTTGATTGCCGTATTTACGAACAAAGCATCGTCTGTTCGAGATCGTACGATATAAAAATGAAATCGCGTTAGATATAAGTTGGTAGTTAGTTATTAGAGACAGAGCAAGCAAGGTGCAATAGATAGATATAAGCAGTATATAATAATAGAAGTGCTAGAGTAAGAGAAACAGATGTGATGTAAGAGCATTATAAGAGATGTAAACCGAAAGTCGTCCAAAGCCGAAAGGCACGGACTAAGACTAAATAAATAAATAAATAAAAGTAAATATAAAAATGAAATCGAGCAAAGAAATTGACTTTTACTCGGATGTCAGGCAGTGGTTGGCTGCATGGATCGATAAAAAAGGGTTATCGTGGTAAACTGTCGAAGAGGTGAACAGTCGGAGATGGACTAAATTTTATTTCACACGGCGAAGCATCGTTTCCGACAGAAAGAATACCGTCATCTCCGAAGCGGAACAAGGTAATTTACGCGTAATACATAATCCTTGGAATTATTCCGCGTGAAATCAAACGTCTAAAGTAAGATTAAAAACGCTAAAGTAAATAGGAGGCAAAAGCAAACGCGTTGGTCGATGGAGCAGCTGCAAAGAGACAGACTGTCCTTTTACGGTGGTGTTGGTCGTCGAAGAAACCGGGAACAAGGTTAGCGGTGGAAAGAGCTGATTGACATCGGTGGCGATGATGCATCCAAGCGCGTTATTAACGTTGCACCGCTACGAACAGACTTCAGCCTCTGCGCTTGTCTGTCTCGATGCCGTGTGCTCGTCTCTCAGGCTTTGATCGAACGGGCAATATGGCGAGGCTAGAGTGTAAAATCTGCGACGACGGTGCAAAGGTGGTCATTGTCGTGCTCGGTGCTCGCGCGTAAGCATGTACAAGTACGTTGTACGCGAATATTGAGGGAAATAGAGTGTAGCAACGGAGGAAGGAGCGTGGCTGTATGGCAGAAGGAAGAAGAGAGAGAGAAACGTTGTAAACGCTGATGGAACGCCAAGCCCATCGCTCTCTCGCAAATCTGATTACCTCCTCCGCTAATTCCGGCCGTGCTCGTTCACCGTCAGTCGTTCCGTTAGCTATATCGGTATCCCTGTGTGCACGTACGGCCAGTCTACGAACGTGTTTCGCCGACACGGTTAACCACCAGACGTTGCCGGACGACGACCGTGTCTCGAAAATCGAATTCGCCGCTTCGGACGTTTGTCTCCGCCATTGATTTCCGGCCAGTTCCCAACATCCAATCCTTCGAAACGACGGTCGTTGGCTGAAAATTGCCTCCGACAGATTTTTCGCCAGACGCCGCCTACCGACTGTACACTTGCGTCACCCTGGATCATAATGGAACGGGGCTAGCGACGGTTAATTTGCAATTATCGCTGGATCCTGTAGGTAGATCGAAAACGGGAGGGTAGTTCTCCCTCTCCGTTAAAGTTTCCAATCTTACGAATAGACAAAGTATCTCTCGATGTGTTTTTCGCTTCGCGAGATTATAGACAGAGAAAATTCGATGTATCGTAGTTTACGAACAGTGGCTTCCTAGAATCGTATCTCATTTCTAGTCTTCCGGCTACAATCGTACGTTCTCCGACTTTCCCACAAACCATCGCCCGTCTTCGATTCTGTATCTGCACGATCCAAGATATATTGTCTTTACAGAGGCGAATTTGATTTCCAATTGAAATTTGGCTTCATCTTAGAAATACGCAAAATAAAACTTTTCACTTTGGTTTTACGGGATTATAAATGGCTATATCGGAATTTATGTGCCTAATTTATCTCGTTCTCTTTTGCTTTTTTTCCAACGATTCTTCGGCGCGTGCTAAATCTTCCGTATCTTTTCGCCCGTGTCCGCGGAGAATAATGCCTCGCAGATGGCAAATGTTCGTTTCTATCTAGAATGAGAGCAAGCTTAACTCGCTAACGCTGACTGTTTGCTCTGTGCCGTACACATCATCGTCGATATCCTCGCTTCCGGGCTAGGATGAAACATTCGCGCGAGAAACGAGGATACGAGGACGAAACGCTTTGAATTTTTTAATTTTTCCTGCTTTTACACTTGAAACAGTGTCGCTCGCGAAACGCGCATCTACGTGTCGTTTGAAGATACGCGACAAATTGGCCGTGTCATGCAGCTATCGAATCGTTTGCGCAAATTGTTTGTTCTTACATGGCCCTGCTGTGTCGACCAAGGTTAAACGATTCCAGTTACATCTTGCGCTTCACCGAGTCTCATCATCTCGAATAAGATTCTGATCGATATTAGCGGAGAGAATGTTGCTCCGTTCTTTTCGAATAATAAAGTTTGCTATATTTTTGATGATTTTCCGATTTTAATGTCATTTAGCAGGAACAAATCATTATCGAACGTGAAAATGTTGCCATGTATCTTCGACATTAGCAGATTCGCAAGAAGGATTTTTTTTTTATTTATTTATTTACATTTTACAATTTGTCCGGTAGGACATTTGGTAAAATATTATAGCTTAGTGATATAGTAGTTCGCAAGAAGGTACAGAGAAAGAATAGCAACGCACCCGGACCGGCTGGCAGCGGAAACGATCAACACATCAAGCATAGAAAGAAGACTAAAAAGGAAACACCCAGCAGATCTCACAAAGGATATATCTTAACAAACACGAAGATGGTACCCCATTGGGGGTAGCCACCCACATGATAATCAAACAGATAACAAATTCTACCAAATGTCCAAATTGGGCAAATTGTGAATGTGAAATTTTAAATAAAAATAAAAAGAAAATGTATCTTCGATCAAGTTTGGTATTTTTAACTTCGCAGTAGCAGTTTGCTTGAAATATTAAGGGAAATCGCTGCCACTTTAAGCGTCATATTAATAAAATATTCAGGTCGTTGTAATATAACCTGCTTAGGATCTTCACACGTAACAAGATTATTTTTACGCGGAACAACGAGTTACGTTTTGCCCCGCAAGAGGATAATGCACGAGTAAGGCACGACTGACGATCTCTCGCAAACAGAATACTGTAATATCGTAGAATAGATTTGAATTAGAGGTCGGTTGAAAATAGAAAAAAAAAAACCGTGTACGTCGTCTTTCGTGGTTTGTTTACATCCAAGAGCGCCTAGTAACAGCGACGCGAGAAAGGACAAGCAGCGTCAAAATAGAGGTACGGTTTCATATTTCAAGGAATGGCAATCAAGGGGCCAGAGTATGTGAGCCGAAAAGTGTGTATGTGTGTGAGAGGACGAGAGCAAGAACGAGCACGACCGGGCAGGAGTGTGTTGCGAGAGTCAGAGCTAATTGAGTCGTCGAAGAGTAGAGTCGTTAGAGGTTTTGAGTCGTCGAAGAGTAGAGTCGTGAGAATTGATAGAGTTGTAGAGAGAGAGAGTGTGTGTGTTAGATTCGTTGTGACGAGAGTGGTCGAATAACTGTAAAGTTATTTGATATAGATACGAGTATTGCACTTAGTTTCCGTTAAATAAATATCGTTCTCTGTCCAATTTATATTTGTATATCCAATTTAATATTAATAAATTGTAAGTAATCGAAAAAAAATTTCTATCCTTATTTTTCGATATTACAATACCGTAAAGTGTGCACTTTTCCAACACGATTATTTGTCAGTAAACCATCCATCGCGACCTCAAGATACCCACAGTCAAAGAGGAAATAGCAAATTATAGCGACAGATATAGCAAAAGAGTCAACAAACACCGAAACCCCCTAATCACTGGACTACTTGATACGACGGACCAGATTCGCAGGCTGAAGAGGCACTACCCGCTAGACCTAAACGCTAGATTCATTTAGTTATTCAAATTAAGCATATGCACTTACTTATAATACTTATAAATTATACTTATCTATAATAAGTATTAACTTATTATAAATAAACAGCCATGTCACTGCGCCACGTCAGAAAAATTACTGAAATTTCTTAACGCGAGAATTGATTGTAATTTCAACAAATAAATAAATAAAAAAAAAAAAGATTATTTGTCAGTGGCCGTAACCAAGACACGCTGAAATTTCTAAAACATTCGTCGTGCGATCTTCCTTCCAACACGTTTTCTCCCGTTCGTTCGACGTTCTTTCAATCCGCTCGTGTCCCCATCGCTAAACGATACAATCGAGATATGATTCGTCGATCCTGGCAATTTGCATGCATGAAAATGCGGCAAAGAAAAAAGAAAGAAAAAAGAAGCACTGTTTTTTCGAACAAGATCCACAAGTTAAGATCGACAAGAATGAATTGAATTTAAAAGCCGCGCGTTTTAAAAATTAAACGTTAAAAGCGACCGATATGTATAATAACGATGTATAGAATAGAATAAATTTTCGTTCTAAAATCGAGGAAAATGACCCGGTATTTAGCACCCTCGATGAAATATCGCAAGCTCGTCGCCATAAAACAAATCATTACCTCGTCGAAGCTCCTCTTGTCGTAAATGTGGATGGTAAAAAGTGGGAAATAAAGGTTTATAGGTGCGCGGATTATTCCTTTGGAATTGTCAAGTTGCCTTATGCCCGGGAATTACGCATCGTGTCGCTTCTTCGGAATAACGTAATACCGGTTAAAAGCGGCGCAAAAAGCTCGAACGCCCTGTAGTAGTAATTTACTCTACCATCGCGATAATAGTTTTCCGTTGTTCCTTGGTAGTTTCATTGAGTTTTCTACTTCCATCGATTGAAATTCTAACGGCGGTCGTTAGTCTGCACTCGCGCGCAATTTATTAGCCGTTTCAGTTCCATGCCGTTCACAGGCAAGGCGAATGGCTACCAAACGCGTCCGCTAAAGATACAGCAAAACGTTAGATTTTTAAACGTTACACTTTTTCCGAACGTGCCAATTTCTTTTTCAATTTCTCCTTTCGTGGTTTCCACTATTTTACCAGTATGTCCGTGGTTAACGTTACTCGCATTTTCGTTCGCAAAATTCTTTGATGATTACCCCGTTTTGGGTAATCGGTATTTTTAATGGCAACGCTTAAAGTCCAGAAATAATGAAATTTCCAGCGAATAAATTTCACCATTTGTTGTGCTTTCGTGATATAAATAAAATCAAGTTGCGTTAATCGCGATAAATTTCAAAATTTCAGCGCCGTTTCTTTTTTCTTTTTCTCACATCCTTTTTAAACACAAACTTTTTTAAAATTTTTCTGCAATTGCAAAATATGTCATATTTTTATATTCCCTCGTTGTCGTTTGGTCGGGCCCATTCTTTTAAGCCTCTTAAAACTTCTGTAATGGGATGAAACTATATCGAATCGGTTAAACGAGAGGCAGCTACCTGCTACTTGCGAGCGGTCGTTTTGTTCGCATTCAAAAACTCATGCATTTAAAACGCATTTATAACTGTTTGGCAGAGAATCGCGTACACGAAAGTCCGGCAACGGACGTGATATTTTGCTTGCTTTCGTTATTACTCGTTCGTTTTATCGCATCGTTGTTCCGGCTGTAGTCACATTGTTGTCGCGATTCATCGTTCCACCGACACGTTTTGTCGTTTAATCGAACAAGTTGTCCGTATACGATTAAATAAGGATATTCAAAGGCTAGTTACGACTGCATCGTGGTTACAAGTTTACGACAGTTTATAATTTTTCTTTCCTCTTCTTTTTGCATTTCCACGAGCTCACTCGCTCGTTTCACCTCTCTGTAAATCGTTACAAGCTACGGTAAAATGTTTTGGGTATCGCGCTGAAAATCCTGGCGATGATATTTTGCGGAATATTTTCGAGATCAAACGTTAGGCGTTTGTTTTCGTCGATTTGTTTAGTCGTGCGAAAGCCCGTTCGATTCGTATAAAACGCGATAATTGCCTGAGACTATCGGGGAAACGATTAATCGGTTGGAGGTTTTTGTTTATACAGGACAACACGTCCATTAGAAAGTAAAAGTTGTTGGAAAGAGACGCCAGATGAAATAATAAACCACTACGTGTTGTTAAACTGTGGAAGCTGAACAAGTCTGCTGAAAATGAAACGACGTGAGAACGATTAAATTTTAAGTACGTACGTAGTCGCTGTGATTTTTAAAAGGTGATATCGAACGTGCGGATTTTCTGAATGCTTCAAATAATCGTTGAACGTTTCTAACGAAACAGCGATGCTTTCGTACTTGTGAAAGTGGAGTGTGCACGCAATAAATACGAAATACTGTTATTTATTCATCATTCATTGGTCGCTTTCGACCGGCCAATTGAATTTCCGTCACACTGTGAAAAATATCTTCCTTAACCGTCTTGAAAGACATTACCCGTTGACGTAGTGGTCGAACGAGTCGTTGAATCTTTCACGAGAAGCGTTTCAGTTAGCTTCCAGCTGATTAAATTTAGAAAAACTTTTACCCGTTTCGAAATTGCTTCGCGTCCTCGCAACTTTACTCGTCCGACTTTTCTATTTTTATATATTTTCGTGCTATCTTGGTGCGGTGGATGTGAAGTTTGGCGAATCTTCGGCACAACGTAAGTAATTTTGTCGGCGAGCGCGGTCCAACGGTAAATACTCTCCGTACACCGTGTAAAAATTAGGTTCATCTAATGTACTGTGCATTTGGGTTAACCATGCTCCCTTTAATATTCCGTAAGTTTCGAAACTTTCCGCTCTGTTTGACTTTGAGTTTAACTTTTCCACTCTGTTTTCAGTATTTGTACGATATTGGGTATATTGGATCTGCAACAGACCGAGAGGGATGAAACAGATTTATCCATACACGTCACAGCAAATACGTAAGTTCTCGCTTTTCCTTCGTCTATCAAAATTTTACATTCGCGATGCGATACTTGTTATAAAGAGTAGCGATACTTGTTTATCAAGATCGATCGGAGCGGACAGGAACGTCTCTATGGCTTTTTCAACGGACTCGTGAAAAGCTGCTCGCTTATGGCGGATGTTTTTTTCCGATTGTTATTTTCTTTTTTTCGGGCGCGGTCGCATTTGCCGTGATTAATTAATTTTGGAGTTCCTTTGAGCCGCGAGATTAATTTTCAAGAGATCGTGACTCGTCGCAACAGACTCGATTCCAATGATCACTTTAGCCTGCATCGGCTTTTACACTGGTAAATACATTTGCCCCTTTTTTCCGCCCACAGCTTTTTCTCTCGTTTACGCTAAATCAAACGGTTAATTACTACTGCCATTAGAGCCTGCCAACGAGCACGATGAAAGGAACCACCTGGAACAATGATGGCAAAGAGTCCTGCCCCTCTCTTTCTCTTTACTTCGTCCCTTCGCCTCTTCGCCTCTTCGTCTCTTCGCCTCTTCGCCTTTCGCAAAAGCTCGATAAATTCTCGATTGATCGTGTTTCGATTCGTATTACGACGCCCGTTGATCGAGTTGCCTGATTTTACGTTGTGAGACTTTACATCGCCAAATCAATGCTCTTTTCACCGGAATAAAACTCTGTCTCGTTATTTCGTTCAGCAGAACCGTAATAGATTCTTACGAGTCGAAGAAGAAAGAATCGCGGACATGTTCCGTGATATCGAATCGTTTGTTCCATATTTTGTCTATGTTTTTATAGGCTGACGATCTTTCGATGGACTTTAATAGTATGACACGGACCGGACAAGACGAGGATCAAACACGAATACGATTCCACGAGCAAGCTCTCAGCCCACGATTTCATCGTTACCGCCATGAATATCTTTAAAGAACGTCACAGTCTGTACATACATTTTTCCATTACTCTTTTCAATTACCACCAAACATTATACTGAACGGCACGCACATAATACAAACAAGGCAAGTCAAATACCTAGGAAAACAAACCTGCCCCCCGGTCACCATTAACAACACAATAATTCCTAACAAGGACTCAGTTAAATACCTGGGCATGACCCTGGACAGGGGGCTAACTTGGAAAAATCACATCACAGACAAAACCAATCAACTCAAGGACAAACTCAAGAAATTCTATTGGCTCACTGGCCGACGTTCCAACCTAAGCACGCAGAACAAAATTAGTCTCTACAAGACCGTAATAAAACCTGTCTGGACCTACGGAATCCAACTACGGGGAACAGCAAGTAACTCCAACATTGAAATACTTCAACGCTTCCAATCGAAAACGCTAAGATCCCTAATTGATGCACCTTGGTATGTAACCAACGAAACAATGCACCGCGACCTCAAGATACCCACAGTCAAAGAGGAAATAGCAAAATATAGCGACAGATATAGCAAAAGAGTCAACAAACACCGAAACCCCCTAATCACTGGACTACTTGATACGACGGACCAGATTCGCAGGCTGAAGAGGCACTACCCGCTAGACCTAAACGCTAGATTCAATTAGTTATCTAAATTAAGTAATATTTACTTATTTATAATACTTATAAATTATACTTATCTATAATAAGTATTAACTTATTATAAATAATCAGTCATGTCACTGCGCCACGCCAGAAAAATTACTGAAAATTCTTAACGCGAGAATTGATTGTAATTTTAATAAACAAATAAAAAAAATACCTAGGACTCCACTTAGACATACGATTTACATGGAAACAGCATATTAGATGAATAATAGACAAAATACAGATAGCAAGGAGACAAATGTATTGGTTCACAAGTCGAAAATCCAAACTAAGCATAGAAAACAAACTAAAAATATACAAAACGATCGTAAAACCAATTTGGACGTACGGAATACCACTTTGGGGAACAGCAGCAGTGAGCCATATAAGCAAAATAGAGACAATCCAAGCTAAAATTCTTAGATCAACTGTAAACGCCCCATGGTACGTTAGAAACGAGGACATACGGAAAGACCTTGGAATACCAACGTTCAAGGAAGAGATTAGCAGATTCGCAAGAAGGTACAGAGGAAGAATAGCAACGCACCCGACCTGGCTGGCAGCGGAAACGGTCAACACCACCATAGAAAGAAGACTAAAAAGGAAACACCCAGCAGATCTCACAAAGGATATTCTTAACAAACACGAAGATGGTACCCCATTGGGGGTAGCCACCCACATGATAATCAAACAGATAACAAATTCTACCAAATGTCCAAATTGGACAAATTGTGAGTGTGAAATATTAAATAAAAAAAAAACTTTTCAATTAGTTCCGTTCCTTATCGTATTTGAATTATTTACCTAGGAATTCGGTGATTGTGGTCGCATCGACTCTGTCTCGTTCGCGTAGTACGTTCTTCTCTCGTGCATGGAAAGGAATTTCTTGCGGGGGAAGAGGATCGTGAATAGCGAAGCAATTACTGGCATGGCAATGTTAACGAATGTTTATCGAGGATTTGAGGCTTTATCTTACGCTTTCGTCAACTACGAAATAAGCAATTGTTTAACGAGCAATTTCAGACATCATTTTTCCTTTTCTTCAGTTTACGAACCTTTTATATCTTCTTCGTATCGGATGAATAATAATTTACTAATTGATATTACCAGCGAATCGACAAGTATATTATGTTGCAATGGTAAAATTGTAAAATTGTAAAATTCATTTGTAGATCTCTGTTTCGTTAGGAGAATCGTTATTATCGTGCAAGATCGTGCAAGGTTCTTAACACTGATAATTGGTAACTTGCGATTTGTAAAATTACGCCAACGGATAATACAAGTTCAGCCGCGAACTAGTCGTGCAAACGTTCTATAGAGACTGTACGAATTAGAAGCACAAAGTAGGATAACGTAGGACGTCCGGTAGTTTCGTTCAGTCTGTTACGCAAAACTACTTGAAAACAATACACCTGCATCGAGTATCGAAGGTATTCGTCCCATTGGCGAGGCTTCGAGATTGGCTGTTGCAGGCAGATAACGTTATTACACCGTTCGTGTATTTACAGCTGTGAATGGAATATACGTATGGTGTTTCAACGAGCGTATCCACGCAATGAACAAAACGGATTATCGATGCTTGGATAAAGAAACGTTAAAGTGGATTTTCACTGTGTCCACTGCTGTTGCAACCACACGATACTTGATCTCGTATTTTAACAAATTTCTATATATTTGATATTTTGCGCCACTGTTCCCCAATTTTATACAGAAAATTAATTAATTTTATAAATTTTAAATACTTTATTCTTTTCGTTCTTCTACTTGTTGTTCCAACTGAGAGAATAATTCGTTTTAAAACCGTGTGAAAAAATATTCCGCGAAGGAACATTCGATATGTGATACTATCAAACGACGAATACGTAAGAATTTTTAATATAATTAACGCGTAGTTAAAAAAAATTAGTATTTTTCACAATATAGTTCAATTATTGTGAAAAGTATCGTTAAACCGTCAAAGTACTATGCTTTCGATATTTCACACATTTTTTCATATTCCGTGGAATTTTCCACTCTGAAATTTCCTATAAACCCATAAAAGAAACCGCAATTTGTTAGCGCGTGTTCAAACGTTGGGAGTCGAAAGATCGCCGTTTAGACGGCGTTTAAATGGGACAGAAATTCGCTGTTACATCTTATTCTTGCAAGCTTGATATTCTAGAGATAGGTGAATTTAATGTACATAAGACCAAATGATGGAACTTTGTTTGAAAACGAATGGTAAAACGAATGGACGATTCGAACAGCCGAATGGCAGAAAAATCTAATTAAAAGAGGAAATATCTGTGGAATTATTGGGACCACGCGAACTCTGGATTAGTCAGTTCTGACCTACAGGGATTTTACACGCACGCTGCTATACTCTTCTCGAGGAGCGCACGAGATGCACGCAACGTGCTTACGCCGTTTCAGCCCGCGAGCCGTAAACTCTCGTTTAGGGAATTTTCTCGCTAGTGCGACATTTTGCGCTTTCGCTAATTGGAAGATGACCTGGTTTCGTGCTTGTGCTCGACGGTTGGCATGGGTCGTGCGTTGACGTAAGAACCTTCGAGCATAGTGCTAAAATCGCGCATAAAGTTAAAATAGTGGCGCGGCGCGGTGGCAGCCAGGATCGCGCGTTAAACTGGCGAAGCTACCCAGCCGAGGAACATTTAATTAACGGACGATTTCGCCACTTGGCGAGCTCCCTTCTGCTGTTGCGTTTCTCGTTCGAGAAAGACGAGAGACAGGCCGGCTCGTCGAGCTTCCTTGTTTCCAGGTGAACGTACCAGGTAAATCCACCGTCGTCTCAAGCAAATCGCACAGGAGTTTTGAGCTTTTCTACTATCTTTTTCAACTAATTTTTTCAGCCAATTTTTCCATCGTTAGCTTTAAACCGTTTTAACGAGAGCTAGGGACGCGGAACTCATCGATTTCATCGTAACTCGTTTCCTTTTTAGAAACGTATAAGCATTTGTGTTGTAGGAATTGCGCTGGGTAGCGTATAAAATAAAGTATCAAGAATTATATCTAACGATAATACGATAGCAAAGTCATTTCAATTTTAGCACGACTCTCTCGCTCCTCGATCGTACCACATTCGTACTTGGCGGCAGACGACAATCTTGCCACGTGCAACCAAATTTCCACACGCAGTCTCCGAATCGTTCCTCGCTCGTCGCCGACACTCGAGCGTACGAATTTTCACTTTTCTAGTATTTTTTTTTTTTTTTTTTATTTAATATTTCACATTCACAATTTGTCCAATTTGGACATTTGGTAGAATTTTTTAGCTGTGTGATTATCATGTGGGTGGCTACCCCCAGTGGGGTATCATCTTCGTGTTAGTTAGGTTATATCCTTTATGAGTCTTTTCTAGTATGAAATCGTTTCGCACAGTGTGAAAACAAGACTGTTGTGTTGTATTTCACATTTGGATCTTTGCACTTTTCTTCTGTTCTCTTCTCGAACGCGGTAGTTAACGACTTTTGAGACATGAAAACAGAATTCTCTTCCTATTCGACCTATCGTACGAAGCGATTAAAAGGCTTAGTAGGAATAAGGCTTGCAGCTTTTATCATCGTCTCGTTGCCTAATTTCCTTCCTAATGTTTCCGGCGCTCTTTTCACTTGTAATTCTTTCCAAGTTGATCGATAGCGACTCATATTGGTTCGTTATCTGCCGATCACCAGTTTCGCCCATACTCTGACGCTTGAAACTCGGTCTTTCCGTCGTTTCAAGAAATATTCTCTTGCACCGAAAATAGGCGTTGAAGTGGTCACCACTTCTAAGAAAACTCTACATCCGGTCTTTTTAGTTTTCTCAAGCACTGAAGCCATCGACAGCGTATAGACAAAAGACTGGGACGCAGGCAGACCATAAACAGTAGGCAGGCGACGTTGGCTTCGGGGTTTTTCAGTTATAGGGTAACACTACTATCGTGCGGTCTGGACCAGCTCAAATTGTATTCTTACTTGTAATTACACTTCTGTATTAAAATATATTTTTCTACCTTACAATTTAACCACGCGTTTCTCTGTTTATACATCTAATAATCTCAACAATAGGGATAATCTGTGAAATAAACTTACGATTCGCAACGAATACGCCAACGTAGGAGAAAATGTATAAACGAGATTAAGTCTGTCTCAAGAGAGAGAGAAGGAATAGCAAAATTAACCTGATCTTCGATCAAGGTCAAGGACAAGCGTGAGGGGCAAGGGGAGAGAGAGAGAATACAGAAAGAAGAGGAGGAACAGGCAAGGAACGCGTTGAATCGAACTCGAGCGAAATCATTCAAATCTCGTTAGTAATTATCCGACAATTGTTTTGCCGACGTCGAATTAATTGAATGGCGCAACAAGAGAGCAGTTTAATCGAGTTTTGTATTAATTCGTAACAGCGTGGAACGAGAAGGAACGAACAACCAAGTAAACTGTCATTTCGTGAAAATCCGTGCGAAATAGACGGCTACTTTCTTTCTTATTTCCGGATAACTTTTATAATTTCCTTCCTAGCTGAGACTTGACACGCGTAAGATGAGAATGACAGGAATACGGATAAAGTTTAACACGTATATACACTTCTTGTGCATATTCTTCCTCGACGGTTGGATAAGAGCAAAAATATTCACAGTTCTGCTCATAATGGAAAGAGAGAGAGAGAGAGAGAGAGAGAGAGTGAAAGGGAAGAGGGAGAAGGAGGAGGAAAGAAGAGAAAAATTTCTGTGGATGAAAATTTCAAGTTGGTCTTTGCAGGTATCCTCGTCTGCCTGGCTGTATTTTCGCGTAGATACGCATTAATTATACTCGTGGTTTTCAGCACGGTATTTCGCTCGGCAGGAATATTTGAACGCGCCCAACTCTCTTTCCCCGCGGACACCGGCTAAATGAAGTAGCAATTCCGTCGAGATTAATCGTCGGTAAACGATCAAAACGAAGTTGATTTCAGCTGTTTTATAAACGTAGCGATCATTCGCAATTGCTCGCGACTTCCTCCTCGTGCAAAAAATTCTCACTGATAAATGTTAAATAACTGTGCCGAGGAAATTCTGTCAAACTTTTTGCATCTTTTTATGGTTAAAATAAATACCAGACTATAACGTTTATAAAGTAAATCTACGATTGTTATCGGTGTTTTCCGACCGAAAAAAAGTCCTAAAGATGAAAAGAGTAGAACATTGAAAGATTCACGGATTCAGCAAGATTGTGGAAAATTTTATTTTTGAAATATCGTAGTTTACCGCTTCGACACACCATATAAAGTTATTTTTTCCTTGATCCTTAAAATTCCTTTCTATATTTTGCTGCACGACAGGACACGTATTTGCTGTTTTACAAGACACGCGCAACGTTGGATATCTTTTTTTATTCGGTAAAGATATTTTCTTGGTTCGTTTCGGTATACGACTTGCCAAGTACATGTACCTGTGGAGCACTGTGTTGAAATATAAATGCCTCGGTATTACGGTTTATAAATATAAATCGCCGTTTGTCCCGCAGGTGTGCATTCACGGCGGTGTTATTCGCGGGCGGATAGTCTCGTAGCGCGTGCTCCATCTGATAAGCTCGAGGAAACCGAATAGACGCGTGCAAAGATATTTCCCATCGGCGAGAGAAAACTTATTCTAAAGTATCGTAAAACGTTATCGTTGTCGGATGATGCGTGTTATTTTACGTTCGTTCGATTTCTCGCCGATTTGTTCGTTCCTTCGAGTGTAACGCCAAAATGTAACGCTCGTTACGATCGACCGCGTCGAGTAATAAAATCTCACGAATAATCGATTCGGTAGCTGTTTAATTAATCCGAGTGACGAAAAAAAAAGGGAAATAAAAGAGAGAAATAAAAAAAGCGACGTTGACTTTATCGCGCCTCGTTTATTATCATATATCATACGTCTTACCGTTTTACCGCTTTTTCTACGATATTCGTCGTTTATGATATTTAATATCCTTTAAGCTATGTCATAATATAATATATATATATATAATATGACCAACTATCGACGAGCCTTTCAACGATAAAATTTATGGCATTAATGGGCTAAATGCGTCCATACGTTATATACGTTAGTTACCGTTATAGTTCAAAACCTATATCCACAGGGGTGTAATTTATCTGGCGGAATCAGCGTGCTTTCGCGTATTCGAGCCATCATCTTTCTGCGTGCAAGTCGTCCCTTCTTTTCGTTTTTAGCTCTACCATGATAGCATTTAGCTTCGACACGATCTTTATTATCTCTTTCGACGTTCTACCAAATTTGATTCGGCCGTGATGAACGTTATTTCTCGAGAAAGATGAGAATGTATCCGTTTCACGAAGCTTAATGGCATCGTCGTTATTAAAGGGGAAATATATCTATATCAATATACGCGAATGTATACGCGGCTTTTTGCAGCACATTACGGCATGATACGAATACTTTTTGTATTACCACGTATTGCGTGAACTTGACTCGGATTTCATCGACATATTCTATGCGCTATTTCTATGCGGATAAATCTTAGTAGCATACGCACAATTCGTATTTCCGCGTGTTCGTTTCCGCCGCGGTCACGTGCCTCTTAATTTTTGTGATTTCTTTATGGTTTCGTGATTTATTAGTGGATCGTAAAGGTAAGTTCGTAACAAGCTCGAATCAGCAAACTTAACTACATGTCTGCGAGGTTATCAGAACAAGGGTGAAACGTACGTTAATTTAGTGGTAAATTTTTTTTTTATCAACTTCGACAGAATGGAACAGGGGATACGTTTAATTAATTGGTTACTTTTTCGAAATCAAACATTTTTATCAGATAAAAGTCGTCATTCGTAATACTAACTCCAGTTTATGTGGTATCTCTGAATTGGATTAATATGAAATTTTCTCGCAATAGGAAGTGCGATTTTTAAATGTTAACGATTTACGAGACTGGAGAAACGAGTACAAGAGAAAGACGAGGATTTTTAAATGTATTCGTTCAATGAAGTTGTCAACACAGATTAACAGAAACGAATTTTGCATGGGAAGCTCCATTTGTAAGTTGACTCGTGTTTCGTTCCTAGATCGTCTGAATACTTTTGAACCAGCGAAACGACAGCTCCGTGTCGCGTATCGCGATGTGTCGCATTTAATTATTTAACGCTCTTCACTGTGCGACCAATTGTTCGTCTTCCAGCTACTCGGAATAGAACGGGTCGGGTCGATCGTTATAAACAACGTACAACGATCGTATTGCATCGGATGCACGATTTAATTGAGTATTACGTGGTCCATTTAATCAAACCAGTTTTAGATGAATGTCTTTGATTAAACGAACCTTAACATCTTTCCTCGAGTATACGCGCACATCTGATGTTCGTAATTTTATTATTCTTACGTCGTTAGTCTACGAGCGTGTATACGTAACAGAATTTAGCAAAACGTAATCTGATCAATGATCGATTAATGTACGATGATTAACGTAAAATCAGGTTACTAATCGTGATTACTCGTCGTTTAATAATCGTTGGTTAACGAGGAAGAAAAGGATCGATCGCTCGATTGATCGTTAATTACGAAACAATTAGAATTTTTTTATGACTAGTTCCCATAGCTATGAATATTTTAATGCTACTGAATCCCGCAGTCATAGCACTAAGCGATCTGGATTACGCGAGTAATCGTAAAGTAAAATTACGCGAATGATTAAAAAAAAATTACCGATTAACGATTACACGTTACAGAAGCTGATTAGCTAATTACAGATTTGTAATTAGGACTTATTCGTCAACGATAATCGGTTGATTTTGTAGGAATAGAAATCTCGCGCCAACAGAGCAGCGATGAAACGAAGCTTTCGATGTACCACTTTTACACAGGTAAATCTCGCCATTTCTCTTGGCATCTTTTATCTGGTAGTTGGTTCAGTTCACCGTTTCATTTGGAATGACGAGCGTACGATCGCGCGCTGGCCGTTTAATTTACCTGTGGTTATCTGACTACTAGCTCTAGTCCTGAATATTACGTTCAGCTCGGTCGTTCGTCAACGCGTCGTTAGATGTTACGTGCTGATCGGAAGATAGCGTTTCAAACGTCGAATCGTGAGATTTTGTACACCGCTGATATTGGTAAATTTTTATACGACGTATTCACCTGTACGATAATTTTAATGAAAATTGTAGAAGAGAGCGCGCAACGTATGCGAGCTCTTGAGAATTTCTTAATTCTATTAGCACCGAAACATCTAGTTAACATCTAGCTTTTCGAAACTCGAATAATTCATTTGGAGAAAACGTAGATGGTGTAGATATAGGACAGGAACTTCTGGCGAAACGAAAGCTTGGACGCGTACGCGAGTCGCGCTAATACCACGTTTATCACGTTTCCCGTGATAAAAATGATGAAAACGATAAAAACGATAAAAACCTGCTGCATAAATCGGCTTTCTACTTATTCTACGTCTATTTTACGCGTTCGAAGCCACGCGAGCAACCCTCCGGTGTGGTTGGCTGCGCGTTACCCTTGAAACATAGTCTTAGTATCGATGACAGAATAATACGACGTCTAATACGTACTTGCTCGTACGCATGCACCGTTTGCGTATAGAGGTATATGTAGCGGAGAACCTAGAACGTAGGAGGTTGTCGAATATACGCCCGTGTATCCACATAACGTATATTCGATACACGTACATACGTAGTCTGTAGGTTTAACGTGGCCTGTCTCGCTTCCTCGTGCCTCGCTACGAAGCGATAGACGAAATTGGACAACGAACGTGGCTCGATGGTGATCACGAGCAACTCGATCATGCGATGCTTCGGTCGCCGATCGAGATCTGTCGAAATTGGCTGTATCGCGTGGCGCGAAGGTAGGCGTGAAGCCTAGTAGTTGGTAGCCGCCTTTAAACGGGCACAAAGTTGAACGAAAACGGACGAGAGAGGCGATTGCATCGAACGGATAACGTAATTACCATTCCTATCGTTATCGTAATTATTATCGTCACGATGGCCGCGCATCGCCACTGCGGCTAAATTAACGTTGCCCTGGTAATTAACGTTCCTTCGCGCGGTTGGTTCAAGTTATGCAACGAACAGGGCACACGGTGTCGATCGATCCAGAGATGTTGCGTACGTACGTGATTTCTATGCGTCGCAATGTATTATTTTAAATCGTTCGAGCTGATCTCACGCATAGCCTCTCGACCATTCTCTGCAGGCTAAATACTTTAAGCACGTGGTCGAGTCTGATTAACCTAGCAAACGTTGTTCAGACCGAAGATTTATCCGTCGATCAGCTATTCTTCTTGTTCTACGCTTCTCTTCTAACGGACTATGGATCTAAGCAACCGTCGCTTTGACGAATGAAACACATGAAAACAAAAATACGTTGTATCTGTATACAGGGGATAGTTGGGCATTACCTTATTTTCCAAGCATTTCTTCTTTGAAACATGACATGCATGTACTGCTAAATGAAATTCAATATGCTTCGACCTAATTAATTGATATGTAAATGCTGTGATAAATTGACATTTTTATAGAGTTACCTATCGTTTTCTAGAAACGCGCTGATCTTTAAATACTAAATAGAAGATGATTTAGAATTCTGATTCTGATGGCAATTTTAAGTAAGTCTTTAAGTGTAAGTCTTGAATTATGTTGGCAAAATGACGTGCAGCGTTCTAAGCACACCAATGGGGATTTGTGGATGCAGCTGTGTAACCTTGTAACGTCACGTACGTCCGTAACTTGACAGAACTACTCCATAATTGCCTATTCCGATTTTACGTGAAATCTAACGCTCGCGCGAGTTTCGGATTAAGTTGCTCCGATTGAATGAACATTTCGGTTGGTCGGATCAAAGCAGAGGATTATGGCACCGCCATAATGGTAACAAGTCGTGCACAGGATGACGATGAAACACGCGTATATGAATATAGATAATTCTCTTTAATTATATTGAAATACAAGTTTTCTCTTCAATCGTATCGTATTATGAAAATTGATTTCTTCTATGGAAGCATATTTTAGGCTTTTCTCGATATTTAGGCAGATGGTTTAATAAATGATGAATAGAAGATGAGAGACATAGACCGACAACGATCGATTTACGTTTAATTCGTTGCACCCAACTACCTGAGAACAACGCACCTGTCTCGAGTATGGAAGGTACATTATTCTCGTGCCACTGCAGGCTACTTGCAGATTGGCCACAACATAGATATAACGTTCTCATACTGTACGCGAAATTGCAATTGCAGGTGCAACGGGTACGCGTACGTATATTTTATATATTATTTTATATATTATATTATATATGCGCCGAACAAAACGGATAATCGGATAAAGGAATTTGAAAACGCAATTCCACCATGATCAACGTGATTATAATAAAATATAAAGTTCGATTGGCTAGTGCGTGTGCGAGCTCGAAACCAAGAGCAGAGGGGGTGCGTGTATCGTAATAACATCGCGTTTCTTTAATTCTGCGAAAGCATGAAACCATTTCATTCGTTAGCCGCAATGTATTCTATTCGTATTCTGAAACTTACCGCAATACTACGTTACTGCAATATAAGGCACTTATTTTCAAATATTCCGAAAGCTGGGATTTTTACGTTGATAGGGAAAAGATTACGTGTTTGCTAATATTTATATCTAAATAAATCAGATAATCGATATCATCTCGGAATATAAATATATAAAATGGTTCGAGTAGACTGGATAAGATCAGAAACGAATAATGTACGAGATATATCGAGATAACAAGAATAATAAATTCCATTAATCGTTAAGATGCCAACTTTTATTTTCAATTTCAATTTATTTATACGAATCAACGTGTCGAAATAAAGATAATAATTAATTGCTTGCCGACTTTAATATCTAACGAAGTTAGTAAAGTTAGAAAAGTTTCAGCGAAGCACGATAAAATATACAACGAATATTAGTAATTCCTGTCCTAAACAGTTTTTATCGGTATTAGTAACGATTACCTTTGACGGAGTACGTTCCAACTAAACCGTAGTTCGTATCAAATCGCATGAAACATCGTCAGCCTACGGAAAAGGTACCCGCCAAGTAAAACATACTCTGATATTTTTCATTCTTTGGTACGTCCCAAGTGCGTAACGTACTTTTCAAGTACTCGTGTAACCAATTGCACGGATAGTAACACCTCTGGTTTGTATTTTATTCCAAAGCACGTTCTTCTTTTCCTAAGCGTTTCATCTGTACGCGACTCGCGTAAAACAACGTACGTCATAAAACCGGCTGATGACGTGTACGTGTAGAAATACTTGGGGGTGTGTCGCCTTGTATGCAAAACTTGGTTCGTCGATAGATGGTCGTGATTGCACTCGTAGTATTCGTGATGGTTGCCATGGCAGTGTAAGGAAACAGTGGAACGAAACTATGCTGGGAATGTCGAAAGTTGCGTTACAAGTGGAAAAGAACGTGGGCTGCGTTCTGATTTCGGCTCTGGCATTTTACGCTCACCACCTACGCGTGCAAGATTAACCTCACGGTGAAAAAGTAAAAGAAAATTACGCGTTGAACCTACGCGGACGAAGAAATGTTTTTCTCATTTTACAAAGTACACATCTTGGGGTGTGTATAGCGTGCGCGATGGCCACTACGCTAAGTTACACGAACAGAGTATTCTTCCATTCGTATTTATCCATTGCTGAAATATTTCATAAGTCCAGCGAATAAAGGAATATACGTGATTTTTCGCTTCCACATTGCCTCGAAGCTACTCCTAAGAAGATTAGCAATGTTTTCGTTTGTTGAAAGATGAGCGAGATTGAGAAATAAAAATTGGCGAATCGTAACGGGATTAAGTCACGTGATTTAACGAAAGACTCGCGGAACACGAGAGGTAAAAGAAAGAAAAAGAAGAGACACGCTGTCGAGTGTTTCTCTTGTACACTCTTTGTTTGTTCTAGCTATAGCGTCGAGCCTGTAATGGTTACGAATAAATAAATGAAAGAAAAATGTTACAAAGTGGTAGGTACAGCGACTACGTTCGATAGCAGGTATCGAGAATTCTTTTAGTCCCTGAGACTATATGGGAAACACGTACCACTCGGAAAGCTTTTACGTTTATGATCTGATTTGATCTCCGAGTTCAAGAAATCACCGAGCGGTATCGATTTGAATATGATATTGACCTCAACAGCAGGGAAGTAGATTTGAACAAATTTCGATCTAATTTGCAGAGTCCTTGTCGGGTCGATGTTACGTATATACCTGTTCGTTCTTTTAACCTCCCTTTTCTCTATAGGTATATTCGCTTTCGATCAAGGTTAATAGTTTTGCTGTTATAGACTTTAGAACGTATTACTACTTTCTTAAAGTCAATTATTTCAAACGTTCTCTAATAAAAATAAAGATTCGGGAAATAAATAAGTATCGAAAGCAAGTAGAAGGAGATGATGAAATTTTGATTAGATTGTCTCGTGACTCGAATTGGCAAGTTGATAAATATCTTATTATGTATGTTAAAGTATACGTGAAATTGCAAAAAAAGAAGAAAGAAGACACAATTTCTTTAAATACTCTTCGCAAGGAGTTATTTTTAATTTATCGAACGAATCGAGACGTACGCGTCCGTATGATCCACCGATATTTATTATTCGTACCTTGTTAAACGAACTGCAGTGACCTTTTCTCGTTTGCTGGTGAAACGATGTAAGATTATCTGCGTGGTAATTTAGTCGTTAATTGGTGCAGTAAATTTCTGCTTGCCTGGTGCAGCGAACGGATGAAACGGACTACGATATATAGCGCCAATTATACTTGGCAACCGAAGTTAATGTAGGCGGGGGGTGTTAATGGATTAATACTCGATGGGGCTATGAAACAGGATGAACAATGTTCAATGTATACCGTCAAGTCGACGAAAGTTGACGAAAGCGAAGCCCCCGGCAGTTTCGTGGAAGCTGGCTATTCACGTTCTTCTCTTGTGACAGCCGGGAAACAAAGTGGAGCGCGATAAATCTCGATCGATTTTCTTCGTGACTACGGAGTGACACGGGGCACGGTGTAGTAGACACGTCGAACGTGCAACTTGCACGGACTTTGATTTACTTGCTCGTTCAAGTGCGCTGTTATTTTACTTTTCCAAAGTTAAAGATTCTTCCAACGTGCTTGGAAGACTTCGCACGCAACCAAAATTACAATTTTCTCAATGGAAACATCGGTTGTATGTTTAACGAAGAAACAGTTCTCGCGCAGCCGTGATATTCCGATCGTTACTCACGAGCGAATATCCAACGAATCAACTACTTGTTGTTTAGGAAGAAGAAGATTAGTAGATCGTGCTGTTGGTTCGTGATTGAGTAGGTTCGATATTTGAAAAAAACTATGCCCACATTCTCTGTCAAGGCAAACGTAACTTGCGAATAATCTCGCTTCTAAGGATGCTGGGGAAAGGAATTAGGCTTTACAAAGGAAATGTTTATACGGCGAGCGCAACAGTTGAAATTTCAATTTCATTTAAATATCAAACATAGCGATGCACCGGTCGATAGTGAGGTAGACTCGAGATAGCCCGCCATCCCTATACCCTTATTATTTCTAGTTTGATTTTCTAATTGGTAAAATTTGATTCGATGGGATGAGAAACGGTATACGAATTACTGTGTCACCAGGCCAACTTTATTAATTAATAATTATTCAGCTTATGGTCTGGAAAACGAGGATTTACATCGGTGGGTAGATCGTTTGTCGACCGGGTAGGTGATCGAGGTTGTGTATCTGGCGTTCAGTAAACGCTCGATCTCTCCATGCTCGACAACGATATCCGATGTTTCCTGATTCTACTTTCGTAAACGAATGGACGATAGCCACTAATGCTAGTGTATATGTGTCACGCGTACACTGTATGTATAGGAAATGCAACACAGCTACGATACATGCACTGCATCAACGTTTAACGAGCAGTTCATGCTCGTGTAAATAGCTTTTCTCGCGATGATAACTTCTTTCCAACGTTTTTTCAATCTTCCACTTGTAACCGCTAACCGCTGAACGCTTCCGATCTACTCGATAGTTTGCGCGCTTGTGTGTGCGTGTGTGTGTGTAGTGGTAGTAGTTATAGTTTTGTCTGATATTGAATTTACGTGACAATTCTATCTTTAGGGATGGTGTGATGAAAGTTTCTACCGACTAGAGTAGGATAAACTATTTCTTCCTTTCCCTCAACTTTCTCTCTCTCTCTCTCTCTCTCCACTCCTTTTTAAAGAATAAACAGAAATGTCATTTTATGACCTTGGTTGCATTTGCATATGCATATGCATATACAATATGGCTGCATATGCATTTCACTTTAGCCTATGTAAGATTTGCACTTGCTTTTGTCATCCAACTATCGGAATGTAACGAGAAATAAAACGTACAATACCGTGCGTTTCATCACTAAAGCGTGTCTATGATTTTTATACGGCAAATACGGTCGATGTGGAAACAATACGCGCGTAAATAGAAAATTTATATGAATTTCCCTGCACGTGCGAGCTCTGGAAGCAATTACGTTGATTAGTATTCGCAAAGAAAGAAAGAGAGAAAGATGGAAAGGACGAACGAAGATAAAAAATAAAACTCGAAGAAGATAGACGCAGTTCGGTTCGGGGAAATTTATCGTTCGCAAATGAAATACCCGTGTACGCTGTGGAAAATGTCGGTGGCTTTACTCGTCTGTACGACATTACCAGGATCTTGCGTTTAGGTTATTAAAATGTGCCGCAGCTACGCGAAAATATTGGCAGCTGAAAGTTCTTGCCTCTTTATTTCAAAGTTGGACGCGTCCCGGCTTTACGTTAGGAAGCCATTATTCCCGCAAGTTCGCTTTTAAAAGCTACGGAGAGCAGGTGGTCCGGTGGTAGTGGTATTATTTCTTTTTTTTTTTTGCGAATCGAAATCGAGTCATCGACGATTCTCGTATCGCAGCGTGACACGAGCGTGTTTTCACGAGGGAACGTTCATTCGCCAGGCCGCCGCTCGCTTGGCTTCTCTATGCTTCCATCTGATTACGAATCTTTGAACGACATTGAATTCGATGATCTAACTGTTCGAATTTTCTCTTAAAAAGTTACCTTATGGCGATACATTTTTTGGGAAAGAAGCTAAGACGTTCGTTCTCTGCGTTTGCTTACACCGTTTAAACGGTACATCGATCCAGTTATTCGTAACGAAATAACCGGATTATTATTAACCGCGTTACGATATGCGGATACTTTGGATAATTGCGAATCACGATCAGGTCGATGCTAAAAGATTCTTCGAATAGGATACTTAACCGCAATGGCCACGTTGTCGTCTACGCGTATGTCCAGTGCTTGTAACAAATGCGTACCTTTCTGCATAGGTACGTGTAGGATGGAAAGCGGTGTATAGTTAAAACGCAGTGTAGTAGACCGAGAGAGCTTAGGGCGCGCAGCACGTTTTAGGCGTGCAACCTTGTACTAGCTAGCTGTACTCGTATATGGGTGCAAAGTTATACATACGTGTACGAAATAGACGCAGCTGGCTTAACAAAGGGTGTACGCGGATAATATCGTTGGCGCTGCTTTGCACCGTGTAGCTCGACATCCGTCACACCACAGCGGATACATTCTCCTGTGAATTGCAACTTTTCAGTTTTCTTTTGCCCGTTCGTCGTTTCGTCGATACTCGCGTTTCTAGAATTTCGTATTTCCATCTCTCTCCTTTATCTAGTTCTTCATCGGCATCGATCGTCCTCCCTCGCGACTTTTACTTTGTTGTGAGTAACCATTGTGTATACTCGCTGAGATACCTGCTGTTTGCTCTGCGAGTTGGCTGAATTCCACGATGGTTCAGCCATATTTCGGCGATTTACGCGTTTCGGTGGTAATTGGTAATTTGTATTTTTTCCGATTAACTTCTAATCTTTAATCGTATCGTAAGAATCGTATCAGTTTCGATCAACATCGACTGCCACTTTCGTCGTGCTCCACGAATACGTGGAAGACGGAATTTTCAGACGTAGAGAGAATAAAAGGAAGCAGATAAAACGAAACTTTGAGACTCGACGATTCGAGAATCGCCTTCTTCGCTTATATTTCTAATAAAATTTATATTCTGCATAGATTACTTTTCCTTCTTCTTCGGCTTTCTTCTGCAAGTTGCGCCGAGTTTTATTCTCAGCGACGAAGCCGTTTAAAATGGAATTGTAGTCTGTTTATCTACACGTGGACGTACGTCTGATTTAATGGACGGCGATACGCGACGAAAAAAACTGTCAGATTGGTTTGCAGCGGTAAAGCAACTGACACGCGGAAACGTCGACCCTGTTCGTCCAACTATTAGAGACAAGGCAGAGAGAGAGCCAGCATAGAACGAAGATGGGTATTTTTTCGTCGATATTTCGCAATTCCAGGAGGCGCGAGCCTTGCGTTCCTCTTCTTTTGTGTCGATTGCTCGTGCACGTGAACCAGCTGCGCGAGACATCGCGCGTTTTCTTCTTTTTAAAATCATTTAGCACATCGACAGCGATGTACTCGTGCTGACGAGATATCGAGTTCGAATGACCCTCGAGCTCGAATGTTCGGTCGATCCATCGGACGAGCGTACACGAGGCAGACAGGCGAAAACAAAAAATGCTTTTCAAATCACGAATCGATGTTTTACGCCACGCCCGATCGAGTTTGAAATTTAATCGGTGCGCTTGAAATACGCGCGTATCGCCGGTTTCGCGTTTAGATCGAGCTTTAACTCCGTCTATTCGTAACCGTCGAGCTTGGCCTGTTGATTCGATTCGATGTTGATTCGATTCGATGCTGATTCGATTCCATGCTGATTCGATTCGATGCTGATTCAAGGGTGGAAAAATGTTAAAACGATCAAGACGATCAAGACGATCAAGACGATCCAGACGATGAAGTAAGTGAGCAATTGAGTCGCTGCAAGTAGTGGCCGCTACGGACAAACGGACCGGGATACCTTTAATTAATACGTCTATTTTACATTACGTAAAATACGAAACGAACGATTAATCGGTTGAATTACGATCTGTGTTTCTTTTTCTGAATCTGTCTGGGAAATTACAACTCCAACAAAATGCTGGTCGCTTTCATGCGTATCTTCGACCTAAGTCTAAGTAAACGTTTGAAGGAAGATTTAAAACCTTTTAACGTAAGAATTTCATGTATACGAAATCTGTGGATTTTATTAGTCTACTTGCGTCAAACTTGCGTTGCAAGGTAGGTAGATTTTTGGATCAAATATTTGAACTTTCCGATGAAAGATGGCAAAAGTGTGGTAATTGGCTAATCTCGACACTTTTACATGGCCGAGAATGTCTCGATGAATAAAATATGAGAAAAATGTTTGAAATCGATCTTTGAAACGGACCCTGTGAATATTTAAAGAATTTAATTTGAGGATAAAGGATACCCTCGCTGCATTGTAGTGAAAATAAAAGGAGAAAGAAAAAGGAAATAAAAAGGGGAATAAAAAGAAAAGAGGAAAGAAAAAGGAAAAGAACGATATATCTGCGCTTGTGCTGGCCTTAAATTCAGGAATTCACGCGTATGCTTCTTTTTTCCTTAAATATCGATCCTACTCGCTCTGACTAGACCATAAACTCCGCTATTCCGCAAGACGTGTGCTGAGCTTTCGGATCTCGTTTACCAAGTTCGTCGATCGAGATAGAAGGGATTTCGGACGGTGACCGAAGAAGATGGAAATGAAACTACGAGATGGAAGAAATGCGGAGTAGAGCTGATTAGGAACGCGTCCTACCAAAGGAAAAATAATTTTATCCAACGTTTGCCTTATCTTAGTTTGTTCCACCCACTCGTAAGCAAATTCTGATTCTACGTTTATTTACGACCACTATTTCTATTAAGTATCAAAAATTACCATTTCTTTTTATTTAATTTCTCTTTATCTATTTATTTTGTTTCCCTTGATTAATTTTTCTATGGTCTTCGAAGTTATATCTTACGAAACGAATAACGCAAATTTTACGTATTTTTTTCTCGTAAGACACATTTTCTCCAAGTAAGCAAACTTCTGTTCTTGATAACAACGATTTCGATGATTTTTTTATGCAACGTCGACTTTTTATCCCTATGTATCTATCAAAGTTTACAAGTAAGAAGCAAGAGTACTCGAAGGCGGAAGACATTTTCCGTGTCAAAGCGTATCGTTATCCTCGAGTATCGAACGAACACGTACGTTAACCTTATTAACGTTTACCTTGAACTTCACTTTTAGCTTTTTGTTACGTACACGATGGCCTTTAAGCGCCTAGGAAACAGTTTTATTCGATTCTTGCATGACTGGGAACAATTTTTCCCCTCGATCTTCGATCAACGCAAATCCCACGACTTTCGTACGAATTTAAATTCTCCCGTATAATTCTCGTGGTCGAATCGCGTTTTTCGAAAAACTTTCAAGGCGAACGTCGAACTTCGTCCGATTTTCCCAAATGCACCAACATCTGTTCACAGACATTCGCTCACAGACAACGTGTCCACGACAACAGGTTTTAAAACAGGCGCACTAAAACGAACGACGAGGTTTCGGTTGAAAGAACGTTACGCTGGAAGATGCACAAAGCACAACTTGCTGGTCGAATATTCACGAGAGTGCGGGTATCGCGTTCAGAACGTAAGAAAGAGCTTGATCGCTCGATGGAAGTAGCGAGCCGTATAGATAGAACTGTCGTCCTGTTAGCGAAAAAAAGAAGAGCAAAAGAAAGAGAAGAGCGGCCTGGCAAAGCTGGTCGGGCGCTCTTACCGACCGACTCGCGCACGAAAAGAAGAACATTCGCCACGAGGTCACGTTGCACCCCGTCGTCTTCCATCCACTATCATCCGTTACAATGTATGCGCGTTTACGTATGTGCGCGTGCCGTCGCGTTCCTAATCATCCTGTTTCACGGTTAATCAGCCGAGTGGCCGGAACACGGAGAAGGTCAGAGAATAGGGTGAGGCGCAAAACAGAGGAGACAAGATAGCTAGGACAGACAGAGAAGAAGATCGAACAACGGATAAAACGAGAAGGACAAAGATGCAGAGAAAGGGAGACAAAAATTGTTGCAGGAAGACACAGAAAGAGGCCACTACTGATACGAAAAGAGAAAGCGAGCGAGAGCAACGTGAACGAGAAACAACGAGAGACAGACAGATACGGAGAGAAGGATTCGTGCTAGTTAGTATAACGTGTGTTACGTGTAGCACAGAAGAGAGAAAGAGAGTGAGTTAGAGATAGAGAGAGAGTGAGAGAGTGAGAGAGAGAGAGACAATGAGAGGATGTGAGGGAGGGAGGGAGGGTGGAGGAGGGGAGAGAGCGCATATCACAGTTAAGTGCTCTCGATATATATCGCACCTGATCAATTAAGCTGCTTATCACGCCGAAATCACTGGTTAGGCTGCCGGCACTCCATCCACCCCTTTTCAACGACGATTATCTCGTGTATCGTTCGATCAGCCCGCGATTCTTTCTCTTGATCGACGTCGGCGACATTTCTGCCCACGTTTCGCGTTTCACACGGTGCGTCTATTGTTGGTTTACGCGACGGAATGATAAACAGGTGGAGTCTGTCCCGAGGCAAGGGTGACCAGAACGGTCGCAACGAGCCTTCCACCCTAGCGAGTCCCGCTCCTCGCACGACTGACTGAAGCCTAGAATCGAGGCTTGCAACCAACCCTCCGCCCCCACGACCCTTCACCCCTTTCAAACGTTGGGGAGGCCACGCAAGTGGCGCCACGAGCTTGCAAAACCTCGCCTCATCCCCTTCTGCCCACCCATTCTGCATCCTACCATCGAACGCTGCTCTCATCTACGGGGTGGCGCGCGCGGTTAAATTCTGGCATCCTCGGTATCCTCGTGCTAGCACGGTTTACATCGTTTGGCCCATTGGGCCGCAATGATTTTAATTTCGTTCGACCGTACCGGCTCGTTCGTATCGTATAATTCCTCGTGTCTTCGTTACAACTGGCGAGAAATATTTTTCCTTTTTGCATTCGTCTGTCCACACCTGTCCTCGATTAATTCTTATAATTGTCAAAAGAGGTTGCTCCTAGTACCCTCAACGACGACGAACCCTCTTTATTTTACAATTTGCAGCACCATCTACATTTCTATATCGAACGTTGATTCGCGTTAATAATTATCGATCGTATCTAATAACCGATCGATAATTTGTCGCTCGTCCGAATTGTCTTGTCCGTAACGATCCACTCTGCGCGTCTCGTTGATAAGTCGTTGATCGTGCAATTGATCCGAGGAGATTCTGTGTGACTGTTGTTTAGCGCACGCTTCACACGAATATCGGCCGATGATTGTTCGAGAATCGTTCCGCAATCAGTAGTTCGAGAGATACTTGGTATCGCGCTACTCCATGTCCATTGCAGGTTACACGGTAATTTACTTTTCGTTTTGTATGAGAGCAAATTCATTCGTGGAACAACGATATCGAGCGTTCGCGTGCGATATAAACGGTGAAAGGGATGAAACGCTCCACGAGTTGACGCGTGCATTTTGTACTTCGTTGTTCGAGTTAGGTTCGACGAAGCTCTGTCGGTAATGAAATTGCGTGCATTTCGTGCGCGGTTTTCCCCAGCAGCTTTTTTCGTCGTACCGTTTTCATTCAGCCACCTTCTTCGACGCATTCCTTTCTCTCTCTCTCTTTCTTTCTTTCTTCCAGTAACAACCACCTGTAACCCCCCTCCCCACCCCACCCCACCCCCCTGGAGACAGACGTTCGTTTGAAAGTGTACGCCCTCTACTCCTTCTATCATCTTCCTTTAGCCACCCTCCTCTCTTACACTTAGCCTTGGCGGCCCTTTCCGCTCTTGATCCGATCCACTGGATCGCAAATCGCACCAGACGATCCATCAAAAGACCATGCACCTATACAGTACCCTCTTCGTTTACCCGTGACTATCGACAGCTCTCTGCAACTTATCTTTTCCTCAACGTAGTGTACATAATTTTCGACTTGGGAACTTTCATACTTTATAGAACGTGAATGAGAAAAAGACGAACCGATGGGCCAGATTTCCCTTATAAATGAGAGATAATGTGAAATAAATTGGATACATGCATTCTTTCCACAAACGAGATAAAAGCGCGATACGTTACATACGTATTTAATCCATTTGAAGGATATTCTTACGAATTTTTAAGCACTCACTGACTACGTGCGTACCTGTAAATATGTCGGAGTCTCATCGGGTGTAAGATTGTGGACGGTCGATGTATCTTCTTGGGAATTAGCCATGGATGCGGTACGACACGAATGCGATTTATTACGATAAGGTGGTTGTTACAAAAAGTGCGGTTAGTCACGGCGATTAGGTACTCCCGAAGCTAGTGACAATGGCTTCAGATTTGTTAACGAATGTCCACGAGATGGCAAGTATCAGTGTAATAATCGGGTCGGGTAACTTCTCGATAACTCAGTCCGCAACTCGTACAACGACTAACTAACAAAGCTCTCTCTCCCAATCCAAATGAAACTGTCCTTATATATTCCTGTCTCCACTTCCCGGGTCAATCCTTGTTTCTAACGAGAGTCATATAATCATTCCGTACCTGTGTCAGGTACACGTCCCTCCCGTGACCGTAGCTACATCTAGTGACCCGTTATGTCACCTTAAGCCCGAACCCATCGTCATAACGCCAGGTTGGAACATTAAAAGTTATTTTCTTATTTTTATTGCTTAAACATAAAAATCTTGACTATGGTACTGGGAGTTTTCCCCAGCATTCTCGACGGAAATCCTGCTGTCCTTCCATCTCCGACAAATATTTTAATCCAAATATGCGTAATGTATTATATTATCTCTTCGGAAGGATGATTGCGAGATAATTTTATTATTAATTTCATTGCTATTCTTTTCTATTACTCTTGCCAATTTCAATCTCCAAAAATTTCAGCTTGTATTAACACCAACATCCGAAAACGCACGAACTTTACCGCCACAATGTAATTTTATTTTCCCATTTGTATCGCTTTTTCGCCTTAAAGTTGCTCGAATCTTAAAAATTAGGTTAGGTGTTCGAAACGATTTCTAGCACCAAATAGAAACTGCCTGGTGAATCGATTCTGTTGCTATCCTCGAAAGTTTTTCATTTAAATCTTCTAACTTCTTTTCCATTTATTTTGCCGGGCCTTCCGTAGATGGAATAGATCAATCTTGCGTGGCAATCCATCAAAAGAGCTCGCGATGCGCTTCAGTGTGTTTTCGGCACGTTTATTTGTTGCCATGTACATCGTTTCTTTAACAACGTGTTTTCCGTGCCCTTTTATATAGTGTGCCCTTTTTTTGCAGTATTCGTGGCTTGATAAAACATCCAAGGTTTAAATAAATTTTGCCCGTTGGCGTTCACGCGATCGAAAGAGTTTTCTTATTTTTTCTAAAGGCTTGCGCGTTCGTATAACATTGAAATTTCTGTATTTGGCTACAAAGTTGCAACGTTATCACTTCGCGAATAGATCGAACCTTTATTTCTTTGTACGCGTAACTTTGAAAAATTGAAGTTTCTACAAAAAAACGTGATCGAATGCAACTCCGCTTCTATGTGCATGTATGAAACCTGTGGCTTCGAGAATCTGTCATCTACATGTGTTTCTTTAATATTAATCCACAAGATGCATCCTGCCTGTTTAACTCCCCCCCCCCTCTCTCTCTCGCTTGTTTAACGTGGCCATCATTTGTTTGGGAATTTAAAAAAGAGTATGACTGATTACAGCGCTGATTGGCAGTGGACAAAGACCACGATATTTCCTTTGCGCGAATACACGGTTAAAAGGAGATGCGACAAGGCGCAATAAAAGTCTTCCGTCGAAGTCCACGTCGCGCTACTGTTTGTTGTTATTGTTATTATTATTGTTATTATATTGTTGTTGCTGTTGTTGTTTGCTGTTGCTGTTGTTATTTGCTGTTTGCTTTCGTTGCTGTTGCTGTATTTTGCTGGCCGTTTTGCTTGCTTTTGGCTGTTGCTGTTGCTGTTGCTGTTGCTGTTGCTGCTGTTGCTTTGTTTGTGCTGTTGCTGTTGCGTTGCTGTTGCTGATTTGCTGTTCTGTTGTGTTCCATTCCCAGAAAGAAAGAAAGAAAGTTCACCGTTGCTGTTGCTTTCTGTTGTTCCCAATTTGTTGTTGTTCCTTATTCCATTGTATTTATCATATTGTTCCATTCCATTCCATTCCATTCCATTCCATTCCATTCCATTCCATTCCATTCCATTCCATTCCATTCCATTCCATTCCATTCCATTCCATTCCATTCCATTCCATTCCATTCCATTCCATTCCATTCCATTCCATTCCATTCCATTCCATTCCATTCCATTCCATTCCATTCCATTCCATTCCATTCCATTCCATTCCATTCCATTCCATTCCATTCCATTCCATTCCATTCCATTCCATTCCATTCCATTCCATTCCATTCCATTCCATTCCATTCCATTCCATTCCATTCCATTCCATTCCATTCCATTCCATTCCATTCCATTCCATTCCATTCCATTCCATTCCATTCCATTCCATTCCATTCCATTCCATTCCATTCCATTCCATTCCATTCCATTCCATTCCATTCCATTCCATTCCATTCCATTCCATTCCATTCCATTCCATTCCATTCCATTCCATTCCATTCCATTCCATTCCATTCCATTCCATTCCATTCCATTCCATTCCATTCCATTCCATTCCATTCCATTCCATTCCATTCCATTCCATTCCATTCCATTCCATTCCATTCCATTCCATTCCATTCCATTCCATTCCATTCCATTCCATTCCATTCCATTCCATTCCATTCCATTCCATTCCATTCCATTCCATTCCATTCCATTCCATTCCATTCCATTCATTCCATTCCATTCCATTCCATTCCATTCCATTCCATTCCATTCCATCGAACGTCGTTATTCGCAAGTATACTCACCAAAATCCTGGAACGTAAAAGCTATCAGTTGATAGTCTTTGTCCATGCAACAACCATAGCGTTTTGCATCGTTGGCATTGATTCTCCGTGATATTCGGACAGAATATGGGTTTGTCTAACAATAGTTATCTAAGATAATGCGAGAAACAGACAATAGATAAGCAGAAAATGAAAAAAATATGTTCGGGAAATAGAAACAAATATAAATAAATGTGATCGTATACACTTACTTTATACATAAAAGTGAGCTCATTCGCTGCGCGCAAACGGTCAGAGTAAGAAGTAACGCTAAACTTTTCTCTAATGAAATTTTGTAAAACGGTTGTATGCATCGAGGTTATATCGAGTACATCTTTGGCGTTCGTGTCCACGATATTTTTAAACTTTCGTCTTGTCATCGCGGCTGCTCTATGATCTTTGAACTCGACGAATATGAATCCACGATTCAACGTTTTGTCATGTACACTTGGATACAGACAGATATCAGTGATACCCTCGAGGATCTTGTTCAACTTATGTAGAAATTCTTCCTTTCATTTGTTCTTGGATGCACCACCAAAGAAAAGCCGGTGATTATCAACCGACTTAACGACGCCGGTACGATGTCCATATCTGATTTCATAACCGTCATATTTTGCGCATGCGCTTCTCGCTACTTTTGAATCATTGAATAAGGCGAATGCATATCCGCGAGTTGTTCCAAAAAATCAATCGCAATCCGATCAAACGACCGACTGTTTCGAGCATCGGCATTAATTCCACCTCGTAACAATCTCGTGGAAAACGGCCAAGAAACAATTTCAGCATCTTTCACGCGTTGCTTTTCACCACGAATGATTTCTCAAGCAGTTAAGCGGCGTTGTCCATTTTCTGGCATCAATTCATGTTTCGTTTCTTGCAACATTTCCAACAATCTGGTCATCAACTGGCACTCTTCCACAGCATTTTCCCGCGTTTTCTTAGTTATATCCATTATGAAGCGAAATAAGAACTTTTATCACAAATTTATGCACAACGAAAAAACGATCTAAATAAGCAGACTGTCGAGAACTAACTGATCCTCCTAAGCTTTTTTCCTTATTCCCTTCTTCCTTTTGCTTACTCACACAACTATACAGAATCCGTTGATATACTCGTGTGATGGAACTTTATTCCTCAAATGGACCAATCGCAGTGATCGAAGCGTCTTACTGCCAATACAGCTACATGTTCTCAGATAGAAGAAGATAGCAAAAACATCTACAGTTAACTCGAGTTGAAAATGCAGATATAGATATACATATGTACATCACAGCAGAGAGAACACGCATCCTATATTACATTTCACATTGTCTATAGTCTATAGCGTTAAATAAGTAAATAGATTAGTTGTAGACTTACTTATGCTCACTATGGAATTACTATGGAAATTAGCATTATGAGAATATAAATACAATTCTGACCTCTAAAAACCATAAGAATTAATTAATTCTAAGTAGATAATTATAATAGGAAAGTCATCGATTGTGAACTTGGTAACAAACCTAACCGACAATCTCTGTTCATTTTATTTATTATCCGTTTATTATCTTTTCCATTTTTCAACAAATTTTATTTAATCAAATTACATTATGACACGCCAGGTTGATATCCAGGTTTCGAATTCATAAATTTTGTTCATGTAGATTATATTAGCTTACGCTTACTTTACTTACGTGTTTACTTTCTACGCGCATCTTCGCGTTTCACAATCAGTTTAACGTATTATTTCTTTATTTGAAACATAATACCCTCACTATCGAAGATATATCCTTTCCAGGAATATAACGACTCTTGTCGCCCAAGTATATGTATATATACGTTTGACCTGCCAGAGGGCCTCCCCTCCCCACTCCTTACCAATTGAAATTACCTAAGTAAACAATGGTGCAGCCGGGGGGTCAGTCTAATGTCGAAAGTGGAAGCGATTAGACGTGTTTTAGTGTCACTCCGCGATAGGTGTTGATTATTTTATTGCGTAGCAAATGCTTTCATAATCGTCCTTCCATCACGGAAACACACGCTACTGTAAACTTCGTTTAACTAAGGTACATTGTTATTCGATAATTTACTAAAATTCCTCGTACTCTAGTATTTGATTATCTTTTTTTCTTCGAGCGTCTCCTTTTTCTTTTTTTTTCTTTTTTTTTGTCATGTACCGGTCGCTCGAATATCAAGCTTTCAAGATGCAATTTAACCTTGATTGTTTCATTCTATTTTAATATTTCCTCTTTTGTGCAGATTATTGCTTGGTTGCGAGGGAAACTTCGGAGCATTAATAGAGGGATACTGCGAAATTCGAAAAAACGAGATGAAAGTCAAGACGGCGCCATCGCAGCGATCGATGATAAATGTGATAATTGTTCGTCGAAACGTGGTAATATTTCATTTATTTTAAAGAAGGCAAACGTATGCATACGTTTCCTTTTCTGGCTTTTGTTTCATTTGAATAAGAAATTCAAATTACATTTTCATTTTGCTTCGTTACTCGTAAATCGACTATGACAAATTGTTATTTCAACTTTTTCGATAGGTTTCACTACATTCGAGAAAGTACATTATCACAGACAGGTTTGAACAGGCTCTGCGCATCTCGTTTTTTTCGTATTGCGCAGCTTTGTTTAACTGTCAGTGGAAGCGCGCCATGTTTTATTAGAATGAAGTCATATTATACGCGAAGCATTTGAACCTATAATGGCGGACATTCAATTTGATATATTATTATGTATATATTATTATGTGTATTATTATGTGTATGATATAGTATTATGAAATATTCATATACGTATTTGATAATAGTAGAAAATACTACATTTTCTTTCGTATTCTTGTTATGATTTTAATATTTATGTTTTTGTATTCTTGATATAATATAGCGTACTGTCTGTGGTAAATGGATAATAATTAATTCGGCAACACGCAGTATAATCATAGTAAAATCAGTTCTAATTGCATTCAGAGTATTCGTTAATGTTCAATGTAAAGATACATGTTTTATAATATTCGGAAATTTGTTGATTCGATACGATCGACTTGTTTACGACTTGTCGCGACTGTCAACTTCCGTTGTTCGCGACGTATTATTGTATTTATTATATTTGCTTATAACGTAATAATTATAAAGTATAAAATATTGTATATATATATTGTTATATATTGTTCCATCTTTTGTTACAGATATTACAGAACCTGTACTTTCATTGTAAGGTTTGATAATTCTTCCAGGATGACAGCCTTCATGATGGTTTCTTCTGAAGTACATCAACATCGTCGACATCGTTCTTCGTGTGTAACTGTGAGTCGCATGCTTTTTTGTCCTTCCAGTCGCTCAATCATGTCGTAGGGCGAAAGATCCAAATCGACATGGGCGACTGGTTATATCACGTAGAATTTTTTACGGACAAAGTGACCGCGGGTATTTATTATACCCGTGAGTGATAGTACGTATTTTCTTTCTGTGTGTTTTATTTACTAGTTCAGGATAGATCTTCTTGCACATTGCGATTTTTATCAGCATGAATAATGCTGTGTAATGTAAATAATTGATTAATTAATTACGAACGATCATGAATGAAGACAAATATTTTCATACAGATATAAGTACGCGTATGAATAAAATATAAATATTTGAATATTTAATCACGATCGCAGCTAGCTTCATTAAATAGTTTCATTGATTTCTGTATGAGTAAAGATGACATAGCTTTTTATCTTGTAGCTCTTTTCGAGTAAAATATCTTTCTCAATTCTCAAAAGCTTAAAAAGTTGTCATTGCATTTCTTGAAGTTTATCTTACGATATTAAACGATATAAAAGGCGTTTAATTGTACGTTAGGACGAACAATTATTAGACATATTCGTATTGTAATCGTAAGATATCGGTCGGTATCATCGGCGCGACCACGTCTTATGGATAAGGTAGAATGGGTAAAGCGACTTGTTTTATTGGCAAGACTGCGATCCTGTGTTCTCAACTTTATTAGTTGTCGGTACTTTTCAACGCGTGAATTTTTATCATCTTAATTTTTCACGCCTTAACTTTTATCGCCTTAACCGCTTCTTATCGAAAGTTTGAAATTGTAGTTTTTGGCAAAAACAAACTTTTACGATTCGCGATTATACGAAGTAAGATAGGAAAGCACTTGTTTTTACTTTCTTTTTATTTCATAATTTTATGGGAACTTTCCTATTCTCTTTATTTGATTTTATTGCTATTCTCTTTCTGTATATTAATTTAAATACTGAATATGGCCACAATATAGTGAACGTTGCTACGATGCCTTGATCAGCGGTAAGTGAAAAATAGTGGACAGCGTGAACAATAGTTTTAAACGTACAATTAGTGGTAAAGATGGTTCCACGATCGATGTATGTATATTGTGGCTTATTAATATACTGAATGTTTGACTGTTTATATACTTTAGTGACTTTTGCGAAATGTATAATTCTAGTAAGTATCTCATAATTTTTATATATGTTTTAAGATGCGTTTCAAATTTTACCGATATAATCAGTGATTATTAATTACGATAATCGTGTCTCGTTAGCATTACAAAGTGCAGATTTCAAAATGTTTTGTATAATATATAGAATAGAAGTTTGTAGGAAGATTAGTAGGATTTTATCTTAATTCTACTTGACAATACGATAACCTCACTTCGCTTCTTTGAAACATAATACGCCCATTGCTGAAAACATGATTTAATTAAACCCGACTGATCGACGGATAGATGTTAGATATTGCCATGTCGTTTAATATTTGTAGCCTGCCTGTCTGTTCTATGCTCTGTTTCTGTTTCATTCAACTGATCGCGGTTATTTGCTGCATGAGTGATTATTTCCAACAAGAGCGCTATTACCGCGAACTGATAACAATATGATTTTTCTTTCGAAATCAGTATCAATTTTATGAAGTGAATTAATCATTCTATTAACCTTACTAATTTTATTTTTAATTGTATTATTTAAGTGTGAGGAAGTAAAGTAAACAAAAGAGACCGTAACTTGATCGTTACGTTCGATTCCTTTCACTTAAATAATTCCGTCCTGGAGCAAAGGGCTTCTCTGTAATTTAACCTCCGTAATTACTGATTGTGTCGACCCTCTAACCATAAAATGTCGGACGTCCAAGCGTAAAATGAATTTGATCCAGGTTCTCCGTTAGAGAAATTTGCCTACTTTTATCAATCAGCTTGAAAGAAAGGAGCAGAAGTTTTTGACAAAGTTTCGATACTTTATCAGAGAATAGAACGGTTTTGCTTGAATTTAATAAGAGTCGAAATAATGGGAATGGGTTCGACTTGATAGGAAATATCGAAGGATTGAAAGACAAGTGAAATTAGTTAAGAAAATTAATCAAGTTCCTTACTATTGGTTTGTTCGTTAAATTCGAAATTTTCTATCGAATTTATACTTTAAATATTAGAAAACTTTTTATCGTCTTTTTCTATAAAATAGATACTTTTAGGGATTGTTTTTTTAAGATTACTCTTCTTTTGAATTTCATTGCATTCTTACTTATACGTGTGATATTCTAACCTAAAACCTAAATTAATAATCAACCTAAAATAATAATGTCATGTATATTCTAAAAGGCGAACAATGAATGCAGTTTATATTTCTACATTGATTTCGACCGATGAAACGTACGAGACAAATTTTAGAACGCTTAGACGGCATTCCGCCTAGTGTTCTTAACCTCTTAGGTACAGTTGTATTTTGTTTCTCTGTTACGGGGCTGTTTCTCTGTACGATATAGTTTGACGCGAATTACGCCTAAACGATACAGCACTGCAATGCTGTTCTTTCTACGGAAGCACATTGGAACGAAGTCTTTGATAATTAAGTTATAATTTTCCTTAAAGATACGATGCATATACTTTAACTTTAATAATCTACTTTAATAATTAATAATACAATCGAGTGTAATATATTTTAAAACACGGTACGACACATAGCCCCACGTCGCAATTTTCACACTCATAGCGTGATAGTGTTTCTCAAATTGCTCTTCGTTTTCTATTTTGAAGCGACATTTTGAGCTTGAAGATTCTAAAAAATTATAAGGATACGGATCGGTATGTTAAAAAGGGCACCTAGTAATGGTATATTTATTTTAATGAAAAGCAACATGATACAACAACAAAGCAACAATGATACGTGACATTGGCGTATCAAAAACAAAGACTATATCTTTTGTCTGTATATTGTCAACGCTGTTATAAAACGTTGTGAGGGCCAAAAAATTGTGATGCAAGACAAATGAAAAAGATCATTTAATTCAAACGGCGAGCGAATGAGTCAGTAGAGTGAGCCATTATAGTATATATGTAGTATCGTGGACAAAAGATACCGGGATAGTATAATGCATTGCCGCAGACAGATCGTCGTATAGGACCGGCGAAATGCATACAATGTAGCGACCAGCGTATAGTTCCAGAAACGTCGATTCGCCTTCGGTCCGTTTTTTTCCACATACACACGGAAGGTGCATATGTTATCATAGGCGCGAACGGTGGCGTGATCCGAGCGTAGTGGGGGGTCATCTCCGAGAGAAGACAAAGAAGATTGAAGGGCGGGCAATACCATTTTGAGGAGTCAGAGAACGCAAATCAAGAAGTGAGAGTGTGGTCCGCGTGAGAGAGAGAAAGAGAGAGAGAGCGAGCGTTGGATCCGTTGTGACGAGAGTTACAAATTAACGCTTGCGTTGTCTAGATCATAATAAGTTATTGTGATTAATCAACATCTGTAAAATTCATTCATCGTAAATAAATCATCAATATAATATTATATTTACGGTACTACATATATATATATATATATATATATATATATATATATATATATATATATATAATATAATATATATATATAATATAATATAATATATATATATATAATATAATAATTCTTGTAAAAACCGTATATGAAATACCGTTTCACTGTCAATGGATTTAATAGATTTTTTAGCATGAAACAGTATACGATCGTTTGGATGTTTGAAATATATTGCGTGATTTCAACAATGAGTAACTTTAAGAAATGATTAATCCAACACGTCAATGAAATCAAAATGATAACGAAAAAATATATTGTTCACTACAGATAGCACTTGTATATGCATCATTTGGATGCCGGATATACAGGGTGCCGGACTCAGGAGTCGTCGCGTGGTCGCCGCCTATATGCGGCGCTCGAAGCGAAAGGGTTAAAGACGACGGGTTAAATATATTGAAATACTATATTTATTATATTGAAATATAATTATACATATATTATAATATGTACATGTATATATATTTTGAAATATTTGAATATAATACGAATATAATAAATACATGTATATTTTGTTTTTTTGTTATTTATAAGATTTAATAGTTTATCTATATGTGAAATCTGTTTGTGTCTATTTGTGAGCGACGATGTTCGTTTAATTTGAGCTTTAGATAGCGCCTGTGCAGAAACAGAGGATTTATGTATATCAAATTTCTTGCACATTTTAAAACGCACGGTATATCGTATATTAACGTAAATAATTTTTCAAATTTCTGTAAAACAATACATCAAATAAGTCTTATCGTATGCGTATAATTGAACAATGTACAATTGACAATCACTTTTGTTCGGTTAACAATTCGTTTCTTTAATATATTAGTCTAAACTTGTTTAAAATTTTAGGAGACGGAAACATTTAGACGAGAAACATCTGTATACTACGTACATGGAATTTTGTTTAATTACATACGAATACGAATACGAATACGAACACTGTAAAGATAAAACTATAGTAAGCTGTTTTTAAAGCACGTAAAACATAGTCGTGTCCTTTTAACAAAAAAGCAAAATGATAAAATTGATGATAAAATTTGTCTTCTTATTTTCTTATGTGACTAAATATAGATCAATGTACTACGTGCATATGTATATCTAGAAATATAGTTCTTTCTTTTCCTTTTTTCTTTTCTTTTTCTTGTTTTCTTTTTTTTTACGTGGGGAAATCGTCATGGACACCCCACCGTACTTCTGGGAAGCAGCGGGGTAGTGTCGGACTTACCGACTAAAACTCCACGGTAGTTTACCTAACGCTTAACAGGAGTTTCCCAGGACCATCTAGAAATATAGTCTATAATCTATGTAACGAGATGGAATGTTAGAAAACAGAATGTTTTTCACATATGTTTATAGTGTGTATGTGTGTATTTGTGTGTGTGTGTGGGTATGTGTGTGACATATAATCGAACGATCTTAATTTCTCCATTAAATATTGTATAGACGTAAATGACGTACAATATAGCTCTCAAGAATAATAATTCTCTGCAACAACTTATATATGTATTTATATGCGCATAAAAATATACATTACACATGTCGCGAAGTTGTAAAAACAAGAAAGATCGATGTATCTCTGAAAAAAACTGTTTCTGCCATTTTCTGAAATATTAATCGGAACGGAGTGAAATAAAAAAGATAACGGAAAAAATACAAAATGATAAAAGTATTTTTCAAACATATTTTTATCCGTATACACGTACATGCGTATATATATCTGTATAAGATGGGAAAATCACAATTATCGAAAAATAAGTTATTTGTTTGTTTCCTCTCTAACGTGAAGATATTGTTTGGGATTTGGAGTCGTCAGTTTATGGCTCGGACAGCACATCTCCCATTTTTGGGAAAGGCAAATCGAAATTTGACTTTCTCAAAAAAGGGAGATGTGCTGTCCAAATCATAAACTGGTGGCCACTTCAAATCCCGAACAAATATAATGCTGTAAGATAATATACCATCGTAATCGAAAGGAGATACCATGTGAAACAGGTAATAATTCGTCTGATAGAATTACGGTAAAATTATGATCGCGTGTCTCGCGGTACAATGTAGCACCGTTATGAGGTAAATGTTCGCTATAAGATAGATATATACCAACATATATGCGTATACATGCATACACATATACATACATACAAACATACATACATACATACATACATACATCACAAGGCAATCGCGTCACCTGTTTTATATTTAGGAAATCATCAACCATTAATAATGAAATTTTAGCCAAACGATGTAACATTTTAGACGTAGTTGTTACGCGCAACTAACAAGTAAGCTAACAACTATCGCAAGCAGAACAAAGTAATTACGTTAAATCTCTAAATATTATTATTAAATAGTACCGCTAAACTGATAGTAGTAAATAGTATGTTTGGTTTTATTAAAAATATAAACACTGTGACGTATAAAGCTAAAGAAAAGTTGGTAAAAATTAGTGTAAACATGAGTCTTGTTTAATAACAAAAATAGAATTTGAAGTTGTATCTTCAAGCCTTTCGCGTATTACTGTAATTAACGGAATTTTCTCTTGCCAGTTATATCTGGTTATACGTATTCGTCGATCGATCATTATGGTACACTGATGTTTCGGATCGTAATTGTACTTATCAAACGGACGTTACTTTGCGTTCTAGTCTTCAAACGTGTTCAATATTAGCGCCGAATGAAATATATTCCGAAGTATTTTCTGACAATTTCTGAACTTTAAACTGTACCGAGCTACAAACGTTAGTTTATGCTTTTTATATTTGTATTTCCTTAATTTAAAGGTTAAAGATACTTGATAAATGAATTCATTAGTTATACTCAAAATGATAAAACAATAGGGAAAAGTAGGGGTACTATCGATGATAACAAAAGAGCGTATAGATTATGCAGGTATATCCATAAAATATACTCTTGAAAAGATATATACTTACACGATATTTCATACATGCATGTAGTTTCATTTACCTTATATAAATACCTTTAAATTACATTGTTCGAAAGTGCTAGCGTATTTGAGGTTTTCCTGGAATTGTCTACTCTGCTTTATTAGATAGAATATTTTTCAACACAATGATCTAAACAATTAATAAGATCTGTTCCATCTAGTCGGATTATATTTCAGTTTATTTTATAGAATTATGTATGTTTTTCTGTGCGCTCTTATCGTTGCAAGACTGAATGGGCAATTTATTATGCGATTAACTGCATAACGAAACATTAGGATCATCAATCAGACGCAGTTATCGACTTGTTCCTTTCATCGACTTAATTAAAAAAAAACAATCAAATTTGCGCTAATTAGACGCATCGAAGAACTCGTATCTTTTTCTTTAATTAACCTCGATAATCGTGGATCTGTTTTTCATGAAATGTGAATTCTTTCTTCATGCAAACGCGCATATTTTATCGTATTTGATATTCTTCATTCCGGTCTTCTCCTACGATTGTGTTTTCTTTCTTGTGCAACTATGCACAGCACGCAGTAACTATTTAACATGTTCTTATAAGAATTTTATGAGAATCCAACATGACAATAAAGATATTTAAAAAGTTCTTACAACATATACGGATAATAATAACATGTAGACGCTTGTAATATGTAAAAAATTATCAATTGTCCGTTTCTTCGAAGAATGGGTATGATTAAATTCTGAGAAAAATATCGAACGTGTAACTCTTTAACACGTTTTACGTAGTGTGCAGATCCACGTTGAACTTTTCATTCGAATCGCTGAGAATTTCAACGTATCTGTATTTATAAGCGTAAGAAGTAATAGCAAGATACATGTTCGCGCTTGGAGCGAGAAGCTCAAACGGTGTGCGTAAGATGGAACGTGTCGAAAGCAGTTGTCGTAAAAAACGGAAGAGAGATTCGTATTTGCCTATTTGTTACAAATTGTAATTGTACAACTTTCGAACGTTGTGCATTTTTCTTACCGACACGACGAGCTTTTCTGCAACCGGCGCAAATTCTAAGCAACCTGCTCGTACTTGACTTTATTAATGTTGCTAGCTAAGCAACAGGCTAAGAAGACCCCTATAAGCGGAAAGAATGCTACGCCGACTGCTATTCCAGCGACCAAGCCGATGTTGCCGTTTATCAGTCGTAACACACGAGTGTAGCAGCCCTGAAAATTTTCATTTGAATTATTGTAACTTTTTGCTTCGAACAACTTGTCTTTTCTATGATTAGCTTAAAATTATAAGAAACGCGCCTGAATCCTTGTACGTATGTATATATTACGTACTACGTGTCTGATGGAATGTTTCGTTATAGAATAATATAATATGCTTGCGTGTAGATGCGTTACTTTTGCACTCTTTTACTTTGTCCGACAATGTAAGACGAGTGATAAGAAACAAAGTATGTCCGTAAATATCTTTGTCACAACAAGGTTGCGTTGTTCGAAGTGGCACGCGAACAAAATCTTTCTCAACGTAATTTGTATTTCTAAATCGTTATTTCTAGATTCTTCCCCTTTATACAACTTTCGCTTATTACTATATCGCTTTCATTTTTATCTTACCTGAGTATAAATATCGTTTACGTCATTAATATTACACACATCTTCTGCCACTTTGCAGCAAGACAGTGGAATTTCCATCGGTGGAGACATATCGGACCAATCTGTGAAACCTCTGTTACCGCAGCACTGCAACTAAAATCAGAGTCCGCCACTTATGCAACGATTCAGTCTGTTTATGGTGGAGCCGGCAATATGGATCGTCGAGGTGCAGACGAATTGTTCATCGTTCAATTCCTTGAAGAAACGAAGGTGTCGGATCCTGTTTCCTGTTGCCGCGTCTAAAAGAACTTACACTTACGAGCTTTCACTGCCCAAATACCGTTTATTTCGTTCGGTTCAGTTCTGAATAGCACGAGGATAAAACGAGCGCTGTACCTTTAGCGATTCATATTGCCGCCCACACGAGTCTCTTAGTAAGTGTACTTTTTTATACGCATAATTTTCTTTATTTTGCTATACAATATACCAATCTCTTGGCGGCTGTCTCGGTGTTTCGTATGGCTCCCACGTTTCTCATACATTAGTAAGGGATTTTACTACTCGAAATATCTCCGTTGCTTTTAATGGTTAAGGAAAAGTACGCTAGCTACCATTGCTAAATAGTACGTAATATTAAAATTATAGAATTTGTTCTTCAAAAGAAGTGATATACGTTTTAGGCTTGATTTGATCGAACGAATGGTACATTAGCTTCTAATAGTTGTATCAGTACCACAGATAGCTGTGTACTTAAACACCTCTGGCAACACAAATAGTAGGTAATTACCGTTTTCTACGATGCATTTTTGTAAGAATGCCTATTATGTAAAATAATATGTCACATAATGAAATTAAGTAGGTAATTTAAGTATCGATAAATATAAATTACGTAGCGTAAGAGAGTAATATTGAATAAAATAAAGAATTAAAGAGAAATAATTTGTTCTGTAGCTATTTTGCATTCGTAAATAGTGAATATACGTTCGCTTACTGTAGACTGCATAGTGTCGATGTGGATGGTCTTGGTCTCGTCGTGCCTATAGACGGACATTGTTTGATTGAGATCGTGGTCGAATTTTTCATTTAAATTGGTACGGTAAGCATAAATCGATGCACCAGCCGCAAGTTCCAGTAACGCAACGATAGCTAAGAATGCGCCGTACTGCAAACAAAATCTTTTAGTAAATAGCTTGTAAAGTGAAATTCCATTCTGTAATTATAGATTAATTATAGATTTAACAAGTCAACGTATTTAAGGACAACGGATTTTCTAATCGAATCGATGATACGCGTTCGGTAGAAATCAAGAAATTTATTCATACGGTTTGAAATGCAATTAGTGGCACAACTTGTGGAGGTAAAGGTGACAGAGATTTCCCGTAAATAGCAAAATAGCAAGTAAGTATAATTCGCTTACCAGGAATAAGAGGGCTGGATGGCCGCGAGTTGTGCAACAGCAAGCGAGCGTCGCTGTCAAAGTTAAAATACCGCCCAGACAAGCCAATGCCAATAAAGCTGCCCTGCTGTTCTCAGGGCTTACGTCCATGTAATCGTGAAGTTGAATTCGCATCCAAATTCCGATGCACAGTAGCAATATGCCAAATACCTAAGTGATTTACACAAATGATTTACGTAAATTTTACTTATGTGTACTATCAAACCAAATGGATAAAGATGGCACTATACGATAGATAGAGGATCTTGTCCAGTCGAGTTGTAATTCAAATTGCTATCTTTCTCTGAAGTAACGATTGTAGTAATTAATTATTAGAACGCCAAATAATACAATTATTACTGGTACAATGTACAAATATTTTATTTTCTACTTATATAGTAACTGTTATTTTTAATAAAATAATGGGTTTCATTTAATTTAGCTTAATTCGAGCAGATGTTGTACGATTAACGATTTGTCAGGGAAAAAGCTTACGATAAGGTTGACGATAACGTTCATCTACGTAAGAACAGGATGCTGATAGCACGAATAACGTATACACACCGATAACAAACCAAATGATATCTCGCTGGTGCCAAGCAGTAAATTTTGTTTATTTTTCCAACTAAATAACAAATATTCAACGATATTAAATTTAACCGAGTAAGCAAATTCTATACTAAAATGCCAACTTGATCGTGTAAATACTAAACTCGTTGAATACACTCTTTTCCTGTTACGCTAATAAAACGTAATTTTATCTTTAACAGCCCCGATACTTTCAGTCGTTGTCGAACAATTTCAAACTATCGCAAAGTATCCTTGCCTATCGATTTTCAATTTTTATTGATAATTTCTCATAAACTTGTCCCAGATCTCCACGAAACATCGGTAAACTCTCTTTGAAATGTTCTTGTTCGCAGAAAAAATCACCATGTGCCCTAATGACTCGAACAACTTTCAAACTGTTGCATCATCTTTCGAACTTACTTTCTACGTCCTTTCTACGTAATAATAACGGACGATAAAAGAATGGGGTAAGGATGAGTTGAATGGGGAAAGACGTTCGAATAACGCTGTGACATCGAAACGATAATATATCGTGCAACAGTTGGGTGAAAGGTATTCCAAGGTTTTCTCGAGTCTACGTGTCAAGGGTGGATTACAGCAAAAGAAACAGCCTCTTACCCATAAAATACAGTTGAACAGCATCAGCAGGCCTTTCATGCAAGCCATCGTGGCCACCGTTTCCCAATCCTTCGTCATGTCGATCGATTTTGGAATTATTTTCTATTCTCGTAGTCGAAGTCGTGTCCTACGATTCAATTTTCAGAGTGTACTACGCACTACACTCTCGAAACAAGTGAGAAGTCGATCGATTTGCAGCAGGATTGCACGAGTTTACGTGTTTGCGTGCGTGGCTAGCCCCACCAACCGTGCATGCGCTCTGTAGCATCCGTCCGTCCTGTTTTAACAGCTTCTACCAATAAAACAGAACGCGATTTCCGCATTAAAATTATTTTAGAATAGATAAAACTTTAATTACACGTAATTTTTTCGAGACGCGATGCGGGTTACTGTCCGAAAGTTTGCGATCACGTATTAGATGAGAAAGAATTTACACCTTCTATTGGAAGATTACGCAGCTAAATGTAGATGATCGTTTGAGATTACGAATCTGTAAATAAAATCAATTTTATCAAAATTAACGTGTCACGCGTATGTAGTTTTCTTGTTAGCGAATAGATGATTTAATATTAAAAAGAAAAATTCACCTTTGACTTGTCCAATATCCTATTATCTATAGTTTGATTGACTAATGAAACAGAAATAAGAATAAAACTAATCATTTCTGAATGAATAATACACCGGAATGTCGTATGTTTTCCATCTTTTCGTCATTAAGAACTCTCATCGATAAAAAAAGGAGTAGTTGTTATTTAACCGTTCCAGATGATCTTCTTGATCTTGAAATGTCATTGATTTCTCCCTCGGTGTTCGTTCTCTCCTGCATTATTCGCTACGGTCGTTGACCAAAGGCTCCGTAAAATCTGCCTATTTTTAAAATTAATCATTCGATTATAAAATGTTATCATTCTGGAACTATAACGGACACTAAATGTCATGTTAAATAGTGTATAAAATTCGTTGCACTTACACGAACCATCTTGACTCAAAGTGCACTGCGTTATTGTAACGGACAGTGTGAACTTGCGAGGAATACTCTTCAGAGCAACAACAATTTGTGTCTCGAAACATTTTCGCATGTTAGAGACGATCCATTTTTGACGAAGGATCGGGTAGTTTAGTGCTATTTAACTTTGGAACAATTTGCGATGGATCGGTTCTTACCGTTAGACTGCATCTGTCTGAAAAATTTGGCTCAGCAGTGCACCGCCCCTGCTATTTCCTATCAAAAATCCAAGTCCATATCGGACGATTCTCCGATCAATGGTTTCATCTTCGCGGTACGCAATCACGGCGACAACACTTTTTCTACAATATTAACGAACAACGAACTCTTCGTAGTTGGTTCCGATTGTTCACCTCGAACTTGCACTTAGAACACAGTTTACGTATTTTATCTCTACATGTATGTATATCGCTATTTCAATCTTTTCATAAATTTTTGCGATTCTTACGTGCATTTAGTTCTACTCGGTTTCATTATAGTCAGTTTCACAATAGGCCTTTCAAATATAAGATTAATATAAATAAGACTAAACGTCTAGATAAACTCGAAATATCCGTATGTCTGACACATAAATGACGGCGTAACGGAGTATGGCAGTCTTGGAAGAAACACGGATCGCTAAAAATCCTATAAATTATTACGTTCTCTATCTCCTCAGCTATTTCATAAGTATCGCCTTTTGTAAGCGGCGCGAGTAAGCTCTCCTATAACTAACTGAATATCTAACTTATCGCATCCAGAAATATGTGATTTCCTACCAGTTCCAGGCCGTTTTATTACACGTCATATCCACGAACGCTAACTCTGTTGCGTGAGATCGCCTCCCTCTGCACCTGTTTGACCCTTACCGCAACCGGCCTTCATGTATAATGCAAACAATAATTGTCATCGTTGAATCAACCAGCAATGCAAGAAACCAGCAGCGAAATCAACAACCTGTCCGCAAGTGTAACGCCACATATGATTTATTAAATTGCTCGTGTATACAAGATAAAATTTCATACGGATTCAAACGTCCACAAACGGCCAGTTGTCTTCGACGCGACGTAGCAATGTTTTGAACTGAACGAATATTCTTCTGTTGAACTTTATTAAACTCTATTTCGTTCGTACAAAGTACGCAGTCTCCTGAAATCATGTCGAAACGAATGACGCCGGAGAAAGTGATCGACATCATTTGGTTTAGCGTAGCTTTGACTTTCTGTTGGCCGCTTCCTATCAATAGCAGCGGAACGCGAATTCTGGTTCACAAAATTTTGCAGATCAGTAGCGTTATTAGCGCTTGCATGCTTCTTCTGCCTCTGCTATATTCGATTTATCTGCACCTAGACGATATAATCATTGTTTCCGAATGCATCTGCCTATTTTTAGGTGTGAGTCAAACTATAGTTCAGTCTATTATCTGCTTGATCAATCACGATTCTCTGCAAGTAAGTTTTTATTCGCTTCTACCTTACGTTTGATTGGAAAAGATACGCGCTTTAACAACGGGTTACAGCATGTAGTCGAGGAAATGATAATCTGCGTTAAACAAGCGCGAGAATACGAAAGGGAAATTTTTTCCAAACATATCGCGCGATGCAGCGTCTTTTATGCAAGTTCTATTATGTGCATATACCTGGCTGCGACTGCTTTTTCGATAGGACCTGCAATCTTGCCGCTATCTTTCCCAAGCGAAGCGGAATACCCATTTCGCGTTAATTATACGCCAGTGTACGTTATCATATACATGCAGCAGTCTATCCTCAGCTATCAATGCGTTGCACATATATGCCTAAGCATGTTTGGATCGCTTCTATTTTGGTTCACCGCCGCGAGATTCCAGTGTTTGGCCATGGAATTAAAAAGGACTGCAGACGTTCGTACGCTGATCGTTTGCGTTGAGAAACAATTACATTTGAGAAGGTAAGAGTGAGGTTTTACGACGCGTGGACGAAACGGAGCGTTCATGTTTATCGCGAGTTCTTTTTTTCTAGATACGCAAAAGAAGTGGTGAATAATTTTCGTTTCATAGTGCTTTACGCTATAGGAGTAAGCACGTCTGCTCTAACTTTATGTGGTATTATATTGCTCGTGGTAAGTGAAGCTTGTAATATTTTGTACGACGAATTCACTAAATAGCTTACGTCTAGGATGTACCGCCAATGGTGAAAATACAGTTCGTAACTGTATGCCTCACTGTACTTACGGAGATTTATGTATACGCGTGGTCAGCCGATTACATGAAAGATATGGTAAATCAGGTTCTATTGTTTAGGTGTAAGGAAAGAGGTAGTAATATGACCACTTTTATTGACGAAACTCTGATTATATTTATGAAACGTTTCGATGTGCAAAAAGATATTTAACAAGCGAATATTGCTTTCATAATTGCTAGCGATTGACGATGCAGACGTTAAAAAGGTAAATGAACAACGATGTATTGTAAATTATAACTGCTTGTTGTTGCTGCGACGAGATGCTGTATGTGATTTCAGAAATAATTGCCTGTTTCGTTTCGTTTCTCTCATTTCATATTACTACCTCTTTCCGTGTATAATCTGTAAGTTATGTTTCTTTAAATACCATTAATCCTTCCTATGCCTTAGAGCATAAATGTCTCACGGAGCGCATACGACATAATATGGTACAAGCAGAAGTTAGAAATGCAAAAAAATCTATTGACTATGCTGGAATGTCAGGAACCAATAACTCTCTCTGTGAGTTGCATAATACCAGAGCTTTCTTTGCGTTACTTTTGTTCGGTAAGGACCAAATATCGATTGGAAGGAATTGCAGCAATTTCAAACTAGCTCCATTTTGTACATATTATTAGTTACACATGCGTATTATTCCAATTTATAAAAGAAAAAAAAAGAAAGGGAAAAATGATTTTCTACTTAGTAGCAAATCATATAAATTACCCATTATAAATAATATCATAGATTATATCATAGATTATAAAATTATAAATCCATATCATAAAATAACATAAAGCAACGTATAACTTTATAATGTACTACTGGAACTAAACACCCAGACATATTTGACAAATTAAAGTTATAATATCTGCTAAACTGATAGTTTTTCGACATAAATAGATTGTTACCTTTTCGTAGGGAATGCCAAAATGGTTCGATTAATGTATGACAAAATGTATGGTTTTATCTAAAGAAATTAAGTTGTTCTTGCACCCTACTCGATCTACAAAAAAACTTTTTCCACCATACGATGTCTCGCTTTAAACCAGACAACGGATGTTAAAACATTTTGTTGGTAACTTCAATCCCTCGCGCAGTACCGTGCCATTTTCACTTAAACAAAACACAAGCAAGTGTACATACTATATACATATACACAAGCAGCATCCCAAAAATACAGCTATCTCTGTATTTTCTTCTTGTAACTATCCAAATCGAGTAAGGTATGCCTTAAAATTGAGAAAAAAATGAAACTGACGTGCAAATAAAAAGAGAAAGGAGCGAATGCACGTAAAAGTGAAAAATAATCCTTTTTTCAATATATAAATTTCAAACTTTTGCGGTCAATGTAGAGTCGGCGTCGTTTGTAACGCAAACAATTTACACAAATTTTCAGTTACACGATAATCTATTTAATGCAGTGAAATATTCTTAGAAGTTGTCGAATATTGCTAAAGGTTCCTAAGACGACTGATTCTGAAGTACAGAATGATAATTGAAACACCAGTTTATCCATACATTTAGGGACAACACGCATTGTCGATCAATTGCTGACGACTATTGGAGTCGTTGAAGTATACGAGCGCGTACGCACTTGGTCGTGGTAACCAGCGAGTCTTTGACGATCACGGAAACACGAGCAACGCACAGGCGGTCAGTAGGTCAGGGTGACTAATATTAGACTGATATTTTGTAAAGGATTATTTTTCTCTACCTAGTGGTATCTCTTCCTTTCTCTCTTTTTTCACTTCTTTTTTCTTGTTCTCTTTTCTTTTTTTTTTATTTAACGTCTTTTAGTGTCTTAGCTTTATTTTTGCAAAGATATTGATTACCTTGCAAAAAAATCTATTAGGGGACCACCAGAGAAACGTACTCTACCGGGAAAGATATATCATTCTTTTCTTTTGCGTCCTTTCTACCTGCTTAGGGGTGAATTTTTTAAAAACCGTTGAAACACTTTTACAGATTTTTAAATGGCATCTGTGTGTTAGAGAGGAATGTTGTAAGTGAAAAAGTACAGTCCTATAACCGACATCTGTTGAGTAAGGCGAAATTTTGAATTACGCCTCATTCGACCTAGGAGATATCGAAGAGTCCGTAAAAACACATTTCACCTCGTTCCATTCCCTTAGGACATGATCTTGAAACAATCGCTTTTTAGTGAGTGGTTTGTACTGTGGAAGAAGCATATCCTCCAGATTTCATGTTTCTATATTGAGGAATTTAGGGTGTGCATTGAAGAGTTAGAACATTGTGCGTGTGCGTGTATAGGTCTTTCTCTTAATCAAATTGTCATAAAACGAAGATATAGCTGCAATCTCTTTAATTGTTACGAATGAATTAATTAAGAATAACATTATGATTAATAAGTTGATAATATTTCAGTATCTGTCCAATACTTTCTCCATCTTCACCACTTTACGTATCGTGATCGAAGATAATGCAGAATAAATGCGAATAAAAGAATATGGACATTGTTTTAATTGTATATTATGGAACGATGCTTTTATTGTGATTAGTCGTGATTAAAATTCCAATTGTAAACTAAGCTCTGTAACCATCAAATTATTATAGGAAACAAGTTTATATCAAGCTATAATTTTTTTTTAATATAATGCTACAATAAGATACGTTGTTGGAATATATTTCTGGCTCTTGCAACAGCTGCGTCATTTGTAATTACCCGTTTTATGATAATTATTCTGTCAACCAATAGCTTTTCTTTTGTCTGTAGTACCAGATTAGTTCATAGGCCCGTATTTTTATTTATAGAGGTGGGTGGGGGGGGGGGGGGAAGATGAAACCAAGATTTTGTTCAATCTACGATGTATTTGCCACTGTATACACTTTCTGGTTCTCTTAATTTGTGGTTCTTATTTCATGTTCGTAAATATGCGCCCAAACCTGCAGACAGACAAGATACTTTTGTCACTAATACAATATAATATAATATGAGTCGTTCCTACAATCGAATCCTTCCTTTACTTAGATAATCTTTTATTATTATTATTGTTGTTGTTGTTGTTGTTGATAATAGATATTAAGAAAAGACATAATCATCGATGAAAAAATCGATCGAAAGTGTAGAATAAACTTTACACAAGAATTTGTTGCGATACTTTGTTTTCAAGAAAAATAACTTTGTACACTCGATAAATGCAAATGCGCTTAACTAAAGTTTAGTTTCATATCTTTCCGCATAGTATTATTTCTATTCAACGTTGTGTGCACAAGTATCATCAAGATTGAAGGAATAATGCTTAAAAGAGGTTTTTGTCGACAGTCGAAAGGTGAAAAACAATGAAGAATTCACTGAGGATGGAATGTGGTAACTTTATTTTTGTAAAAAAGTTGCATGTTTACCCGGTGCGGATAGCATTTGCGATACGTATCGTATTTTGATGTATAAATGGTCATGAAAACTAAACGCATCGGCGGGATTAATAAAACTACTCTGAAATAATGGTACACCGGAATCGTCGTATGTAACTTGCATGGTCGAATCAAATTTTCCATCTTTTCGTCATTAAGAACTCTTTATTCATTGATAGAAAAAACAAAAAGCAGATATCAAACTGATTTGATAACTGCATTAGCGACGGATTGTAACAATGATTTGTATACGAGACAAATGTAATTTATTTTCCATTATACATTTACGAGGAATATGGTTGATAAAATTATGATTTTGATTTGAAAAGTTTGATACAAAAAGGATGTATTCTAATAGAGCGGAACGATGTTATACAGATAATTTTACGTGCATTTATTGTTGAAACGTTTGTCAACGTTATTGTTGAAAATTGTAAAATCAAATCCATCGCGTCGTGAAAATTTGTCTTCTAATTTATTTTCGTGGTTCATTGTAATGATGCGGCGAATTGGAGGGGCTGATATTTTTAGTGTAATTTAATAATACACTAGGCCAAACCACTTCGTTATCACCTACAACTGGTTGTTGTTTAACCGTTCTGTATGATCTTCTCGTTCTTCGAACGTCAAGAAACTTCTTGGTTCCTTCCTCGGGCTGCGTTTCCTTCGCGTTGTTTTCATCTTGGTCCACGCAGCCTAATTGCGTTCGATTGTTCAAGTTCGTTTTCACGACGGTTTCTTCGTTCTGAATGTAATTATTATTCGTTTGCTCCTCGTTCTCAAAAATTGTCAAACCGTTTTCATTATTTAGCTGATTGGTAACTGTCACGGTGATGTCATCTTCGTCTAAATCGAGCTTCGACAAATCCACGTTGAACCATGCGACAGAGTCAAGTTGCCTGTTGGCATCCTGATGAGAATTTCTTGTAGAATCCAAGGCACTTTCTTTATCGTGATTGGCGAACGCATCTTCGAATAGCTGACTGGCGATAAATCCTGACACTGTATTAACGTGCCATTCGACCAGCTCCTCGCTGCTAACAGAAATCCCATCTTCTTCTCCGTTCGTGGTAACATTAACCTGTTTCTTGTCATTTTTAATGTCGCCAATCGTCTTGAAGTAAATACTATGGTCGTATCTATAGGTTTCCAGGCAAGAGCTGTCCAAATTGCTGTTTGATTGGTAATTGAGAGTTGCGCAGCAATCGATCTTGGTTTCCTCCGGTCGAGATTTTCGTCGTGACTTTTTCAAGCTATGAAAACGCGGACTCCAGGAGCAATCGTCGATGATCAGCTTGTTGGAGGAAATACTCCAGCGTGGCTCCTGTCCTCCTTGCATAGTCATGCGACCTCTTGATAGTCTTTGTGATCTCAACCGGTTATAACCTCTTGCGTACGCAGCCCATCGCTCGATTCGTTGAAAAATATACTCGGTTTCTTCGTTCCACCATTCCGACAGACCCTTTTGAATCGTTACACTAACATCCTCGGACATTATCACTGTTGCGGAGCACTTGAAACGATGGTAATCGCACGTATTACGCGCGACCGTCTTTATTAAAGGCGGCAACCAAATGTCGTACGACGAACGATGGATAACGAACGATAAATTTAGGTAAGAAGATAGGAAACGATTGGATTTTTGAAGAGACAACGGTTTGATTTATAGGGTACCTTCGAAGCACTAGAAATACCGAAGCCATCGAAGAGCTGTCATAATCCATGACCGTGACTTCGTACAAAGTTACGTGAAATTTTGTTTCTCGCTTTGTTGCCTGTGTGGCTTATACGAATTCCGCCCATACTGTGGTCACAAGCTCCGTAGTAAGCGAAAAGATGTATGTATCTGTAAAGTTAATCGCGCCAACTGTCTTAGATAACAAGCATCGATGGATTAACGTGGAGGTGATTCGTATAATAATTTTTATGATACATCGAATATACGATACATATTTTACATCGAATCTTACTTTACTTTAAAAGTATCGCTATGTAAAAGTGAATAGAAGTTAAACAAACATTTTCTCTTATACGTAGGTGATTAGTCGCGTTGTTGCGTAGTATATCTGATCTGATTAAGTGAATTAAATCATGTCAATATCGTGAATAATAAATAGTTTTTCGAATACATTGTTCAAATTCGATAAAATAATTATAGTAAATAGGTAAAACTTGGTACCGTTATCGAAAGCAGTGTTCGTGCCTTCTTACACGCATATTCTAACATGAGAAACGATCGCGTATGTAAACGATTTCACAAGGTAAGTGCGTTTAATATCACTTTGCATGTAATATCGGCAGTGACAATATTTCACGAAAAGGTGTCGTCCATATACGTGTAAAGACATACATCGCTTGGTTCAAGTCCTCGTGAATTTTGATATCGTTAACATTTATTTAATTACGATAATCCAATAGGACAGAATGGAAAAATGAAAAAATGGAAAATTGAAAACTCTTACGAATCTATAAATATTTACCGGAGGTACGCAATTAACAATACCGTAAAGCAAGTAGAATCATCGACTCGCAATTCATCCACTCAGTTATCAAGGGAAACGGATCTTCTTATGAATTGGTCAGCTACACTCAAAAGCACACGCATATATCTTTTTATTTGCACGCAATCGTGTTTCGTATCTTCGCATTCCTATACTATATTCTTATATACCTTCGCTTGAAAATGATTGAAAATTCAATAAAACGAGAATTGTTGTACGTTATGCGGAAACTCGTTGAAAGCGGCAAACGTAATATACAGCTTTATTCACAATTTCATTTAGTTACTAAGTTCCAGTTAAGGGGCTAGATGAAACGACCTACACTGTTCAAAAGAGAGAACAGTCAAGATAGTAAAACGGTAATACGGTTATTCCAACTGCCAATCTTCGGATACTGTCGTGGAATATTAAACGTTCGACACAGGAGATGTGGCCGTTCTACGCGGCCAAGAAAATTCTTTATCAAACCAAAGCTACGTGAATTAAAATTCAAATAGCCCCTCAACGTTGCCCCGGGATACCGGGAATGATGGAGCGGCTGTTGTATAAAAAACCACGTGCAAACTCTTCTGCCGATTTTCGGACCCCTATATCGTACAGGTGATCAATAGCTAACCTCGGCCCATCTTTTCTTGCGGTAACGTGAATCGTTAATCCTGTGTGCTTGCGCCCAATAATATAATTTTGTTACGTGACAGTCGTTCGGAATATTAATGGTATTTAATCGTTACGTATCATAGTAATTTTGATCGAACATTTTAATCGATCGAACTCTAACATTTTCTAAACATAAATATAACTTTTGCTCCAATTTGCATGATGCCAGTCATTTGGTTATTTTATGCCAAATGTGAAACAGCCGCCGAACTTGCTACAAGGGTGGGTATAAAGCTTACTCAATTTGTTATACGTTTGATTAAAAACATTATATATATCGGGTTAACACTAGGAGTAGGATTGTGGGCGCCAAATGAATCTTCACGGGAATTAGCCATTGATGCGGTACAATACAGGTGTAGCTTATTACAATAATGGGGTTGTTACAGTCTTGACAATTAATCACGGCGATTAGGCACTCGCGACGCTAGTGACAATGGTCTCAGGTTCGATAAAGAATCCGCGGTTAACGGGATGATAGATGTACGTTCTCACAGAATCTAAGTCTGTTGATAGACAAAACGTTCATCCCTTGACCGCGGCTACGTTTGACGACTGATTGTCACCTCGAGCCCAAGCTCATTATCACAAATCTCGAACAATTACAATCGGACTGGATGACTACAATTGTTTAATTACAGCTATGGTAGATTCTAGATTACAATGTTACGGGATTTTCTCAAAATTCCAAAGCCGCGCGTCTGTCAGGACGGAGATTACCTTTTGCTTCATTTTTTCATGTCTATCCGTCCAAGTTATGTTTTTATTACCGGAAGTAAGTGCATACAAGGGTTTCATTATCTGTGAGAATTTAGGGGCGAATTTTCGGAAGTAAAAGCCTAAACCTATGAATTGCCTGAGCTGTGTGACGGTCGTTGGCGCACTAAAGAACTCAAGGCGTGTATTTTACTTGGGTTGGGGCGAACTCCGTCATGAATTACATATCCCAAATAGAGTACCGATGTCTTTAGAAAAGAACATTTTGAAAAGTTAAAAGAGAATCCTTTTACGAGGGTATCTAATACGATGTTCAATCTTTCTAAGACTTGATCTATCGAGTCGGCAATAATTATGAATACGCGAGGTCGCCTAAGGCATTGAGAATGGCCCTCTGAGAAACGGACGGTGCATTTTTCAATCCGAACGGCATCGTTATGTACTCGTATTGTAACGAACGTCGGATGTAACGAACGCTGTATACTCTGTCGAATTAGGATGAATGGGAATTTGATGAAACCCGCTGGCCATGTCCAGGCTAATGAAGTATCTCGCCTTTTGCAATCTCGCGATTTGATCCGCGATAAGGGGTAGGAGATACCGATCCGTGACTGTATTTTTATTTAACGCTCGAAAATCTACACAGTCTATCTGAGCCGTCCTTTTTTTTTACGAGTAACATAGGGCTCGCGAATGGTGAACTACTAGGCCTTATGATTTTCGCTCTAATTAGTTCGCTGATTCTCTCTCGCACTATTCTTAGCTCTTCCTCGCTAAGTCTATAAGGACTTCTTTGTACGGTGATGTTGGGATTCAATTAATCGAATTTCTAACTGGCCCGTATTTACACGAGTACGCGGGAAACCCGTAATAAATGACTGTTTAAAATTTTAGAGAATAGAAATGAATCAGCTTTTATCATTACCAAATACCTCAGAGTCTACTTCATTAAGATCGATCTCATTTTCGACGGTTTTATTGCAAGCATTAACTATCTCCGTTTTGCAAATATCGAGGCTATTGTGCGTAATATTTACATCGAATCCTTGGCTTAAAATTTCGCGGTCAATCATAATATCATACTTTAAATAACTATCGACAAGGACGTGAAAAGTTGTCTCCAATGTAAAACCGCTAATATGTACAACAGACAAAATTTGAGACGTACTTTTAACTCAAGTATTCCCGATTCCTCGCATTACTACTATATCGACTACGGATTCTTTAATTAATGAGCATTCAACTCCAGAATCGAAGTAAAATGGGAACGACTCACCCAGATGACTTAGACTACCCGTTGGAGACTCCACCATGCAGGAGTTCGTTCTTGGAGACGGGTTTTCTGCCTTGCAGTAGCGGACAATCAGGTGCAATATCGCTCTCCGCACGGCACTTGAAGCAAATCACCTGGGACGGTGTAGCTGACCGGCTTCCTTCCCGGCGTCGTGCATTCCTCTGCTTTTCGCTCCGCATCCTCTTGCGGCACTCCGTCGCTTTATGCCCGCGGATCCCACAGTGGTAGCACTATCGGTGGTTAGAAAAAGATGCTAGCCGTCCTCGAGGGAAAGTTGCTAGTGGGAGACGTCGTTTGTTGAAAAATAGGTCTCCCCTATGTTCCCGTAGTTGGGATACAGACTGTTTGTCTGTTTGAAGGACTTTAGTTAACTAAATCTTGAGATTTATAACGGGCCCTCGGGCTAGCTGAACATGTACTGCGGAGACGCATCGACGTCTGGCAATCATCTTACTCAAAGAATAGGGTCTGCGTGTGGCGCGCCACGGGACAGAAACCGTTGGAATGTTTACTGTCGCGTGCCGCCACAAATATTTCTTTTAAGCAGAGCTATAGAATTACTTTGCTCATGTATCAAAATCACTTTTTTGCTCATGTATGTAATATCGTGATATAGTATACTTACAAAGAATGGACAATAGAGATGTTAATCGGACAGAAAAAGACGATTGTTGTTCAACCTGAACTATTCACACCAAATGTACAGAAAACAGCGCAACTAAATAACTAGATAGCGACTCGACTTTTACCAAAACGCAATCAACACTCTCTCGGTAACGCTACTCGCAAAACTCTGTCCTCGCTCAACTCGCACTTCGCTTTTTTAAACACACTCTGTTTTTCGAATGACTCATCGTTCCTTTGTCTTTTTCTTAGCCCCACCACGCACGTGCTCCGCAACCGCTCGTAGTCAAAGTCACGTAGGCCTTTTTTTGCGTAACCTATTCGACCGAAAGACCGACGATACATCGTTGGGCCTGTCGGTGCTTCGACTTTCTCGCGACATTGTTTATAGTTCGCCCGATATCTCTTAGGCCTTTGTTCCACGATACTACATGTATAATATAGAAAATCTGCTTGTTGACCATGATGATTTCGTAGATTTCGTAAGTAAACGACAACAGTTTGACGATTATGGTCATATGAAATTGGAGAAAAGGGAACAATTCGAAGATTATGGTTATATGCGATTTGGCAAGAGGCACGGTTAACTACCGATGATACTAATACTTTTGAGATGATAATTCCAATCGTGTGGCGTCGTTCCACTATCATCGTCGCGATACTAGATGAAATATATTTTACATTACAGATACGCATTCTGTTATTCTGCCCTTTCTCCTCCCTTCTTTTTCTCATTGAGTTAATTGGGGGGAAAAGGACACAATGAGTCAACATGTAATATTATAATAACAAGCATAATTACGTTTTAATGTTCTAATAATTACGTTCCTCTTCTCGTGTGTTAATTATTTATCATGAGACAATGATGAGATGATGACAATGATTTTAGTTAAAAAAATAATTTAATACCGTCATCGTCGATGAAAGTCTCCGTAACATCTATTTACTTTTATCCTTCAAAATGATTCGATACACATTTTAATTGTGGATAATATACCGTTATTATTCTGAAAGTATAACGTACCTTAACTGCTCTTACACTAAATACGGTATAAAGATCGTTTCATTATTTCACGAATCATTTCGCTTTAGTGTGGAGATGTCTTATCGTCAGGGAGAAATTTATTGCGAGAAATGTTCACCAGAGCAATCATAATTTGTCCCTCAAATCACTTTTGCATGTTAGCTAGCGACGATCCATTTTTAACGTAGGACCGGTTACCTTAGCGCCATTCAATTTCCAAACAATTTGTCGTTGGACTGCGTGTGGCTCCTGGTAAGAGGACTGTGACGAACGAATGACGCGGCACAAACCTCAGCCATTTGCAATTGTATGAGCATTTGAACAATTTGGCCCAGCAGTGCACCGCCCCTGCTATTTCCTATCAAAAATCCAAGTCCTTGCCGGACGATTCTCCGATATATCACTATATCGCCTTGAGACAAAAAAATTTTAACTTTGCGCTACGCAATCACAGCGATGGATCTTCTTGTCAAATGTCAATGAATAATAAGTTTTTCACTGTTAGATTCAATCTTTCCCCTTGAATTTCGACGTAAAAATTATTTACATATCTTGTCTTTCACATATACGTATGTACATCGCTGTTCTCATCTTTTCATAAATCTCTGCTCACAATAGTCCTTTCAAGTTCAAACATAAGACTAAACGTCTAGATAAACTCGAAATATCCGTATGCCTGATACATAAATAACGGCATAAGAGAGTCTGTCAGTCTTGGAAGAAACGCGTATCGCTAAAGATCCTATAAATTATCACGTTCTATACTTCTCCAGTTATTTCAGAAGTATCGCCTTCTGTAAGTGGTGCGAGTAAGCTCTCCTATAACTAACTGAATATCTAACTTATCGCATCCAGAAGTATGTGATTTCCTACCTGTTCCAGACCGTTTTATTACACGTCATATCCACGAACGCTAACTCTGTTGCGTGAGATCGCCTCCTACTGCACCTGTTTGCCCCTTACCGCAACCGGCCTCCATGTATAATGCAAACAATAATTGTCATCGTTGAATCAACCAGCAATGCAAAAAACCAGCAGCGAAATCAACAACCTTGTCTGCGAGTGTAACGCCGAATATGATTTATTAAATTGTTCGTGTGTACGAGATAATTTCATACGGATTCAAACGTCCGCAAACGGCCAGTTGTGTTCGACGCGATATAGCAATGTTTTGTACTGAACGAATATCCTTCTGTTGAATTTTATTAAACTCTATTTCGTTCGTACAAGGTACGCAGTCCCTTGAAATTATGCCGAAAAGAATAACGCCGGAGAAAGTGATCGACATCGTTTGGTTTAGCGTAGCTTTGACTTTCTGTTGGCCGCCTCCTATCAATAGCAGCGGAACGCGAACTCTGGTTCACAAAATTTTGCAGATGAGTGGCGTTATTAACGCTTGCATGCTGCTCCCGCCGCTGCTATATTCGATTTATCTGCATCTAGACGATATAATCATTGTTTCTGAATGTATCTGTCTGTTTATGGTTATAAGTCAAATTGTGGTTCAGACTGTTATATGTTTCATCAATCACGATTCCCTGCAAGTAAGTTTTTATTCACTTCCACCTTACGTTTGATTGAAAAAGATACGCGCTTTAACAACGGGTTACAGCACGTAGTCGAGGAAATGACAGTCTGCGTTAAACAAGCGCGAGAATACGAAATGGAAATTTTTTCCAAGCATATCGCGCGATGCAGCGTCTTTTATGCAAGTTCTATGGTATGTATTTACTTGACCGCGACTGCCTTTTCGATAGGACCTGCAGCCTTGCCGCTATCCTTTCCAAGCGAAGCGGAATATCCATTTAGCGTTAATTATACGCCAGTATACGTTATCATCTACACGCAACAGTCTATCCTCAGCTATCAATGCGCAGCACATATATGCTTAAGCATGTTTGGATCGCTTCTGCTTTGGTTTACCGCCGCGAGATTCCAGTGTTTGGCCATGGAATTAAAAAAGACGTCAGACGTTAGTACGCTGATCGTTTGCGTTGAGAAACAATTATATTTGAGAAGGTAAGAGTGAGATTTTACAACGCGTGGACTGAACGGAGCGTTCATGTTTATCGCGAGTTCTTTTTTTTCTAGATACGCAAAAGAAGTGGTGGATAATCTTCGTTACATAGTGCTTTACGCTATAGGAGTAAGCACGTCTGCTCTAACTTTATGTGGCATTATATTGCTCGTGGTAAGTGAAGCTTGTAATATTTTATACAACGAATTAACTAAATAGTTTACATCTAGGATGTACCGCCAATGGTGAAAATACAGTTCGTAACTCTATGCCTCACTTTACTTACGGAGATTTATGTATACGCGTGGTCAGCCGATTACATGAAAGATATGGTAAATCAGGTTCTATTGTTTAAGTGTAAGGAAAGAGGTAGTAATATGACCACTTTTATTGATGAAACTCTGATTATATTTATGAAACGCTTCGATATACAAAAAGATATTTAACAGGCGAAAATTGCTTTCATAATTGCTAGCGATTGACGATGCAGACGTTAAAAAGGTAAATGAACAACGACGTGTTGTAAATTATAACTGCTTGTTGTCGTTGCATCGGACGTAATTTTAGAAATAATAGTCTGTTTCGTTTAACATTACCACGTTCAATCCGTTGTAATAGGTAGGTAATAATACGTTCATATTACCACCTCTTTTTTCGCGCAATCTATGAATTGTGTTCCCTTAGATACAACTAATTCCTCGTATGTCATAGAGCATAAATGTTTCACGAAGCGCATACGACACGATATGGTATAAACAAACGTTGGAAGTGCAAAAAAATTTGTCGATTGTGCTGGTATATCAAGAGCCAGTAACTCTCTCTGTCAGTTGTATAATACCAGAGCTTTCTTTGCATTATTATTGTTCGGTAAGGACCACATATCGATTAATACTTGCTGCAATAGAACAAATAAAATTCTACAGCTAAATTTGGCAAAAAATTTTCAAATAAATCAAATGCCATATTTGACGTTGTTCGGTTACATGCAACGGTAAACGTAATTGCAATTTTTCAAATTGTTAATTTTACTTTTAAGACACTGTTCGCATTTTCAGTTGATCGCGATGCAGCCTCATTGCCAGAGTGTAAATGATATTCTGTCTAATGTTCTGTTTGAAAGATTTCTATTATCAATATCACTTAACTATGAACATAGTGTCCATGTAGATCCATATTATATATTTTTCTTTTATTCAAATTGCCATAAAACTGGCATATAACTGCAATCTCTTTAATTGTAATCAACGAACTAATCAAAGATGACATATAATTAACAAGCTGAAAATATTTCAGTATCTGTCCAATACTTTCTCCATCTTCACTGCTTTGCGTGTGGTGATCGAAGATAATGCAGAATAAATGCGAGTAAAAGAATATGGACACTGTTTTAATCGTATATTACAAAACGATGCTTTTATCGTGGTAGTTGCGATTAAAATCACAATTGCAGAATGAGCCCTGTGACCACTACAGTATTATAGAAAACAAGTTCCTATCAAACTGTAATTTGTTCTTAATACGATAGTACAATATAATTATAATAGTTGCATTATTTGTAATTATCCGATTTATCATAGTTGTTTCGTATAATGTAACCACCAGCTTTTGTTTTATCGGTAATATCGGTTGAGATCATAGGTCCGTACGCATTTGTAATTGAATCAAAATAAAACGAAACTAACGTTACGTTTCCATCTATACTGTATTTGCCACTCTGCAATTTCTCTATACACTTCCTGGCCCTTTTAATTTGTAGTTTTTAATTTCATGTTTGCAAATATGCGCCGGAACCTGCAGACTAACTAGATGCTTCTATCGCTAATGTAACACGGATCCAACAGAAATGGAACACAAATTCCTTTATTTACTTGGATAATCCTTTGTTGTTGTTGTTGTTATTATTATTACTATTATTATTATTATTATCATCATCATTATTATTGTTATTATTATTATTATTATTACGAGTAGATTTCCATATTGTATCCTTTCTATTCTCTTCATCTTAACACGCGTGGATGTTCATGTTTCATACTACGTAGAAAACTCTTTAACAAGTAAGTCACAATAACAAAGACATTACTTTATCAGCATATTCTCTAACGACAATAATAATTCATTTCTTTCGATGAATTCGATAAAATATATTCTCGGTTATTTTTGTACATTTCAATTTTCAATCCTTACAGTCTTTTACATTAGACACATTGATGTGTTCGGAAGGCTGACTGTCTTGAAACGTACGCAGTTTGTATCTTCTTGATTTTAAATCAGCTATTTGTTTATGAAGTTCCATATCGTCATCTAAAAACGTGTACGTCCCGTCTCGCTTTTCCAATTCTTCCAGACTATATCCGATAGTCCGTCGATTTAAGAGCCATGGTTCCGGTGGTGGTGGCGGTGGCGGCGGTAACGTTCTTCGTTTCATGGGATGAGGTGATCTGTAATGAATTTCCGTTGTTGTTCGATAATCCATGTTACGGGCTTCATCGGCATCGTACACGATATCCGTCAATGTCTCTTGTTTTTCTTCGGGCCTGCGATATATTTTTCACGTTATAAGAAATATCATATATTTATTTCTTACAAACGTGTAACATTATACTTGTATGATATAATTGATATATTATTGTGATTGTATGATATTATTGGTATTATTTTGTGATATTACGCGATATTATTTTTCTAAACTATCAATATGTGCTGATTCATCGGATCATAAGTATATAAAGTGATTTCTTCTATAGTATTCTCTTTCCAGTAGTAGATATTTAATAAAATGTAATTGTCGAAGAAAAAATCGGATACTTTGTTTTGAAGAAAAATGAATGACCGTGCACCTAGCTAAAATGAAATTCTGCTTATCCATCCAACACTGCGTGCACAAATATCATTACGATTGCATTTTCCTCGAAGGAGATTCCTGTCGTCATTCGAAAGATGAAAATTACACAAAATTCGTCAAGGGTGGTAATTTTATTTCTATAAAAAAGTTCCTTATTTACGGTATGGATAGCATTTGCAACGTGTATTGTATTCTTATATAAATGTACATGAAAACTAAACGCTTTAATTTTATACTAAAATCTAGTTTCTTAATGTACGATACAAAATAGCTACAGTATTTGTTCCATTCTTTTCAATTTCCTTCGTAAACATTTTACTATATATTTAAAACTTTCTCGCGAGAGATTATTCTATTCATATTTTGCTGCTACTAACGACAAACCTATACACAATACGCGTCATATTTTTCATAATGCTCCACTCGCTATAAAAGGTAACTGTGATTATAGTTTTCAAACAATTGCCATAATAATAATTATCGTCTCACATTGGATGGAATCATCTATTTTGACTATTCTTTAATATCGAATAAAAAATTATTTCACGAATACATACTCTAACGTTGCAAGTGACTTGATATGAAGCAGAGTACGTTGCGGATAAATTGGTTTATACGAGTCTTTTAATTCTATTTGAGACAACATCGCGTGTGTTTCCGTAATTCCTGTACAAGCAGGTTCTGGTCCTAGTCTTTCATACGATGATTTATGAAGATTCCCTTTCGGTGGAAATATGTCTTTGTTGTCTCTGGGTTCAGCCAACGTATGCATTTGCCTGTAAATAGCAAATTTTAAGTTTTGTCAAAGTCTACAAATAACGACGTATCGACTTCTCATATGTATATTCACAAGTCAACTATGTATGTGTAAGATCGAAAGTTTGAGCAAAACGGGAAAATAAGGCGGGGCAAAGGAACCGGATAAGCCCGAGAATCAACGACCAGGTCATAATAAATGACAAATAAATATAGGTGAACTGAATATAGCTGGACTATTAAACACGACAAACTATTAAATAAATGTTTCTGAGAATTTCATCTTCCTAAAGCGTAAAACAATATTTAAAAAATACACCTAACACGTTATATAATAGCATTGCACGCGTATTCATATACATATACACACACATATACGTATCCATACGTGTAAATATTATTAATTATGTCTTCTTGGCTAAAAGTTTCGGAAAGAGTAATACTTACATCACGGAAGATGATATTTAACTTGATAATTTACTACGATAAAAATGAGTAGTAATTAGTATGTTTAATGATCAATTTGTATGTCCTTTTCCCCATTTACCACTTTGCATCGTAATATTAGAGATTTTATTTATTTTGTGCTACGTAGAAAGAAAACTACACGCACAGTTGAAAGCTGTTGCAGTTTGAGTGGTCTGACAATCTATATTGACTATATTGACTATAGTGACTATAGTGACAAAACTGCGTTGCTACGCACAATAGAAGGCGGGAACGTTTCACCCTTCTTCGTTTTCCTTGTTACAGCTTGACAACATAGGGAATACTATCGAATACAAGGAGTAAGAAACATAGGAGTATATACGATGCAAACTTCTGTATCATATCGCAATTTAAAAAGTATATCTTATACAAGAAGTTACATGTAATGGTAAAGTTTTGGAAGTATATAAAATAATGTGCATAAAATATTCCAGAATATAATACTTGGATTAGAGTTAGGAATGCATGGTTGAAGATGTAAACTAATAAAATAATAAAAGATAATAAAAATAGTAAAATTTAACATTTTTCCATAAATAATACATATAGATAATATATGGATGAAGTATTTATATTGGAAGGATCGACAAAAAATTTTTGCGAAGCTTCGAGTCGATTAAAAATTAAACGAACGACAGACATTTCGCCAAAATTTATCACACTGGTATAAATATCGATTACACGTGTATCGAATAACAATAAAATATTATTTTTATTTCTGTGCATATTTATATAAATAAATAATGAAATATGCTTACCAATCATGAACCTTTACTTTGGTGTTGTAAATAGCAGGAGTATGAAAAACAATCGGTTCGAAATCTTTAAATTCATCTTCACAGGTTGGAAAGACGACCTACGATTCAACCAGTATATTTTCAATATTTATAACACTTTGTATACAAAAATAAATACGTACAATAGTATTGATTCTAATTTATACGCCATTGTAACAGGCCATTATACGTATACAGGTAATAGAAGGAACTTGCGGAAATAAATGTAACGAAATGCAAAGAAAAGAACCGAGGTAATATCTATTTTTGTCGAATAAAATTAAACATAAATAAATTAAACATGAAGTTTTATGCGAGTACAGACTTCGTAGCACGATCAAAAAATTGATAATTGTGATAACGCTTTTTATACAAATATAATCTTACGTTCAGTTTCCCTTTCGTCAACATTTATTCTTCTTTTCAGTTAGGCAACTTGAATATTTGTTATTTTTCTTGATATTTTATCCTACGGGATAACGTGATTAATCGAAAGTTAATCGGAGTCCAGTGTCAATTATTTTCAAAAACATTTCAAAAACATTTCAAGAACATCGCGCAAAACATCGTCTTGTTGCGCAAAATAACGTCTGTCGAATCTCTGATATCTTCACGTTTCTTAGATTTTACGATATACGTGGACGTAAATTATTAAAATTCTATCGCAGAATTGAATGTTACTCTTAAATAACTTTAGCGAAAGTACAGGTTTTGCGAGTTTACTCGGAAACATATAAAAAAGATGAATAGTACGCTAAAAGAAGTGATATTAGAGAAATGTCGGAAGAAGGTTATTTCTCTGGAATCGTATAGCGAGAACGAAGGAGAAGTGGAAGAGATGGAAGAAAAAGAAAGCGAAATAGTAGAGGAATTACCTTTCGAAGATATTCTCGCTGACAAACGTCGTAAATATAGCGCTAAAGAAGAATTCATTTTTCTTCTTTATAATGACACTTTGCAGTATTTTGTGAAAGAGTAATCGTTTTCATTTTCGTTCTCGTTTAAATTTTTACTGAAATTTTGATATTTCTATCAACTCTCTTTGATACCTTTATGAACTGTTACGATTCAAAGTTCCATATACGGACGATTTTCCCTGTTTATTACGTTTAACAGCCGAGTAAAATACGCGTTAAAAATGTCAATTACTCGATGTTTGTTATTTAACATTCATTGTTTAATATAGGTGGGATGGCACGTATTTAAGAAAAAAGCCTACGAAGATATTGGTCGATGATTCGAGAAACTCGTCCAACGATGACGAAGATATAGGTGAAAGACAAGATTACGAAGATGTAAATGAATCGAAAGAAAGCGACAATAATTCCGAAGAATTTAATAACGATACAAATAAATCAAGTTTCGTTTCGTCTTGGAAATTATCACTGCCCGATGAATTTGCAAATATAAGATTTATTAGTAACAATACGTACAGCGGTCGTATTAGTAGAAAAATGATGGAGGGTGAAGGCGTATACAAATGGTCTAACGGTGCTCGGTATAAAGTAAGAATTTTCAAATTTCCTATTATTACGATACAAGTATATAAATTTCAGCGATACAAGTCGTTAATGGAATTCATACATGTAATACATACGGTCATCATTCTTTGCGGCAATATGCTTTTTATGCATTAAAGATTATATCAATAGCAAAAGCGATTGTATATATTTTGCAAAAAGACCTTGCACTTGGTTAACAATTACTCTAGTTATTAATCATAATATACGATTAATTTATATATATATGATATTTTTAAATTTTGCCTCAACATAAATAGAAACGATAAAATAAATAACTTCCCTCGCTTTTCGTTATTATTGAAAGTTGTGTGGTTTCATAGGGAGAATTCGAACAGAATCTTATGCATGGCAAAGGTCTATTAGAATGGAACAATGTTTGCTGGTACGAAGGTGATTTTACGAACGGCTACCGACATGGTAGAGGAATTATGGTGGATGGAGAAAATCGTTACATGTATACCGGTCAATGGCATATGGGTCAAAGACATGGGAAAGGGTAAGTACGTAACAAAGTACAGGTGAAATATTTTCACAAGCCAGAGAAAGACCGTTTCTACACCGATGTAAAATCGATGATTATTAAAATATCGCAGACATAATTATGTAATACGACGAAACGTTTTTTAACGCGTAAAACTTACGTCCTTTACAAATCTACTAGTAAAACAATTAATTCGATTTATGTCTTAGGATGTGTTAGTTGTCGGTGTGGCTATTATTATTAGATATATGTTCAGGTTGTTATAAAAGTGTTAGAATTGCACGTAAAATACCATTGTGGAGTAATTCGATACACCGAAACAAACGCGAAAATTCATATGCAAAAGTGTCGATAGAAGCTTATTTTTCAACTTAACTTACAAGCAATCGAATTTCGCGCTAGAGACATTCTATCATATCGCCGTGTCCCTTGTCCTGCAAAGCCTCTCGACGAGAAACATTCGATTTCGACGCGTCCTCTTGACGGTATCATTTTGAACGCGTGATTTACTGAGCTACGTGCACGTGGGATTGTCGCCACTTGTTACCATATTTAAGTATCTTACTTAGTAAGGCAACATTTTTGTTATACAAAGACAGACGTGTTCTTCTTCGGTACGCAATCTGTTGACGACGATTTTATTCTCTGGTAATATAATTATTGGCAAAAAGTGTCGTTATCATATTCACTGCGATACAAGTTTTTTTTGTAAATAATCAGTTTTTTGTAAATGTACTTGTTAAAAAAGTTATTCCCGTTACTCTGACAATGGTTCATACGACGGTGATTGGGTAATGAACAAAATGAACGGGATTGGATTACGAATTTATCCAAGCGGTGGCCGTTACGTGGGTCAATGGAAGAACGGAGTTCGTGATGGTATCGGAACCATGGTTTGGCCTAATGGGAGTCTCTATCGTGGGGAATGGAAATGCGGTGCAATGCACGGGTTTGTTTTGGTCCCTATGGTTTTATAACGATGAATGAAAGAAATATAGTTACATTGGAGGAGTGGTTAAAATACTTATGTTAGTTTTATTTAATATTACAAGATAATACAATGTTTGCAGCTATGGAGAGTACGTATGGAATGGATTTTTTAATAAAACGTTTGCTTGGCCGCAAGAAGCATCGTACGTAGGTTACTGGCGTTGCGGAATGCGTCATGGCAAGGGTGAATCTATACTGTTATTCTGAAACAATGTTCGATAAAGATAATAATAAGATCGTTATAATAGGGGAGATAAAGCTGAATTCCGTCGGTGGAGCTAAGTATTCTGGTTATTGGAAGGATAATAAAAAGCATGGTTACGGAGTTATAATTGGTAACGCGAACGTTTTACAAAATTAAGATATTTGTAGCAAAGATACATATTGTTGACGCAGCCAACCTCGAGAACTCGAATCACAAGGCAACGACTAAAAAAGCCTTCGAGCTGTGGAGATTTTACTTTTTCTACGAATAAGACAGGTTTAATATTCGAAACGAGTGGAACAAGTTTTGCGCGAAAGTCGATATTCTTCGAATTGCAGAGGATGTAGAGACTCAAGTTCTAGAGGTCAATTATTTATTTGAAAAATAAGCGACAAGTTGAATCGTGATTTTTTCATTGTAAAGCGTAGATTCGTATATCGTAGCTACGTATATTATAGGACACGTATACGATATTTATACACGGTTTTCACAAAGAAGCGGAAGGCTTTTTTTTATTTATTTATTGATATTTACAATCAATTCTTGCATTGAGAAAGAAGCGGAAGGTAACGAGCAAAATTGTTATGCGAGTTATCGAGGTTCGACTAATAACGTAAGCTAGTTATTTTTCATCCTTTATTATCAACATGAGATTGTATTACAAATAATTCCCTTATATTTGATATGACGGTTTTTGATGGATCAAATATTGCGTCAAAGTAAAAATATTCGTGTTTTATGCAGGAAGTAACGGGCACAAATTTGAGGCTAATCCATTATTTTCAAATGATATTTTGTGTGCGCCGAACGTTGTAGCCGATAATTTAGAAACTGAAACGAAAACGAAGGATGAAGGAGAATGCATGCGGACAGCTAAAGAAATAAAAACAGCGTAAGAATGCCATATACATATACATTGTACACTATACAATAACGATCATAGGTACAAAATGAGTACAATTGATGTAACAGTTTATACAAAGTCGGTAGTAAAATGTATCTACGCACATATGTACAATAACGAAATATAAGAAATATATTTCAATGTAAATTAATATAATTAATTTCTACTTAATCATTGATAGATTTGCCGAGAAACCTGGTCAATTGGTAGAAACTTGGCCAACACCTATTCTGAAGCCAGAACAGTTTCTATGTTTATCTTACTATATAACTCGTCTATTGGATCCAAAAAATATGGAGCCATCTGTCGTATTTTCGCCTCCATCTGGAAAATGCTACAGTTGTGAAAGAGAATCTTGTTCTTGTTTGCCACATCCACTTTCCATAGGTCAATATTTCTAATTATTATTTAACATATACTACACGCAAATTACGCAAATTGCAAGTGCAAATGAAAATAATTCGAAAATACGATTGCATTTCTTCTTCGTATTTTAATCGGATAAAGTGACACCGTTATTTCGTTACACGATAATAACGGCGACATTTTTAAATTCTTGTTAATAAAATAAAAGTATTTCCACTCGTGTATACTAAACTTTTGCACTAAACGTTTGAACGAAAGATGTTCAAGGAATGAGTGGCGACTTACATGAAAAACTTTCATGCAGATACGATTACAAGTGAACGAAACGACATCACGCAGACACATGCGCCTGAATCCTACACCGAGAATATGATAGAATCTGTCTGGAAATATGAAGAATGCTGGACATATAATTGTTTGACGTTTCACATGCATCGTTTACGTGAAATTTACAACGATTATGCTACGTTATTTGCCAAGTCGGCGCCAAAATGCAATCTGGCGATGAGTAGATTATGTTTATGGCAATTATGGAGAGATTGTGGTATTCATAAGAAAGGACTTAGCCTCACTGAAATCGATAGTTACATTGGTGAACGTTAATTGATAACTACTGTAAACATCGTTGTATATTATGTCACAGTACTGTACAAAAGTCCTTTTCTTAGACCGTCAGTAGTGATCACTACAGAGTAGTAATCTCACAATGATGGTAATAATACTTTTAGGGGATACGTATTTGTGGTGTTTGACTTTCTTAAGTAATAACGATAGACCTAAGATAATATCAAGTATCTTTATATTCATTTGGTAGGTAGCCTAAGATTTTGCACAGTACTGTGTACCAGTACATATTGTATATGTATATGAGTAAATTAGTTTTTAATGCAACAAAACAGTAGTTTGGAATAATATCCGCTATCGCAAACACGTCTCGCTATAAAGTTTCTATTATTAATGTGAATCGTTAAAATATTAGCGAAAAATGAAACCACGATGGTGAAAGATCCTCTTCATCCGTTCGAAAAGATTGAAATCTGGCAATTTTTACACGCCTTGTTAGAAGTTTCCTGGCACTTATATACTAAACACGACGACGATAAAGTCGAGGAAATGAACGGAAAAATTGCTGGTGGTTTGCACAAATTTTTAAAAAACTATATATATCCTCATGCTGGAAATCATGTTGGTACGTAAGTACATACCTAATACGGTAACATTATCATAAATAAGATAATATAAATGTAAAAAGTGGCTTTTGAAAAGAAAAGGTGGTATTGTTATGAAGACAATTTATGTCATAAGGAATATAATTTGCGTCTATGTAAGTTTTTGGGAATTTTCATCAAACTAAATGAAACAAATGTTTATGACTCTATGAAACAGCTAGGAAATCTTTTGTGTTGTTAATCATTTGCACAACAAATACAACTTTTTCAATTTTAAACTGAAATTTTCTAAATAAAATACAACTTTCCAGGTAGTCTGTGCCGTGAAAATCAAGATTTGCTACCTATATACTGCGTCTTTGAATTGTACCAACAGATTGGCTATCCAGTTTCTGCAAAAGATCTCCTTCGTGCGACGTGCGTTTTAAAACGTAAGCTAACTGTCTGTTGTTATTTGTTATTTAAATTTTTCAATTATTAACTTCCGAAATTTTTGTCAACTTTCGATAGAAAGTAAATAAACATTAAATAATGTAATAACTTTTGAACGTTTGCAACTTTGAACATTGTGCAAATTTTTGTAACGCTTGCAAAAACGTATTGACGTTTTACAAATTAAATTTATTTTTATTTAAGAAACACTGTTGCTATATAGCAACTATATATATATTTTTTTTCGGTATATGAAAAAAAAGAAAGAAAAAGAGAACAATTGGAACAAAACATACAACGTTACAGTGCTTTATTAATAGTAAACATCTATGTTGATATATTTCACATTGCGCGTACAGTTCCTAGAGCAATGGTATCTTTACATTGAAGCGTATGAATATTTTAACGATGCAGACAGGGCAGATCCAATGCTTTCTTCGACTACTGCCGAAGCTGTGGAAAATTTTCCGGATGGAATTAATTCTGTGACGATAGGCGAAAAAGTCAGCTACTTACTGAAACTTGACGAAATCTTTTCGTCACCCGATCGTACGATTAATATATCAAGAAGAAATGCAAATAATTTATGTAGCAGTGGGTATAGCACATTTTATAAAAATTATCGTACATGCTTCGTTTGCGTTAAAAACGTTATTCGTATTACAGATAACGGATTGTTGGTCTTTACACAACTAGGGACTAGAAAAATGATAGAAATTATGATGCTAATATGTCCTGGAATAAAAGATGCAAGTAGTGGTGTAATTATAAACATGGATTATAAGGTATATTATCGTAATTCAAATTTTGATATATTTGATACAAATAAAATTCAATAAACCTTTTTAAAGATAATCTGTTGATAGAACGATCTGGTTGTTATTTGATTATACTTGATTTGCTTCGGTGTCTCTTCAATTTTTAACATCATAATATTTAAACGACGTTGTTATGCTATTATATTACTATTATCAGATTTTGACGCACCGGTTTACATATATAAACACAAATTTTTAGTGAAACGCGTTATATGAAACAAATGAAAGATATGGCAGCAGTCAGGTCGTCTCTATACATAATTACTTGCGATTAGTCTTGTATGTTGCTCGCACGTAAAATTGCATAATGTCGATAACTACGAATATCGCTCGACATAGATAACTTTATTAATGGTTATGATTGTTATCACTATTATTATTATGCAATTTTTATTTTATTCGTACTACGTGATACGTATTAAAAAGATTATAAAACTGAAATTGAAAGTAGGTAAATTAACAAACAATATGAACAGTAATATAAAATGCAAATTATGTCAGACTGGGTTTCATCGATTATTTAAGTATCAAGTACATAATTATAGAATTATCATCGATTATATATATAAAAAGCATAAAACATTATAAGTAGCATAGATTGAAATGCGTTTATTACATCAATATATATGAATATCATAAACCAATATTGAATATCATATTTAATTTAATTTAACATGTGACTAATATTTTAATCAATGGTTATTTACAGATATTACAAAAATTGCATCTTCCCTAACTTAATTATCTCTCGCTTAAATGCATAATATATTTTACAGACACATCGTATACGGTATTTTTTTTTATGGCATAATTTACAGTATAGAAATTTAATGTTACAGCTGACATTTCTCGAATTTTATGAAATAATACTAGAGGCAGCAAAGGAGTTACTTTCTTTAAGAAAGAAGACTCTGAGAATGTTGCATACAAAGAACATCGAGGAGGAAACCCTATCGTTAAAAGCCAATAATTTACTAAAAAGAGACGGTTCTAGAATTAGCGAACTGTCTCCGATCAAGATTTCAAGAACAAAGAAAGAACCCTAATATAATTCGATAAAGTAATAGTACAAAAATCTAATTTCACTTCTGTCGCGTGCAAATCTTATCCTATTTCTCATTTGTTTCACATTGATCGTTCAAAATCGTCAATATTATGTTAAATAAGATCGAACAGTTTCTACTGTATCTTACTTAGTTTTAGGAACATACTTATAGCATGGAAAATTACAATTAAAAATTAGGTTTTAAGAAATAATAGAATATTATATCGATTATTAAACTAGAATTTCATTGGCACGTCGGTACATTTTTAGATAACAAGAAGGCAAAGTATAGAAAAACATATCAGCATAATACTTTAGATATCAAAATCGATTAATATAATAATTTAGACATGATATTAATAAGAACGATCTATTACAGCCAATGTTCTTCCAGTTTTTAATGACAGCATAAATGAAGAAATATTGCTTTTTGAACGTATCGTTCTATTTGTATCGCGTACATCTGTGCATACATAATTAACAATTGTAAAATCATTAATGGAGCACGATAAATAAATTTTTTTCCATATAAGGTCATTTTGTTAATGTAAAAAAGCATACAATCTTTTGCAGCATAGTATCTCAATGAAATACTGCAAACAAAATATTCGAATGTTAAAAGAAATGAAATAAAATCAATCGAACGAACGAGGGTTCTAGATATTAGGAAACACAGTATATGCGTAGATGCATTGGATGTCTGAAATAGAACAAAACAAACTTAAGTAATAAAAAATAATGAAATGAATGGAATTCGATTCGTCCAATCATGAAAATAATTAAACGCGCAAGTATGAAACACGCGAATACGTTCATCTTTGAAACAGGTACAGATAAAAGATTGTGATTCATGAAACATTATAGGATTGAAAAGAACAGAAGAGCAGTTGGCTTTTCTTGAAGCCACGGATGGAACGATTCAGTCTTGAGCGAGCAATAACGAAATTGTCGGTGTTATCGGAACAAGCGAATCCGTTACGCATTGTCGTATAATAATGTGATGGAACTCAATCGATTTTCTTCCTTCTATACATGTATATATAATCCAAATATGCTTTCATAAAAGTCCCAGGGCTCAGGAAGTTAGAGAAACGACAGTGTGCGATCAAGTCGCTGACTTACACTAATGTTTCCGTCTAAAATGCAATGTATACGCGTTACTTTTGATCCATTACGTTATCGTTATCATATTTTCTTATCTTCGTCTTCCGTGATATTTACTCTAATAAGATATCTAATATATATTAAAATTTCATTAACATGTAAAATTTGATTCTTTCGGATATTTATTAAAATCCGTGCTACAAAAATACCGTCTAAAACTACACGTAAGCAATTTAACGGAGGAATTTTATTTCATTTTCTACCAAAGTAAAATATTCTAACACGCACAAATTGTAGATGAACGAAGGATGAACGTTTGATTTGATATTATAAAAATAAATGTTATACGAAGTCCCACATTTGTTCGCCATATTGTAACGTATCATAGGACGTATATACAGAATATGTATGTTCCCGAATTGTGGGTAATGTAATTAATGTAATCATAGACAAATCGAAAATTGTCGAAAATAGAATACATTAGAAGACGAAGACTTTCTACTGATAGATTTACAAGTATCGTGTCGTGTTACGGTACGGCTTAAGCCGGCTCAACAATTTCTATAAGTAATTCTAAAATATAGACTATATGCCGATTTATATAACTACAATACAGGACAGCAAAACACGCTTCTATGACAATAAAAGCGGGACACTGTTCAAATCCTCGATAGCAAGTAAACATTTTACTCGGTTTACCGACATTCAAATATTATATATATTCGTGGAAATATAAAATGGAAAAATTCGTGGAAAAAGAATGAAATAGCCATGCACTTCCGTTTAAAAACAATTTTTTAGCTTCTCGCACAAGTAAAATAATCTACTTTTAGTTATAACATTAACAGAACATAACAAAGTGTACAACATAACATAAATTAAGAAGGTAAAGCGTGAATCTACAACGCGATCAATATATAATTCGTATTTTAAATCATTTTCACTATTCTCCTGTTCAAATTCGATATATTTTATGTCACTTTCTATCGATTCATTTACAAATATGTATCCTGGAGACAAATACGATTCACTAATAATTAAAATATAAAGAAACGGATTAATAAATTGACAGTAGAAAACATTTTTCGTAGAAATATCTACAACATGTATGCGAATCGCTCGGTAAACAGGACACCTTAATTTAAGTAACTTGAATACCATCGAATGACTATTACGTTTTACTTTGTTTAATTGATTATCGAGATACAATATGGAACGAACTAACGTCTTTATAATGTAACTAGTACACGAACAGTAAATCATTTTATAAAAATCATTGGAGTAATTATTAATAATACGACTATAAAAATGGATGTAGAGCGCAATGAGCCCCGGAACATACAATATCTCTCACGTGAGTAATGTATCGTCCAATTCTTCTATTTTGCCTTCAGGCTGCGATAAAACTTTGCGCAACACTTTGCTGACTACATCTGACAATGATTCCCTTGCACCGGCATCCAAAAAGGCCATGCAACGCTGAAAAAATCAATTTACAAAATTATAAGTAATATATAAATACCCGAGATTTTCACTTCATAATTTTATACAATAAAGTTGATAGAAATATACCTGATGTTCTTCTTCCCCTTGCCTCAATCTAAGTACTGCTATAAGAGCAAGTTCACTGTTGGCTTTCACGTAACCATTTTTCTCTTTTGTTCCATTTACCAACATAGGTAAAAGCGATTTAAGTAATTCTGGTGACATCTTCTCAGGTGGTATGTTACGAGCCAAATGAATGCATACCTTAGCTAATAATTGTTTTACGTCGTTACTATTGTTATTCATTGACTAAAAGATAAATTACACAATAAATTATTTATATATAAAATTACAAACATAAATTTACATATAATTTGTTGAAATATTCTTACTCGCACGAAAGGAGATAAAATTTGTTGAGGTATAGGTTGTCGTTCGTTCATAAGATATTGAAACAGATAACCACAAGCTCGTACACCGTTCATGACTATTTGAACTCGATCTGCACTTAAATACGAAAGTATTACTGCACAAACACGATCTTTCTCTTTACTGTTGTAGATAGTTGTTGGAGATTCCTTTAATGCAACAAATAATGCTGCAGAACGTCCGTGTCTAAGCATCCAATCGACACTGGTATCACTACCTAAAATTAATTGAATAACTCAAATATTATATGTATTTTATAAAAAAGAATCTATGAAATGATAAACTACAACTTGAAGTGTGCGACAACCAGATGTTCGGTTCGAGCCGAGTCAGGTTCCGAAAACATCTCGGAACTCGAGAATGTTGGAATCCCCGAGAATTTCGACAAGACAAACGACGTTTCAGGAAGAGTTTGATAAAACTGGTTTAGAACCTGACCCGAGATCCCGAGAAAAATTTTCGTATTCCCGCATACTTCTAACTGTAATTAACGCTAATTATGTATAATATTGTAGCATATGTCGTTTTCTATCGTCTTGAACAAAAGGATATTTCACATTTAAAATATTTATTTTCAATTGTAATTGAATATTCTAGAAATTCCATCATAATTCCAAATATAAAATAAACTTACATAATAGATCTTCGTTAAGAGCAATATTGAGTTGGTCTAGACTAAGCCATCGTATCAACGCCCCAAAACAACCGGCTACGGCGTTCCTTGTAACATCTTCTGGATGTCCAAGCATACTACTTAAAGTAACAAACACTTGTTTCTTCATTGGTTCTGTCATTTTGTCACCAGCAGGCGTAAGCACACCTCTTAAAGCTTGTAACATTGTTTCTCTAAATATAATGAATATGCATTGGTAAACCTCAATGATGCAAATATATAAATAATTTATGAAATATATTCAATCCTTTAGTTTACCTAATAGCTGGATCATCTCCAGTTTTAATGCCAGTATGAAGTTCTGTGAACAATGGGTCAACACGAGTATGAATTACAATGAGATTACTTAAAGCATAAGCAGCTTTTAATCTCACTTGTCTATTACTGTCATTCAATGCTCTCAAGAAAGTGGTTTGTAATTGTGGTAAAAATTGCTTTAACATTACTCCAACCTAATCAAAGCATTTTAGGTATTATTTACTTTTGCGTTATCTTATTATATCTTTATAGTATATCTTTATCTTAATATTGCTTATACATTATAGCTATTATTAGGTTACCCTACCTTGCCGAGCAAGATTGCAAGTGTTTCTAAAACTGCTGCTTTAACACTCCAATTAAAGCGATCGCCGAGAATACGAATTAATGGCCCTGTAATATGTACAACACTTGGTTGTAACGCTGAGGCGCTAGTTAATTTTATAACTTCTCCAAGTCCTTGAGCTGCTTGTTCTTTTGCTTCTGGTAAACCATTTAATATAGCTTCTCTGAATATCGGAAGAATGGGAGTAATTCCTTTCGGCAAACAAAATCCTGGCAATAATTCTTGTCCCTTTAAATCGGACACTGCAAACCTAACAGCTTGTCTAATATCTTGCACATGAGCAATTTGTTGATCAGATGCCAAAGTCTAAAAATAGAATTTAATATATTAATTTCAATAACATTAATTGAAAATTATATTTAAATAAAAAATTTGTATTACCATAACGTAGCCTTACCTTAGTAACTGCTGTAAGAGCTTCCCAACTCATCTGTAGTACATCCTTATCACTGTCTGTAAATAAGTGAATGAGACCTCGTAATAATTGTGGAACATATTGACTATAATCTGCACGTGTATCACGACAAAAGGCACATAACAAGGTTGCAGCGCTTCGTCGTCTAGATGGATCGTTCGCTCTTGTAGCTTCCATGAGCTGATCCATGACTGTTCTAATACCAACTTCATCGGTAACAGATAGGATCACTGCTTGGCAATATTCTAATTCTTGAACTTCATTCGGTGTGCCCTGAGCACTAGAGAGAGCAGTTAATAGCGCTGGTAGAATTTTGTGAAGAAACCTTGTTAATGCTTCGCCTGCTACGCTAGCCAAGATTGATAATGCTTTTGTATTGACAGGGGGAGTTGTCAATTGAGGTACTAAATATGGTAAAACAACACGAGATTTGATTGCCATTACTTGGCGTAAACCATCTAAGGTATTCTCTGCTTCTGCTGGATCCGGTGAATTTAATTGCGTTAACATTGCTGGTAATATATCATCTAATGCTCTAACTCCTACAGTTGAATGCAAACCGTCAAAGGTTTTTGCTGCTGCCTGTCGAACTTCTGGTAATGGATCGCACAATGCTTTCCTACAATATAAAAATAATAGTCTTTCTAATTATCTGATCATTATTTCAAAATTTTTCAATAACATTCTTTACATATAAATATAAATATTTTTACCTCACTGTTGGAACTAAGCTGACTACAAAGGTTATCACCATGTCTTTATTTGTACTTGTCATAATTTCTGATAATCCAATACATACACCTTGACGTTGATCAGCCTGATCACTTTGTAAACCTTTCTCTAAAATAGGTATAATTTCTGGTAACACCCTTTCACCTAATTTTCTAACTAGATCTCCTAAAGTCCTCGCTGCCACCTGTCTTTTATCATTACTTGTACTAGCTAGACAGCCAAGTAATAAAGTAAATAATGTCGGTAATATTTCTCTTAAAGTTCTCGGTGTATTCGTTACAACAACTTTCCATACATGAAGAGCAGCTTGGCGTACCATCAATGCAACATCTGATCTACCCATGTATAATCCCGCTAAAACACGATTTCGCCTTTCAGCACCAAGTGCGTTAATAATGGCATAATGTGACTGTTCAGTTCCAAAATTATCATCTTCGCTTGCTGTTTCTGTTGACATCTTTCCCGAGACTCCAGAAATTCGATATAACAAATCACCAAGTAATTGAACCGATGAGTATCTAATACGCCAATTATCATCAAAGAGACTCTTTTCCAATTCTGGTAATAGTAACATAATAGCAGAATCAGCATAAAGATTAACGATACGTTGGCCCGCTCTAAGTGCTGTTTCACGAACGTATTCATTCTCATCAGCTAAAGCTTTCAAAATAGGATTAATAATTTGTCCAATATAGGGTGTAAATTCTGTAGTAAATGCACTTGGCATATAAATAAACATCATAATATAACCATCCTTAACATGAGGAGCTATGTCGGTTCTTTCGGCAGTACTAATAATTTCAGGCATAAGTTTGTGAAGTTTTTCAACACCTAATCCCCTCACAACTTCTGAAAGGCCTTGTGCAGCACCTGATCGATCAACGCTACTTGTTTCAGATGTAAGCGTTTGCATTAACCAAGGAAGTAAATCTTCAAAGCTAGATTCACCCATTCCTCGTACCATAGCACCTAATGCTCTTGCAGATACACTTCGTACTTCTGGTACAGGATCTAATAAACTCGTTTTTAAGCCAGGGATGATTGTTGGCAAATATGGAGTTAAATCTTTTTGATCGGTTAAAGAATACATATTTCCAATAATTTGGGCAGCCATTTTTCTTGTTTCTGTTGAACGATCCAAAAATGCTCGTTGTACTACAGGCATAATAAGAGCTAATGATGGAGCATCGATAAAATGTACGAACTGAGTATCTAAAAGAGTTTGAAGACAAGTAGCTGTTTTATGAGAAGGATCTTGTAAGGCTTTCAATAAAACTGGTACAATAGCTTGAATCTCTGGATTACGAATTACACTTCCAATAACTTTAAGAGCTTCTGCACCAGCCTCTTGAACTTTTGTATGTGAATCACTAAGTACTTCGATTAGCTTTGGAACTATACTTGGCAAACAACTACTAAGCTGTTTTGGTGCACAATACGCCATTGCACCTAATAACTCAACAGATCCTTAAAAACGCAAACAAAATTATGTAATATCTAGAACATGATTATTAATTTAAATAACATTAATATTTAAATTATTTACCAGTTTTAGTCCTCCAAGAATCTTCTTCTAATGCTGCTAATAAACTAGGTAAAACAAGCTTTACCCCATGTGCAGATAATTTACTCATAACTACACGAGCTGTATCATCGGTAGCAGCTCTGACATATTGACTTGAATCTCCAAAGCACAGCAACAAATGTGGTAATACGTGAACGATGTATGGTTCAAATAACCTACCAAGCATTGTACATAACATTTCGAAAGCAAATAACGCTCCTTCCCGATGCCTATAGTTTTTCTTATCCTGAATGGCATTAGTTAATGTGGTCATAATATCAAGTTGTTTTAATGCTAGTATCCCCATACCCTTGATTATACCTGCTAAACCGTAAGCCGCACCTTTACGTTCCCCATATTTGTCTGATTTTAACAATTGGTCCATTAATTTGTCCACAATCTTTGGTGCATCTTCCTTAATAGAAGGTACAAGATGTGGTAAACAATTGGCTACTGCTTCCTGCACTTGTTGCGATGGTGTGGAAAGAGCCGCGATTAAACGCATAACTATTGGTTTAATACGTGAATCATCTTTGTCCAAGTGTCTTGCTAGTGACCCCATAAGAATAACTACAGATTGTTTGATTGAATCGAAACTGCCAATTTTTGGCGCTTTATCCATAAAGTCTTCAAAAACCGGTAATAAAGAAGTTATATTTGCTTTTCCATGAAGATCAACAACAGCTACAGCAGCAGTTAACATTTCTGTTCGAACAGTTTGATTTCTATCTCCTAAACCAGTAGAGACGAAAAATTGCACAAGTTTAAGTACTGTATCAGCACTGAGAAGAGCTGCCATTTGAGCCAATGCAAGTGCTACACCTCGTCTTGGACCCCAAGTATCAATCGGCTGTTCAACCACGCGTCCAAAATCATTCAACTTTGGTGGAATCATGGCTAACTTTTCTTGATACAGCTGTAGTAATTTGTCCAAAATTTCTGGTACTAGGTGGGGAACATCAGTTAAACACTGCGCCAAAGCACAAGCAGCTGCTTGCTGTATAGGTTCTACAGGATGTGTAATGTCTTGGATCAGTTCATCAGAAAGTATGTCTGTATGCATTACTAAATCTGCAGCATTCCATAACTCATTAGCAAGAATTTTATTCTCATCGCAAACATCGAACTTAGCAATCCATATTTTCCTAACAAGATGAGATAGTTGGTCAGCATCCTCTTTCTGAGATGGAAAAGCTTGTTTCACGACTGTTAATGCTCTTAATGCTGCATCTCTTATTGTAGATAAAGAATTTTGTAATGCACCAATTAAAGAATCTATATCTTCACTAGTTGCTATTGCAGTACCCGGTTGACCGCTACCGGATTGAGCAACATCTAGCAATGTTGCAACTGCATGTGATTGTACTCTTCCACTTGTGATTTCCATTAATTCTATTAATAGATCAAACATATGTTTACGCGGAAGCAATTGGGGATGTCTCATATCTTTAAAATCAGAAGAACTTCCTCTTTGTTTAGCATGTTCTTGTATTATCTGTAATCCTTGAACAATCATATTATCGTCCTTATAAGATAATAAGGTCTTTTTTATAAATGGAAAGACATAGCAAAAGGTCGGAGCTGTAAACAACTTCTTTTGTTTTATTGTTGTTGTGTGTAAAAGATTTAAAGTTCTCTTTACCGCTGTATCAAGATTTTCCTCTTCCCAAGCTTGATTCAGATCACATTGTGGTTGTAATTGTCGTAACGTAACATGTGCTACTAAATCACTAAGAACTGGATTATTTATTTTCACAATCCTCTTTAATCGGATATAAAGATCACACATTGCAGGAGCAGCTAATGGTGATCTTAAGTTTTTCAAAATCGGAAGTAGAAAATCTTTTAAATAAAAAGACAATTCTTGTCCATTTCCACGCATAGAACATATAATTAGAGATACAGCATTATTTATTCTATGTTTCAGTTCTGTCAATCTTTTACGGATTGCATTTTCTTTTGCCATTTGTGCCTTAAGGATTTCTTCTTGTTTGGGTGTTAATTTAGGTTCCTTTATTTTTCCTTCTTTCTTTCGTTTTTCATATAATTCTCGCCTAAGTTGCAATTCTTCTTGCTGTTCTTTAAACGAATATACCTTACTCTCTCTTTTCATGTTCATTGAATTAAGAATATCATTTTCATCGCTTGTTGGTAATACGCTTTTGTCATATAATTCCCCCTCTGGAGTGAGGTAAGTAAAGTATTCGTCTTTAGTGACTTTTAAGACCTCTGGATCATCAAGCTTATTTGTAATGTTTGACACTATTGCAGGTAGTATGATGTCTGGTATAATTGATATCACTTTTGTCAACGCATTTTCATAACTAGCAACAGGCTTATAATTTTGCACAAGTATTTTTTTAATTTCATGATTAAATGAACATAAAAAATTTTTTGGAACAAAATTAAAATTCTTTGCAACTTTGAACCATAAGTTTGGCATTGCTTTATAGATTGCAGGATGATGAGATGGTATTAATGCATCTCTTGTCATTTGCATAGCAGGTAATTCAAACAAAAAAGAACCTGAACAAATAGCAAGTAATCCATCTGCAAGACATCTGCCAGTTGTCTCGCAACTAGAAGAATCTTCTTTATTTTCTTTATCATGTTCAGACTTGATTTTTACATTTTCTAAGAATTTATTATATTCCATTAATAGTTCTTGTGCAGGATCATATGTACTCAAGCCAGTTAAAACTTTTTTAATTAATGGAAAACAACGTTTCCTTATTTTATATTTGGGGGCTGTTGCACATGCCACAATTGCTCTATGTACACCGTTTAAAGCTTTTTCATTTAATCTATCTCCGAATTCAGTAATTAGTCTTTCACAAAGCAGCATGAGGTGATATAATATATCATCTCCACAAGCTGACAAAAATTTTTCTGAAAAGAATATTTGCTCGTCAATAGCATTCCATAATACAGTTTGTTTGTCATTCTCCACTTGATTAGCAAGAACAAATTTCAATAACAAATAAGAAGCCACTAAACCCTCTGTAACTGCAGCTGGTTGTGCAGATTGTTGCATAGCTCTTATTATTGCTTGTACGAGTAATGGAGTTATTGCTGCAGAATAAGAAGCTACTGGAGTAGAAAAGAAGAGTTTAATATAAGCAGTACGCACTGCCGCAGTTGAAGTTTTAGCATTCATGCCCTTTTTAAATGCATCTATTACACATTTTGGAACATTATTTGTAAATTTATTGGACCACAAGGCCATCATTTCAAGAGCATAAATTAAAGTTTTCTCATGAACCTCAGTTTCAAGAACTTTGATAAAATGTTCACAAGCTGTTTCAGCTAATTTTTCAACGCTACTTCCTGAAGCTGCATTGTAACTAAGATTGCCAGCACCTTGTAAGACGGAAATTTTATGAGTTGCAACTGTAAGTTTTCCTTCTGATCCATGAAATACAGCAAATACGGATGACAATAAATTTTCCAAAGCAATATTATCTGAACATTGAAGAGCAAGTCTACGACAAGCTCCTACAGCTTCATCTCTAACTAAATCTTCCTTTGAATGCAAATTGGCAAATAATCCTTTACTTATATCTTGACTATACTGACTTAAATCGAGACTTAAACCACTTAGAATATATCCAACCGATTCAATGATAATTTCTGGATTTCTTAACATAGCTTTTTGCAAAGCCGGTAATAGTTGACTTTTAAACTCGTCATGAGATATTCTACGGAGAAGAGGTATAGCATTATGAACAACATATAGATCTGGTTTTTTCTTACAACTAATAGTTAGTTTTATGAAAGCATCTATGGTGTTTGTCTGAAAAGAAAAACAAATATTTATTTGATAATATTTACTACAAAGAATAAAAGATATTACTGATATAAAAACAGATTTTTCAACACAAAAATATATTATCAAATATAAATTTACCTTCAGTTTCACCACTAATTCACTTTTCTTTGCATTAACTAAATACTTAGTGAGTAAACTAGCAAGAACAATTACACCGTTTCCAACTTCCAATTTTGTTAGTGTCTCTAAATACACAATATCAATATCTTTAACACTCAACCATTGATGCGCTAATAAAACATATACTTTCTGCGTCAATTTTTTATCCATGGATGCCAAAGCTGCTGCACTCAAATTTGCTTGTGCTTCAATGAGTTTTGGTAATTCCGGATTGATGTCTGAATTGCTTTTGTTTCCGTGTAGAACAATTAATGTTGACCACTTTAATGCAAGATACGCCGTTAAAGCTGTATTCAGACTACAAAATAACATTTTGTTAGTAACTTATGAACATTGATACATAGTTCAAAATATAAATTTTTTTTTTTAAATATATGCATTTGGAGAACTATGTATGTAATTACGTACGTAGGAACTACATTTTTATGCCATGTAGCTTGTTCTATGACAACATTTGTCATATGCTTTATTGAAGGTGCTGGTTGCTTTCTCAATAATTCTTCGATTAAATTTTTCACGTAAGATTGGGAAGTAGTATCCTTATATCGATGTAAAGTAAGAGATACGGTTTTGCAAATTCCATTAACAATTTTCTCATTGATGCCTATAAATATAGAAATTTAATAAATGTTATATATTGACATATTATGAGTATTCCTTCAACCATTTGTAATATGAATTTATACAACTACTTATAAGCAGAATTTTATTTTATACATTTTCCTCTTATATAAATTATAAAAATAAATATCTTACACATAATTATAATGTAATAGTATACATATATTTTGCATCGTCTTATAATATAAAAATTAAAATAATGTAATTATTTATTTATTTTTATAGTGAGATTAATAAAGGATAATTTTATACTTATTTTATACAACATAACATTATATATCAAAATATATAATACTAGATACATATGACTGAGATACATTAATTACTATATATAATTTTACATATCTCATGTAATTGAATAAATATTAAATCTACATCAACATATTAATATTTAGGATGTGTATTGAAAGTAGGAAAAAATCGAAAGATTAAGAATTATAAATGCGAATTATATATATATATATATTGTAAATATTATAATAAAAAAAAATAAGTAGTAATATACATTCAGTCTTGTATATTATTTAAATTCTAATATTCAATATTATCTTTCTCTCTATATTAATTTCAAAATATATTTATAGGATACAATATAATTTCCTTTCTCTATGAACAGATATTTTCGATCTAAAAAGTTATACATTTTTATCAAAAGTTTATTCGCATTTTCGTTTCTTACCAGGATTTGACAATACATTGACGACATTTTGTAGAATCTCTCGCCGCTCGTTTTTACTGGCGGTTTGAACTCGGTTTGGCAAATCTTTTAATGCTTTCGTTAACTGTAACAAAATCAAATTTAAGTAGTTATTAATTACAAGACAATAATACAGTTTCTGAACTTCCACGTGACAGACTCACCTCGACATCCGCCATATTTCTTCAAAAACCGGACTGCCCAAAGCGCCACCCTCCATTGGATTAAACAGCATCCAAAATAAATTGTATACATACGTACTATTGAAAATTGTTATCCTTTTGAATTATATATCTCATTCAATTAAATATATATTTCAGATATATGTACATTTCAAGTACATATTTCGTTTTAAAAAATTGTCAGTACATCGCGGAAAAAAATTTGTTTCCACAATTTTGTGTAAATGTGTGTGTGCGCGCACGCGCGCGCGCGCCTGTGAATGTTAATCCTATATTTTATCAAAATTGGTTCATATTATTTAAATAGTATGTTTTCATAAGTTAAAGTTTTTTATTTTGTATATAACAAAGTAGGATCCATACACTTTAAAATTTGGGAAAGTGCAAGGTATAGTACCCACTACACCTACATATTTCAGGTACTTGCTAAGCAAATATAACTGTCGTGTTGCGTGTGTGTGTGTGTGTGTGTTTGTAAACAAGCTTTTTGTTTAATATCAAATTTTAAGATATCCTAAAAGGATATAATACTTATTAGCATTATATTGCTTTTAAATATCGGTAATATTAAACGTTAAACAGTATTGTACGTTAAACAGTATTGTAAACAGCAATTAAGTTGTTAATAACACCTATGAAGCATTAATAATTGTTTAATCGAATTTGTTAAAATTTGATCAAAGTATACTATTATCAGGGAGGAAATCTATTACTATCATATTAGAATTTGAATTTTCATGTAAATTATTATAAAATTTCATCTATTTTCTAATAGTATAACGTATGGCGATAATTGATAAGATAAATTGCTGTTTTATAGAATTTGTAACGCAAATTTTTATGTTGGCAGTATGTATTAACCTGTCATATATGTCGGATGTTTAAAAAATTAATATATTATAAATATGATCGTTGTATAGCCGTGATAATTGGTAACAATTATACAACTGATGTATGTATATGCCCAAAGGGAAAAAGAGCTAACAGTATTTTTTTATATTTTAATCTGAATCTTTTCAAAAAATTTCAATATCTATAATTTAAATAATGTTTAGGCAAAGCATTTAATATGACTGCTACACCAGCATTTATTGAAGGTTGGAGCCTAGACAAAGTTTTGGGTTCTGGAGGATTTGGTATCGTCGAACTTTGGATACATAAAAGTGGTGAAAAGCTTGGTATGTTTTTTTATTCTTTAACAAAGAAAATAAATCAATAAGATTTAATATTTAATATTTTATGAAAACTCTAGCAATTAAAATATGCAAACGGGAGGTTGCACAATTAAAAGAAACACAACGAAAAAGATGGATTAATGAGGTACAGATAATGAAACGTTTAAAGCATCCAAATATTGTTAAAGGGTTAAATTTACCATTTAAACATCCTGACGATAAAGTAGATTTACCTTTATTATGTATGGAATTTTGTAGGAAAGGCGATCTGAGAAAGGTAAATATCAATATATAACTTATCTCTCAATCAATGAAACGATAGTTGTATTTATATTAGCAATGTTTGTTAAATTGCAGGTTCTAAGGAAAGTGGAAAATTGTTGTGGTGTTAGTGAAAAAGAAGCAATTAGTGTAATGAAAGATATTTCTTCTGCGATTGAATACTTACATTCCAATAACATTACTCATCGTGATCTGAAACCTGAAAATATAGTTTTACAAGATGAATGTGACATCGTAAGCAATATTGTATTAAATGTAGATTTTATTCAATATATTACAAATGATATTAATAACATATACATAAAATATATTTTAGATTTCATATAAATTAATAGATTTAGGATACGCAAAAGAACTTGGAGAGGATAGTACATCTGGATCTTTAGTAGGTACATTAAATTATATAGCTCCAGAACTATTATGGAAACAAACATATAGTTGTTCTGTAGACTATTGGAGTTTAGGCATTCTTTTTTATGAACTTGTTACTGGAACAAGACCATTTTTACCTAAAATGCAACATACTATGTCGTGGTATGCTATATAATTATGAAAAATTTATAATAAAAATTTAAACATTGGTTAACTTATATATTTTTTAGGATGCAACATATTAGAAATAAAAGATATGATGATATCTGTGCTTTCAAATCAAAAGGGAAGGTAGTTTTTGGTCAAGATATTACTGGCCCTACAAACTTATCAAAGTAACAACTATAACATTGTTTGATAAAATGAAAAATAATAAAATATTAATTTTATTTAAACTGGTTATATCTTTTATTAGAAATCTTCGAAATAAATTAATAGAATGGTTTAAGGTTGTGTTACAATGGGATCCAAAGAAAAGAGGGAAACAATATGAAAGTGGAATATCGAAGCTTGTGGTATTTGAATTACTGCATTCTATTTTATCAAAACAGGTATTTTAATGTAACATTTTTCATACATTGGTATTTGAAAAATTTACATAATTATTTAAAATATAAATAACATTTTAACTTTTTTCAGATAGTTCATGTGTTTGTTGCATCGATGTATAAAATTAATACATATGAAATAGATAACACTACTAAGATTACAGATTTACAATATATGATTGAAAAGGATATTGATATACCAATAAACCAACAAACTTTAACAGATTATTTTGGTAAAATTCTTATTGAAAATCAAACACCACTTTTATCACAAATTCAGGTATGATGATATAATGCTTTGTATTTTTTTATGTTAGTATGCAATATATAAATTTATTTTATATAGTATTATTTTGATTTAAACTATCAATTTCCCTGTAGAATACAGATTTATTTGTCTTTAAAAATGAGAGTCCTTTAATAGAGACCATCCCTATACCAGCAATCCCTATGGAAATTCGAAATATAATAGAATTGCCAAAAGCTCTGTTGGATTTTGAAACATTACAAGATTATTACAGAGTAACAATATTTTTTATCAGGCAACAAATAAATTTATTTCAATTGTATATTTTTGCCTTAACTATAAAATTGTAAGTATTTTATATATACTTTTATATATTAGTTTGTAATCTATCCGCAGATTCATCTATGAAATTAGTAGTGGTTTATTATAGAATTTTACTTATATACATATATACTGTATAATATTTCAGAGATTTGGTAATCGAAAAACTTGATACATTTAATAAAAATATGACAAATACATTAACACATATAAATAATCTTCTAAGTGAACTATCTATAGTTCGTATTAAATGGGAAGGAGAAACTATAAATAAGAAGAAATTGACAGCTTTGGAAATTAATTGTAAAAAAGTTGCTAAACTTGTTAAGGCTGCTAATCAAATAAAATTAAAATTTAATCCATTGATAGTAGAAAGCAGTAGATTAAGCAATGAAGTAAAATCTATTGATTGTATTAAAGATATGTTTGAAATGTGAGTAAAGGACAATGTTAAAAATGAATTTTGATACTAATTGAGAAAAATTCTTTTATAGTATGATTGTGCGCAAAAGAATAAGAAGTGTAGTAGTAGTTATTTTTCCTACAAACATTGGAAATGTTGTAATAAATGTGGTTAAATACAAGGATACATATATGACTGTGATTATAATTTATTTAACAGCAACTTATCGATCTCACTTTCATAATAATAAATAAATCATCATTAATAATTCATTGGCAACAAGCAATTCTTTTGTAATACATTACTAATACTCTGAACGATCAAAGACAAATAATTGTTTATTTTACAGATGATAAAACTTTTTGAACAAAATTTTTTCTTTCCGATTTGTATCAAAATCCACCGCCTATTTTTAATATTGTCCTTTACTTTTTTACTATCATATTTGAATTTTAAACAGATATAATAAAATCGAAAAAATCTATGAATTGCATAAAGATGAATATTCTCATAAATATGCAAGACCAACAGAAATAGCAAAATTAATTTTTGAATTCTTGAAAGTACAAGGAGTAGAGTTTCACAATATTTCTGAAATTATAAAGTATGTATATGGCCAATATATTGTATATTAAACTATAATTGATGTATCTTACGTTGATATAATATTTTCAGACAAATGGCGAAATTGGAATCAGAACTCCGAACATTGGAAATGATTTTTGACTCAGTTATTGCTATGAAGACAGTGTACTGTGAAGAACTTCAAAATATAACACAACATCTCACTTCCAATGTGTTTGATATTTCTAATAAAAAATATTTAAGTCTATCTACCTCTACAAATAAAGCTACAAACGTTTTATTACACGATAGTACGGAAATATCAAATGAATTTGACAGTAATCAATTTCTAAATATATCTAGTATGAAACATAAGGAAAAGCTAAACACAGAAAATGATGTGATATATGATAACTTAGTAATACGTTACACGTATGTTTCATATTATGAATTACTATCTAAGAAATAAGTACATATATAAGTGTATATAAAATGAAAGTATAAAATATTTTTATCTTTTATTCCGCCAGGTTGGATAATCTTTTGATAGAAATGCAAAAAAGATACATGGAACTGCTTAGCTTGGAATTATAAACACAAATATAGAATGTATGTATTACATTGTATTCGATTTTCAAAACTTTATTTTTCTATCTCTCAGCAATATTTCATTATTTTTAGATTAAAGATATTTCTCTTTGTCAAATTTAATATTAATTTATAAGACAATAATTCTATAAAATATATCTTTTAGGAACTTATTTAATTATTTATGGTTGCAGTATATTGTAGTGATCTTGATGCTCTTGGAATATAATGTCGCACGCCCCATTTAATATTAGCATTTTTGTCTGTTTTGATATATGTATAAATGGGACCATTTGTTATATTTTTCAGTCTCATTTTCCATCCAACATTACTTGATGATGTTAAATGATCTGTAAAAGATTATGTATCAGTATGAAAGGTGTTGAAGATATTCTACTAGGGGAATACCAAAATTTTATTTTATGTGCTAATCCAAAATTAACTATGAAGACACAAAATGTATGATAGTAATATATAAGCATGTACACATGTATATGTGCGGTGAAATTAAATAGTTCAGCATCAAGATAAGAATACATGATAATGAAGCTTTTCTATAAAGTGCCTATGATGTGCAAAATTATTTGATCTTTTCAAGATGTCTTACAGCTGTTCTTACATATTGTACATTTTATGTGAAATCTGCACTATACGTTTATGGTTAGTGTATTATGTACATTAATGGTTAATATATATTATATGTACGTGCGTGTATATATCCTTGCTTTATATATTTTAAGTAATGTTGTAAAATTACTTTAGAGATAGGATTTATAAATATTATTTATAATTTGGTTTTATAAATGTGTTTTAAATGTTATTTAACGTACCTATTTTAAAAATTACACACAGGATCAAGTATATAAAAATAGTTTTTAATATCTGTAACAGAATTAATCCTTTATATATATATATATATGCCATGATTATTTGTAATTAAACTATACTCACAATCCAGATGTTTAAAATTTTAACATCCATTGTAATCAACACAATAGTAAGATACTGAGTATTTTATAACAAAACAGTACCAGCAGCTCTTATACTTTAAACTTAACAAAAACTTACACGGTTGAATGAATAAGTAAGAGATATGTTTTTATCACACTTTCACTTATAGAGAAATTAGTATTTTAAATTTTTATTAATTCATTTTTCTAAACCTTACATACTAAGATGTAATAATTAAAATACCAGGCGAAAAATAATACTATTATATTTTAAAACGTGTTTTATTAAAAAAACTGTATATACATCCTAAACTGAGGATTAAACAACGATGTTAAAATAAATATGATTTTCATTTACTATTACTTTCTCTTCACTGAAAAACCTTACACACTATACTATTTTTCTAGATTGTCCACGTACATTAACAATTATGCAATTTCACATATAAAAGTTCATTGTACATTAACTTGACAAGTAAAAAAAGAGGAAAAATGCGAACTTTTTTAATATCTATTTATCAAATCTTCCGCGAGAAACAGATATTATTCATTGTCACTGATATCTTCGTCAGTTGTATACTCGGAATGTTCATCAGCTGCATCTACATCTTCCGCAGTTTCTTCGTCTGAAATATCCCATTGAGGATGTTCCGTGGGTACTTCTGGTGCCTCTTTCACATCCAACTGTAAACAAATATTTTTGTAATAATCATAAAGTAACAATAATACTGAAATTTTCGTTTACGTAATATAAACAAAATTTCATTACATACCTTAATATCTTGAGCTTGATCAAAGCCAAGATAAGAATCACTACGTAAACATACAGTAAACGTATAAACACCTGGCCACCGGGGCGCTGTAAATTTCAACTGAACTTCTTCAAAATGTGCTAACGACGTAACATAAATAGGAGTTGTCAGTAAAGTTTGACTCTTGCGATCACAGATGTAAACCCACCAATATTCCTGTTTCACATCAGGAAAGAGTGGACAATGAACTTCATGTGATATATTGCTTCTTCCTTCTAAAACTTTCTCTCTCTTTGAAATTCTTTGCTGAAATCTGTTTATAAAAACATTAATACGTAAATACGAGAGATCGTTATTATGTGTACGGACTGGGGCAGTAATCATAGTACAACCAGATAGGTGGTGATACTATGTGAAAAAATAAAAACTGAAAGATTTAACAAGTATACCTAAATCTTTTCAATTCGGCTATTTTTTGAGAATAAATAATCCACAGGTGTTTAAACTACATTTGAAAATAAGTATAAAATTTAGAATAAAATCTTTTTATGAGATACTTCATTTTCAAGAAAAATAAGTTTGAAAATGTATCATGTGCTTGTGTTTATCAGACCAATTCGTAATTAAACATGTTTAAACTTTATTTTCTTGAAAACGAGGCTTTAAGCTAATAAAAAAATTTTATTTTACATTTTTTACTTATCCTCGCATGTATAATAACTTCTTGTTGGTTGTTTACCCATACCTAGTCGGTACTTAGCCAAGTTAAAGAGTATTTGGTAAATTTTGAAGCTTGGTTTTCTCAGAAACGAGGCATTATATGAAACAATTTTATTCTATATTTTCGACATATTTTTTCACGTAGAATCACTCTCTGCTCGGTTGTACTACGATTACCGCCCCACCCTGTATGCAAAGCGTTCTGCTTGAATGTAAACAGTAGAATATCTCACAAGGGATTAAAGTTATTAAAAAATTGCTTTTAGAAGAGTTGTTTATTTTAAAGGGGCGCATCATATCGTGCAAATTATTTTTTTACGGATCTGGTAATGGGGGAGATTTTAAGCTCAATTTCATTTTTTAAAATAGTGCCATATATTTTTTTATACTTTTTAAATACTGCTTCGTGTCTTTTCTCGTCTTTCATATGACGGATTAAAGTTAAAATATCCGCTAAACTAATAATTTCCTGATATGAATAGGTTAATACTTTTTTTATAGGAAATATGAAGATCGATCAGTTAGTCTGTTAAAAAATATATGGTGGAAAAGGAGGAAAAAAAAATTAGAAGAACAGAAAAAAAGAAAAAAAGAAAAGAGAAGAAAAAGAAAAAAGAGTTGACCCTAAAATATCTCTCACTACTGGATTTGTAACAGAATAATTTGCACCATCTGACGCTTATCATTGAATCAAAGAACTTTTGTACAAGTCATTTTCTGATAACTTTAAGCCCTCGTGAGATATTCTATTGTTCTCAGTTAAACGAAACACTCTGTATATTAAATTATTATGAAATATTTTACCTCTCCCATTCTGTGTCATCATCATCTATGGACACATCTTTTTTTTCATGACCATCTTCATCATTACTTCTGTCACTATCAACATCGCTGTCACTGACATCAGATAATTTATCTTTGGAAGACTCTTTTTCTACCTTATCTTCTTTCTTTTTCGCATTAGGAGTATTCATTTGTTGAGCATTATTGCTAGACTGAAATTGTGTCTGAGCATTCTTTGTGGAAGCAAACTTTTTACTAGTACCTTTCTTGTGGGACTTCTTTTGACCCTTTCTTTGCCTAAGCCATGCTGGCCTTTTAACAGATTGGTTTTGTTCTTCTGATACTTCATCAGGAGCTTCATTGTTTATTTTACTGTCATCAATCATGGTTTGTTCCTTAATAGAATCATCTCCAAATAAATGTTTCATATCTTTACGGGTTAATGATACTGTTACAGTCACAATAGCACCAGCAGTATAAACAGTTGGATTTTCATCGTCAATTACTGTAAGATATATTTTACTTTAAAAAGTATTTAAACATAACTACAAACTATGTACATACAAGTATAGAAATTATTAAATATTAATAATATAATATTAAAATATTATAATTAAATATTAAATAATATTAAATAATTTTTACCTTCAGACCGTACTTTAAATTCTATATATGGCATACTTCCAAGAACTTTCATTACATCCTCATATTGGCTATCTGATAAATGTCTAAGAGTCAGTCTTCTTTCTTCTCCTTTTAATTGTGCGAATTGTTGAAGACTTTTGATTTGATGCTAAACCAATTATAAGTCTAGTTAAATTTCTAATTATAATATATAATGAAATGTAGGTTATTCTAAAGGTTAGATTAAAGTACTCTGAATGATACCTTTTTTGGTAAGAAACATTTCAGATTATCTTCTGTTATATGTGGTAATTGTAGAAGAGGATTTTTAAATTCCCAGAAGCCTTGTACTATCATTGCACACAATTTCATACAATTTTCTACAGTTTTTATAGTTGGTAAACGTGGAACTGCAGATAAAAGAAAACATTCATCAGATTACCAGTGTTTAAATATGTATTGCTACTATAAAATTTTTTCGTTTGTATGTATTTAGGAAAACGTAGGACAGGTTGGGAAACCTACAATTTATAGCATACATATATACCTCTTCTAGCATAAGCTAATAGAATCACTCGATTAACACAAGTTACCATTTCTTGAATCAAATATGGACATTTTTTTACTATATATTGTCTATCTTTTTCTAATGTTTCTGGATTTAATAGTATACGAAATAAATGTGCATGAATTAGAGCTCTAGCTTTAACTGAATATGAGTCACATAATGGTGTTGCCTTGTTTTTTGCACCTAGATCTGGTAGCTGCTTAATAAGCTGAAAATGAAACAAATACAAAATCTAGAATTACCTTAAGCTATTAATTTCTTCAGATAAAGAAATTTTCAATTTCAAAGTAAACAATAAGAGCCATACACCACTTGTTTTACATCTAGTACAAAATTGTATTAAACCTGACATAAAAAGAATTGTACATTACAATAAAATGTATTCTATATATATTCATTATAATTATAATAGTAAAAACCATTAAAATATAGTGCACATCTTACCAAACGAACTTCTTCACTGTCCGTATATCTCTCGACTATCTCTGCATTTCGTTTCTTATGAAATTCGAATGAAGCAGCAAGAATCATAATAACTCTTTTTAATGACATTGAAGGATATTTAATAAAAAAGATATAATATAATTGAGTGGTTGCCAACAATACCTAAAAACCAATAATATATTAAGAATTATTAATATTCAATTTTTACTAATATTTGATTATATGTATATTGTAACATAGATGTATTTACTTGGTCACCAGTATAACGAATGCTTTTATACCACCACATCCCAACAGCCGTTGGTAAAACAAACATGAAGACCATTGAATAGAATCCTAAAACCCAAACTGAATTTTTTTTTTCGACTATCCAAGAAGGTAAAGCAATTCCAAAACTCATTGCTCCTGGACCATCTGGATTTCCATACTTTTCCCAATTCTTTCGTGCTTCTTCATCCGTTAGGGCTTGATATGCTATTAATTCATGTGGAAAAAAATATCTTCAACAACAATTTAAATTATCATGAACAGTTATTATTTATTCCATAATATTTTATTTTATTACACACACACGCATGCGCGCTCGGATGCACACACACACCCACTCTATTTTATGTTTATTCTAACCTTTGGTTAACCTCATAAAAGCTTTTTCATTCCCAGTTTCTTTGTCAGGATGAAGAATTAAAGATAATTTGCGATATGCTTTTTTAATGTCACTTTGAGATGAGCTCTATAAATAATAATAATATCATAAATGATATAGATAAGTAGATATAGATGTATAGTAAATAAAATTGATACTTTTTAAATTGAATTAATTGTACGTACAGAGGAAACGCCAAGTATTTCAAATGGATCAAAATTAGCCATTTCATAATCGAATTGTGATACCTTATATGTCAAAAAGATAAGAACTACCCATCCAAGAATGATAAGAAATTTGCTACAACAATATAGCAACATTTTAAACGTCTAAACTTTATATACAATTAAAATATATATATTTGATATGAAAACATAGTTACTCAAATAATGCTTTGGTTTCTTTCCAAGGTTTATTAAGTCGTAGGATAATTTTCTTCTTTTTACATCCATCGCATTGACACTCTTTTGCTTCTTGATCAGGATCTATTTATAAATAATAATAATAATTATATGTACCATTCACCTTATTATTACCAATAGTACGTAGTTAATTATATGAAAAATATGAAAAAGATTAAATTTTCCATAATACCGAGTTTTAAAATTATTAAGAAAAGAATGTTTATAAAATTTTATATAATTAAAATTTATTTGAAACATAGTAATTTGTTTAAAATCGTTAGAGAATAAAAACAGTGTTTATTTGTGCATGTTCTGTGTATTATGAATTACAATAATTTACTGATATAATATTTTATTTAAATATTGCCTAATTTAAAAAATCTATCTTAAAAACGTAAAACCGATGGAATATCTTAAATCATATATATGTACATATATATATAAGATACTTTTTTATAGGAATACATTATTAAACTTTGAGCGCAAAATCGGAATATTAATAAACCTTAAATGTTTTACTAAAAGTGATCAAATATTATATAGCGTACTCTTAAATATTATTGAGAACATTAGAAAATTAGCAACGTGATATTCATAATTAACAACTCATTAATCCCTTGCCACAATATTATGAAGTGAATGTGATAATGAAAAGAGTAAATGTAAAACATGGTGAAATTACATAACTCGGTTGTAAGTACGTATAAACATAGAACGTTATCGTAATATCACTTATTTTCTATGTTAATCTAAATAGATTCGTCAAGAGCTAACCTTGTTTGGGGCGACGTGGCCAAAAATAATATGTCACAGGTATTTGAAGGAGGGCCGAGAATGATAGTAGAAAGTAGAAAAATGTCCCACCACTTTCGTCGTATTGAAATTTTTGGCCGCTCATAGCTCATTAAATTACAATCTTTAAGTATATGGTTTAAGTACATTCATTACTAAACTCCACTTTGAATTCACGGTATCATTCAGTATATACAGTACAGTTACAGAGTTGCGTCGTCAAGACTGCCAACTCAGCACTGAATGCTATTAGTTTAGGTCTGATGTGCAATTGGCGCTGTCGATTATGTTTATATAGAACTAAGAAGAAGAATGAAAAATACGTCAAAAATCACAATGATTAAGTCTGTTAACAAACGATACGTCGCCCCCACTGTAAAGTTACAATTACAGACTACTCTACTGTGTTTAAGTGAACTTAGAATACGCCATTGCATGATAATACGGTAGTTTTGTAATTCTGTTGTATCCTGATCGTGAACAACGTCACTAATGCCAACGTCATACAACTATTAACTGTAAACAAGTTCTGAATCGAGATCAAAATCGATAGATATATCGACTGCATAAATATAAATCCAAAAGTGAAGGGTCACTATCTTTTAATATACTGTTTTTAAAAGAAAATTAGGAATCATTTTATTCTAATTCAAAAGTAGAGCAGAAATATATGTGTATCATATTAATCATCATATTAACTACAGTATCATAAGAGAGTTACATGGAAATATATACTAAATATTATAATAGCCTTTTATACATCGTAAAAATGAAAAGTCACTATTATGTGGTTGGAAATTAAAATATTGAATAGAACGGTTTATATTTTATATTTTAATGTAAAAATTCAATTACTTGTAGAAATTCAAATCTACATTATTCATTTCATTTTAAACTTATTTTGATGTGTTTTCATTTTGTTTAAATTTGTTTCGTGAATATGTTTGTTTCTTATCATTCAAGTAAATTTATTAATATGATCAGCGTAATTCTGAATTGAAATTGCATAAAGTAACTATGAAGTTTGCCGAGATATGTACATAAGAGATATGTACACCATACTCTAAATCGAAGAAGTAAGAGCTGTTAAAAGTGATGAACCTATTCAACTGTGCTCGTAGCATTCTGATCAATGGTTCTGTCTGGATTGGTTTATTTACAAATACTGCCAATGTATGGTTTTGTTTGACAATAAGACTATGATATTCATGATATATATTCATTATGTACAATAAACGCACGAAAAAATTGTGATACATAGCTTTGATAATCCATAAATTAAGTTTCTAAGGTATGTCGTATTTAAATGGTATTTATATAGGTTAAATATATTTTAAAATGTAAGTGATTTGGACAATTATTTGTAGAAGAATATAGAAAGTTTCTTCGCAAAAAATTCATATACAAATATATTTTTTATTATTATATTTTATTTATTCAATAATTTTATTACTGTCAATATGCTTATCACTATGTCGAAACTATTTTTATCGTTAATACTATAATTTACATTAATAACGGAAAGTTACATAATATTTTTGTATTTTTAATGTTTTCAAAATCTAACATTCTTTTTATTTCACACGTTATTTTGGTGAAATATTTCATTATATTAACTAATAGTTCTCAATAGTTTTGATTGTGTCAAAGTAGCAAAATATATTTGTATCCAGTGATGGGTATAATATAAATTGTTAATAAATTATTTCTTATGCTTTTTTTTAGGTACGATTAGTACAATTTTGTATTAAGATAAACAATGTCTGAGAAAAATATAGTTGAGTGGACACAAAAGGATGTGACAAGATGGCTTAAAGAAACTGGACATGAAAAATTTATTGAGTCATTTTTTGATCAGGAAATTGATGGAAAAGTGCTCTTGACCCTGAAAGAAGACGATCTAAAGTTAATATCCAGGAATTTACAGAAAATTGGTGATATAAAAAGATTATATATTAGCATAAAACAATTACAAAGGGATAATGTGGCAGTATTATTTGAATTAGGATATATTGATATATTTCCGTCATCAAATTTTTATAATCATCATAAACATGAAGTAAGAAGGAAAGTTAAATACTTAATATGAAAAATTTTTTACGATATATATGTTCCTTTAATATATGAAATATGATAATAAATGAGATATTTTAAAATAATATCAATTGTGTTTCCATAGTAGAAGTTTGTTTTCTATTTTAACAGATGCCTAGTAGTGGTATAAATAATGAAGGTTCTATTGAACATGAATTTTATTCAGCATCTGTATCAGAAGATGGTCATGCGTCACATTTGTCACCTGAAATTTGGAAAACTTTCATTAGTTTGGCATATTTATTTATTGTTACATGGATTACTGCCTTTGTGATGGTCATTGTTCATGATAGAGTGCCTGATATGAAAAAATATCCTCCGTTACCTGATATATTTTTAGATAACGTTCCACATATTCCTTGGGCATTTGATATGTGTGAAGTTACTGGAACTATACTTTTTGCAATATGGCTGATTGTACTAATTTTTCACAAATACAGGTAAAGTATATTATAAATGCTACTAATATTTAAAATTAAGTTGCAAAGTAAACGATTTGAAAAGTATTCAACAAATTTTTGTTAACACAGATTTATTTTATTGCGGAGATTTTTTGCTTTATCTGGCACAGTCTTCCTGTTAAGATGTGTTACAATGCTTATTACTTCCTTATCAGTGCCAGGCACACATTTGCAATGTCAACCAAGGAAAGTTTCCGAAGATTGGACAAGGTGCGAATAATATTTTATCCTTTAAAGTGACTAGTATGAAAAACAATTATATTAATATTTTCATTTTATAGTTCTGCATATGTAGAGTTATATAATAAAATTGCTATGGCTTATGTTATATGGCGTGGTGCTGGTATGTCGATTCAAGGTGTTAGAACATGCGGTGATTATATGTTTAGTGGACATACTGTTGCGTTAACTATGTTAAATTTTTTCATTACAGAATGTAAGTATTAGCATGTTTCTGAATAGATAGACTATAGATAATATGTATATGAAGAGTCCACGGGTAAAGAAGGTAATGTCAAGTTTTAGCATTTCTTAGAAAACGAAAATTTATTTTTCGTTATATGTATCAAAATAAAACATTTTATTCTTCGTCGTATTTTGGATCATTTTCAATTTTATCTTATAACTGTAAGTGATATATAGCACATTAAATTGTAAAAAATGAAAAGTACACTATACACTATACAGTATAGCTATTGTGTAACTTGGAAAATTGTTATTCAAATTATTGCGACATAGTGATAAAGAGTCAGTGATAAAGAGCACATACAGGAGCATATGAGAAATATTAAATTCAAAATTTGTTAAAATTGACATTCCCCCTTTTCACCGTCTAACCTTCATATAATTCTTATTATGATATTTTATTTACAGATACACCGCGACAATTGTATTTTTTACATACCTTCACATGGATGCTCAATATGTTTGGTATATTTTTTATCTTGGCAGCACACGAACATTATTCCATTGATGTTTTCGTAGCTTTCTACATTACATCACGTCTGTTTCTTTATTATCATACTTTAGCCAATAATCAAGCATTGATGCAACGTGATTCAAATAGAACCAGAATATGGTTTCCATTATTTAGTTTTTTCGAATCTTCTGTCGATGGTATCGTTCCAAATGAGTATGAATCTCCGTCTCTGATCGTTTGTAATCTAGCATGTACTGGGAAAAATATATGGCATTTGGTACGATCCTCAATTTGCTTCCGTAAATCATGGCGTGATGTAAACGGCAGTGTAAAGAATAGCACAAAGAAGGAACACTAGCCAGTATATAAGTTACTTCAGTTTTATATTCCTTTGATAATAGACTTTTGAGAATATTAATTTTACTTGATAACTCTCTTTATACCATTTAAGTAACAAAATTATATAACAAAAAATATTAATTGCAAACATTTATTTTTGGAAGTGAAATTAGTTAGTTAGCAAAATCTCCATTATCAAAATGAATTTGTACGATTTGTTTAAATATTTCTAATTTTTACAAAATGACTATCCATAATAGTATATTTAAATGATTGCCTTCCAAAAGAAATTTTATTATTATAATATTATCATATTTAACTTGTACAATTCTTATTAAAATCAATTTTGACTATCTCTTCTGAAACTTAGATTTAGATGCATTACTTTTTTCCCTTATTGTTAATCATGGAGAAATTTGTTTTCTTTTTCGTGAATAAATATATTATAAAAATTTGATTATGCAAGTAAATTTTGTAAGTAACAAGGAATTAAAATTAACTGAATGTATGACTATATGTTGGAGCTAATGATCATGTGCAATATAATTTGTTGTTAATTGAAGCTACCGAATGAAAGTTATATTAATGAAACGATAAATAAATTGCAAGTAACAGTAAGTAACAGTGCATAAAAAACTGATTTCATACGAAAATTTATGTATTCGTTTATTTCATAAGTTTTGATACAAGATTTCGGGAAATAAGAAAAATTGGATAGAGTGCAGTACTGTGTAGAAATATGAATAGTCTTTCCACTTTTAATTTGTATATTTTTTTTACTAAAATTAAGTGTAAGCGAAGAGATTTTACTGACGAATCGATTTTAGCAACTATTATGTATTTTCGTCTTATTGTGATATCCTCCGTTTCTAAATGCATCATCACACATAGAAGTAACAAAACAAAAGATAATTACGCACGACCAGAATATAACTGGACACATGATGGTCATGATCAGATATGTAAATTTACATATAATACGATTAAAATACATTTAATGATGACGCTATTCTTTACGTGATTTAACTGAAGTACAATTGAATGAATATTGAACTTTTCGCAAGAGTTAATTAGTAAGAGGCTATGTATGTTACAGTGATCTGTAATATTTATATTTGTTATAAATAGAGTGTATGATCATTTAGATTTTTAAAAGAGGCTCTTAATGTTATGCTATTGAAGAGGAAGAATGATTTGCACAATAGTAAGAAAGAAATTATATATATATATAATTATATAATAATTAATATATATATATATATTAATATTAATTTATTATATATATATATATATTAATATTTGTACATATAATTGTTGTATTCTACGATCATTTTATATTAAGTTGATAAAATTATTTTTCTATATTGCTTTAATATGAATACTTTTTATATTTTCCTTTTTCATAAATAGGTGCACATTCGATAAGTGTAATGTCGTATAATATAATCATAATAATCTTACAAATATCTATTACCAAAAACTTTTGTAAATACAGTATTTAAATTATCTTTATAATTAATATCGAAAGGTGCTAATTTTATCGTAAATAAAAAATATTATAACAAACATTTTTCATAACGCATTCTTTCAAGGATATATTTGATGTTCATATAAAAAATAACGTGCACTTTTCAAATTTTAATCGACGAATATTTTGTTTTGTATAAAGTCCGCTATCAGACAATAAATGATATATGTATAATAATTAAATAGGATAAGTTTGTATTACGCCGAATAACAATCTTTTATAGAGTTTTGTCAGAAATAGAAGCGCGTCTACGTAACTATACCGCTCCTATAATTAAACCGCCGGTGCATGTAGACCGTCATAGTTTCAGAGTCGTAATGTCGGAATTTTAAAGCAGTGGTATCGCAAGTTTCAGCGTTTTACGTATTACTTTCTTATTCTCGTTTGAAAATTGCAAAATTAATAAAATACTTGACGCAAATAAAGATGTGCTGCACTCGTTTTAATATTATTTCTACTATATTCATGTTCCTATCTTACAGGTACGTATTATAAACTTGAAAATACTTTAAAGGAATTTTAAGTGCAACCACTTTATCAAACAATATAATAAGTATTCACCATTTTATTTCAATATTTACCTTAAAATTATTTAATCGCGCATTTTATTTCTAACATAATCTAAGGGAACATAAAATTAATTTTAGCATGCTATTTATTTCAATCGCAAGCTGTTTCTAACTACCGATATATCTTTTATACATAAATAGAAGATTAACGAAGAGCAGAGATTTAATTTTAAAACTATTCGATGTTCAGTAATTGATATAGCATGGAATCGCAAACGGAAGGCATCTGTCCGATCTGTAATCAACGTGCAACGCTGAAATGTAACGGTTGCAAGCAGCAATTTTATTGCAAAAAGGAGCATCAGCGACAGGACTGGCCTAGACACAAGTCAAATTGTCAAGCATGGGAGATTCGTGAGAGCTGCGAACTCGGACGGTATTTAGTGGCATCAAGAGATTTAAATCCGGGCGACGTAATCCTATCAGAGTCACCTTTGGTTTGGGGACCGGCATTACATTCAGATCAAAGAGTTTGCGTTGGTTGCGGGAAACAATGCAATAGTAGCGATACAAGATGCACGAAATGCCTTTGGCCGGCGTGCGATACTGATTGTTCTGGTCTTACTGATAAAAATAGGCACGGTCTGGAATGTTCTTTTCTTGTAAAAGCAAGAATCATTCCTAGGTTTGTAACATTTCGCAAAATACAAAAATACAGCTGCATTTAAAGTGTAAGGGCGAAGGACGAGGGGAATGTCACGAAACAGTTTTAATAATTTTATTAGTTAACGATTAAAAGGGACATGATTCGGTTTAATCGTATCGTTCGTAACATGAAGTTTATACATTTATTAGATATTCAGAAAGAAGAACAAAGAGATAACTGTCTTACATTCGCTTTCAAATTGAATGCTGCAGGAAACTAGAGCAAAATAAGAGAATTCATTTGTATTCATTTGTATTTATATACATAGAAATGTTTATACATTGCTTAAACGTTATTTGGAAATTAATAAAAGCACTGTCATCACTTCTTAAAAGACAGCGAAGGAGCGTTATAAAGCGTTACAATCGCTCACGCTTATATCGTATACAATACAAAATAATATGACTAGTGTATGCGTAGCACAGAAATAATATAAAAAAAGGATAGAAATGATATAGTTTAATATTTATATGTATACGTATATATGTATATACATATCGTTCTACTTTGTGTGTATGATTTCATTTATTCTTAATTAGTGTTCATTAATTCATGTTTCAGGTGCGATGTTCTCTTAGTAATACGTATGTTAATATTATGGCGCAAGAAATTGAAATATTGGTATTCTATAGAAAAGTTACAAAGTCACCAAGATTCTCGTGGTCAAGGAACGAACGCATATGAGGAAACGATGAACATATATCAGCATATCGAACGTCTTTTACCAGACAATCCCTCCAGCAAAGATATCGTGCACAAAATTTGCGGCTTAATAGACGTTAACGCGTTGGAAACTATACCACCTGAGGGCTGCGCTGCGATTTATGAAACAGCATGTCTTTTGGAGCATTCTTGCTTGGCTAATACGAGACACAGCTTTAAAATCGACGATAAGGGTAGACCTCGAATCACGGTGATAGCTGTTTGTTCTATACAGAAGTATGTAAATGTAATATTTCACATTACAGTCTTCTCTTTCAGTTTTTTTCTTTTTTATACATCTTTTTATGCCTCTTTGACGAATATTTTTGATAAAGCTTGATACAAAGTGCAAAGCCAAATAGCGCTTTTGTAGTACATCTCAACATCAAAGAATCATTTAATATGTTTGTGTCGTAGGTAAATTGTCTACATGTTCTATAGTAAATATTTACTTTTAGAAGTGCGTTCCACTTAGACTCAGTATAGATGATAACTTGTTTTCCGAATAATAAACCTAAAAGCTCTCTTTTATAACGTATAGGTGGGACCATTTAAGCACAATGTATACACATGCACTTTGGTCAACGAGAGCGCGAAGAGCTCATCTTTTGGAGACGAAATATTTTTCTTGCCATTGCAAACGATGTGCCGATCCAACAGAATTGGGCACGCATCTTGGAACCTTAAAATGTCCTCACGACAACGATTTTATTTTACCTAAGGATCCATTAAACTTTGATTCGCAATGGAGATGTAATTCGTGTCCTGGAACTTTGACTGCATCGGAAATGATGCAGTTTGTTGGAAAATTGGAGGAGGATGTTGATGAAATTATGTATCAAGCAAACAAGAATAAATTGGTTGATCTTCTGTCACGGTAAAATAACTTTCATTTATCATACATTGGATAAAAAAATAATATCGTATCTATAATACTTCCTACGGTATACATGAGTAGCTAAATTATTAATTTTATTATCCATCCTTGCGTATCGTCTCTTTTTTCTCTTTCTTTGAAATATTTTTCTATCGATACTCTATTTTCATTGTACATAGAAAGGATAATTATATAATATAAAGTAAATATTTTTATATTACATTGCACATGTACATAAAATTACAATTCGTCGTTATTGTTTATCGTCAATGCGTTGAAAATAACCAAAAATATGTTAACTATATGAGATATACGTATATGTGCTTACGTTCACTCTTAATAGCAATATAATTACGCTTTCTGGAGTCGTTAAAGCTTACACATATGCATATATATATAGATACATGATTTTGAGGAAGTTTTTCTTAATAAACGAATCAAAAATTAGCTAGCTTTTTTTCTAATGAAATTAGCTATTTTACTTTATTTTTGCATGCTTTAATGCAACAAAAAATCTTTTCACGAAACGAAAATATGGCTCGAAATTCTATTAAAAGTTGTCTTTTCTTTTTAATAAAATAATTTCGAAAAAAGATATTTTCGTAAAGATCACTTTGCTGCGAGTTTAAACTGATTTTTAGACATTGTATGGAACGAAAGTTAATGATTCAACTATAATCGTTATTTAATTCCAGGCTCACTACGTTATTGCATCCTGGACATCAATTATGTACAAGTGTCAGTCATTCGTTGATTCAGCTATTGCCCCCAAGCGATCCGAGAAAACCTGAACTATGCAAACGTATCATAGAAACCACCAAAACGTTAGATCCTTATGGTGCAAGATTAGCATTGTACACTGCAGTCGCATTGAGAGAATTGTCTGCTTGTCCAGGAGAAAATAGAGAAGGCCTTCTGTCAGAAGCAATATCGTTATTGCAATTTGAACCAGAGAATTCGCCTGGTGAAAAGCTTCGAACGTTAATGGAATCTGAGTTATGATAATTCTATTAGATTTAACATTTAATGAAATTATCGTAATAAAAATTAAATTATAAAAATTCTTCATATCCTGTATTATATTTAGTAATTTGCATTTAGAAAATGAATTTATACTGGAAAATAGCAATATGAAAAATGTTCATCCTTCGCATGATCTTACGCCATAATAGGTATGTAACATGACATATCGTCCGTATTGAACAACAAAATGGTTATTTGCAATTATACAGTACGCATAATCGTGATCAGCAGCACTGTGCTATACATATAGTGCTATGGTAGTTCATAGTGCTGTTCTTATGTGTCACATTTTATTACATAAGATAACGTTGTATTTACAGTGTAAATGTTACTTGTTTCTAGGTCAACGATATTGTTAATGCGTGTTTGTCGTTGCAGAAGAATTAAGTAGTGAAAACCTGTCTTACGCTGGAGAGAAAAAGTAGAAATTCCAGGTAAACGTTATTGGATTACGATAGCAATGTAAATCTAGACTAGATTTAGCCTCGAGATGGAGTAACATATTTTTATAACAAGAATAGTGTCTTTTTTTCTTCTTTTATAGCAAAGCGATTATCGAACATTAATTTACTTATACTACACATTGATAAATACATATCATTCTATCGGAGTAATCTTTAAATGAAACAGTGACACGTAAATTTTGTTCGTAACAACGAATAGATCTCAGTGAAAATAGATTCGTGCGTGTATTGGGAATTTAAAGACTCGATGACTTCTAAATGTTGGCTGTTTAAACAATTCATTAATGAACATTCAAACTAGGAGAACTAACAAGTAATTCGCACCACGGTTTTCAAAAATAGAAATATCTTTGTTATCGTACATAATATTCGCTTAGGATAATTCTTCTTATATTCTCAATAATTTCTGTTTGTATATTCTGACCGATATTTTAAATCGGACATTGTCCGTAAAATAAAGGAGCACGTTTTAAATAAGATTGCATCTAAACAGCAGAATTCTATACAAGTTATATTCAAAAGATCTTAACTTTCTACAATTCGTCACAGTGTATCTCCAAATAATTACTAGTAATCGATCGATTGTCTGTGCGTTCGTTTCATCATAAGAAAGAAAGAGAATATCAGAATTTATTAGTTAAGAATAGGAAATACAAAGTTCTAAACGGAGTAATATATCGTGCGATCAAAGTTCCTATGCCTATTTTCCTCGATGATTATCAAGGTAGACAAGAACGTCGAGTGCGTACAGTCAACAACGGATAGGACAAAGATTGTCCCTTTAATTGAGCTGTAATTTGTAAGAGATAAGATTTCCCTGGCTGTAATCTTTTAAGGGTAAACGGAAGCGCTCGATCTTTCGATGGACTCTGTTTCTCTTCGCAGACCTCGAACGTATACTCGGAACGTCGTCGACGATGAAGACCGCATTGGTCTGGAATTGTTGTCATGCTGGCCAATGACGAACTGCTCTTTAACTCTCGTACGAGGATGCAATACTTAGCAGAACCTGCCGACTCTACCCCTACTGTCACTTCGTGGCAAGTTCTTAAGGATCTGTACTCCCGTGGCGCACTTTTAGATGGAATCTAAACAAAGTGTTCACAGCCTTTCTACATTTTCACTTGTAGAATCACCCTTAACTAATCGAACACTCTTAACACGCTTCTCGAAATTAAGATTCATCTAATTCTATTTATCTACAAAAATGTCGATGACAAGAATTCTTTTTCTTAAACAGCTGATCGTATCTGTATACCCATTCTATATACAGTGTTCTATATACAGATCGTAAACAGTGTTAAGTTTTCTAATAATTTCATCCAATTAGAAGCATCTATCTTATGTACCGTGGTAATTTTATGTACACATTCGTGTTAAAGGTAAACGAATAATGCAAAAGTAATAGGTATGTATAAAGCTTATGAATATATCGATGTTTATGTGGCAATCAGCGAATAAATATTATTTCGTTTCGCCTGTGCTTCAATAAATAATAAACTAATTTCTCTATTTACAATTGTTTAACACGCGACACATGCAACATACTTGAGTTAAGATAGACATAACGACACCAAACAAGCGATAGCTCATTTTAAAAACTCTATTTTTAAATAGAGTTTTGCGATAGCGTATCGTTTCGATGTGAAATCGTTAATCGTTTCGTTCGTTATCAAAATTCTAGCGTACTTAGAAAGCAATTTTACGCTTTCAATGTTATTTAGCATGTCATTAATTTGCATGAAATACCTGTGGATATATCGCGGATGATTGTTGGGTGGCTAGTACTTTAATGGCAGATACTCGTACTAATTCCTGTGGTGTAGCGGATATCCGTAATGTGTACGTCTTCCCTGATGTTAAAGGTGGTACTCTTAACGATGCATATCCTACTACCTCCTTTTCCTACAAATGTTTGTAAATTGTCTATAATAGTTCGATATCAATGCCAATAATTTTTCGTTTCGCTATTTCAGTAAGACTGTTCCTTAAGTAAGAAATCTAGGTAATATTAGCCCCTTAAGAAACTAATTTGCTTACATCCATAGATTTACTATTGTAAAATATGCGGTTCGGTATAAAAGCCGTATAATTGCTTTCATCGCATTATGTAACGGCGTTAATGTATTACATACTAACATGTATATGTTACCTAGATCATTTAAATTATATTTTTCACTTTTGCGAAATTGAAAATTACATCGTAGAATATAGTTTTCACGAAAGTCTTTTTTCCTCCCAACTTTAGGATCGTTTTAATACTTTAACGTATCGGTTTAATTCGCTTCACAATATACAGAGTTCTAGAAATCTGATTATTTTCACGTACCCTCGAAACATTTTAACTTTGGGTCGTAAAAGTTAAAACGTGTAAGTGAACTTAATTACTTGATTACCTAAGTAAGATATTAGTATTAGTATAGATAAACGAATCTCATATTATCGTGCTAATCATTTAAAAACGTGATATATATTAATGAATATAATGGATATAATGGAAGAAAGTTTTTCAAACAGCGATATGAAGAGTCGAGTTTTTGATTTCCGAACGACAAAGATCTTTGAATATACAGCTATGACTAGTGATTATAAAAGCTTTATTACCCTTAAAATTCCTGGACCACTTAATTTTGCTCTAACGATGCCACCACCGCAAGGAAGAATATGAAAGGTGCTCGAAGTATTTCCCGGAGGACGATAATGGAAGCTGATGAATCCATCGGTTTTGCGCAAATTAGCTGTGGTATAATGTCCAGTGCGTAGTCTTAATTCCGGTGTCTTCCGAAATTTGATCGTGTCAGTCGCTATTCGATTTGACACATTATTTCTCGTATTTACCTGATACAGAATAAAAATAAATGACTAAGTATCGTTCACATATCAACAAAATAGTTGAACTAGAGAAAAAAGAAAGAACGCGCGACTTTTAAGATACAGAAGAAAGACAGTTGTAACTGTTTTCTACACTGAAATCAACGATACGCTTAAACTAATAAAAAAAGAAACGACTGCTTTCAAAAATGAATATTCTCGTGGAAAAGGATCGTTTTTCGAGTGTCTGACATTTTTCCCTGTTCCAGCAAGAAGAGAAACGGTTTACTTCTCTTTCGCTGCTTTTACTGAAAAAGGCACGATACAAACACTTTATTATAGGATTAAGTGTCCTCTAGTTGCAATTACTAACCACGTATAAGGTAACATTGTACGTAGTATCGTACTTCATCCTGTGAAGCGTCAATTTTGTTTGACGTACGCAATGAAGTCCTTCCGGAATGCCGCGATGTTGCTGTTCCTTAGAAGAGGAACTCCCTTTCGTCGAATGCTGGTAAACGCGTAGAACATTTTGCGCGGCGCAAAGGGTCAAGGGGTGAGCCTGAGACCCTGATGTCACGGCTAAACAGTAATGCGAGAGGTGGGGATCTATGTTGCTGTAAAAATAAATGGATTTTTGTCGAATTCGTGGCATGAATCACACAAGCCAATTTTAATTCGCTGGGACGTTAATCGTAAACTTGATATTTCGTCTACCAGCCAAAGAAAATCTTTATTCCTCTAATTTCTATTTTGTTCAAACATCGATCTTTTTATTACCCTTTTAAATATGAATAGTAGAGTTCTAGCGATAATCAATTATTGTATGTTGTTATTATTATTATCATTTAAAATTTTAAAATAAATTTAACAAATGATATTTGCCAAAACTGCAATTTGTTTAATTCGTTGCTATGGAGTTAGATTAGCGAGCAAGGTTTGGACATTTTTATATGTATGCAGGAAATGATTTTGAAGCTTCTATTACACAATTTTTGTCCAACATTGCATCGAGCTTGATTTAATTTGTCAAGTATCTCTCAAATACATCGAAATTACAATTTACGAGCTCGATATGTCCATATGATAGGGCAATTTTTATTACATTTCGATTATTTTTATCTCTTGGAATTAATTTGTGATTAGGAGTTGTTACACGTTGAATATAACTGGACACGATACTATCGTTAAATGTGACAACTAAGTTTTCCAACAACTTGCGCGTCAAAAGAAAATTATTAGCGATACCTTTTATTCCAGGATATCGTAAGCCGACGTTTGCTTCTTCGTTGTTGAAATCTTAACGAGCGGTGACGATTTTCCATTTCGTTTGCATACAATTCCGGGATATGGCTCAAACTGCTTGACGTGGCGTACAGCAGTACTGTGCTCGGTGTTAAATTTTGTAAACTGGCACCAGGAGGGTTCACGGATTTAATTTCGAACCAATAAAGACCAGCGCGTGTCTTTGATATCGTAAAATTCTGATCCTCTGCACCCTCGTACGTGAAAAGAGGAGAGCCTGGTTTCAAACTCTTCACTGGCCACCGGGTTTGAACTGTTGTATCGATCATAATATACACTTTATCATAGATTCTCTCTTGGATACGTCGATGTTTTACGTTTCTTTTACTTTCCTTCTTTTTCTCTCTTTCCTCTTTTTTACTTTTTCATTTTAACTTTACCAATCTAACTTTATCGATTTCTAATATTTTGTATTGTTTCCACAGCGCTCGTTTAAATAGATGCAAAGATAACGAAACCTCGGTAAAACAAAATTATTACATGTTTCGATGAAAAGCAATTTGTGCTTGGTCATATAAATTCTAGATAAGGACTTAACGACTGAATAATTCTACTAAACATTATTGGACGATATACTGCTATTCGTTTTATATTTGAACTCGTTTCAAACGATTGAACCTATGGATTTAAGTATGGATAAAAATTTACTGAAAATTGGATGTGAGAAAGTACATGAAATAGAGATTATACTGGAAAATATTTATTTTATAATTAAAGAAACTATGATATATATATATATATATGCATATATATATATAATAGTTGTGTGTGTGTGTATGTATATTTTTACACATAAAAATGAGAAATGGTGGCTTTTTTCGTGTAAACAATGGGTATAGGATATGAAAGAAATCCGAGGTATGGAATATAAAAGAAAAATAAATTGTATTCAAAGATAAAATATCGCATTTGACACACACTATAAATGATAAAGGTATGAACTTGAAAAATATGAAATTTCATTAGGTCGTATGGTATTTCTCTCCACCATTTCTCTCCATCAATCGATCCATTTAGCTTGATAAATAAACCACATGCTTTGTTCCTTTAAACTTTAAAGTTTAACGGAGCAAGGTTCGTTTGGTTCACTGATTGATTTTAATCATATAGGAAACAATTCCTAAAGTTCTCCGTACATTTTGCTCCTTCCGTTTCTTCAATGTTCTCCGGTGGCTCGACGTAACTGACCGTCCATGATATCGGCCCGCTACATGGGCTAACGAGTAACGTGAGAGGTGGTCCTTCACGTGGACTCAGGTAATAGAACCTGCAATAATTTTATCTGCATCCAGTATAATATTAATGTTCGATACGTATTAATCGTAACCAAACAAATACAAAGAAATATTTTAATTAAATGGCGTGCTTCTACAAAAAGATGAAAAAGATCGTGAACTGTTTTTAAAGTATTCTTTATACATACATACATATTATTCTTTATACATATATACATATATATATATATAATAATATATATATATATATATATATATATATGTAAATATCTATTTTCTATTTAATAATAGAAGAATAATAGAGTAGAGTAGAGAATAATAGAGTTACACGCTGCTTTAAGTATTGTATTTCACGATATAACAAAAAATTGTTTTTTTACGAGGGAAATGTGAAAAATTTGGATCATAGTCATCGATATAAAGAGGTATTTACCCTTTTTTGTTCTTCTTTTTTTTTTGGCTCCTTAAAGACGAATTATGAGAAGAGATAATGTTACCAAGGTTTATAAATAAGAAAGAGTAACCGATAAAGGGAATTTTACTGAACTTGTACGTGAATATTTGTACAGTTATAAATTCTGTACGTGAAAGTTTTCCCAGCGGTATTTCTTTTTTCCGCTGTTAAATGAAAAGTAGAACGATCATCTTATTGTTGCTACTGCCACAATCAAGTATCAACAAACCGTCAAACATCGGTCAGAAGCTGGGGCGAGGTACATTCGGAATAATCTTTCAATATCCAAAGGCAAATAATTACTGAATAACAATAGATTATAAAATCCAACGAACATACATACATACACATGCATGGTACATGGGCATGGACGCGCGCGCATAAATGGCTATACAATTGCAGCGTGTCGTTTATATTTAGTCATAATGTTTGATCGTACAAAAGTTCCCGTTTAAAGATCGTACCGGTTAAGTTTACGCCTCGACACAGCCGTCACTGTTTCTCTCTCTGTCCGTCTGTCTGTCTGTCTGTCTCTGTTTCGACCCAACAAGATCTGTCCCTCCCATCGGCTAGTATCCCCATCATCCTTTCGAACATCGTCGCGTCGCATCGTCGCTGCTCGTCCCGTTAGCATAGTCCGAGAGAGCGTCGGGACGCCGCGCCGCGCCACACGTGCTCTTCGTTCACGGCCTGGCACTGAAACGGCTATTGTAAAATTAGCGTCTACACACAATGCTGGCGTCGCGGCGTCTGGGGTCGCGCATCCACGACCCCCGTCGTCTAATTTTGGCGTTTGGTTCGTCCCACGACAGACTCGAATTGATTCTGTCATTCAGCCGGCAGCGCGAGGCCGTCTACCGACTTTCGTGGAAATCCACGCCAATAGCAGAGCCTACGACGCGTGGCATCGCGACGCCTTTTCGCACGCGCCTTAGCCTAGACATCACTTTCCAGGAAACGTCGCGACCTTTCGCTTTAACCTACACCGAGGGAGAGAGAAAGAGAGAGAGAGCGAGAGAGAGCGAGAGAGAGAGAGAGTTACGAAGGAGAGGGGAACAAGGGGGGTTCTAGGAAGGGGGCGGAGGGGAGGGAGGGAGACCGGACGACGAACCCCGGCTGAATGAAGTTCCCGAGAAAGATAGCGTGTGCTTATTCTGACCGTTCGATCCTTCTGTTTCTTCGTTACTTATACACCGATCTAAGTGCATACTCATTCTTTCGGATCAATCGTCGTCTCTCATCGTTGTTTCTGGCTACAGTTTCTCTCAAACTTTCTTACGATCGTCACGATTACGAATGACAACGGTGGAAAAGAGATTACACGTGTTAAAAGGAGATTATATTGTCGACTCGTGTTACTTCATTTAGTCATATAACGTTAACGGTGTTAATTTATAACGATGTTTTTCTCGACTATATAATATTAAAGCGTATTACATGCCTTTGTTTACATGTTCTACACTGCAAGGATTTTAATTTGCTCTGTTTTCGAAATAATTGAAAAATTGTTAAGGCGCTCGATTCTGTAAACGCACCTGCCTTCTGCAAAAGTTAAATATACACGCGTACGTTAAGTTCAAGTTTAACGCGTAACCTAGCGTTTCAGTGTTCAGAGCAATTGTGCAATTAGACTTGCGTACGAGTTTCACGGAAACCATCTGATAGTAGAACTTTATGATGCGTAGCGTCGCGATGCATCGAACCATCAAGTGCAAAATAAAGTTTGACCTATGGTATCAGTTTTATCCTTTTAGAAATTTGGTAAGAATTTCGTATGACATATAGAACGATAACTGTAGATGAAAATCGATCACGTAGAAACGACAAAACAATCTCCAATCAAAATAATTCATTCGCTGCGATTACCGATGTATTCGAATCTTCTCTTCGAAACGAAAGTAGAGGAACGTTCCTTCGTCTTTGTATCTGATTTATTTACTTATATATATATACATATTATCGCAAGTAATTTTAATAATTGCAACTCGGTGGTGAAAAAATAACGACGGAATTGGTCGATATGCTTTCACAACTATCGTAGTAACAAGCGATAAGGGTCGGTGTCTAAAAGTATTTTGAATTGGTTCCCGTTTTTTCATATTATTTTATAGTATAATAATAGAATGATATTCGTTTAACTGGAGTAAAAGATGCCGTTTAATGCGTGTGAAACGATATTCGTGTAAAGAAGAGAAAATGGTATGTATGGTGAAGGAACGCAGTAACGAAAGTTTAAAGGATCATTTTAACAAGCATATTAACGCGAAAGTTTTGCTGATCGTTCGAAGTTGGTGCGACACCATGAGAATTACACACGTATGTCATCTAGCAGTAATTCGAGTCAAATTGCATTCGTAAAATCTGTGCTACGGTTGATGAAACACGGTACGGGGTTCGTGACGTTCTCGTATAAACGTTCAAAGCTCCATAGGCTTGGGTACACGTGCATCGAATAAACAAGCTATGTAACCCAAACGAAATTCGCACGAATTGTTTCTATGGTTCGGCGAAAAGTGAATGCACCTTTCTTGCGGTGTTGTTTATCTTTAGATCAAAGTGTTACTTTGTCAAGAAGAAAATCTGGATTTTTAAGTACAAAAATACACCTTTCCCCCTTTTCCCCTTGCTCGAGTAATAACTTTGTTTGTAGTGAGGATTTTAGGATAAACTGCATGTTATCTCGTTTGTGGTCCCTTATTACGAGTAAGATGTAAAAAATGTTTCAAACGAATGATTTCATTGGTAATATATATTCGTAATATATTACGATAGAACACGATTTAAGTTGATCCCAATTGTTCTTTCGTATACGAACGATAGTTGCATAGATTATAGATGAACTGGCAGTTTCTAAGATACATTAGTCATTCTAGCGTATCTCGATACTCGATAGTCAGAAGTGTAATACGTTCTCGGTAATGTAATCTACGGGTATCTACGTTTCTATTATATTGCTTGGCCAAAGGATTTGGCATTCCAATCCGAGTGAATTGGATTGTAACTTAATCCGTGGTGTTTCAGTGTAAAATAATTTTATCGTTTCACAACGGAAGAAACAAATGGAACGTTATTCGCAAAGAAAGAACTAGGAAATAAACGTTAAAATCACCATTCGTTTCGTTGTTGTTCGATAAGACAATCGTTTGCACGATTGCTACTATCAACAATTTGGCGATAATTTGAACGCGTTTAACCGATTCTATAAACAACCAATTTACAGTTTACCGATATAGACTAAATTTACATCATTACGGCAGATGGATTATTTAAAAATTACGAAATAGATTTAACGAGTAGATGTGGCAGTGGTGTGTATGATCTATTCAAAGTTACAACGGAATTATTTTAAACAGTGCGCTCTATATTCCGATGAAAAGGAAAGTCGGTAAAACTTTGCTAATTATAATAAAGCGGGAACAAGTTTAGAAGACATTTCTCTCGATTAATGAGAGCAACGAAACGATTAATAAGAGAGGGAAAGGAGAATCGTTGAAACGTTGCGCTACAAAATCAAGTTGAAGATTTAATCGACGAAGCTTGGTAAAAGAAGAAGAAAGACAGGGTGGTAGATACTCACTGAGATACGTTACCGGGGCGAAGCGTAGCTGGTATCTGGTACTCGGGGTGCAGCACGCCTGTCCTGTTGAACTCTTGCACCCTGGTCGGTTTCTCGGCACCGAAAGGCCTCGGGCTACCGATCGTTTTGTACCCTTGTTGCTGGTGCGGTTGTTGCTGCGACAACTGTTGTAGCTGGCGCAGCTGTAGCTGTTGCTGGGACAGTGTTTCGCAGAAAGCGCAACCGGTGGCACGGCGCGCGTACACTGACACAAATACGAGAAGGAAGAAGCCGAGTGGTTGCGCGTGACGCATCGTGGTGACCGATTTTCCTGAGCTGCGATGAGAAAATATGTGGGATGAGAAGGGCGGCGACGACGACGCCGCGACGTCCGTCGTTCAGTGGCGAACGAGTTCGACTGTATGCCGAACGGTAGACGATGCCAGTCGGCGAGCGAGGCTGCCGCTTGGGAAACCACGCTGAGACGAAACGAAATAACCCCTCTTCGCTTCCTACCGAGGCGACTTCGTGTTTGCCCCATCTTCTGGAAGGAACCCTCCTTCCCCTCCTCGTCCTTGCCTCCTTTCCCTTACTCTCAACCCTGCCTCGTCCCCCACGAGCGACCAAACCATATATACTCGTTACGTTTAGCCGTACATGTGCTAGCACGTGTATATACGTGGGTGACCCTGATTCCGAGGAATTTTAGACGAACGAATGGTTGCCGAGGTCTCCGCCAATTTGTCCACTGAGACGAAAAGCAAGTGCCAACACTGTTGTCCTCGAGGGGCTGTTCGCGGCTTTACCCCTTCGACGCTTTCTTGCGTTCTTGCTTTTCTCCATCGTGCACCTTGACTTTTACGCTCGACGGGGACGAGAGATTTCGCAGCGGTGATTCGCTAGACGATTCGCTGGACGATTCGCCGGATTTCTGCATTCAATTACGATCGTCTATCGAAACTTTATCGAAACTGCTAAATCCTATTGTGCCTCCGCTGGAAAATGACCACGTTACACCGTTCGTTCGGATCGGGTCTTGCGGTGAACGCAAACGAAACTCCTCTTTGATTTCCTCGAATAGTACAAGTAAGATAGATGAGGCGACCACTTCTCTAAGTTTGGATTATGCGTGTAATTGTTTATGTTTGTAGCATGGCGTACATGCAGCGATTACGTACAGAGAACGGTAAGAGTAACGACCTATGGCACGGAATCGTTGAAACCTGATTCGTAATTGAGTACACAAGTAAAACTTTCACGTCATAAGTATTCCTGCTGGATGCATCAAGCGCACAAGTGTATCAGCCTTCACGGCGAGAGACACGGTCGCAATTAACAGCAGTCTAAAAAGAATAATTCGAGGCGATTTCTACGAAACGCGGCTAACCGCGTTACCGCTAGTGAATCAACTTTGAAGTAAAGGTACCGTTCGATAAACACTGCCGTCCTTGCTTGAGAAAGAGAAAAACAGAAGCCGTGTGTGTTACCTACGCGGAGATAATGCTGGCGAGGGAGATAAGAAAGAGGTAATTATTAAATAACGACGAGAGAGATAGATAGGTAGATATCGGGCTACATAAGGTAAAACAAGGTGGATGGACGGTTTTAGAGCGGCATCGAACGAGACCTTCCTGTTTCGCCGGGGTGCGAGGAAAGAAGGAGTTGATATGGCGCGAAGATCGTGCAGAAAGGGAAGTTATATACGGTACGCTTCGCTGTATCTTGGACCAACCATGGGACGATGATGACAGCAGGTCTGGCGGGTGGCAGGCCAATAAATCATGGCTTACAGTGTGGGAACCTCTGGCTATATGCTACTCTCTGCGTGTATGGGGTATGCCATCGGTAAAACCTTTACTCCCGTGAGTCGATCGCAGGGTGACCGTACGTCGTACGTGTATATAACTCTTTCTCTTTCTCTTTCTTTTCTCTTTCTCTTTCTCTTCCTCTTTCTCTTTCTCTCTTTCTCTTTCTTTCCGCCTGAGCCCGTTCTCTTCGACTCCACACGCTTCATCGGTGCATGCTCGAGCCCGGCCGCCGCGCCGCGCCGCGCCGCGCCGTGCCACACCGCGTGTAGCGAACATCAAGAGACGAATATGCTGGTGCAGGCGTTGCATTTCGTGTAGGTGTACATCCTTATGAATACATCATATATTGTTACCAGAAGGAGCACCATGTATCTCGTGTAATCGGTAACGGTGCAGCGGTTCATCGAGATCAGCCTTTTTCGGTAATCGCTTCTTTCCCCATGCTCTCTCACAGTCTTGCCATTCAACTGTGTCAGCGATATTGTACTTACGCTCGATGGTCTACCGACCGCCCATAAACGGCCGATACATCGGCTAAAGAATATGACTGTCCGAAACGTTATATCGACATTGTCATGTTACATCGAGTTTGACACCGTTCGTCTTTCCTTTTGGTAAACATCGCCGTCGAACAGAGTCCAAGTATAAATTTACGCTCGGCCATTTTTATGATTCTCTCTTGTCCATTCGATTCTACCGCGTGGAAAATGGTCAAACTTTAGTATTCAGGGTTAATAGACTAACGATGTTTTTATATCGTTCGTTGCAATAGCTAAACACTATGAAACCTGGATGATTACAAAGGAACAATGACAACAAGATCGTCGTATATGACAAGCAACACGCACGAATGCAACTTTTTTCATACAAGTTCCCGCGCTCTAATTTTGCGCGAAGAAGCTTGCGATCAATGCAGACGCGTGCATCGAGTTATTCGCGTAATGCGGAACCCCGTTCGTTACGTAACAGTGTAACGTAATTCGTAAAAAGGGACACGTATTTAAACAGGATCGGGTTCCGAATAGACTCGTACCGAAAAAGGAACGATAGGAAGGAAGGAATTGTTCGGCGAAGCAAAATGGTAAGAAGGGATAAAAACAGCTGTGATACGGCTTCCACTGGGTATCGCTTTTGGCTGAGTTGTCGTTTCGATCGCTCCTTTTAACGTTATACCCGCGTTTCTTTCTCTTTTTTTCTTTTGCGCCATCGAAAAATCCTTTGTAGATATTTGAGTAGCTGTTATCGTCCTAACCGCTCGCTGTATTGTATAACTTTGTTACAACATGCTCACAATAAGTCTCGAGTTGTGGTAGTTTCATCGTACACGTAAGTACTTTACATGTTGTACCGTTTATAAACCTATATGGAAAATGCAGCGAAACGAAAGAGGGCTACCTCAACGAAATCGCTCTTTTCCTGTCGATTTCAGCGCGAATCCTGAATATAAATCGTTAGCAGACTTTGTAAATATTATAATATTCGTACGATTCTTGTCGTTTCGTTTGTTTCATCTTTTTATCGTACTTGCGAATATGCTAATGTTACCTTGGTAAATAATACTCGTCATATTGTCAGTGTGTATCACGTGAATCCAACGAAAATGTAAAAATTATATTCCAGTTTTAGCGCGCGAATATACAAACTTCAACTTTGTTTTATCCGTAGATATTTATTTTAACGTTAGTTGAAAAACGCCTAAGAATATTATTGTTTAAACGTTCACCTTATATATAGACGGAGTTGTACAATGTGCAGAACAGAATAAAAAGTACCGTTAGTTGCTCGCGTGATTCCAGAAGATAAATTTGATTTTATTCAGATCTCGAGCAATTAATTTCACTGAAAATACACACAGAGACAACAAAGTTGCAGGGCTGTCGCCGGCGAGTGCTCGAGTAATTTCAATCTCGAGAACATACATAGTCTCCGTTAACTTTTTTCCACCACTTGTCTGTTTCCGGCTTAATTGCCTTCTTTTATTTTCCTTTTTACTCTTTTATTTTTTTCCTTTTCTTTTTTCTTTTCTTTTCTTTCACCGGACTGGTTCAGGGCAACAAAATGGTGGATATTCCGTGATCGCCCATATATTGGGTCCAAAGTTTCGTTATCGAAACGGCCGGCCGCAATAAATAACGGCTTCGCTTTAAAGAAGTTGAAGTTGAAAGTCTTTTGGTGGTCATTTTGGCAGCCCGGGGATATGTGCGGACGTCGATGATCTATACCTGCAACATTGTGCTCCACGTCTTACATATGGAGGCAATGTGTTTTTGTAGGCCGATCAAAATCAAATCAGATTTCACGATCGCAAGTTAAGATCGATTGCTTCCGAATTCCCTGTAATTCGTACATTCGCTCCGATCGTCATATGACATTACTGTTCTTTATATATTTACTTCCGGCGTGGCACTTCAAGCAAGTAAGCGAAGTTTATCGCATGATTTAAATCTCAAACGATTGTATCTTTTACCGGGAAACGAGTTTCCTCCGACCGTTATTGTGAATTAGTGAATTAGCAATTGCGTGTTTAAATGGCAATTCCTACGAAAAGATATACTGGTTAATTTTGTGATCACTTTGTTTTACTTTTCCTCTCTTTGACTTTCTTTTCTATTCTTTTCTTCTGCTTTCTTTCGTGGTAGAAAACCTCGTTATCAAGAAGAATTATCCTTCGTAATAAACGTGTATCGTTACCGATGTATATAAACATGCCTGATGAGTGTAATAAAGCGAAATGCTATCATTTTACATGTTATTCTTGGAGGTTGCGAGAATGTTTCGAAAGCCAATCTGTCCAGATATTTCGATCTTTCTTTATGGTAACTATTCGAAATAAAGTAATGTCTGTACGATCGCGAATCTCACCGTAATTGTATCTTGCAGTTTCATCGGTACACAAGGATGATATTTTCCCGTTTATCAACGATACAGGGTTATCAAACGTATTAGCGATTTATTGCTTATTAAATGTTATCTCTTAATTTAACTGTATTCTAACATATTTTATTTCTCGGTCTTATTTCATATACAGGGTGGTTGGTAAGGGGGTGATTCTACGCGAAAAAAGAAGTCGAAAATATAGAATAAAAAAATTTTTTTTTAAATCTTTTTTAATTTTTCCATCGAGACAACGATCTACAGTGAGATCCGTTATAACGAGACGCGATAAAGTGCACGCGTACCGAGCGAAAATTCAAAGTCGATTTTCTCGAAAACGAAGCCTCAAACGAAAAATTGTTATTCTATATTTTCGACTTCTTTTTTCGCGTAGAATCACCCCCTTTCCGCTTGTACCACCAGTTACCAACCACCCTGTATATATATGTCACAAAGGTTACAGCTTGGTGCAATCTTACGCGAGTTAGTTACGCGATGAAATCGTCGTAAATACCTTTTATTTTTCACCGATTTATCCACGGGACGATTTATTTTTGATAAGATTTTGAAAAACTCGAGGCAATTCTTATTTCTTACCATTGATGTTCACCCACGCTAACAGTAAGTTACTCGAAAACGATTTATCTTAACGCGCTCTTAAATAACTCTTTCTTTCCATTATACATGATATTACGCCGATTGATAATATGATAAATTATATTGCATCATACGTATAACATTAATTATGATTAGTAGCAATCTGTATCTACTGAAAACTTGTGTATTTCTTTTACTTTTCTTCTATCCTTTTCTATATTTGTCGAAATAAGTCAAGCAAAAAGTAAATATAAAGGGAGACATTTAACCAACGGATAAAAGAGATGCGTGCTGTCAGCTCTATTCCGAGGTATCCTAAATTTTGTTGCATGTCTTAAGTCTTGAGAGAGGGCAATTGGACGGTCGTAAAGGGCTGAGATAAGACCCGCGGACGATGTACGTACTTACGTAAGTATACATGTGTTGTCCACGTTACCTTCACTCTCTACCGGGCTCTCGCATAAATTTCAATCGAACTCATCCCTGTAGTCTTTTATTTTCTTTTCGCCGATTCGATGCTAAATAAAACCGCGAAAAAATACGTTCCCACGAGCGGTTAGACCGGACGTTATCCGTATGTCACGATCCCGGCTGCGTATCAACTACACGAACCAAACTTCGCTTATTTTACTTTAAATTACGCTTTGCGTTTCGTACTATTGAAACCACTGTACAAAGCGACGCGTTAGACGTATCCTGCAGGTTATTTCGCACGTTGTTCTTTGTCGTCGGAGACGAAGGAGCTCGTTAAATCGTTGGGAATAGAGCGAAACGCGACCAAGTCCTTTCGTTTTTGTTTTAAAAAGTCAAAGGCTACCGCGGGTCAACAAAATTGTGAAACTCGAGCTCGTTGCTGGCAAGACGAACCTTAGGAACCGCCACTGTTCTTGCAAATGTTTCGCTATGAAATTTCTGTATTCAGCGAACGCGAATCTGTTCTCCTAATCGCACGTCGCATCGACCTCTCAAAGGGACAATGACGCGTTTTAATTGCACGATCTTTCTCGCTGATAAGAATTTTTGTACTTCAAGACGAGATAATGCGAATGTTACCAACGTATATTTTAAGGCGCGTTTCGTGGAATACGGATGTCAGATAAGCATCTTCGAAACATTCAAGAAACGTAAATTTTTACTCGAAACGCTTTCTATGTCAGCGTCGTTGAATGGGTTACGAATGGAATACGAACATGATGATTAATCGTATCGATAACAACGCGATTTCCTTATTTTCTTTCTTTACATAAAATAAGAATTCATCAATATCGAAGACTGGATATAAGTATTAATATGCGCTATGATATTTGAAGCAATTTTCATTCGTTATACGTCGTGTCAGTATTATTCTATTTAGGAAACGTTAAAACGAAGGAGAGTTGTACGCGAGGAAATTAAATGTGTTGCTCGTCTTGAGACGTTCCGTTGTATCGATATTTTTTGGGTCAGAGAGGGCAATAAAAATTCCTCGTTTCATAATGATTCGAATAAACGCGATGAAAGGTATACACGATCGCAAATATACATAGTTATCGATCAACGAATACATGTGCATACGTGTACGTGTATGATATAAACTAGTTGCAAGAGAGAACTATTGGCTAGCCACAACTTATTGGAACAAACGAGGAGTTTGGTAGAGGCGAAGTGGTATAAGCAGGTTTTATCTAAAAACGAGTCAAGTACAGGCAACGATATATATGGTATTATAACGATATAAAGGATTTCGATATAAATTTCCAAGTTTCTTTCTTAATTGCTTTCATCTTCTGTAGTAGAAATATAATTAGTCGACGATACGAAGATACGAATCATATTTATGCTCCCTTGCAGCTGAAGCCGTGATAGTAGTGTTTAAATTTTAACCGAGTAACGCTTCGATTCACTGTAGCGCAATTAAAACGACTTCGAGTCGAGTAATTTAACTTGTATAAACATAAGTTTCAGGCAGCTTAAATTCAATTAGTTTGACTAATCCGAACGAGGCTTTAGATCCAACTAGCCATCATCGAGCCGCGAATGTCAGGTTCCGATGATCCACCTAAGTATCGAGTTTACATGTAACTTGCACGAATGCTGTTTTTCTTCTCTACAGCTGTTGTTCGCGCGACGAAGACCTACTCTGCGTTCGCTGTCCACCGCTTCGCGATAGTGACCCTGGCCGAAGGACCTGCCGACACCTTCCAAGTGTTACGCGGTCCAAGTGTTACCGTATAACAGTGCAAGAAAATCTCACCTTTCGTGTGCTCGGGTGTCACACTGGCAACCTGAGATCTTATTTGGAGCGTGTACAGGTATACGCGTATGTATTATAGCTGTATTCTTCCACGTTGCTCTGTAACGTGACCTATCAAATTCGTTGTTATTCGTTTCCCTCGATCAACGCCACGTTTCCGTCTGATCGTAATCTATTTCGCCCTTCTTCTCCTTCGATTTCCACTTCGTGATACCTCTAGTTGTTAAGTCTGCGCAACGGAAGTAACAGCAACGCCGGAAATAATAGTATTCACTCTAACGTAATAGATTTACTTCTCCTTTGATCGTCCAATCTCTTAATTGCATTAACTTTTCAAACTTATGTAAATATATCGAAAGTATGACCGCTTACTTTTATTCGTTGTTTTTTTTTTTTTTTCACCAACGGGTTTCCCTCTCGTGGTAATTTTGAATTAATACAGAGCGAGCCAGAAGTAGAAGAATGCCATACATTGCTGAAACAATCCACGGAAATTAGCTCGCATTCGTACAAATTATTTTGTAATTTTAAACTTTTCTTGAAAGTTCGCTTCAGCAGATTTCCGAGTAGAACCTATACATACATACATACATACACACATTCACGCGCGCACATACATACATACATACATACATACATACATACATATATATATATATATATATACATATACATATGTTTTTTTCTCTTTTTAATTAGCTGACATTTCATTAAAAGTTTTAATTTCCCCGTGCAATTTAACATACAATATGAAAGATAATCATATCTGGCTCACTTTCATGTCCTCGTGAAAGCTTTGGAAACACGTATCCAGTATTGTTTTAATATCCCTCTGGTTCATCAATTACCATATCCAATTAGTAAAATATGTACGTTGAAATAACATGTTAAAACAGATAATAAAGTTCAGTTTTACAGCAAAAAATATTTTCTACTCAATCTCTCCGTTTATTATCTTGCGAAAATAAATTCATTATTAGACGTATCTTTCTCTGGAAATATTGAAAATATAATTATCCTGTAAACGATGAAACTTATTTAGTAAAATTAAAATTAAAATTATTCGGTATTACGAAACTACGTCAATAATCGTAAAATGCAACTGCGTGCAATATACTGCGTGAATATATTATATCGATATTACCGTCGTTAAATTACTGGTATCGATATTAATATTACAAGTATTACTAAAAAAAACTTTACGTTATGCACGTTAGCATTTATATAAAATGTATCCTTACTATGAATGGGATTCTTTAATCCATTAATTCCTTATCGAATGTTCCGCTTTTATACAGTGTTTGTACTTGCATCGTATAAGTAAATGCAAATTCCTATAATTATAAGAGAACGTCGAATACGTCATCGTTGACGCGCTTCGTCAAAGATTGGCTCATAGCTTCGGGCGAGGATGATCGATCGATGCGGCAAGAAATCTTACTAAATAAAATATTTCACGGCTGTTCGACCAAATACGCAACATAAACATCCCGTCTCGGTACATTTGTCGCGTATTGCGTCCCGGTATGTCCGTATTTATAGGCCCCTTCAAAATAGTTTGAGCGCAGTGTTGCAAAGACCGTAGAAATTCACGAGAATTCACGCGTGTAGGATATAACATTGCTCGGTCGACTGTATTTCATCTTCCAAGTTTCTCCGCCAGTCTCATCCTCCGAACAATTTTAATTATATCCGCATTATCCGATTTAATACATCGGTTCATCGAGAGGCTAGAAAGCCTAGATAAGGACACGTTAGTCTATATGTACGTACATATCGAATCATTTTATTGCTAGACAGTAGATATTTATGCAAATTCACATGTTCGTGAAAATAAACGAAAGAATAAATCCTATACGCAGATTTGTCCCATTTATTAAATACTATATACTATAACGAGTACTGTGCTTGATTAATTGCTCTATTAATATTTACGAACTCTATTCGACATAGTTTAACATCTTTCCTTTACAGATCAATTTCTAACGTCAAAGATAAAATTAAAAAAAACAACGTTCCACTTGGCTCTTTGCCTCTTCGTTCGTTCGTTCGTTCGTTAAATTAGATCAGTTTAGTTTCGAGAGATCAAGAGATACGGCATTCAAAATTACCGAGTATCTCTGTCAAAGCGTATAACGCTAAACAAGAACATCGATATGACGGCCGTTTGGCCGTTTCCGGTAGCAAATAAATCGCCAGTATAAATAAATCATCCTCCTCCAGGTACGTTTATGTGTCCACCGTGCGAAATAATATGCCGATCCCGGCGTAACAACGAGGTGTCCGGTGATTAATTACGCGTGCCAATCCCGTAATCGTTAGAGCAAGGTGTTGAAACGACAATTACTGTCACAGCGATCTCCCAGTGTATAATACATACGGTAAAGAAGAAGATGTAAAACTAAAAGAAAGAGAGTAAGCGAGTCGCGAGAGGGACACTCCTCGAGCCCAAAAGTGCACGCGTTTCGCTCTCGGCATACAATGCATCTTCTTGGCCCGCGCCCCTCCCGGAATCCTGATCTTTCGGTTCAACCGACGTATTACTTATTTATTAGGACCGTGCCCGGGTGGTCCGCGACATGACGGAATCGATTACGCGAATTCGCGGAACTGGCCTTCCTGGCCCGAGTCCCTTCGGAATTATGCTTACACTCCTTCAGATTCGGCTCTCTTCTCTTCTCTACCTCCTCCTTTGAACTCGTTCGATCCTCCATCTTCTTCCGTCCGTCCCACCTTCGCCGTTCCTCACTTCTTCTTACAGACCTCCCTTCAACCTTTTTCCAACTCACACACACAGGCGCGCGCTCGCTTACCGTATTCTCACGCATACCGACACACCCACCCTTGTTCTTCTTTTCTCTCCCTTACCCGATCCTGTCATGCATCCAGCAACTATCCCTTTCCCTCCGCTTGGTAGAACGCCCTCCCAGGACCCGGTCGACGTTAACGTTCGGCTTATTATGTAATCAGAATAACAATAATTGTTTCGGAACTTTCGACTACTCATCAATCCGGGTGACAGCCGATTGCCCGCAGCTACGTGTAGGCATCGCTCGTTTAGCAATCCGTGGATAAGGATCAGAGGGCGGCAGGTTTCGAAGAGCTTCGAATTATCTTCGATTTTGTGAACTTTATCGGTAGGACCGGCATGGAGGAGGAGCAGATATTGGGAATGGTTTTCTCGCGAGTTATGGCCTCCTCTCGTTCTTCCAGAGTACTAGAGGATGGACCGGATCCTAAGTGCCCGCGGACGAAATTATTACGTTCATACGTAATCGTATGGACAAATTTTCGCCGCGACAATGTGATCTTTGCGGCAATGTTGGTGACTAGGTGGCAATAATACGGTGTTCGATCGTATAATATTCAGCGATAGCAATATATTATATATTTATATGTACCTTCGAACTGTTATTTGAAATTCGTTTGCAACACTTTAGATTATTGACGCGAACATTTTCAACAAGCGTTACCTGAAACGAGTACTTTTTCTTTTTTTTCCGTTAATCATATTACGAGTTAATAATTCCCTGTTAACTTGCAGTCTCGCGTAATGATACTGTTATGAAATGAAATTAAATTGAAACGCGTACATCCACCAGTATGTACCTTATTATTACGTGGGTGTGTACCTTAGAGGAATATTTATTTCTTGCGTAAATGTTCACAGCGTTGACATGCAACGCACGAGACACATATCGATGCAAGTATTTTGGACATGTTTCGTCTTCTATAAACGATATGTGTATTAAAAGTATATTTTGAATTAATGATTCTCCGCCAAATTGCATATTTCTGCAATGATATAAATTCGAACGTAAAATATGTATGTTAGAAAAATTGTGAAATAACTTTATACGTATGTCAATTATAAATAAGAATAATTAAATACAATAGGATTGTTATAGCGTACAGAGCAATTTCCCACTCACCTATAAAAAAATACATTTATTCCATGGTTTTTGACAATCACAAAATTTCATTGTCCGAACATCGAATTATCGATCTTAAATATCTATTTTTCTTGTCGGCTAACAATAGGTATCTATGCAACTTGATAAGATCGCATCGTATTAAAAACCCTAAACTATCTGCTGAAATATCTCCGCCATTCTTCGAATAATATCATAAGTGGCGAAGCGTATGTTAACGATATACATTGATATAAACAAAATCTATGAAAAATCTCTAAACACTTTTCTGTCTGTGTACTTATTATGGTACGGAACGAAGAAATGCGATGTAACGTACCACGAAAAAGGTATGGATGGGGTTAGATGTTGATTGGGGATGAAAGAGGGTTAAGAAACAACACTATAAACGTTGCAATTGTATGTACATTTTTTATTAGGGGTTAATATAATAATTCTCGTAATCAGGGCGGGTGGATACGATTGGGTCGCGCGCGTGTTTTATGTGTGTGAGCGCGCGCACGCGCGTGTCTTGTGTGTGTGTGTGCGCGCGCGCGCGCGTGTGTTTTTTAGTCCGAAGAGCGAACGTGGGATTTAGGTAGCTAGCCTCGTCCTAGCCTCGTGTGCGCATTCACACCGTTAATTAGTCTGCAACGTTTTGCGTGTTTCGCAATTATTATTGCCTCTTTTTGTTTGTCGTTTGTTCGTTCTCGTTAATCTCTCTTGTAAATACTTTTCATCTAATAATTTAATTGCGTACGTAATAATTCGATTAATCAATAAATCCGTAATAAATCGGTATAAATGTTGAATCGTGTGCGTGAGTGAACTAGTGGTGCCGATCCTGTCGTAGGGTCGGCTAGGAAGTCTCGGTAGTAACCAGCGGTAAACGTATCACAAGTCATGTAGCAATCATTTATGCATTATCGGTACGAGTGTTCGAGAATCGAAGTTACTTCGCGCTTTCTCTCTCGTTCTCTCCCTCTCTTTCACTCCTTTCCGCGCATGCTCTCTTTCTCTCCGGAGATGTAAATTTTTGTTTGAAAACTATTCTCGGTATATATCAACGAACAACGAGTACCGGTGCTTCGCTGCTTCGTCGTCTTAACGTAGTGAAAAAAAGAAGTCTGAATCTACCGGCTGCGCAAGACAACAACAGCAAAAATAACAGCGAAAAATCTCTCTCTCTCTCTCTGTGTGTTTCTAGTTCTGTCTTTATCTTCGCGAACGACTTTAGCGCGAGTGTTGATCGATATTAATTAAATTGTACTCCACTGATCGCAGCCAAACGACTCTCTGAATTTATCTATATTAGAAGTTCGCGTCGTGTCATGCGTGAAATATAACGCGATCGCGTGTATACATATTTATATTATATATATACACACATACACATACACACACACACACACATACGCATGCACGCGCGCATATTACGTTACGTTACGTATATATATCGTAGCTAACGTTCGGCACGAAAAATGTCTTGCATATCTTCGCGAGAAGGCCCGCGGCAATCTCCGATCGCGTTTACCCGATTCTGTCCTGTCGATATACATTGCCTATGTTATAGTAGCTACGAGTTCCGTGTTCGATTCGTCTGTCTCAACGATAACGTCGATTCTCAAACACTCGGAAATATTGTAGTTATAGCGTAGCGCAGTGCCGCGATGCTTACCGTTCCGCAGTTTCACCTATGTAAATAGGTGTATCGCAGGACACGCGTTCGCCACCACGGCCCCCTGCGCTTAGGTAATTGTTATTGTATATCAAACTTTATAAACTGTAATACAATGTAAACCTGTAAAAAATATACTGGGTGGCGGCGGCTCTGTATAATATAATAAGTAGTATTATAATCGTTATGGTACAATTGTAATTCGTATAAATATATCGTTATATTATATTTCTGTAATGTGCGCTTCCTATGTTGTTGTTTCTTTTTCTCGCGTTCCATGTTTTCGTCATGTAGCGTGCAAAACGGCAACGTACCGGCCGCCGATTGCGTTCTATTATTTCCTTCTGTTATATTTCGTATAAGCGCTTGGTTCGTTGTACGGTAAATGCAGCTCAGCACCATTGTAGGTATATCTAAACGTATCAGGGAACGTACATCACTTTATACGTATACATGGTCGTTCGGCGTCTGTACACATTCTTTGTCGCAAAGGAAACTATATACGCGTAAATATGTCTCCTTCTAGCTTGTTTACGGTAAAACGAATTATTCTTTCTTAAACACTGCGCGAAATCAAGGCATATAAATTATTTTATCACTCGCTTCGTATATTATGTATAATCTTGTGAAATATTTTACATATACAAAAATTAAATCGCTAATTGACGAGATAACCAATAACGACGAATATATACTCTGTTGGAATGAAATTCAGCGCAGTGTTTAAAGAATCGTCACTCAAAGTAGATGTACATTATGAGGCTGCGAAAACTCATGATCGCCGGAGGAATAATGTTTCGAATGATAGCGATAAAGATATATAATAATTATTCCTTCGATCAAGAGCATCGAAGGCGCAGCGGTTACCGTACCACGAATAAACAGCGTTAATTTGTTATCTTCTCATGCGCTCGGGGCGAGGCTAGGGCGATTTAGGAACTACGTGACAGCACAACCGATGCAAGTAACTATTTCATCTGTTTTCTGGATTTTGTCCTGTTGCTTTATACAGTGAATTCTCGGTGAAACTCGATATTGACGGTTTCTATGTCACGACCATTGGAACTCGGCCAAGAGTGACCGATGGAATGTTTCTTGCCCGTGTCGAGTGAAAAGCCGTCAAAACTTTGAAGAAATCGGAGGCAAAATTTCGATAAATTTTGACTTTTCGTTAGATCGATAATAACCAGCCGAAGTGATTTTATCCCGTTACAAAACACCTGTTTTACCTATGTAATACACGAACCATGCCGACGGTTGATAATACCACGACGGAGCAAATAATTACAAGCTACGAAGCGCCATCTCTTAACGATGAGGCGCACCCCCCGAGACAGTTTGCACTCGATACACGGCACTTTCGAAACTTTCGCATACTCGCCACATAATAATATCGCACGACGACACAGAAACCGCGTGTTTTATGCATTCATTTTCTCTCTCTCTCTCTCTCTCTTTCTCTCTGTCTCTCTCTCTTCTCCCCTCAACATACGTTCATTCCGTTTCTTCTTTTAACTAATTCTGCGCATCCTCGCAAATTTATATCTCATTTCTTCTTTCTATCACCCGATTAAAGGTTGTATCCGAAGAACAATATTCCCATTGCACAATTATCGATAAATATATATAATATATATATTATACGTACGTATATATTATGCATAAATAATCGATTGCGCATTCTTTGATCCTATGTACAAGTGTGATCTCATGTAAATTAAAAATAATTCTTTTTTGGAGGCGTATCTCTTTCTTGCGCTTTCTCATCCTAGCTTTCTTACTCTCATATTCACACCTTTCCTCCCTCTCCCGCCCCAGTCTGTCTGTCCGTCTGTCTCTCTTTCTCTCTCTCTCTTTCTCTCTCTCTCTCTCTTTCTCTCTCTCTCAACATGTAAATACTTAATATCTTTCATTCTTGTTGCAGTTCGTCCTTTTCACTGTTTTATTTTTTCCTCTGCTCTTGTCAGATAAAACCGTACTATCTCATTCTCGTACTGTAGGAACTTAAGATGGTGACTTCGGTCTCGGAGTCCCAGAAAAATCAAAGGTATTTCGTCTGTCCTATTTGTGTCATTCGATATAATATAACTGTACCCATAGGAGTAATGTGATTATCAGTGTAACAGTGTATACGTTATAGCGGCGGTCGCAGCGGCGATGGTTTTAAAAATATTTATGTTTGAACGGTGACAATGACGGTCGTGGATAGTGCATATAATGGCAACGTTATAATGACACGATATCGAGTGAGAATGATCACGACAATTACGATGTAATGCCAGCGATGCACCGATAACAACGTAGAAATGACAATAATTTCTTCTACTTAAAGACTAACGAATAAGAAGATAACGCGTAATAACATCGTGCGAGAAATTAGCGCGATAAAGATTCGATAGTGGAACGAAACGACGCTTTGAACAGAAAATACGAGGAAGGACATTTTAAGGAATCCGTTTCATTTCGTTACAAGCGTTTTCACGATCGGAAATCCTTTCCGGTAATGACCCGATACGACGATGTAGTTGGTACTATCTCAAGTCGTCGTTTCAAATTTAATACCCGCCGTATTGCACTATTTGTATTGCGATAGGAAGAAAAACAATAGAATTGATTGGAATCGACTAATGTAAACCGAAATGGGGGCTAAGATAATACGGGTCGTTAACGCAAGTTTGCGAAACAGGACGAAACAGATTCCTTAAGACATTTTTCTTCCGATGCGCGTCGTTTCGATTCGTTTCGCTGATTTCTGTCAAAAAAGTGTTAGAAAAATCTGTCGGACAGTCGAAACAGACGTTTGCGACGTGACACGTGTTATATTTACGAGAAACGCGTTAGCGAGCTACTAAAATTAACAATACCGCAATAGAACTAATGATATGTAGCGATCGCGTCTTGTTCGTGAAGATCGTTAAGCGGTGCGAGCAGATTGATTCATCCCGATCGATTCGAGTTATATAATGAGTAATATAGATAGTAAAGTTAATTTTAAAATCAATGATAATATGATAATATCATAATAATATGATAATAATCAATGATAATAATGACGTAAAGTCAATGATAATTAAAAAAAAAATAATAATAATAATAGTGATAATGATAATAATAGTAACACAAAACAATAATAATAATAATAATAATAATAATAATAATAATAGTAATAATAAGGATAACGACGACGACGACGACGACGACGACGACGACGACGACGATGATAATGTACGTACTGTATCTTACGTATTGTAATAAATAACAAACACACAAATAATAATAATTATAATGGATATGGTAAAAAATTAATAATTACGTCGGTATATAAGTAAGAACGGCTGACGATTTTTTGTGCCGCCCAGAATTCGAATACAACCTTTCGCCGTGTCCTGTTCGCACGCGTAGCCAAGATTGCTAACAACGAATCGATAATTACTATCGGTTTTAACCATTATCAACTGGTTTCGCGTGCCTTCGCGACAATTCGACTAACTTGTACTACGCGTAATAATATCCGTGCATTTCGCGGTAATAAAGTAACCAATCGATACGCGCCGCCTTTCTATCTATCCACCCTTTCCTTTTTCACCCCTTTTTCGCCTCTCTACTTACACCCTATGCGACAATGCGACAATGTGACAATTTTTCTCGATACCGTTCACGCGAATACGCGTACGCGCGCGCACGTATGTGTGTGTGCGTGTGTGTCTGTATCTGAGAGTGAGCGAGTGAATGAGCGAGGGTGTGAGCGAACGCGCGCGTGTCTGAGTACGTGTGAATATGCGAGTACGTGTGCCCGAGTACATGTCCGTATATCCGTCTGTATGAACGCGTATGTCCCTCTTATGCAGCTTCCGAGTCTCTCTTTCTCTCTCTTTCGCGCGCGCAACCGTACTTCTCGTTGTCAGAGATGATCGTCTTTCGCGTATATCTTGCACGTTTTTCGCTTGTCCGATCGTTAAGTTCTCTTTTGCTCGAAATAAGTTATTCGCGAATTGTCCGTGGCCGATCTCGGGTTTGTGTGTACGGGGCTCGGGACACGCTGGAATATGTTTCGCGATCAGGAGCGGGTCGGAACTCGTTCGAATTCACCTGAAAGGCATACGAACAACGAAACAGCCGTAAGCTTTGCTCGAAGAGTATCCGACGACAACGTACAGTTTCGTGTGTTTACGATTTTTCCTCCGTTTAACTGTAAAATAATACTGAAGTGTGCACATGGTGCCTATCACATATGTCTACGTAGTCTCTCTTTCCACAGTCGCTCTAATAATCACGCGCACGATCAGCCGCACACATTTTTCTTCCGCTATTTTTTTTTCTTTTTTCTTCTTTCTTTCTTTCTTGTTGCTTTCTCTTTTAATCGTTATACGCACTTACAACTCGCGACCCAGAGAAGAGATTCTCTGTCTTCTCTGTTTCGCTGTTTCGCCTCGCTTTCGCACTCATTCCCTAGATTTCTCGCTAGCATTTCATTGGCTTACTCGCTCTTCTTCTCGTCAACAGAGTGGATAAAAAATTGTTAAAACCAGTTTCCACGTGGTCATACCGCTTCGTATGCCCTCCGCTTCTTACCCAATTTTTCACATGTCATTGATACAAGTAAAGTCATTGAAGATAATCTGTAATCAGCTTAACTTCTACGTGTAAATCATTCGAGTAACCTTAAACGATATCTGTTGGTTCGTTGCTAGCATGAGAAACGACCCCGATTAAACGCGTCTAAAAGTAAAAAATCGTAATACGAAATTTCAGGCAAATCATCGTTGATTCTTCGTAAGTAAAAAAGTAAAATATCTTGATTATAATTACTTCTGTAAAATACAATATACGAGGGGGGGGGGGGGGCTAAACTCACGGTATAACCCGTCGAAGCAGTTATAAACTCTTTCGAAACACCCTGTATATATATGTATATGTATATATATACATATATATGTGATATATATGTATATGTATATATAATATATATATGTATATGTATATATAATATATATAATATATAACATATAATATATATATATGTGTGTATATATATATGTATATATAATATTAATAATCAATAATATTAGTTTGTATCGTACAGGCTATTTTGGGGCTGAAAGCCTGTGGTTTCTCTAATATCTTTGCTTAACCTCCTTACGGAATCCATACGCTTTCTCCCATCGTTACGTTATACTTACAAGTTATTCTTTAATAATATATTTAATCTCGCTTTTGCTAGGTGCAGCAAGGTGTCACGTAACGGAATTTACCATCTTTTCTCTTGCCGTTTCCTCACCTCTCTTTGCATATCTCTTTTCTTTTTTTTTTTTTTTGTCTTTTTTTCTCATTTTCTTAAGATTCATTAACGAAATAATCATCGTAAATGTATTATAGCTTTACGTTAATTTTTGTTTGTTTCTTCGTTACCATTACTTTTACAGTTTAATACGTTAGCTTTTTTTCTCTTTATCTATCGTAGATTTGTCTGTGGCTATCCCTGATGTGTTAGTTACCCTGCGCTTCCGTCTGGTTGTCGAAATATTGTTGCGAAATTGTGGTCTACGATTAAAATTTCGTCGTTTGTCCCGTGTTTCGAATACGAATTTTGTTCCTCTTTCCTTGTTTCTCGTTTCTTAGCATCTGCTCGTTTCCACTCGTTCGTTCCACCCCTTGTTTCGCACTGGCCGAATAAGGTTCGCGTTTCCGGGAGCTCACCAAGATTTACGATCGAACGGACACGCGCGGCTTCGTCTTTTCCTCTAGCTAACTTGCCGAGCTTTCCGGCGATTCGGCCGGTCATTGAGTTTATATCCGCGTGCTTTAGGTGGCGCGTTGTTTCTCTCGAGTGGGGAAATCTCGATTTGAAGAAGAATTATCGCGACAAAACAAAGCGAAAGAAAGGGAACGAAGCGTCGCTAACGATCGAGGGTACAGTTACGTATTTACAGATCAATGTACAGTCGTCTGTCTGTCCGTAGAGGATATCGCAGCGGTTGGCGGGAGTAGCGCGTGTACTGGGACAATTCGTGGCCGCGATACTTCTTGCGTGGCAAGAGAAAAAAGAGAGAATCTTGGCAAGCTCGCACCACCCTGCGCGCGATTATTACGTAAACCCCGTTCCACCCTATACTCCGGCAATCGTAACGTGATTTTACGAATGCACGTAATTCCGGTGGTCGCGAACGTTTCTTTACCGCTTTCGAAACCCTATCGAGGACCGACGCAAACGGCTCGCGCGAAAGTGACGTCTATCCGTAACGAATATCGTTGTATCAAACTGAACTATATCAGCGGTTAACATCGAACAGATAAGGTAAAATAATGGTAGTCAATTGGAAGCTCGTTTCGACGCGCTTCAACGGCGGCAGCAAGACGATCCATAGATACGAGGTATTACGTGATTGGTCGATTGATTTCGTTTTAATCGTGGAAGCATGACCGATAATAAGCACGGTGGAGCAACGTTCGGCTAGCGTCGATTCAGATAAAAAGAGATATACAGCTACGTCGGAAAAATAGAGATTGGCGTAAAATTAAAAGACAACGTTTCGGATTATTGCGTATGATTGTCAAACGAGTAACGATCGTTCAACGCGTCAGCTTGCTGCCACCGAGCGCGAATTGCAACAGGTATGTTAACGATCCGCGTATTAAACTATGGTTCGAGTCTTGTAAACCTTAACTCGTGTACATCACAGGCTACCAGGATGTTTTCAAAGTATTATAGTAAGTAAGCGCGTGTGCGTCTCTTCCTCTCTCCGTTTCTCTCTTTTTCTCTTTCATTGGCGCGTATGTCACTTTCTCAACGAGAAGTCTGCAAGTATACGGAGTATTGTTCGACGATTTTTCCTATTTCACGTAGGGCGGCCGTTGCATTTGCTTTAGCCGTTTTACAGTACTATTATTTGGTATGATCGCTGTTGTAGCAGGAACTATTTATAGCGACGATACGAGGAGAGTCGTGTGTCTCGCCCACCAGCCAAAGTCTCCGCTTCCAAGCACCTAGTTGCGTTTCTTATCGACCGAAGGGTAGATGAATTTTTGGTCAGGACGCGTAGCAAGCGCGTAACGGGGGAACGAGCACCAGAAAAGACACCGTCGATGACTCTTCTTCCTTCGAGCTGTCTCCGGACGAGCCGCTAATTTAACCAAGAAGAAGATACGAGAGAATTTCGCCGGTACGCTCGACCGAGTTTCGCGATCGACGGACAAAGGGAGTTGAACGTCGATATTTTTGTCGACGGAGTAAGACGGAAAAAGACGGAGAAAGACGGAGAAAGAAAGTCAGATGAGAAGAACGGGCGGTGGTGGGTCATAAGCGTGGACCTTGCAAGGTGGAACGTCCGTCGAGCTTACACCCCGGTAGCTGTAAACCCGGCGTGGTAGTCAGTCTTGCGAGAAGAGAAGAATTTCGCGGGAATACCGAGGGCACGCGGCCTATCGTTCTGCTCGTTTATATGGAAGTATCGACGTGTCTGACGTGTACGCGTCTCGAGAAATCGTTAAAAGGGATGGTCGGTTTGAATCGGACGTGTACGCATCCGTGGTACTTCGACGAAGACGACGATCGGCGTGTGACCGCGCTACGATATCACGCGTAAAACGTTCTCTTTTTTTAATCCGGACCATTTTGTTGAAGTAGCGTTGGTGCCGACTGCGGTGGTTGCGGCTGCAGCGATTCGTGATGATGGTGACGGTGATGATGGTGATGAGGATGATGATGATGATCAACCGGCGATGGCGTTTGACTGCTCCGTGAAGTATTAAGATCGCCTCCTGTGCTACTGTTGCCGCCACCGCCGCCCCCGCTTCCGCTTGCGCTGCCGCTTGCACTGCCGCTTGCACTGCCGCTTGCGCTGCTGCTTGCACTCCCGCTTGCGCTACCGCTACCACTCCCGCTTGCGCTCCCGCTCCCGCTCCCGCTCCCGCACCCACTCGTGCTAGCGGGATTCGCTGACGGGTCGAAGGCCTTTTGTTCGCTTGGAGGAAGTAAATGCACCATACTAACTGGAACGGGGAACGCGGCGGCGGCAAAGTCAGGAAAGAAACCCTGTGGTAGATTAGCGCCGAGCAACGAATGATGAGGAAATACACCGTCGTCACCCGGGTGCGGCGGTAGACCGGCGAGCGGATGAGCCATCTGCGTCGGCGGCTGGGCGGTCTTAACGTTGTTGTTCAATGAATTCATTACTACTTCGCCCGTTGTCGAGCCCGTGCAGTCCCTTCTCAGTTGTTCGAGTTTCAAACTTTTCCCGTATTTACCTCGCACGTACATCAATAGACTGTTGTACGGTATACCGAAGATTCTGCTTGCTTGCGACGTGGTCATCTTCTTGTTCCAAACGTGCTGCAACGCCTCGGTCAGCTCCGCGTTCGTCCAAGACCGTGGCGGTCCGCCCCTGGGTGCGCTGTGCTGACCTTTCGGCCTTCCCACCGGTAGTCCTCGAGCGCTGTGGTCTCCCCATCTGCGCGCCGCGTCACCGTCGCTCCTCTGTTTCTTTGGTTTTTTTCCCGAATGATGGCCACTCATAGCCGCCGCGCCGAAAAGTCCGTGCAACGTTTCCGGTTTAAAACTATCGTGAAGATCCGCCAAAAGGGATCCTCTATCGAGAGCACCCGCGTGAGGAAACAGTCCACCACCTAGAGACGCAACACCGTCCAATGGGAACATGTTCGCGACGGAACTTCGCCGTGGTGTCAACGGAGATTCTTGTTGCTGCTGCTGTTGTTGTTGTTGCTGCTGTTGCTGCTGCTGTTGTTGATACGAATGAGTTCTATTAGTCCCGTGTGGGCTGCCGTCCTGCGGATGATGACCCTGAGGTGGAGGCGGCAATTGGCTCTGTGGATGATTCGGTAACCACTGGTTCGTTATTTGGCCTAGGCTCAGCAGGTAGTCGTTCTGATGATGCGGTGGTGTCAGCGACAAGGCCGACAACGTCGGTAAGCCCGCGGCGGCGGCGGCCGCCGCCGCTACTGCCGCAGCAGACGGAATATCTTGGAGGGAACCATCGGGATGCAGCAGACTCGTGCCGGTTAACGGAGATCCCCTCGGACTACTGGCCGCCTCGCTGCTCTCCGCTTTTACGTTGTGATGGTCGACTCCATTGGGTGACGACCTCTTCATCGAAAGATTTTCCGCCTCTTCCTCTTGATGTAGGTGGTTCTGCATGCTCGAGTTCGAGCGCTGTTGGTGCTGTAGGTGTTGTTGGTGTTGCGATTGTTGATTAATACCGGCCAGATTCAATCCACTCGCCAACGGACTAAGACTCGGCGGTGGATGAGGTCGACTGAGATCCTGCGGCACCAATTCGCCGGATCTTCTTCGCGGCCGAGCCTGTTTTCGTCGAGGTAGCAACGGCGACCCGCAATTCTCTCGCGGTTCGCGCATCCCGAAGTTCAAATGGCTCATGTGTGGTAACCTATCGCGATGGTCCCTGCTAGGGTGAAAAATGGCGGGTCTCACTGACGGCACCGGCTCTCGCGTGGACGGCGGCGCCGTGATTTCCGAAACGTTATCGTCCTCCTCTGGAGTCTCTTGCCTGGCGCCCTCGGGTGTCGACGGCTCGCCAAGTAGCAGATCGGCGGTCGGCGTTTCCGGCGGCGATGTCAGCCTCGTTTCCGACGAAGCTAATCCACGCACCTGCAGACTCTCCGCGGCTCTCATCAGTCCTGCGAGTTCCTCGCGACCGACCCTCACCTCGCCACGGTACATAAAGTCGATCAGCGCCGCTACTTCGTGACCGGGGAAGTCCTTCAGTACGATCACCGGATGTTTGCAGGGGTGCTCGGCAAATATTCTTTCGAAGAATGGGCTGCAAATTCAAACGTTTCGATTTACATTGTGATTCGATAAATTTACTCGATCGCTAATATTATTTCACTAAACGCATCGTTATCTCCGTCGATGTCGATTCGCGATTAAACGTACGTCGCCCCCGCGTTACCGTTTCTGCCGAATCTGTTTCTAATCGGTTATCCACGCTGTACGTTTAATATTCGTACGATCGAAGAGCAACACGACCGGAGTAACTCCGTTATGTCGTTCTTCGGTCCTTTTATTCCTCCTAAGACGATTACGTTTCATCTACACCGCCATTGTCAAACGCGCGACCCTTGCTTACAACGAGAACCGAGTATGCAAGATCTTTACGATGCCGGAAAAGAAATTTCTGCAAACTGTACCAGTTATTCGTGTACTTACAGTGTGTTCGTTACAGAGTTACCGTTTTAAAATCCTGACGAATATCCCACTAGAATGTAAATGCAAGCGGTAAATTTGTAATCGCTGCCGCGGTGTTCGTATTTCGCCATCAAACTATTTACGCGAAATATGGATTATCGATTACCACCTTGTGTGCCATGCACGAATAAACAACGCAGCGATCACCGACTTTCTAGAAGAGCGACGCGTCTCGGAAATCTCGCGTCGCAGTCGCAAGAGACGGGGGCATTCGCAACTATAAACGGGCGATAAGCGAAGGAAATTATTCGCTGCTTGAAACGTATGTCCCCTCCGTTGTAGTTTGGGCAATCGGCAAGAGAGCGGCGGTAACTCGATTTGCTGGCAGAAACCACGGGCAAAAAGTTGCAACGAGAATTAGTAGCGTTTCCATATGAAACTTACGCTCGTGGTTGTGTAGAAGATCGAATAATGAGACTACCAATATGTGTAGTCGTTAATGTATTTAAAACAGATCTCGTCGCGAAACGGTATGTATACAGTCGTTTAGTCACAGTTTATAATAAATCGTTTGCGATCGCGTTTGTTTGTTTATAATCGTCAGGAGAAAGTCAAAAGATTCAAATTCGTCTTGTTTTACGGTTACATGTAGCGGCGGCATTGTTTCTCTCGGAATTCGTTACTCCTTACAATATCTGTGACCTAACGATCTTGATACTCCGAGGCAAAACAACAACATGATTTGAATCAAATTCTAATTATTGTGCCGCTACAGTTGCTTTTACGTGGTACGTTGCGCGTGGTGCCGAGAACATTGCCGCGTTGCGTACAACGAAACTGACCAACAAGCCGCGAACAAACGAACAGGCGAGTGTCTCGACGGACGAAGAACGTATCGTTCGATAGAGATCGACACGGGGGGAAGACGATGGTAGCGAGTATAAAGTGTAAAAGAGACGCGTGTACGTCTATGAGGACATTTAGGTAATATTAGGAGATATTAAATTATCTATGCTGGATGCGTTAATTTTACGAGTAGTGACTAAGCTTCGTTCGAAGCTATTCCGTACTTGAGCTTCTTATACCACGCGAGTTTATCAAGTATATCAACGATTTCTACCAACCACGTAATAACATTTCCCTATCAATAATATTTTTACCAAACGTATATTACAAATCGATATTTAAGATATATAAAGGGTGAAATATTTCTAGAATCTTCAGCAGCAGATACGATGGGCCGTCGGAAAGTTGGAAGCCGAGCTTGAATCTTTCCCAATTTGACGCCAGATATCGTCCGAGTAATCGTCGCCGATTCTAATGCTGAAACTTCAAACGAACAGCATTTTTTCGTAATTTTATCGTCGAGAACGAAAGGAATTCGCATTTTCGGCACTGGTAATTCAAAGTTGAGAAAATGGTCGTTGAGAAAACTTTGAGCTTTTATTAACGCCTATCCCCGTTAACGAACTATCTGAAACGCGTAAATTTGTCAAATAAATAATTTACAAGCTGTAACGCGAGGTAAGGCGGAATACGAATCACCGAACGATAGAAATTGTTGTCAAAATTTACTGTTGCAATTTTTGTAACGACGAGAAAGAACAAACTATGTAATTTTTATCGTCGATATTTTTATTTTACTGCAGATAGGTAGATATTTTCGCCCAGCGTTGTTATTGTATTACATACTGATAATTTAGCGAAACAAAGCCATCTTCGTCGGCAGTGATGATTCGTCAATGTTGTTTACTCGACGTATGTCATACTGTTTACATAAATAAGTAGACACGTGAGTCATGCTCGGACCACAGGTATATATGCAAGTGTAAATCGGTGCTATTCAATTTCTAATATGACTAATACGTACGACGTGGCTTTATCCGCCTGACCATCGTAACTCGTAACTTCCAACCGTACTTTCCAACACCATCGTACATTTATTTCAATTCTTTGGATATTTACAAACGTACGCGGCATTCTCGTGTTTTACCGTTTCGAAAGTTGATCAACTTCTATAACGGAGCAAAAAGTATAGCTATTTAAATACGGCTAAATGAGTTAGTATCGATGATTTCAGTAAACGTATACATAGGCGCGCAGATAAAATTCTTACTCGTGCTGTACGGTCGACCAACTTTCTTCGAAACGAAATACCGTAGAATATTCGAAGGAAAAACCATCGTTTTCTCAAATCGAGTCGATAAATGATTACCCGCAGTTAAACATATTCTCGATCGTTTGAATACGTCAACGATATTTCGACGGATTTTCGATGAGAAAGAGAGAGAGAGAGAGAGAGAGAGAGTGATCGAACGGCGAGAAAGGGAGCGAATGGGAAGAACGTAAATGAAAATAACGCAAATACAAGTATGTACCGTTGGAGACAACGTATACGTATTAACCGAAAGGCTGCACAGCCTTGAATAGAGTCGGGTTTCTTACCTGCAGGCACTAAGCACAACCTTATGCGCCCTGAGGCTGGTCTCGGCACAGACCAGGGTCACGTCGACAAGTATCTCTGCGTGTAGCAACGCCTCGAATGCCTGAAGTATGTGCGTCTGATGATTGTTCCATCGTAAGGAATAGTGCGACTGCAAAGCCATCCCATCAGGACTGTCTGCGGCGCTCGACATTTTCTGACCGCCGCTCGTGCCGTTAGCGGAGCCACCTTGCTCCGTTTCGTCCTCCTTTGTACCTAGAGGTTCTGCGTTCGTTTCTTTCTTCCATGCACGCACGTGGCCACGCACGTATCGCCAACAATATCTTCCCTTCGACACTATGTTGAACGGCGCTGTACTCCTGAAACGCAAATTACCAAATGTCATTATTAATCCGTGTCTAGAGCTATAGGAATCGAATACAACCGATTGAAAATCTCTGCGAGACAAGAAACGATGCTAACGTTAAGGCAGGAATAAGCAAATAGATGGAAAGTTTGAGCTGTTCGAAAGGAAAATTAGGAAGAGACGTATGCGGTTGGTCGAATATCGTAGAAACGAGAGAAGCTGAATATTTCGAGTTGAACCGGAGATCTATGGTGTTTGCGATGTTAAAACGTTGGCGATGTACCAATGTCTCGTCCCTTTCGTTCTTCCTTCTACATAGCAAAATGTATGGTAAATGTAAATGCTAATATACGATAAATATAGTAAATTAATCCTTTAACCGCTCAACGATGACCGAGCGATGCGTCCGTATGTCGTCGTACACAGTTTTCGACCGCAGTTCAGTTTGTTTCTTCGTACGTCGCGACGCGGCGTCCATACTTCGCATGGACCGTAGTTGTCGATAGTTGTCGATAGTTGTTTCGAATTGTACCACGTCCAATTAAATTATCAAGCTTTTCCATATTCTTCGTAATATTCCTTTTATGAATATTTTGCTTTTCGTACATTTTCCTTTTCTCTTTAATATCGTTCAGCCACGTCCTTGCTTATTACGTATTACGAACAAACAATGTTTACAAGTTTGACGCTAATTGCGATAATCGATCGTTTTAAATCCATTTTATTTAGACGAGAGTAAATCAAATCGATAAAGCTGAACAAAGTGGAAATCAGAAAGCGCGATGAATATTTTATATAGAGCTTTTATATAGTTTCACGGGAGTAGGTACATATAATGTCAATGAACGTTAATTACATTTCTATTTCAAAATATCGCAGTTTCAATTTAAATCGTCATCGATATACAAATTTCGTATACGAGGTTCCTTCTTTTCGCCGAATAACAGTCCGACGTCTTATGGAGAATAAAAGTCAACAGCGTTCTAAATATTTCAGATGCATCTCGATTTTCTCACAGTTCTTTGATAAATATACGATCGACGAATAGTTTTAACCTTATTTTCTGGTAAGCAAAAGCAATATTTTCACGATCTAATCGGCTACATTTACGACACTAATGAGCTTAATCGCTTCTCCGATATCTTCGTCTTGCGGTAGCACCGCTTAAAAATCATTCGAGTTATTTTAAACGGATAAATGAAATAATATTATGTCAAAGAGATTGAAGAATTTGAAATGGTCCTCTGTGAAATTATACATATACATATGCATATACGCGATATTAGCAAATCGTTAAAAAAACGCGCTAGATAGAAAGCGTGCGTTGTTACGGAACTTGGTACGATCAAACGATACTTTGCTCCATGTACGAAAGTTTCTGAGAATGCGACCAACGAGATCCGACTACGAGTTTTACGAAAAAGATCCGACAAAGATTCGTTGTCTAATCTTATTAGATTTTATATTTACCATACTCGCACAGTTTGTCATCAAGACAAATCTATCGATCGTTGGAATGGTGTTGCGGAATATTTATAGGCACGCGGCAAGAATGTTTCACGAATGCAAAGCTTATTACGTTTGATAAAGGTTTTCAGCAGAACGTAAAAGGAGAACAACGTTAACTATCGGCGAATTAAATTCAATCGGGCGGCGATTTAGCTGTAACGCGTGTAATTTTCTAGAGAAGCTCGTGCATCTATATGACGATGTACCGCGCATTATTACCCGGAGAAAAAGAGATTTATTGATTTCCGTTGTACGGATTTATTAGTCGGCCAACGAAAATTACTCGAATTTGCAATTTTACACGGAATACGTTTACACGCGGCAAACGTTGATCGAACTCGGATGCTCCAGGATGTATACGAATTAATTAAAATTATTTGAACGAATTATTTGACGCAAAAACGACACGTTCTCGTGACTTTCGTATACGGTGTTACGGTATCGATTCTATATTTACTTTCGTTGCTTTTCCACAGGAGAATAAATTATTTGTAAACAAAATATTCGTAATATGGCGATAGTTGAATGGAAAAAAGGGTGAACGGCGATGACAATTACTAATCGGTGAATCGTTTGTTGAAAAATAATCATACGTATCGTACGTATCACACGTATCTAGTAACAGTAAAATTTCGATTAAAGACGATGCTAAGCTAATTTCAAGCTAATGACAAGCTAAATTCGAAGTAGGCCATTGGCTTAATATATATATGTATACGCATACGACGATGTATGATATATGAAAAAAATTGGGTTCCTTGTCATCAAAGATTCGATATATCCTTTATGGAATTATGGAAACGAGAGGATAAAATTAATAGCGGAATTAATTATGAAAATAAACGGATAATACGTAAATGAACTCGAAACGATGGTTACGAGGATCTTTGCCTAGGCAAAGATATCGTGTACAACTTTGGAACATTACGGAGAATCAAGGTTATACGATATACGGTAGTAAAGAGACTTTGGAGTAAGTTGGAGAATGCAGAAAAAGTTCGTCCTTTAGCGCCTTACTCTCGATGTTTACGATACGAGTCAACAACTCTATTTTGAAACAATGTACGATTCAACATCTCATTGACAAAACTCCGTGAGGTGCATGTAGTATTGTTATTGGATCGGAATACGTTATTCGGTACGGTTTACAGTACGTATGAAAGAAGGAATTCAGCGGCTTACGGAGGTTCTTACTGTTCTTTCTGTTCGCGGGAACAAAGCGTCGAGAAATCAAAGTTCACGGCAGGGCTACCACATTGCGATCGGACAGCCAGAGGACCAATGAATTGGCGTATCGCTGCTTGGATTATTCGCTTGTAGTGGCAAACCTGACGTAACGTTTAAACACCGAAACTCGCCGGAATTTCAGACCGTGCGTTATTCCTACACGCGGCTGGCTGTCAGTCGGAAGGGAAAAGAACGTAAAAAGAGGGAAATCGTTGGAGTTTCGATTGGCCGAGAGTGGACCCGCAGGCTTCGCGAAACCGCGGTACGTCACTGTGCGCCTGCCGAAAACTCACCGCAAGTTTGTTGTCAAACTCGCACGTGTTCGGAAAAAGTACAACACGGTGTCTGCAGATACGGCCCGTGTTATCGTTCTCCTTTTTTCTTATCTCTTGCTGTACGTTTACACTGGCGTCGAGCAGTTTTGCGAGCGTGGACTAGACTCGGACGAGAGAATATACGGAACGCGGATGATTTCGTCGTTCGTGGCATCCTCTACGAATCTCGAGAAAATCGACGGCTAACCTCTATCTTACGAGAAAGTTTCCGACTCGTTTGTTCGTCTTCTTCTAAATCGCGGAAGAAATGATAACAGCGTTGCGTTAAAAGAAAAGTTGTACGTTCTTTCTTTGCCAATGTTTGGCAACTTGGTGGCGATCATCGTACAACGTTCCATCGTACTGGCTCCCTCGGATCTTGAAAAGATGAATTCTATCGGAACGGGACTCTGAGGTAATTTATCGATAAATAATTTATTCGATAGCGAAATTTCGCGGATAATGTAAATCTGAAAAGGTGATACGTTCGAAAGCGAGCTTCTCTAATTCGTATCTGTTCTCGCGTTCATCGCAGAAACACGCAGTCTGATAACTTCGAAACAAAGTTAAAAAGACACAATACGTTTTAGTTTTGCATGCTTGGCGTTAAACGACTATAACAACCATTGGCCGTGTTTCGCAACTATTACGTTGATTCTTGCTTATTCTAAGTATACTACTATACGTACGATGACTTGTCAACGAAAGAGCGTATATTCGAGCGTATATTCGAGCGATTGGTTAAACTTTTTGTCGTGCAAAAATCCGGCAAAATAGGACGAATCCTGGTTTTGTCGAGTATATGAACGGCCAACGATGGGGGTAACGATAATTTCACCGCGTGAAAATGTGATTCGGTGGACAGAGGGAGCAGAATAAGAAATTACGGTTAGAGATATGGACAAAAGGAATCGTCGTAGACGTTACCGGCGCGACGTAGTAATTTGCAAACGATCTCTTTTCGTTTGTCGTTGCTTGGAGAAACGAAATGCTAGCCAGCTGAGCGAGTGAAACTGGTCAACCGGACTACTTAAATTTGTTACCTTGCTGTAGCTCGAACCAGACACGCGCGATTGTTTTGATGTGCCGGTAGCAGTTATCGACACTGCCGGACGAGATCGATTTACCGACCGATCGATCTTTTTTCACGTTTACCGTGGACGACGTTACACCTAAGACTGGTAACTAAGTTCAGGGTGCGTTTCTCGCGCGAAATTGGTCACGACGACAAGAAAGACAGAAAGCACATAACACTGGATTCCGATGACAAATGGATCGCGTTACGAGTTGGAAAAGTGGCGGGGCAACTGCTCCATTTGCTGCAGGGCCGATCCTTCTCGCACTATTTCTCGCACTGATACAGGGTAGAACGACGAGGTATCGGCGACGAGGAGTTGCAGAGACGACGAAAAGCGTAAACGTGCTGCACTGATCCGATGAGGAAAACGCGCGTATACTTGGAGGGAGGTTTCGTTGGCGGGAAAACGAAAGACTGGCGGCAGACCGCGTGGTTGCTGCCGTGTATAAGCGAGGAGGAAGAGGAGACGGATAGAAAGCGCGCGCGGGAGAGGACACAAGAGCGTGGCGCCCCTAAACGATCAGCTGATTTCTCACTGTCATCCACCACCGTCTTCTCGATAACGTCACAAACATGTTCGTTGGTACGTAGATTCGGCTCCTTCGCGCGGTATCCTATCACTCGGTTGACACTCGGTCACTGTAAATCGGCAGCTGGTTGTTTGCCACGCGAGATAATTATTCGATTTCACCATGCGATCACTGGGCTGGCTGTGACTTCTCCGACCAAGAAGTAGATCGACCCACGCGACTCGGTCAACTATTAACTATTTCGAGGGAAAAACTTGCGAGGAGAAAATTTGAACGGAAAACTCGGGCGTCGCTAAAGAAACGTTAAGAGAAAACTGACCGTATCGTGTGGCTTGCGTGTGCGGCACAGCGGCGTCGGCGACGGCCGGTGAGTGAATGCGCCGTGACGTTAGGCGCCCCTCCTAAGATCCCCGCCCCTCTCGCTCCTTAAACATCTCCCTCCCACACGACGCGTCATCTCTCTTTTCCCGCACGATACATGCCGCCGCTCGCTTGCTCTCACGCTAACCAACCAACCTCCCTCTCTCTTACCGGCCGCCTGCCCCCTTTCGCCCGCCAACCCCTTTCCCATATGCTTTCTCCTCTTCGTCGCTTTACCGCGCCCCGCGCGCAATCCTACCACCACCTCTCACCACCCCTAGCGTGTGTCCTGCCGCTCCAACCAACATTCGCGGACCGCCAACTACCCCTTTCCTTCCTTTCTACTTCGGCCAAATCTACCGTTCCATGCGAGACGCGCTCCTTCTTGTTGCCCTAACTCGCGCCTTTCCTTCCCCCGGCTATCTATCCTCTCTCTACCCAGCGCTTTGCTTCGCACCACCGTTCCTCGCTAGCTACCACGAATCCACGCGTTCATCCGCCAGCCGATGCAACCGATAAGAAAAGTTGCACGTGCACGCGACCGATTCCACGTTTCTCCACGTTTCTCCTCGTTTTGCCCCATTTCCAAACGCCAGCATGCCGTCAGACAGTATGTTTTCTTGGTAGTTTCGCTCGATCGTACCGGCTTCCATCGAGACAGCCGCATACGGCCGTTTCGTCCGAATTCCATCTCTACCTGCGTTGCGTTTCGCAATTACGCAATTACGTACGCAATTACGTACGCGTGGTCGTCGTTCCACGTAATCTTTCGTTTCTTTCGGATCGCTGGAAATTCTTGGATTCGCGTCGTCCAACAACAACGTTGAAACGTGATTGCGCGCGGTCGCCAGCAACGATCCAAGAAAAACGACATCCATGCCTCTTGCGAGTCGCTGGAAACTCGAAATACGCAAGTTCGTAGATCGATGGCCGACCGGAGACGATAAATACGAAGCAGGTGTCGTAAAGATTTCGAGGACGGCGAAAAGCGGAGCACGAGGAGTCAAGGCCGTCGCCAGAGGTAGCACTAAGAGGGTGAATTCCAAGTTCAGCACCTTTCGAAGGTTCTTGGATCGCAACGGGACACCATAGGAAGGTAAGAACTGTAGATAGTTTCCTCCTTCCACTTACAGTCATGCTGTCTCTCTTACGCTTCCGTGTTTCCATCCGTTTATATACTTCCGCCAAATACTTTAGCGTCTCTTATTCTCTCTAGTCGATATTTTTCCACCACACGACATCGCGTTTAACAATTTTCCACGATTTATTATACGTTGTTAGCTTCGATTTATTTTTAGAAATATCGTCCGACAAAAAGTGAGGTTTTTCTATATATAGTAAGCGACCTTTGTATATCGCTGACGAATAATACGCGTATACGATTTAACGTTATTAATCGATTAAGCGATAGATATACGGTTCTCTACATTCGACCATCTTTTCATCGAGAAACGCAACGTATACGTACATTTATGCTTAGTTGTTTCGAAGTAATCGTCGATGAAAATTTGTTAAGCGCTATCGCGCGTATTTGTCGGACGTGGCTGTTTAAAAATGAAGATGAAAAGCACTCTATTAAACATTGGTATTGTCGCAAACACCTTCGAACGTAGTTCGTTGTCCAAAGTTTCGCGGATGAAAGCCAAATCACGTTACTAGTAATTATACCAATAGAATACAAACTTGCACGCCCGTGCCAGCGTGTAATCTCGAACTTGCTGTAATTATATATTCGAAAGGAATATGAAATCTTGGATGAGTTTCGATCGATCGTTGACACGTAAAAAGTCGAAGGACCGTACTTTCGCGTACCCCGTGCGCGATGCGAATCATGGAAAAAAGCGCGCGTCCTTTCGCAGAACAAATTCTTGTACGATTCCGAACGAATCGGAAACTTTAACACGTTATTTCTACGTGACGTAAACGAGAGGCGCGATCGCGTGACAAACGATATAAACGTAATAATTTCAAGAATTCTTTGCTTACCTATAGAACCAAAGAACTTTGTGCTCACAGTTCTATAAGGCCGAAACCTTAAATTCCGATTTCAACGAGTACACGTGGATCCATGAGGGGCGTAGATCCGGTAACGCTCAATTTGCTGCAATATATCCACTATCACTATCCTTTGTTCACTTCGGAGCGCGTAAAAAATATCACGAGTCACATCATTCTGTTCGGTAGATGTGGAACTTAACAGCTGTTACGCGAGAGACAAGTATCACAAAGAACGGTGCAAGTTGTCCCGTGGCGGAATCCACGTTAGTTTCGGCACATACCACGAGTGCATCGGCCAAAAGCTTGACCGTGATTTATCATCAACTGGCGTTCCCGCGGGGGTGTTTTATCACAGTCGTGTCGGACGGGTGGTCGATCGCGTGGCACGCGTGAAATTCCGCAGGTGGTGGACGCAGCTCGTCCACTCTCGACGTCGGACTTCCCTGTGAATGTATAAGATGGACGCACACGCACACGCACGCGCACACGCACACAAACAAACAAACAAACAAACAAACGCACACGCACGCACGCAGGCGCGCGCGCGCGTGTCCATACACACACACACGTATGCAGGTACACACACGTACGCAGGTACACACACGTACAGGCACACCAACAGGAACACGAACACGAATACGAACACGAACTAGAACACGCACGTACACGTATACGTGTGCGCGCGTAAATACACGATTTCCACACAGGTGTGCGGTGGAGCGGCGGCGGGCGGCCTGGCTCTTAGAGCAGTCGCGTTGTGACTGCCTCTTCGGACTTGCCACTGAAAGTGGAGAACGAGGCGAAGAGTCCCACCTCCTTGTGCCACCTCCAACTGGGTGGGTACCAGCCCATCGGACCCTCCCTCTCCTCTCTTGTCTCGTCCAACCTTTTGCTTCAGCGCTATACGTGCCGTCCGTCCAGAGAGCCGTCGAACGTGTATAGCCGATTGTACGCGTAACGTGCGTGCTTCGTGTCGAACGGAACCAACGCTACTGCCGAGCTTTTGCTGTCCAAGCAGCCGAGTTAGCCCCTTACCTACGCTCTTGAGATTCTCTTCTACCTGGGGGTGAGTGGCGGGGGGCACTTTGCTACCTACTCGGCTAAGATTCCTTAACCGTGCCCTAAATAATACTGGCTTCGAGGGAGGTACACCTGCTCGGCAACCTGTGGCCTTTCGTCCCTTTTCGACCAATGACCATACAACCTACAACTTCCGTTAGAAGCGCGTTTAAATCTCGCCAAAGAAGCGGAGCTTTTTCGCTAGATCCGTAGGATTTTCCTTGACGCTTCGCTAAGTCGCTTGTCCGTCGTCGAGGTATGCAGTTTCTTTCGGTGGACGTTGTTCGACGGAACGATGATACGCTTGAGCAATTCTTTTAAAATGTATACAGCCAAAAGTATATAGTTACGGTGTTTGTCTTTTGTCCAGTGTCGTTCGTTTATCGTTAGTAACCCAACTATCGGTCGAAACCAACCAAACTTCCGATGCTGATTTACGGCCAAAATCTGCTTCTATATATTTCCGATACTTGCAATTTTACGTCCTTCTGTTCCGTGATACGGCAAAGGCTAATCAGAGTATGCACGTAGTAGGTAATTGTTTCCACATCGAAAGCGTTATCTCGTTTTTTCTTATTTCGAATAAGACGATGCAAGCAACGACGCTTTGAAATTTTACGCGTTAGAACGACGACCGGTACGATCTAACTTATAAGAGTACGATTCAAGCTAATCGCTAAACTCTTTATATCTGCTAACAGCTGAAATCACGGTAGAGATTGTAACCACGATTCTATTAGAGTTACAAACATAATTATAATTTGCATATTTGATTTGTCATGTCAAATGTGGCATGTAACGCAGTTGTTAATATCCGTAATATCAGTTAGGTTTTGGAAGCATAGTTGGTTCAAACTCTCCGTCCAACGATTAGTTTGAACGAATTACAAGTATCGCGCGAAAATACACAAAATACGACGAAAGACGTTGAATATAGTCGTTTCTATTTTGTTATTAATTACTTTTAGTACGCATGCCACGAATTACGATAATGCATATGATACGATAGGTTTGCATGAGAAGCTGTTGACATCGTATAATTCTATCACAGAGTAATCCGTTACATTCGTTGCTTCGTGGTAAGGTATTCATATGTGCGTATATATTTTATATGTACGCTATAATGGTTGTAATTAAGAAAGAAAATATGTATATTTCGATTACTATCGATACGATAATCGTGCACGTTCGTTTCGACGATTGCTGCAACTTTTCCATTATTAAAATATATCAAAATGAATAAATATCACAGTACTAATATACTAGGAACACACGTATTATACACGGCACCGATAACGAAGTAGCTAATGTATAAATGAATTTGAATACGTATATTTCGAGGGTTGTAAATTTCACGTTATCGAACAAACTTCCTGTGTTTAAATTTTATCAATGCCCTTCGTAATGCGTAATCGATGCGTAAAGGACGATAAATCGTTAACCTGGTACGTTGTCATTTATTTTGTCGACAGAAATATGCTTAAAGTTCGGATAATCGGTTCTTCGATAACATACCTATTTCGATACACGCACGTATTGAATATTATCACACGAAAATATACGGTAATTTTCAAAGCGATCTTCGTCATCGCACTATCTTAACGCATGATCTGCCTTGAACGCTGTCAAACGCTATACGATTAAGACGTGCGAAGGACATAGATAGAAATTCCTTATAATCGAACGATATTTTTTTTTTATTACCGTTCTACGTGTTCATCGTTGCTCGTTAAGCGATCTCAGCACGACGATATTTACTATATTCGATAATTTAATCGCTTTCGATAATTCCGAGAAACGTGGAAAGGAAGAAAGCAATGAATTATCAAGTTGCGCTATCGATGATCCTAAGGCGATATGTTTAAAAATGCGCGCATTTAGCATTAGACTGTCGGTTGTGTTTTACACGAGGCGTTCAAATCACAAAATTTCTCGAAAGGATGTACGACTTCTACGATTTCTCCATTTTCTACGTTATATCGAATTTTTTTATAAAACCCAGTTTCTGGGATTACGATAATATCGCGTTAAATATCGCATTAAAACTGTACTAATTTTCTTGCTTGTCTGTTAGACGGACTATCGTTTGTTTCGAGGCGCGAAATCTACATTTTTGTATACCGATTTGTCTCATGGAAACGCATGTAGCAAATTATTTGGAAATCTATGAAATAATGATGAAAAAAACTATGTGAAAATTTTACACGAGAATCACTATAAGAACGACGAAATGATTTACGTTCGTTTCTTCGTGTTCCGTTCTCTCGACGATTTCTCCTAAAAATCGTGTATCGTTCGTGTAGTTAAACGAGCATGTGGACGTTACGATAAATCAATGATATAACTTTTATTTACAATAAACGTAATCTTTCGAGTACTACAAATTATACAACTTGCACGTGTATAATTGAGTGTAGGTAGAAACGAATACGAAATTATTGCGAATTTGTTGGGAATAATTTACACGTACTTGGCCTGAAATTTATTACGTACGATCGAGCGTAAATTAAAAAGCTGTATTCGGTTTAATACGGAGACAGAGATAACACGGGGATGTAACGTAAAAGCTGAACAACCTTGATTTAGGGCCGAACGATCTAGACATTGATACCGATGTAACCGATCGAGACCTGCTTAATAACTTTTCACGGAAAACTCGCAAGCATCGAACAACGGTATATTTTAAGCGATTACGGATATCACGAGATGTTTTTCTACACAAGCGCTACGAAAGAGAGAGATTTTTAATTGTTCTTACGGTATCGCACCGCGAACAATTTACACTACGCACGATGCGTTTTATGAATTTAGGAAATGTTGCCTGCCTAGCCACGCAGAATGTTATAAATTACGTGTGCTTTCTTCTATACCTTACGGCTTATAAATCCACTTGCGAATGCTAGTGCGTTAACCGTAGCTGCAACAGATACGTAAAGTAACTTTCTTGAAACTTTCTAAGCAAGCAGACGCAAGATTTCGAACAAATTTCTTCAAATTCATCGTGGCTCAACGTTAAAGAAAAGTATCGTTAACACGATTGTCGCGTGTGACCATGTATAACCGTGTATGAAGTATTAACCTCTGAGGCACGTAATTATGGCACGTATATCTCGATCGAGCCAAAAAACCTTGTAAATATGTTTCAGAATTTTAAGTAATAGCCTTCCATAAAGAATCTGGATTCGTGGTTCGTGCAACGCTTTGGTCGTCCCCCGGAAGCCTCGGGCGCGGATCCGTCGTGTCCGCCGTTCGCTCGCGGTCGTCGAACCTCCGCGAAATTAATTAATATTCCATATCGTGTTGATAATCGTGACGATCGAAAGGCTCGCAAAATCTAGTTGGCCCGTCGTATTTGATAGAATTTGAAGCGTCGTACGAGGGAATAGGTACTACGAGCGATGATTGTAGGGGGGCAGGGGAAAGGGGGCACCGAGCGAAGGTGGGGCAACACGGTTAGGTGGAGGACGGGGGGAGGGTGGCGAGGTGGTCGGAGGAAGTACCTACTTCCGTACCCATCCACTCGTCCTTGTGTCCCTGTTTAAGGGTCTCGCCAGTGCAGCCTGGTACCACTGCACCCCTCTCCCCCTAACGAGCCAGGCTCAGTCACCCCCTGCCAGCAGCGCGTTGCTGCCACTACCACTGCCGCGTCTCTCCAAGCCCCGAGTCAACCCCCGTGTCGCCCCACTACCCACGAAGAAGCGGTCCCAGTGGTTCTCAGACGGCTGGTTGCCGCGCATACACCTATATAGATGTACAGATATATACGCAGAGAGGGCTGGTGGGGCGGGTAGTGCCGAGCACGCGTCACGAGGCGCTAGAAAAGCGAAGGTGCCCACGGATGTATTTTTTAATTATTGATTTTAATGACGAGGGGAGCCGCTGCCAACGCCATCTTGGATGCTGGGCGGAGTAAGAAGCGTCTCTCCCCCTCCCCCCAACCACCCACCCACCTCCGCCCCGCTGCCCTCCCGCCCTCATCGTCCTCATCCTTCTCCGGTCTGGTACACTCTTTCCGTCTTTCTTCGCCGTTCGTCCAGCGCTTCCTACGTGGACTCTTTCCTCCTTCGTTCTTTTGCTCTGCACGCGTTCGCTCGCGCCCACCCACCCCTTCCTTCTGTCTTTTCATCCTTTCTCTTTCCTTGCCTCTCCCGCTCCCGCTCCCTTGCTTTTCTCTTTCTCTGCTTCCTTCTTTTGCCTCCTTCTGCCGTTTCCTCGCTCTTTGTACCCCGAACGCTCGGCCTTTCCTCCTGCCCTTTTCCCTTGCTTCTCCTTCTCTCTTTCTGTTCGGCGGATTCCTCGTAGGTTACCCCGCATCGTTGCCCATCTCCTCTTCTTCTCGACTAATGCCGAGAGATAGACAGATGATGATTAAGAAAGCGCCGCTACGTGTGAGGACAACGCCGCGACGCTCTACTCCTTCTCTCTGCGCCCCGCTTCGCCCCGCTTTGGCCCGCTTCGCCCCGCGCCAACTCGCGCCACGACACTCCGGACCCTCTCCCCCCTCCCCCTCCCTCCGTAGCCCACACTCCGTTTCTGTCGAGTTTTCTTCTTGATTTTCCTACGCTTCCTCCGTCCGTTTTTTTCCTCGTCGCTTGATTTCCCTTCTAGTCCCTTCTTTCCTTTTTCCTCTCGTGTTGCAGCATTTTCTCGCGGTTGCGTCCTTCTCCCGTTACGGCCTGACGATTCCCGATGACGGTTTTAGGTTAACGTTGGTCTATCTACGCTCGTACGGGACACGCGAGATCGGCGACGGCCAGTCGTTATCCGCAATCCGTTCCGGTATACGTTGGTACGTTGTCGAAAATCCAATCAATTTTATACTTAACTTTCTGTTGGAATCGCTGTCATTGGGTCACAGCTAACTCACGACAGTTTGGATTCAATTATTACATAATTTTAGAATCTTACAACCTGTCAAATATTAAGTATACAAGTTTGAGTGGAATATCGAAAAACTTGCCATTTATATTTATATATCGCGACTTAACGATATCGTTGACGAAAATACTCCCTTCTTGCCTATATTTGAGACGGAAATCTAACCGGAACAAAAATAACACAAAGTAAATGCATCTTTGTGCGATTAATACGTATTCCAGTTTTTCTTACAGTTATAAACTTGAAATTATTAATTAAGATACAATCTTTCGTGATCTTTATTTATTTATATCGAGTTTGATCGTGCATTAATATTTCGAAGGTAAGCGTAAATCGTCGGAGACTAAGTTAAAAGAGTGGCAGTTTTGAAAAGATCTAAAGGTACGTTTTAAGAAGCTGCAGTTGAAACGCACCGAAACCAACGATAGGACTTTTAAGGCACGCTTCTGTAGCTCGCGTGGCTGCAGTAAGCGGCTAAGTGTACGAGTTTACTCTGTACGTATTACGTACATACGGTGCCTGAAAATTGAGCCTAGTACGCGGCGAACGTGAACTGCGCTATCGGTAAGCTTATGTGCAAGTTGTATCGTTTTCTTGCGTCACAAGCTTCTGTTCGCATCTACCTAGTCCATATGTCCTCCGTACGTCGTACGTCACTTCCTTTTTACCGCTACGAGTATAATCGTATAATAATAGTATAATATATGTAAAAAGTAAAAGAACGAAAGATAAAAAATGCCAACTTTTATATTGGAATTTATTCGTTGAAAGAACGGTTTAACGCAAGCTTTCTAAAAGAAATACTGTATTAACTTATTACCGAATTAACTTATTTAACTTATTACTAAAGTCTGAAGTAAATGTCGATGTACTTGAAAGCGAAGAAGTATAAAACTTTTAAATACAATTCTTGTTTGTACGCTATTCTTTAGCTCGTAATTGGTACGGTAATATCCACGGGACCCCGTGGACATATCGAAATTTATAGATCACTGAAAAATCAGTAGGAAATTTTAGTATCGTGAATTATATTTGTCGTAAAAAATGATACCTCGCCGAAAAACTGCTCAAGCTATAGATATTGAGTGGTTAACATACAGTGATATGTATAGTAGGTTCGCGATAGGTATTTCCTAAATCACTACAAAAGTAGAGACTTATTCGACTCTAGTGAGTCGCATTTACGGTCTAAGAGACATACTTTGTTTAGGTTATTCAAGCAGATGCTAACTCGTCACGAATGAAGCAAATAGGTTCGTACAAGATAGATAGCGATACATACGCAGAATCGTGGAACATTCCTTATTGTCGAGTATGGCGCGTATTTAGAAGATAAGCCAGTGCTAGGATTTTAACGGCACGAGAACATTAATCATAACCGATAAGTGTTTCGGAAAAGTTACCGCGGTTGTTTACCATTTTTTCAGGTTAACGTGATTTCGAACATTATTCTCCGTGTTTAGTCATTGTACATATAGAAGGGACAAACAGCGAATAGTCAAAGTTCAAGTATATGTACATATATGTTTTTGTAACTCCGTTACAAATCGCATTTTCTTATAGTTTAATGGTTATCGTATGATTCACAGACCCTAATAAAGGCGAAGCGTGTTCTTCTGATTGCGGTAGTTCTTCTCTGTTTACAGTCGGCGCAAGTATGTTTATCTGCGCGTGCACCTAACCACACGACGTCCTCGTGTGCAACATATAGCTGTTACGAGTTTCTTGGAACATGGCCATTGAAGAGGTATTTCCGATCGGGTCGAACGCTTTTGCGGATCGTTAATTAGCCTTTCGGAAATTCTTGTCAGTTTTCCGGTGAACGTAATTACAGCGTGCGGATTATTTCAAGGACGAGAAGGACGGTGTTAGAGCAAAGAAAGCTGATGGTCAATGTCTAGCTCGGTCAATTTCTAATCTTATCGATCGTTTTCTTCGATCTGGTTACTTACGGTGAAGTTGCTACGGAGAAATTGAATTTCACACCTTCCGGTGGAAAGAACGCGTTTTACGATTGCACGCACAGTTCCTTATGTTTTTGCATGGTCGAACGCGGTACCGCAGATTTCTAAGGAAACGGTGAAACGTGTAAAGATACGTATTGCAGTGTATGGTAGAAACGGCTAACGTCGTTTGTTATTTAAATCAGACTTCTTATTATTATTCAGATTCCTTAATTTGCGTAGACAGCAGCGTTAAGTTAATATTAGTTTCGTTCACTTTATCACACGTTCGTGCGTTTCAAACGTGTTCCATCGATATACGTATCTAAAGTGTGATTATAATAACACACCTTTTGAATCGTTAATTTCTTCGTGGAGCGATAGCCGCGGTAAATATAGTAGACATATTTCTTGTTCTCGTGGTTATAACATCGTTACGCGTTTCGTTAAACAAGTAATCGCTACTATTCGCATTTTAATATCGTAAAATATATCGCGAGCTAAACAAGCGCGGCAGGATAATATTCATTTACTTGGTTGTGCTAGATGGAAATATTAATTTGCAAAATATTAAACTTACTAATCCAACGTCTTAACGCACAAAGCAGAGACTATAGAATTGCTGTGATATCCTAACGGAACATGTGACATTAACCGGCAACATGTATGCGACGATACACGCGATCGATAATGTTTAATTAGAGGAGAAAGTCTTAGAAGTTCGAGATCTTATTCTCAATTTATACCGATATGTTACGCGTAAACGTGAAAATATATCTTTTCCTTTGCGTTTTCTTCGGGAAAAACAGTAAATCAGAAATGATTACACCAACGTATCGAGAAATACCTGACTATTACCATCTCGGCTGTAAGAATAACCGATCGAATCTCATTAAAGCGTCCATGTCATCGATGAGCCGGCCAGTCCTACCGCCCTTCGTATCTGTAATTTCGACGACCGAATTAAAAAACGCTGTTCTATCGTAATCTGCGTGAAATTTCGCAGAAAATTCACGGTAGCGGTCCTTCGATCCACTTAAAGCCTATTATGTGTACGAATTAGCTGAGCGAGGTATTTAAACATATGCAAGATCGATAGTAGCGCGAAGACGAAGATTCGTACGCTAAGTATGCGGAGAAACCATGAGAATACGAGTTTCCTACGAAGTGGTCGAATCACAGTACCCTATTGCCAATTAATTGATCAGAATCGTTGTAGGGGCAGGAGGCAAACATATTCTCCTCACTTTGCGATAACGCCGAGTCGCAGTTTTATCAATTTGTTTTTATAACGCGTTACCGGTTGTATGTGAACCGGATCCGGTAACTTCAACGCTGCACGTACAACAAACAACACACGTACTTTCCTTTTGTTTATAATATGGTAAAAATGACACGTGAAACGAAACGATTTCTGAGAAGAAATGAATTGGGACAGAGAAATAATCTTCTTTGCTTTGTTTTTCTTTTATACTTGTAATAAACGAGGAATACGGAATGTTTTATTAATTATCGGACTTGAAGCTAGTGGATTCAAAGGATTATCGTATTTTTAGTTAAAATTCCTCATTTTTGAAGAGTTTTAATTTGTATCGCTCAAAGAGACGACGAGAAATCATCGAAGACGTCGTAAGTGAAAAGATTGAAAATAATATTAAAATGTCGTTTCGTAAATGATCTTTCGCGTGGATTTTATTTTAAATGTAGATGATTTTGCATCAACATCTTTCCATCTTGAGGCGAACCGTTTGGATTTCAAACTCAAATTTAAAATCCGTTTGTTAAAAGAGAAACGGGTAAGGCGAAGAGGGGGGGGGGGGGGGAGAGAAAGAGAGAGAGAGAGGCAGAGATTATCTCTGTTCGGAAAGTTTGAGAGTTTGATAGCAACTTAACAGGTGTCCAGCTCATAACGCATTAATGATTTGCGAAGTGTTAAACAGAAAATTTGAAGCGTTGTACAGGAAGTTTCTTCGGCACTGAATCGGCTTACAGATTAATCGTCAGAGGGCCAGCGTTTATCTAATCCGGTGTCATAGCTGCAAGTTTTTTTCTTATGAAATATTCGTAATGAGTCTTTAAAAATAAGCTTTAAACGAAGTAAAATCGTACATATTGATCGTGCGCATTATTTCTATAAAGTGTTGTATCTATATTAATGTATCGCGACAGCAAATGAAAATGTCAGTTGGCGGGAATTTATTAAAAGTGGAAACTTGGTCGAAACTCGTTTAAGAAGCGTCGATCGGTGGTTTCTACTTTAAGCGATTTATTCGACAAAATATTCGAAAGATTATTTTGGCATAGGTTTCGTAACTTTATAAACAGCTCGTCGCAAATTACGATGAAAAGATGTTGCGACTTCCACGAATTTCTGTCCATCAGAAAATATTTTTCCGCATAGAAACGCTAAATTCTGACTTATCCGGCTGTATTTGTCGTATAAATTGAATAGACGATAGAATAGAAGCGATTAATTTTCGGGTTTTCTAAAATTATTCTATCCAATGAATTTCATCGTTCAATGTAGTATTCTTTCAGGTATAGAATTTTCATTTAGACGTGAATAAACTCAACGATCTATTATTCGGCTTTGTAATTTTAGAATCGCGTTTGCCTATTTTATAATTAAATCTTGCTCCACGTATATATATTGAGATTCAGCGTACAGCGGAATAATATATTTTTAATATGCTGAAATCATCGCGAAGACTTTTCTTTGAAAAATATCGATTTTTCGCGCCAGTGAGATTTGTGAACCCGTCGTTCTCGGGCCCAGAATCGGACAGTGGGAAATCAAAGAGTCTTTTCTTGATTCGTCCGGCTACACTTGCCAGCGAAACCTTTTATCTTCTCGCTCGTTCTCGACCGATACAAGATAGCGAGGGCTGATCGGCCGGAAAGAAGAAGCAGCCGTCGCGTGATGTGGTAAAGTAAATGGGAAGTATGTTTGCGGGTGGAGAAGGGATCGGGAACGAGGTAGAGATGGCGTAGGAAAAGATACAGGGGGATAAGAATGGGAAAGAGAAGAAACGCACGAAGAAATAAAATGAAACCAGATCGCAGTATCCGCCGTGGCTTACACGAAGCTCGTCGTGGAATTTCTTCCTGCCCGAGCGAATTTCTAAGCAGCGTCGAGAAACCGCGTGGACCCAGGCTAGTTTTCCGTCTCTCCCTCCTACCTGTATTTCAGACGCGTCCTAAACTTTCTGCAAATCATGCAGGATTTTACCGCTTTGCACAGCAGCATACGAAACAACGAAACAACGAGGATGACAAGCGTTGAACACGCTTACTGTCGAACGAATTTCTGTGTTTTATCCTTAACGACGTAGTATTGCCACTTATTTCACTACGATGTACAACGATCGGACTTGTAGATTTTTACGCGTTTATGCGACATTTACGCGACATTTATGCGACATTTAACGATGCAAAAGCTAGAAAAGAATATATGCAAAAGACGATGTGCACAATTCATCGAAGAAAAGATTGGAACTACGTTATAGAAATAACGTTACGTACGACTGTAATATTTCAAATTCATAAATTTTACGAAAAATCTTTCGATATCTGTCTTAATAAACATTTGTTAAGGGAAATGTGCAAGTATTTAATACAGGTAGGAGGACGTGTTAATTATCAATTGAGTTATGCTGTTGGGTATAATGTTCTCTCGATCTACCTGCACCCTTCTCGTTTCTATTAGCACGGTACGTAGCTTGGCAAGTGTCCAGCAGGGAGACTCTCCTACTTCTAATGGAAGTCAGCGAGGGTTGCGAAGATATCGGTATGCGAGAAGATTATAAGTTACTTGTGCAGATACTTTTGTCCGTTATACTTCGATTTTTAAATCGCGTTGCGCGCTATGACGCATAACGAAGCTAGTTTATTACGTTCTTTTATCAAAGATTAAGGATTTATATAATCATAATTATAATTTACCAACGATCAAAGAATTACAAAATACGATTAATAAAACGTCGCAAATGTATACTTCTTGGTGATGGAATATCGCAAAGAGCATAAGAAAAGCTTAAGCATATTATTGTATAGATATGATATTGCATAGTCTGTTCGTGAGATGCAAATTGCATAACGGGGCTTGATTCGTTATTGTAAAATGTAAAATGATCAACAAGACGTTGTCGCGTTGCTTCGATCAATAGCTTTTCATCGCGTCCCGACGACACTTTCGAATCTATGGCTGTATCTTTACATCGGAAACGGACTATAAACAACACGTACGGGTAAGCGAGTGAATCGGTGGCGAAGAAAACGAAAAATCTAAACAAGTGCGCGTTTAGAAGCGACCGACTCGAGAAGAGGAAAGTCGTTGGAAAACAACGCGGGTCGACTCGGCTGGATAATTGTAAATCGCTCTTGTGTCTGACTGTTGGTACCATGTGCTTTCACGAGAGCCGAGGTTAGACAAAGAGAATCCACGTTGACACGGATTACCGACTGGCAGACGCAAACACGTGAAAAGAGCATGGGGTTCGAAGAAAGGGGATGTAGGAACGCGTAAGACGGGATAAAGTAACCGGGTAAACGAGAAAGTGGAAAATGCTGAAAGATCGTGAACGGCGAACGTGTAGTCGAGGGATTTATCGAAGGCGAATATTTACAGTGTTTCGTTGTTCATTTTCTTTTCAAATATCGAAGATCTATGGGAAAACTGTGAGACAGCTATGGGAATATAAACTATGCACGAACTGCATATTTAATATGAAAATCGGTAGAAATTGCGAAAGGTTCGGTCTTAAGGAGCAAACTGAAAGTAGCGGAATTATTTCGCGGACGTTTGTTCGCGGAGAGGAAAAGTGTGGGAAAGAAAGAGGCAGCGCGCGCCTATATCGCGAGAGGCAAATCTGTCGCGGAAAGCGGCGACGTGCCAGGGAGGAGGAGAGCGGCAGGGGCGAGAATCAAAGCTTAGGATACAGGACCACAGACGGTCTTCGAGATGACGCGGAGGAAGGACAAGAAAGAACGGTGGAAGGAGCGTCAGATTTTCTTAAAACGCGTCCTGCGCTAGCTCCGGAGAAGACACCGTTGCGGCGAGAGTATAGCAGATCGCCGAATTCTCTTCGTCGCGCGTCGTACCCTTCGTATCCGGCTGCGTGCTCTCATAGGCGCCGAGCGTTGATGAGTCGAGGCAGGAAGACGCGGAGAGGAAACGAGGGCGTGTAGGATAAGAGAGGGCAAGGGGGAATGTAGAGGAGTCGAAACGAGGCTGAAGAGAATGAGCGGGACCGAGAGGGTGTACTAAGGACACCGGCCAGAAAAGGAACGAGCCAGAAGGGTGGAATGAGTGAGAGACGGAGGTGGCGGAGGTGGAATTAATGCACGCACCGGGCCACGCACCCAAACCCCTTACAGTCAGCCAGCCTACTTCGTTATACGACAAGTATAAGAGGAGAGCATAGAGACTTTTATTGATCGCCTGGCAAAAACTCAGGAACCCTCATTTCGTGCTCCGTACCCCCGACTCTTACCCAGCGAGCTTCCACCAACCATCTACCCCCTCATCCTCCTTCTTTCTCACACTCCTCCCACCCCCCCTTTCCAAAGCCGTTCCCCTTTTGAGGAAAAAGTGGGCTGCCGACGACGTCGTCGTCCTCCTCATCGTTGTCGTCGTTGCTGGTGCTGCCGCTGCTGCTGCCGCCGCTGTTGCTGTTGCTGCTGTTGCTGCTTCTGCTGATACCGGTGCTCGGTGCTCCTCTGCCTTCCGATAATCTTTTACACTTAAGGCCTCTGTAACCCTTTCCCTTTCTAATAATCAGCACCGCTTATATGCCGTTCCCCCCTATCCAACCCCGTTTTGTCATTCGTTGTCCTCTTCCTTTTCTTTTCCCTCGTCCTTGCTTCCACGCTTGTTGTCTCCCGCCGGCCTCGAGACCTCTTGCTTCTTTCGTCCCTCGTTTCTTGTCTCGCCTCTGTAGATGTTTCTTACTCGTGCCATTATCTGGCACCTGCGAGGGTCAAAGAGGGTCCCTACCTGACGAAGGTGTACATATACATAGCAGAATTACCTTGAGCTTCTTCGGACAGGTTACGGGGCTATACGAAAAATTCTAGATTTCTTTTCTCGAATGTATGCAAAACTTCTCGCTTCGACCGTCGTCGTCTCATCTTCCCTTCGTATCGCTCCTGTTCTTTTTTTCCTTCTCTTACATTTTCTAACGCGATCCTTGCAGCAGCTCTGTTTTGTTTCTACTCCGACATCGGGCAACTTACGGAACGACGAGGACGTTGATACGCGAGGGGAGTGGAAAGTTTTTGGATGGTCGGGCGGAGTTTGAAGTTTTATCGTGACCGATTTACAGCCAAGCCCCGTAAAAGCGTCGATTATGCGTCCAAGTTACGAACAGATCGTAGTTCACCGAATTTTCGGATCGTCGGCTAATAAGAACGCGATTACGACCAGATTACAACGTAATTATCCTTTATCGACAACAAAATCCAATAGAATAATTAACAACTTGCGTTATAAAACATTCGAAGGCTCGTTCGAGAGACGTTATTCCTTAGGTGCGAGATCGCGACAATTATAAATCCACCATCGGAGATCCACCTCGGGCTTCTATTCGTAATACCGATGGAGCGTTCCGATTGTGCCGATCCGTTCGAGGAGAAAGAAAATGAAAATCGTTTCGCTGGTCTCGGCGATTCGGTGTAACCTCGTTGCAAGCATCCCACTGAAAGAATATAACGTCGGATATGCTTTCGATTTCTGCTTCGTCGGGCGATAGATGTCGAGCGATATCGTTCGTGTTCGTGTCCATGCGGCATTTGCCGCATGCTACGCTATTTAAATTTCCAATCCACGTACTCGTGCCTTTTAGGACTCGATTATACGTAAATTTCTGTTGTGATTTTCAATAAACAACGTTAAAAATAAGTCGAGACACTTTTGTGGCTATCTGCCTACAGCAAAGCTGTATTAAAGATCCATCGTTAAGGAAGAATCGTCAATTACTTCTGTTTGTAAAGGTTAGTCAGTATTTATTATTTTTCCCGCTAATACGATAATTGTTAATATCAATTTGTTGAATAACAAGTTTTAATTCGTGGATGTACCTTTCTGACGTTTTCCTGCAATCGTTAATATCTTTCGCGCGATCATGTTCCAAAGATCTTCGATTCGATCTTGTTTCTCTCGTACGTTTAGTTGTATTTTAAAATTGTTATCGACTGACACGAATTTGCAGACGCGAAGTACATATACGTACGTATACGTAGAAAGCGTATCGTTGAGAGAGCTCAAAGCGAACGATTATCGTTGAAGAATCACGCAACCGCAAATTTCAGTGGTTTACGCATCTCTGGTTTAGATAGAAAAATTACGGCGAATCATTGCGAGTACGACTGCTGTCCACCCTATTGTTCCGAATTGTGTATAGGAGGCAGAGAGCGATAGAGCTTTTAAAGCTTGAAAACGTAAGTATGTGAAGTCCGGAGGAGAATGTAGCCCGGGACGATGGTTTGGCTTGTGCGCGAGGGGACATCGGCGAGGCGTAGCGTCGGCGGCGAAGGGGAGCGGGAGGGGGGAAGGGGAAGGATAAGAAACAGCGAGACGTGTTTGTTCCACACGAGCTATTGTCTGCCAAGACTACCTTTCCATTGTTTGTTACTGTCTCGCCCCTCTCTCTTTCAACAACACGTTCTCCCCTATCATTCGGTATCTTACATCACGGCAAGCTTTATACGCTACCCTTCGTGACAGATATTTCTAGAATTTTCTACGTCCAAAAAGTTGCCCAAAGTTTACCAGATCGAACTCCTATCGCGTCGTTTTTCGCTAATTACGTGGACTCGTATGATTACGTTTCGCGATACGATTAGTTTCGTAGAAATACGAAGGTGTTCGATATACGTGCATTGGTTTCACAGCGAGACACAGACTTGGCGCAACGAAAATGCATTCACGCGATATCATTTATCTATGACTGATTAATTATCGCGCTTACACCTATGTTCTACGATTTGAACGTTAACGTCCCTGTGATCAATGGAAGAAAACATACCGACGAGACTACGCAGGAACAGAGCGTCGAACGTTGAAAAGGAAAAGGCGAGCGAGCGTTCCCCAAGAGAAAGTGTCAAGAAGGAAAATTCAATTGAATCGGCGACAAAAACTTTCCCCAGCTTGTCTGCCTTCGTCTTTGTCCCTTTCGTTGCGATGGTTCGGCTCGAACGAAACGCGTGGAGTTTGTCGTATGACGTCACGGTAACCGAAGAGGCGACCGCATGATCGCGGCAAGAGCCCGCGAAACTTCGAAAAGCGCACCGCTCGCTTTCGACGGAAGCTTTGGCCCGCGAGACACTCACGCACCTTTACTCTTCGCGGCATATTATTCCGCGTCAAGCCGTACAAATTCTAAGCCGACTAATTACTCGATTTATTACGAGTTCAAAGCCCGATGTAACTCGAAAGCGAACCCGAAAGCGTACGTATGCTTTCCCGTGTAGCGATTCTAAGGGGCAAACGGCCACGAAAACGAACATAATACGGAAGGTAAGTAGCAAGGGGAAAGATGGAGCGCGAAAAGAAAAACGTAGAAAAGCACGAAAGATTGCAATCTGTGAGTCTTTTGTGGGAGCAAAGGATTTGCGTGCGCACACAGAGCCGCGTCGATTATTCGCGTATGCGAGCACGCGGCAGCGTATGCATCCACCGGCCGCAACTTGTACACCTGCCCGAGCAAAGCACCGTCGGTGCTCCTTATTGTCATACACTGAGCTCGTCGGGCCGCTATAACAATAATTAAAGTTCCGTGCACACAATCATAGTAATGGCCGCCAGTGGCAGCGGCGTCGACGAACGGCTAGACGCTTGAAACGAGAGGTACGAGCGCGAGTAACCCGACCGACGGCGCAGCCCAGTGCCGTCACACTTGAGTGCACGGACTTACCCCTGCCCTGCGCCGCGCCGCGCCGCGCCGCGGACCAGACCAAGGAGAACGATGACGACGAAAGGCGCAAGCAAGTTGAACGCGCGTTGTCGACGGTAAAGAAAGAGGGAGAGGGAGTGGGAGAGAGAGAAAGACGAATGGACATCGACAAGAGGAAAGAAGGACCGGTAGAACGCGAAGCGAGTGGAGGAGGAGGGTGTAGTCGAAGCAAGAAGGGGGAACACCTCCTGGAAATATTCTAATAAGCAAAATTTTCGCTTTTGTGTTTAAGAAAAGAGAAAGAAGTGGCGGCCAGAGCACCGTTGAAGAGCGGGAACAGGAAGGTACGTAGCATAGGACGAAAAGGTGAGAGCGAGAGGGAACGAAAGAAGGCTCCGAAGGAATTCTGGCTCGGCGTACTCTTCTGGTAGTCGCGATGCTGATGGTAGTGGGTGGCGATACCGGTCTTCAAGGGGTTAGGATGAGAGAGAGGGAGAGAGAGGGAGGGAGGGAGAGAGAGAGAGAGAGAGGGAGAGAGGGAGGGAGAGGGAGAGGCAATGAGACAGGACAAGGAAACGAGCGGTAGAGAAAAAGAGAGGGACGGATGTACGTGTAAGAGTTCGACGGATGAAGAAGAGGAAGAAGAAGGCGAAGAAGACGGACCGTGGCAGGGGGTGAGTTGGTCGTATTGTCTCAGCGGGGTGGTTGCTCGCGGGCTGCGCGGATCGAGGGGACATCGCGGAGAGAAGGCGAGCGCGGGGGGTTGGTCGGGTTGCCGTCGGTAGGATGAGATAGATGAGGAGGGGGCAGAAGGTTAGGCAGCCGAAGGAACGAAGTGGGCGGAAGAAGAAGCGAAGGCAGAAGAAAGAGAAAAGAAGAGGGCGACCGGGAGGAACGGTGCGGGGTCTCGGCGGCGAAGGGGGTAAGACGCTGCATGAAGGGTTGGAAATGTAGATAGAATTTCTTCATTTCGCGTCCTTCGCCCCACACTCTCCCCGCTCACCCTCGTCGACCGCCACCGCGATCTCCACCGTCCTCCCCCTTTCACCCTCTCTCTATCCTCCTCCTTCTCCTCCTCCTCTTGCTCCCATACCCCCCCGCCCCGCCGCCCTCTTCGTCTCCCTCCTTCTTCGTCTTTTCCTATGCTCCCTTTTCTCTTCTTTCCGCGCCATCCCTACCCACCAACACCCTCGCCACCCTCGACACCCTCGCCAACCCCCGACGCTCTCCTCTCATTTCACCCAACCCCGCCATTCTTTCTCTTAAGACTCCGCGGCAGAGGAATCGTTAAAATCTGGCCGTACCCTCGGTACCCACCCTACCTAGCCTACCCTCCACTGGCCTCTTCTCTCTCGCGCTTTTCCCTCGTCCCGATCTTTCTTCTTTTCTCTTACTGCCTACTGCCGCTGGAGCTACTGCCACCCCTCTCCCCTACCTCCCCCATAGTCACCAACCCTTGAATGCCGCTCACTCACTACTTACTTTCGCGGGTGGCTCAGAGGGGTTGTTCATGGGGGAGGTAGTAGCACCGGTGGGTCTCCCGAAGGATAGTGTTCCGGTATTAATCGGATGGAGAGGCTTGTATGGGAATTTTCGATGGGTTCAGTTATCGTTACTCCGAGGACCGGAACGATTCGATTAGTAATTACGGTTTATCTGTTGTTAATAACGCAAAATTGATTTTTCCATGCTGATCTCGTCTCTTGTATGATTCCTTCGATTCTTCGTTTCACCGTTTCTAGTCTAGTTCTAATAAAGCGTGAAACAAAGATGTACGATCAATTAGGAACACTGATAACCGTTGAATCCTACAACATCGATTTAATATATTCGGTTTTGTGCGAGTACAAGTATCAAATACCTCGAATAAAACTCCGTTATTGGAAACAACGTTTTACTCTTGGCGAGAACAAGAGTTCGGCCAAGTAATAAAACTAAACGAAGATAGGATCGAGATACGTTTTCACGATTGTTAAATACCTTGGCGTAAATCTGTAATACGGAAAGCTAGCTGATCGATATTAGGTCAAACTCGTTGCACGATCGATTCGTTAGTTAAAAACGTATCAACGAACAATTATGCGGGGCAAAGTTGGTTCGAATCGTTCGACGAATGTTTTGAAAACTGGTAGCAGCAGTAAGCTTCGACAAACGATGCGATATCATAATTTTAATTAAGCTGTTTGCTGGTAAAGGCCGAGTTGTACGCGCTGGCTGCCGAAGTAGTAAATCAGTCTCTGAAGTTCACGAGGTAGCGCACGGATTTAGGGTCAAAGACGATCGCGACGTCGGCTCTTCTTCCTCTTTTGCTCCCTCGAAGCAAGCAGCGGCGAGGGGTAACCAGAGTGTTTTCGAGCGACGCTCAAGGGTTATTGTTTCGGGTACTGCGAATTTACATTATTTCCTCCGACCGGTCTCATTGTTCGTTCATTTTTGAACGTTACATTCTCAGTCACGAATTCGTCGTTGTTCTTGCATCTCGTGATACATTTGTACAAGCGTAATTACCGGTGCGATGGTGCACCACGTTTTTCATTATTAAAATCAGTCGTCTCTCTCCACTTCCCTTCTTGCTCTTTTCTGTTGGGACGCATTGTGAAGAGTGCAGCTACCTACGAGTACACCTTTATTATCATATTCGTTAAATTCTTTAGCTGGTATTCCGATCGATCGAACCCTACGGATGTTGATTTTCCTTAGATCTTTTACTCGGCGTCGTTGTTCGCGACTTTACATTTCAGAAATATTATTTCGTCTGTCGGCATCTAAATGTGGCGTATTTTATTGTTTTCATTTACGTATAACTGTAGCGCTGCTTGTGGCCAGTCTTTGACGGTATAACGAATTCTTCAGGAAAGTAATTTTTAAAACGAGTATTAAATAACCCGTGGTAGTGTTTTACCGACAAATACATACTACGTATAGTCTTTTCTAGATCTATATATTTATATAGATATATATATATTTTTATTTATATATATATTATATTATATTATATTATATATATTATATATATATTTATTTTATATATATATATTTATATAGATCTATATATTTATATATTTTCTAGATCTATATATTCTAGATCTATATATATTTCTAGATCTATATCTTTCTATTGTATTATTTTGTACACTACTTTTTTAAAATTGGGATAAAGGGCTTGAGCTGTTCGTCTCCTTTTCTTTTTCTTCTGTCTTTCTTTCCTTCTTTTTTTTTTATAATTTCGAAGAATTAATTTACAAGATGACGCGCGAGGAAGATTTGAGAAAGTTGCAATTTTCAGAATCGCGAAGAAAAAGGCAAAGTTTTAAAACTTTTCTATCTGCCCCCGTAATGAAAACTTAAACAACACGTTTCGAAGATTTATATATATGCTGAATGTTTTGTCGAAGTCGGTTAATACGGAAAGAAGCAACAGGCATCGAAAGACGTAAGAATCTTTGGATTCGTTAGAGTTATAGGCAGAAAGTGGTGAAAAATTGCGATTTTCATCATTTTTGACCGTTTTTAGCTTGTATCAACGATAATCGATTTTAATGAAATTTTCAGCACGTAATACACCTGTAGCTGACATAAATCCGCAAAACGTATTATTTGTAGTTTTGTTACAGATTCTTTCAAAATTTGTCTCACATATCGTCCGGTAAACTGGTCCTATTAACTTCTCGAAACAAACTTCTTTAATTCCATTTTAAGAAAGTTATTCAGTTTTAAATGGCGTACGAATATCGACGTGATCGATCGTACGTGCACCAGGCACGTCACTGTTCGCTATTAGAACACAGACGATGTTGACTATTCTATAGAATTCTATAGAATCTATTATCGTTTTTGCAGGATGCGATCCATATTCATCGTCTAAAATTTCATTTCATTTTCACAGTGCCGAAGAAATTCGAGTGGTAATAGTTATTGTCTCGGTCTAATAGCGAAAAACGTTTGTCTATATCGATCATAATGAAATAGATTCGAGAACGTAAACTGATAACGTTAAAGCGGTAAACGATCACCGGCAATTACATTTCTGTTTAAGTAAAACGAAGTTTTACGGGTAGCAACGAACGTTTGATAGAAAACAATTTAACCAATGTTCTACAATTTCCTTCTTAGAAACTAAGTTTTAAGTAAAATAAACGTATCGTCTTCGACGGGAAAAATCAGCCGTCTACAGTTTGTGATTGTTAGCGAACGTCGATAATTCCGTTATAAATGTATGCAAAGCGGATGATATTAATTAAAAGGGTGCGTGTCGATAACGTATTCAATGGTTAGCGACCTTTATACACGAGCACCTTACAAAGGTAAAGTTGACGTGACGTGAACCGCGGATGACAAGATCTTTCACGAGCGTTCCGTTCACGTTCTATTCGCGTGTGTTTCAGCGAGTAACGGTGGCCATTGTTTAAACTTTAACAAAGTCAATTCGCGAGTAAAAAGCCCCGGTGTCTGTAATTATTTGTGCGCACGTGTTATACGACGTCTGCTGCCGTATGAAAAGGAACGGAGGAGACCGTACGGAAACTTGTACGGGATCCAGGGAAAGCAACCCTCCAACTTGCGTGAAAAATATGTAAAGTATTGATTGCATTTTATAATTACTTGGGAGCCGGTCGTCTTAGCTACCCTATCCACTCTCGTTCCGTTCGTTCCCACCCTCTTCACGTTCTCGCACCCTCCACTACCAACCACTGCCAACGTTTCTTCTCTTTCTCTTCTTACCTCTCCTCTCCTCTCCTCTCCTCTCCTCCTCCTCCTACCGCCCCACCTCCTCCTTTTAGCTGTCTCATTTTCTTCATCGTTCTCCCTTTCAGACGTTTGCTTCTCCTTCGGTCGGTAAGAAAACGCGGCCGCACCGCCTGCCGCGTGTATGTTTCTATTCTTATGCGTTTACACTCGAATAAGCGGAGAGATAGTCCCCACCGAGCCTCGCTGTTTCCTTACATCCGCGTCGTTTCACGGTGCGTGCGTGTTCGGTAGAGATGGAATTAAAACGTCCCCCCGTGGGGTTGCGTGTTTAAAAATTGAAAGCGTCCGTCGATTAACGCTTCGGAGGCGCATTGCCGTCTACATACGTTTAATTAAACCGTCGAGCAACGAAATCCTGCGGAAGGATAAGAATATTTTTCGTTGAATGTTATCGGAACACGCGTCTGGACTTGAAATTGATTTGTCGCGATGGGTTCGCGAGAAATTCGATCGAGTACCATTCTGCGCGTGTTTTGTTTAAACCGAGGGACTTTTGTTCGCGCCGTTAGGGTAAAGCGCGATGGAGCGAGATGGGGAAGGACAGAGATATCAGCACGAAGCAATTCGAAAGATACAATTAAGATTTATCTAACAGGGCAGAGCGGATTGATTAAAAGTTGAAATAGGGCTTTACAAACAATCTGTTAATAAGCTCGGTTTTAGGTAGATTAGCCAAGCGATTTGCGGTAATTCTTCAGGTATAACCGACGCGTCCGTAATTCATCGTTGTATTTACCATTGAACTTGTAATATATTCCTATACAGGGTGGTTGGTAACTGATGGTACAAGCGGAAAGGGGGTGATTCTACGCGAAAAAAAAGTCGAAAATATGGAATAAAAATTTTTCCATTTTTTTTTTAATTTTTCCATCGAGACAACGATCTACAGTGAGATCCGTTATAACGTACCGCACGCGTACCGAGCGAAAATTCAAAGTCGACTTTCTCGAAAACAAAGCCTCAAACGAAAAATTGTTATTCTATATTTTCGACTTCTTTTTTCGAGTAGAATCACCCCCTTTCCGCTTGTACCATCAGTTACCAACCACCCTGTATATTATATACTACTTATGACCTATAATAATAAATATTTATCACCCTTAGTAGCGTTGGGAAGGTTTTAGCTGGCAGCTAGTTGTTTACTAAAACATTATTATCAAAAGTTTACTCGAGAGTGGATAATTTTCCGCGCGCTATTTACGCTTAATACAGCGCAAATAACCAAGAGCGTTTGTTTAGGCGATTCGAATCTAACCCACACTCAATTCAGAACAAAATCAAGAAGCCTCTTCTCCGCCTTCCTCTTTATGTATCTTACTATGGTATCAATAAGCAAAACGTTTCATTTTCTTTCTTCACTCACATTCTCATTTACAGGACACGTATGTGTCATTATTTGGAAAAAAACGATCTAACCGTTTATCGAGATCAAATATTTTTTTCGATATAGATTCTGTCAAATAATGGTTAAATACGTAGGAATATCATCACGTGTAACACACACATGAACACCCGTATCTGGATCAGCGAAGTTTTCTGACCGATCCATCGTGCGATATCGATACACGTTTTTATCAATTCGTTCGTACGCTTTGTAGCAATCGTTATAGATTATTGCTCCAGGAGCGATCTTTTTTGAAATAAGAGGCAGTGAAGCTTCTGCTCCGCTCGGTAGAATTATTCTATGTCATTGTCTTCGTCGAAAATTCATTGTCCGGTTATAAGTCGTTCACGATCATACGTTCAACGTTCAAATTCAGCTTCATCGATACTTCCACGATAACTATATTTCAACCAATTTGAATTTCAAACATTGATACTGATATAAAGATTGATTTAAATCGCAACTGACAAAATTGCCTAAATTAATTAGTCGCCGGCAAACAGTTGATACGGTAAACTGCTGTACGCAGCGAAATGTTAAGTTCTTTTTCTGAGAATCAGTCAGCACGTTAATACCTAAATGACCTTTTGAAAATCAAATCACACGGAGTGCACTGCTTTCAAAATAACGTATTAATCGCTCGTTTCCGTTTATGGTGATGACGACTAAGCAATGAAAACTCAACGGTTCCGAACTGCTCGAATTGAAAATATTTCCCGATCGCGGACATTTTATTGTTTCGCGAATAACAACTTCCGCGCAAAATTGTTCAACGACAAAAATTTGATTCGGCGAAGGCAAAGAACCAGAGATCATCGAATTCGTGTCCACTTAACACATTCTGTTCTAGTTCTGCGAGACGATGTGGGACGTAAATTAAAAGTTCCGAAGTTTGAAAAAAACATTTTTACATTAATTTAGGTAAACCGACATACCTAAGGTTTTATACGATACGAAAATAAATTTTGTACGAGAACGATGTGTTAGCAAGGACGTTGGCACGCGATATACGTACGTATATACGTAAATGAAGTTTCTAATTCGGAGACGAGTCGATTAGTACAAGTAAAGTATTTTATGTTTTAGTAAGGCAGATGTGTAGTATAAATGTATACGTATATATATATATATATATATATTATCGTGTATTTTGTAGTGAAATAAGGAAAAGCATCGCATCGTTGTGGATTAGGGATGCGACGTCTATCCGATAATCCACGTGACAATAATCACGACGAATAAACGATCGGAGCGTCTTCTCGTACAGATATCCACCTTAATCTGCTGATTATTTCGTAAGGCGAAGCTGTACGTGCGGTTGTCCAACACGTTCAACGGACAATCCTCCAGTGGTCCATTCTGTCGGTTCAAGAGTTTAGGTATAGCGCGCAGCAGGCACTAACCTAAAGCGTGCAATAATTCGTCTCTTTTCCTGAATTTAAGACGAACGAATCTTAGGTCTACGCGCGAGACTGTCAGGAATGGAATATCGGAAAGGTAAGGAAAAGGAGGAAATCGTAAGGATAGGAAAGCTAGAGAGAGAGAGAGAAAGAGAGAGTGCATGGTACGGGTGAGCCAAGGGAGTTGCTTGAGAGAAACGGAGTAGCGCGGCGGGGGGTAAATTCGAGGCGAGAGAGTAGCGGGCCAGGAGAGTGGCCGGGGGTGGCAACGGAGGAAAGGGAAGGTAAAGAGGGCCACTGTTTTTACCAAGCAGCCTGCGACTGCCGCGCACTCATTTACTCTCGGTAAACTAACACCGCCTCACTCGGCCGACGCACACCCTCGTCTATCCACTCACACGACTCCCTCGACGGCGTACGAGAGCAGGTTTCTGCTGTACGTATATGTATAGGCGATGGCTGAGCGCGGCTCTCGGACGGAGCAAACGTACGCACGCACACAACAGCGCGAACCAACGCGCGTTACATGTACATACGTATACACGTGCGAGGTATAAAATTGAAACGAACGAAACTAAAGAACGAAACAAAACGAAACGAAACGAAACGAAACGAAACGATAGGAAGCGACGAGCGAGGCAAAGGTAGGAAAGGCCGCGAAAGTAAGTTCCGCCGCGGTCATATCGTACGAACGGAACCACGGGTCAAAAACCAGCATACGTACGATGGCGAAGGATACGTTGCATCGCGTCTACGTGTCTTGGTTAATGCGTGCGTGAAACTCGCGGAGCTCGCGAGGTGGTGATTAGGACGCGTAGAGGAGGATAGGCGCGGGTTTGCGAACGGGGCGCAACGTACACTTGCAGCGGCGAGTGGTATCACGGGGTGGTTGGGTGAGTGGTGGCGTTGGCAGTAGGAAGAAGGCAACGGGAACGCACGTAAGGGTTTTCTCGGTTTCTTACAGCGAAGGAGTGGGAGTTTGGCGGAGGTTGGAGCGCGTGGGGCCAACAGGCGGAGGGTGAGAAGGTGGCCAAGGGTGGGAGGGAGGGTGGCAGAGCAGCTCTGCCTAGAAGTTGCGCCCAGCATTTTAATCGATTTCATTTGCGCGCATGTGAGTGAGAGCGAGCGGCACGCGGGCTGTGAGACACAGAGAGAGAGTCGGGGGTGCTTTCGAGGGAGCGCGAGACGAGTAAGCGGAGTGGCGTGCAAGCGAGAAAGAATGAAAGAGGGACGGAACGAAAGAAAGAGAAAGGGGAAATAACGGAATGAGAGAGGAAGAGGAAACGAGCGAATCGAGAGAGCGAGTCGGTTGCTGTACCGAAAGGGAGACGGGGACGACGAGGACGACGACGACGAGGACGACGACGACCACGACGACGACGACGAGGACGACGAGGACGACGACGACGACGACGACGACGTCGACGTCGACGACGCGAAGGAAAGAGCGAGAGGAAGAGAGCGCGCGCGCTTCTCCGGTGTATAAACCTTTCTTTGTTTTGCTTTGCTTGCGTCATTAGGGGTTGGGGATGGATGAGGCGAAGGCGGTGGTCGGGTGGCGGATGTATGGACGGGGGGAGGGGGAAGGCCTCCACAGGAGAGGGCGTGGTTCTTCTGCAATCTACATATAGGCATTCGTGCAGACGACTTTAGTACGTGTGTACGTATGTGTATATTTGTGGCGATGCACGTGTGTTTTCTGTAGATGCACACGGTACGCTTCGGAATTCCCTGTCCGTGAGAGTTGTCGCCGTCGTCGTCATCCTCCTTCTCGTTGTTGTCGTCGTCGTCGTCCTCGTCCTCGTCGTCGTCGTCGTCGTCCTCGTCGTCTTCGTCCGCGTCGTCGTCGTCCGCGTCGTCGTCGTGTCTCTACTTATAATTCGCATGATGGGTCGACACACGCTCGAGTTAAAACTTTGTCGTGTATCTCGTGGCAAGGGTGCGCCAAGCCCCCTTTCCTATTCCTTCTAAAGGGCGGCAGCCATACGAGGGACCGCTTTATATTCGCATTTCGCGTCGAAAGAGACTGCGAAAATACGGCCGCGAATAATATCCCTGATGCCGGGACGTTGGCAATTTTACGTCAACTTTTAATATCCACTACCTGTGGTCTTCGCGTTCGAGTTTGTGATTTTTCACGCGATAGGGACGGTTCACGCGGGTTCGATGGATTTCGTTGGAACCGCGTTTGCAACAAGCTCGTAAACTGATTTACGGTAAATTAACGAAACGAAAATGTCGCTTGGACGTTGAGTTTATAACAGACACGACGGTCAACCATATTTAGTTCGCAAAGGTGGACGTTTCCGACAAGCAGATTGAAAATTTCGCTTGATTTTCAACGTTACCGGTGAAACGTTATCTCGTTGGCCTCGCATAAATAGATCGACACTCGGGGAAGAGTGATATTGCCGAGATCCAATTGCGCGGCAAGATTGTATATAAGTTGCGGCAACTTGTCCGTATTGGATGTCGAAGTCGATGGCCTTGGTAAATAGACTCTAAACATTAACCTTAATACCAGAGGATGATAGTCACGTCTCGTAATTTACGTACATGCGTGCCGCCGAGCAATTTAAAACCTCGGTAACTTCGAAATTACCCGTCTTCCGCAGTAAGACGCGATCCATCATCGGCTACTTATATAAATCGATATTTGGTATCGAGCTTGACAGATTATCCAATTAAAAATTCCTCCTCGTGGATTATGTCGTTATCTTATTTTCATTTTCGTTAAATTATATACGAACGTATCGATTATTGCACGTTGATATCTGTTTGGCAAAGATTGTATCCTGTCCCACGCAAAATATTTTTTAAATAGTCTGACACCCCATGCAACTCCCGTTTTTCTATAAATTTCAACTTTATCACCGGTAAAATCTGCCTAAAATCGATGAGATAGAACGCGAGGTTGCGTCGAAACTTTGCCGCGCTTTTTCTCCCGAGGAAAAGACTCGGACTTTTTCCGCCACTCTTCCCATACAGATTGACGCTAAACGCGTGTTTCGTTCGCAACACACACCTAGCTGCATTCGCCGAACGATGGTAACGGAAGTATGTAAAGTAAAGACTTACTTTACCTCTCTGTAAATCCAATATCGAAGATCAACGGTACGAGACTCAAGACGGAGGCAAAATACTTACGTAGGTGACACGTACCCCAATCTGATCGATAACGATTTCTGCACTCGAGAACGTGGAGGAAAGTCAACTGGTTTTGTTCGATCGAATATTGCAAGAATGTGACAAGATTTACGCGTGAACGATCCACGCACTAAAACCAACAAAATTATTGACTTTTCATAATCGCGGAGTTTCGTCGATTAAGATTCGTTATATCGTTGCATAAAAAAGTAACACGTTGATCGTAAAAATGTAATTTTTGTAAACGCGCACTTTTAATACGAGCGATAACGTGTTTTCCAGTTGATCATAAATGGACATTTAGACCGTTACATTTGACAAAATTAATTTTTCGATGCTATATTCCGTATTATACGCAGAAGCGATAATTATTCACCGAAGATGATTCTACAAGTAAATGAAATATTAATGTAGCAAAGTATTATGCCTGTTACGATAATACGACAAGTCATCCCCTTAACTCTCTCTCTCTCTCTCACTCTCTCTGTTTCTCTTCAAATTTTATTTCATTCCCTTGTACTATTCTGCTCAACGTATCGCACGCCATTCGATCATTTATCACCAGAAAATCGTATATATTTCCATAAAAAGAGTTATCACGTCTCCACCTATGCGACGTTAAATTCTATCATCCCATTTCGATTCGAGATAATAAACAGTAGGAGAGGAGGAACGAAAGAAAGAAAAAGAAAGGAAAAAAAAATAGCAGGCGGAAGAAGAAGTCGGGCAAACAGGTAGATAACGGTCAGCTGATGGGGTAGCACGAGCAGCAGTCACGTGTCGTGTGGCCAGCCGGGTCGGTTCGGGTTGAGTTGGGTGGCCGATGCCGGCCAACTGGCCTGCCCACGTGGCGAGCAGCAAAAACAACGAAAAGGAAGAAAGGCTTTCCGACGAGCCGGGCGTGTGGTATCGTGGCGTGGCAGCGAGTTCAAGGGGGGTGGGAGCGAGGCGGGAGAGTAACGCAGAGATTTTATTGGCGTCGGTACGGGATGGTCCACTGCGTGGTCAGCTGGCGTCGGCGCGGCTTTACGCGCGCGAATCTCTTCTGACAGGGTAGAGAGCGGTAGGTGGCTGTGAGAGGGGCTTCTGGGGGTGGGTTGAGAGGGTGCGAGCAGTCGTCGGTAGGAAGGGTGGGGCTCGGTCACCACGTGGCTGAGCACGTGGTCTTTACCCTCCGACAAGTCCCATCCTTTCTCTTTCGCTCGTCGTGTCGCTTCCTTCTCTTTCTCTTACTTCCTCGTTGCAGCATCGTCGACGATGTTACTCTTTGATACTGTTTTCTTTGCCGCTTCCCTCGAATCATGAACACCGTGTGATACACCTGCTCGTGTGCCTATCTCGCACGATGGCACGCACATGCCCGCTCGATTGCTCCTTTGCGCGATCACTCGTTCTTTCGTCGTTGGTGACTGTTCGCGATCGAGAGTTTCCTCGCTTTTTTCACACTACGCTGTACGATGCGAATCTCGCGTACGATTCTACGAGCGAAGCGAACAACGCAGCAACCGGTGCAACGCGAATCGCTTTACGTTTTGAATATGATTATGTTGGAATTGAGGATGAGCCTTGAAAAAGCAGTAGAATTTCGGAGTACAGACGTTCGCTTCTTACGTTTTCACGTAACAAGCGAAATCGGTTGCTACGAATATTCAATGGGAAATGCGTGAAAGGTATCGTGTTTGAAATTATGCCTCGTAGGGTGACTGTGTTCGCGCGTTAAGAAACAGATAGACGAACAATCGATAAAACGTATAGAGGGTGGTGAGCCTTTGAGCGAAAGCGTGGTATGCGCGGAGTTTTTCCAACTCGTGGACGACCGATTCAAAGATAAAGCTTGCAAAGATAAACGCAGAAGCGTGAACTCGATCCGCGTATAAGTTGAAAAATGGAATTGCGTTCAACAGCGATAGTCTTCTTTTGATGGATAATACGGGAACGATGGCAGATGCCGTGGCACCACGGAAACCAAGCTCGTTCGTTCATTAACTATGAGGAAACCTGCGCGTCTGCCAAAATTTTCCCTAAAACCTGGCGAATCCCCGGTGTCGACTTTGCAGATACGCGCACACGAATGCCTCGTAAGAGTCAGGCGAATAAGCGTAGCGCGCGTCAGCTTATTAGGAGGGGGAGAAGATGGGGTGAATGCGCGAGTATTTTACGTGTATACGTATACATATATCTAGCCACACTCGCAGGTATGTGGCGCTTGAGCGCGAGTAAGAGAAGCTGAAAGAGGGTGAGAGGGCGAACGAGGAGGTGGGTACATGACATGTCATGCTGTGCCTGGCTCGCCTCCACCTTCTTCCAGCCACCTCGGCCCAGCGTTCACCAGCGTTCACCCATCCCCCCGGAGGCAGCCTCATCCCCTTGGCGCCGCATCCACTGCCACATCGATCCGCCTTAATGAGTGGAAAGAATAAGACAGCCTCCCCTACTGCGAAAACGGAGTTTCACCCTCCCCTACGACGGCGAACGACGCCGTGTATAGGAAAGAAGGGGTCGCGGGAATCGGAGACGAGCGAAGGAAACACGGGACTGGAGCCGAGCCGAGGAAGCAAGGCCGACGAGGAGGGAAAAACCGGAGAAAGAGGAGTCGGAAAGAGAGAGGGAAAAAGGGAAGGAAAAGAGGCTGGAGAAGAGCGAAGGAGACGGGCAAAGAGGGCTGAGTTTCAAGAGGTGAGGAGGTGATGGAGTTGGAGGCAGAGGGGTGGTAATGCTCCCGTTGTTTCGCGAGTGAGGGAGGCACGCACGCACCCCCAACTCTCATCCCCTTTTCGTCCGAACCCGACCCCTTCCTCCGTCGGCCCCCCTCACGGCTCCGAGGAATGTTAATTCCCGGCGCTTTAATTCTTACGAATATTTCCCCCGTGCCTGGGGACGATCGTGGCAGATCCAGAAAAGGCGGCAGACGAAGAAGAAGAACGAACCGACGAACGAACGAACCTCCGCTGTCGGAGGGAAAGAGACAAGGGATGAAGACACAGAGAGACAGAGGATTGCGCGAAGAAGAAGAAGACGAAGAAACAGAACCCCTAAAGGCTCGTCGTTCCTCACCACCTTGGCGTCAGCTTCCTCTTTCCGTCTTATCGTCTTTCTTTCTTTCTTTCCTTCTTTCTCTCTTTGTTCGCATCTCCGTTTTCCTGTCGTTCCTTCTCCCTGTCCATACTCGGCAGTTCGTATACAACGCCTCGCGGATTTTAAGACCGACGGTAGTTTTCGGACGCGCCTCCTGCCATTCTAAGCTCGAACGTTTTTCAGAGAGAAATTGAACCTGTGACTCGAGAAACGCGAGTTTAATACGTTCCGCCAGGATAACATTCTTAATCGTATCTTCGTTCGTGTCGAACAACAGCGAATTTTACGTTCGATTACGCAATTCTGATCCAACGTTTGCTCGTTGTTAGAGCATCGTTGTTACAGCATCGTTGTTATAGTACTCTAATAATGTCTGAAAAACGATGAACTGCAAGCGCGAAGGTCTACGATAAAATAAAACGTAGATAAGTGGTTGTAGTAATAGGGTCCCCGACAGAATTATTAACTTCGACAGCCTCCTTCGTTTTCCCCTTTGTCTTATCTATAAACGAATTTTACAATGGCAATAATTATCGTAATTCCATCAGATTTTTATAAATTTAACGCGTTTAAGCTTTATATGTAGGCAAAAGCTAGATCGGGTTTCTATTTCAATCGTTGACGATGTTATTGTACTCCTCTTAAAATATAGGTAGACAGACGTTAAGCTTACCTATAATTAAGAGAAATCGCGTGACGGTAGATCGGTTCTGTTCCTCGTTCTTTATATTTTAAATCTAATTCAGGGAAAGAAAGAGTGTCATCTTTGTATTCTACCGATATACATATCACGTATTGACTTTAATTACCATTTAAATTACCGCGTATTTTCAAAGTATCGAGCACTATAAAATCGCGATATGAAGTAAAAACAGCATTATACCTGCTACGTTTTATTTATTTTCAAACGTCAAAGCTCAAATTCAATGGAAAGGTATAGCGAAATAGAACGTACGCGTCGGCCGTTGGTCACTGAATGACATGGTTGTTCGATCGGTGGTTGGTTGCCTGTTGTCCCGTGCCCGCTTTCGTCCTCGAATCGTTGCAAAACCCTTTTATTTTGTCTAATTTAATATAATTTTTACGCTATTACGTTTGATCGTCTGATATTTCATTCTCACGCGAGTTTATACTTTCCGTAATGTAACGAACGAAGCTCGATTTCCGGGAATGCGGATCACGTGAGCAGGTGAATTCTTCTTCTTAGCATGTAAGAATGTGACGGATAAGAACGCGCAGGCGGCTACGTAACTTACGACGAATGCATGCCGTGCTTTTTCTCGGCCGTACGAAGAAACGATGAAAGATCGAACTGGATTAATGGGAGAGAGAAAGGATGTTGAGGGATCAAGGCAAAAACGGGCGGGTAAGAGAAGGGACATTCGCAAATTATCGAGTGTAACGGAGAAGGCTGCGACCGATGAACAAAGAGCCGAGGAAGAAGCAAATGGAGAGTCAAATAGAAAAGCGTAACTACTGCGGTTTTTGCGAGTCCGTCATATCCGGTCATCCGTCTATCGTAGCACTTATTCCTGTTCAGGTCATGGCTGAGAGCGTGTTTATTCGAATAAATCATCGATATACTTCGATGCTTCTATATTACCTCTAATGGTTTTTGAAGATTTCGTTGCATTCGCAACTTTAAAGGATGAAATAATTTTCAGGAAAATTATACACCGATCGGCACGCGTCTAAAACGTATGCGATTAATGCATCGTAGAAAAAAATACTCGCCGCAGTGGAGTTACTAAGAATTAGAAGGAAAGTTCTCAGCAATAATCAAACGATATAAAATTTGCGTTACGAATAACTCGTAACTTTGGTTTGTTGTTACGCGAACGACATTAACTCGTGAAACTCGTCACATTTCCCTCGTTTTTCATAAATATTTCCTTACGTTTCTTCGCGAAAAATGATAAAGAATCGCAAGATCTCACAAAGACGGTAGTAAAATTGTGATTAAATACGCAGTACTTTAATCGTAAAGAACGAATAGAGTTTGCCTGTGTAACGTGAAATTTCGGCTTGTAATTTCATATCACAGAGGCGAATAGAATACAGATACGTATAATAAACATTTGGATCTGTTGGAACGATGTGACGATCGATGCGGGAAAGGTTATCGGCTTCGTTTCGAGAATGCAAATCCATTAAACTAGGTTGGAACATTTCAGCAGGAATTTCTTCGTATTAACATGATTTCTAATGTGCCTTGTTTCTGCTCGGCTTCCCTTACGGCCGACATTCTCTCGTCCCCCTTTATCTCACTCAATTCCACGTCTCGATACATACTCTTACCAGACGAACCAGGCCCGCAGTTTTGTGCGATATTAAATTATCGGGGGAAAGCATCCCCGCCTGTTTCATCCTCCAAGCTTAAATCACATATTACGTAATCCTTACTTCGTAATTTCCGTGGAAAAGAATTTCGAATCAAAATTTATTGTCAGCCATTCCGCGATGCATCGCTGATTTGAATATTCCACGTTTTAATGTATAAATAGTAATCGTAGTAATTTCATTATCAAGTTGAAATCGATCGTCAGATATTTATTAATTATAACGTACAGTTGCATAAAACTCTGTATTATCGTATATATATACGTATATATGTACAAGTATTATTGACAATTTTCTTTTTTTATTTAAAATTTCACATTCACAATTTGTCCAATTTGGACATTTGGTAGAATTTTTTATCTGTTTGATTATCATGTGGGTGGCTACCCCCAATGGGGTACCATCTTCGTGTTTGTTAAGAATATCCTTTGTGAGATCTGCTGGGTGTTTCCTTTTTAGTCTTCTTTGTATGGTGGTGTTGATCGTTTCCGCTGCCAGCCAGGTCGGGTGCGTTGCTATTCTTCCTCTGTACCTTCTTGCGAATCTGCTAATCTTTTCCTCGACCATTGGTATTCCAAGGTCTTTCCTATGTCCTCGTTTCTAACGTACCATGGGGCGTTTACAGTTGATCTAAGAATTTTAGCTTGGATTGTCTCTATTTTGCTTATATGGCTCATTGCTGCTGTTCCCCAAAGTGGCATTCCGTACGTCCAAATTGGTTTTACGATCGTTTTGTATATTTTTAGTTTGTTTTCTATGCTTAGTTTGGATTTTCGACTTGTGAACCAAAACATTTGTCTCCTTGCTAATTGTATTTTGTCTATTATAGATTTAATATGCTGTTTCCATGTGAATCGTGTATCTAAGTGGAGTCCTAGGTATTTGACTTGCCTTGTTTGTATTAATGTGCGTGCCGTTCAGTGTAATGTTTGGAGGTATCTGTTTTCGCAGTGTGAATGTAATGTGGTTGTATTTATCGGGGTTTGCTTTAATTTGTTTAACTTGAAGCCACTTTTCTATGTCGCTGTGTCGTCCGCGAATGTCAGTATCTTGCTATTAGTAGTTGTTGGTATGTTGGCCGCGTATAGTGTGTATAGAATTGGTCCTAAGACGCTTCCTTGCGGAACCCCTGCCTTGATGTCTTTAACTTCAGAGTATGTGTCTTTAATTTTTACTACGAAGGTTCTGCTGCTTAAGTACGATTTAATTAAATGGTATATCTGCTCCGGGAATTGTTTTCTGATTGATTGAAGCAGACTTTCGTGGTTTATTTTGTCAAATGCTTTCTCCATGTCCATAAAGAGGATTATTGACAATGAGCGAATATTTCAAATACGTAGGAGAAATTTGAGAAACTTTCGTCGCAACGCGAATAAACATATAGCTACGGTTTATAACGATGGAAAGAACAATAGTATTGGATGTATCTAGGACAGACTAATGTAACTGGTATCGAATAGATTTACTCCATACGATTCTTCCTCGGTTTTAAGGTGATATTCTCTGAGTGGTGTAAATGTATCTACTTTAATGTAATATGTATCTACTTTGGACGTCAATTGTCGATAACATACGATGTCGGTTATCGCGACGAGATACATGTTATACCACCGGACTGAAGCGTGTTAAGATGTATTATGCGCGTGGATAAATAATATAAGACCGTATAAACAGTTGTATGGCAGCATGAGTGGATGAAACGTGACGAGAGTGTGAGCGTGCATCCCGCTGACAAATCGGCGTAAAATATCGGGCAGTGATTCGCGTCAGCGGTGAATAGCATCTTAATCTGCACGGTGCAATCTGTACCATAAACAACGTGGCTCGCGATGGCTGCACGTATACACGGTGAGCAGACACGTTGCACGTATCGAGGCACGCCGTGGCCTGATCTAAAGTCACTACGGACGATAAATTCAGTCGACGAATAAAATAGATCTCGACTAATTGCGAGAGATGCACGACTCGCTTACTTGCACGCTCGAACGCTTGTCCCATCTTTATTCGTCCCGTCGTGTTCGCGTATCGCTGTCCTCCAGTTGGAAGGATACTAGTTGGCGTCTCCCTTCGCTTTATTCTTCTCCTTTCTCTTTCTTTCACCTACACATCCTTGCCGGAGAGTGGCTTCGTCCGTTCGGAGCATGGTATGCGCTTCTTACACTCTGCACTGTCCTATGTGGGGGTGATAGTAGAGGAACGAGAGGGAAATAGGCGGAGGTAGGCTTCGATGCTTGGGTTAAACCTCTGGAAGATCGGGTTATGCACACCGCATGTTCGTCCGCCGATTTACCAAGCGATGGCTATGAGCGATGGATTGATGAACTGTTTTCCATACTCACGCGTAACGATTTCATCGAGATACAACGTGGTACGTTAGAGGCAAGCAACAACTACGAGCAGGTTGATTGAATTAATTGGCACTCTTTTTGTCGTACGTAACGGGACAATCGTGAACGAACAAAGTTAATCGCGATAATCGGTCAGCAGTACGTTGATTATACGTTATTTCCGATTGTCGCTATTTTTTCATTTAATCCTTGTATAATGTATTACAATCACGAGAATACATTACAAGTTACGAGTTACATTACGAGTTACATTCTCAAGATGTTCGTAAATATCGGTAGAACACTCGTTAGTTGTATGGGGTTCGCAGAACGCGCGGCAGATCGAAGAGAAGGTGGATGTCGAAGGAACTGACCATTCTCACTTCTCTTCGACGTGTTCCTCCCCTTGAAGCGCGACAGAATCCAGAGGAAGAAAGCAGTAGAGCGAGCGAGATACGAGTTCGGACGCTCAGTTCTGCGAATAGCTGTTGGAAGGTGGTGGAAATAACGATAGTAAACGTAGCAGCTTAGAAACCGGTATCGTAATACGTTGATATCAATAAAATTGTGATACATTTCGTAAGACGATCGATATTTATTCGATACTGCCTTTAGTTCCGTTTGCTTTCTTTAGGAGGTAGCAAGTAGTTGGCTAGTTTTGAATTTCGTGCTAGATCGTTGTCGTAAGTCGAGTAACGTTGTTCGATACTTTAGAAGTAACGTTTCACCGATATCGTAATCTTCGTATTTTTGAAAACCTTTGCTACTTTTAATCAGCTTTATTTACAAATCTCTCGAGCGAGCAACTTCATTTAGAAGCGCTGCAAGTTGAATTTTAATTCCAGTTGGAAGTATTTTCAGAACATTTCGACAGAAATGTTTCTTATAAACTATAAATAATTGATTCCAACTTCTCATCTATAAACATTTAAATAATACGTAGCGATTGTCTTTTCTTCGATTACCACCAGCTAGTAAACGAAAACATTCAACAGTAGCCGAACGTTGTTTAGTTAAAAGAACGTGGCGAAAGTAAAGTTGTTTCGGAACAAACTAGAAAGGAACGTGTATTTATCGTAATTCCGCGACCTTTGAATCTTTTCACGAGCGTTAATATCTAAGTTGATAGGATTTGCCCTTCAAGAGTAGCAGTTTTTTCTTGTAGCTTAACGTTTAGTAAGAAATTTCGAAGGATGATCGGAACTCGGACAGCAACGTTGAGATCGTTCTGGCGCAAATGAAAAGCGTCGGTAATGCAAGAACGTCGTGTATATGTGCGCTATCGTGTACGGTCCCGTTCATGGGTTAAAGAAGTCGGGACCCGACACGAAGAAACAAAACAGCCGGTCCCGTGGCCCGGCCAAGGCAAATAACCACGAACAAGACGTAATCGCGACGATGTTCGTAGCTCTCGGTAGGTCTCGTGAGGAACGAGAGATCGCACGAGCGCAAAGATCAAGCAGGATCGTGCGACCCGGACCCCTCGACCTGTATGCCTCGAACCAAGAGCAACGAAAGAACGAAAGAACGAACCGAACCGGCGGCCCCCTTTCGCCCTCTTCTGTCCCTCTCGTCTCCGCGGCAGTCGCGGCGTCTGCTTTTCTCTCGCTCTTTGCTCCTCGCGTTCGTCCACCCTTTCTTCCGCCCTTCGCCCCTCATCCACCCCGCACAACCGCAAGGATCCGCGCCAGCTCTTTGGCCACCTCCTCCTCCTCCTCTCCCACCTCCTCCTCCTCCTCCTCCTCCACCCCCGCCTCACGTGGCAGAGATGTGATCCACGCCTGTGATGCAACAACTTGGATTGTGTTACTCCACCGGTGCCGGAGTCGAATTATGTCGGATACGGTCGCGGCCTCGTATATACGTTTGTTGCGATCACGTGTCCGCCAGTGCCGAACGAGTCTCCGGTCCGGGATTGGCGGACGGATCGTGGGCACTGGGATCGTCGATAGCGAATCTCGTAAACGGCCTAACCGCGGTTCTACTTTATTGCACCGGCCCGTTTATTAATCATGCCTTGACATTTTTCACCCGATGTCGGAGAGGTGCGGGATATCGACGACCAGACTACACTGGCTTAGGTCAGCAGAGCATCGTCGATCCGATGTTTTAGGATCCATATCTTTCTGTACTTTCGCGACCGTCTTTCTGCGAATGCACTACTTATTCGTGCTGTTCGCGGACCCCGGATCTCTCGGATAGATCGATCACGCGTCAAATATGTGACATCTTTTCGGTCGATCTTGTTTTTAAGCAAATTTTTCAAATTGCCTGCTTACACGGTCGATAAAGGATGCGACATCGTTGCATCCGGTACCTGGTTGGTACAGTTTCGTACGGTCCAATTTTAGTAACCAGTTCATCGGCATCGTACAGTTACGCGTATATATATATATATATTAGGTGTCAAGTTATTCGCGAGATCGATGGGTAATACGATATATCGTACAGATATAGGACAAGCAGACAGTGTCTATTTAGTGGTTATACGATTTCTTGTGCGAAGATATGGAATAAAATTTTGTCATTCAATGCGGTAAATGAACATTTCAGTAAATTACGATTTAATCAAGCTTGACTTAAGTTTAGTGAAGATGTTAGAACGACTGGAAACAAGAGTTTAGAGTTGCAACGAATAATAGATATACTCTATAGCAATATATTCTGAATTATTTCCATCTGCATTTCCGTTGCTAACGAGTCGCTCTCTAAACTCTAAACTGTCGTAGGGTAACGTGCTCGTTTGTAACTTGCAATTCAATATAGTTTTGTAAAACAACGTTTAACTTACAAAATAGATAGGAAGTAAACTATTTCGACCTATGGGCAATTAAATTCTTGTAGTTTTATCGAACTTTTATATCGAGACAGCGCTTAATAATTTCGGAATATCGCGAACGAAACTTTTATCGTATCCTTTTTACGATAATTTTGTAAGATCGGTTTACAGTATGACTTTTTAAGCGATATTTCGCAAAGGATTGCGATAATATATTAAAAATCACGCATTTAAGGGTCAAACGTTCTCGCTGTTACTTGAATTATAAAACGCGAGGACAGCGAGGGAAGATAAAAATCGGTATTATCCACGTGTCTCTTATTTATCGCACTAGTCCATCCGACGGATGGGAAATTGGAAGTCAATGAAGATATAATGCGATTCATTTTCGTTCCGCCACGCTGGTGGAAAGTTAAAAACGGCGAGAGCGGCGAAGAAAAACAAAACGCGGTCGTGCAATCTTTGGCCGCGTCAGCGGTGTTTCAATTTTACGGCTGAAACCAGAGAGTCGTACAAGTCGTAGCCGGAGGCGTCGTCGCCTACGTAGCATCTCGCGAATGGCATTAATGCGCTGCAAATATAATCGCTTTTGCAATCTCGGAGGGTGGATGGAGGGAAAAAAGTGCGATTCGCGGCTCTCAACCCTCTCCCCTTCCGTTCGGAGCTGGACGCGCGCAGGTATACCAACGGCGGCAATCGACACGAACAGAACGACGAGGACGACGACGACTACGAGGACGACGACGACGAGGACGACGACGACGACGACGACATCGAGGACGACGACAACGACATCGAGGACGAGGACGAGGACGAAGAAGAAGAAGAGGGGGTGGAATGCCGGTAGTAGCGGAAGCTAAGATGGCGTCGTGTTTACTTCGTTAAGGAGTTAATTACTCCTGGAGTCCCGGGTCCTGCCGCTACGGAGGACGATGGACGTGGGAGTGGCGGATGGTGGAATTTGATGTAGATGCAGAGAACGTAGGTAGAAGGAGAAAATCTTTCTCTCTTTCTCGGTCTATCTTCTTCTGGCGGCGTCGCGGAGAAGAGGGTCGCGACTTAAGTGCCCCGCCGCTCGGTAAATCCGATCGAGGCTTTTCCACGGAATCTATTTATCTATTTATCCCGGCCTAGAGGTAATAAGCTGATATTAAAATGAGTAGGTAGGCACTGGCGTTCGGGTTAACTTAGCTAGCCGACACCGCCACAGAACGATTTGCGGACGTACGGTGCCAATGAGATTTACCATCAGCCGCAGACCGGATTCGTGATCGACGCTCCAACGCTCGCCGAACGTATCGATTCTCGCCGAAGATCCATCGGTTTATGCTTGTTTTACGCGATTCATCAAAGACTCTGGCGAACAGATGTTTTTACGCGTAAGGGAGACGAATTTTATCGTTGATATCGTTTCCTGTCGACGATCGTGAATAAAAGACGCGCTTAACGACGATGTTAACGATCTTGAAAAAAGGACCAGGCTCGTTTAGAAATGGTATTTAAATCGAAACGCATTTCGTTCTAACGAAATCTTTATAGATTAGCGAAAGCGATAGATCAGCGAACGGTTGCACGTTTTATCTTTGATATGGAAAGCCCGGTAACAAGTATACGACCGCGGTACTTGAAAGTATTTGAAACAAGGAGGCGAAATGCAGTACCTAGCTCGTTCACGGACGGCTGAATACGAAGGCAAGCAAGAGGGAGTCTGTAGTACGGTGGGGGTGTGGTGTAGCGCACTAGGCGCTTCTAGCTTCCATCAGCAAAGTAATTAATTTTTAATGTACTTTGCCTGCTTATTTCTTTCGTATCATGGGTTTTTTCCTCGTTTGTGCCTCCGGGGAGGGAGAAGGGGGCGACAGTGGTACGGAACGAGAGAGGCGACGGTTATGAATTTCTAATGAGATTCCGTGGGAGATCTGCGAAAGATTAGCGTAGCTGGAAGGTGGTGCGCTCGAGGTAAAAGTGTGTACCTTGCATGTCTAAGACCGCGGTAACGTTAAAGGACTGTTTCGCGAACGAAAACAAGATACCGATGATAACCCCGAAGACGAGTATCACGGGTAGTGGTAGTACCGTCAAATCGTAACGAGTCGCTATAAAATCGCTCGTCGATGAAGCGACGGTTCAACAGAGCGAAATTCAAAATGGCCGGGCACACCCTTTATACAAATACGTCGGATATCAAAGACGATCGAACAGAATATAATGCGCGTAAGGTGAATAAATCGTTAACGATATGCAGGAAACCAGGTAAAATATTGTCAGCTTAACGCGACGGCTAACGGAATTCCAGTTAACGTGAAATTCAAAACGAATTCACGATTCCGGATTATCGTTTATCGATGGTCACCTTTCGCATTAGGTTTGCGAGGGTGTCTTCTTACAGGACAATACCGATGACTGAAGTGGAACGCAACGCTTCCTTGAGCGAAGATAAAAGACAGTATTCTTTGACGGAGTTTTTACGAAAGTAAATGTGTACTCGGAGTAGTTGAAGATACGAGGCATGTATCTTTTTGCAAAGGCAGGAACCAAGGTTTAAGTTGGATGGATTTTCTAAACAGAAATTAACAGCAGAATCTGGCGCTCGCGAAGATAGGCTCGACGTAAATTTTTATTGTTCTATTACGGTTACACGACAAAAGCGACGAAATGTAGCAGATACATTTTCGTTGGATATTTCGATCAGAACGTAGGTAGAAATAACTACGTCGACGTACGAGGCTCGAAACACGAAGCAACGCGCGATGGAACCACACGGCTACAAACTATGCACTTCGCAGGTTACTTTCATAAATTTCCTCATTCAGCCAGGTAGAACAGATCGCGGTGACCACTTGCTCTAAGGAAAACAGGTAGGTAGACGTGCGTTTACGGTACTCTGTCCCTTGAATAACGTACATAAGCACTTGCACAGCCATTTACACACACTTGCACACACTGGATAACAGAAAGAAGCGAAGACCTTGGTGCTGCGTATGTGAGTAACGATGCTTTAAGGATGACCACCGATGCGGTGGTCAAGTGCTCGTGTGTGAGTCCAGGCACCCTGATGGGCGCTCTCGACCTCCCGACAGGATCCTCGTTGGACTTTTCCTTTCTACCTGCCACGATGTTGTTACTGCAGCATCGTTAGAATGACTTGTGTATTAGGAACTAATTTGTTCGTTCGGATGTTCGGTCGATTTCGCTTGGTTAACACGCCTACGAACATACATGTAAAAGAACGAGCGTTTCTTATAACATAACGGTAACGTAATATCGCGATCGTTTTACCTTTTCAAAAAATTCATTCAAGCCGTGGAATATACGATGCCGTGTACCGTATATTCCTACGATTTTACAAAGGAACTACGTCATTCTTTTCGCTTTAAGCATTTTACATACACGTACGTATTTCTCTATGTTTCGATAGTATTCGGAAACTTTCTTAAAAGGAAATAATTAAAATCGATAGTAACGTAAAGTTCTACATCTGGTTCGCAGTAGCACGCGATGTACGCTTTGCAGGCAGTAAGAATGTGACACAGCACAAGAGGGACGCAGCGCAAGAGGGACGCAGCGCAAGAGGGACGCAGCGCAAGAGGGACGTAGCAAGGAACGAAAGTTTTTCGGTTTAGCTTGTCAGCGTAGGTAAGCGGACGAACACCGATGGTCAGGTCGAAATATCCATGTATTTCTTGTCTCGTATTGTACAGGTATATGTCTCTTAATAATAAATAAAATAAATCTGTTCGAAGGTTCCTCGAGACATCCTTTGTACGTGTATGTATTATTTAAAGTCGCCCATTATCCCATATCCAGGGTTTTCTTTCTCGCAGTTGAACCTGTGCGTTAAACCATTTGTCATTTATGCGAGTGGCAGGATTTGTCTGCGCTGCTTCTGACCAGGTCGTGCCATTCGTTTGTTCGAGTACTTACCTAGATCGATGAAATCTCGACGACATACTAGCAAATATAGACATTGGCGAAACGCGAACTACATGGTAATGAGTAACGCCTGACGACGTGGGTGGTCGACGCGTGATATAGGAGAATCGTTATTACGCGGTCCAACCAGCGTGCAGCAACGTATCGAAAGTTCCAACTATAACGCAGGTCAATTTGTTCGCTATACGACCACTATAATAAACGACTTGTGCGTCCAAAATGGCTGTTTCGATCACGGTACCTGTTCTTATCGTTATTACGCAAGTTTAAGGGCATTTATTTCGCACGAGTGACCCAATTGAAGTCGTAACGCGAGATATCGGTGCACGCTACGTATAAACGGAGTATGTGGAACGAACGAGATGAAAGCCGAGAAGAGAGGAGAAGGAAATGGATCGAAGCAGAGAAGTAATTAATAAACGGGCGAGAAGTACGAAAACGAATTAAATATTTCCTCGATAGTTTGGCAATAGTTATCTAGTTTGCTTATGTAACCGAGAAAGTCTTTTCTTTTTTCGAAGGTTTTTGCCAATTTCGGATGCCATCTATCCGTCTAGACCATCTTCACCAACGATTAAATTACTCCGTGCGTATCCGTACGTGGAAACGAATTTATTCGACGGAATACGAAACGTTCCTTCTTTTGTCATTAGACACCCGTCGACGATAAATTTCCGCGTAATTGCAAGTTTCAGCACCGAAACAACGTAAAAGATTCTCCTGCTAATATCCTGTTCGCTCTCGTCGATCAAATTTCAATACTTGCCATCGAAGCGGACGCGAGAATCATTTATTTCCTTCGTCGGGCAACGATCTGGCATTTCCAGTGTGCCACAATACGTCATTCAAATATTTACCAAATACTTGTATCCGTATTACGGATGCAATTATCGGCGATCTGGAAGAAAAGCGCGCATCATGATTCCGCCGGCGCGGCGTTCAGCTTCCCTCAGCCCGCAATCCGCCCTCTTGCTCGCTCGTCCACGAGTCGTTCTCCACGATTCAGCAGTTCCAATCTTACCACCGGCTTTACCGATCGGTCAGTTTTCGGAGAACACGTAAACTCTTTCTTTCCTCGGCATTATGTGTTTATCCTTTATCCACTTTCCTTTTGTTCTGCGCGCCTCCTTCTTCTCGTCGCCGCCTGACCGTCGAACGCGTTTCTTTCTTCGACGTTCCATCATCCGCAAGCAGGTAGTAAGTGCGGTTCCTAGGTACAGGTGCAGCTGCACCCACACGGACATTGTAGCCGCTCGGTTGCAATAGCGTAACCAGAGTTTCTTCGGATTTTTTTTTTTCACCAAGAACACGAATCGTCGCTGTTTTACGAGCAGACGATGTTCTGGCTTATAAACCGTATTTTACAAGGGTTTGCTGTCAAGTTTTTTTTTATTTATTTATTAAAATTATAATCAATTCTCGCGTGCAGAATCGCCAATCGGCAAGCAACGAAATTTTCGTTAATCTCGTTTTGTGTCTCATTTTTCGCGAAGCTGTTTACAATCGGGTATTACCAGCAAACGGGGAATAAATAAGAAATCTCTGATTTAGCTTGACTGTATAAAGGATGTATGTATGAATCTGTTTTATAGAGATATTCGTGAACTCTTATCGATACTAATCGGTCTTTTCGTTTTTAATTTTATCGTAACGTTTGAAAAATGCAGAGGGCTAAAAACCTTTTAGTTCGAAAAGAAAATTGAGATTTATACAGCTTGCGGAAAACTTTTACACCTGACACGTGCTATTTCGCCTATCTCTTCCGTGCGATATGAATATCGGGGCTAAGGAAGGAAGATCGTCCGTGTCAGCGTAGGATGTTGAACAAAGAACGAGACTTGCAAAGAGTATTTTCTTTCAAAGTTTCTACGTACGATCGAATAATTAAATATCGTCGCGCGTCATCGCGATTCGTCGAATCTTGATATTTGAACAACGCTTTCGTTTCATCGACCAAAGAACGATTCGATCGATATCAAGTTTGCACGGTACGACGTGAAAGTTCGTTTAACCGGGTATCGTTGATCACGCGCGAGAACAAGAGGAGGAGAAGCGAGCTACGCAGAGGGTTGAAACGAAGGTATAGGCAGCGTAAAATAAGTAGAGACGAGCAATAATTATGAGACATAAAGTGACGAGCGCAAGCAGATCGTTCAGGGAATAAGGCAGCTCGCGAGAACGGCGAAAAGATGGACGACGTACACGCAGAATTCTGGGAAAAGAGAAGGCCGGTCAGGACAATGTTGCGCTGCTCTGAAGGTCCAAGAGCCCGAACCATTAGCGCGAGTTCCATACCGGTGGCCGAATGCCAAGTGCCCTTCGTTTCACTAAGCTTCACGAGAGACACGTACCTAGCGACTAAAAGGTTGAAGGATGAAGAGAGGCGGAACGGAAGAAGCTGGCGGAAGACACGGGGTTTACTCGGGAGAGAGAGAGAAGACGAGAGCGAAAGAAAAGAGAAAGAGACGAAAAGAAGAGGGAACCTAAGGAGGGACGGAGAGGCCAAGTGCTTAAAGATGGCCCCAAGGCCTTTTGCCTTAACCTTACTCGCCGAGGCAATGCCTCGCTTCTTCTTTCTGTCCTCCTCTTCTCCTGTCTTCCTCTCCTTTCCCTTTCGAACGGGGACTTAAGTTCTGCGCGCAAGGCTTTGAACCCTTTCACGCACTGTTCCGCCACGGAAGTCGAGTGGACCGCTCCGATTCCCCAGAGTTTTTCGAATTCAGATCGTGGGTACTAAGTGGAGGAGAAGAAGTTAATTGTGTATTTAAGTATGCATAATTGGCGAGCTTGCGAATGAATGGAGATGGCTAATTACCACCGGAGGTGCCTTTTTACTCTTAAGAATTATATGCGTATTATATAATGGCTTTATAGGATGGCTGTGTATCCGTGTGCGAGATTACTCGATCGCTTTTATTTGGATTCGACATCGTTCAGGCCTGTAAAATATTAGTGCCTAGTCCGTAAAATATAACGAACGTACCTGGGCGAGGAAAATGGTTGTCACTTGTACTGATTTACCACGAATCGCTCTATGCGCTGCTATAATTTCCATCGTCGTGAAAGCAATTTTGAGCGTCAAGATTAATCTGTCATTTTACGAAAATCATTCAAAATCCGACTAATTCTCGAACGATGAACCGCGAGTGGCGGTAACTGCACTATTTTTTATTCCTATGTACGCATATATGTACGCGCTATGTACGTATGTGTAATAACACTGTAAGTATGTGGTTTCTTTTTGCGACATAAGCATATCGCGATGCGAATTGATTTCAAGATAAGAAGAAAAGTAACGAATTTCGAGAGGACAAGATAATAAGATAATAGTGTAGGCATAGGTATACACGGTGTAAGATGGATAGGATGTTTCTAGAATAAATTGTATAATAATCGTAAGATATTGATCTGAAATTGTGATTTGAAAATGATCGATTGAAAGTAGAAAGAAAATATTATATACTCGTTTTATATTATATACTCGTGCTACCTTAAGAATCTCCTTCAAATGTCTTACATTTGGTTGAATATGGTATAGTTAGCTATAGGGTAGAAAAGGAAAAGAAATATCGAAATATGTATATATATTAAGGATAATTGATACATATTAAAAATATATATTATATAAGAGAGAAAGAAGTTTTTAAAATGAATATTCTAAATAAATATTACGTGGAACATATAATGAAAAATGGTTGACAACTATGAGCGACAGTATCAATTTTAATGGTTATTATAGCTGATTTAATAATCCGACGTAAAATCGATAGCATATCTTTGTTCCCGTAATTTTCAATTTCTTTGTTTCACTGTTATTCCTATTATAATCAAGTATTACAAAAGCTACGAAGGATGCGGAAGGTAACCGGTACAGTTACTATGAAATTACAAGATATATTTACAAAAATATGAGGACTATATGAGAAATATTGTTGAAGTTACTCGAAGGAATACGATACCTAGCTCGATTTCGGCTTGCAATTATTTCCGCATCTTCAAGATACTTTTCGCAGCAGGTAACGCTGTAAACCGATGTACAGCTTCCTGGGTATCTGCTTGTCGCTGAAAAGAATTATTATCCTAGATATATGGTTGACACCTTGTGGAATATTCAGGAAAGCGAAAGTAAAAATTTTCTGCCCGGTAATATTCCTGACAATTCCAATGTTTACACAGCTATTTTGTCAGAGATACGTCGTAAAGTAGCCCTAAGCTTCATTGTTTGCAGAAGAAACCTTCATTCATTCTTCCACGGAGAAATAGTCATTTACCATATTTTAACTTTTATTTGCCTCTCGCATTCTACTTATTCGCTGACCGATGTATGCTGGATCACTCTGCAGACACTCGAATAAAGCTTGCCATATTTCAAAGGAAATGGTTTCAGTGGAATTAAGATCGAATGTTCGTAGATTTCAAACTAGTCTGTTAAAATATCACTCTCTAATTATTGATTCGATGAGGAAACTAGTCAACTTGGAAAATGAATTATCGATGTCACAGACGTCAAAAACCAGCGGGTAGTTAGGGAAATAGATGTTTTATTTTTTAAAGAGTCTTTTAACGCAACAGGAAATGCGCAGTTTCCTCGATTCAATTTTGTATGCCGTTGTATCGGGAAGCACAAAGGGCTGTCACAATGCGTCGAATGTTTCAACGAAACTGGGACAAACTTTATTCTGAAAATGACTTATACGTAGCTACGGGTAAAAATATATTCCAGATGATAGCTACTATATTTTATATCGTTTCGCCTTACTTTCCCTCGTTTCTTTTTTTCTTTTCTTTCAAGATACGTTTCGAAGGTACGTACAGGCCTGTATATCCTGCTCAATATGAAAGAAAACATACAAATTAACGTTGCCGTATACGGTGCCACTCTCTCTCTCTCTCTCTTTTCTTATTGTTTATCGTCGCTGAAATATGTATACAAAGTGCCTAAACGGAAAGGGTTTGAGGAAAAACGTAGATAGATCATGAACGAACCTTGACACGACGTCGCGAACTCGACGCCGATCCTTGAATGAATCTAACTATTCCCACGCAGTGTTTCATGGAGAATTTCCGTAGCTAGCTCTATCTATGAATGAGCATAGGAATAGCCGTGACAAGAAGCGGTTCCATAATAAATACTTCGTCTACCGACTTCCCGTGCTAGATTTGCCCCTTCTCCGTTCAATTCCGCTCTTGTCTCCTTCCGAAATGAAAGGTCCTTAATAACGATAATGAGAACAACCGTTCCGTGTTTCTCGATCCGACTAACTCGATCGTCCAATTCCAGACAGGTCCTTCACCATCGCAATATTTCTGTATGCACATTGACGATATCGTCCGTTGCACGTCGTCTTGGAATAGAGTTCCCAGTTCCAAATATATCCGTTAACGGATGCTCGTATTTAAAATAGATTTCGCGACACGATCCTTCCCCAGGAAATACGCTTTTTAAATATTCACGAACCGCTGTCACTTTACGTACATGGACGTATTTAACGCGTGAACTATTTATTATTGATCTGCGCGAGCGATGAACTTTCGTTTCGTTCGATCGTCATTGATTCTTATCCGACCTTTCCAACTTTACGGATGTCTAAGCCGGTTAATCAAATTCTACGTATACGTTGCAGGAAGTTGTGTCGTTTCCATCATCCGTTATGCTATTAAGCGAGACGTTTTTTCCGAGATCCTTGCAATTTCAATGGATCTGGCGATCGTTTCGATCCAAATCGTATCCAAGTGCACGAGTTTCGAACAACGTGGACGTTCGCACGATGTTTAAGAATTGCAGCGAATACGTTGATCGAACGATGGTCGTTCGCAGTTTGTACGGCTGGATTCGAGTAAGCTTTCTGGCGGCTCGTCAGTGGACAGTAACACGGCAGTACGCTTGGAAGGTGTTCGATGACTCGAGTCAGCAGCCCGCCAGTTGCCGAGCGAATTTATCGTTCGCAGGACGCGGCGTTAGAAGGTCGACGGCGGGTGGGTTTCTGGGGTATAGTTCCATCGTTAAGGAGTCGGAGTGGCTGTGGGCTGGATAGGGAGATGGTTTAGGGTCCATACATAGAAGGAGCCGGCACCAGCACCAGCATGTATAAGGACGGAACGTGTGGGGTATTGACTAGCCGGCTGGTCCCGGCAAGGGTTGCGGCTAAGACGGAGCAGAAGAGGGACGAAGAGAAGGAGCACCTGAAGAGACGGAAGGAGGTGGATGGAAAGCAAGATAGAAATGGACGCGAAAGTGAGAAAGGTGCAGAAGGAGGAGAGGACGAGAGCAACGGAGCGAGAGAAGAGCTCGACAAGAGAGGGTATGTAGAGGGATGGGGTGGAAGAGGAAGCGAGAACGCGAACTCTCTCATTGCTAAAGGTGGTTGTAGGTTGGGAGGATGAGACGCGTAGGGTGGTTGGGTGGACTACCTAAGACTGATATGGATTGTAGATTATTCTGGACCTCGGGGTGCGGCTTGGCCAAGGGTTAGTATCTCAGAACCCTTGGCGTTCACCTCCACCTCCTCTCTTCTTCTGCCTCTGCCTCGTTCTCAACCAGCGTTACCAAACCTCTCGGCGGCCACCCATACTATCTCACCCTTCAGCATCCACCGATCTCTTCGTGCTTCCTGCCAGTCCTCCGCGCGTTGCCCACCACCCATCTCGCGGCTCCTTCTCGCAGAAGTTGGTCCGCTCCGACGTGGCTAGGCCTGCGGCCGATTACATGCCTTTCCGTAATCCGATGTTGCGCGAATCCCGCGTTTCAGATCGATTCCCTGTGTTCTCGGCGATTCAAAACCTACGAAATTTCCTTACCGATACTCTACCCATGGTATCGCTGATTTAACGCATCTTACGCTGCTTACGCATTTTCAAACGATCGTCGCGTTTAATCTTCGAAGCTTCGAGCGTTCGATATCGCGCGATACGAACGAACCGTATATTGTATATGATAAAATGACGAAAGGCGCGTATCGGCTCGAGGTCAATCGAGTCGATTTACCATGGCAAGTTTTTCAGTCTGACCTTAATTTTCTAAGCTTCCGAGCCTCGTGTCGCAGAAGTTTATCTACTTCGAGGAACATAAAGTGCAACCGTTTATGTGTTCTTCCCTTTAATCCGATGTTGCGAGTAGCTACTCTCTGTTTCAGGCTATTCCCTTCACGCTAAATACCTCTACCGCAATTTCCGCTTTCTATTTCTGATCGTACTTTGCTGTTTCACTTTTCAACCCCGCCAAACATTCGAGGTTCTGATCGTTTCCATCGAATTGGAAATAAAATTGTATCGATCTTAGCCCTAGATATAATTATATTATCCTTTACCTTACTTTCAGATACGCGAACAACTCAAACAATCATCCAGGCGATAATAATCATGCGGATTTCCCTCGCGTATCCCGCCCCCTTTTTTTATGGCAGGCTCGCGAAGTAGCGGTGCGTTGTTAATGACGGTTAATGACAGTTGTTACAGCTTAGTTGGCGACTATTAGTTTCTCGTGTACCTGGCACGCCGCGGCACACGCTCGGTAATTAGCTGTACGTTCGGTCGAGCACTGTACTGGAACGTAAGGTTACCACGCTGGAGGTACCGTCTTTGGAATAAGCTTATGTGTGTCAAACGAGATTTAAAAACCGTTTACGTAAGATTCGCATTTTTCCGTTAATCCGTGTACCGATCTCGCTTACGCAACATCGTTTGATTTCATTTTCTTGCTAGCCCCGTTGTTTTTGCCGTATCTCGCAACCGAATTACAGATCGAAACCTTGCACGTACAAATACTCGTGACGTTATCGAATCGATGGTTGGACGACGCTTGTCAAGCTCACTTTAATTTACATACGTTTACGCGCGAATAATTTTTACCAATACCATACGACGTACAGATGGTTCGTTGAATCGTCGATACGTGGCATAAGAAAGGGATAAAACGTTTCTAAAGTTTTCGTTCCGGTTATCCGCGATCGATCTACCGTTCTCAAGACCGCCGAATGAATTAGCGTAATCGCTGCATCACACGATCGTTGTTAGGTTGCAGCGTGTGCACCGTCGTGTATACCGAGTGTATATCGAGCATTACATGGTAATCGGGCTGCAGCTGGCGCGCAGGCCTATCAATCGAAAGCAAATCTACGAAAGTCTTTATCGCTTATCGCGAAATCGTTTATCTCGAACGATCCGTTCCGCCGATAATTGCCCCATTTGCAACCACCGAATAACAATTAGTAGCGAATAACGATTAATGTGTAAATAGCTCGGATATTCCGTGTATACGCACTCGCTGAGAAAGAAGCGAGCACCCCGTTGTTCGTTTGCTTTCAGATATCTGGATTAATAACTGCCGCTGTTCTTTCAGGTAAAATTTTAAACGCACGACCGCGATACATCGCCGCTTTCGTTGGATAACGAACCTTTACGAATGCACCTAGAAACGCGGTACAAAACAGGATGGTCGCGCTATTGCGCGATATGAAATTCGACGAAATACCATATTTCCAATTCTTCGATCGCTGAATCGAGCGTGGTTCGGAGAAGATGTCACGTATCTATAGTACCTACCTATTTTCGATGCCTGGTTCGAAACCAAACGATTTTATTTGTAATCTTTTAATGTAACGTACCTTTTAGGCGCCAAGTTAGACGAATCACGTTGATACAAAGCGTCGAGCCCAACACGTAGTGAAACGTAACTTGTAAAAAATTATATCGCAAACGTGTATTATCAATTCTAAACGGAGGTGACGAATGTAGGTGGGACGTACGCGACGCAGGTTCGTCGCTTAAAAACGGTCGCGTGGAGCACGGTTCTCGCTCCTACTACGGGGCAATCTTTCACATTCTACGCATACTTGCGCCCACCCAGGCCATTCTAGCAGATAGGTGGTATAACCGAGGCGAGCTGCGGAGCTCGAGTCGAGTTCGAGCTACGCCGTAGGAGCCTTGGCAGTTTCGCGGAAGCAACAAGCTGTTTATGGCTGTTCCTTGCGCTCCTCTCGTATCGCCTTGTCCCCTTTCCCTCTTGCTCTCTTCTACGCTCGAGCCAGGACGAGGTTGTTGCTGCTGCTGCTGCTGCTGTTGCCTCTCGCGCGTTACGTCTCCTTGGTATCGGTTCTCGCACACTCTCTCCTTCCTACGAAAGGGTAGGTTATGGAGAAAGAGAGCGAGCGAGAAAGTATAATAGCAAGGAAGACCATGGGGGAACCCTCCAGGGAGTAACGTTCGGCGCGAACAGCGTGCCAAGTGGCTGTTTACATCAATTTTATCACCGATTTCTGAAACCCGTTGTCGGGACAGATCTCGCGTCCCATCGCATCGAGTAAATCGTCGGCACATGCGTTTTGCAAGTAGCGGCGACGCGATGACGGTACCGGAGGCAAATCTCGAGCTGCGTTTCATACGCGTACATAGGAACAAACGAGAGACGTTGATCGATTTCAATGTCGATTTTTTCGAAGAAATCGCGCTGGTCCGAGTGACGCGCGTTTGACACGGGTAGAACGATAATCTCTTCTTTCGATCGCTCCACGATAAAGAACTTTGCTTGTAAACGCAGTGCGTTTTGCTCGTGGTAACCGAAGCACAATGTAATAAATTCTTGTACAGCGTGCGAGACGGTTCGGCGCAGCTCGACTGTATAAAGAACGCTCGAGGCTGGATAAAATAATTAAAATCTTGGTCGCGAAACTTTTCACCGACCCTTGACACGAACGGCATCTTCGAATCACGCTTCTCGACACGCTGCACAGGCCGATAGAAGGAAGAGTCTATTTGTCAAAGGAGGGAAACAGTCGGCGCGGAAGAAGGAAAAACGACCGACGGGATTATCGGTCTGTATCTCGCGAAGGAATTTATCCCCGTAAAGCCACGAGAGACGCGACGATCAAAATCCTTGCCTGAAACTTTATCGATCGCGCGCCTCGCGTGATTCATGTACTCGACATGCAATTCCTGATCACCCTACGGAGCGTCCAGATAACAGAGGAAGGACGCGTCCGCGGTGTACACCGAGAAGCATGCACCGATGACCAGGAAAGGCGATAAAGGGGGACGAAAGGACACGGTGGAGCAGAGCGAACGAGCGAGCGAGCGAGCGAGCGAGCGAACGAACGGACGAACGAAGGAACGAGCGAGCGAGAGCAGCGAGTTCGGTATACGTTCGCATCTCTCCGTAACCCGTTGCATCCCTCTGTCTAAAGCACGAGCCATCCTCCCCTGATGCTTCGTCCTGCTGTACACACCAGCGTCGGATAGAGGGTTGCTCGGGAGCCGATCTGGGACGTGTGCTGGGCAGAGGCGAATACGAAGGTGGTCGTAGAGCGGGGTAAGTCGTAAGACGGCGAGCGAGAGCCAGCCACCGGGAGAAAGACGGAAAGATATACATGCGCGCGTATACATGTAATAGAGAGACGGAGAAACGGCGAGAGCGAGAGAATCGTAGGTGAGCGAACAGAGAGGGAATTCGAAAGACGGCTAGGGATCGGTGGTAAGAGAAGGGCAAGGAGGAATACAAGGCGGAAGGACGAGCGAGAGAGGGAGAAGAGAGAAGCAGTAGGTGGAGAAGCGGTGGAAGGAGGAGGTGGTGGTTCGGGTAAGAGAGCGGAGGGAGTACCGTTAATTCCCCGATACAATGCTCATATCACCTTCCCCTCTTCCTGACCACCCACCGCCGCCACCTTCGAATCGTCCCTCCCACCTTGCAGGTTCGCCTCGCGGACGTTCCTTGTCTTACTGGCAAACTTAATCGATATTTCACAGTTTCTTACCCCCTCCGATCCCCACCTTACCGTCCCTTTCTTTCTCTCGTCCTTAGACGTCCTCTCCTTCCAGCTCGAGCCGCTCTTCGTGTCCGGCCGCAGAAAGCGCAAGGAGGAGGGTGGTATCGTTGATCGAACAGAGAGCAGCAGAGGCATCTTCCTTCCCTCCAATCGCACTTCCGAGAGCAGCATGGGGCAGCGCCGGAGCGCGCCGCTGCTGCCTGCGGGAACTCTGTGTGCGAGTTGCAAATATCTATCTGCATATTGTATTACACGTCACGATAATGTACGCCCCCGGCTAAGACTTTCTCCCTGCCCTCCACCTTCTCTCCTTCTCCGTTCCTCTTACTTCAGCCTTCCCGTACCTCTCTCTGCCGCCAGCTCGTTTTTCTTCCCATGCAACTTTTCGCCCCCGAAATAGCGTCCTCGTCCACGGTCTACCGTACGTAACATATCCAACCACCGTTACGCGCATCCGTTTACGTACGTGTACGAGCGCACCGTGTCTCGCCTCTTTACTCGTCCGTCCGTTCGTCCGTTCGTCCGTTCGTCTGTTCGTCCGTTCGCGGATAATCCGCCGTTTGCCTCCTTCGCTTCTTATCGCATTCGTCGGTGGCAACGCGCGTAACGCGTAACATAGTCGTGTAAGAACGTCGAACCTCTTCCCTGGTTCGTTTCTTTCCGATCAACTGAATTTTTCACGACGATAAATTTCCCTTCCTTCGGTGTCTTTCGCCGCTTCGTTTCAGTTTCTATACGTATTTGGGTATCGCAGCGAACGCGGTGCGCCGTTACATTGTTCATCCAGCCGTCCAGACGATCCGTTTCATTCTTTACGACGACCGTGTCTCATTATCGTAATTGGACGCAACGCGCTTCCATCGGTCGAGTCACGCCGGCAATCGCTGTACTAGCTGCTGATTGCAGCAACTGCTTCTTCACGGAGATGTACGTGTTGACCGTTAACGAAAAAAAAAAAAAAAAAAAGAAAAAGAAAAAAAACGATCGTGAATGACCATCGTTCCGAAAGGTACCGTTCCTCCCGTTTGCGAGATATATTTGCAGAGTGGAGACGATACGATTACGAAAGAGCAGCTAGCTCGCATGTATATTATCGCGTGCTCCAATGATGATTTAAGAAAGCACGATGGTTTCGTTCCAGCTTTATTATCTTTGATATATCGTGCCCAATAACATGAACTTGCGAAACTGCAGTTTTCTTACTCCACAGACGCAACGTTCGTAGTTTCTACGTAAAGGATGTATTAAAGGAACAACTTCCGGAAAGATTATTCAAAAGAAAATCGAATTACACAAGTCGTGTCACAATTTTTTCTTTACGATGAACATCGAACCACGATCATCACCGGTAATACGTTTATATTCTTACGTCTGTCCTATCTTCGAATAATTAATTTCTTCCGGGAATATTTTATAGTCGATGAATTATTACTCTTTCTATTGAAATATGCCAAATTTGGGACGTGTATCGTGACAGGTTAGAAAGAAATCTATCGTTCTAAGAATACACGTGTTATCTGATTTGGCTGAATTATTAACGGGGACAGTTATTTGACACGTTGAAGATCGATAAAAGTATAATTTGGAAATAACCGTCCATAGACAAATGGAAAGTAGATATCGCTCGGTGGAGGAGAAGGCTCCGATTCAAAAGTACGAAAATGGGCTGACGACTGCGAGGGGTTGAACGGCCGATATTCGCACCACGCATTTAATGCGTCGTTCATGGCATTAGCGTAGCTGTCCCTCTTACGCGTATCGATGGTACTTTATTAAGCAGATATCCTACCGGGCCTTCCGAGTGTTCCGACTAAGCTTAAACGAAACTATACATTTGTCTCGATCGGTTAAATCTTCGTTTTTCTCACTTCTATTTGGAAATTCGACTAATTTCCATGTACATCTAGCGTGTATCCAAGAGAGGGCGATTCATTGGTTGGAATACTAGAGACGTCATCGCCGTTTATGTTCAAATATCATGCGCATAAAGATCAATAATATAAACTATCTGCGTTCACGATGGCGAAGGTAGGTAGGTCGCTGTACGGGAATATTTGTACGATTTTGTATCATGCGACGAATGTTAATCCATTTCGACAAGACTCGACGCTGCGACACAGAAAACTACAAGAGGTTAACGGTTTCTGAAAGTTCTATAAAATATATCAGGTCTCTTTGACTTTGAAACCAGATTTTGAAACTTTGATTAACGATTTAAACGTTGTTTATTGGTAAATTCGTAAATTCGTAAATTCGTGCGCTATGACAAACTCTAAAATACTTTTTAATAGCTAGAAATAATAATTTAGTGTTAAATTATTCGTAATTGATACTTAGCTGTTTAAACGTTAACAACGACGATACGAGTACTATATACACGAGAAAATGAAATTCTACGAAACGTCGTAATCGCGAATTATCGTGCGTCGTGCTCCGGATTGATTAAAGGTAGGCAGGATTCGGCCACGCGATTCACCTCGATCTCTCGTTTTAATCGATACGTTATCGGCCAGCGAGAAAGAGGTAAGTCGAAAGTTTTTGCAACGAGGTCCGACGTAAAAGTCAAAGTGTCGGCCGGTTCCCGTTCCAAAGCGTTCGATCGGACGCTTAAACGTGCCATCTTAGCCGGACTTTTCAAACTCCGTGAGAGACAGCAACGGAAGGTACAAGCAGCTGGATGGTCGCGTTCGTCTAGGTATCTCGTAGGACGTAGAACGCAAGAGACGAAAGATGGTCGACGACGGAGAAGCGGAGAAGCAGAGAGGAAGAGAGAGCGACAAGGGGAGATCCGTTACTGTCAAACAGTGGCGGCCGTCGGTGCCGCTTCTACCCAAGCACCTTGTGCACGTGAATCAATAGCATTAACCCATTCCATCGTATCAAAAGGGGTGAGGTGGGTGGCCCGTTGGGCGAAGGAGGAGAGGGTGCAAAGGGGTGGCAATAGTAACAATCCTGAGGTATTTAGCCGCTCGCCCCCAGGACAGCGAGGCAGCCAAGATACCGCTAAGACCGTCCGCGTACTGTGTAGCATCCATCCCATCGCGCAGACCCCTTTCTCCTTCTCCGTTTCTCCGTTTCTCCGGCTCCCTCTTTATCCCTCTATCGGTATCTGCTTCTATCTGCTCGTTCCTCGTTTCACCCTCTTCCATCCCCGAATGTATCGTGGTGTACTCTCATACGGACTCGATCTCCCCGTGGTTCTTGAACCGTGTGTTAGATGCGCGCAAGTGTGTCCATACCGGGTGATCAGCCGGAAAGCCTCGCTTCGCAGCCAGGTCAACGCTTCCGAATTCACCAAACCGCCATCGGTATTATCAAAATCTTCGACAGGACTTACAACAGGCTTGTTTCGCCTAATTTTCTGCGCCACGCTCGCTACTATCGACCGATACGTTCCACCGATGAAAATCAGCCGGACGCTGACCAGGCTATGTTAAGAATGAAATATATATATGCAAATGTATATATATATATTATATACGAATAAGAACAAGAAACGTAGCGAATGCGACGTATAACGAGGAGGTGTATTACAACGTTGTTCGAACAAGATATCGTTTATTTTTCTCGGAAACAAATGTATTTATGCCACTGTAATCAAATCGTTGACTCGTTAGCGCTATATCGTTCGCCTTTGCTACCGATTACCTTGATAACAAGATTTTTACAAGCGATAGGTTATTTCTAGAAATCGAATCGCGTCGTCCAATGAAACGACGATGAGACGAGCACAAAGACGATCGTTTAGTCAATGAACAGCATGCCTCATCCATAATCCTGAAAATCAAGGCGATCGTGCAGAATGTCGACAGCGACGACTGCTTCTGATCTTTTCATTAGTCGAGCACAGCGTCGCATCGCGCTTTCGTTATCGTCCCGGCGGGCGATATTTACGTGTAATTTTTTGTATTACGGTTAGTTCGATTCGCGAGGGAAAAAATAAGGAAAACACGGGCACGGGGATGAGGGAAAAAGGAAGGGAGACGGGAGACGGGAAACAAAACGAAAACAGGAGAAAGAAAGGAAGCAAGGAAAAATGTGAACGAGGCTGGGAAGAATGGCATTAATGCAGCGATCTGTGCAGTCTGGTAGAGCGGCGTTTCTGACTGTTGGTGCCGCAATACGCTCGCTTTGGTGCGGCCAGTAGAAGCGTGCTAGTCGCTTTTGGATTTAACCAAGACCTTCCTTGTTCTAGCGAAGCGGAGCCCGGCAGAGCCCAGTAGAGCCCAGTAGAGCGCAGTAAAATTCGCCGAGCATTCGGCTCGAGTAAACCACTCGAGTATGACATGAATTTTTTTGCCTCTCCTCCTTCTCTCTTCATCCTCCTCGTCCTTCTCCACCTCCGCTACTATGCGTACACTTCCACCGAAAATATCGCACGGGGCACCGCTTTTTTCCCTCGTCGATGCTTCTCGCTATTTTCTCCGCCCAGCTAAACGCTGAAAATTAATTCACTCTGTTAATTTCTATTCTTCGCGTATAATCTCTCGTAGAAATTGATAGGTTGTATCCCCGTTACGTTGACACCGAAGCTACGTCATCTTGTGTCACTTACCGATATTCGTTAGTCTCGGGTTTTTCATCTACCTACTCTAGACTCTAGTATTTTGGTGGATTTACGATAAGAGATTAACGGCGAACCAACGACCAGAAGCACTGCTACTTCACTATCGTTGTATCCGTAAATGTAAATTGTATGTCACGAAATTTAGAACCTTTTTATAATTAATCCTGTGTCAGTCCTTCTTTCGCAATGAACGCGTAGCACAGACGCGTGAATTTTGATCTTATTAACTGCTTCGAACACTTTCGATATTTCATGACAAATCGATACAATTAAAGAATATCGCGATAAAGAAACTGGGACTGAAACGATGGCGCAGTTACGTTATAGCCGGGAAATCGAAACATCTTGACCGAAACGTCGTTTGAAAACTGTACGGATGATAATAATGGACGGATGATGGGAAGGCAGACGATCTGAATTTGCAGGAGACGGTCGATGATGCCGGATGTGGACTGCGGTCTGTGTCATGCATCAGCAATTCACATCTCTTTCGCAGTTTCGTTGTTTGTGTCAAGGCAATCCTGGAATCCCACGTCCACTAAATCCATTGGCATTACGAAGAGTGCTTCGACATTCGTCCTATTCCGGAAATGCCTTTTTACTATTTTGCACGTGAACGATCGTTTTTCATCGTTTCCCGTAACACTTTGTACCCTTCGTCGCCTCTTCCGCTGCGCTGCGAGTTTTATCGTCCAGCGTTTTTGTTCTTCGTCTGTAACGAGCCGATCGAACGTTCTTCGAAGCGAACGAATCGAAATTCACGCACAACCGAAAGCAGTAACTCGTATTCGCTTTGCCTTTGGTGTTTGGCGTAGAATTTAACGATACGTAGCATTGAAATATACGTAATGTCGAGATGTAATATGATTATCCGAAGAGAACAAGATGAATAGCATGGAACGATTTTATCGGTTCTTTCACGCGTACAAGCTTTTGCCGCTACAGAGTGTAACACGGAACTTAATATAGAATAATATCCTTCATCGTACGAAGCGAGATATATGTAACAATTAATTCGCGTAACAATAATTAACGTAACATTCGCCATTTCATAGCGTACGATAATACTGGAGCGCGATTAACAGTCGAACTAAGGTATTTCATAAGCGCGTGAAAATGAAAAATGCGATTTACATAAACGTAAATTACGTGGATGTCGATGACGGACGATGAAAGACGACCGGCGTGTAAGGAAATAACGACTCTCGTGTCCTGCGAATCAATTTCGCGTCGATAAGAAGGAATGTTATCTGCGGGTATTAATTAATTTGTTAGAATTTCATCTCGAAATTAAGATTAATAATCTGTGGAAGACACGATGTCTGTGTTGAAATAATATTATGTGATATTTATTAAACAAAAATTACAGGAAATATAAGTGAGCGTTGTGGAATGTTGACAGTTGGCTAGTTATTCTCAGACTAACCGACTTAGTGACCCATGGCTCTTGAAAAGGTTTTGAAGACCACTTTCTATGCAGTAAAGAGTGTGACCTGAGTAGATGTCTGTGTGACGTCACGTGCCACGGAACCTTCCAGCTGCTTCTCGATACAAAGCGCTATGCCGTGCCCAATGTTCCATCCGTATCCTTAAGCTTCTTCCGTCGAATTCTCGGAAGAGCGTGCACGCGCCAGCCGCCACGGTACATCTCAAGAACTCACGCTAGTGGGGATATGGCTGGACAACGAAGGGAAGAATCCGTTCGATCAATCATCTCATCTGTATGCGATTAATATCGTTGTATTCCAACATAATTCTCAGTATTTTAATAATTATGTTCTACTGTCCGGACGTGAAAGGAGAAAAAGGAAAGAGAGAAAGGAAGAAAGAAGGAAAGAAAAGAAACGGTTCCGTGAAACACGAACGTCTCTATCGAATTATTCTCGGCAGATCGCAGATCGGTGATGCGAGCTTGTACGTTTGTAAGTGTAACGAAATCTGGCCGGTTAAACGAGTCGAGCAGTGAAATCGAAGTCGAGGAGGAGGTCGAGAAGGTTAATGGTGTACGCATACGTTAAATGTGTAATGGTTAGCACGTAAGCCCGTAGGGCTGCCAGTGCGGAGTCCACACCGGGGGTGAAATTACACGCGAGGCGTCGAGCCAGGCACGCGAGGAAACGTTCGCGTGCGTTCGTTCTTCGCACATGTACGAATTAAAAAATCCGGGCCGTGCTTTAATCTCTTCTTACACCCCTGGTCCTCTTAGCCAGCTACCTCGATAATTCGGCGGATTTCCATCGACCAAGTGCCGCGTACGATTATTACACGTGGTCGTCGGTCGAGTATATTCCGAGATTTACTTCGCGGAAATATGTTACGTGGACGATCCGAATGCGTGCGGAGGACAGGTAAGACTCGTTACGAGCTACGGCGAGAAGGTTACCTAAGAGGTATTTCTGTTCCACGTATAAAGTAGATGGAACAAAATCTCAATTATCTCGCGTAACAAAATGTTGCGTTTTCCAACATCCTCGGTTGTAACGTTCCGAGGGATTTTAAGAGCGCTTCAACGAGTCCGTGTAATTTTGTAATTTTCTTAAACGTTTCGTTATTTATATTGCCTATTTATAATTCTTTCGTTTAACGTATCTACTTGATTCGCGGCAACTCTTACGGTTAAACGCTTATATCTAACAAATTTCCACGTGTACCGCAAGCACAGTAAAAAGTAGCCCGAAACGAATATATGGCGTTTCTCTAATACGAGTGTACGGAAGAATTACAAACGATACCGTTGAAACGGTCGTTTGTCGAACGCACGCTCGTTACACGTTTCACGCGTCAAAGTCATTTGCTAAATGCTGTCTATTGTTGGCCGAAAGAAGAATGGCAACGTATGTACGTAGAGAGCCACTCGACGGCTGAGTTTGCCGTCCAAATTCAGGAGAGCGTTTCGCGCCCGTACTATGAAAAGTCCTAACGTTATCCGAGACCGGTCGCTTTTACGTTTCGCGAAATACACGCGGTCGACGAAATCAAATCGTGTCGATGAAATAAAGACGGCACGAAAGCCTGACGCATTTTCTATCCGACGTTTTAACGCAATACTCGCGTGTAAGCTGGCGTAAGTGTTCGTAACGACCGTTCTACTCGGCTCAATATTGCGATTGCAAGGAAAGGTAATGGCAGAGAGAACAAACCTGCACGTGATGCGTCGCACACTCATGAAATAACTCGCTACTTTTGTCACCCCTAACCTCGGCCCGCTTTCGCCCCTCCGTGCCGCGTTCGAAGAAACGCGAAGGGTGAACGAGCTCACGTGCACGCGTGTACGTGTGCCGGTATCTACGTATGCGTGCGTGAGTTTCACCGGGAGTTGAAGAGGCGCCGCGGAGAAGAGGGCAAGGGGTGGAATCGGCGGGGGCGGAGGAGAACCGGTAGGAGGACTAGAGAGGAGGCAGGCTGCTTGGCATGAGAAGCGTTCATCAGCCCCGAGGTTTTAAATACGAAGCGAGGAAGGGAACTAAGGAAGAAACCACCCCGTCTCTCTACCCTACCAGTGACGGATTGATTAAAAATCTAAGGGGCGAAAATAACATTGGGCGCCTCTCCGTTACGCCACGCTCTGTTTCCTTCTTACCGATCTTGGGACGCGAACATCGTGTCCCTGTGCCAAGTGTTTCTCTTTTCCTCTTTTCCTCTTGTTCTCTTTTTCTTTTTTCTTAGCACGTTTCGATTCGCGTCGCGGGCACATCAATCGAACGGGCTCCCGTTCGTCTTTCATCGTCGAAACGTCCCACGATCATCGGTCGTCGTACAAGGGGAAGAAAAGCAGTTACGGTATTACTAATAATTTCGCACGATAGATCGAAAAAGTAAAAATATAATATTAGCCGTAATAACGATCTTAAAATATACGCTGTGTCAAAATGTCGCTATTTAAACACAAGTTATCGAGCTCGGTAATCGAAATTTTTAATTTCGATTATCAAATTTTGCTAAAATCTGATACTGTATTTCCGGATCGGAAGTGAGGTCGTAGTCCGTTTTCCTTAACGACCGATACCGTGTCCGATATAGATTTTATCAGCTTCCTCCAAGACGAACGCGTTCGATCGTTCGCGCGATTCCTATCGTTCGAAGGACGACGATCGTACACCACTCGGCTATGAATTAGAACGCATTAGCGACGCTCCTTATGACGGCAATATGACCGACTCGTGGTGGAAGCGGATCGAGTTAGATTTGCATACGATACGTGGGAGTGGCGGCTAACACCGGGTCGAGCAGGCTTGCCTAAGTAAAGCCGAAAAGTAAAAATCGGCTGTGGCACGTTGGGTAGCTCATTGGCTTACGTAGCGGCTACGTGCAGTTTTAAATAGTCCGCGAAGGGTGGGTGGACCGACTACGGTAAGACGAGTACACCCCACGCTTTCTAGGAATAGGGGTTGATGTGGGTAAGTTGGATGAGGTGGGCGAAGACTAGCAAAGGAACGGGTCTGGCGCACGAGGGAAATAGGGAGAAAAAGGGCGAAAGAGATAGAGGCCGAGAAGAGTAGACGACGAGGGCTGTCGGAGATAAGACGCAAACGAACCCCCTTTCGCGTGTCTCGATCGATAGCTCCACGCGGAAAATTCGAAAGTAAGATGCAATTAAACAGCGAGCGAGGGTAAGCAAGAAAAGGGGTGAGTTTTCCAGCCCCGTAGGCCCTGTGCTCCCCACCCCTTCAGCCCAACCAACCACCCACCCATCCTCCTTCCTACCTTCCTCCGGTTCTACCTCTCTCTGGCAGCCCTCCGACTCCGTTGCCATCCCCGCGGTACACCCTTAACACACCCCCCCGCCCCCACCCCCGCCCGCCAATCCACCACCTATCCTGCGAGGCTTTCCATCCTTCTTACCTTTCTTCTTCCACGATGTACACCGTCCCTCTCTGTTGGATGGTCCTTGCTCCGCTGTCTTTCTTTCACGCTCTTCTTGAGCGTACACGCTTCGGCCGGCGTCGTCGGCCCGAAGGGAAGCAACCCTTTTTCTCAACCCCCTCTAGTATTTATATTGAGCGTCTTAAAGCATCTCCCTGTCCTCCCCCTTTCTCTTTCGCCAGTTTACTCTTTCTCTCTTTCCTGTTGCCCGAACAACCCCTTCCCCCTCGACTCTCCTCCGCCTCTTCTTCTTCTTCCTCCTCCTCCTCCTTCTCCTCCTCCTCCTCCTCCTCCTCTTCTTCCTCTTCTTCCTCTTCTTCCTCACCTCCCCCGCCCCGCACCGCGTGACGTCACTTTAAATACTCTTTTCGAGGGTGGTGGGTTGGTGGCTGGTGGGTATAAGGGAATTGGTAGTCGTTGCCTCTCCGGAGTAGAGGGAAAATCGTTCTATCTCGTTTCTCTTTCCCGTGTTTTCCTCTGTCCGCTCTTTCTCTCTACAGATGTCTTACCGCGATTCTTTCTCGTTTTGCGTACACCACTGCCTTTCTCCTTCTTTCCCGCGCGCTATCTCTACACCATTGTCCTGCCTCTTTCTCGTCTTCCTCCGTTTCCTTGCCTTTTTCTTCCGCTTCTGCCGTTTTCTGGACCTACCGTTGGCCATCTCTTTCCTAGTCCGCTCGACGTCCTACGACAACCGACTCTTCTTCTCCTCCGCTCTCCTTCCAACGTTATCTCGCTACGCAACGGGAATTAGTAAATATTCTCGAGGTCGGTGGCAGTGCAACGCAGACGGTACGTGGTGCATCCCTTTTACCAACAGAATCTCGTCTTTCCTTCCTCGTCGGAGTGCATGTCGTTAGAAGCACACGGCTTCATTTAGGTGCTTGGTCCTACCGCGAGTTCCTCTCACGCTGAATTGCGGGGAATTATGGACAGTAGAGCGTTCAACTTGATGTGACCAGTTCCGGACGTGGTTTGCACGCTGCTGTCTTATCGATTCGTCCCTTCGTTGTACGCCGTGACTCTGCTGAAATTGAAACCAAGTTGCTTTTGTTTATTTTGTAATAACGGTCGTTTAATGGTATTTTACTTTACGGAAATTAACGAAGATTTAGAATAACGAATAGACACGTGTACATTAAGATTTGAACGCAACAGAAATTATCGGTATATTTGTCGTTGCATTGTTTCGAAGACAAACCAAACTTATATGAAATACAATCCATGATTTTCATTTCAATTTTAACGGAGTCCTTATGCTATCCTTATGCTATCCTTATGCTATATGAAGTTACTGAATTTCATTGATAAATTGTATTTATAATTGGAATAATTTCTTCCGTAGGAGTTTTCTTTCGTAACGCAACTTGGATACATAATTCGATGTTTGATATGAAATTAACTTCAACTTTACCAACGGTAAGTAGTAGGTGTAATGTAAGACACGAAATTCCAACATGGTATACTCCTAACACCTTCGTGTTCTGGAATTTGCAACAGCAGCGTTTGTTTCTTCCAAATTGCAAAATGTTCCACCCTCTTGCTATTTTCCGTTCCAAATTGATACTTTTGAGATTGGGTCCACAAAAGACGCCACATATTTTTTCTACAACTGAAAGGCTGCAGGTTTGCCGCGTAACGTTGTTAAACGCATATCGTTAAACACAGCTTTGTTTTGGTCCCTGGTAATCTCCGATGTTTCGTTCCTTTAAAGTTAAACTTCCAATAATATCTTGCTTTGAAAATGATAATGTTCAGGTTATCTCGATGTTCCCGCTCGGTTCTCGATAATTCTTCGTAAAAACGGAACCGAGGAATAATTTTTGGACGAATGTAACTTCGTTGTTATTGCGATTTCAAGATGAATAGATTCTCGATAAACGTATGTGAAAGTTGGATGATGTAACGCTATAGCATCAACGGCTATAAAGTTCGCGTCTTGCAGCGTTCGAGCCAGAAATTTATGGCCGTAATAAAATGATTACGAAAGAAATATGTATAAAGAAAATATTCTTATCGTTAGAAACTGGCTACTGTGACATAGACTGCGCGCGGTATACCTACTTCTGTTACAAGGGGAAGTCTAGGAGACTTTACTCGGTGAACTCCGTGTCGTTAAAGACACACGGTTTCATTCAAATACATACCAAACTCTATTCAGTCTTGATTTCTCCTCTTTAAACTGCCACGTAAAAGCATGCTCCTTTCTTCGCGAGTGGAAACTTATATACACACACGCGCGCGTCATCGTTTATTTAAAAGGGAGTTTTACTATTTGATATATATCAAATTTTTTAAAGTCCATTTTTTACGTAAAACCACGTCGTCAAATGTCGTCCATCCTTCGGAAAGCAATAGCCTCTTTATTTGTCGCTTAGTTAAAAACACGTATGAAAGTTTAATAGATTCGAGTATTTCACAAACGATTATCACCTGGCTGCGGATTTTTATGTAAATTCGTATCTTTGAACACACAAAGAAAGAGAAGCAATAGAGCTTGGATGGAAAATTGTTTTACGCGCGAAATATTAGAAAAAAACGCTGTACCTGTTTCCCCATAAGTGAATAAAAATCCGCAGCTTAATCATTCGGTCACTATACTAATGACACGGATATAGAAATATTTCTATTTGATAGCGCGTCGTTTTAGTCGGTAGATTGCAAACTAATTGCAAAATAGGCTGTTTTAGGAAATAAGATTATAGATTGGATAATTTACATTTCATTGTTGATATCCAAGAATAAGATATTTCACTGAAATCAATACGCAAGGTTTCGATACTTATAAATTTGATAAGATACGAATACCTTATGATTTATTCATCGTTGGAGAACAACGCGACAAACAAAACGTGATAAGATTTCTATGGCTGCGTTCGCTTCATAAAGTTTGATATAGAAAAGCATAGATCGGTGGTTGTTCGTTTAGCGTTGCCATTCGTAAAACTTCTCACGTAAGAACGTAGATGTTCGGGCATGTTACGAAAGTTTTCGATGCCACGGATACAAAGATACGGCGGGCTTCTGGGTCGGCAATCCACGATGTTTGCTCCACTTTGGGCTCGATAACGTTTGGTATGTGCTCGCGAGATCGAAACTAAGCATCGATACGTAAGAAGCGAACTACGGCGATGAATCATCGCGGCTAGAGAACATTGATTATCCGAATATTCGTTGTTCTTTTATCGTTGTCTTACATTTGTCGTTTTGCCATGTTTCGCCGCTGCAACGTACTCGTTTGTCTCGTTCAGCATTTTTAACTGCTAAATACCGAATTTCGATATTGCCAAAGGAAACGAATTGTCCGTTTTTAAAGTAACGTCCAACGTAGGCAAGTCGGACGAGAAGCAAAAAGAAAGCGATCGAAGGAAGAAAGCGACAAGATAAATAGGTAATTGGAAATTTTCAAAGTTAATTATCGTTGAGAATGAACGTCAAGCAACTGTACAGCGTAACACTCACGGAGTCGCTCGTGGAAACGCTTTCTAGAGATTGGCGATCGTCCAACTTCGTGGAAGAACGCGAAAATATCAACTCAATTGAGACAATACGATGGATCGTTCGGCGAAGAATCGACAGGTTCTCCTTGATCCGTGAAAGTGAACCGTGTGCCCGAACACAAAAGGCAGACTGTAAAGGTTTGAGTACACGTATGATTGATGCAGGAAGTAAAGGAACAGCGGAATTTTACGACCTGCCATCGGGATTTTTGATTGACCGTGCGGCACGAACGAGGCCAGAACGAATTCTTCGTTACACGTGCTACAAGCGAGGAATTCCTCTTCCATAGCGGACCATCGGGCATGTTTCCATACGTATGCTCCGGTAAAATGACTAGGAATGCTCTCCTCTTTCCGGGAGGCACGAGGTATGCGCGAACGTGGTAGCTGCGTTACCTGGTACTCGTGATTTATTCATTCCACATACATAATCGTTCACCCATAAACCAAACGGCAGATACCTCTTGCTCGGTTGCCTACATCCCAGCGAATAACTATCTTCGGTAAATCTCTATTTTCCCGGCCGTTTAAGTTTACTATATAGGAAACGGTTTTCTGACTTTTAATACGGCTCGTTTTTTACCAACGAGATATTGCTTTTCTTCGCGCGGCGTAACATCCCTTTGCTTGATATACACTTCACCGATACTCAGCCTTTTGGTAACACGTATAGAGATATTTCGTACGAAATTAACGATAAAACATCAGCCGCTACGTTACTACGTGGTTTCGCGTATATCGTTGATCGTACGCAAAGAAGAAAGTAAGCACGCGGCAGAGAGGAGAAATATTGTCAGACTAGAATGCAAAACACGCTGCCACATCGTCGGGCTTACCGAAAACAAAGAAAGAAAGAAAGACGTGGAACGTGGCCATGGATGAATTATTTCATCCATCGGACTCGGAGACTCGATCCAGGGACTTGGGCATTAGGCAGTTCGGGAGCGTTCGGGTCCGTGGCCGGACGAGACACGCTCCCCGACGAATCGGCACAAGAAACGAAACGAAACGAAATGGATCGCCGTAGACCGCTCCCACATCAATCATCTTTCGCAGTTTCGTGGTAGAAAGGATCGGTTGCGGAGCAAATCGTTCCATCGGGGGTCAGCCCCAGTTGCGCAACGAGTCAACTTCGGGCCGTGCTGTGAGACGGGATCCGTGGTACCGAGACGAGGAATACACCTCGAACGTATAACTGGTCTTGTTGACTTAACGGATCAATTTGATGCAAATCACTCGTTTGCGATATACACGCCGGGTTACAGTGCCCTCGGATTTCTCTATTCGACGTAATGCCACGTAGGGTGAGCGGCTCTCTCGGCACTGTCTTCGTCGCTTACCTATCGTTCGTCGTTGTCGACGTTCTACAGCCCTGCCAGTTGTCGTATCCGCGACGGGGCATTTGGAAATTAGCGAACGGGCCAATTATCGGACCGACCAGCTACGTTAGTGGGGAGGGCCCGATTGCGCGACTCGGCCGATCCACTCGAGCTACGCGACAGCACCGCGGGTCATGGGGTGACTGTGGGAATCCTCACGACGCGTCACGATCGTTTAACGGACCTGTGTGCTCCATCGATGTCCAATCTTTTCGTCGAATCGGCAGAACGAACCGACTTGCTTCGATCTCGCAGCCACCTATTTTTCCAGTTTGCATCGTTTCTTACTTTAAACTCGATGTCACTACGCTTAAAACGTAAGTTCCTTTTAACGTGAAACGCCTATGTATAAATAATATATCGAATATCTTGATAGTATGTATCGTTACGTTTCAGATAATAACTGAACCGATATACTCTTACCAATTTATCGGTTCTTTGCTTTTCCTCTCTCTCTCTCTCTCTCTCTCTATGTAAAGGTACTCTTTACGATCAACATCATCCATACACATTTTCAACCGTGTTTTTAACGATCATTCTCTAGTTGCTAAATAGATAACGTCGATTGCGATTTAATTTAATCGTTCGAGTAAAGGTACAGACCATTTTACGAGGAAATTAGACACGTTAGATATGTCGCGGTGACGCATATTTAAATATCGGAATGTTAAAAATGTAAATCTAGCATCGGCAGCAGATTATTTCAATGTTAGAATAAGTCGATATGTCAGCGAAACGAAGAGAAATTGCGATCATTTAATCGAATATTAACTAAGAGAAAGTTCTATTCGTAAATCGCTAATAACGGTTTGAGAAATATTATCGAGAACGATCGATGATAGACAGCAAGAAAAATAGCGCTTTCAACTTATTCATCGAATTCGATAAGAAAAGTAACGAAAATGCACGTATGATTTCTGTATAAACGATATAAGTTAAATGGAGTATAGTTTCTTCGACTTAGTTACTTCAAAGAGGAGAACAGAGATAATGATATAACTATGCGGTGTGTCGAACAGTCGTCTGTAAGATTTATACATTGTCATTTCCCTCGAACCTGAGATTATAGTTACACGAGCAATGCAATGTTAATAACGATCGATGTAACCGTATGAAACGAATAAGGAAACAATCCGTGTTGCTGAACGAATCGAACAAAATGAAAATATGAAATTTTGCAACATCGATTACGTTTCCCCGAGTTGTTACTAATTTTTGGCGAACGAATAATTTTCGAGTAACAAGCTGTAAAAACCGCGTTCGAAGAAACGTTTAATTCCGGGTCTAGGGTCGTGCATTTGGTAAATCTGTTGAAATATACATCTTCCTGATACTATGAAACCAGGTTCGTTCGTGTGCATCGTAAAGAAGAATCGAGCATATTACCGCAAATGCGTTACACGATGTAACGTTATTCTACTAGGTGTCTCGTTCAAAGTGTTGTAAATCGTTCGCTGTTAAAGATACAGGCAAAGCTTTTTGCGTATATCGAAGCTCGCTTGATTTGTAAAATATCGTGTTTGATGTTCAAAGTAACGGAACAGAGATCGCTTCTTTTTTAACTCGATCATATCGTACGTGTAAAAGTAACATTTTCCGTTGGAAAATATTCCATATTCGACGATAAGGTCCTCGATACTACGCCTCGTTAAATCGTGGAAGAGAAATCGTCGACGACACGGCATGAAACACGTTGAGCAGGTCGCATTGATCTTTGATCCCTTTCATGTTTATTAATTAATCGTTTCCCCAACAGGTTACTTAACCACAGCGCGCAATGCGCCTAAACTGCTCTCCAATCGCAATCCTTTCCCTTAGCGCTTAAAAATCTGAAAAATCACGACCGTAAGTTGCGTGTAATCTCTGTAGTCGAAGATCCCATAGTCGTGCCACCGAGTTACTACTTCGTACTAGCGGAAAAGTCGATGTCGCGGAAACGAATGCGTCGAAGGGTCAACGGTGACGCGATGAACAAGCAAGAGAAGCAACGAGTATAAAGATGGTCGAAAAGTCGGTCGCGTGTGATGATGCGAATTCAAAGATGGTCTGCAACCGAGGAGTACGGAGTCGATCTTGAGTGGCCGTGGCGCGGAACAGCGTTCGATGGAGCGGAACTACTAGTCACCTGCTCGCTTCCGGCACGTCGCTGTGGTCGTCCTCCCTCTCTTCTGCCTCGTTCGCTATCGCGCGAACCCTCGGACAGTTCTCTGAACGTCTCCGCTATTTCCGTCTCCGCTAGCCTCGCCTCCTCCCTCTACCACCTTCTTAATTTCGTCTCGAGATAATACGCGACCGGTCTATCAAAACGACACGCTTCTCGTTACGTATGTGTTCTCAGCTCCTTAGTAAGTACGCTACGGTTAAGTAACTGAACCGAGAATCGCAGCATGAAAAACGAAGTGAGCCGTTGCCTTAAGACGAATTGGCAGCCAAATTGCAATCGCAAGTGGTTTGCGAGAGGTTCGGAACGTATATTTGTCAGGCATGTTTCGTGTAATAAAATCGAAACAATGTCGATGATATGTCGTTATTACGGCACCGTTCATTCTCCAACAGCGTAAAATTATTACAGACCTCGCACCTCGCTTCAAGATTAGCGAAACCTAGTAAAAAAGAGAGAGGGAGCTGTCGGATACAAAAAAAAAGGGAAACTGCCATTAAAATCATTTCATCCTGATTTACGGTAAAATTTTGCACCTACAGCATACTGCACGTGCTTTGAGTATAGGTCACTACTTTTCTGTCGCAATGATATCGTGTGTTAAAAAGTGTGTTTGCACGCGGCGCTATTAAAATTACAAGAGAAACGGTCAATCACAAATTTGACGTATAAATTCCTTTGTAGTCCTTTGCGGTCATACATAAGTTGTTACGTGACTACGAAGCTTTGCGGGTATGTAGGTACCTGGATATTTATATACCTACATATATACGATGTATCTATATAGAAGTCTCGGCCACACCGCTTGAAGCGTTCCACGCCTGGGAACGTCGAGCATGACTAAGCGTTCCGGTTGCTTCGGATCTGGACTGGACAAGCAGATCGAACCATCGACCGATGGTCTCTCGTTTAATCGGGGCACATTCAAACTCGGAACATGGAACTTGTAGTAGGCGACGAATACCAGGATTTCGGACGGTCGGTTTATTGTATTCGTTGGTCTCTCCCAAGATGCTCTACGTTCTCGGATACTCATTAAGTTACTTAATTAAACTTTTGCACAGCCAGTATCTTAGAGTATAGGATACTCCGAGAAACGACGTTTACGAAAGTGCGGAAAAGGTTTTAAACGAAGTTATGCAGAGATAAATATGAAATCCAACCTTCTGACTCTATTATTACGGAAGAATCTTTTATCGTATCTAAATAAGTATTGGTCGAGCGGTACGATTGATTCGATCGATTTCACGAAATGTAAGCAAATATAACGAAATAACCAATTGTTTATTTTTATTTCTATTATGGAAATTTTAAGTATGAGTGATAAGTGACACGTAAGAGACATATAATGAAATATACTACACTAATTCATTAATGGTGTTAAAGACGTACGAAAATATGCATATCGGTTGTCGTATTTTAATTTCGGAAATTACAAATTTATACTTTCAGCGGGAAACGTCCGAATATAAATACGATCGTAGAACATACCCGAATAAACGGAACCTACAGTCGCTGAATGTCCTTTCCCTGCGTCGTTCGTCTCTACTTATGTCAAATTATCATGGTAGGTACGGTAAGAATCCGCGCTGTTTCGGTCGGTCTTCAATTAGCGCATTTAAATCGAGGATTTAAAAGGATTTAAGCTAAGAAACGGTCTCGTTTAAAGTTTCGGTCTTGCCGACGCTAATCTTCGACCAAGGCTTAACCACTAACCTCCGACTTCCTTTTGCCATCCACTTACGATTATGCGTATGAGCAGACGGAAATATCGGTCGTCGAGGACACCAGCAGGTTATTCTATTAGGAAAGTACCGCGGCAACGGAATCGAGCGACGTCGGACGATGATAGCCAAAGTTCTCGATCGCGTCACCGGAAATCGTAGTCGATGATCGACGCTCGGCGATTGATTCGCGCGAAACGATCGCACGTGCGCTCTTTCGTCGAAACTGGCTAATAAGATCGAACTTTCGAACCTACTGTTCTTGCTATTACCGCGGAATGCTTCGAGCTCTTAAGATCGAATTTATTATTCGAGGAAACGTTTCTCTGATCTAGCGAACATGCGCTTTCTCGCCAGGCTCTTCTACGGGTGTACGGTACGAGACTCGTAGCTATACGCGGGACTGCTGACTTACTCTTTTGCACGACACGAATTCGTCTAACTTTATATATGTACACGTTATAAAACTGTATGACTATCGTATTTGTACATGATTTATTTTATATGGGTGTAGAGAGGAGATCCAACGAAGTAAACGTATCGTGCTATTGCCGAGAGGAAGCTTGAGATTCCTTTGAAGCAATAAACGTTACGATACCATCGTACCTATTAAAACGAGAACAATGTAAACTTCGTTCTCGATTAATGTGGTGCAAGTATGATTCGTGAACAGGTGAAAGTTTAACGATATTGCGTAAAACGGGAGTTAGATAAAATCGATATACCGATACCGTAACGAAAATCAGACGCTCGACAACGGCGATTCGAGATGGTCGTAGTTTTGGCGAGTGCAACAAGACGCGTGTGTAGAAACGGAGAAAACGGCAGAGGTGAGCGAGGATATCGGGACCTCGGTTCGTATTGCTGTGCGAAGCCCCGGGTAGAGAGGCTAAGGGGCCCATTACGCGGCCATAAAACCGTAGGCTAGGCCTCATGCACTGTTATACGCATCCCGTGGAACCTCCGCAAAAAAATACCACATTGTTCTACCCACGACACTCGCGTATACCTGGAACACGAGGCGGCCAGGCTATTCGGCAGGGGATATTAAGTAAAAAAAGGCTATTACAGGCAGCCATCCGCGAGAGAGCCGCCTCGAGCGTGCTTGATAACTTGGAGGATTCTGGAAATCGTGAATCGCGTAGGTACGCTTTGTATCCGTTCGCGTGCTCCGGAAGAATTATTTCGGATGTAAAAAGTACGAAGCGTTCGCGACGAACGGAGAAGTCCGTGAAAGAGCAAATTGCCGCGGATATTGCTTCTGAAGTATTTACTGTTTTGTAAACGTAGAAATATTAAACGAAACGAGGAGAAACAAGGAACGTTTGGTGAATTTTTTGGAAAGTTATTACACAGACGTAGTCCCGTGTTTTATCGTGCCTATTGTAAGCGTCGCTGCCTCGTCTGCGATTTCGCCGGTGGTGCAACGACGATGACGAGCGGCCGAGCGAGTAGTCCTTGGATCTCGGGTTCTGCACCTGTCATCGCGAGCTATCAAACGGTCCAAGGGGGAGAAATCGAAATGCGAACACTATGTGTGCGGCAAGCGTGAAGCACAAGTTGGCTACAATGCTGCGTTTCGTTGCCAATGTGCTGTACGACCTTCGATGCCAAATACGACGCGCGGCTGTATAAAGTTGTTTCCGCATCGTGTTTGCGAAATCATCGAAACGCAAAATTTAGCCAACCCGAGGTTCGTCCGCGGCGAATGTCGCCCTATACATCACCTATACGCCCTCGACTATACGAGTATAAATGTAGTAGTGGAATTTGTTTACTTGAAGATCAAGTGAATCGTCGTGCGTCCTCGATACGATAAACACAACGATAAAATAAAACGTTCGTTACGCACGACTGTTAAAACTCGTACCGACACGATACCAATAAATGGCTGAAATAGATAAAACGAACAAAGTCTAAGCTTCGATCGTTGCTCGTAAAATTGTTAAAGTAAAAACGTTGAAAGGAAATGGCCGTTGAGAAGATGTTGCATCTTAATGCAGCTTCGGTATCATACGACGCCGGAACTGTACCATAAATGTGCAACTATAAGAAGCACTCGAATCAAAGACACATGCTCGATAACTCGCTGGTATAATCGAGGCTGATTGTAATATCAAAGTTATATATAGAACGCCGAAGAAAGGAAAAGTAGATATAATGGTCGCGTGACAAGAAGGATATCTTATATCAGTTACATAAATTATCAGGGATATATGATATTTGCAGAAATATACAGTATAACAGGAATTGTACGGCACAAGGTATAATCCTATATAATCGTATATAATCGCTCGCAGACAAAAATAAAGTAAGATATTGTAATAAGGTATAATAATACTCGAATGGTTAGAGTACCACTTAATTTTTAATACAGAGTTCGGTCGACGTTTGCACGCGAATGTAAAAACGCGATATCGGGAACGAGCGTAACGAATCTTCGCAACGAGCCACGAGTACGTCAAGTGTCGTCGCCGAGTTCTTCTCTGTTATAATAATCCAGTGTGAACAATGCGTAGAGCTGACAATCACGACGGTGGCTTGAAAAATATTTTTATTCTCCGCGACATGAGGTTGGCTGAGTTGCTTGAAAAATTATGCACCGCTCTTGAAAAACAAAAGGAAATACCGTAACATCCAAAACCTACGACGTTATGCCACGTTAACTCGGGCTATCTCGAATAAAATGATTCCGTCCGCGACGAGAAAAGAATGGAGGGAAAGGGGTTGGGAGATGAGCTGGGATGGCATGGAGGTTAGGATAAGGGAAGTGGCGGGAAGCGGGCCGTCATCGGTAGGGTGCAGGCGCGAGAAAATCGCGGTGCCAGGTATCGCGTTACTAATTCAGCAACCCCTGAAATACACCCATTCATCGGCGCACACCAGGTACGCGGATGTATACAGGAGAAACCGAGGCCTCCTACTCGGATCTCTATTCTATCTCATCGTCGTCAGCCATGGGGTTCTGGAAACAGAACGACCCAGTGTGCAACCGAGATTCACGAGAAAAAAAAAGAAACAAAAAAGAAAGAAAAGGAAAGAGGGTTCGCCGTAACGTCGATCGGCGAGACGAAGTCGGACGTAACTGCGAACCGACGAAAAGAGTGCGACGCGAGATGCTGAGAGAAAGAAAAGCGGGAAAGGACCAAGAGGGAAAGGAACGAGGGAAAGCCTGGAGTGTGGAATGAGAAGGAAAAACGGGTCTATGTCTCTCTATGTATATGTATACGTATATACACGTATATACATATATATATTTATACACACACGTATAAAGCGGGAGAACGAATCGTGTAACTGTGTAGATAGAGACGAAAGGATGAATAGAAGAGCGGAGCGAGAAGCACGCGAGCCAAGGAGAAAGACAGAGCCGCCCGCAAACTAGAAAGAAGAGAGTGGAACGAGGAACGGGAATCGTCAGAGATAACAATGCGAGCAACAGAGAACCGAACCGGAAGCAGAGTCAATGACTGGAGCTGCGCGAGTCAATCCTTTCGAGGTGACAAGAAAACATACGCGTAGATTAGACGCTTCTGGATCACCGTGATGCCGTACAAGTTTGATCCGATCAGTCGTGAGAATGGAACGGAGATTACTTGAAGTTTGGAAATTTCGGATAAAACACAGATGGTTTCAACTGCAGCCGCAATTGCTGCTCATACGATACTCGGAGGATAATTGCAAGAGAAAATCTTGCAGTTATAAAATTCTAGCTTTGCAACACTTAATCTATGAAATTTTTCGATCTGTTAATTCGTAAAATAAATTGTATAATTAAAAACATAGGCGACTACTATTAAAAATGTTTCTGTTATTGATATAACGGAATATAATTGAAAGGTCGAATCGTATTACGCGATCCAGCGACAAAACGAAAGTTCTGTTTTCTTTATTTTGCTCCGTAAGATGGAAAAACGAGCAACGATAACATTAAGTACGTATAAGGAGTAAAAAATTAAGCAAGAGACAGCGAGGTAGTAACTTAAGGTTTGATAAAAATGGAGAAAGTTTCGGTAAAAGTAGAATTAAGTTGATTTCGAAAGGAATTTCGCGCGTAGCTCGGCGTATTGGTAAAACCTTCCGTCATGAATGAAATCGTGGACAGGAGGTCGTATCGAGACGCGAATCAATTTTCTTCTTCAGCGAGAAAATCCACGATCGAGCGTGCGACCGTTCTTATCGAGGGAAAAAATGCCGCGCGAATTATGCAGCGAGCGGATGCGAGCGCAAAAAGGATATACCGTGCTGTGAAAACGAGAAGACCATCGAGTGATTTATGCGATTTTAACGATATCGCGACTCTTTAATAACCGATGACTTTATGCGTAAACGGTAAACGGGGGAAGAGAACGCGTTCTCTGTTCGATGAAATATTTTATTCTTGCTTGAAACGAATGAAAATGAAAATAAGTACACGGCATCGTTATTTGCACCGTTCAGAGTAACCTTCGGTAACATCAAAGCTCGTATTTCACCGATAATATCACCGGCAAGCGATCTTTGGACGATCCGTTTCGTGTACAACAACGAAACGCCTCTACACGTGCGTTGCGATGACTATCGTTTTATTGCGCGTCAGTTTTTCAGCGAGTACGCGTTTTTTTCTGGATCGATGGCCGTCGATCGAACAGAAGCTAGCGCGACTGTATCCCGAGTACTCTGCTTCCCACACTTGACTCGCACGACCCCACATTAACTTCATTCGTAACTCGCTCGAAGCCGAGATGCGAGACTGATGCATGTCCGACAAATACAGAAGAAGAGGAGGACGCTGGAGCTAACCATGCCGGAGTGTATTACGAGAATCGATCGGCTTCCTTCTTGTTCTTGTTCTTCTCCTTCGTCCCCATCCTGTTCTTCGACCGAGCGCGGTGGTAGTTACTTCTTCTAACCGACGCGACGTCTCCTGAATGAATGCTGCTTCTCCTCGTCGGAACTTTTTGTCCCGTTTGTTTTCTCTTAGTCGTCGATGCTTTGTGCAAATTTTTCCTTCGATCGCAGAGTGTACCATCCAATTCTGCAAGAGGAATCGCGAAGAACTGCGGTTAATTAATTCCATGGGTCATATTCGTTGCTCGAATACCCATTTCGATTTCACGCCCATGTCTTCGCTTTACCGTTTCGTACAGCATTCGCTCATGATCGTGATAGAAGCAAGGAACTCTTATCGAGATTTTCGATTTCCTATTTACTAACGCGTTCGTATTTATTAAAAACTTTTGTAAGAGCGAAGTGGCCGCCGTTTTTCTGCGGCTTCGATCGTTCCGTCCCTGTGAAGATTTGCTAACGCGAACGTTCTTCTCGCTTTGGTAGAACTTTGGAAACGTCAGTTCTTTCCACGACTTGTGAACGGCACGAGACTCGAATTTTCTGAGCCTTTAACCCCGTAATGTGAAAAGCTCTGGTTTCCTTATTCCTTTGATCTTCAGCCAGCAACTTACCTAACCCGTGGATCCAGCTCGAACATTTACATCAATAACCTCTAGCGACCGATAGTTTCGACTCCGAATTCAATTTATAAAAGAGATCTCGTCGAAGGATCCCGGGTATCGCGACGACCGATGGAAGAAACAGTTAAGGAAATCCGAGGGAAACCTATTCCTTTGTACTATTTCTATTTAAATTTCAGTGAAAAATTAGGAAATCCCGTAAAAACTTGTACTATTTTCGTAGATTAGACTCTGACGAGATAGCCAATAATTAACGTTCCTCGTTATAATTATGACTATTATTCAAGTTTAATGATATTCTTTGTACGATTGACTTGATCATTACGTTATGTTAAATTATGGATCTCATAGAATTATAATTTTTTGAAATTGACGAGATACACTTTAAACGAGTATCGAAATCTTTAAAAACGTATCTTCTTCCGAACTACTCCAGACCTGCGTCTTTTTATTAATTAAATTAGATAACAGATTAATCGTGTTAAGCACGTCAAACTCGAGGAGAGGCGGAGCACTTCTAATTCTACCTCACTCTAGTTGTTCTTTTAAATCAAAATTTACAACGACTCTACTCCTGTCTGCTGCAAAACTTCGTCGTTCGAGCTTCGTCTTTGAAATATCCTCGATTACGTCTATGACAACGTGTATATGATATAAAATTCCGTTTATCTAATGCCTAAATATACAAAGGAAGAACACAGGAAATACCCTAGCAAAGACACGATTTACTTGGTCCGCGTTCGATACGTAGGTAATTGGTTCTGTCGATAGAATTCGGAAGGAATCTGCTGGATATAACAAAACTACTCTGTCTTTGTGTTCGCGGTTCGTATCCGTCGAGAGTTCACATATCCACAGGTGTGAAATTACCTGCTTTCGACGCGCTCCTCCTTTTTTCTCCGACTGCGATTTCACAGTTGGGCTGTGGGTATGGGCGTTTGTGCGTGTCCTGCACGGTTGTACGTAATCATGACGGATAAAATCCACGGATTCGGCTCACCGTTGCTGCCTGTTAACTCGTGAGAATGTACCGAAGAATAAAAACTGGCAGGATACAGATGTAGACGAGAGACGCGCGGAGAACCAAGTTGTTTCTTGTCTTTCGTTCGACGAATCCGCCTACGTTTCATTGGCCACGCAGCTGGCCCGCACGTCCCTGTTTAAAGTTCTGCGCACATACCGGAACAAACCGCATCGTTTCATGTTACACGAAATATACGAGTTAATTACATGCGTTGGATATTTCATCGTAATGAATTTCCCGGTGGTACGTTGTAATTATTCTCTCTTCTCGATAACATTCTTGGAACTAATGAAAAATAAGTACGCCGTTCACCCTTATACGAATATCGATTTTGAACTTTCATAACAAGATGTAGCTAATCTGAGAATCATCGATCGAATTTTAATTTCCAATCCGACAAATCCTACAAATTTTCAAGTCTCATTCTGATTTTGAAAGCTGCATTCATTTGTAGGAAAGAGAATTAGGCAGGCTGCAATAATGACTTCCTTTTCGGTAATCGCGATATTTTCTCAAAATTCTCCAACGTTCTGTTCGACTGAGTTTAAATTGCGTCTTGCGACGCAAGTCCTAAAATTTTTTGGCCAGCTGGGTGCCTTCTAGATTTTGTGCCGGCAATTTTTTCACGGTTGATCGATCGGTTTCTCGCTGTCAATTGTTTTGTATAAACGGTACGTGGTACTCGTCGACACAATAAATCATCGGTTAAAGATTGTTTTACGTAAAAAGCAAAGAGAGTGGCCTACTGCAAATTTGAAATACTTGGAACAAGGTGACTTAAGTTCTTCGAATCGACATTTATACAGAATACTAGAAAACATTTTTAAAGCTTATAGCTTTTACCAAACGGAGTAAAAAGTTCTTAACCAACGCAGATTCTAAAATCGATACCTTTGTCGTGCCGTCATTTCCGATTTTTCAAATTTCATACTAATCATTCTCGGAGAAAATAACGCGATTCTATTATTAAATTTCTTTTATAAGATCAACAATTTGTACCGCTCGCAGTGAGCGCTATAAGCCTTTCAAATTGCGGATCCTTACTTTTCTACGCCGTATAAATTACAAAGAATCCAAGGGACCAATAATATCGAAATTATTCGACGATTCGTCGTTCTTCGTTATTTTTAGTCATTCGTTATCTTCGAACCCGACAAACTCTCATCTTACGAAGTGCTTCCAATGGTTTCACCGTTTGTCTAACAAATTCGCTTCCTCGCCGAGCAGAGCTACGCTGTTGGCAGAGAAACGCGATTACAAAGAAGCGATCGGCTCGCTACGATGCATTTACGCTGCGTTCCGTCATTGAAAGAAACCACAAAAATGAAAAGTTCGTAGCTAGCAAGCAAAGCCGTCCGGCACAAGATTCCCTGACATCGCAGTAAGGCGTAAGGAGAGAATGGAAGCACTGCGGAGGAAGAAGCAGGGCGAGCCGTACGGTTAAATTGTTATGACATAATTAGGGGAGATCCGAGTAGCGTCGGCGGTGGTGGTGGTGGTGGTGGTGGTGGTGGTATTGGACGACGACGGAGTCGAAGACGAGGGAAGCGAAAGAAAGATCGCTAAAAGTCGAACTCGGAATCGAATGAACCTGCCGGCGCAACCATTCATTCTTCGCTCGGCCGTGGTACCATTTGACCAGTTCATTCAGGGATTTAAGACTTTTCTCAGAGCTCGGCCCCCTGGCTTTGTTTCGTTGCCCGTTTCTTTTTCATCTGTGGATCACCACCACTCTTGTTCTCGTCTCGTTCTCTCTTTCGCCACGTTCTGTTCAAGATGCAGTTACGCTATCCGGCGTCACGTGAGCGCAATTTTCTGCGCCGATGACGGGTCGTGCAGATCGAGCTACGAACGCTTCGAACTTATCCGCATCGCGTTTTACAATCTAGCTGCGAGTTCTCGGAACGTGGTCCGTCTCTTGTCCATTGTAAATCCATCTGGAAGCCCGGCGTTCATATTTTATTTCCAGTTGTCCTCCTCCGCTAACCCTCCGCCGGGGTTAAACGAGGTGAACGTGTCGCCGTGCCACCGCGTAATGGAAATTGAGAGCAAGAGTTAATGACCGTTAACGCGAAGCAAAATGGAGGTTGTATCGACGTTTTCTTTTTTTTTTTTTTTTTCGCCACGAAGCGTAACCTCGAGTCGAAAGCGTTGGATATCTATCTGAATCGATAGAAAGCGTAAGACTTTGCGATTATTTATGGTGTTTTCACATAGATGTTTGATATTGCCTTCTCCAGGCTAAATGCTGACGATCTTACGATACGTAATGGTACAGGTCTGATAAAGAGCTTGCTATAAGAGAAGAGAGTATAATTTACCTATATGCGAAACATCAAATTTTGCGAATTTTTCAATTATTAAAATAAGACTTGATCGAATATCACACGGTAATTCTTTCTCTGATATAGATATGTGCTTTACAGAGTTAAAACGCGAATGTTTTCGTTCTTCGGAATGTGAAAGGTAAGTGATTTTAATTTTTTACGAAAGTGAAAACTTTCCGTGCAAGGAACTTTCTGCAGATAAAAAGCTAAAATGAATTTCATATAAAAAGGAATTATAAGCAGGCGTACGCTGCGGACAGAAAGTTTAGAGGTAATACGACGCTTAAAAGGATGGACCGCAAAAGATACGCATAGTACTTCTGCTTTCAATAGTAAATTGTAATTTATCGATCGTTCTACGTGCCATGCAATTAAATTAGCAGAATGTAGGGAAATTGTTTCTTCGGGTATTAAAATTGTAGAAATGAAAAATCATCGAGAATACGTTAGGATATATTACGAATATTCCTTTTGTGTATGAGATTCAGTTTACCGAAGTAGTATCGAATATCATAAAGATACTAGAATATATATTATTCAGTGGATGTTGAATTAAAGATTGTATTAATAACATAGTAATGTTAAATGTATCGACCAATTTTGATACCAGAACGGTACCTGCCTTTAAGCAGTTCATTTAGTTCAGAATCCTTGAAAGTTGTAGAAATTTTAAACTGACCACTTGCCGGATTTAAACCTCATCAAATATTCGTGAAGTGAATTAGAGCATCGAGCGCGGAGACTCGATGTATTCAAATAAGGGCCAATTATTTCCATTTATTTTAAAAAAATAAATATAATCGTATTCCAAATGACCTGATTAATCGATCGATCGAGTCTGTATATTTCATACTATATTACTATTCTTTATACAAGGAGCATAGTATCTCGGGTAAGATGCCGACGCGGTTGTAAATTAATCGAATACACCGATAGGACTGTAAATGAATACGTTAAAATAACGTACAGGATTCAAAAGTGCTGGAAAGAAATTCGACAAGGTGATATATCGAACAGTAACAGAGATTCCATACAGTATTCTTCGACGCGGTATTCGATGAAAGAAGCGACTCGCGTAACGGTTACTAAATCCCTCGATGATTCGTAATATGTTCGACGATGCTGTCACTGTACTTATACGACTGGTAACGCGAACTTCTTTCTCTCTTTTCTCTATTATCTCTTTGTCTCTATTACCTGGTACGTAAATAAATACGAATTCGATATAAAAATGAACGTGAAAACGAGTTTCCATCCGTCGACTAGCAATGAAACTTAACTGAAACGATAGTACTCGACATAATGGGACTTAAACAATTTTCTCGCTAGTCACGGTCGAAAAGGTCTTGCCATTTACTCCTCGTGAAATTAAACACACGTTCTCACACGAGTACGACGAATTAAGATCCATACGTGATAATCGTTCGTTCGGTCTTTTGCCCCGTCACTGATTTCATCTCGGGAAGAGCCTTGCATCGCTCGCGAAATAGCTCGCGTGATACACAATGTAAAAGTCCCTTGCTTTCTTTTCTGCTCAGTTTCAGAATGTTGCTAACGAGTCGTATTCCCGCGAGGATAGAATCGATGCACCGTACAAACTCTGGAAACGTTTTAAACGATAGTTTAGAGATGTTTCGTTACGCGTTAACGAAAACTGAAGAAAAATCTAAAGTCCAGAAACCTCTGACAAACAAACAATGTTGAATGACTCGATATTAAGAGTAGAAATACTCTATGATACGGGCCGTGTAGATATCGTAAATCGTAAATACGAGAAGAAATAGGAAATTTCGGTTCGCATGTCAGAATTTTACGACCCGAAAGAAATGTTAAATGTTAAAAGCAACAACGTATCGCGTTACACGTTCAAGCACTACTTGAGCGATTTTATTGGAGTTGAATCGTATTCGCGGTTTAATTTGAAGGCAATCTTCCGGGAATAGCCAATTATGTATTCCGTTAATTACCGAAAGTTTCGGCTTAACAATCGATTCAGTTTTTCCTCGATTTAGCTCGTATCCAACGGCGCTTGAAAGTTCAGCGGACTTTTTCACTTCGTTCCCTATAGCATACGCTGCCTCTACCCTTCGCAAATGGGAATCAACACCATACGAAAGTCAGTTTCGAGGGTAGAACGCCTAACCGGGAAAGTCAGCGTTTTCAGCGTCGACGGAAGAGCCCGCCAACAGCGCGGTACTTTGTTAACTTACACGCTGCCTAAGCTCTGCCATCGCTCAGCTATCTGTAGGGACCTTTGGCATGTAATCACATCGTGAACAGCATTGTACGACAAATCGAATCAGATCCAAGAAGGGAGAGGAAGAGCGAAAGAGAGAGAGAATACTTCTTGGCCGGAGAGGGTTGCTCGATGAATGGATAGAAGAGGAGGAATGAGAGTGGGATGAAAAAGACGCACCGATAGAACAGAGAGAGATATTCGGAACAGACAGAGTCAGCTCTGCTTGTTGTATCTATACCGATAGATCAAGCTTTCTGAATGAAAAATGTAATAAAATGGATCACGGTTACGGACTAATTATAGTACCTGGATGCATAGATATAAAATGTCCTCCTTTTTTGTTTGTTTCTCTTTAAGTGAAATTTTTATACATGTAAATTCTATATCAGAAAAACGATAAAACGATGTCGTGAAAAATATGACGAGGGGATCGTGGGTAAATGGGTAAATGTGTGTGGCAAATGCAATGGTGGAACGTTCGAGTGATTATTAAGTTTTCGAGAAAGAATATCTCATATTCTTTATTTATAGAATGGCCCGAGGAATCGATTCACGCGAAAGAACTCGTACAATTCCCTTTAAAAAGGAAATTTAATTGCACTTGTGAAAAAGGGTCGCTTCACAAATTGACAAAGTTCGTTAATCATTCTGTTAATGTATATTCGTAATACAGCTCGCATACATATGTGTCATACGGGCTGCGAATCGCGATACCAGCGAAGTGAGGAAAATTTTCTAACACGAGATAAATTAAAATGTCAGAATAACTTTCGCGATATTTGTTTCTCAAAAAACGAGCATTTGAAAGTTGATCTAATTCGCGCGTACTTTGCTGATGGGGATATCTCCGTGATGCATATGGCTATAAACCGCCACTATGTCAATTTCTGTACACAATGCAATGTTACAGGGTGTTTACTATCAGGATTGTCGCACGTATTACTGGTATTAACTATCAGTTTCTACCGAACCAGCGAAATAACACGTTATAGCAACGAAGAGTACCTACACAGATATGCATCTTACATTGGAAACGTGTAATGAAAATGCATCTGCTGCAACGAGTTATTATCTTATCGTGAACAATATCCTAATCCCTTCCATCCTAAGAGAAGGCTCTCAATGGATACGATTCTTTTCAGTTGCTGTACGAAAGTCGTTACACGAATCAAGGAATTCGTGATTCGACATTTTCTGCGTAATATTAGAACTATACCGCGGGCAGCACAATCTCGCAGAACCTAAAAGTTTCTGATTTTTATCTTTTCCTTCGATACCAATCAAATACGATTCATTTACGTACAGTTTATTGTCACCCGTTACGTTTATTATTTTAACTCTGACATCTTGAGAACCAGCCGATAGATATGTATCGACAGTGAACAAACTTTGATACTACGTTATGCCTAGGAACAGTCACGATAATAAAATTTGCTTTGTAATCAAATTTATTACATCGGGTATCGATCAGAAGGACACGCGAACTCGATCGGCTTTGAAATATCTTTTTTGAAAAACGAAGCTGCGCAATATAGAATGTCATTCTGCCGTTTCAACTTATTTTCAGCCGTAGAATCTCTCTCGTTCCATTGTGGTTCACGATGCGCTTCTCGGTCTGAAAGCTCCGAAAATATTCATCTAATTGTTTATCAAATACAAATTATTAATCAAATACCAAAATTATTTATCAAATAAATCTATAAATTACAAGTAAGAAAATATTCAAGATAACTTCTTATAAAGAATGCAGCACGTTTCTATTAGAGGTAAGAATAAGATCTATAATAAGCGAGCCTAACGCAAACCCATTAATAGAAAATAAGAAAATGGCAAATAAGTAGAATCGCTGTCTATTTCTGAGATGGCGAAGAATACGTTCATTCGTTTTTATCGGAACACAACGTTGCTATACAACGTATGTATGTATGTAGAACCGTTACGAAAAGTCGAGATATATAGTAAGAGCTTATTTTATGGTTCCTTTTAACAGAAACCTAAAATACCTTCAAATATTAGAAGCGTTATTTCCCAAGCATATTCAGATTCTTATATATATCGCTTCGATCTTAATGTTCTACGCACTTACGCGCTATCGCTCAAGGGTATATTACGGATATTTGTTTATCGCACGATTTACAAAAATTCACCTTTGCTAAGAATTCACCAAAATATCCAAATACGTCGGTGCGATAGTGTATGTACACGTTCTGATATACATCCAGAGACTGTGGAATCGGAATACGTGCATACATTGAAACACCTCCGTGGGGGTCTTTATCGCTGTAATTCGTTTAAAAGGAACTACACGGGCGGGCCGTGAATGCCCTCTTAAGTCATGCTACGCGAGCGAATGTGGTTACCTGTGCGCGTCTGTACGATACTCACACGCCGCCGAGTATAATTGTACGTCTCACGAGCGTTTCGTGACGCGGTTAAATACATTTTTCGGGCCGGATGATCGATGAAGCCCGATAAGCGTGTTCAATTAGCGTAGCGCCTTTGTACACGAGGGCGACTCACCGAATTTATTTATCACGATGATGCACCGTCGATCGGAACAGTTACACGAATGTTTGATATGTCTGTTTAGCGATTATCCACCGCATTGTCCCTTATTCTTTTCTTCTTCCCTTTCCCATCCTCAATCGTCTCATTGTTCCTTCGTGGACCGACGAAACCGAACGCACTAACGATCGAGCAACTACCACGATTAAATTTACACACGTGACGTTACACGCGTGATGCGTCGACGATCAGCCTTCAAAGTCGTAAATTCGATTCGGTGGACGTGTAACTTACAGTTGGACGATTTTTATTTGACTCGTCCGCCGCTGGATTTCATTTGCTCTCTTTCTAGTCAACGGATCGCAACGGAAGTTGCCGCGGTCGACGAAGGAAAACTTTCCTCGAATTTTCCCCTCGAAAATAAATATTCGGCTGCCCGACTGATTTATTCCGTTGCAGAATGCGTACGGACTTGCAACGAAAACAGGCCGGCGTTAACCCACTTTCCCGAGTTTCTGGCCAGCTCTATCGAAGTAAAACGAAAATTCCCTGTCTCCTGTGTAACGCTCGTTATCTATGAAAAAAGAAATTCGACGAGATTCGCGTAAACACCTTACGGATTTGATCGATCGGTTACCTGTGTACAAGGTTTTTGAATATTTCCCACTTATTATATCGTTGTATATTATATTCAGCGGATAATTTTTGACCATAGACAGTTATACTTTTGAATCGTAACGTGATATTTCGATACATCTACGCGTATAAATAGCCAGATTTATTTGGATAAAACGATGTTCGTTTAAGGAGAACTGTATCGATATCGCTCCGTCTGCTCCATCTGAACATATATATAGCCTTAAATCGTTTGTCAAGCATTTTAAACGTTTCCTTATAGATGTTGGAATCGCCGCGGCCGTTAGAACGTTGTTCAACGACAGTTACGAGACTTTTTTTCGAAAACCCGGATTGAATTGTCTTGGGCCATCGAGCCGCAAATAGCGCCTGATCAGTCGTTAATCGCTATAGACAGCGGGTATTATTAACCGTGATCGGTAATCGGTGCGTTGGCGCGACCTGTATCGCGAAGGCAACGGCTCGTGAAGTTAGACATGCTTCGGTAGCAGGTAAACGCATATACCGCCAATGTTCCCTCGATTCTCGTCGTTGTTTCTTCGTGTTCGGGAGATATTTATGTATATCTATCCGGGATGGACGAAGACGGAGGATTGGAAGCTCGATTTCCGTTGCTGATGCGTTAAATTACAGTTTAAACTGCGAAACAGCTGATGGCGAGGCTGCCGATATCCGAGGCTTCGAGATGAAATTCGTGACCTCCCTTTCTCCCCATTCAGCGCACATAGTTTTTCAGTCGATTCGTTTGACGAAGCGCGGGCAACAGTGGCAGATGCTCGGAAGTATTTCACGTTTAACTCGATTCATTTTTCTTCCCTCTCTTCCAGGGAAACTTGCGCCGCGAAACGTTTATTTTAATTATTGTTCCAAACGAAGGAACTTTTCGAATTATTGTTCTGGAATTGTTGCTCCTCCCTGCCATTCGCTTTTTTACGGCCAAACTGGACATCGAGTAAATCGTTTCTGTTCCAAGCGTTGCTCTTCTAGGTTTACCTAGCAGATTTCACCGCGCTCGAACGGTCACGAATTTTTTTTCCACCGTACCTACACGCCGTGTCATACCTTTTGATACGGTGAAACGAGAATCGTGAATTAAGAGAGTTTCTCGCCGCACGAAGTTTTGCTCGTTTGCGGACAGATACCTATCTCGATTTAATATCGCGTGTTTACATCTGAATATTCATGTTTCGCGCGAGATTAAATTTCAACGAATTGAAACGTATAATTTTGTCGATTTTCAGATCGTCGGTTAGTAAGCGCGAAACGTACACGTACATAGTTTTTATAGAAGAATCTGTGGATATTTTTAGAAACAACGCAGAGGTGTCTCGTTTAAACGAAAAGTATTAAAACCGGCAGGATCGTACAACTACAAACAAACATCTTTGCCGGTAACCGCAGAGAAGCATTGCTTCCGTATTAATCCGCTACTTTGATCATAAAATTTACATTCACGTACCTCGAGCTTCTTCCGTATGCGCCACGCCATCGTGAAATTTCCCTTCCTCTTCGTCCTGGCTGGCCCCGAATCCACCAGATCCGACACATCTTACAACCCTTTTCCTTACTTAAATCCAAATAAAGGTTGAGATTCTTGAGTCTTCTCTTCCCTGTCCTCCCCTCGCGATCCAACGTAGGCGGCGCGGCGTTTTACGAACCCCTCCGGATCAGAACTACATTCCTGTCTCTGTTCGTCGCATTTGCTTTATAGCCCTTTTCTTCTTCCTCCTCTGTTCTTCCTTGCTCTTCCTCACTCTCGCTCTCTCTCTCTCTCTCTCTCTCTCTCGCTTTATCCCTCTCCTCGTCTTACACCACTGCCCACCTTCTTCCGCCGTTCCAACTTCTCTCCCTTTCTCACTTACCCACTTTCTCTCTTTCTTTCTTTACGCTAACCTTCTCCCGGTCTATCCATCTTTCTTCGACTTTCGACCGGCTTTCATCCTTTTCCGTCTTTCTCCATCTTTCCATCCCTGTCCCGCTACCGCTTGCTCGCTCTCCGGTAACGAGAGGAGAAACACCCTCGCTACTTTTAATCGACCCGCGCTTTCTTCTGCTTATACATACCTAGCCAACCCAGCCCCCACCCCATACTCATCTCCATTCTCCTCGTTCCACCTTCGAGCACTCCCAACCCCCTCGCTTCTTACGTCTCATCTTTACCACCAACATCGTATATAAGTACCTAAGGGCGTTGTCTTTGGTCTTTCGCGTATTTTGCGCTCCGCTCACTACGAAATACGCGAGGGTAGTTCCAGGATTAAATGCGAAATGAAGGCCGCCGGGAAAGACGTTGAGACGTTTTCGGAGGACGGATGCTCGACTTTACCGTCCTCGTTCTTGTCCATAGAGTCCACTCTTTTTCCCCGAGCTTCTGCATAATTTGTATAGGAGAAAAAATAAACGACGAAACAGGACATCGATGATCGTAAATTTTCGTTGTTACTTTAATAGATAGACGTCTGACTATGGTATAGAGTATCGAAATTAGAGACAGCAACCGATAACGTCGATATTCTTTTGCAAGCAAGTAGTACGAATTATCCGGTCTGAACGTCATTCCTTCCGAGTCACGCGATTTTCTATCCAGCAACGTATAGCTTTCGAACAGAACAGTCAGAACTTGCAGCCGGCACAGAACGAGTAAAATTACAGTAGCGATCGAAGCAATGAAAATTTCTAACCAGCGAGTCCGCCGAACGACTTTCAATCCCGACGATCCGCCTCGATCCGTATACGCGAACCTAACGCGGAGGACAATGAAACGCTTTGTTCCCTGACTGTGCAGACGAAGAGGCGCAAACTCCTTTCTTACGTTCCGCTTCTGCCGGTATCCAAGAAAACACGACGATTCCAATAAACAAAGATCGAGTGCAGGTGCAGGATGGCAGATGCAAGCATCTCGACGCGTATGTAGAGATAGTTTCGCGGTTTATGGCCGATTACCATGGCGGTCGTAACGTCTCGTATGTACATAGATACGTATGCGCGTAAACTACATACACATCTATATGTATATATACACACATATATACACATGTAAGACGAATGTACGATGCATACTGGAATAGAACCGCGGATCTCCGTGTATCCGTACATCGTGCAACTCGCGACTTGCGTGCGTGTGCGTCCGTTTCTCGTGCGGCCCTCCTGTACGAGAGTCGGTAGAGATACATCACCTTGCACACAGGCCGTACACTTCAAATACACTGCGAGTCAGTCAGTTAACTCCGAGTCAGACCTTTCACTTCGTGGTCCAGAGAGCACGGCATGGTGCACGATGGTTCCCACAAGTGGGAGCCTTCGCTGTCCGATGCTACAGTTTGTTCCTTGTTTCCAAGGAGCATGGGGAGATGGGAATCGGCCAGGAGTCCATGGACATCCATGGTCCCTGATCGGTGGACTTACGGTTCTTTCTTTCTTTTCTTTTCCCTTTCTTTCTTTTTCTTCACATAGACATTCGCACGACCGCTCAATCGTGAATCACAGCGAGACAGTTTAAAGTGATATTTTCTTATTAACAACGGGAAATTTCTCATCGTTTAAGCAACGTTTCAAATGACCCGACACAGGGTGTTCTAAAAAATTGCTCCCTTCAAATCGTATTTTAATTGTAAGCGTGTTAGTTGCGGTTAAAATTCGACGTATTCACGTGCGATTAGCGCTTAACCGTAGCGAATTTTTCTGCTAGCTTCCTTATTTTCTCCTTTCCAAGAAGCAGACTCGACGTTACGTTTCTGCTAACTGGAATGTCGATAGTCGAACACGTTATATGGGTCGAGATACGTTCCTAGTATCGACGTACATCGATTTCTTATGCACACGCTGTTATTTATCGATACGTAACGAGCTTGTGGAATGTAACTTCCAAAATGCTATTTGCACGAATAAAAATCGTACGACGATTGGCTGTATGAAACGAACGAAAGAAGCGCATTCCGATCGATTATTAGTTTCGTAATTCAGTCCATGAGTAAAATACGATTGCCTTTCGTTGCGTACTGCGCGGGCGAATATTTTAATGGAATTTAATATTTCGATTGTTCGTCGGTGTTCCCGATGTAATTATCGAATAAACGGAATAAAGGCGTTTCTTCTACTTTGTTTTTATATCCAATCAGGCAGGAGTACGCCAATGCATGTTTATACCGAAGATAGATTTTATTGTTGCGTTTGTGGTTATTTCGATATTCCTTCCACTAGTGGTTACGTGTAATAAACGATAATTAAAAAAAAAAAAAAAGAATCGTTTGAAGTTATTACCTTTGATGAAAAATTCCAGCGTCGATTATACGATGGAATGTATTAGACATAGTAAGGAAGAATAATTATTGCCCTGTTCTTCGATGAACTCGCCCACTCACAACAAACATTTTCGCCGACTAATTAGTAAAATTAAATCACCTTGTCAATTTTTAATCTAGGAAGCTGGCAATAAAACGCGATATTTATCTTTCAGACACGAAAGTCCGTATTTCCTTGGTTGATTTACTAAAACCAATATCTTGACGTAAAATACGTTTCCATTTACATTGTAACGTATTACGTAATGTTTCGTAGGAAATCGACTTAATAGAATTTCGAAAGAAAACGAAAATCGTGTGCTTTCTTACATCGTTCTTTACGAGCTGCACGGATATCCCAATGAAAGTATCCGTTTCTATGGACTTTGGCGAGGCACTTTTTCTCTGACGGCAAACGAAGGCGTGAAAATTCTGATCAAAATCCGACGAACGTCCGTGTCAAAGAAGAATCAAGAATGGAGGACGACGACCGCGTCATCGGTCCGGTAAAGAACAAACATCCACCGATACTTTATACTTACACGACTTTATGAGCAATCAGCTGGTGCTGCCCAGCGTAAATTGTTTGTTCCTCAAACCCATTTAGCTCCATTCCGTGAAATTCTACTCGAATAATCACAGCTTCAGTGCCTACCAATTACGTTTTTGCGAGCAACGCCGTATACGCGTTGTTGCTCGTTTCAAAGAAGCCTATGCTCCGGATGTGAATACAATACTGTTCGTGCTCCAATTCGTCGAAGCTCGCTGCCTAACGTTCCGTGGCTGTACGTATGGTATCTTAGACGTTCGCTCCTCTCCGAATGACTCGACGTTATCTCGTCGGTATGTTATTGGTACACCGCGTATCGTTGTAGTTTCATCATCTACCGAAGAAGCATGTACTAAGAAATCGTTCTTTCGGACAGTCAGAATGTCTTTTGCACACAATCATCGATGCGGACTCTATATCAACCGGAGATAAATTATAATGCTACGGAACGATCCAGTGTGTTGCACGTTTCAAGTTTGAAAAGTAATTTTCGGTTAGCAGTTTTAAGGCTTATCTCGTACCTATTATGATTGTATCGCGCCTTAATTTAAACGCTGTTTCGACACTGAACAATACCAGACTACAGAGCAAAGTAACAAATATAACAATTGTGCAAGTATCTACTGTATTTCATTACTCGGATTGATACTGATATTATCAAATATCAAAGATATCGGTAAATTTGATTTTTGAAAAATATGAAAAAATTGACGGTAGGTAGAATAAGCGAATAACGACGAAATACAAGAGCAAAGTATAATAGATCGATAAATGCGATTCGGATAAAAATATATCGAGTTAGCTTTCTAGAAGGGAGAAGTCGTTTTATGAATGTAACCTTGCGAGAACAAATTCAGTGCAAAAAAGATTCAGAATTACAGGGCTTCGAACATTTTCGCTCTAATGTTCCCACCATGTAGCTAATAACAACGTCGATAATCACCGACAATAATAATCACGCTCTCGGCACTTTCGTACACGCGCTTCAGTAAATCATTATATCATCGAATCGCAACGCACTTATCACACACACGACGTACATGCGAAAGGAAAAGCGGCGGTAGAAAAATACCTGTTGGCCAGAGAAATACGTGGCCGAGGAAAAGGGGAAGGTACAAGCTTGGCGAAAGAGTAGGCAGAAGGCAGATGGTGGGGAGGAGGAATGGGGAAGCGAAGAGGTGCCAGAGAGGAGAGAGAGGTGAGTCGAGAAAAGAGGAGCTGTCGCGCATTGAAGTCTCCGAAACGGCAGGGTGCTCTCGCCAAGAGTAACACGAACGAACGAAGTAGAGTTGAAACAGCGTATGTGGGGAGGAGACGATGCCTCTCACGGCGGAGGAGGCACAAGGGGGAAAGAAAAGAGGTGGTACGAAGCAGAGCGGAGCGAAGCAGATCGGAGCAAAGTCGAGGCATCGAGCCATTGACCCGTGGAATGAGGGGGTAAGCTCTGGGTACACCAAGAGTCCGTGTAGGATATAGAACGCTAACACGTACATGATCTGTACGTAAGTGTCCATATAAGATGCATAAATACGTATGTAATGGACGTATACCGGTGTCGAAATTACGGTACGGATAGATCGAGAACGATTAAGAAATACGTGACGGGCGTTGTGTTTGTTCGCTCTCGTAACGCCTGTGTCTGCACCGTCGAACCGTGTATGCTGCTTGATTTAGTTACATTCGCTATGTTGCCTTTGACTCGAGCTCCGATCGGTAAACTGGCACTATTCGACGCGCTCTCGAGAATACGCACCGTCCCACGTGTTACCCATGGCTACGGGCTATTCGCCAAGCTACGCGAAACAATCGAGTTCTTACGCAATCCGTGTGAAATTATTCTCAGACTATCGATATTCGCCTTTAAGTAGCCATCGTATGTCGAAATTGATACGAGATTAATTGTATTTTTACGTATATCTTTTAAACAATTCGAACGGTGATCCGCGTTAAACGTATTTCTAATATACATATATCCTTTATAGTATTGTAGGACAAACTCTTAAAGAATAAGTAGCAGCCTTGTTGTCTACGACCGAAGCTAAATTTCATGTCGATCGTTCGACAATACTGTCAACTACGATAACACGTATTTCAACAATAGCCGTTTGTCTGAACAAGGATGAAGCTGTGAATATAAATGAAGCATAAATAATGAAATTTGTACAGGAGGTCGTTCAATCGGGAACTAATTAAAATTACGTTCCAATAAATGAAGTTGTAATCGTAAAAATGGCTATATTGCGATAACAAAAATGTCACCAGTGATATGCAGTCTTAACGAATAGAGATGCGTATTAAATTTTCCGTAGAATTACGAGATGGTGTGAAAATTAACGCCGTTTCGACGAAAAAAGGTACGCAAGAATGAACTGACAAGAAAGTCGTCGAAATTAAGTTCTCGGTATAGGTATCCTTCCTTGTGTCAGGAAACGAGTAGATCGAGAGCGATTAAGAAAGCCGTGACGGTGCATTGTGTTTTCTTGCTCTCACGAGACCGCGTGTGCTCGGTTTATGCTGTTCGAGCCTACATCGTTCTTGCGGATCGGTGGTTGAGGAAGGCGCACGTGTGCGTTGCACGTGTGTAGACGTACGAACGTGGATGGTGGCGGCGAGGCTGCTGTGGTACCGATCTTCGTGGCCGCCCAGGGTCATGCCCTACCCTCTCGCGCTACACAATAATCTTCTTCCTCGTCGTGTGTGCTCTGGTATCTCTACAGCGCAGACGACTCCATAGTCGCTTCGTTTTTCTCCCCGCGAGCCTCTGCCCTTTCGCAAAGGTCCCGTGATCGGCGTTGCGGCCGTACGCTTGTCCTTCTATCGTTTCTCTTCTTCTCTGCCCTGTCCTTATCTTCCCCACCTGCTCTTTTCCCGCTCGTCTGTCCAATATGTGCAACTCTTTCTGTTTTCTTTTTCTTTTCCCTTTTCTTTTTTTTTCTTTCCTTTTCGGTTACACTCGTTCTCCTTTCTCGAGGGAATGAAACGAATTTATACAAGGAGATGTAATGTTCGCTACCTGAGACGACAAGCTGGTAACGTTCCAATAATTTTTTCACATGCAAATTAGATCGTGTTTGGACAATTTTATTCCTGTTTCATAGGTAAGAAGCTTTACGTAGCAACTTTATGATTCCGGTGATAATGCATGCCAAGATTTGCAACACGGCTTTATAAATAACTTGGCGCATGTTGCGGTCTCTCCTTTTGCAAATCTCGTTCGATCGACATTGCGGCGGCGCACTGGCCCTCTTTTCATCCTTTCCATTTGCTTCGTTTCTTTCTTTTCTCGTCCTTCTTGTTTTACAGCCTTGTCTGCATTTTTTGTCCGCGCGGGCAATTTTGTTCGGCAATTCGAACTGTACGTGAGGACGCAATCAGTGGTAAGACGAGTGGCTCGATTCTCCCAGTACTACATATATCAATGTGTTAATTTTACTTTCGTTCTTTTCTTCCGTTTGTGTTTCGTGTATGTTGATCTAACAACAGCGGTATGTTTCCCTCCGTATCCTGAATATAGACTATAACGTATCTGATTTTACTTATCAGTAACGATCATAGTTGCGTGAGCGTCATCTCGAGCTACGACTTTATGTAAATATTTGAACGCCGTGTATACGGCGAACAATAATTGCAATAAATTGTGATCAAATTGATCTTCAATTCTTAATTTACTTTTATTTCAAATGTTATGCCATATTAGGATAATATCTTAATTTGCTTTTGCCTTCTATAAACAAATCGTTTATTTATTATATTTGTAATAGGACGTACTCGACCGTATTTCCGTTAAGAGCGAAATTTCTAATTCTTACTGTAACATCTCACTGGGTTCCTTGAACTATCAAAGTGAATAAACATAAAGTCATTCTTTCACAATGCAGAGTACGCGTGTGTCTGCATATCCGATCGAATGGAACGAGAAAGACGCATTCTTCTACTTCTTGTCGAGTTCTCGTTACAGCGGAGATTCTTTGTTATAATAAGAAGCACGGCTGCTTGTACATAGTACGTCTTTGCTTCATAAATTTTCTTCGTACGATTTTGTTTTGTCCCCCTATAGGAATAGGAATACTTAACAGACGAAACGTTTGAAAACCGTCTACTTACAAATTTTTCTTTACTTTAATAAGTTTGCGACAAGCAAGATACAGCAACAACTACATTTTTCGACATTTTCGTTTTGTATTGTTACAAATATCTTGCGACTTTTGTTTATGATATTGCAATACTTAAAAAAATTCGTTGATCTTTATACTCGTGTTAATTTTTCTCCTTTATGTATATTCTATTTTCTGTTCTTCGCTTCTTTCTTCGCGCTTTATCCTCGTCTCGTACTTTACTTACAATGAAATAGCTTGCAGACAGTAACAGTCGGTATTATGACTTACGCTTTCTTCAGCAAGGCACCCCCATTGATCAAGTAGTTCATTAGCAGAATAGTACCGCCTATAACTTACACATTGAAGCTATATCTTTACGTTAAATCTTAACCTTTCGGTATACCTGCGAGTCTATATTACACCAGGATAAATCAACAGGATGAACGAAGAAGGTACGACGAGCATCGTGTAAAAATATGGCTACACTTTATACAGCAACGAGCCTCATTATGCGGCAATCCCGAATTTCAAATCATACGTACAACGACGCCAAAGTTGGCGAGAAAGTAAGTTAAAAGAAATACGGACGTAGGGACGATCGTTTCACCGGTCGCGTGAAATGGAACGGCGCGCGCGGCTTCCCGAGCAGCAAAAGGGAAGATAGAAAGCCGAGACACCCGTAGGAGCTCGCCGATTAACTCTGAGGTCTCAAACGAAAAGCAGTTAGGTCGTCACGCGTTGCGGTTTTGCAGATTCGCCGGCGTTGTCGCGGAAATTGAGCGGATTCAAGCTTGAACCCATGATGGAACGGAGTTGACAGAGCAAAGGATAGAGTAGAGGATATCGCCGTGACGGAAAAGAAGGGGGAAGGAGAGGCGAAGAGAAAGGAGAGGAGAAAGAAGGAGAAATAAGTAAACGGAAAGACAGATAGCTACGGTGAAACAGGGATGGAAGGGAGAGAAAAGAGAGTCGAGGGTGGTAAATGGAGGAGAAAGGAGCAACTCGATGGAGCAAAGGAAGAAAGAAGAGGCAGCAAACGGCAGAAGCTTCAACAACCGTCGGTGAAGCGAAAGGAGACACGACGGGCGCCAGCCCAAGAGACACACAGGTGGGCGTGGCGCCTATCCCTACGCGGCGCACCGGGTCGCCACGATATGAAATTATATACGTTGGCTAAGGGTATATTCGTCTTTGTTCCTTTCCCTTTTCTTTTTCCGCCGTCTCGTTTCGTCGTTCGCCCCGGCAGCTCCCTGCGTCCGCATTTGCTTGCAGTCGTATCCCGGTTGCAGTCGCAAAGCCAAGCAAGAGTGCGGCCGCGAGCACAATACGAATAAATAAGAAAAACCTTGTGCGCGCTTGTTCCGTCACGAGCTGTGGTCGACAGGACGGACGCCGCCGTCTCATCTCGCGGCGGCCAATCAGCCTCGTAATCACTGAGCTCTCTGAACGTTCGTTGTTGCCGGTGACTTAGACTCTACCTACTGGCTTAACGCGCCGCGCCGCGGCGACGACGACGACGACGGTGGCGGCTCGATGGTCTCTTCTTCCTTTAACTCCTCTGCCATCCTCTCCTCTCCTCTCCACTCTTCTTTCGTCGTTTATCCTGCACAACTTTACTCCGATCTCCGATCTACCGGGGTTAGCCTGCGTACCTATCTAGTACCTAACTCAGCCTCTTACGTACTCACGTGCCCGTTCGTTACTACTACGTTCGCCGCTGCTACTCACAACCGAGCTTCACCCTCTTTCCCTGTCCAACGAGTAGGGAACGAAAGGAATACTTTATACTTCTCCGCTGTAGCTTCTTCGGCAGACACGGATCGACCACGAGTTTATAACGATTTCTTTCAACGACTTTATGTTTGAAATTTTAACGGTTTCAATTGAGCATGCGTGCCTTTTAAAAAAATCGAATATCAGTATGGTTCTCCAAACTACACTCGTATCCGGTAGAATGAGATAAAAATGTTTGTTCAACACGGATGTACATTTCTTTTATCCAAACTCCATTTACTCGAACAGAGTAGAATCAAATTAAAATTAGAGGAGCAAACTGTTCCACGGTTCGTAAAATTCAATTTTTTGATTTTAGTTCCTGATATAAGAGGAAAGACGAATTCGATATCAACGGTATAATTCTAGTATGTAAACTGGCGTTGATGTAACCCGACAAAAGAGAGGACAACTCGGGCAATAAGTCGGCAACTTGTATGTCACGGTTGTCCTTCTCAAAAATCCAGTGTTCGAAGGGAGGACCGAGAATCGAGTCAGCAAAAATTGCAGATAATCGAACGATGGAGCTTTTACGATTTTTCAGTAGATCGTAGATTCGATGGAATAAAAGTTTAACCTCCTCTGAAAGACGAACGGTTTGTACGTTTAAGAATTACGAAATGTTTCGTCGCATTGTTTATATTTGGTATTTGAAATATTTCAGCATTTTTCGCCATTAAAAAGAACTTCATTTATACAGAAACGAATTCCGTAAGAAGCTTCTTGCGTATGTAGATCGTTGATTATTGCGAAAGCTTGCCGTAGAAAGTATTAATTATATAGCCAGCATCGTCACGGTAGACGTAACCATTTCACATCCTTAGTAGCGAGTTTTCATACGAGCAAGCATTGCTTCATGCTTGGTATGCCATACAATCTCGAAGAGGAAGGTGACAATTAAGGCACTGCGCCTTCTGTCTGTCTGTTTCTCTGCTACAAATGTTCAGCGCGTCCCCAATTAGCGGTGTTACCTTTTGAAAGGTGCACCTATTGTACCGTATGCATGTGACACAGGAAGAATACGAGTGTGCACGCTGATAGCAGTGGGTGGGTACGAAGGAACAGGAAAAAAACAATAGACGAAGACGTTCGTTCCAGGTGTAATCTGTATGTGGAGGTAGCCCAACCCTTGCTTTACGAACCGAAGCACACCTGCTAAACAGTTTGAAACACAATCTCGATGCTCGACCGTGTGCGCAAATTTGCAGCTGCATTCAACCGGGTTGCATCTATCTTTTGCTTAGAGAGTCGATAGATGCAAAAAATGTCCTTTCTATCAACCACTTCCATTTGTTTCCGTGTTCGTCTCCTCGGATGACAGATGACATTTTCTATTATCGACTTACGATCGAGTTTCTCATGGAATAGATAATTTATTCTGTTTGCGAAAATACAATAGCGAGATATAGTTCATATTCGACGAATCCAGTGTTACGGAGATTGGTGTCTGCGTAGAACCGCAGATGGACTGATATTGAAATGGAATCACGCCCTCGACAGATCGGACTACGTTCCATCTCCAGGATCTTACACGCTTCAAGATAGCGTACGTATTTCGTGTTACAGCCACCGCGATTCTCCTATCCGCTATCGTATATTTCCATCGATCTGTCTTCGCGTTCTCTACGTTTTTTCTACGTGTCACGATGTACGCACGCGTTTTATCGCAATTTTACGCAATTCGTATAAGCTAACTGTATGCGATACAAAACACTCGACTTTGTAGAGTTATTAAAAGTAGCCGAATACTTTTCTTTCAATGACCAACGTCGGAAGACGAAGGAAATCAATATTCATATTTAATAGTTTAATTAAGTGGCGATTTAGATTCATTCGTTACTATAACAGATAATAGATAATACGATGATGATGTAGCATTTCGAATAAAAGTTTGTTGCTTCCGAAGGATAAATGGATCGTCACAGCTGATACCCGGTTCAAAAATTCTGTCTTTGCCGTAGAAGAATGGAATAACGTCGTGTCTTTGAGATAGAACCGTATATTTTTTTTCTTCTTTCTTCTTTTACGCGCTTTTATAATTCGTTTGTCAGTTGCGCGAGGCCCATGAATATGTTGTTCGTAAATGGACGTTAATGACGTTCATCGGGTACGTACGTACGCGTCCAGTATTTAAGAAGTAAAACTTTTGAAATTTTCGCGAACACAGATGACGTTTGTAATCGAATTTCCATCCAATGTATCGAAATAAATGAAACGTTTGTAGGCACTTTCATTCGCCTAATTCCACTTTTCCGATATTTGATAAACTTCTTCTATTTAACGGGTCGATAACTGTTTGCAGAGATTCAACTTTAAGCTTTCATAGTTATTTACATAGACGTATAGCGCGATACTACTTTGGGCGAGCGACTTGTAAATTGCAGGAAGCCTGGCAGTTCCGAGTAATTTAAATCAGAGGATACGTGTATTACCATCGATACCGCGAGATATGCATTCATTTGCGGTGGAAGCTCGTGGTCGCAGCAAATCCTCGTTCAATTTGCGATGTTACAGATGAAGATCTTCTGTTACCCCTCCCTCCGTTGCTACCTTGCCATCCCGCCTATTATCTACAACCTTTCCAATCCTTTGCCTCGCTTCATTCTCCCGACCGCGTGAGAAAACGCATCGAAGGTAATACGTGACGCGTGGTTTCGAATCAGCTCTAGCGCCAAGAATGCAATTCGATCAAGAGTTACAAGGGGGGAGCATTGTCATGGTCGAAGATACAATTTCGAGACTTTTAACTTATTACGTGTCGATCTTTCGTATATCGTAAAAGAAGCTACATCGTATATCTTTATTAAATCGCACGACCAGCGTCACTTACCATCGCATATCTTATTAAACGTCGAGAAACGTACGGAGTTGTCGATGTAAATGAGATAGGTCAGAGTAACAAGTTCGTTCGTATTTTATCCTGAACGGTATTAAACGTTGCTTTTGACCAAATTGGATTCTGTTAAATTATTTTTCTGGTAATCCATTCAAGCATTAACAGTTACAATCGCGTTGTAATCAAACCTATCGATATTAATCACGAGACGTGTAATTTCTCATGGTAACGCTTCTCCGCCTATCACGGTTGATAATTTGCGAAACGATACAGGTATCGCACTGATCGTACCAACGAAGCGATAACTTTTTTTCGTCTCTCGTGTACACTTGCTGAACAAGGGGAAAGACGACGATCGAGCCCGATAATAATTTTTATCGTCACCGGCCCGGCTAAATTTGTTTGCTCGGCTGGTTGGTGGATGATGATCGCTGGTAGTGTGATCATCGGGGTAACCGAATGCCGCGTGGAAAGTCCGTGGCAGCTTCGGCGAGAGATGTATGTATAACGTGAGCGTGTATGTCACGGGCAGTCACGACCGCAGACACGGCCTCGTCTTTCTCTCGGCTCTCGGTGCCTCTCTTTCCTTCTCTCGTTCACCGATGCACCAACGTTCGAATGTATCTGCCGAGATGGCCAGCTCTGCTCGGGCCTCGCCGGCGCGTCCGTGCGGTTGCATCCGCACGGTCGCGTTCAAACGTGTTACGAATCCCTTATACGCGTATATACGAACAGTTTAAGGTGTTAAGTTACACGTGCCGGGCCCCTTGATAACCTTTATGGCGGGTGAAAGAGTTTTGCAGATGATGCTGCTCCTTCTTGCAGCCAACGTGTACCCATGGTCGAGCTTTGCTTGACTTTTTAACCCTCGGCCTCGCCTCGAACTGATACATCAGCCTTTTTTAAAGCGATCATTAGGAGCGTGGCTTCCTCGAACAAGCAAAAAACATAGCTTTCTCGAAGGCGACCGAAAGAAATTGCCGAATCTTATCGTTATCTGTGTTTGCTTAATTTTTTAAATAAAATCGTTCGATTAGCAAATTCAAGTTGGAAATAGACAATTTTTTAAACATTCTAAAACTTAAGAATAATTACCACGTAACAATTCTATATACACGTATATGTTATAAACGTTACAGCGAAATGTTGCATTAATTTGTCTTTTACGTTTGGAACGTTTAATTTTCACTCAAATCCATGAGAGACATTTAGGGTGTATACGCAGGCAACAGTAATGTGAAACTGGTAGGTAAGCGTATAGTTCATTGTATGTATAATGTGTTGTTATAATCCAGACGTACGATCATTCGTACGAACATATATGAATTTAAGGTGTTACGTTACACGTGCCAGAGTCCGTTTATCGTAGATAAACCGTTTTGGCGTTGCTGCTGTTTGTCGTGATGAATGCTCCCGGTGCTGCTACTCATTATTTACACATGTGATATCTATACCCACGTAACAACTCTGAATTAATTCCTCCAAAACAATACAGAAATTCGTTTCATACGCCCTTTGTTGTAAATACAAAAACACACCGTTTTACAGAAAATAATTCTCCAACTTGTCTTACTTATTTATTAGACTATCTCTTCGCTCTGTAGAGAATTTTGTTACAGCAATCGTAGTACGGAGTTCTTCGGTTTGAGTAAACATTCAGTGACGCGATATTCGATGATTTTTTGGCGAAGCCCTTTAACCATTGCGCGTATTAAATAAAAAATCAGTCTGTCGTAATTTTGTATTTTGCTATACGTTTACCAATTTACTTCCGCGTCTTTCTTCTCACATGCCACTGTTCCGCAACGTTCCGCAAAAATTCCGCGCGACGTTCTACGTATACAGCACATATAATAAAACCCAATCATCGACGAATGTGTTAAAATGTATATGAATGGAAAAATTTCGATTCAGATAGGTGCATAAAAATTCACTCGAGTGTAAGAGTAAAATGTACAATAGACGTTCGAACGATGCATCGGTATCGAGTGTCTACGCAAAAACGTAACTGCGAGTATGTACTTAAGAGGCGCGCACGCACCCATCTTCAGGTGTTAAGTTACCCCTGTTGGGTCCGGTTCGGTTGCTATCGCAGATAAAAGGTCGGTTTTACCGTGGCTGCCGCGGCGCGATGCTCGACGCGTAAACGTGCGTAACGGCCCGATGAGATACGCCGACCGTTAAACGCGCACACGATATCCAAATAAAATCAAAGAAGAGCCTATGCGAAATAAATATTAGGTAGACGATCGTTTGGGATAAGAGAGGCACGAAGGAGGGGCGGTCCGGGTGTAAGAGGCCTTCAGGTCGTGGCCGCGGGAGATACAAATGATATCGGCTCGAAAACCTGCTCGGAGCCACCTTGCCTCCTGGATAGATATACGCGATTCGTGCCTCCTTTGGATTCGTCGGCCGCGACTACGCGTGCAAACAGCCAAGAGTACTTTCAATCTTTCCGAAAAAGCTCGATAGGACGGGAAAGTTGTCGGTGATTGATCTCGCGCGGTTTAACCTTTGTATCCTGATATAGTACAGAGAAAAGCAGCGTGATTCGGGGAACGATCATTGAAATCTGTACAGATTACTAAATTCCAGGCCATTGTAACAACGCCCCGAGTTAATCTTCTCGTTGATCTTGCTGTTTGCGAGATAAACGAGTAACGTTGCATCTGTTTAGGAAATAAAGGTTCGCTCGAAGAAACTTTAAATTCCGACTATTCGACTTTGACTATGTGAGAGTTGTTTAAAAGGGATCTTATCGGATCGTTGATTTGGAATTGCTAGAACTTAGGTGTAACTTCAGCTGGTTACGAGTATTAAAACGCGCGATAAAACATAACCGATATTACGATTCTTTTTCCTTTTTTATAAAAACTCTGGTCTTACAATGAAATACTTTGAAACGGAGATATATGTAAATGTTCCGTCTAAATATCTTGTATGTAAAATAGTCGAAGCACGATACGTTTTTAATTCATCTAATTTCCATCGCGTTTAATTCAAAGTACGTCACAAACGTTACATTACGGATACATACCTATAATTAGTTCTAATGTTCCGATCATATCATATCCTGCCCGACCGCTATTACGTAGCAAAGATGTAATTGAAGTAATTTAAACATCGTCAGGCGCTATTAAAGTAGCACGTATCGTCGGTAGGATCATCGACGACTGTCGTTAGGACACCTAAATGTTCAATTAGCACGTAAAACGTTAATTATGCGAATGGTGAAACAGCCAAAACATTCGTGCGATGAGCGATTTTAACGACTCTAATTAATAAATCCGCAACACCGGTGCGCGGATTGTTTATTCGTACGAGCGCTCGGTTAAATCTAAAGTGTCCGAGTTCTTGAAGCGTGCATAAGTCCGGACCCCACGCTGGCCTGGCCTCAACATTTTTTACCCCGTCCGGAGGAATAGGTGCACCGTACGGAGGAGCTCCAGTAACGATGGATTCGAACGAGCGTTCATTCCGCGCGATCAAACCGTTCATATTGATCGCAATCTAGCGGTAAATTAATCCCTGATATTCACGAAGATCAAGGAAAAATATAAATCCTACGTTATCACCTCGTCGTGTCCCGTTCGAACTAATTTGTTAATGTAGCGCGAACGATAATGGTTTTTCATCGAATCTGATCTCAGGCTCGAGAGCGTTAAAACCAAAGTTTATCGATCTCGTTCCGTTGAAAAAGCAGTGCTTACGTGTGCCAGGTGCACGGTAATATACAATACTTTCGGCGTGATCGTGCGACGGTACGTGCACATAGCGAACTACGCCAGAGATCGATGTAACAGAAGGGCATGTATACCTACGGTAAGTAGATACGTATATACCTGCAGCCTCCAAATACACTTTATGAAATTCCATTTTATGGTATCTTGTCGGAGTCGGGGCCTTCGATTTGGTGCTAAGAACTGAAGCAACAGGTGCGACGCTCCAGCCTTTACGCCGTTACCCTCAGAAGCTCAGGTAGTACGTACGTTGTCGAGGCAAATCATTTTAAGAAATCTTTTATTCACCTTGTTCCTTCCGTTGTATAGCCGCGTGTATCTATTGTATTCCTCTATATACGATATATCTTATATAGTAATTTTATATATGATTGTCCTTACGTGCATAAAATTTCAAAAGTATCTCCAATTTATATATATAATAATTTTCTTCGGTGATTTAAAATCGACACAAAGATTCGACAAGTATATTGTAAAGTATCAGTAGTTCAACGATAGCCAATGAGAAACGAATTTGTTTATTTGATAAGTAGAGCTGATCTTTATTTGATCGTATTGTTTGGACGAGCTTGCGCGATGTCGTGGAGCCATCGCTATGGCTATGCTTCGGATCTTTTAAGCGGCAAGCAAACCACTCACGCAGCGCAGCGGACCGCGAAATCGACGCTCACATATGAACTTGGAACGAGAGAGTTTCCTTTTCTTCTCTTTTGCTTCTCTATCTTGACGTGGAAACGAAAGAACAACGAAAGAGCAACGAAAGAACGGATCGTGCACGATCTTTACCGCCAATTTTCCACATCCATTCGTACGCCTTTTCACCATTCTCTCTATCTCTTACAATTATTTCTTACGCAGACCGTTTCCTCGTATATCCTCCGTATACGTTAACAAAAATTATCCTCTTTTCTCAAAAATTTCCTCTTTGAAATATTATCGTCTAGAATATCATTGTACGATACTTTTCCGTATCGTTGATCATTGTTGGACCATCGACGATCCGTAAGACTTTAGATCGAGTTAATTTTAAAATACTTGCTAATTTATACTTTTGTTTTACGCGGCAAAAACACAAGTGACAATTATTACGCAAGATATAGGATATAGATTAAAATTAAATATTCTAAAATTCAATTCAAAAGCTGGCATCGTCTCTTATGTTCCAACGATACCAATCAAGGGTTTCGGTTAATATCGTTGCGTATATGTCTGTGATCGTTTTCTTTTATCTTTTATATTTTAAAGAAACAGCTTTAATTAAAAATCTGCAGAAATAGTTGCCGATTAGGAATACACAGAGTGTTTGTAATTACGTATGACAGCACGGGGAACATCCGTGCTTCAGGAGGTGAAAAATTCATTGGGGGAGAAATTTTATCTGATCGAAACACGCCACAGTACTCGTGACACCCTTCTGGGGTTGCTCCGAACAAATTGCTTTCCCTCGGACCAATATGATTAATTAACATGGAAAACTAAATCGATATAATGGCGCGTATGCCAAGTACGAGCCGAGGAGGAATGTCAAAATTTTACTTTGGTCTAATTTTCTCATGCGAAGGTTATATAGAAAAACACCGCTATTTCCAAATTAATTGAACGCGTTTAATTTTCTAGCAATTTTTAATAAGTCGCTTTAATAACTTGCGAAAAGTATCTATCAAAATTCATGTCATTCGGCATACGATTGCATGTATTAATTTATATCAACTGTATCTAAATTGTATCTCATTTGATAAATTAATCGATAGAATAGTATTGATATATAGCGTACATATAACAGTGATGTCGATTCTATTACAAAAAAAAATAGTTGCTACGGTATGAAGACTGGCAGAGGTCGTGATCGAAGAGGAGCAGGCTCGTTCGAAAGACACGTATGCGAACGTTTCGTTCGAAAGAGGGAAGGGAAGGGAAGGGAAGATAGATTTATGCTGGATCGCCAGGCACCGCCGTGTTCGTGTCACCCCTGCAGGGAAGGGTGACTAAGAAGAAGGAGTGGAAAGCAAAGCAGGGTAGGGGGGCAAAGAGGGAGTTTTAATGTATGCCTACCGAGAGAGGCTATAAAAATCAATACCTCAAATTACCAGGCAGTACTTAATTTTCTTGGAGCAACCAGCCCCGGCACGCTGCCTCTCTGTAACTCCCCCTTTACCACCACCTCCCTCCTCTTTTCGCGAAACTCTGTTCCGTCGGCGGTGGATCGACCAACGAGACGGATTTCCCTGCATTCACGTGCATTTTACTTCCAGCAGGTCCTGCAATTACGCGACGCGGAAGTATTTTTAAATTTTAAAGGGAAGAATGCGGTATTAAAAATGCAGCAACGACGACAAGAGCCACTCTCTTTATCCTTCTCTCTTTACTCGTTTCGTTTTTCTTTCCTGTGCCCTCCCCCTCCCCCCTCCTCCTCCACGCTCGTCTTAATCATTAAACCATGGAGAAGGGCGGGCCAGCAGCGGATCTGAATTACTTACAAATAAGTGCCGATCTCGGATGTTCTTAAACTCGTATTGAAAGCCAGAATTATCGGAGATACGAGTCGAGAGTGCTCTTGTGGCTTATTGAATTACAGAAATTAAAGTTCATTTGCGCCAGTGGAAAGATAACTTTTGATATTGGTTGGAAAATTACTCGTGTATAAACTGCTGAAAGGTTGTGCGTTTCCGTTCTCGTAATTCTTCGCGGCTCCTCTGAATATCGTGCTTTTTATAACGTACCGTCGTTGTTCCACGCGATCGATAAAATCTTCGTATCGATTTTAATAGAGCTATTACGTGCATGATTAAAGAAAAGAAAATAAATTAAATTACAAAAGCTCACGTATTTCGATCGATCGCTATTTATCACGTTTACTTTCGCACGGATCGGATATTCAACACGCAACACGTACGTCGCGTGATTTAACAGAGTGACGCTAATTAATTACCCTGGCGGAAAAGAAAATGGTATCTCGTAGGCCTCGACCCTTGAGTGGCAAGCAAGATTACGACTCAACTCTAGCGGAAGGGTTGAAGCCCTGCCGCTTGATTTTATTGTCCGCCTTCTCTCTCTCCTTTAACCACCCTCGATTCTAGCCACCGTCGCGTCGCGTCGTCCTGCTTTCCTTCCTGCCCGACCCGTCGTAGTCTTTCGTTTCTTTCCCTTGCTTTCCCTTTCGTCGAGCATACCGGTGGTTACCGATGGTAGAAAAATTTCTTCCGCGTACTCGGTTATGCCTTTTCGTGTACGATCGTGCGGTGATGTTAGCGTGCCAGTGTCTGCGATCGACTGACCCGCGCAAGGCTGACCAGAAGAAAGTGTTTTTGTACCAGAGGTCGATACGCGAGACGTTATTTTCCCTTCTATCGAACTTTTGCGTTCAACGCACGGGTTCTTAATCGAAGCTTATACAAGATGCTAATGCCTGATGTTACGCGAGTAGATAATTTCTTCTGCAAAAGTAGATGAAAAAAGCGTACCTGCAGTAAAATTTTTCCGTTTGATGTTCAATCTTTATGCAAAGACACGTGCACTTACAACCGCGTTATATCTAAAATTCGATTTATCGGGCAGTACCGTATTTTATATTTCTTGATCTCCTGTACAATGTTTACAAAGTTATCTCAGAAAATACTGAGAATCTCGATCAATTAATGCAAAGAGTTAATTACGCGTTTAAAAACATACGATCTTTGATCCCAGAGGGGATCCGTATTAGCGAAAGTGTGTATATACGTATACGTAATTAATCTATAATTATACAAACCGTATAATTAATTTAGTATGTACGAATCGGATTTTTAGGCGAAGTCAGTGCTAAATCGTAGATCGCGTCGCGTCGTTCCAAGTAACGAAATACGAAACAGATCACGAAGGTACGATAATTTTTATCTTTAAAAAATTGAAAACCAAGTTCTCTTGCCTTCCTTCAGGCATTCGTAACGTTCCCCGATGAGTCGTAAAAGCGAAAATCATGCACGTCCTTGCTCGTCTATCCTTTTTCACGATCAGAATCACTCAACGTAAACGGTTCTCCTCGGTGCTCGACGAGTCAAAGAGCAAACGGACTGGTTGCGACGAGTAGTACATACAAGCTATAATCCTACAGCGTGAACTGACCACCGCTAGATTGTGCTGGTCATGGTTGTTTCGACTCTCTTCGTGTTCCCTCTTTTCTCAGAGTGGTCTCTTCTTTCGTGGATCGAAAAAGGATGAAAGAAAGACAGATAGGGAGACAGGGAGGGGTGCAGAGGTCAAGGGAGAGGTTGGGCGACCCGAGAAAAGAGGGAAAACGAGAACGAGGTCCGAGAGGGAAAGTTGCGAGGGTGGGTGATAAATTGATAGTGGACGTGCGCCACGCGCCCTTCCCTAGGCCAACAGACCGACAGACCAGCGGACCGAATGACACCCTCACCCCGATCAACTGCCCCCGACTGTTGATACTTTTCCTCGACTGGAATTAAATGATCATCGCGGTCGTTCAGTCACGTAAGCTATCACTCTGCTTCAGAGTCGGGACATTTGATAGAAAGCATCTAATTCGGTAGGGTCAATCCGTTTCCCTTCGCTTTTATAGCATTACGCTTGTACGGTATAGGATTTTTTTCGCTTGCGTAGATTTAGACACGTTTGCCATTCATATGACTTCACATAGCTTTGTTAAAAGCCACGAGCACGTGACGTCTCGAGATATTCGCAGACTCACAGATACATGGCATACTGTGAGTCGTATTTCCCGCGTGCAATTAAATGTATCGTTACCAAAAGGTATACACATATATACGTACAAGTACAATGATCGCGGGAGGAAGACACGATAAGCAAAGCATGTATTTGCTAATTTTCTGATTTCGATGTTACTTTATGATTAGGCGGAAAGCTTTTGATATGACGCGATTAAACATGAAAAGAATCCGCGAGGTTCAAGATACGTAATAATAAAATAACAGGAGAAAATACGCAGACTCTTCGCAAACAATGTTTGTAAATCCATGTATACATATAGATATGTATATATGTGACGATGATTTCGTCCGGTATATGGATCGAATAATGAACGTTTTAAGATCGTTTAGAGGGTGGAAGGTTTTGCTTAATTGATTCTGGGAGGTGATAAAATAATGTAAGACGTGTTACGTGTAAAAGCGACGAAAGCTGAAGTTTCCAGTCAGTGAGAAAGGATGAGGTCGAACGGGTCGAAAGGAGAGAAAGTGGATGGTAAATCCGAAGCCAAGTTTCTGACCTTGTTCGGCTTATTTACATAAAGTATCCTTGAATAGACGTAACGTACATAAAGAAATAATCATGTTTAAATGTGAATGAGAATGCGAAGAAACGCAGTGTAATCGTTGTTGAATATCATCGTGATCGTCAGAACTGCATAAAAACTAAAACGATCGATTATCGTAATCGAATTACCTGTTCTCTTTAACGAATACTGCGAAAAAGTGAAATTTTTCACTCGCTGATCTAGATGTCGATGCGACGCTAAAACTTTAAGTAAAAAGAGAAAGAATGGAATAATTGCAGTTAATTGCTAATAAGTTTGTGCGACGGAAAGATGTTGGAATTTCATCTCGAAATTAAGATTAATAATCTGTGGAAGACGCAATGTTTGTGTTGAAATAATATTATGTGATATTTATTAAACAAAAAATTACAGGAAATATAAGTGAGCGTTGTGGAATGTTGACAGTTGGCTAGTTATTCTCAGACTAACCGACTTAGTGACCCATGGCTCTTGAAAACGTTTTGAAGTCCACTTTCTATGCAGTAAAGAGTGTGACCTGAGTAGATGTCTGTGTGACGTCACGTGCCACGGAACCTTCCAGCAGCTTCTCGATACAAAGCGCTATGCCGTGCCCAATGTTCCATCCGTATCCTTACGCTTCTTCCGTCGAATTCTCGGAAGAGCGTGCACGCGCCAGCCACCGCGGTACATCTCACGAACGTACGCTAGTAGGAATATCGCTGGGCAACGAAGGGAAGAATCCGTTCGATCAACCACCTCATCTGTATGCGATTAATATCGTTGTATTCCAACAAAAGAAAATATATCGTTTATATTACGGGAGCGAAGAAAATTGCGAACAGATCTTTCACGTATTTTAGATTAGTTTCGAGTTTATCATATTAAAATAAATTTTTCGTAAATAAAATCAAAATTTTGTGATAGAATCAAATAATACGACATATTCGATACAAACGCTCACTAGAGGAATTATTAATATTATTGGGTAAATATATAACGACTCGACAAGTTTCAACGACGTATTTCCTTTCTTCTCGTCTTTTCCCAATCTGCCCGCCTGTCTTCCTCTCTCTCTCTATCTCTATCTCTATCTCTTCAAAAGGAACACGGATTAAGAAGGAATAAATACACAGAGGCAAAATATTGAACTCACCCGCTGCCAAGTAGCAACCGTAAGCTGGTCGGAGGAATGTCGGATGCGACCTCCGTTTTAATCAGTACGAATCCGAGTTATTAAAATTCCTGCAGAATTTTCGCGGTTGAATAGAGTGGGTGGCCGAGGAGCGGCGCGAAGGAGCGCGGCCCGGCCGCTGCGAAGGCAGGCAGCGTCTGAAAGAAAAAGAAGTTCATTCATTGCGATAGACGGAAGATATAGAGAGTAGAGTGGAGCCGAGGCTGCGTCGGACAGAATATCGGCAAACTAAAAACGTTAATTTATTCAATGGTAAAGGGGCACGAAGACACGAGAGTACTGCAGCCTAAGAGACGAGCCTGAGAACGAGGAAGAACATAGAGCGAGAAGGAACTCTGGAGGAAGGCTGATTGAGCAAGGACTTTCGGTAGGGTCGAACAGGGGCGAAAAGGGTGGTTTCACCGGAGAGGAACCGATGAGAAGGCGGGAGGGAGGGAGGAGGGTGAAGGGACTTTGGAGTCAAACGAAAGCCTCCGGCAGTTTTTCTACCAGCTCCGTTGGAACTCTTGAGTTTCGCAAGTTTTTTCTTTCTGATTTTTCTAATTAATTATCGGTATTGATTGGTTCTCGATTTGACTGTGGAACGCCTTTGGCTACAGAACGAAGAGATGGAAATGACCGCATAGAATAACCGTAAAAGAGAGGAGAAGCCAAGCGAATTAACTGTCCATAATTTGCCCCGAGTCGTGATTAAAGAGTGGCTTTACACTGAAAGCCGAGCGAAGGATTTTTCGATATCTATTCTTTGCTTTTTCTTCCATACTTTACGAAGAGCTACACCTTTGTGCCAAGTCTTCGGGCTCGTACGATTGTATTTCCGTGTCGTAATTACGATACGCGTAAGTTACGCGCAATGTACACGAATCACGATTACGTAGAATATCGATTCGTAAATATATGACATAGTATAGCGTAAAATAATTTAATATAATCGATCATCGACACAAAAAAGTATAGGAAGGAGAACTTCTTTTCTAACTACGCTAAAATTTGCGATTTGTTTCCCTCGAGTTAAATCAAGAGTTACGTTAACTTCGAACGTAGGAAGGCAAAAGTTGTTTGAAATGCAGTCAGTGCATTGCAAAAAGGAAGATAGATTGCCTCGAATAGTTACCACAGGAAGAAACAAGAATAGAATAATGGTGGGGGAAGAACGAGTTGAGAAATATTACGATTTGGAAAGAAATTGAAGTATTGAAATAAACACAGGTGTATCGTTTTGTGAGAATATCGATCGGGATATATTATCGATAATCGATACAAGCTTGTATGGTTAATAGAGAAATTATTTATTTCCGTGAAATCTTGTTCGGTTAAACTTACATCGTGAGAACATTTGGAAAGTGAGGTGCGCGAGAAAGGGGATAAAAAATGTTTGAAAAATCGAGCTGCGAGCTTTGTACGGAAGAATCGAATCGTACGAGACAAAAGGCGAAGAGAAGAGATTTCGGTGAAAGTAAGCCAACCCGTTCGGTTGGAAAGTAGAACAATTATTTCGACCCTCGAGAAGCCCTGTTTCGTCGTTCGCAGCCCGGGACAATGGCAAATAAAGCAAAATCCAGTGCAGCGCTGTCCGCAGAACCGACGATTAACCATTCACGACTTTTTCCTCAAATCCATCTAGCCACGAGTGCCGGTGGAAGTTTCTCGGAAGGTGGTCAGTACGTTGTAAGACGGAGGATTGATTGCCTCGGAGGTTTCACGATGAAGCGGCGGGAAGAGAGGACGAAGGGGACGGGGGAAGAACCGCGAGCGAAAGCAAGAGAGACAACAACGGAGAGTTAAAGCGGACGAGTGTGGTGCAAGGTGAAGGAGAACGAGAAGGAGATAGGTAAAACGACGAAGGGGTGAGCCAAGGGGTGAACCGTGGGGCTGAGAATGCGGCCAAAGTACGTGAGCGGGGGGATGACTTGTGGTTGTGTGTCGCAAGATAGGGTTGCTATATATAGCGTGTGCTCTGTCCTACGTCCGTCGGTCCGTTCGTTTCTCGTCGTACCGTCCGTTCCTAACCGCTTCTCTCCTATCCTCTTGCTTGAAGGTCCTTTCCAAGACTGCCCTAGGAGAGGATGGACGAGGTGGTCGAGGGTGGCTTGCAGGGATGTTCTTGCACTTCGGACCGTTAGTTGTGTGCACTACCGTGCCGGTGAAATTGTGTGTGAACCCGCACGTGGCTTCACCTACGGTGTCACGGACGCGCGATCGTGTGTGCGAAGAACGAAATACTGGCCGAGGAATTACATACTATCGCACGAGTCTTGCCATTTATTTCGAATAAGAGCGTCAGCGAGGCTCGATCTATCAGGTGGCACGACCGTTCGAATGCCACGCACGACCGTTCCCCAGTGTCAACTATGCGCGTTACGCGTAGAACTAGTACGTAGTTACGCTTGTGCGACTTTGTTTCCATCTGACGAGGCGGTTAAAGGTTCGCGTGTCGACCTATGTAAAGCAGAATTTTAAAGCGTGCCCGTTCCACGATCGAACGATATAGAAGGATTCGAGTTGCTGAAGTTAGTACAATCGATGGTATCGAACGTGTAATCGTGCAACGATTTCGAACGACTTTGGCAACTTTTCTTCGAAATGAAAATAAACCGATCTTATTCTTGGATGTTCGGTCTCGCGCCTTCCACTCCTTTAAAGTGTTTTCCGTAAAGCTTCGCGAACAGCTGTTCTCCCATAGATATCGTTAGCCAAAACGAAAGTTAAAGTCGAGCGTTCGTTACGTAAATTCTTATCTACGGAGCAGCTTCCATTTCGCGTGTAGTCCTTATTGCGACTCTCGTTTTGTCTCCACTCGAACGACTGCAGTTTATATTTATAAAGATTGTATTTACGAAGAAAATGTAAGAAAAGCATCGTAGAGGCGTGCGTGCGTTCTGGGAAAATCTGCTAATTAGCCGCGGTCAACGAGGAAGTAAGTAAGAATTTGCAGAAACGGTGCCGGCGACTCGTAGAAAACATTTTGCCGGAACGAACTGTTGGTCGGGACGGGTACGATAGGATGTTCGTACGGGTTCGTAACGAATGGAAGTTCGCTTTATAGGATGACACCCGTTAAATGCCGTAGCTCGCTATAGGAACCATCGGACAAGGCACGTAAGGAACTCGGATATACGTGTACAGGGTCTTTTGCAACGTGTGTGCGCTCGCCCGCACGCATACCATCTTGCGCGAAATCTCACGACAAATACACACATGTGAGAAGCACAATAATTACTATAGGGGTAGTAAGGAGGGCACCCCGCGGGGTAGCTTGGCCAGCAATCGATATATACACACACGCATGGGGGACACGCGTACACATACATAGAGAAACCGGTAGGTGCCAGTGTGAACACACGCGGCAAGCGAGCGCGCACACCGTTACACGGTTTACATAAGTGAAGTTCCTTGGCCACCACCCTCAGTCACCACCTCTTATATACCCCCATCCAGCCAGTGCCACCCTCTCTATCCTCCCACGCTACCCTGGCCCTCTTCCTCCTGCTTTCTGCCCAAGCGTTTCTAATTTGCATTCCCCTCCGTTTGCACTCCTCACCCTTTCTCTCGCTTTCTCCTTCGCTCGTGCCAGCTTCTCTCGCTCCCTCTTTCACTTTCTCTCCTTCGCCTCCTCCTTCTTCTCATCCTACACCTTCGAGCCATCCACCCAACAACCCCGTTGTCCGTCTTGCGAGGTTTCACGCACACGCGTGTCTTTCGTCCGTGTAGCACGCATACGATGGGAAAGAGGAGGGTGAAGGGGCGAGACAAAGAGACCACCCTTAACTTCGGGCCAGGGAGTAAGACGGCCACGGAGTGTGGGTGTAAGGAGGATGAGGATCGGTCCAGGGCTGCTGCAGTTAGGTTAGGGCTGCCTGTACCTTCTTAATACCTTTCGTCGGGCTCGCTTGTATACCTATACGCTTTGGATCTTGATCGTTAAAGGTGCCGGGGCGATCCGTGTCTTATATAACTTCCATGGACACCCTTGATCTGTTCTAATCATATTTTCGTTGGAAAGATGATTTGCCCTTGGGGGAGTGTTCTGATTAGTCCGTGGGAAATGAAGATTGTATCGATAATTCTATCGGATGTATGGTGCGACTCAAGTTTGATTCGTTACGAAAACGGCTATGACGTTGCTCGTCACTTTGTAATTTTCGCAGCTCCGACTAACCAGTCGGCTTTGGGTAACCGCCCAAATGGCAAAGTCACGAAACAACTTTTCAATTTACAACGACGATCCGTTCCTTTTTTCCAATGTAAATTCTCCTTAATATAAACGTATAGCCGACGCGTTTGGTAACAAAGGTTCCACCGTGGGCTGTTCTACAGCGATTCGACGCTGCTGCCGTTCTTAACCGCAACTTGACATTCACGTTCGCGTAAATTCGAAGCTGATAATTTGAATCAGCGCGAATTCGTTCGATCGCGTCGAGATTACGTACAACGTAATTCGCAATCACGGAAATAACTTCGAGTAGTTGCGCGAGAATCCTAATTGCAGATATTCGTTACCACCGTTCGTATCGTTCGAAAGAAAGATCTTTTTCTATCTTGTCGAACAAACCTATGCACAACGATACAACGATATAATTGATCGTCTTTTTACTCTGAAAGGTTCGATGCATGTTCAAGTCCGCTTAGAAAATTCAGCGAGGAAGAAAGGTATGGAAAATCAACCACGAAGGAGGTCCGTCTCATTAAAGTAATTGATACGTGGTTCACGGCAACATTGACCGAATACGGAGGACCTTCGACGAGAACAATGGTAGGAATGGAGATAAAGAAGGGTCGTGGCGAGCATAATTCCCAAGTATGTTAAGAGATCCGACTGACTGACGTATCAGTCAGGGATGGATGGCAGTAAGGGTTACGAGCATCACTCATCAGTAGCGGCCATATTGCCTGCCGGTACCCCCAACCCTTCGCGAAGAGCGCGAGCCCTGATAATTCCCCGACCCCCTTCACTTTCTATCTCCTTTTCTTCTCTCTCTGTTTCCCACTTCCTCTCGCGTTCGCTCGCCTGCTCACCCTTACTGCCTTAGTCTTACCGGTTTCTTCTCCTTTTCTCCCTTCTTCCACACACACAGCAACGCTTCTTCTTCTTATTTAAACCCCCAGAGCGCGGTGCCCGGGCTGCTTAATGAGAACCTCCACCTCTTCGTACCACCACCACCACCACCACCACCATCACCACCATCACCGCCACCACCACCACCACCACCACCACCGTCGCCGCTGCTGCCGCCTCCACCGCCGCTGCTCACCACTCTTACCACCCCCTCTCACCCCCTGGTCGCCTGCCTGTTCTCCACCACCCTCCCCTTTCAACCAGTAACGCGGGGTTCACCCAACTCCCAACGTCGAGCTATGACCCCTACACGCGGCCAGCTTGCCACACACGCTACACATTTTAGACTTTTAATATCGATTACACGCTAGAGATAAACGCTTCGTGTTGGCAACAACGATGATCACCGCGCTCGTCGGATCTCGTGGATCGGTTTCTTCGAGACGCAGACGAGTATCATCCGTCCAAGACATCCTTCCACGCCGCCGATAAACTAGACGCTTAGACCCGCAGGTGGACACGAAGCGCGATGAAAATTCGAGAGTAATTACGCGTGTCCATACTTTTGATAAAACTAGTTGGTCGTTTTCAGTCTCTGTTAGTTTAGGTTATCGACATGTAGTTTGTATAAAAATTGAAATTCCCCTAATTGGCGATAAAATTTATTTTCGATAAAAGACAGACAGTATTTTTATATTTATTCTGCGATAAAATTTTTTTTAACGATGTTACGCTCTCTAGCTCTTATTTCATTGACAAGAATGCCGATGATCGGGAAGTCGAACAATGGATTAGAAAATTAAATTTTTCGTCGGTTTTTTAATTTGTAACATATTTTTGGAATAAGCGAAATACGAGATTCTGGAAGTAGCGGTGATCAATAGATCACGTTCCTATCCTCTAAAAGGTTTATCCAAATCTAAGTTAATTCGTAGCAAATATCTACAAACTGATGACATATTTGGCATCGTAAGTTACAATAATGGAACACGTGCAATGGACTCACGTGCAATTGGTCACAATAATATTTCAACACTCCTTGAAACAGGAATGACGTTTTTAAAATTGGACCGAACGAACTTGAGCTTTTATCGAAAAGCGAAAGGGATTAGTTTACTAAATAACGCCCAAGGAAAATTTTGAAGAAATTTGTATCGTATCTGAGTGTATATTGAAAATGTTAACAACACTCTTGTCAGTTATGTATTGTACGCGCTAAAAATTTGATCGAAATCGGTTGATACGGCAACGCGCAATTGGCGTCGAAAGATGTAAGAATCTTTGGTCTTTATCGCAGTTATCGGCTAGAAGCGGCGAAGAACACGTATATGATTGACGTAGATCTACAAAACGTGTCGTCCAAATTTTCATTACAGACACGGATAAAAGTAGTTGTAAAAAGAGGCGATCACGAGCAACCGCAACATTTGTCAAATAATTTTTCTTAGGTATCATCTAGCAAACTAATCCTTTTCATTTTTTTATAAAAACTTAAATCATTTGAAAAAAGGGACATTTCTGACATACCCTTTCTGAAATACTCTTTTGTCAACTAAAGTTCGGAAAGTAACCATGTATCGAAGGTTTTCGTTAATTTGAAATTTATTACGAAAAACAGAAACTGATTTGACAATGGAACGAAGCAAATTTCAACGTTAAATTGAATTGTAGTATTGTCAATAGCGACCTGATTACGAAGTACTGCAGGGTGACGCATATTAAAAGAAACACGACGATCGTTGACTTTCGGGTTTCGTGATCGATACGATCCCTTACGGTGCCTTAAATTTGACCTAGGAGGGGTTATTACTGTTTCGTGTGTAGTTAACCAAATCAGAGTTTTAATCTGATTTGTATGTCTTGGTCATTGATTACGTTCAGACGAATTAGGTCACATGTAAATGAAACTCATAAATCTCTTCTTTCCCTTCGCCGACTCTTTTCCTATTGTTTGTAAGCATATTGTCCGAAATTAACAACGAACACGACATAAATCATTTATCTCGAACCGTGGCTCGTTAAATGCTAATATCACTAAAAATAGTATACCTATATTATCGCAAATAACCGAAATTTATCTGACTCTTATTTAAGTCAGAAGATAAATTGATTTATCGATATATCGCATGATAATACGTATCTGAACTATCTTGCGTCAACCAAAACAGTCGTGTACGTTCTAACGATATCTTTCGTATATTCTCCTAAGAACACGTAAACTAACTCGGATGGCTCACTGAGATTTTAATTAGATGCGCTTTTTCGCATAACATTTCCTCGATAGTGTTAAATAATTACACTTGTCTCTTGGAAATCGATCGACGAATTGTTTTCCTACTTTTCGCTAAGATTCTTTCCTACGAAGCACGAAAAGAAGGAACAAGGGGAATATTAATTGCGAAAACTTTGACAGAGGTCTACAGATGTATGTAAGAGTCACGAGCAATATCTTTCTCTGTCCACCTACTTGCATAGTACAATATATCTAGGACATATTTACGACTGTTTTCTCCGTTGGCAATTGATCAACAGTCTAACGGTTCATTGTATAGCGTACTAACAAATAACTAACGTTTTTCCTTGACACGAGATTTACCTATACATATGCTCGTATACATATACGTAGGAAGATCTTCGCTGTACGAACGTAGACGACAAGGGAGAAACGATACGCGGCAGCAATCGTTGTGTAGCTTCGTAGTATAATTTCGTAAAGGACGTAAATCGATTTAGATGTCAAACGGGTGGGGTGGTAATAGTGTTGCAATTATAGAAATGTACGTGCGCTGATTAAAAATGTCTAAGCCTGTATAACCGCAATTCTGTTTGTTCGTAAAAGAAAAAGATGGTGATTCCGTACGGTTTGTCGTTTTAATTTGAAATTTAGAAACGAATAACTATTACGAACCGATTGATTGATGCCAGTGCGATGCTACTAATGAGATACAAGAGTACGATGGTAATCAAAGAAAATATCGAAACCGGAGATACGTATATGCGTAGGCGATTGTTAGGACGTTGGATACAGCGGTAGAAGAGAAGACGCTGGATCAACGATGACCGATGTAAATATTATGGAGAAGGCGCGTAACGAATAGATGGACGAATAGCGGATCTATGAATCGATCGAAATATAAAACGAGATTAAAGGAAAGAGGGAAATGTTGGAGAATGTTGTATAGAAGAGAGAAAAATCGCTAACGAGCTGTATCGTTTGATTAAATCAGCTTGCCGAAACTGCAAGGGAAGATGAACACGTGTAGTAGAAGCGAGCCATTTATCGTATTAAAATCTACACAACGACGTCATTTCTGTCTGCATTCTCGTCTAATCGCGGCACCAAGCCATCCCTTCGGCAAGAGCCCTCGGTTTGCATGTATACATACATTCGCAGGCTATTACGGGAACGGCATTTGTATTTCTTTGTGCCGGGAAAAGCGAATAATAGCAGGGACGTGGATTAAGACTGTACGGATAAGATCGTTTCAAGGATCCACTCGAGAGCCAGGACCATTGTCCCGATCGAAACGATCTACTAACCGATCGTCTCCTCCACTCGTCAACCCTCTCTCGTTTCCCTCCCCTGTCACCGTCCCTCCTCCATCCCTTTCTGTCTTTCTGTCCGTCTCTGCCACTCTCTTGCTCTCTCTTGACACCGACTAGCAGCATCGTATCCCTCTGCCTATGGTCTCATCTCAGCCGTGCAGTCACGTCTTCGAGAGAGCAGAACGAAGAAAGACGGAGAGAATCTCAGCTGAGACGAGGAAAGAGAGGCGGCGAAAGTTTAAAGGACAGAAAGAAAGAGAAAAGAAGATAGAGGATAGTGGGCGGGAGTGGCAAGGAGGGAAGAAAGAGGGGAAAGAAGCGAAGAGAGAAAGGAACGTTAAAGGAAATAGCGAAGGTGAAAGAAGGAAAGACGGTACTGCCGGTGGGTCGTTATTTTTGTGCCTGCTTCGTCTTTAATTTCTCCCCTCCTTTTGCGCCACGGCGCGGACGCCGCGCCGCGACGCCGAGCAGAGGAGCTGTGGCTGGTTGGTGTGCGGTTGTCTTAGTTCGTATGCATATCTCAGTGCCTCACATATTGATTCAGGGCGTCATTACGCGTCTTAGCTCGGCCCACTCCCACCATCGCCTAAACCACCCTCCCCCTTCCTCTTCTTCATCCTTCTCTTCATCCTCATCCACCTACTCCGGCAACCTCCACCTTCGCTTCTACCTCCTTCTTCACCTCTAGTCCTCCTGTGGCTCTCCTTCGCCGACACAACCACCCACCTACCCTTGCCCGAACCTTTACCATCCGCGACTCCAAGAATCTTCTTGCGGACCGCTTCTTCCCTCTCTCTCCCTTTCTCTTTCCCTTTCCCTTTCCTTTTCCCGTTCTCTTTCTCTTCCTCTTTCTCCTTCTCTTTCTCTGTCTCTCACTTTCGCACGTAACGACACACAACCTTCCCCATCTCACTCTTCCATTCTTCATCACCTCCCTTCTCCTTTGTATATTTTTTAATCTTCAGCTTTTCCGCGTGCACACGTAATACGCGTGTATACACGTTACCAGTTACCACTTTTTCACACGGACGTGTCTGTGTCGCCTGCTCCCGTGCAATGAAGCGCGTGTACAGTGTACACACGTCCGAGCGTAACACGATGTTACAGGTTGTACGATCGATACTCGGATAGTTTCGATCGAAACTGTAACTGTACGAGCTGAGATCTTCGCCACAGTCTAATACGAAGCGTTATCTTTCAACCATCGTATAGCGTGGTTCCTTAAAATTCGCCAAAATTTGAAGCAGACGAAGAAACGTGGAGAAGTTGTACGCGTTTGAATACGCGACGGCAATGACTAGAGATAGAAGAAATTAAGGAATACGAGTTCATTTGTCGTACATTTCGTGCAATACAGATCGGAGCTTTTGTCCTATTTCGAGATCTTTATAATCACTGCGACAGCCACTATGAAAACCTTGAAGCGCATGCACTGACTTTGCCGAAGTAGTTCGAATCGGTAGCTAATCAGACCAGTGACTACGGTCTGACTTCAGATCTACCGCTTAGTTACAGCATCATGGATTCTTTTAAATAACGGGTAGATATTTCTTAATAATAACAACCATGTATTAGATGTAGTAAATAGATGTGAAACGTGTATAAAGTTTCGGATATACGTACATTATTCTAAGATAATATATATATATATATATTATATACTATAAGACTGAAGGTAACAGCGTTTTTGAAATAGTCGATCGTTGTTTGCCCTGTTATTCGTTTGCCGCGTTAATTTACTCTGTTAATAGCACTATTGGTATCAAAGTTTGTACAAACTATGTTACACATAATACCAATTGTTATATAACGATTGAACTAATCGTTTAAACCGATCAGAGTGTTGTTTCAAATGAAAAATATTAACTTCGTATCACCTCTGAACTCAAAAACAATTTATATAATATATTTAACAATTAGTTAATAGAAGCTATTATTTATGTTAATTAAGTATACCTCGTTACCGATTCTTTACTTGAGAGAATGTTTTCTTCTTGTCTTTTAATCTATTCGTTATTTCGCGATTACGATTATCTGTTTGTTGAAAAGAATTAAAATCGAGCGCCCTCTCACTAATTTTTATATGATATTTACGTATATATTTGTATAACAGAAACTATTTATTTTAGCATTGTACGCATCGCACGTGTTACGATTCAATCGTAATGTACCGTTTATATTCTTGATGCCCATGGAGCCATCTATCAGAAGTTCCATTAACAAAAAAGCTACTCTAGATGTAATTCGAAAAATATTTAATCAAGTTCTTTACTTTTGCAAATTATAATTTTTAATAGTAAAAGAAATTTATGTTCAGCAGATCTTTTCGATTAATTTGTATTTTTATAGGCTCGATCTCTATTTCCGCAGTAAATTGTATTGTAATGATTAGTTGTTATAAAAATAAAATATAGTGGGAAACAAAAATGGGACTATAATAACAAAATAAGAATTAGAACCTAAATACGTATATATGTTAAACGTTGCTGCGATTTGCGAATTATCGACTGATGGTAACGTTATCGCCATAGAATAATTATTTAATATAGTGTTATACTTTCTTCTTTTACTTGCGTATCTTAAATTCCTATTAATATATATGTTATGTAGAATCACGAGATACATAATGATAATATTTTGATTTGCAACAACCAAAGTTGACGCTTTCCCGAACGACTATCTTTTAGTTTTTATAAATATTAATCAAATTGTTTAATCGTCGGTCCTTCTATAACCGATAAACTTTGTTTATGTCTGATTTATATAAAGTTAAACATTTGAAATAATGATCTAGGATCATTGAACCAATTACTAATGATTAATCGTTTAATCGATCAATTAATTCATAATTAGAGATTGATCGATTTACTTTGCTCTTTTATTCTTTTAATATAAAACATTCAGTGGAATAATGATATTTAGTTATCAAATAATGCCGACATTGTAATATAAAATTTTATTTTTTATATGTACATCGTTCAATTAATGTAAAAATATTATTGTTTACGTAATTTCTGCATAGAAAGAAGACAATTCTGTTTCTAACATAATTACCGATAGAAATTGGATTAAGAAGCTGTTCTTGTTATATGCAATAGACAACATAGATCCATCGATGTAGTTTCAAGCAGACGTTGAAGAATCGCTTCTTTTCACCTATTACTTAGAATAATCAATAGAATATGACAAACATGTATTATTAATATAGACTTTCTGAATACAAAACAAGTTACGCAAGATGATTTAAGACCTTTATACTTAAATGTGCTCTATACGATCCTACTACAGATAGGATGAAGGAGACTTTACGATTTAACGCAGACAAAAATCAAACAAGACAAGACTGCGTGCAAAATATGATATAGCATAAACAACGCACATACATACATACATACGTACATATAGTAATAGTAATATAATAGTTATATAAAAAGAATTTTTTTTTCATGGAAAAATATAGATTTGTTTGTAAAATTGAGCGAGTCGTTACCGGGTATTACTCAGATTACCGGGAAGCAGGTAGTATTTGAGATCTACAAATAAAGTCGAGGTTACATTACACCTGTACCGATGACCATGTAGAATACTACCAAACAGTTTCGTTGAATAATAATCGAACTCAGTTTTTAAGCTGTCGCGTATATGTTATTTGTCAGTTTTTAATGTCAAAATTATTTTAATTTTGTTGCGTTGTTGATCGTACGTACCGCGTCAAACGGATTGCGACTATTCTAACACCATATTTTCTTAGCTCGCACTATAAAAGCATGATCTACACGTTACATTCAATTACATTACAACAATTGAATACTCGATTACTTTCAAGTTCGTTTGTAATTATTTATTTGTAATTAAATATGTTAGGAAGAAATATTGCCGGTACAATGTTACCCATTACAAACACTTTTTCATATATATTGCTTGCATCTATCAGATTATAATTAGTTTCAACAATTGTATCATTTCTCCCCTACGTTTAATATCTATTGGTTGATACGAACTTTTCACAACTGGACATATAAATTTGTACTTTTAATGTATTTAGAGACTGTCTTCGTTTTAATTCTGTATTTTGTTTCCTCTACAGTTGTATACTTTTGCTTCCAACGAAAAAGGGTATGTAATTAACTTGAACACATTGAAGTGATTCACAAGAGGTACAACAACGTTGACTCCGAGGTCTACTTTCGTAAAAATTGTGTTGCTTCCTGTAATTAAAGTAACTGTAACGTAGCTTCCTTGTAACTCGTCTATCATAGTTAACGTTATAAAAGCGGTCATTTTTCGTTTCAGAGCGAAATTTAAGAAATACGCGACCTCGTGAAATAGTGACAGAAACCGGGCACGTGCCAATCTTATTCTATTACGACACGATATCATATTAATTGAACAAGGGAATATTATACAAAGAGTATAATAAACATTCTACAAAAAATTTAACTGGATAAAAGCAAACTTGTATATATTAATAAGATGTTATGCTTTTAAATAACGAGATCATTTTGATAACGAAAACATGTAAAAATTCAAGAGTTCATTTTTATTTCGAAGCGGTGAAATGAAGTTTGTATTCGCAATTATCCAGCGAGATATTTATGACAAGAAAAGGCATATGGCTTTTGTCACAGTGCATTTAAAGGTAGTCCGGTAATAAAATATCGTTTTAAAAAATTCAATTTCGACGATATTTTCATTAATTAATTTTGAAAAATTGTCGTGTCCTTATTAAACTTCATTAATAAAACCCGACTAAAATAGTAATAGCAAGGGTAAATCACTACACACACTGTGCGTTGCTGATATAAGATTGCAAAATATAACGATATAATGAGATAATTTACTGAAAAATAAGATGTAAAATATTTTTCTGCTCATATATATATATATATATATATATATATAGGTATTGGATAATTATGTTATTATATATCGTCTAAATTATTTTTTAATCTACACAGGATGATATTTGAAAAATTAATATTAAATAATGTATATCATTTTTCATTTTATTTTTATATGTAACATAGAGCGTAAGCAACGAATTTTATCGATGGTGCATATTGAATCCTACCTATTGAATTCTTATTAGATGTTAATACTCTAATGCATTATTAATGACCGAACTATTGAAAAAACAAATAATTATGCATCTAACATGTGATATCTGTCTGTTACCATTTTGGAGTTAGCTTTTCATTAGCTTCACTACATTGTTTACTTATAGCGCTATATAAAATGGATTCAATAAAATCAAGGCTATTTTATAGTATTACACTCGAGTCAATGTATCTTTCGAAGCAATTTTTTTTCGAACTTCTAGCAGTAGACGGATATTTATTAAAATTCGTAAACAGATATTAACGAAAAATATAAGAATTCATGTTCCTTAATCCGTTAATCTTTTTAGCACAACGTTTTAAAGGACTTGTTCAAATCAATATTACAGGTTATACGTATAAACGTATATAGTAAAATATTAGTAAGAATAGTTAATGAGTGTAATTTATACATGCACGACAATCAGTGTAGTTAAAGCGAAATATGCATATGAGACGGAAAAAAGGGAAAAAATTAAACGACTGGAATATTCATTAATTATTTATACGTATGTGGATGTTATGTAGTCAGACATTGAAAGAAGGATCATCTTTTATGTAGAAAAATGTATAGTTTTGTGGCTTGATTCATATTTTCTTTGTAGGTAGACGATAATATCCTGTTATGGCATAATATTTTTATCTCCGTTTCTATAATTAAACTCTTTATTTTCATGGATAAATGACTAAAAGAATATGTAAATTTTTTAAATTACCTTGTTGAAAGTTGTTTTTATGATACTACGCAAATATATAAATCTCTTACACAAAAAGTTGATTACAGCTTGTACCTTAATTCAATATTTTTTACACTTCTTATAATCAATGTCTTGTACAATAGAAATAATTTACATCCTGAATCCTTGTTTTCTGACATGCTATAGAATAAATTGTATTTTTATTTTGTTAATTTATCTTAGAATATTCATATGTTTTGACGCTTTTTCCTCAGTTCGGAGTTTTCAATAGATAATTTACAAACAAGATAATTACAAGTACCATTTATTTACATGAATCAATTTACATGAAAATTTCTATAATATTGCTTGTAAGTGGATGCTGGACTTCTGATATATAGGTACGTATATCATATATACGTCTCATATATAGGTATCAATATGTACAGAAAATGTTATATCATATCATTTATTCTTCAACTAGATATAAATTGCTTACTAAAATTAATTATTATTTCTTGCATTATACTTTATTATATTATTCATTCATTCATTCATATTTTCGAAAATATTTTTCTGCATTCTTTTAACACAGAAATGGAAAGAATTCAGAAGAATTTATAGTTTTGGGAAAACATTATAAACTTTTTCTTGCAAAAGCATATCGTATATCACTAAACTAAAGAGTTTTTACGCAAAACCATTTATGCAAAATTTCTGACCTTTCAAAAATACTTTTGCACGACTTCTGTTTTTGGAACTATAAATAAAATAAAAAGTGGTAGATAAAATTAAAGTATTTTAGAAAAGAAACTTTGTTGGTTTCGTTTATCTTCTTTACATGAAAACGCCACGAGGATTTTAAGGCCGCTAGCCTTTCTCGCAAGTAGGACAGTTATGCTTTTAAACGTGTGTAAATCCCGTAGCTGTAGCGAATTCACGTGTAAAGCATAAAAAAGAGAGACAAAGAAAGTACGCTAGAATGTTAAATGTTCTATTTTGTTCTATCAGAATACTAGTTATTTTCGAGAAAAAATATTTTATCCTATTAGGTATGGTTTTCAGACTGTTACACTTAACACTGATACAATTAACGCTGTTTCGTGTAACGCTGTTTGAGGCTTCCGGGAAACGGCCGTGTCCAGAAAGGAAAGAAATCCGATGTTTCGATAACAATGCAGTTGAGTTCATCAGGAGATACTGATACTGATAGATATTAATATTAATATCGCAGAAAATTTCATACAGGTAAGAAATAGTAAAAAATTTATCAAACGATATACGATGCACATACGCAGGCACAGAGCGAAGATAAGTTTTATGCTTTGTTCTAAGAACAGTCATGCGTCATCGGAAAAAGAAACATCGTGCCTAATAACGTTACGTTATTATATATTCAATGGAATTGTTCGAAGAAAATGTGTATTTATAAAATATTCCTATACTGGTTACGCCATACTGGTCACGGAAATCAGGACGTATTAAAACTTTTTCATAATTTATTTATAAAAGTCGAATATAATATAAATTATAAATTCGTTTTACAGTTTTAGTGAAAAATCGAAGTGCTCGGATTGTTGCAAACACGGGATACTAGGGATATCTACTCCTACCATTACTGTATATCCCCATGAGAAGCAATTGGTTTTTTCGTAAGCGAAGGAACGTGTGATCGAGAGGAACGAAGGGAAAGTTGTGGCCGTGCTGGACAGTCACCGCCAACCAGCTCGTGAGATTCGACGCGGGATGCTACGAAACAAGGTGAGCGGGTTAGGAGTGTATTGTATATGCATTTTGCCGATCCAGTGTCGCGAGCCGATGCAATTTTCTACCAAACGAGCTCGACTCCAGTTCCTTTTAATTCGTCGCTAGCTTCACAGCCAGACGAAAATTCGCTCAAGGCGTCACATTCCTTGCGAACTGACCTCAGCGGCTTTCGACACTATCTCACGTTCCGCGTACGCTGGATACCATTGGATCGACTGGAGCCGCTGGATCGGCGTATCGTGATCGATGGTTAGGTCGTGAACGACTATGGATGTCAGTGCAAGCGAGTCTTATATTTTCCCTCATTAGAAGAAATCAAAAACTCGTCGCGCGAGTAACTAAAACGGTAAATACCGGACTGCATCCTGTACCAGGTTGGTGACGATACTCTCGAATACTGATTGTGCTTGTGGAAAAGTGGCATGTTGTGAATGATCCGAAATTCTACTGAGATACCGAGACGTTTTGTTCGAGAAGCGAATATATCTTGAAATTCAAATTTTTCTCCAAAAGGTGAATATATCTTAAAATTCGAATTTTTTCAATCGATTAAGCGTTTCTTCCGTTTTATATCGTTTCCTGAAATGCGCATAGTATCGTCAATTTATTGCGCCAATAAGATATTATGCCTGTTTCTCAAGGCTTTACACGCGAGAGCGACGTATTTAAATTAGACAAAAAATTAAACGACGGTTATTTGCTGCTGTATGAGTATAGACTTTGCTACATAAGATGTTGTCAGACTAATGAAAAAGTGTTTTTACGCAATTTTAAATTCATGTCAGCGTTTACGATACGAAAGCAAGTACGAGATGTAATAGAATTATTTATTTCAACTATAATAATTGAGTGTAAAAAGAATGTTACATTACTTGAAGATCGAATATACCGTAAGATGTTTCCGGAGTATATTCTTAGAAGAAATACTATAATAAAAGAAATACTATATCTGGCATTATAAATATTTTAAGATTCAGCATGTTTATTAAAGAAACGTGTACGATGATAAGGCGTGTAATTAGTAACTAGTGTGGTGTGAAATTCCAGTTATAACAATGTCAAAGAGTTACTATAAAATCGTTGACAAATATAAGTCTGCAACGGACAGCTTACGATTTCAATCACGTTATATCACCGACAAATAGATTCGATCTATCGCTAAATGTAAGAATTTATAGAGCATATAATATCTTCTGTTGTTGCTAAATCAATGTTTCCTTATCGAAAAGATAGTCATCCTATCTAATTAAGCAACGCGATGTAGAAAATGTGCTGAATCAATAATATAGAATTGAAAACAAGAAACGTCACGCGACGGAGGAAAGACGAATCTCTTTTTTAAACGGAAGCGTAACTCTAAAAGGTAACTCTAGTAGTAACTCTAAAAAATTTGGAACAAAGATTCGATGTTCAACAGGGTCAGGGTCCAGTTACGATCGCATTTAAGTTATGTCAATACTCTCAGATGTAGGATAGACAAAGACTTTCTCTCAGCGCTTTCTCTGATCCGTAATTTACTATCAAAGAAATACGTGCGTCGCGGTATACTCGGTTATCCAAATCCTATGAAAATTTATGCTCGTAAAACATCGTGGTCACTATTGCATGCTGCTCGAATCTGCTATGTATATTATGAAACGTTGATCCAAACATTAAATTACACGTTTATTCGTTCAGCTATATGGATAGTAACTCGCAAGAGTAACACACGCGTATCACTTCGTTCATCTATTCCTTTTCGAAATATGTTTTACGCGATACAATATTCAATCAGCATCGATAAAGAAAATAATCTTACGAATCGCGATATGTTCCACAGAAAAATGCCTGCGATAAAACTCTTCGGCAGAACATGGCTAGCTGCGAGCGACGACCTTGTTTATCCGGGTATCTTTGAAATTTTCATTCGATCCATTTGGTAAGTAGTTCGTCTTCTTTCAGTTTCAACGCTAGAATCTTGAGAATTTCATCCTACGCGGAACATTGCTAGAGATTGTATAGACTCCACATAGTCTTTAAAGCTTCAATTGATCGACGTATTTTACTTAAAATATCATACACTGTAAATCGATGCCAACATGCAAAGAAATAATGGTTTTAAATGATTAAAAGTACAGTAAACAGGGTCATAACATTGCTCTCGAGGCATGGCGTTAAATTTAATAATCTTATATCACGCCTCGAAAATAAAATGTATAACGTATAAGTTCAGCTTTTGAAATCTTTTATCGAGTTGTTTCAAAATCTCGTTGATTAAGAATCAATGAAACATATAAATATGTATTTTCCTCTCTCCTTCGTGCAAATTCAAATTTATACACAATGATATGACTTTTTAAGAATTATACACATGAAATTTGCGTAACGCAATATCTTACAATAGCACAGCTGTGCGGAAAAAATAATAAGGTGTATTGGAAAAAATAATATGTAAAAATAGCGAAATAACAAAAAAGAGGAGAGTAGGAATAATCAAATTAACGACATTCAGAATTTTAATATCAGATAATTTAGCTTAAGTTTCGACGTGTACCCTTGGCAGAAATGACGATCTAACAGTTCTATTCCACCGAAGCATAAGGAACCGATCCTTTCTATATTTACACATTTTACTCGATTACCTTCTTATTCTGTGTTTATGCAAATTTTACGATCATTATAGAATTTTGACGAACTGGAGACTCGCAAGTCACCCATAGTACGTATTTATAGAGCTATGGTTAAATAATATGTGTATCTACACATATAACATTATTTAAACCTTCTCGATTATTCCAGGAAGATGACGAAAATGTACGTAATACATTGTACATAGGTAGAATTATCCAAGAAATAGTTTCATGTTTTGTAAATAACTAATCGTCTCTCGTTTTTATTCGCATTTTGATTTTATACATTCTATATTAAATTATAGACTATATATATTAGATAGAACTAATTAAGGATAATATAATCATATTTCTTATTTGTTGAAATAAATTATGGTATTTTACATGTCACTAATACATAGTAAAATTCCTTTTAAAACTTCTTGCAGAATGGTTAAATCAATGGATCACGTTTACGAATAATAAAAAAAAGGCTTAACTACATACATTGTGAGATGTTTAGAAACAGAAACAGAACTTCTCTCAAATCTTTACTTTCACATGTCGCATATCGTTCACAGATCGTTGAAAAATTTGAAAATGAATCGTATGTACATTAAGTATGCTACAAATATAAAAGATAGTGTTTGCTAGGAGCGTGCGGGTACCTAACATGCGCATAAGTAAGATGCCTTTTCTTAATTTCGCTATCAGATTTTGTACCTAAACCTTTATCTTCAGAATGATTTTCACTATTTGACTATTTGACTATAATAAAAGATACGAGACCGCGGGTATCCGGAACGTTACAAACCTTCGGGTTCCTAATTCGATCCCGAGTAAAATTCCCAACAATTCCCGATAATTATCCTTAATTAACATCCCTAAATAATTATCTTTACTACTAAGAAGAGTTTCTTTGTTTATTAAACAAATCTGAATAAATCTTAATCCTTACGTAATTAACTCTGTTCACAGGTTATCCCTAATTGTAACCGTTTGTGTCAGATATTATGAGCATACATGGAGTTGTCAGTTAGGCGGAGAGTTAGTTCGCGTGTATCTCTTAGGAGAGGTTGCATTTCTTGTCGTGTCTATACTTTTCATGCTCATCATTATAAGACTGAGCGCAAAAGGATCTATCATGGAAACGCACGCTCGTAAATACGTTGAACCATTCTTGACAGTTAAGTAAGTAGACGTTTGAAAATTATACTGCAATTTACATATCGTTGACGAACAACGCCATTCATTATAAAATACCGCTGAAATAAAACAATGTTCTTCGTTCTGACATGCATCGCTTCACGAACTACTTTATACTTTTATCATTCCTATTATTAATTTTCTAATTGCAAGTACAAACTTCAACTACTATCATCGATCATAAACGGCGCCATTTATCCATAATTATGTATAGGCAATTAACGAATTACTATATAAAATGAATTCCATTTGCCATGTCTATTGACGTCAACTCTTTTCACTTTTTAGTACTGATGCATCATACTTTATTAACGTACACTAGTAACAATTGATAGGTATTGTAATATATACCATTTCTGAATGTTACAATGCGAGATTATCATCACATATAATTTATTATTGCGATAAGATTATTTTTGATAGGTTCGTTGCTTGTAGCAATTCGATAAAACTTGACTGTAATATCTTAGCGCGAAGATATAAAATTTGCACGTGTTGTAGAGATCTCAACGTTATTCCAGAAATTCTAAATCCAACTTCAAATTAATACGAATAGTATAAAGTTTTATCGCGCAAATAATCTTAATAATTAGTGAATCTTTTACTTGCAGCTAAATTCAAAAGGCAGATGTTCTAATATGCAGGATGTTTTATAAAGAATTATACAATTGAATACGAATAACATTTTTCCATTCGTAATTTTCTTTTATTCGGTGTTCAAACCTTTTTCTTTTTTTTTTTTTTTTTTTTTTTACAAAGAATCTTTTCTGCGGGCAGTCGAGTTTGACAAATTTTCGTAACTCTTGACCCATTAACAAGTACAATACATCTCCTATAACGGTTCAGTCGTTTACAAAGTATCGATGAGTAGTATCATTTCGAACTGAATTTTCTTACAAAGTAGCTTTCAAATGCAAAACTTTCATTCTACGTTTTCAATTCATCTTTGTTGGTAAAACAATTTTCTGATCGGTATTGTATCATTCGTCTTGAGACAACTTGTATACGCGTAAAAAAATTCTGCAAGAGCGCGTTCTTCCCAATATCGATGTCCCTTTTCTAAAATTATAATAAAGATATTATTATGATTTTACAGAATATTGTTCCTCCTGCCTGAGATATCATGGAATATTTTAGGAAGTTTATGGTTGTTTGGATCAAACGTCAAATGTACTTATGAACATTACACGATCATGATAACCCAGGCGTTAGTGTTCTTCGACTGGATTCTTATAGGTCTAACCATTTTCGGCTTGGCATTGATCTTTGATCCATTAGGCTTATTAAGTAACAAACATTTAGAAAGTTCTGTCGAATATGGCAAACTCTCAAGGAACTGGCAACGGAGATTCAAGTTTCTCTGGTGGATGAGAAAAGACGAGAACGCTAACGAGACTTTTCAACAAGTTGCTGGTGAGACATAGGTACGACTGGCCTAAAAAAGGTTCTGTCGTGATTGAAATCGAAACCGTCATTTCTTCGTCATATATTTTTTAAAAGAAAGCTTTCAACGCCGGAAAAAAGATTAAACTAAACGAACGGAGATTTGGCCTAAACTTGTATCAACTTGTAATACATAAAAGTAAAAAGTCAAGACAAGAGCTACACCAAATGGAAGAGGATAGAAGGTCGTTGATTAGTGTAAATATTGGCGATAATTTTTTGTACACATTGATAAAATACGTACTTTGTATATATAAATAGTTTCCTAACAGAGATTTTGAACTCCTATCTACACACATAACATATATATATATATATCAGTAGTTAAACTTCTACGTACACATCCTTACGAACTGGTGTGAAAAAGTAAAATCTGCTTGTGCCTTATGGCATGTAATGAATTATATATATATAACGAATTAAACGTGACAACTGCAGGATAGTAAAAATAATTTGATGTACCGTGCGCAACGCACACGTTTCGTGTGTCACGATATTTGCAATTCGCGGCGTTGATCTCTTTCTGTTTATGCTGAACTTTTGAAAGGCAGAACTTTTTTCCGGAGGGTAAATGTGCATAAATAAATGCCTACAATGTACGTCTTAGTATATGTATAGAAATTAAACATTCTCTGTTTTACTAAACAATTATAGCTATTGATAGAAAGAAATATCTATAATCTTTGTAGAATCTAACACAGTTTGTCAGCATTTCCTTTCGTCGTGATTCTGTTACTGACAATATTACAAACTTGTAAATACAGTAAACAACGTAATTCTTTAACATTATCGCACACCTCTCCGTACCAAACTATCTATCTTTGACTATATTTGCCATTTAACGCTTCACCAAACATCTAACACATTTTACATTTTTTTTTTATAGACTATATTTGCAACAAGATTTTCAATCTTATATTTATCGTCTGTCATAGGGGTAATTTTGACATGATAAAGAAATTATTGCTTTTTTTATAGGTTTGCTAAGCTCTCTGTACCAGGGAACAGATTTAGTTCCTTCAGATATTATCGCAGGATGTATCCTGCTAAGAATTCGGCAAAAGCGAGAAACTCGTGAATTGCGCCGGTTAAATATTCTTCCTGCTCCAAAATATACTTCCGGTATATATTTTAATTATTATAATTCTCCTCCAAAATTTTCTAACATTTTTTCTAATTTTAATTCGAGGGAATTCATGTAACTAAAGAGTTAATTATATTATTTCGAAACTCTACAAATAATATAAACGATCTTAATATTATTGTTCTAGATGCAACTGTAATTTTTAGAAATGTACCAAGTTGGATGTCTTTAGAGAACGCGGCTTACTATATAAAACTCTCATTAGCTGCTTACGGATGGTTATTTGTTATGTACTTGCATATATGCACCGGGTGTTTTCATATTCTGCCGAATTTGACTTGTTGCACCTGTTTTCGGTAAGTAGGAAATCAATTAGGAGAATATTAAATAAAATAGAAGATGAATAGACTCAAATTTGAAATACGATTCAGTAAAATATTATTTTAAATAATATATTGCGATATAGAAACGATATTATACCGCGCTTTAAGAAAAGAAAAAAAGTATAAAACGTGTACTACTTTAACTAATATTATGAGACCCTATGTTGATCAATTCATTGTAACTACAGAACAAAACGTATTCCAATTATTGGCGACAATTGTTGCTACTGTTATTTAGCCGGAATGAAAACTTTATCAGATTTATCAACGGATGACATCCTGTATGCGTCATTTAAAAACTATTTATGCGAGGTTGGTATTAAGGAAGAGTATTATATATTTGTATATTCAATAAAAAAACAGCTTTTTTAATTTTATAAAATACTTTTAGATACCGTTCTGTGTAATAGCAGATCAGAAAAAAAATAACATTGTCATTATTGTACGGGGTAGTCTCTCGATGCGTGATTTGATAACTGACTTTGCCGCAGGTTCTAATGTTTTTGTATGCGATGGTGTTCCATCAAACAGCCATGTAAGTATCTTAAGTCCAATATGAAACTAACAATAAGAATAGTTTTAATCGTACTATTTACAAAGAAAATTGTACGCTGAGTTTAAGCTATGTTTCCTTTTAAATTATTCATAATCGTGAAATGTTACGTGTATAGGCACACAGTGGCATGATAACGGGTGCTAGGCTGATTTTGAAGAAATTAGATGATAACAAGGTTTTAGAACGAGCATTCAATACATATCCTCATTACGATTTGGTTATTACAGGTAAATAGAAATGCTATATGTGCGCTAGAAAATGTTGCTTATAGGTTTACACGTATTAGTCTCTATAATATTTAAATGTTTTCAATTTTATGTTACGAATACTTTTTTTGTCTTACTCTTTTCGGTCGCACGATAAAATGTTTGTTGACATGAGAAACGATAAATTGAAAACAATCGTATTTTCGAGGTATCAAATATTCTAATTATGTAGACAAAATGTTAGAATGATATATGCATTGTACATTACGAGATTATTAAATTGCGTACAAAATAAATAAAAAAGGAAGGATTTTCGCGTATAGATAACAAATGACTCGCAATTTACTTATTTGTATCTTTCTCGTTAGTCATCTTAGAGACATACATGGTCATTCTTTGAACGATTACGAAACAATTTATTTCAATTAGAAAGATATAATTTCTTAAAAATGCCATCATGCCAAAATAATAGATACTTTTTAAGTATTTAACAAATAATTTAAAACGAAATTTAGAGATATCTAATTTTACTGATAAAGTTTTATCTATATGTTTAAGACAATCTTTTAACAATTTCATGTAAGACAATATGTGCAGGTCACAGTCTAGGTGCTGGTATAGGTATTCTGTT